>NW_026575133.1:54979433-56459433 GCF_905146905.1 Nyctereutes procyonoides | reverse complement strand
GGAGATCTGTCCAGGGGAGGGGGCGGAGGCGGGGAGCAGAAGTGTGAGCGGGTAATGGGACCCCAACGAGTTGCTCACCCCCGGCCACCCCGCACCACGCCGCCGAGCCCAGGGGTCCAGGACCCGGACCTCCTGCACACGCTTCTCTGCCCAGGCCCAGATAAAAGCTAGGACTCCGGCTACCTAACTTCCCACCGAACACACGTTTATTCAAGGCTAACACATCACACCAAGTACACGTCACAGTTTAAAACACAGTTACAAACCCCAAACAGACCCCACACAGCACCTCCAATTCACCTCGCAGTTTCACAAACTCCAAACAGGAGACCCCACCTCCAGGATTCAAACCTTCCGCCCACAGTGGAGAAACCAGGAGGAAAAAAAAAAAAAAAGAGAGAGAGAGAGAGTTGGGGAGCAGCCGACGCCTTTCAATTGCCGCCCCCACAAACTGCCCCACCCCACACCCCACACCCTGCGCCCGGGTTACCCACTCGGAAGCCCCCTGCTTCCTCCCTCCTCTCAATCCGGCCGCCTAAGAGACCCAGCCCCAGCCCCACTCACTTACTCCCCCAAAACCCCTCAAAAACAACAACAACAACAACAAAGTAAAGAGAAAGAAGTGAGGAAAGAGACTTGAGGTAGTCCGGCTTCAGAACCGCTCGACTCACCTCAGAATCCTTGCTGAGTTCTCTCCGCCCGGCACAACCCCCTCCCCAACGTCCCAGTACCAAGGGCTGAGGCAGGGAGGAGGGGAAAGCGGGAGGGGGAGGGGTGTCTTCCGCGTGGGGCGCCAGTCGGAAGGGGACTGGGGAGGGGTTGAGGCCCGCGCAGGAAGAGGAGAAGGGGGAGGGGAGGCCCCTATCTCCCAGTCTCCCCCTGAAAACCTCCCCTGTCTCAATCACATCAGACTGACTGTCTTTGTCTGGCTGACAACCGCCATATTGATATCAACAGCCCCGCTCCCACCTGCTGCAGCCGGGCGGCCCTGGGAGTTGTAGTTCTTGCCTCCCTTGAGTAAAAGCTTGGGACTCGGCATCCAGAGGCCCCAGGGAACTACAGCTCCCGGCAAGGCCCGCGCCCATCCGCCTTCCCACAGGGAGGAGGGGAAAGGGGGGCGCCAGAGCCATGGGGACTACACATCCCAGAATACTATGCGTCCCAGGCCCACAGAGGGGACATGATATCATGCTGGGCTGCAGAGGGAGGATGAATTGGCGGCGGGGATGAATTTGAGTTGGCCGAAGGAGGCGTTAGAGAGGAAAAGGGACGGAAGAGAAAGATGACCACAGTCCCCATGATGCACCCAGAGAAGACTACATTTCCCATGACGTCCCGGGGGAGGGGGCGTGGAGAAGAAAGGACTGCATGTCCCGCGATGCTGTCGGCTGGCCGGTGGCGGAGATTGAACCGGAAGACGCTTTCTGCGTGTGAGAAGTGGAGTGTCTGGTGCTGAAAACCAGAAGTCCAATATGAAACTGGTGAGTCTCTGCTCCTAGGTCAGAGGCCAAAGGTGATGCCGTATCCTTTTGGACTTCTTCGTTTGCACCTTGGGAAGGGGAGTAGAAAATGGAGTGAGCCAAGGAAAGCGCTGCTGTTGTTGAGGAGGTTTGAATCTAATCCCCACCCCCAACCCCCCCGCCCCCAGCTGCCTGGAGATCTCCATCCTTTGACGGGTCCCTTTGGTTAGATAAGACGTTGACTCTGTCGCGTTTTTTCTCCGACAAACGGAGGTTGGGCTTTATTATGAGCTAGGTTTGACTTCTCAGCTGCCACGTGAGTGTTGAACTAGATTAACTTCTTTCCATACTGTTGGCGCTCGAGCGTTTCTCCCTGCCGCTGTTGAGGCTGTTTTTGTTCGATGTGAGCAGACAGCAGAAAATACTGGGCAGAGAGGAGTTATTAAATTTTGTATCGCAGACAAAATTGCCCTAGGACTTTAGAGAAGGACGAAGTCAGGGTGTGATGTAGGAGGATTGGAGTCTTAAACCCTGCGTATAGGGGGCCGAGAGGAGGTTTTAAGGCATTCCACCCTAGGGACTGCATGAGTCAAGGTTAGAGGGAACATGCCAGTGTACCCAAAGTCTTCGCATCGCAAAACCTAAACACATTGCTTACAGAAAAGCTTCCCAGACCTTTGTTTTGGGGCATTTTACTTATTCTGCATAGATCCAACTAGTTTATTCTACCCGTATGGAATTAATAACAGCGTTAATTAGGAGGTGTTAGATGCTGTTTCTCAACCTTTTAAAATTAAAGTTCCTGCAGCCAAGTGTGTTAGGCTTTACTTTCTCTGATGTTTATACAAAAACAAAAGGTTTCTCTTCTTTTTTAAAAAGATTTTATTTATTTATTCATGAGAGAGAGAGAGAGAGAGGCAGAGACACAGGCAGAGGGAGAAGCAGGCTCCATGCACCGGGAGCCCGACGCCGGACTCGATCCCGGGACTCCAGGACGGCGCCCTGGGCCAAAGGCAGGCGCCAAACCGCTGAGCCACCCAGGGATTCCCCGAAGGTTTATTTTCTTATTTGAACATACTTTTCCAAAATGTATGCTCCGGTGCGCCCCCCCCACCCACCCCCCCGCATATACTCTGTACAGTGTCAGCTGTTTCCTGAAAAGAAGTATGAGAAAGTATTAAAGGAGATTCAATTCCAAACCTGCTGCCATTTAAAGCTGGTTATGTATGTCAGTTTGCTTCTGGGTCTGTGTGTGAAACATTTAAGAATGCAGAATTGAAAGTCACTGCCTTGCCCTATAGAAGCATGCAATTGAATGAAGAAGGTAGAAAAGAAAGCCAGAATTATAATTCATTGCATTCACGGTAAAATAAAGATGTGTTCAGGGTTTGGGGAATTGAGAGGATAATGGGGTGGGAGAAAGGTGGAAGACAGCTTCCTGGAAAGGACTCGAGCTGAAAAGAAAAATGAGTAGGCCAGGGCCTTTCATGAAGAGGGTTCAGGTTGTAGGTACAAAAAAGCTTGCACCTAAATGATTGGAACACAAACCATGATTCTCCAGTAAACAATAAATCACACTGGTATGCTTGGTGAAAAGGCATGCAAGTGTGAAACAATTTTTTCCTTAAAAACGCATTTGGCTGAGAGTATCAGAGAGCCAAAGTTTACTTTATGTATACTTTGGTTCGCTCATAATATCCTCCTGCTTAATTTATTTTCAGACGTGGAAACACAGAAGGGAAAAGAGTAAAAAACTTATTTTTTTTTCCTTTAAGAACCAAAATATGCCTCATAGAAAGAAGAAGTGTTTATTATATCTATGGTCCCTCCCGCTTTATTTTCAATCCGCGTGTTGCATGTTAAAACTCATTTGGTAGCTGTTAGATGATCTTTAATGCAGAATTACCATCAACATAGCAAAGTGGTTTCAAAAACATAGACGCTCACTCAGTAAGACTTCTCGTGTGTTATACCTCATAAAGTTGAAATAAATCATCCCGTGGCCTAAAATTTTTAACTTTGTGTACTGCTTCAGGAATATGTAGTAATACTTTATGTAAAATGCTTTATTTACATTTATATCATGAAAAACAAAAATACATTTTATTGAGGATATCCTTGTTTTTGAGATAATGACTTCCCAAAATACCCTCCCCATGCACAATCTATGACCACATCTTGTTGATTGATTCTACTTCTGTTCTTGAACAAGTCTCTTTCTCTCCATCCCACTAATACTGCCTTTGGACTGACTCTTTTCACTTGACACTTAGAATTCAACAATACTTTCTAACTGATATCCCTGCGTTCAAACTTAACCCCATCCAGTCTGTTCTTTACTCTGCATCCCATAAGTTAAATTGCAGAGTTCCATAAAACCCTAGTATCTTCCTTTGCCCTTAGGATAAAGTCTTATAATTTTTAACTTGGCTTACTTGGTCCTGCAGAATATGGCCCTGCCTACCTCTCCAGGCTCATGTACCTAGACTTCATCTCCCTTGCTCTCTTGGTTCCAATTATATTGTACATCTTCCAGTTCCTTCAGCTCACCATGTGTTTGCCTCAGGGACTCTTAAGTGTGTTGCTTTGCATACAGTGCTTTTTTTGCCTGCCTAATTTCTTCATTTGTCTCAGGTCTCCGTTTAGTACTTCTTTAAGGTTTCCCTGAATTGGGTACCACTGTTATGTGCTTCCATGGCACATTTTCTTTTTGTAACCCTGGTAATTATTGGTTTTATGTTTGTCCTCCCTCATAGTCCCAGGGCCTGACACATAGTATGATCCCACTGAGTAGTACTTGAATAATAATTTCTGAAGGATTGTCAAGGTCTGTGAATACTGATAAGAAAAGATTAAGAAGTGTATTTAAAACATTAAAATAAGCAGTATCCTTTGGAGTAAAAAAATATATATATTTGCTACCTTTTGTGGAGCGATTACTGTGTGCCAGGCACTGTACTAGGTACTTGTGGTGTGGTGTCCCACTTACTCCTTCGATCTGGGTGATAGTATTCCCATTTTACATATGAAAAGTCTGAGCATCAGGAAAGTGGAGTGGCTCAAAGTTACACAGATGAAAAAAGTAATAGAACCAAGATCTGAATCTGAGATTCCTTCCTTCAGACTCTTTTGCCTCATGAGGGCCGGGATTCCAGCACCTTTCAAAGTACCTGATATATATTATCTCTTAATAAAAGGAGGCCAGAGTGCACACTTGTGAGAGTTTATTCTAAGGCTATTTTTTAAATTAGCATTAAAGGGATCCCTAGGTGGTGCAGCGGTTTGGCGCCTGCCTTTGGCCGGGCGCGATCCTGGAGACCCCGGATCGAATCCCACGTCGGGCTCCCGGTGCATGGAGCCTGCTTCTCCCTCTGCCTGTGTCTCTGCCTCTCTCTCTCTCTCTCTCTCTCTCTCTCTCTCTGTGTGTGACTATCATAAATAAATAAAAATTTTTAAAAAATTAGCATTAAATATGAGTTTGATTAAATTAAGATCTTTTAAAAAGATTATTGTTAAAAAAAATTAAAGTTTGGAAACTTCCTTGATAATATAAAGGGCTCCATGTCAGACCATACCAATTGAGTTGAAGGCCCAAGTTAGTTTTTATACTACCCAATTTAACCTCTGTAATACCATTTACAGTGCTCTAACTTTACACATCACTCTCTTGATGGCTTTTCACACACCCGAGGGAAGACTATGGATGTCATTATAAAATAATCCATGAATATCTCCTTAGAAAGATACCATCTCAAAGGATTTTAATTACTGGCTATAATCTAATGCAGTATTCAGGCAGCTTTATTTAACTGAAGAAAACTTATTGGCACCTGTAGTTAACCTTAATTATTTTTAAAGAACAGAAAAATTAGAAGTGTATCCTCTAAATTAGCATATTTTATAGCATGCTCTATTATTAGTATAAATTGAGCCTGATGGCCAATTCAGCAAAGGATAGAAACTAAAATTCATCAGGGTCCTTAGCAAAACATCATGGAACAAAAAAATACTGAATACGTTGACAAATTGAGTTTGAAATACCATATCCAGGAATTTAGTCATACAAAGAGATGAAGACTAAAGTGACTAAGATAGTAAGAAGCAATTCAAGAATGCAATATGTGGAACGCCTGGGTGGCTCAGCAGTTGAGCGTCTGCCTTTGGCTCAAGGTGTGATCCCAGGATCCGGGATCAAGTCCCACTTCAGCCTCCTCCCGGGGATCCTATGTCTCCCTCTGCCTATGTATCTCTGCCTCTCTCTCTCTCTCTGTGCGTGTCTCTCATGAATAAATAAATAAAATCTTTAAAGAGAAAAAAAAATGCAGCATGTGTCATACTTTCTATGGATCAGGAGATGGAGACAATCTTCTATTTTATTAAGTCAACAGATTTATTATGCAACTACAGTATACTGTTGGCATTCAAAGTTTTAATACTTTCCATTTTAACTCTTACATTTCACCTCAAAGATTGATGACAGGAAATTATTTGTGATTTTGCCAAAGCACAAATTTGAGTATGACTGAGATTAGTGATAATCCAGGCGCCTGGGTGATTCAGTAGGTTAAGCGTGTGCCTTTGGCTCATGTCATGATCCTGGGGTCCTGGGCTTGTGCCCCACTCCTCGCCCCCTGCTTAGCATGGATCCCGCTTCTCTCTTTCTCTCTGCCTCTCCCCCCCCCCCTCATGTGCTTGGCTTCTCTATCTCAAATAAATAAAATCTTTAAAAATAAAAGATTAGTGATAATCCTTAGTGAATGAGCCTAATAGACTCAGAATCCATGGCTCTCTGTAGTTACTGTAGCTCTTTTTTTAAAGTTCTAAAAGAAAGGTCTTTTAAATGTTTGTTATGCTATACTTTTTTATTCATTTTTATTTATATATATTTTTAAAGATTGTGTTTATTTATTCATGAGAGACACACAGAGAGAGGCAGAGACATAGGCAGAGGGAGAAGGAGGCTCCATACAAGGAGTGTGATGTGAGACTCAATTCTGGGATTTGAGCCGAAGGCAGACACTCAACCACTGAGCCATCCAGGTGTCCCTATACTTTTTTAATTTAATGGAGGAAATTATATGTTGTAGTTGTATTTACAGATTTGAAAACTCAAGAAGTCCAGGAGATGTTCTTGAGTGATCCTTGCTCATATATACAAAGTGCTATTACTACTGGCTTTTTGGGGAAGGCTCAAACTTTTAACTCACATTTCTCCTAGGAAAACAGATGGAGCAAAGAAATGTATTCATGGAGTGTTCCCAGTGGAGGACAAATAAAACACCAGTTGGAGTTGCAGATGATCTAGAAGATCTTTGCTTGAAAGGGGCAAATTCTGCCCCAAGGTTAATTTAATAAATCATTAGAAAGGGGTGTGGTTATTCCTCACCTCAGATATGAGAATGATAGATTATTTCTCTAATTTACAGAACTGTAGAATGCTTTTGGCTTCTTAGAACTTGGATCAAAAATAGAAAATCTCTTGCTATAAATTACAGACATTCACAATTTTACCAGTGCTTATTAATTCACCTATTGTGATACAAATTGTTAAAATGTCAACCTGATTTCACTCTTTTCTGTTTCTCTTTGCTGGTTGATTAGAGTGCCCTCATGTGTCTTTATGATGTAATATCATTTTGAGCTTCCCAAAGGTTCTGTTTTATCACCACCCCTGTATGGTAGGTGTTTTTTTCTTTCTTTTCTCAAACTGAAAAGCAATATGTAACGTAAGGCCAAGTCACACACTTTATTCAGCAGTGCTGTGAGATAAAAATGGATATTTTACTTTGGGGCATTTCAAAGTCATAATTGTTAACTCAGAAGATTAAATCTTTTATACTTAAGATGAAAAAAGGTGTACCAATAATAGATCTTTTTCAGCAATGAGTTGAATTGAGAAATATATATGACTCACAATATAAGCATGACAGCATTAGTGTTGCATATAACTAGAGTAGCACATCTGTTTGTGCTTGGTTTGCTTTGAGCACTCAAATGGTGCTGCTGTTGACTCTGATGATTAGCGGAGTGTACTTGACAAGGACCAAGAACGTCACATGGCATGGAAATCAGTTAAACCCAGCATTCCAGAAGGAAAATTTGCTCCTTGCTTGCTAAATGCCAACAGAGGTCCAGACATACACAGCCCCTCAGATCTCCCATTATTATTCATTTATTCTTTCAACAAATCTTCCTACCACCAGTCTCACTAGGCCTTGCTCAAGGTACTGGGTATATTGCAGGGAACAAAAGATTTACTCCCCTGCCTTTATGGAAAGTAATGTCTAGTGGGCTTACTGTGCAATTCAAACAATATTACAGTGAACTTCCTGATGTAGAGATATCATCGGGCACTGGCTCAAGTATTTTTTTAATGTAATGGTCAAATAATGCATCTAATTGTATCCAAAAATATGCCTTCTTAAAATTTTAGCAGTTATGGCCAACTTGCCCACTAGTTTACCATTGTACCTGTAGTGTATGAGAATGCATTTCCTCCCCCCTTGCCAACAATGCCATCTGTTTCTTTACTCTTACTATGTGTCTTACTAATGCAACTTTCTTCTTTCATCAATCCTCACACCCTCTTGTCTCTTAAACTTCAGCCATTTTTAGTAAAACATCCTTACGGTAGTGGTATATGGATGTGGGAAATGTACCAGAAAAGGGAACACATTTCTTCATATATAAAAAAAATAGTGTCATAAGAATCTTTAAAAGGAATCTTTAAAAAGAATCTGTGGTATTGCTTTGAAAATGCTGATGTGGGACGCCTGGGTGGCTTAGCAGTTGAGTGTCTGCCTTTGACTCAGGGCATGATCCCAGGGTCTGGGATGGAGCCCCACATTGGGCTCCCAGCGAGGAGCCTTCTCTCTGCCTATGTTTCTGCCTCTCTCTGTGTGTCTCTTATGAATGAATGAATGAATGAATGAATGAATGAATAAATAAATAAATAAATAAATAGAATCTTTTAAAAAATGATAGTACTGATGCATGGATGTAGTGATTAAGATGGCAGCAGTATCGTGGGATCAAATGGATTGGAGAGGTAGCCAGGACAAGTGTGTGTAAATGACAGAGGAGATCCTGCATCATCCCCAGAAAAGGAATAATCTGTGAGATGAAGCTAGAATTTCACATCAGGAAGGACTAACGAAAAGATAGATGCCAGAATTTGCAGAAATCATGAAAAAAAGCAAGACTGCAAACCAAAAGGATGAAGGGAAATAAGAAAGACTGTAAGGAGAAACAAGACAGTTTGAAAACCAACCCCAAGGCACTCAGTGATCAAGTCTAAGAACTGTGGTGGGAACTGTACTGTGAGAAAAACAGGAAGTTTCAGGTGTCCCTGATTGACCATATATCTGAAGGGAATGCCTTGAAAGTCTAAAACATTTAAATTTATTGAAAGCACAACTGAATGAACTTTAGCGCTCTCAAGGATATGTAATCAGATAGATGATATTCAACAAACTGGTTTTTTAATAGGAATTGTAAAACATGGGATGCCCGGGTGGTCTGTTAGCAGTTGAGCGACTGCCTTCAGCTCAGGGCATGATCCTGGAGTTCCGGGATTGAGTCCCACATCGGGCTCCCTGCATGGAGCTGCTTCTTCCTCTAAGTCTCTGCCTCTCTCCTTCTATGTCTCATGAATAAATAAATAAAATCTTTAAAAAAAAAAAAAAGGAATTGTAAAACAAAAACCCTTTTTGCCCTTAAGATAGTTTGTTTTTTCATCACTCATGTTTATAAAGGGGTGGGGGGAGGTGAATAATAAAAGGTTTCTTGCATAATCCATTCCTCAGATTTATGTATGGCCTAAGCAGATTCTCTTTTCCTAAATACAACATTTCTGCATTTTTCTATTTCAGTAAAATATAGGAAGGCATAATTAGATGTTCTAATTTAATAAGTCTTCCTTCCCATATGTTTTCCAGCATGAGTGAACAAACAGTTGTATTAATAATGTAGAGGATATTATTATTATAACCATTACCTTTCTTTTTACATTTTTAAAGCAGCTTTATTGAGGTATTGTTTATATGCCACAGAATTCATGCACTTAAAGGGTACTATGCAGTGACTTTTAGTAAATTTAGAGTTGTGCAACAATCACCACAATCCAGTTATAGAATATTTCCATCACTCCAAAAAGATCCCTTGTGCCCATTAGCAGTCAATCCCCATTACGACCTCCAAGCTCAGGCAACCACTTAGGTACTTCCTGTCTTGTAGATTTGCCTTTTCTTGTCATTTCATATAAATTGACTACTACAATATGCAGTCTTTTGTGTCTGACTTCTTTCACTTAGCATAGTGTTTTTGAGGTTCACCCATATTGTAGCATATAGTGCTTAATAATATTCCACTATATGAGTATACCACATTTTGTTTATCCATGTGATAAACATTTGATAGACATTTGTTTTCACTTTGGAGCTATTGTTGTGTGGAAGGTTTCCATTTCTAGTATCTCCATGTTTTCATTTCTTTTTCTTGCATGATTGCACTGGCTAGAACCTCCAGTACAGTACTGAAGTGGTGTGAGCAGACATCCTTGTCAGTCTTCCCTGTTTCCAACCTGAAAGGGAAAACATTTAGTCTTTCACTATTGAATATGATGTGAGCTGTAGGATTTCTGTAGATATCCTTAGTCAAGTTAAAGATGTTCTCTTCTGTCCTTAGCTTGTTGAGCATTTTTATCATGGATAGGTCTTGGATTTTATCAAATGCTTTTTTGAGGGTAATCAAGATGATCATATACTTTTTGTCTTTTTTTGTATTAATATAAGGGAATAATATGTTCAATGGTAAGTCAATCTTACATTCCAAGTATAATTCCCACTTGGTCATGATGTATAATCTTATAGACATATTGCCAAATTGGTTTGCTAATATTTTGTTGAGGATTTTTGCATATATATTCACAAGAGATATTCTGTAGTTTTCTTGAATTAGTCTTTGGCTTTGGTATCAGAGTATAATATATAATATTGTTCTCTTAGAATGAGTTGGGGGATCCCTGGGTGGCGCAGCGGTTTAGCGCCTGTCTTTGGCCCAGGGCGCGATCCTGGAGACCCGGGATTGAATCCCACGTCGGGCTCCCGGTGCATGGAGCCTGCTTCTCCCTCTGCCTGTGTCTCTGCCCCCCCCCCCTCTCTCTCTCTCTGTGACTATCATAAATAAAAAAATAAAAAATGAATTTAAAAAAAAAAGAAAATTAAAAATAAATGAGTTGGGAAATATTCCCTCCTCCTGGAGGAGTGCTCAAAGAATTTATCAGTTCTTTATTTTTTAAGATTTTATTTATTTGTTCATGAGAGACACACAGAGAAAGGCAGAGACATAGGTAGAGGGAGAAGCAGGATCCTCATAGGGAGCCCGAAGGCGGGACTCAATCCCTGGACCCCAGGATCATGCCCAGAGCAGAAGGCAAACGCTCAACCGCTGAGCCACCCAGGCGGTCCCTATATCAGTTCTTCTTTAAATTTGTAATAGAATTCATCAGTGAAGCCATTTGGGCCTGGGCTTTTCTTTGTTGGCAGATTTTTAATTGACTATTTCACTTTCTTTACTTGCTATGGGTCTCTTCAGATTTTCTGTTTGTGCATTACACTTTTTAGAAATTGTAGTAAAATATACACAACATCATAAGATTAACTATTTTAACCATTTTTAAGTGTAGAGCTCAAAGGCAGTAAGTATATTCACATGGATGTGTGACCATTACTATCCATCCCCAGATATCACTTAGTATGACATCTTCAAAGTTTATCCATGTTGTAGCATGTCTCAGAATTTTCTTCCTTTTTAAGTCTGAATAATATTCCACAAACATTTATACTACATATTGATTATCCATTCATCTGTGTATGCACACTTAAGTCATTTCTACCTTTTGGCTATTATGAGTAAAGCTGCTTTGAAGATGGTTGTACGTATATCTGTTAGATCTCTGCTTTGAATTGTTTGGGATATTTATCCAGGAATAGAATTGCTGGATCACATGATAATTCTCCATTTGACTTTTTTGAGGCATGAACATACTGGTTTTTTTTTTTTTAACATACTGTTTTTTTAACAGCATGTGCACCTGCACCATTTTATATTCCCAGTAACAGTACACGAGGGTTCTGATTTCTCCACATTTTCATCACTCGCCAACACTTATCATTTTCTGTTTGTTTTGATAATAGCCATCCTAATGGGTGTGAACTAGCGTCTCACTGTGATTTTCCTTACATTTCCCTAATGCTTAGTGATGTTGAGCATTTTTGTATGTTTTGAGATAGGTAATATATGTACATTGTTTAATAAAATAATAAACTGTACAGGTTTAAGGGAGAAGAAAAAGTGAAGAGATCTGCTCCTATCATTATCTTCCTCCCCAAGAGCAATCTCTATTATCAGTTTCTTGTATACCCTTCAGAGATATTCTGTGGATTTGCATTTGTGTAATATCCATCCCTTTTTAATATTTTATGTAATAGTAAGACGCTACCCACACTGGTTTTGCAAATTCCTTTTTCTAAGTTAGAAATGTATCGTACCTATCATTTCATATCATTATCTAGAACTGGTTTGTTTTATAAAACACTACATACTCATACCTAATGAATCAAAGTCTACATTTAATAAGGTCTTGGAGGGGTGACCCGGGTGGCTCAGCAGTTTAGCGCCGCCTTCAGCCCAGAGCCTGATCTTGGAGATCCGGGATTGAGTCCCACGTCGAGCTCCCTGCATGAAGCCTGCTTCTCCCTCTGCCTGTGTCTCTGCCTCTCTCTCTCTCTCTCTCTCTCTCTCTCTCTCTCTCATGAATAAATAAATAAAATCTTTAAAAATAATAATAAGGTCTTGGATCATTTGTTTTCACAGTACTCCATTGTAGACAATGAAATATTTTCAATGCTCCTTTCAGATATTTTTAAAAATATTTCCAACACACACTTTGTATTTTCATTGTCTAAAAGATGAATTTAGACTTATGGATGTTAAGCTGGAAGATAAAGTTCTACTATCCCCACCTACATCCCTCACTACAATTTTGAAAATCATTCATTGTTAAAGTTTAGGGCATGGTTTCTTGCTAATATAAAACATAACATATTAAATTAGTGTCAACATACCTCACAAATATGTTCATACCATTGCTGGAAAATAAATCAGTTGCGCAGTGTTTTGTTGTTTAGATATGCCATAATTTATCTAGCCAAACCTTCATCGATGAGCATTATGTTGTTTCCAGTCTTTTGCAATTAGAAATCATGTTGCACAATAATCTCCTTTGTGAGCATCTATGGAAGTATATTTGTAGGATACATTTCTGGGTGAAATGGATGGTTCAGAGAGTATGTGCTTTTTTAATTTCATTTTATTGCTGAAAAGCCCCCTAGAGACTTATCAGATTACACTATCTCCAACAGCATATCCCAGTGTACCACTACAGTGTTACCGTCAAACTGTCTTATTTTTTTCTCTCACTGAAAAGTGAAAAAATGGTCTGTTATGATACTTTCTAAAACTTTTCTTCTATGTGTAAAATGTAGAACATCTTTTCATGTGTCCACAAAAACATATGTATTTCTCTTTTCTTCTCAACTCTTTTATCTCACTTGATCTATTTTACAGTACTACACTTTTATTTTTGTAGTTTTAGAGTGTATTTTAATATTTTATAGTATATGTTCCCACTCATTGCTCGCTACTTTAGAATTTTCCAGACTGCTCTCATTTATTTTTTTCATATAAAATTTAGAATTTTAGATGTCCTATAAAGTTGAGAATTATTAGTTCCCAGTAAAATCGTCCTCATATTTTTATTGGAATCAGGCTAAATTTATAAAATGTAAGAAGAGAATTGACTTACAACATATCGAGCCTAAAGAACAAATGTCTTTTCCTTTACTTGAACCTTTTCTTAAACATTATCTTTTTTATTGTTACTGTAATTGGACTCTTTTCCTACATAGTTTACATATAAAAAGGGTATTTCTTTTTTGTATCCTCTCTACAACCCCTTATTGAATTCTTTATTTTAATTTTTAGTAGTTTTTCCAGCTAATGCTCAGTGCGTTTTCCTGGTGTATAACTTTGTAGATAATCTTAAACCTCGTTTTTATTCTCTGGTGTAATTTCACTGGCTTATACTTGCAGTCTAGTTAAGAATAGGAATGGTGGTGGTAGACATCTCTTTTCTATTTCTGACATAAATGGACACGCTGCTTTAATGCAACATGTCACTGTTATATCAGGTTTTGGCTTGAGATTTTTGCATATTTTAATTTACATGCCATAGCTACCTCCTTTCTTGCTCCAAAATTTTCTAATCACTAATAAAGTGAGGTTCTTTCACATAGACCAACAATAAGTTATTTTTTAAGGGGAAGATCTATTTGTGTTTTACTGTATTGTTTGTTCTAGGCAGTTAATTATATCTTACAAGCTATTTCCAGACTTTTGAGAAAACAATGGTTTTTATAACTTAAAGTCTTGGGTGGTGTATACCAGATTCACAGAAATAAAAGACTTCTATGACCTTAAGAGAAAATTGCAGGGTTTCCTTAGAAAACAGAAAAGCCAGAAATAGTCTCTCTCTCTGTACTTAAGAGACGGGCCTGATAAAGGCAAGAAATGTAAACAAATCAGTCTGTTAAAATAAACATAATTACCACACCAAAAAAAAAAGAAAAGAAAAATCTCTGTAGAAACGAAAAAAGGGTCAGAGCCCTAGGCAGGGGCTTATTTATTTTAGGCTATATTTGATTCAAGCTATGTAGATCCAATAGGAAGAAACTGTCAGTGAACAACTATGTGATGGTTAAAATTAACAGATAAGAGAAGTAATAACAAAAATCCTTTGTTTGGCTGTATGATCCAACAAATGTTATTAAATGCATATCTCCTATAAAACCTCCTTGATGCCCTGGGACGAGCTAATGATGAATTAAGACATAGATCCTACTATCAGTAAATATTTAACAAACCATGGACAGAGTGTATTGTTTATGCTATATACGTATGTGACTAAGTGTATGCAGTTTTAAGTAAGACTGTGATAAAGACAGTAGTGGTGTATTTAATTTTAGGATTATAAAAGATGTTTTCCAAACAGAAAGTCAGAGTTGCCTACGGAAGTATAATTTGAGTTGGCCTTGAAAAGTATGTTGGCTGGCAAATAAGTCAGAGGAAGAGTTTTGTGTCATTGCCATTGGGGTCAGGGATGGACTTGCTGGGGGTTATCAGGAATGAAATTACAAAAGTAGATTGAAGCCACAGTAGTGACTGAATACGAGACTTAGTGGTTTGGACAGGAGCAGAATAAGGATATATAAAAAATATATATTTTAAGGGAGTTTGGGAGCTTTACAGCTTTACTGTAAGAATGTTTAAATACCTGGAGCCTTTAAATTTATCCCTTGGGAAATCTAGGACAAAGGAGTTAGAAGAACTGTATTTTACACACTTAAGAAAAACTTTGGGATGTGAAATCAAAAAGTATGATTCACTGCAATTATAGAAAATATTGTGAAAAGTGAAATATAATCGAAACAAGAAGCATCAGGCAGTTTAGCAAATGCATCAAAACAAATGCAGAGTCAGAATTTACCCTGCTTAGGACAAGATTTTTCTTTTTTTTTTTCTTTTTTTTTTTTTTTGAAGATTTATTTATGTATTTGACAGTGCAAGAGAGCACAATCAGAGGGAGAGGGAGAGGGAAAAGCAGACTCAGTGCTGAACAGGGAGCCCAACTTTGTGGGGTTCGATCCCAGAACCCTCATATCATAACCTGAGCTGAAGGCAGATGCTTAACTGACTGAGCCACGTAGGCGCCTCATGGACAAGATTTTTCTAAGCACTTTATGAGACCTCATAAGCAGTAACAGAATTCGTAGGTACATCAGAAAGTGAAAAGAATCCAGAGAATCAATGGGAACAGTTGACGGGCACCATTTAAGAACAATACCTAGGTAGGAAAAAAAGGAAAGAACAGAGACATTGAATTCCTTGACATTCACCTTTATTGAGAAAAAGCTGGGCAAGAGTCTCTTTCCTGCAAAACTGATAAATGCATAGAATATTCTTGGTTACATCGACAGCTTGAATATAGATAAATCACTAGAAAGTGTGATGCCATCCTCAGATTTTTTTGATATAATTTTCATACAGTTAAAATGGCATAAATTTCAAGTGTGCATATAGTTTGATGAATTTTTATCTAGTTATACTTCCATGTATGTTCTCATTTGTGTCTGGCTTTAACTCAACATGTTGTTGACCTGAAAGTTTTGAAGGATGAAAACTGTTGACTTGTTGGCTTACCTATGTCACCCGTGTATAAAGAGCAACTTCCTAGAGGACTGGCAAACTGCCTGTGGGACTACCATCTCTTTGTAGGGTTCCTGAAGGGACCCTAAGACATTCAGCCTGGTAAAACCTATTTCTGGGCTTGGCAAGCTGCTGTGATTCCGTAGGAGGCTGTCGGGCAAACACAACATGGTTTCTTTTAGAAAGAAATCGATCTGACTGAACTATCAGAGTTCTACAGAGGGACTAAATAAAGTTTGTTTCTTTAATTCACTCGAATTTTGGAATGCTTTTCTCAAAAATAACTATTATAGAATCAATAAATACTCTTAATTTTTTTCAGAATATAATTGAAAGCTATAAAGAAGGAAGCAAAAATCACCTGTCATCTCACTACCTAGAATAATCACTGTTTAACGTTTTGGTGTATAATCTGTTCTGGTGGATGTGTGCACAGATAGCGTTCTATATCAGTAACTCTAAAGTTATAAATCTGTTAGGATAAGATTCTACTCTTAGTGATAGGAAGCCCGAAATAGGGCTTAAATAGGGTTGATGTTTCTCTCTTAAGTAAGTGATGTCTGAGGGTAAGTAGTCCAGGGCTGATATGGCAGGTCCATGATCCTTAGAGTCCCAAACTCTTTGCTGGCTTATTGCTCCATCATCTTCAATATGTGGCTCACTCTCTATGATGCAGTATGACTCAGGTCCTTATTTCTAGCCAGGAGGAAGGGGCAAAGAAAGTATGCCCCTTCCCTTTGTTAGTTTCTCAGACTTGAACACACTCCTTAGATCTACTTTTTTCAGCCAGAATTTACATTGCTACATCTAGTTGCAAGAGAGACTGGGAAATAGTCTTTATTCCAGGTGGCCATAATTCCAGCTGAGATTTGAGGTTCTCCTGTAAAAAGACAGAGAAGGATACAGATAATGAGACAACTGTGTCACAAGCCTTTCCATTTTAAATATCTGTATCACTCATTTGGGGTATTTTTATAGTATTACATTACGTGAATTTATTGTGCTTTTGAACATTGTGGTTTCTGTCCCCTACTGTCCTGCACAATGCTGAAGAGAACATATTTTTATTTACTTTTTTTGTACCTATCTAGTTTTTTGCTTAGTATAAATGAGTTTCTTTTTTTTTTTTTTTTTTTTTTTTTATGATAGGCACACAGTGAGAGAGAGAGAGGCAGAGACACAGGCAGAGGGAGAAGCAGGCTCCATACACTGGGAGCCTGACGTGGGATTCGATCCCGGGTCTCCAGGATCGCGCCCTGGGCCAAAGGCAGGCGCCAAACCGCTGCGCCACCCAGGGATCCCTATAAATGAGTTTCTTAAGTAGAATTGTGAGGTCAAGGACTATATATGCACATTTTAAATTTTGACTTGGGATTGCTTTTCAGAAATTCTTTCATTTTTATCCACCAAGAGTAACTGAGAGTTTCCATTTTCCCACATCTTCATGATTAGTTTCTTCATATGAGTGTTTGAACAGACCATTTTCTCACAAGTGTAGTTTTAATCTGCACTTCTATTACTTGTAGAAAGTTGACTACTCTGCATTAGTTTTTGGTGTTTTGTGATTTGGGTATGTTTTGAGGGCCCTTTCTATTCTTTTACAAATTACCTGTTTATGGTTTTTCTGTTGGAATCTTTGTCTTTTTTCTTACTCAGTTATTAGAGTTCTTCATATATTAAGGTCATCGATTCTTTGTCTTGGCTTTATAAATGGTTTTTGCCACTATATCACTTTTTGCTTTGTTTAGAATAGTTTCAGCCATACCAAAGTTTTTAGTAAAATAAACAAATCTATTGTTACTTAATTCTCGGATCATGGCTTTAGGATGGTACTTAAAAGTCCTCTTCTATGCCAGGATTATATCCAATATTTCCCTGAAGCTTTAGAATTCCTCTACTTGCATTCTGTACAAAGACTTTGCAAGAATTGCTTTATCAACCACAACAAAGTGAAAAATCAAAATTAAACTACATCCTCTAGCAAGTGTGGGTGTCCCTGCTGCTATTTTTGTAGAATCAATATTAATTAGTAAAAGAAGCTGCTGCTTCTGTTCTCTCCCAAGGACCCAGGTGGTACAGGCAAAGGAAAACTCTTTACTCTGACCCCTGACATGTTAACTGGTGTGACTTTTTTTTTGGTCCAAAAGCCTTTTCTAGACCCCACCACTAATTGCTGATAGCCTGGTTTTTGTCCAGACATAAATGCATGTGAAGAACCCAGCATGAAGTGCTCGGTAAATGGTAGCTGTTTTTATAAACTTCTTCACTTAATCAAAAGCAGTTTGTAAATTCATTTCTTTGAAAATCTGAAGTGACTGAAAGAGGCTTCTTCCCAATCCATCTAGAAGCATACTCATTTAATTGAGTTACGCATATTCTTCTCTTTGCTAATATGCGTTATTTCTGGCACCTTCCCTCTAAATAGAACAGTTTTGTCAACATTGAAAGTCTGTTCAAGGGGCACCTGGATGGCTCAGTCAGTTAGGCATTCGACTCTTGGTTTCAGCGCAGCTCATGATCTCAGGGTTGTGAGACTGAACCCCCCCCCCCCCCCCCCGCATCTGGCTTCAAGCTCAGCAGGGAGTCTGCATGAAGATTCTCTCTCCTTTTCCCCCCTCCATTCTCTTTCTCTCTCTCTGATAAATAATCTTAAAAAGAAAAAAAAATAAAATCTGTTCAGTTAGGTAACACCTCTTTCCAGTTATCTGCACAAATGCCCAGGAAACTCCCTTGTGACCATGGTATCTGTGCTCTCTCCTGCATGGTTGACTCTGATGTCCACATTTTTCTAGACAAACAACCTTTTTTTTCCTGTGAATTATGTTTATTGGGATATAAGGGATGGGTTTGGAAACCTTATGTGGGTTATGCCTCACCTGGTAAATGTCCATTCTAATCTTCCTGAGATAGCTTCTGAAGCTTTTTCTTTTTCTTGGAGCTGCTCTTGCTGCCAGAAGCCTCTTCAGGTCCACTGCTGAGTGGCTCCTCGTTAGAAGAGAATTTCCTCTTTTGGGGGTGGGGGTGGGGTGTTCCTGTTTACTGTCTCTTCAGCATCACTACTAACCAGCTCCTCCTTGGAAAAAGGAGACAGATGGGCCTTCCATTCCAATCTCCTGTGGAGTTTCCTGGGGCTTTTGCTTTGTCTTCTTTTTGGGTCTTTCACTTTGGGTCTCCTAACACTCCTCCAGGGTACTACTGCTGTTTTCTGGAGATATGATGGCAAGGGCGGCCAGCTGTTTTTTCTTCATCAAGTGTTTCTTCTCCTGCTTCTCCAGTTTTCTAGCCATCTCAACTGTCGCTTCCTCTGCCTAGCTGCAAAGACTGCAGGATCTCCAGACCTCCCTTCTGGTTTCATTGGCTGGACAATGAACCTTGAGCCAATGCATTATCTGTGGTTTGGGGAGGGGAAAGTGCACAATTTTTTTAAAACATGACTAGAATAAATTCCTAGCTTACTCTTGAATTAATATTAAATTAATAAGTCTCCTTGTTGATGCTGATCTTAGCCACTTACTAGTTTACCATTTTGTTAACCTTTTTCCTTTTTTTCTTCATTGTCATTGCTGCAGATTTTCAACAATTTGTATAAATTCCATTGCCATCAAATTGCCTCTACTTTTGCATAATTCATCCCATAAATAATACTTAACATTTCCATATCTCTTTTTTCCTTTTAAAGGTGTCTTTACCTTTATCCATCATAATCATATGTGACTTTTTACTAGCAGTTTTATCACACTTGCTGCTTTTGTTCTTATAGGACACACTGGGTTAATAATGTTCATTAAACACCTGAAAACCAATCACAAATAAAACAAACTCTGTAGAACAAAACCAGCTCATAGGCCTGTCATATATGATCTTTAATGCAATTTCTTTTTTGGTGGTAGTAGAGCACAACTTTTATTCTGAAGTGTAGATATACATAGTTTGTATGAAAGATTAAGTTAGAGGGGTGCCTGGGTGGTGCAGTTGGTTGACTGTCCAACTCTTGGTTTTGGCTCAGGTTGTGCTCTCAGGGTCCTGGGACTGAGCCCCCACATCAGGCTCAGCAGGGAGTTTACTTGAGATTCTCTCTTCCTCTTACCTCTTCCCTTTGCCCCTCCCTCCTCACTCTCTAAACCAATCAATCAATCTATGAAAGATTAGGTTAAAGTAGTACTTATTTTTTTAATTTATTGTTATCTTTAGCTATTTCTACCCCTATCTCTGTCTCCCATATTTCTTATTTCCTCTAAATACTGTTACCACCTCTTTGCTCTCAACCTCTTTTAAAACTTTGTTGCCATTAAGGAGGGCATCTGATGTAATGAGCACTGGGTGTTACATGCAGTTGGTGAATCACTGACCTATAGTACCTCTGAAACTAATAATACACTATACGTTAATTTTAAAAAAACTTTGTTGCCAATAGAAACTTCTGTGGTCATTATTCTGTATTCCAAAAGAGGAGGGAAAAATTCTGATTAAAAAAAAAATCAACTAGTGGAAATCTGGTTTTAAAAAACTAAAATGTATACAGTAGTATCTAAAGTAGAAAGTGAAAGTTGCACCCTCAACCACCCTCCCATGCAGTAGCCAGTTTACTAGTGTGATATGTGCTTTGTCTTTTTTTTAAAATTACATATGTATATATATATATTTACATAAATGGGGCCATATCAATAGCTCTGTGAACTTTTTTCAATCCACTCCACCTTTTAACATTTTTAAAGTTCTGGTACCAGACATCCAGTGATTCATTCCCAAGCCAACCCTTACTTATTTTCCCTGTTCCATCCTTAATATTTACTGTGAACATGCCCACCCTTCCTGAACTTAAGTTGGGCTGTTTGTGTTTTTATGACCCCTCTCTGCTTCCTTAACTCATTTGCATGGAGAGCCAAGTCTGGGAAGAGAATAAGTGTGAAGGAGCAGCTGTAAGTGTCAGTTACCCAGCTGAGTGTGTTATCTAGCCACTCTCCAACCAGAAAGTGGTTTCACTGTGTTCACTATGCATGCTGTAGATTTTCTGCTCAAATGGAAAATTATCCCTCTATCCAGCTGTGTAGTCAGCTTGACAGTGAGTATGATTGGCACATTTAACGGCTCTCCTGTAAGATAAAATCAAGACATAAAGTGAAAGAAAGTGAAAGATTACCAAATAAAATTGAGACGTTTTTATAGAAGTCTCTGAATGCTGGAGGCCCTGGCCCAAAATTCTTAGCAGGGGTAATAGTTCCAAATTAGACAAATTTGGCTCAGTGGAAGCCAGTTTAACTCAAGATGGTGTGTATAAGGCAGAAATTCTCAATAGAGTGTTCTCTTTCCCTGCCACAGTAAAAATCTTATACATCCTATTGGGGCATGGAGTATCTCCTAGTGAGCTATAACTATTGATGGCAACAAATGTATGTATACTCAGGGATGTTGGTACAGATAAAAGTATAAGTCCTGTAAGGGCCAGGTTCCTCACTTTTTAAAGAGATATTTGGACTAGATCTTAGAATTCCTTAAAGCTTATAAATTGTATAATGTCTTATATTTTCTGAAAGTCAGTTGTAAAAAACACAGTGGCATAAACACATCTTGATGAAAGATTTATATAAAAGACCGAGGCATTTTGGTCAACCCAGTGAAATGATGGAATAATGAGAAGCAACATTTTTGTGTTAGGAGAGAGGTTAGAATTAATCTAGTTAAGTCTCCTCATTTATCAGGTGAAGAAATCTGAGGCCCAAAGAATTTGGGGATTTATTTGGATTAATAACAAATTAGAGGCAAAGTTAGAACTAATACTTTATGCCTAGAACTAATGCTTTATATTGGATACCGTCTGGTACCAGAACTTTAAAAATGTTAAGAAGTAATTAGAGTTGATGGAAAAAAAGTTTACAGAGCTATTCATATGGCCTCATTTATATTTTTTAAGCCAAAAATAAATTTCTACTTTGGAAAACAGTTTGATAGTTTCTTATAAAATTAAATGTATATAGCCCAGTAATGTCACTCTTACATATTTGCTGAAGAGAATTGATATCATACGCCTACATAGACCTATATGTGAATGTCTATAACTGCTTTTTCATATCGGCAAAAACTGGAAACAGCAACCCACATGTCTATCAGTTTGTCAATGGATAAGCAAATTCTGATACATCCATACAATGGACTACTTCTTAGCAGTAAAAGGAATGAACTACTGATAACAACAAAAAGGATGCATCTCAAAAGCACTATGCTTGTAGTACATGAAATTTCTAATTGCTCTGCATCCTTGCCAGTGCTTGTCAGTCTTTAGATTTGACCCTTCTACTAAGAATGTAGTGGTATTCTATTGTGGTTTTAATTTATATTTCTCTAAGGACTAATTTTTAGCATCTTTTCATTTGAAAACATTTGAAGTTGTAAAAATTCTCTGAGATAAGTGTTTTGCAAATATCTTCTACCAGTCTGAGTTATCTTACATTTTCTGAAGGATGTCTTTTGAAGAATAGTGTGTCTAAGAAATTATTGCTTAGCTTAAAGCACAAAGATTTTCCTCTGTTTTTCTAGATTTGCCCTGTCAGGTGCAGTATCCACCAGCTGCATATAGCTTTTATTTTTCTAATTTTTATTTATTTACTTATTCATTTATTTGCATATGGCTTTTTTAAAAAAGAGTTTATTTATTTATTCATGAGAGACACAGAGAGAGAGGCAGAGGGAGAAGCAGGCTTCCCATGGGGAGCCCGATGCAGGACTCGATCCCAGGACCGTGGGATCACGCCCTGAGCTGAAGGCAGACGCTTAACCACTGAGCCCCCTCAGCATTCCTGCATATGGCTTTCAAACACACTGTTACTAGTATGACTAAGGAATTGAATTTTATTTTTTGTTTAAAGATTTTATTTATATGAGAGAGTAAGCAGGAGAGGGCAGAGGGAGAAGCAGACTCCTCACTGAGCAGGGAGCTTGATGAGGACCCTGAGATCATGACCTGAGCTGAAGGCAGGCACTTAATTGACTGAGCCATTCAGGCACACCAGGAACTGAATTTTAAATCATATTTTATTTTATTTTTAAATTTCATTTATTCATGAGAGATACAGAGAGAGAGAGGCAGAGACACAGGCAGAGGGAGAAGCAGGCTCCATGCAGGGAACCCGATGAAAAGCATATTTTATTTTAAAGATTTTATTTATTTACTTATTTATTTATTGAGAGAGCACTCACGCATGTAAGCTTAGGAAGGGGCAGTGAGAGAATCTCAAGCAGACTCCCTGCTGAGCACAGTATGGGTATTGGGGCTCCATCTCAGGACCCTGAGACCACCATGACCTGAGCTGAAATCAAGAGTCAGACACTTAACCAACTGACCCACCCAGGTGCCCCGTATGGCTTTTTATTTTAATTAAACTTTAAAAGCTAATACTCTATTCAGTTACTGAGAAAATTTTTAATATTTTTGAAAGAATTTGGGTATGTGGATCTACTTCTTCAACTAAGTTTTATGCAATCTAAATGTATATCAAGTATTTCAGATGAAAATTTAGCATCTGAATTAAAATATGCTACAAGTACAATGTTTACACTAGGCTTTGAAGACTTAGTACCATGAAGTAATGTAAAAATGTCTCATTAATGTTTTTATATCAGTTATCTGTTGAAATGAAAATTTAGAAATATTTGGGCTAAATGAAATATATTACTAAAATAATTTCACCTGTTGCTTTTTCTCTTTTAATTTAGCTCCTAGAAAATTAAAAATTATGTCTGTGGCATGCATTGCATTTCTATTGCTTGTACTTTTCCAGAAGTTTTATTGTTTTAGCTCTTATATTTAGTTCTATGATTCATTTCAAATTCAAAGACCCCTTTAGCCCTAATATTTTAGATTTTTATGGAAGCTAAGAGTCTGATGAACATAAGCAAGACTGAGAAAAAAGAATTTTTTTTTAATTTATAAATTTTGTCATTAGGAAATACCACATTTTAAAAATGTTAAAGTTGTACTAGGGTACAACTTCTCAGTGATATAGAAATGACAGTATCAGCAGCTTAATTAACTAGTTAAATATTTTTCTTTCTTGGTCTATCTCAAGCTATCTGCCTTCGAAATAATCTAGCAGGGGCTAGTGGTACAACAGGAAAACAGTATTAAGAGAGAAGTTAGAAAAGATGACTACAAAAAAACTAGTCACTGTTACTTCTGAGAGTCTTAGATTTTTTTTCCTATTTATCATATCCATATTAAACCTGTTGCTCTTATCATAGTACACTATCATTGGTTTTCTTCTAGCATATTAGTGAAATGCTTTAAGAGAAGACATTTAGAACTTGTGCAGATTCAGTCTGTTATTAACTGTGTGATTTTGGGCCTTGACAATTGAGTTGGTATCAATACCATTTACTTTATTCAGTTGTTGGGAAAGAGCTAATTACATATTGGATAGAAAATATTTGTCTGGAATTCTTATTTTTAGTGAAGGTAATTCATACAATGAAATTTTCAATTGCTGTTCCATTCTAAGGTAGGGTCTAATTTTATTTTTAGAATTCCTTTTCAAGTGTCAGCATTAATTTGTATTTTTATGAATATGTATATTTTATAAATATAGCTATCGTGTTAATATAACATTTCTGGTAATTAGATAATGATCAACATCATTTGAAAAATTTCTTGTAAAATTATAAAGCCTTGCCGAATCTTGTTAGTGAAGTGTTTTACCAGGCTTCCAAAGACTAGGAAGAATCAGGTGCTAATATAATCTCAGAATTTTAGACTAAAAATCTGGGAGTTACCGCTTTTTCTTTCCTACCCCCACCCAAGGCCCTATCTTGTTGAATCATCCTTCTCATGAGGCAGCATTCTCATTTCTTCCATTTCCATTGCCATGTCAGTGGACATGGCAGTTTTAAGTCTTGTTTACTTTTACATCAGGACACTATAATATCAAAATGAAAATTACGGACCATTATCACTACTCAGCACAGTTCGTTAGAAATTAACAAATATATCTAGCAAATGGTATATTAATACTCAAATATTTACCCATTACAATCTCTTAGATTTTATTTTTGTACAACAAAAGATGAGACTTATTGTAAGGAAAATAGCACTAGAGATTTTGACAATAGTAGGAAAGGTAGTTACATAATTCCAATGTCTGAGGAAGTGTCTAATAACAATACCAAAAAAAAACCCCATCTTAGTATTTCATTACTAACTTTAAATAGATGTTAGTAGTTTCCCCTTTTGGAGTAATCAGATCTTCCCTCCCATGCCTCCCTTTAAAGACATAAGTTATATCTAAAGCTAAGATAAAACCAACCTTCAGTTTTCCTCCCTTTTCCTAGGTTACTACTTTCCTCAAGTTGATATGTATTATAACTGTTCATGCTTCTATTTAGTTTGTTATAGTACGTATTCAATATTATTAGGTATTGCCAAATTATTCTTGAAAGTCACACCAATTTATACCCCATTTTTACTATATTCTCTTCAACAGTATCATTAGTCCGTTTGCTCATTATTATTTTGCATTTACCTGATTCTAGTGATTTTGAGCTTTTTATATCTACATTTATTGCCCACTCTTGTTTCCTCATTTCCATTGCATTTTAAAATCTTTGTTGTCGTTGATTTGTATGAGTTTTTAATATTGAATAGGTTACTAGTGGTTTTTTAGTAACATGTGTTGGAAATATCTTCTTCTGATCTCTGGCTTGTGTTTTCACTCTGTAATTGGTATCCTTTGGAGATTTTCACTTTAAAAAACTACAGTCAAGTTTCTTAATCTTTCTCTTATGGTTTGTACTTTTTTGTCTCTTAAGAAATTCTCAAGTACCCCAGGGTAGTACAGCATTTACCCCCCTTTTTTTTTTCACTAAAAGTTTTAAAGTTCTTGCCTTCATATCTTAAATATTTAAGTCATCTGGAATTAATTTCTGTGTATAATACAAAGTATTTTTTAATGGGTTGCAAACTTCCCCAGTACCATTAAATTGGAAATGCTACTTTTATCATATGTCAAGCCCATAGGTTTGTATGCATCTCTTTACCGTTTATTCTTATTTCACTGGTTCATTAGCTATCATAGTACAACATCCTACTGTTAATTATATTACAGTAAGTTGTAATATCAGAAAATTTAATTCGCCTCTAATCATTGGTCTTTAATATTTTCCTAAGTAACTTAGCCCTTGACTCTTCCATATGATTCTTAAATGGCATAAAAAGTATTTGTGAGAATTGCTATTTTTTATGAGTTGTTTCCTTTCCAGTTAATATTATCTTTAAGTAGAGTTTTATAATTTTTTTGGTAAATATTTTACACTTCTTTTTTTACTTCTATGATACATTTAATTTTTTTGTCATGTAAATAGTATTGTAATTTTTAACTTACTACTTTTACTATTTGTTGCTATTGTATAAGAACTCAGTTAATTTTGGTACATTGATTTTTATATCCAGCAACCTCAGTGAGCTCTCTCTTATTATTATTATTTTTTAAGGATTTTATTTATTTATTCATGAGAGACACAAAGAGAGGCAGAGACACAGGCAGGGGGAGAAGCAGGCTCCATGCGGGGAGCCCAACGTGGGACTCGATCCCAGGACCCCAAGATCACACCCTGGGCTGAAGGCGGCACTAAACCGCTAAGCCACCAGGACTGCCCTGCGCTCTCTTATTAGCTATAATAGTTTGTTTTTAGAATGTCTTCTAATCATATCAATTGTGAGGAATGACTGTTTTTATTTCTCCATTTCTTAATAACTTTTTAGTTTTCCTGCCTTATTGCATTATATAGCATTTCCAGGTATTAGTGTTAAATTTAAGCAGTCATCCTGAGTATCCTTGCTTTTTTCTTGCCTTTAAGGAAATAGTTTTATGTACTTCATCATTAACTGTGATGTAGGATTTGGTTAAGGAACTTTTTATCAAGTTAAAGAAATATCTTTCATTTATAGTTTGGTAAGAGCTTTTGCCTAGAATCAATGTTGTGTTTTTCAAATACATTTTCTGAATCTGTTGAGATTTTTTTTTCCTATATTCATTTATGTGTGAATTATACCAATAGGTTTTCTGATGTTGTACCAGGCAGCAAAACATTACACAAAAATCAATTGGCTAAAAGTATTTTTTTAACGTTGTATTTGAATCAGAAACAACCAAAGTCACTCCTCTATTCTACTACCAGAGAGAAAAGCAAACTGAACCTGTTTTTAGGTTCTCCACAGAGATATATGCTCATGGATCTCCACAGCAGATATATGAGTTAGTTAAATAGACAAAGGAGAAAAGGGGGGGGGGGATGATGACATCATTTATAACTTATTTCATTAACACTATTGCCTGTAAAAAACAGTTCCTCTATGGTATTGTGCAATTCTTCCAAACAATATTAAAGAGCTTTGGCATTAGCTCAACCTAGAGGTTATAGGTTACATTAAAGATAATTAAAAGTAGTTTCAGTAGCAAAACTACTTTACAGTGAGAGAATCCTATCACTTTTTTTTTTAATGGAAGAGAAAGCCCAACAAAAGAAAATTACTGCTATGATGGATTGTAGACCAATTTAATAATGTAATTTACTTGGGACCTTTGCTTTATCTTACATTAGCTAGCTAACTAATTTTCTTTGTTCACAACCAGATTATAAATTCAGTCTACATTCTTGTCAATTTAAAGTGTGGCCTTCTAGGGCACATCATTTTAGAGCACTTTTTTTTTTCCTCTCCTTTTTCTCTGTGTAGCATGGGATGCCATGGTAGTTAAGTGTACTCTTTCTGGATCTTACTGTCCTGGATTCAAGTCCTGGTACAGTTCTTACAGTTTTGGAACCATGTACAAATTGCATAATCTCAGTGTCTCATTTTCTTCATTTGTAATATAAGAACACACTTCCTACCTCATAACATTCTTGGGAGGATTGAAGGAATTAAATGTAAAGCTCTTTCAGAGTGCCTGATACTGCATAAATAACATACCATAATAACTGTATATTATAATTATTTTAAAGAAGACTGGGGAATAGAACATATGTGATATTTTGGTCCATGATTCTTCCTGCAAAAGACAGACTCATTCCCCAAAGCCAACTGACCAATTTGCCATGACCAAATTGCCAAGTTTACCAAATGTACTAATTTGCTAAATGTTTTATTTTTTTCTATGAAGTTTGCAGCAATTCATACTGTTTTTGAAGATTTTTATGAGGTTAAGTTGGCTGGCCATCATTTTGTCTTCATGTTAGAATTGCTGAAACCTAAGGTCATGATGTGAGTCTTTTTAGTAATAGATGTAATACAGAATAGATGTCTGAATACAGAAACATATGTTTCAAAATCAGTCATCTGAAACCCCTAAGGGATATGTACCTCAGTGGAAGGAGTCCTAGAAAAGTATCATTCATTTGCTCAAAGTCAATAAGGAAGATTGTCTCTGCAAAGAGCTTGAGCCAATGCTTTGAGAGTGTTCAAAGTCTGGTTATAAGGTTCTTTGTACAATTAGAGATATTCTAGCTGAGAAATAAACATAAAAATTGATCTAAAGATGATGATATTTCTTGGGACTTGCCCCAACCCATTCTGCATAGAATTCCCAATAAAGGTCCACCGAAGATGGTTTTCCAAACTTCTAAAACAGCAACAAATGAAATCCACTATGAGACTCAGCAGGTATAGCAAGACTCCCAAGAATTTCAGAAAATTGTATATAGTCTGATGAAGATTCCAGAATTAATATCTTAAAGTGATTAAAGACCTATATGGAAATATCAAACCTATGAAAAGAATATGCTCTTTTGTAAGATTTATTTAACTTATTTTTAAGTAATTTCTGTGTCCAACATGAGACTCCTACAACCCTGAGACAAGAGTTGCATGCTCTACTGAGTGAACCAGCCAGATGCTGCCAGGATGCTATTTTTTTTTTAAAAAGAACCTCTAGGGTCATCAGGGTGGCTCAGTCAATTAAGCATCTGCATCTTGGCTTCAGCTAAGGTCATGATCTCAGGGTTGTGAGATTGAGCCCCATGTCTGACTCTGTGCTCAGCAGAATCTGCTGAAGATTCTCTCCCTCTCTGTTTGTCCCTCCTTGCCCCTACTCACTTGAGTGCTCTTTCTCTCTCAAAAAAAAAAAAAAAAAAAAAAAAACTAGAAATGAAAAACAGAAACTGAAAACATTTCAGTAGAGGAGTTAAATAGCAGATTTGACACCACTAAGAAAGAACTAATTAACCCTAAGATAGAGCTGAGAAAAGTATCCAGAATTCACAGAGCTCAAAAAGCAAAATATGAAAGGATAATTTAGTCACAGAGATGGAGAGTAAAATGAAACATTACAACATATACTTTATAGTCATTTCACTAGTAGAAACTGGAAAGAATGGGAAAGAGGCAATATTCAAAATGATTGTTGTGAAAGATAAGTCCTTGTATGTTAGAAGCATAAATTAAAAAAAAAAGTTATACCTATGTAAATTTTAATGAAAGATCAGAACATTAATGGCAAAGAAAAGAATTTAATTGCAACCTGTAACGGAACACCAGTTAGACTGGCTGCAGATTTCTCATCAGCAATAATAGATGCCAGAAGACAAGTTGGATTTATGTCTTTAGTGTTCTGAGGTAATTTGCTACTCTATAATTCTACTTCTATCACTGTTGAGGAGTAAAGTTAAAATTAAGAAATTTCCAGACCAGTAATGACTAAGAGTTTACCTTTTGAACACCATCGCCAAAGGTGGTATATACTAAAGGATATATTTTAGGAAGAAGAGAATTGAACCCAAAAGGAAGAAATAGGATATAATAAGGCTTGTTGAGCAAAGATTGCTTAAAATATTGGTAAATAGGGATGCCTGGGTGGCTCAGTGGTTGAGCATCTGCCTTCAGCTCAGGGCATGATCCCAGGTCCATGCATGAAGTCCCATATCAGGCTCCCTGTGAGGAGTGTGCTTCTCCCTCTGTCTGTGCCTTATGCTTCTCTCTGTGTGTCTCTCATGAATAAATAAAAATCTTCAAAAAGATATATTGGTAAATAATCATTAACTGTGAAAAATAGCGTAAAGTTAAGACATATCTTTATTTACATAGCATTAAGGAAGGACAAAACAGTAATGAGAATTAAACCATGACATAGTACTTTAATAATGGCACTGATCATTAGGCTAATCTGTTACACTAAGTTGCCTTTCTTTTGAAATTTCTTTTATCTAGTCAAAGGCATTTGGCAGTTACCTTCACGTGAATTGCTTTAAATCATGATAGAGAAAGCTTCCTTAACTTGTGGATAGCTTTCATAGTAGAAAAAAATCAATAACTAAAATTCAGTAAATCAAGAAATAGCAATATAGCCATGTTACACTAGAAGAAATAGCTAGAAGAGTCAAAAGTAGTTACCTTTCAGAATGGGACTGTGAGTTTTTTTTATAGCTTATAAAACTATTTGATTAATTTTAACTGTGTATGTGTGAAATTTCACTTAAAGAAACACAAGACAATGATTCACCAAAGGAAAAATCAGTATAGCTAAATTGTTTAGAAATAAATGAAGAATTAGATTTTAAGCAAAGAGCATTAAATAGTGATAAAAGAAACCATTCACTAGTAATAATACTGACTCATATACCTAGCAGTGAAGCTTCAAAATATATAAAGCAACATTTGAGAAAATTAGAAATGGACAAGTTTTTCTCCCCTAAGACTCAAGTAAGAGTATGGGACATTTAAATAAGATAATAAAGTTAACCTATTCTGTATATCCAATTAGATAATGTCTTTTCAATGTTCATTGAAAATTGAATCATTTATAAAAAATCAATTATTTGGGAAGCCTGGGTGGCTCAGCAGTTGAGCATCTACCTTCAGCTCAGGGCATGATCAAGGTCTGGGGATCGAGTTCCCGCATCAGGCTTCCTGCGTGGAGCCTGCTTCTCCTTCAGCCTATGTCTCTGCTTCTTTCTCTGTCTCTCTTGTGAATAAATAAATAAAATATTTTTTTTAAAAAGTCAACTGTTTATAGTATACAGTTACAAAGCAAGTTTCAATAAAGATCCAGAAATTAATGTACAAATTCTATTCTCTGAACATAATAAAATTAGAAGTCAGTAACCAAAAGATAATCATTACCACCTGTATATTTGTTTTGTTTTGTTTTTTACCACCTGTATATTTGGAAATTAAACCAAATATACTTCTAAGTAATTTGTGGCTCAAAAAAGAAATCATAATAAAAGTTACATAGTATTTAGAAATGGATACATTAAAAATACAATATAAACTTGAAAAACACATCCAGAGCATCACTCAGGGGGCTATTTGTAGCCTGAATGCATATTTTAATCAGCTACCCATCCAACTGTAGATATTTTTTAAATATAGCAGTTTAACAAGACAGAACAATAAAACTGAGAGCAAAAATTAAATAGAAATTGAAAAGCAAAAATATATTTATTGATAACTGAGTAGTTGCTTATGTACTAAGGGAAGAATATATTTTAAGTTGTAAAAGAAAAAGAAGAGAAAATACTGCATTGCTCCTGGCTCAGAAAAATGTTACTGTATAATAAAAATGGTAGCATTCCCTAAATTAATATATAGATTGAATGTAGCCTCCATTGACATCCTTAGGAAAATGTGTCTTTAGAATTGAAGTCTGGTTATTCTGACTTACTTGAAAATATTGCAAATTGTAAACATTACATCATGGAGTCAAATGGGGAAAAAAAACCCAAAGGACAAAATAGAGGCTTCAAATATATAATCTGTTATAGGACTTGGAGGTATAAGTTACAAACCAAGAATAACTTAAAAGTGAAAAGAATCACCTTTCATGAATTTTGGTAGGGCATTGAGGAAAATGGACATATATTTTTATCCCAGCTGTGGATAAGAAATCAATTTAGGACTATTTACGAAAACAGTATTCTCAGAGATTAGTTAGGTTTGTGACCATAATGGCTATTCTCCTGAGATGCGTCAGTTTAAAAGGAAAGCAGCAAAGAAAGGCAAAATACGGATAGTTGTTAAACCTATCCACAATGAGTAATGAGAGTTTGTTATACTAATTTTGCTTACTTTTATGTTTGAAATTTTCCATAATCTTTTAATGAAAGCAAAAGAATGAGAAAGGTATGTAGTATGCGTAACTGAAAAAATTTCTATCCAAAAATATGAACAATGCTTATATATGTTAAGCATATATAAGTTCCATAACCACATTCTTTTTTTATTTTTTTAAGATTTATCCATTTATTTATGATAGAGAGAGAGGCAGAGACTCAGGCAGAGGGAGAAGCAGGCTCCACGCCTGGAGCCTGATGCGAGACTTGATCCCGGGACTCCAGGATCTCGCCCTGAGCCAAAGGCAGGCGCCAAACCACTGAGCCACCCAGGGATCCCCCGATAACCACATTCTACTTATTCAGTAGAAAAAGGAGATCAACAGGCATACAAGGAAGTGTTGATAGTAAATCATTACACAGAAAAACCTGCAGCTTTGTTATTAGAAATAAAATTAGCATGAAAGTATTGCCGTGTGTTTATTAAGCTAGAAAAAAATTATAGAACCTTATGTTGGCTAGATGACTCACTTCTGTACTCACTATTGACTGGATCTTCCTGGACGGAAAACTAGCAAAGTCTGTGGGATGCATAAGTGTCTAAGACATTAGTGAATGCTGCTATAGAACAGACTTTCTTCTCTAAAATGCTGATAAATTTAGGTGGTTCCCCAAATATAGGTGGCCTTTTCAGCCCCTTAATGGTTCTGTAACTAGCAGCACATACTACAGGTCAGACACTATTTCCATGCATTCGATCCTCATAACTGCAGGAGGGTAGCTTCTATTACTGCATCTTACTGACAAGGGAACTCAGTCTTTGCAAAGTAAAGTGATTTTCCCCAAATCACACATTAATAATGAGCTCAACCAGGATTTGAGCCCAGACAGTCTTACTTCAAACCCCCTGCTTTTTAAATCATTCCTCCAAATTCCCTCTCAAAATTAAAGCCATGTATCAAGTAGTTGACTTTCCTGTGTAGGGCCATTTAATTGCTTCAAGATAGCTACTACTAATATTACAGCTTTGTTTTAGTATAGATTCTAGATGGTTTTGACCATAATGCTGATGGGAAGAAGCAGTGAAACAGATCTTCTGATATATAACTGATGGCATTGTAAATAGGTACAGCCTTTTTTGGAAAGCATTTTGGCAGCATATTTCAAGAACCATAAAATGCTCATATTTTTTGACCTAGTTAATGCCACTTCTGGGAATCTTCTAAAGAAATAGTCTAATATGGAAAAAGCCGTAAGCACTAAAGTGATCACCACAGCCATGTTTGTAATAGAGCAACTGGAAGCAACCCTAAATGTTCATCAGTAAAGGAATGATTAAACACACCATGGTATATTTACTTAGGCAGCCAATAAAGATGAAATGTGATGCAACATAGACAAAGAAAACACAGTCATCTTGAGTTTTCAAAGCAGCACACAGCTGTATGTGCACTAAAATTATAGCTTTTACAAATATGAAAAAAGAATGACAGAAAAATGTCATTGGGTGATATTTTTCTTCTGTTTTTCAAGCTTTTAGTAATACATATTTATTCCTAATTTTAAGAATCAAGTCACATGATTACTTAATAAAAATGTTTTTGTGTATTTATCTCCTAACCCTCACTAGATTGTAAGCTGCTTGGTGATTGCCTGCAGCATGCTAAAAACATGCAAAGGGCACCATTGAATACAGGCAAACTTCAAGCACTTTTCAGGTGCTTCATTTACTGGTTGCAGGAACCTCGGCCAGTCACTGTCTCAGCTGCCTCATTTGACCCATGAAGTGAGCAGTGCAATTTGCAAAGCATGAGTAGAATCTGGAGTCAGGGAACCTTGCTGTATGTCTTTGGCTCTTAGACAAGTGGCTTAAACTTTGTAAAGCTCAGTTTCCTCATCCATAAAAATGAAGCTAGTGAGGTCAAGGTCTGGTGCTCCTTTAAATGCCTGAAAATGTTCCTTCCATTCATCTTTGGCCCTTATAAGGTGTTCCTTCACTTTCTTTATCCTCACATGATGAGAGCAAATATAGAGTCTTTCAGCTAACTTCTTTTACCTGACACCTTTTGAGCAGCAGCTTTTACACATCAATCTTCTGGTGTACCTTGTCTATAATTTAGGGTTAAGGATGAAAGAACAAAATCTTTTGTCATTCACTGTGGCTGGCAAGATTTTCAGTTTTGTTTTAATCTTTTTTTTTCTCCATTATAAAAATGTAGTAAATGGTCATTGTCACATTTGAAAAATACGAAAAGCTGCAAGGAAAAAATTATACCATAATCATTCTATCTAGAAGTAACCATTATATGTTTCATTTTATTTCTTTTTAATTTTTTCAATATTTTTATCTGCTTTTTAAAAAGGAGAAATATAGGAAAGCTCTTATTCGAATGTTTGTTATGTTTGGGGCAAGTTTAAAATGATGTTTTGTGTTTGTTTTGAAATAGTTTACCTTTAATTAGTAATTCTTATAAAAGGATAGACTAAGCCACCGGGAAGGAACCAGATGGAGAATGGGGGTAGGGATATCTCTATCTTAATTAGTAGGATAGTTTATTTCTATAATTCTGACACCTGTTAAAGAATGAACTTAGTAAAGTCTAATTACCCAAGTCATGCTTCCTGGAATTTTTTAGGACAATTACAATTTTAAATAACTTGTGATGTTTTCATTGCAAGTTATCTTGTACCATTTCTGATCATGTGTTGTGAGTTTTGGTTTGGAAAATACAATCATCATACATAAACTTGGAATAAAGAAAAAGCTTACAGAATAACCACAGATTCTTGGCTCTTGTCCTTTTCATTTTTAGAACATGCAGTTTAAAAAAAAAAAAAAATCAGTCCCTGTAATATCCTGTGGAGAAAAGGAGGAAATTTATCCAGTGTCAGAACCAACAGCAGCAAATACCTCGAAAAACAGCCTAAGCTACTGTGGCCATGTGGGGCCAGCATTGATGTCACATTACCCTGACTTGTGTTGGACTTGTACTTAAATCAGTAAGAGAGAATGCACTTGTTGAGGGATTGAGAGCCTTGATCCCTCCATTTTCTGGGCTTTGCTGTTGAAGGGAGGCTTCTACAGGATGACTTTAAAAATGGGGGGAAAGGTCTTTTCCTTCTTTCATTTCTTTTCTCCAGAGCAGCAATAGAATTATGAATGGTGACAGGGTACATCCCATATAAATAATTTGCAGTGTGGCAGATCTGTCATCCTCACTACATCGAAAAAGACATGAGAAATGTTCGAGGTCAGTGTATTGTCTTGCCTCATCACTCTCCTTTGAATATGCCACTGCGGCTTGTGCCCTTTTGACTTCTGAGGTCTGCTGCCACAGGCAAGAGACTCTTGATTGGTTGGGAGTAGGTGTCCCTCACTCCTGCTTAAGTATCTGCACATCAGGGAAGTCACTTGTCCTTTTGAGTCATTTCTTCTGACAAGGATGGGCCATAACTCCTTACTGATACTGCTTGTTAACCCTTCCCAATCACTTCCTCTTTGAGGAAATCACTTGACTTCTTTACAGGAGAACACCTAACTGAGGATACAGCTTAGAATTTAATTGACCTCTACAGCCTTAGGCAGTACTTAGGTGCTGTGGGGTAGTGGGGATTTGTAAGTGTAATGTGAGAAGGGGGCAGATAACTAAACCCTGTAAACCTTCTACTTGGAATAACTTTAGTCCCTCCAGAACTGTGCTTGCCTGAGATAGAACTTAGCATCCTGTGAAAAATTATGACCTGAGACTTTTGAACTGCTGAGGAAAGTGATATCCAGAGCTGGAAAAGGGAGGAAGCTCCATAGAATATTAGCTGAATTTACATGCTGTTCTTGTAAGAGAAGATGATCAGTTCTACTTAATTCACTATACTTTTTAAATTTTTTTCTATAGTTGATTATTGATAAGTGATTTTTTTTTTTCAGTATTGCCTGTCGGGGCACCCAACTTTACCGTGCAATGTACTCAAATTCAAATCAACTACCATTATGTTGGACTGTGGACTGGACATGACTTCCACTCTCAATTTCCTTCCTTTGCCACTTGTTCAAAGGTATGTGCTGCTGCATCTGAGACAAAATGAGCATTGGTTTGCTGAAAAATGATACTGATTAGCATAAAGATTACCAGTACCTTGTGTGTTGTCCTTAGTTTACTTTGTTCCCCTAAAAATGTTCTTCATCAGAATTATTTCCTTTGGCTGGGTTGATGGAAAGTGTTGTATCGATTTATTGATTGACTTCTTTATTATAACTTCTTCTGAGCGTCTGTAAATGTTCTTGCAACTGCTCCATGCAAGTAAGGTCATGTATATTTCATCTTTCTTGCTAATTCATATAAGAGCTGATAAATGGTCAACTGATGAGCCCAAGAATTGAATTTTAGAATAAATTAACTGCCTTTGCAGGGACTTGACATCATAGAACCGACATTTCTTTTTGATAGGTATCTATGTGTTTTTTTCATAATAGTCAGCTATAGAAATTATAGAATAATATATGCAGCCAAAGTCCTTGTCTTAAAGCAGATAGATTACCTGAAGCCTATAGTCACCACTGTTTACTCTTACTATGACTTTAAGAAATTGGTTTCCCAGCTTGCAGTTAATTGAAAACAGCAATTTATAAGAGAGTTGGGTAATTAACAGAAGCAAATACATTCCCAGTAACAAAAAGTGGTACATAGGAGAGACAGAAAATCTATCTAAAGCAGATTTAAGAGCTTAAAAGCATAGCAACCTGAGCAAACTATCTAATGTATTTCATTCATTCCTGAAGACATCACTATATGCAATGATTATTCATAATGATAACCTTCTAGAAAAAGTATAATTAAAACTCACCCTCTGGTTTTTTTTCTGAGATAAGGGATACAATAAGGGGACAGAGAGAATTCAGAGATAATTCCAGATTACATTTTATGCAAAGCTGATAAAATTCAAATATAATCACACCCAACACTTAGAAATACATTTATTATCCACAGATATTATCTATCTATATATATTTACAATTGTTTCAGAAACTGTAGGTATCACATATATTTCTGTAAAAAATGACTGACAAGTTATTTCTTACTAAAATAGCGTGATATTATTGTCTATGTGCCCTCCCTCCACCCCCACCCCCACCTCCCCAGATTACAGTGTTCATTTATTTGGTGTTTATCAGGAATCTGCACTGTGCTGGACCAAGGGATACAGACATGAATAAGACAACTTTATTTTCCTCATAGAGCTTATATTCTGTTGGGGAGAAAGTATTTTACAGTTGAAGATTTCATTATAGTTGTGTTAAGAGAATAACTATATATTTGAGATAATTACTAAAAAATAAAATATAAGGTACTAAAAGAGTTTCCAAAAGGGCTCCTATATGCTCTGTGAGATCATGAATTATCTTGGTGCTCAGTCCTGAATTGGGCAGACAATTCTGTCTGCATATTTTCCCTTTCTTATTCATTCTTGTCTTTACTTAATTCTGTATTCTCACAGCACTGATTCAGCATTGGAATCCCCTTATACTCTCTTCCCCTTATCATCGTTCTTCCATCAGAGAGAGGTTATACTTGTGGGATGATTGGCAGTCCATATGTAGTTCCTTATAAAGAGTATTTTCTGTTGCTTAGACCAGAAACCTTGGAGATACACTTGGCTAAAATAGTATCCCCAGTCCCTCCCTGGCCCTTCATCCTACTTGGCTTTTCTTCATAGCACTTATATGTACATACTTAGTCTATATATTAGCTATCTTTTCCACTAAAAGTTTTTTAAGGACAGGGATGCCTAAAATAGTTCATGGCATATATTAGCTACTCAGTAAAGATTTGTCATAAGAATGAATCCTTTTATCTTCTCTGAATCCAACCCTTCTTAAAGAGCGATTTTGCTATTAATTTTAATCTTTCTTTTTTTATCTTGAACCTCTCCATCTTGATTCAGTTCTTCCCATTTAATTATACTCAGTTACTAATTTAATATTTTTAAATTTTTTTAAGATTTTATTTATTTATTCATGAGAGACACACACAGAGTGGGGGGGGGGGGGCAAAGACACAGGCAGAGGGAGAAGCAGGCTCCACGAAGGAAACCTGATGTGGGACTCGATCCTGGGACTCCAAGATAATGCCCTGAGCCAAAGGCAGATGCTCAACCACTGAGCCACCCAGGCGTCCCAAATTTAATATTTTTAAAAAATGTTTTTAACCTTCTCTCAACTCTGCTTTCCCCTTCAGCATTACTAACTCCTCTCCACTCTATACTTTGCCCATACCACCTACCAGGACATTGCTTACTAGAGTCAAAAATGACTTCCATGTCACTAGATGCACATTTGTCCGTTCTCATTCCTATAATGCACATTTGTCCATTCTCTGGCCATCAGCTGGACCTTTCCTCCATGATAATGAGCTCCTCTGTTTTCCTCTTTTCTGACTTCCTCTTCTATCTATTCCGGAGATTCATCTTTTCTAACTTACAGTCACATATCAGAATTCTTCAATATCCAGTGCTTGGCCAGTAGAGTCTCCACCAAGGGAATTTCCTAAATGCTTAGGGCTTTGATAACCATCTAAACAATAACCTACAAATGTATATCTTTAGTTAATAATTCTCTTCTGAGTTCCAGATCCATATACCCGAAACAACTACTGAGGGTTTTTTTTTTATTCCTTGAATCTGGTTTGAAGTCGCTTCAAAACTCAGCATGCCTCAAACTGAGTCCATGAGCAAACTTGGTTCAGAAGAGGAGAGAAGACCTTCCCAGATCTGGTTTTCCTCTGCAGTACCCTATGTTAGTGATTGGCAAGCTGTTACAAAAGCAAGAAAACTGGGAGTTAACTTAGATATGCCACTCTTTCTCACTGCCTATATGCGAGTCTTTCATGAAGCCTTGTTATTTTTAACTTCTCAAACACTCTAGAATCCAGTCACTTCTCTTTAGTCCTGTTATAAGCATGACCATCTTTATAGGCATTACTGCCAGAGCCTCCTAGTCAGTTTCTTCAGTTCTAATCTTGCTCTCATCTGAATCCAGAGCCATTTTTGCATAACTTTTTATTTTGAAATCATTTTAGACTTATAGAAAAGTTGCAAGAATAGTACAAACAACTCCCAATTGCCCTTGTTAATATTTTATCATATGTGCTTTATCATTTTCTTTTGATATGTATGCATATAATTTTTTCTGATCCATTTGAAAGATACAGGATGCTCCTTTACTACCTAAATAGTTGAGGCCTATTTTCTAAGAAAAAAGAAATTATTTTATATAATCACAGTATAATAATCAAAATCAGTGAATCCAGATAATACACTGACACTGTGTTAGTGTCTAGGCTGTATACCTTTTTCATATTTCCCAAGTTATACCAATTCATATTTCACTCTAATACCTTTTATAGGAAAAAAAAAAAGAATAGCATTACTTGTCCAAGATCAGTCCAGATCACACATTGCATTTAGTTGTCCTGTCTTTAGTCTCCATTAATCTGGAAGAGTTTCATAGTCTGTCTTTATGACCTTGTCATTTTTAGGAGTATAGCCTAATTATTTTATATAGCATCTTTCAGTTTAGATTTGTCTGGTATCTCCTCATGATTAGATTGGGGTTATTTTGATAGGAATACCACACAAATGTGCTATATATTACCAGAATGCACATGGTGTCAATTTTCTTCAGAATCAACCTTTAGAAATATATATCTAATCTTGTCTCTCACCTCTTTAAAACCTTTCAGTGGTTTTCATTGGTCTTAGGATAAATACCAAGTTCATCTACCCCTCTAGTAGCTCACTTTTTATTTCCTTTCAGTTTCAAAGAAATCATGTATCCACATATTTTTCTTTCAGCCATAAAGATTCTTCTCTTCCTCCCCCATCTTGCCTTCCCTTAGCCTACTTCAGAAGAGCATTTATACCTCCAGTTTCTGTAGGAAGGACATAAAGATAGCATTCTGATTGGATGAGACAGAGAGGAGGGTAAGTGGGCCTCTTTGTGAAGTTTCACTTGAATAACGTTTTATATAAGATATCCATGCCAAAGGCTGGTCAGAATGACTGGAAGAGAGTATGGGCCTTGTAGCTGTCTTTCTCTATTCCCTCCAAACCCTGCCCTTTGACTCAGTTTCCCCTTTAATCTAGAACTGTCCAGATCTCAGTTCAGTCATTGTAGGCCCAGAGAATTCTTTTTTTCTTTTTTTTTTTTTAAGATTTTATTTATTTATTCATGATAGACATAGAAAGAGAGGGAGAAGCAGGCTCCATGCCGGGAGCCCGATGCAGGTCTCAATCCTGGGACTCCAGGATCGCGCCCTGGGCCAAAGGCAGGTGTTAAACCGCTGAGCCACCCAGGGATCCCCCCAGAGAATTCTTTTGATGCTGCCTTGACCACTTCCTCTTTAGAGAACTTTCTACTATATTGCATCATCATTTTTAGCATTTTGTACTCTTTTTGTATGATTACTTGATATGTCTGTCTTCCCTGCTTACTCAGAAGGACAGATATGTTTTATTCATGGTCATATCACCAGAACCTGCATACCTGACAAATAAAGATTCATTACTAAATGAGTGAAGATGAACACCTCATTCTTCTACAGTACTGTACCACATGTTAAGGCTGTTCTCTCCCTCTTCCCTCTTTATGGAAGCACCTCCTCCACTCTCACCTCCTAACTCGGAATAAAAGTTGTTAATAAGAGTTGTTATTTTATTATTGTTATTTTTTTTTAATAATAACAATACCCCACACTGTCAATCATGCCCTTTCTGTGTGAACCTATAACACCTCTAATTACCACTTCACCACTTCATAGTTTCATTTTGTTTTGTTTTTCTTAAAATTTATTCATGAAAGACAGAGAGAGGCAGAGACACAGGCAGAGGGAAAAGCAGGCTCCCTGGGAGGAACCTGATGTGGGATTCGATCTTGGATCCCAGGATCACGCCCTGAGCCGAACGCAGATGCTCAACCACTGAGCCACCCAGGCGTACTCCTTTCATAGTTTTTATTTTATTCCATTGTAATTGCTGTTTACCATCTCCTTGTATTAAAGTGTGCACTCCTAAAATTTAAGGATTATTTTGTGTACTGTCATATGCTTATACTTTGTATACTTTGCTCAAGAGTAAGCTCTTATTAATGTTTTTTGAATGAAGGAATGTGTATGCCTCTTACATTCTTTTCTGATTATAAAAGTAATACATTTCAAAGTAGAAAGTTAGAAAAATGAGGGCAGCCCCGGAGGCCCAGCGGTTTAGGGCCGCCTTCAGCCTGGGGTGTGATCCTGGAGACCCTGGATCGAGTCCCACATCAGATTCCCTACATGGAGCCTGCTTCTCCCTCTGCCTGTGTCTCTGCCTCTCTCTCTCTCTCTCTCTCTCTCTCTCTCTCTCTTTTTCTCTCTCTGTCTCTCATGAATAAATACATAAAATCTTAAAAAAAAAAGAGAAATGAAAAGTAAAAGAAAATGAATTGCATATCATGTTCATTCTACCTTTCACTTTTTTTTTAGGCAATAAATTACTTTTAAATGCCTTAGGTTATTTATATACTTACAGGAATATTTTACCTATTTTTTAAAAATAAATAGATGAAGGGGATTAAGAGGCATAGACTTCCAGTTATAAAGTAAATAAGTCACAGAGATGAAAAATACAGCATAAGGAATATAGTCATTAATATTGAAATAATGGATGGTGACATTTGGTGACTACAGTTATCATGGTAAGCATTTAGTAATGTATAGAATTGTTGAATCAATAAATACTAAAATGGCAGATCTTGTATACATGTTTTTTCTTGACTATAATATTTTTAATGGCATTTTTTCTAAAAAATTGTTGAATGGAAGATGCAAAGATATTTCATCTATAATCATAATTTTTCTCCCATATTTTATTAAAGTAAATTTCTGTGGAGACTTCTGTCTCCTTGTTTTACAAAATTTACACAGTCGGGCACCTGGATAGCTCAGTCAGTTGTGTCTGACTCCTGATTTTGGCTCAGGTTATGATCTCAGAGTAGTGAGATCAGGCTCCATGTCAGCTCCACCCTGGGTGTGGAGCCTGCTTAAGATTCTCTCTCCTTTTTCATCTGCCTCTCAATCCCCCACCCCACCCCCCATGCACACAAATGCTAGCTCTCTCTAAATTTTTTTTTAAAAATTAAAAAAATAATTACACAGGAAAATTGTGTGATCATTAAGAGCAATATAATAAATCCCGTCCCCTTTGGTAGCTTAAAGTGTACTGACTGATTTAGTCATTAAATGAGTAAAACTCAGTAACCAAATATTTTTATCTCTGTAGTCAGCATCCCTTTGCCATTTGGTGACACATTTCTGTGGCCATCATCTTTGATACTGTTGTTATGACATGGTTATTGCTTTTCCTTGAGCAATCAGTTCCATCTACTGGCAATTTCTCAAATCCAGAATAACTACAGGTGTTTTATAGAAGGCTTTGATGTTATTAAAAAATAGTTTAACAAGAGTTAAAACTACAGCTTCTGGGGGGCTCCTGGCTGGCTCAGGTGGAGGACCAATGTGACTCTTGATCTCAGGGTTGTAAGTTTAAGCTCCACACTGGGTGTAGAGATTACTTAAAAATAGAATCTTAGGGGGAAAAAAAAAAAAGAAACCTACAGCATCTGAACATTTTACTTTAAAAAGAATTGTCGGGATCCCTGGGTGGCGCAGCGGTTTGGCGCCTGCCTTTGGCCCGGGGCGCGATCCTGGAGACCCGGGATCGAATCCCACGTCGGGCTCCCGGTGCATGGAGCCTGCTTCTCCCTCTGCCTGTGTCTCTGCCTCTCTCTCTCTCTCTCTCTCTCTCTCTCTCGCTCTGTGTGACTATCATAAATGAATAAAAAAATTAAAAAAATAAATAAATAAAAAGAATTGTCTGATAAGCAGTGAGGACATGTGAAGACTGCTGAATCATTCATCTATAATTTGAAGGCTGATTCGTGTGTGGGGAACAGACAATGCATGTCCTGTGATCCAGTTCTCTTTACAAAGGAAAGTGGATATTTACAACCTTTCTTTAGAGAGTTAGCGGGCATGAGATGAAAACGGTATTCCCTTTGTTTTGTCATTATACTTTCATCTGAGTGCTTCGTTTTTAGATCTGATCTGACAGTAAATACATTTTTCAAGAAGTCTAGAAGTGAAGACACACATGTAACCATGAAATGAGATGGAAATTAAACCATTAATGATAGAATATTTTTCTGAGAGGTTAGAGCAGAGAACTTCCACAGTTTTAAAAAACAAGCTTATCAGGTATATTTTATACAAACCAAATTTATTCTGCTACTAGTAATTTTCATTCCTAAGTATGAAATCCAAAATTCTCACTTTTTGATAAATAAAAGCAAAATGTTAACAGAGAATAGGGAAAGGTATGTGACTTCATTATCCTTACATTCTTAGAACTTTTCTGTAAATTTGAAATTATGTCAGAATTAAAAGTTATCCCTCAAATTCTTATTTTTTTCTAAAATTAGATAGATGTATATTTTACTTGGGTTTTTAACCTTTTCTAAAAGACTGGAAAATATTCACAATATTTGTGTTTCTATTTGACTTTCATACCCTAATTACAAAGTCTGAACTTGATAAAACTATTTTGGCAAGAAGATGAGGGACTGTATATTAATTTGATTTCTGATTATGGAGTCTTTTAGTCCCACACCATTATTTTGCCCTTAATTTTTTACTTTAGAGACTAATTTTGTGATGAACTGCTAACATCCTGTCGCCATCCAACTTGTACTACTGATGTGCTTTCTTCACATAACACCTTGGTCATTAAGTTTTTCTTTTCATCAGCATTTCTCCCTAAGTTATTTGCATTTTCAGCCTTCAGCATAATTCTTCTAGTCAACTAACAGCATACACTCAAATTCTGAGATTACCAGAAGTAAATGATATCTGAATCTAGATTTCTTAAATGTAACATGTACTTGAAATCAGCCTCACTATCTAGAAAGTATTCACCTACTATATGCTGTCGTTTTGTAATACTTAGGAAAACTAGGTTCATTTTCCAGAATTGGAAACCCAAGCCACAGGTGAGAAGTGACTAATCCATTTATAAACAGTGAATCTGGAATGTGGACTTGACTGAAATTCAGGTATTTTTATTTGCAGTGAATTCAGGCTGATAGGCAGCTGAGTGTTCTTGTCAGAGCACCTGACTCCTTGAGTCTGTTTTCTCATCCACAATATGATGATCCCATTCAGCTCTCCCCTCAGGCTTCTTGTCAAGCACAAGCAAGGTGAAGTCATGGGCAGTCACTGGAAAACTATAAAATGTTCTAGTGTCTCATCTTTCTTCTTTCCCTTTATTATTCTGCATAGGAGTCTTTCATCTTCCCAGTTTAGCGCTAAACTATTTGGCTTTTTAATGTTCTGTTGCCACATAATTCTTAAGCTTGTTACAACATGGTTATTTTTCATCTTTTCTATTAGTATTTTGTGTGGACATTGCTGCCAGTAATTTGAAACTGTTTTTAACTTTATGGAGACGATACAGTCACCATGAAATCACTGAGGACTATAATCTACTTAGGATAATTTAATCTTTTGTTTTGCAGTCCCAGGCTGTCTAATCTTCCTGGCTGGTCCCTAAAGGATGGAAATGCTCTTTTGGACAAGGTAATGATAACCGAGGCATATCTACACCCAGTGGAAAGCCATCTTGTGATACCAGAGCCACCCCTATTGTAATGTGACTGGTGGGCTCATTTTTTCCCCCTGTGTATTCTCTGAAAAATCCTGAGATCCATGTGTAGGGTCTTCTATTTCTTTAGAAATAATCTAAACTTGGCGATTATTGTTTTTTAAGAGCCTTTTAGGGAATCTCAGTGTTCAGATTCAGGTCCAATTTGCTTGTGTGTAAAAATCTAAGAACTTCTGCTGCAAATACATTTTATCACCACAGAAAGAAAACTATTATTTTTAGAAATGCGATGAGAGTTTCAAAGGTAATGCCTATAGAGAGTTCCATCCGGTTCGTTCTATTTTCAGGCTGTACTAACTCCATGACTGGAAGGAGTAAAATTTTTTTAAAAAAAACTTTAAAATCCTCAAGTATGTGAGTTTTAAACTGCTTCTGTCGGCAGTTAGGTAAGGTAGGGCTTTGAACAAAGTTTGCTTCTTACTCTTTGGGTGAGGAGAGGCCATGGAAGGTTTTAAGAAGGCAGTATCATTGTCTGATCAGATCACTCTGGCTGCCATGTAAAGAACAGACTACGAAGCCAGTGTTTAACTTCCCAGGCAGTGTGTTCTTTTGGTGGGGGGGGGGGGGGGGGTATGTTCTTGGGTAAATTGTAAAAAAGGGTCTTCTCAACTATGAACTATGATCTTATTCCAGCCTTTCCTGGTAACCTAGAATGGGCAGCCTTATGTAGGTCATAAAAAAATGGTACAGTTCTAGGAATTTAGGGTTTGGGGTTCTGTTATGACTTTAATCACTGACTACACCTACAGTAAATGACAACTTTTTTCTTTGAGGCTATTAAGTTTTTGACATTAGATTATCTTCACCATAATAATTCCTTCCTCAGATCAGTTTTTAGGCAGTCAATTTATAAATGAGAGACCAGGGATCCCTGGGTGGCGCAGCGGTTTGGCGCCTGCCTTTGGCCCAGGGCGCGATCCTGGAGACCCGGGATCAAGTCCCACGTCAGGCTCCCGGTGCATGGAGCCTGCTTCTCCCTCTGCCTGTGTCTCTGCCTCTCTCTCTCTCTGTGTGACTATCATAAATAAATAAAAAAAATAAATAAATAAATAAATAAAAAATTTATAAATGAGAGACCAAAGATACAAAAAATGTTAAAACTGTAATCTAATCATATTTTCTACTAAAAAAATCCAAAGTAAAAGATGGTTAAAAACTGTAAAGCTCATCCATGCCACTCTTCGTCCTCTAAATCATTCTTCCTCTCTCAAATTTCACAATTTTTTTTAAGTTTTATTTATTTATTCATCAGAGAGAGAGAAAGGCAGAGACACAGGCAGAGGGAGCAGCAGGCTCCATGCAGGGAGCCTGATGTGGGACTCAATCCTGGGTCTTCCTGGGTCCCCAGGATCACACCCTGGGCTGAAGGCAGCGCTAAACCACTGAGCCACCTGGGCTGCCCACAAATTTCACAATTGAAAGACTGAATAAATTTGATTCTTAAAAAGAATAATCTGTGTAAGGCATTTTCTTCTTGTAGTAGGTATTGTTAAAGAAAGGGTGGTATTTTTATAGAATTAATTTCTATAACTGCACCCCAACCTCCAGTGCAGGCCAAATGCATATTTTGAAACCAGATTTCCCTTATAGTTAACTGTAAAATTATGTGACATTCAGGGACCTGTGCACCTGATTTCAGCCTGACTCTCCTGCTGGCTATAAATCATTGTTCCCTGAGAAAGGCTTGGAAGCATCCCATTACCAGTACATTGTGAGCGAAAATGACTTGCATGTGTATGTGGGAGCATTTCATTACAAGGGAGTGGTGAATAAAATACAGGGACACTGTGAGTGCACGGAATGGCAAATACGCTTTTCCAGGCCACGAAAGAGGAGAGCCTCTGAGGAGGCTTTGTCATGTGAGGTGGACATGCTCCGATGTGTAACATTATGAGGAAGAAGATTACACAGCCAATTTAAGACCAGGCAGGACTTTGAAATTTCCCATGATTTGTCTTTAATCATATTTAGCCTCATCCTAAGGGAGTTGGAAGTCTTCTCTCATTAAACATAATTGCTCATTTGTTTTTAGCTAACAGGTACACTATAATTAAGAACTGTTTCAGTCCGTTTTTGGCTCCATCTTTCACTGTTTAAACAGTAATTCTGTAAAGAGAGGAGCCAGTTTACAGTGGAAGGCAAGGGGAGGAAATCTTCTGTCAAGGTTCTGATATGAGACTTGTAAAATTCAAACGGAAAATAACACATAGTTAATACCCTAATTTCAGATAAAGATTGAGAGTAAAACCATTCAGACTCTAATGTATAAAGACACATATATGACTATATAGAAAGGCATGTTCAGTGATGAATGAAAACATGATGGAACAAAATTCCAACAGTATTTCTCTTTTTCTGGAAAGAGCAAACTATCAGCCAAACACTGATTTTCACTCATATCCTTATAAAATCATAGAAAATGTTAACCTTGATGAACCAAAAAAATCCTCCATGGATTTCAGTTTAAAGTAGGAGTGAGGGAAGACAGCAACTCTAGTTGCATGTGTATCAGCTGACAGCTGATTCTAGTGGCCTCGGGAGGCATTGTAGCAGACCCTGTTGGTGGCCCACTCATGCCTCTTCCCTGTGCTATTCTCTCATAATTTCAGCTGCCAGTCAGTATGTCTACCAATCTGCCAGAGAGCTTTTTCCGTGAAGCTGCACAAAATGCAGAAGTTGCCATGTAAATATCCCAGATCCTTTGCCTTTGGGGAGTGTGACTCCAAGGTGTATGTTCTACACCACTTCTTAGAGTTCCTGTGGGAGTAAGTTCCAGCTGCCCACAGTGGTGTGTAGTTCAGTAACATATCCATTGTCTGCTCCTGTCCTTTCCCTTAATCACTCACATATCCTGCTCTTTTCTCAGCGCTTCCAGATCAGCTTGCACTCACCCTTTTCTTGACATCTGTTGTTGAGGAAATCCAAACTAAGGCATATTAAATATGGTAGGTCATGAGCAGAGTGGGGAGTTGTAGTTTATTTTTTTTTCTATGTAAGTATACTTTTTTCTTTTGAATGAAGACATTTGGTATATAGCCCTGAATAAATTGTATGCTCTGCAAAGACAAAGATTATGTTCATGGAGGTGATGGTGGTGGTGATGGTTTAATCCCTACCCTCTACTCTTCTTCTCTGTCCTTGCCTACCCCTTACCCCTCAACCCTTGGTAGGAGGAGAAAGAGGCTGTAAGTCATTTGTCTAGGACCAGAACTCCTAAGCTGATCGCATCATAAAATCACTAGATTTGCTTATTATAAATATAGGTTGCATGCCTCATCCCCAGACTTCTGATCCCTTGGATCTTAGATGGGACTCAGGTATCTTTACTTCCATGAGTATTACCAGATCATTCTGATTTTGCTGTACAGGCTACATGACTATTACTTGGAAAGCACTGCATCATGAGTTAGAAAGTAGCATATGTCCACACCTGCCTTGAAGAGGCAACAAGAAATGTACAAATTCTAAGTTAGCCACCAAACACTTTTTATCCTGAATAAGACACTTAGCCTCCCTGGGCCTAAATAGGAAAAACAGTTGGCCTGAATAACCTTCCAGCTGCCCTCTAACTCTTTGGCGATCTGTGATTCTTCATGGAAAGCTTGGTTTGGGGATAAAGTTTCTTTGGTGCTGTATCTGTTGGATATCTCTTCCTAGAATTTTTTTCCTTTTTGTTCCTTTTAGGAGCTAAAAGAGTGCTCAGGTCATGTATTTGTGGATTCTGTGCCTGAATTCTGCCTACCAGAGGTAAGATGAAAGTGATTCTTACTGTAGAAACAAAGCATATCTCTCAAATGAAGTCAAGAAATAATTTTAAGGGGCTTAGCTTTGTTTTCAATTTGAAATGAATCTATTATTCCAGGCACATTATTATGCAGCTAAAATATAATCATTTAGGAGCTTTTTATTTTTTTCTTTTTTTAGGAGATTTTTATATTATCTGTAAGAAATTTAACTCTGCTTTTTTGTATTCCTTGTTCTTTCTGTAATCGCCACCGATACTTTGTACCAGGGCATAGTTTTGAGCAAGGTTTAGAAATAACTCAAGCCTCTCAGTTTTGTAATTACATGCCGGTGTCTTAGATTAGCCATACCTTTTGTAGTCCTGCTTACAGTGTGTATTTGGGAATTGCTGTTAGTTCAGCCAATATAGTAAAATGTAAAAATTCTTGCTGACTTGAAATATCATATCAAATATTGCTTAAAATTCACAGATTCTGAATTGAGCCACAAGTACCTATTGCTTACATATTATTATCACAGTGAGATTGTTATAAGAGTTTGGGGCCAGTTTTACATTTTAAAGGAAGTGAAGATCAATTTCCATTCATTTTAAAGACAGCTAATCCCTCAACAATGCTGGTCTCTAGAGTGGTGAGATGGATTCTCAACAGACAGTATACGGAGACCAGTAGTTAGCAAGTCCCAGGTTCCTGAAGAAATCAACGAGAGGCTACCATTCTATTTTTTCCATGCACCTAGTGGATTATAGTGCCTATAGGAGATACTTTCACAGTTCAGTGCCAAAAGAAAATTTGGAGTACTGTTTCCCTTATTTTTGTACTCTCTTCCTGCCTCTCTTTCCATTTCAACACTTTCTTTGATACTCTGTAGATAAACTTTTCTTCTTTGAAGTATGTGTATGTGCCCTTTTGGGATAGTGGAGTGAAAGAGAAGAAGAAAGACAAAGCAAGGTATGGTAATTGAAGATGGCAGATAAGGGAAAAAGTTTGAGATAAAGTAATAAGAATAAGGGTGAAGCTAAAGAGTTACCAAGAATCCTGGTCTCTTCCTAACTGCTATTGAAATCTTTTGTCACCTTTATCTGTCATTTAGGAATTGGTGGGACAGGTCCCCATCTGTTCAAAGATTCCTAATTTCAAGTGCTACATTTATTTTTGGTACGGTACTGACTGCTGCAACCTTCAGTTCGTGGACAACAATGTAGAATTTATGAATTGATGTTCTGATGACTTTCTGACCTGCTCTGTAAAGTACTAAACTATTAGAAATTGGAATTAAACAATTATCATTTCACAGTTCATCTTTTGCTGGGCTAAAGGATTATTGATCTATTGAGGCTTCTAGAGCTATATATATAAGGGTTTTCAACTCGTAATGTCTTGTAGTTTGTATCAAGTTAGTAATAGTCACTATTTTAAGGTATAGGTAGGGCATTGTATGCTTCGGAGAAAATAAGAGAGTCACAGAATCAGGAGAGAAGTACTTACTTCAGTCTTCACAGACTTGAAGGTGAGCCAGGCAGACCTACTTCCAGTCTTCATGGAATTTATAATCTAGTACAACTACCTTAAACATTTTTGTATGCCTCAAAGTTCACACTGTAGACTGAGTATAAGGTCTAGGGCAGTATAGTAAGCAGCCAGTAAATTATGAGTGTTTGACCCAGTTTATGATCTATAGAACCCAAGTGTCTATATACAAGTTGAAAATTAAAATAATCCTCATTGGATTTCATCAAGTGAAAGAATGTAAGCAAATATATAAATGTGAGTATATAAACATGGTTTGGATGTTAAATTTATTTCTCAGAAGAAAAATGTTTATGTAGGCACTCTTGATATATATACAGAGTGTATATATATATTTTTTTCTTCCAGCTGTCCTCACCAGATTTTTCATCATTCTAGACTCTGTGGGCTGATTCTTATATATTAAAGAGAAATTTCAAACTCACCCAGTTTCTAAATGCAAGAGGGAGAGTGGAGATGCTTTTGAGCTTTCTTGTTGCTTCAACTGTTATTCCCTTGTTATCTTCCAGATCTGTCACTCTGTAATTATGTCTTAATTTTCTTATTTGTTTAGAAATGGTTCTAGAGAGATAGTAGGGAACAGAACTAGTGAAATGTTACATGACCCCTCATTATGAGGGTATTGTCTTGGAAGTGTACGGCATACAACATGGAGTTAAGGGTGGTATAAATTAACTATAGCTATCATTAGGCATTTTATTCACACAGATTGCCATTGCCCTAGCAATGGGTAGCTTCTGACCTCTAATCTACATGCTGTCTTCAGGAGCTGATTATGTCTTGGTGGCTTTTTTAAATTAACTTATTTTTCATGTAAAATCATTCAACTAGAAAATACCGACAGCCAAAATGGCGCATCATCTCTATTATTTGCAAAGATGTCATGAACATCTTTGTTACTTTTTCTCTGTGGGAGACATATTAGTTCAATAACCCATTCTCCTAACTAAAACACTTCCTTGACTTACCCCATATTGCCCTTAGTACTCCATATAGTTTCTAGAGGGAACTTCAGTGACTAAGATGATGTCTCTGAACCATAGCAACTCACTTTTTCCTATGGAAGGTGCCAGTCATAATGTTGCATTCCTCCAAAGACAGTGCACCAAGGCTTGCTTTGCACTGGCTACCACCACTGGGAGGGGACAGAGATGAGTCACACAAGATTCTTAACCTCAGAGACATTTAATACTGTCCAAGTGGTACTTTGAGGAGCTGTTGGGCAGAATGCTAACTGTCATAAGAGGGACATCCATAAAGTGTCTTGGCAGTTCTGAGGAAGAAATGTTTGTTTCATCTGGGCAAATCAGGAAGGCTTAATGGAAGAAGAGAATTGAGCCTTAAAAGACAGGTAGGACTTAAATATATGGGAAAAACAGTTCCTTCTACTAAAAAGGTTTTCATAAAATTTACTAAACAGTGGCATTTTCCTCTTTCACGTGATCCTAACAATGGAGTAAAAGGTAAATTTGAGTTTAAGCCTAGGGCAGAATATGAGAAAATTTCCTTTTGTGATTCTGCCACTAAATTTTTTTTGTTCTACATCCAGCACTGTTCAAAAGTTACCTTAAAAAAAAAAAAAAAAAAGTTTCCTCCTGCATTTGACTTGCATGCATTTCCTCTGCATGCTGCTCTCTCTGTTGCCAATAAACCAGTAGCCGTGGTGCATTATATTCTGGTTCCCCTCACAGCTTCTGTTGTGTTCTCTCTGCTTCATGGTAACTGGTTGCATTTGCCAGGCAGCAGCTGCTGAAGTGTTCTGTTGTCATTTACCCTCATATGTCAAACTCAGAACTCTATTTTAGTAAAATCAGAGTGCTGCTGGTGCACTGGCTGCATTCTCGTTCTTAGCCATCCTGTCATGCTACTTAATGTCAGTATTAGGAAATATCCTAAAATGAGAGAATAGAAGTGTTGCAGGAAAGGCATCATTATTCTGTAGTACAAAAACGACTTCTCTGCATTCTGACAGCATCATTTTTCAGTCACATCACGTTGATCTATGTGCCCTGAACAGATATGTATCATTCCCTCCCCTTTCTTTTCAGACCGAGCTAATAGATCTGTCTACAGTAGATGTGATCCTCATCTCTAACTACCACTGCATGATGGCACTGCCCTACATCACTGAGCACACCGGTTTCACAGGCACAGTGTATGCCACAGAACCCACCGTTCAGATTGGCAGGTGAGAGTGTATATCCGTATCCTAAGAGAAAGTACTCCTTTCTGTGGTGACTGTGTAATGGAGTGTTGTGCCAGGAGGGATTGGTGTCTCCTTCTGAGCAGCTAACCCAAAGAATTGGCATGAATAGACAACTCTGTAAATAAAACAAGTATTCGTTGAAATTGCCTGGAGATTAATGCAGTGAGTTGTCTTAGTCTTTTTTTTTTTTTTTTCTGTTTTTGAAACAAAGACTAGAGGAAGGTGTTCACCAAGACAGATCCTCTGTGCAGATGATACTAATTAGGGGAGGTAACGTTTGAGTTAAGACACCACAGAGTTGCAATGCAAAGAGCTTCAGGAGAAAGGAGTGTAGCACATTTAAGAAAAGAAGAAATTTTATTACTTTGTTTTCAGAATTTTCCCCCTTTATGATTTAATGCAGACTATAAATGGAGATAGCTTGTAGAAAATAGGATAAGTAGTTAAGTTGACTGTACTTTTGACAGAGTGTGACTCAGAACTCTAAGGAGTAAAAGGAGCCTTCCTTTGACTCTGAGAATGCTCTGCCATTTCTCTCTCTGCATTCCCCCAAGCTTTCATGACACAGGTATTTGCTTCAAGTACCCATAACATCATTCAGTGAGAGAAGTTATGTGAAGAAAATCACCTACCCCAGAAAAAAAAGTTGAAGCAAACTAACAAGTATGGTGTCAGGTGAAGCTATCAAGATTCAAAATATGAGATCAAGATGTTGATATGGACTCTTAGCTTTGGGTTCTCATGTCTTGCAGAAGTATAACAAGATGGGATTACCGTAGGTGAAACAAAGTATGTCCTCATTTTTGTGTCAGCTCACATGAAAGAACATGTAATGTGTACAGAGAAACATAGGGATCTGAGGAAGAGACATTATAGGGAAGTAAAACACAAGTGATGGATCAGTTGCAATGAGGATAAGCTGAAAACATTAGACTCTAGTCTGAAAAAGTTAAAGCATGAGGAAGGACACACCAGACCGTTCTTCATAGAGCTACAGTCGGAACGATAAGGCGCCTAGGTCCCAGATCTTTGAGTGCTGGAACTAATGCTGCTCTCTCAAGATGAAAGGAGGAGATGGGATTAGGAATAAATAAATCAGTGGAAATGAAATGAAGTTATTCAACATTCAAATGCTCGTAAATTGATGGCTTGCTATATCTATATGTTGATTGGGAGAAGATTTAAGTTAATATGGATCATCTATACTGGATTCTGAAAGGGGATTCAAGATGTTGAAAATCTGTTTCTTGCTTTTTGGTCATCTTCTGGCCATCCAGGATTCTAACAGTTCTCTGTGCCATGTATTCCTCAGAGTACATGCATCATTGATCCTCTCAAGTGAAGCATTTCTTAGGTTCCCTCAGTTGTGATTCCATTAGAGTCCATCTTGTGATCTGCACAAAGAGCCGGTCCTTTCAGGTCCTTGAGTTAGGCTTTTAGTATGAATCCTTAGAGTATTCTTCCACCTGGAATTTTGTAAATTCCTAAAATGTATTTTCCAGTTTAAAATGTCCATGTAACATTGCCATAAAAAAAACAGCCCTATCTATCCGTGCTGCCACCAAAATCAGGTACTTCACTGTCATATGACTTTTCCTCCCTTAGTATTTTTATTTCTCTAAAGGCACAGGTCTTAAGAGTAGGAGTTCAAGCACAGGCTTGTATATTTCAGTGTTCAAAGATAAGATACACGCCAGGCTTGTTTTAAAGTTGAATTAACTCATTTATGTTCTAAATGTTTAACATGGAAGTTTAATGAGATGGTTGGGGTTTTGTTCAGTTTTATGTAAAACAGTATCCAAGTTTATATGCAACAGAGAGAAAGATGATTGAGGCAGCCGGGAAAGGCAGACAAGCCCATTTGTCTTGGCTACAATGTAGAGTGTATGTTTTTCCCATTCTTTTATGACTGTTCACCACTTTTTTCTTTAAACTCAGGCTTCTCATGGAAGAGCTGGTGAATTTCATCGAAAGAGTGCCCAAGGCTCAGTCTGCCTCCTTGTGGAAGAACAAGGATATTCAGCGGTGAGCAGTAGGCCTATTTCCCTTGACAGTCAACCCTTAGGCTTTGCAAAACGGTCTCATTTGTTCTCTCATGTTATGCTTTCACATTGGTACTATTAGCACCAGAGGTTCACTTTTCCCTATTTTAGGGGAGAGCTATGTTTGATTCAACCAGCATATTATGAGAGGCAACTGTGCCATGTCTGAGGTATTGTGCTGGGTCTGAGAATTTTTAAAAACTAGTGAAACAATTGGCACTGTCTTTGAGGTACTCAGGGGTTGATGGGAAATCAGACCATTAATGGGTAAATTATAGTCTTAGATGGCATGTATTGTAAGAGGTGCCTGTTACAGTGTTATAGGCGCTCAGAAAATGAAGAATTTCTGAGTAGGGAAGCTGAGGAGAACATTCCTTAGGAAAAGACAGTGAAGGTGGATCTTGGAGGACGAAAAGGACTCTTCCTGATAGAAAAGATCAGGAAGTGCATCCAGATACAGCATGATGGGATATAGTATATTTGGGAACTAGTGAGAAGTATAGGATGAATTAGATTGGGAAAGCAGAGAGGAGAGGTGAGAGTTGAAACTAGAGAGGTATGTTGGAACAAGATAATGAAGAATCTGATGTGTAGAGTTGTATATTACAGAGAGTAGGAAGTCCCTTGGTGGAGGTTTATAAGGAAGAGAATGATGTGATCACATATTTGTTTATGGGGAAAGTAACTCTGCAAGCAGCGTGGAGGATGAATGGGGGCGCAGAGACAAGGGTAGAAGACCATGGCTAGGACTGTCAGACAAAAACGTGTCATTGGCTTTCTAGGTAATGAGTGTTCCATTAATGCCTATCCAAGTCCACGCTCTTCCAACCACCATGCTACTGAGTTCTTTTTCCCTCTAGGTCAGTGATTTGTTAGCTCTCTGATTATCAAAACTTGGAATGTCTTGGTTTTTGTGAATATTCCTTCTATAAGAACATGTATATGCAGGAGCACCTGAATGGCTCAGTTGGTTAAGCCTCCTACTCTTGATTTCAGCTTAGATCATGATCTCAGCGTGCCCCAGTCAGGCTCCATGCTCAGCAGGGAGTTGCTTAAGATTCTCTCCTGTGCTCCTCCCTCTTGCGCATGTGTATTCTCTCTCTCTCTCTTTCTCTCTCAAATAATAAATCCTTTTTAAAAAAGATTTTGTGTATGTAGCTGAGAGAATATGCTTTGTTTTTATACTATAACTCTTTCAGAGTTTGAGCATAAGTGTCCTCTGTGCATTCCTTTGTGTATGTGCTGTTTTATTTAACTTACATAGCACTTGGTGTGTGCCAGACACTATTCTCAATGTTTTACTTAATTCATTTAATTCTTTAACATCATTTTACAGAAGAGAAAACCACCACAGACAGGTTAAGCAACTTGCTCAAGGTCAGCCAACTAGGCTGTAGGATTTGAACTCAAATGCAGAGTGTGTGCTTTTAACCATTGTGCTGGGCTCCCTCTTGGGTATGCATGTCTCTTCTGGAGTGCATGTGAGCCCCCTCATGAGAGGGAAGGGAGAGGTATGTGTAACTGCACATTTTCTCTTCTGTTTTATGGATCTTCTTTGTGTCTCTCTTTCCTTGATTGGGGATATGGTACCCGTATGTCTTCATGGAAGGAAATGTTTTCTGGACACACACACACACACACACACACACACACACGTCTGAGTCTTGTGTTTGTATGTAAATGACTTCCTTGATCTGGCTGTGTACCTCCTTATAACAAGGTCCCTTCCCCTTCTCATTTTGCATTCTTATTCTCAGCTGCTTTTCCTCCTGCCCATTGCTATCCCTCCTAACCCTTTTCTTTTTAATTTTTTTTTATTGAAGATTTTATTTATTACAGAGAGAGAAAGCAGGAAATGGAGGGTGAGGGACAGAGGGAGAAGCAGACTCCCCACTGAGCAGGGAGCCAGATGTGGGGCTTGATCCTGGGACTCCAGGATCATGACCTGAGCCAAAAGCAGATGCTTAATTGACTGAGCCACCTGGGTGCCCCCCTCGTTCCCTTTTTCTTTCTCTCTCCCAGAGCCCACTGGACCACATCAGACATAGTTGTCTACCTTTCCCTCCTTAGAAATTTTAGGACTTTGTTTTCTATGTGGAACACGTACACCTTGGCTTCCCTTACTTCCTCCTTTTAAATTTATACCCTTTATGATATTTTGCCACAAATAATTTTGGCACACTAGAGGTGATGTTCAAAGGTCACTGTTTCCTGACTTCCAAACTCTGGGCCAAGTCTTAGGAAGTCCCACATCCTTATTTTGCCTTTTCTTCTATGACCTTGGGCAGAGTCCTTGGCAGTTTTCCTTTGCCTCCCATTCTTTGTAAAATACAACAAGATAACTGGCTTACAAAAGAAGTGCCACCATTTAGAGAATTGAATTGAACTTGAAGGAGTAGGGCACCTGTGTGCCTCAGTGGTTGAGTTTCTGCCTTTGGTTCAGGGCGTGATCCCGGGGTCCTGGGACCTGGAGCCTGCTTCTCCCTCTGCCTAGGTCTCTGCCTCTCTCTTTCTGTGTCTCATGGATAAAAAAATAAAATCTTAAAAAAAAAAAAAAAAAAGGACTTGGAGGAGCAGAGGGCTAGGAGGATAGGGTGGCAGGGGGGAGCCTGAAAGTTATTTCCTAAGATGCTTAGGAAATCTCCCTTTTAAAAAAGGGTGCTTTAAAAAAAGGGGGGGTTGCTTTTTGAAAGATAAAACCTTGAACTTGCTATCTCGCCACCTGGTGGGCAAAAATCTGAAACTGTTAAACGCCAACTTGGTAGAGAAGCAAGGAGAATAACTTGCACTATTGGAGAAGACCTTCTTTGCTTATTTGATGTATCATAACCATATTTCTGGTTCTGGTCAGGTATTTTGTTTTGGCTCTTGAGCACAAGATGAGCCACCGTTACTGATAGAGAAAGAGAGGAGTCTAATTATTGGAAAGAGTATGCTGTGGTGGTAGAGAAACAAACCAAGCAAGCTGTGTCCTCTTTTTCTCCTGGATAAACTCAGCATGAATATTACAAGTGGTAGAGGAAGTTGAAGAGCTGTTTTGCAATTGACATCAGACAAAAAGAGTTCTTTTGAAATATTCACCTAGAATTTAACCTTGGGCCAGAATACTAAAAGTGCTTCATTTGAATAACATTTATGCCAAAGGATTTACATCATTTTAAAATTTCTCTGTGTCTCAAGCCAGTTTCTATCTAGTGTCCCAAAGTACTGTGGCAAAACTAAATTGAGAAACACTGTTTTTTGCTATTACATTGACATTTTTCCCAAGTGATATGAGCTGTGTCTTATTTTTTTTCATCCCCCCCCCCCTTTTTTCCCTCTTTAATGCCTGTACTTACTTTATCCAAGAGGGGTTCTCAGGTAGGAAGCACAAACTCCGGTATCTCCTGGGGACGGGGAAGGTAAATACAGGAGTGAGGTGGACTTTGGGTAACTGTGGACCAGCGACCACACCCATCTAAAGGGGCAGGTGACACACAGCTTCAGCAGATCTTGGCCATATGGAAACGTGAGCCCATTGCTGCCAAATCTTCCTTTTCTCTTCTTTTTTTAAGAGAAACTCAAAATCTGGATGTTTTTAATGTGATTTTTTTCATCTTTTTAAAATGTTGGCTCACACATTAAAATAAAATCCTGTATGATCCAAGCAAAACACCTCTGAATTGGATTTGAGACTCAAGCCCCAGTTTTTGACTTAAACTTTACACAGGCTGTCTCTTGGTTAAGTGCCTAGAATTGATGCATTTTAGTAGATTGTTATTTAATAAGACCATGAACTAAAGAAAATAATAAATTAAAATCTTTCAGACTCATTGGTCAGAGGGATCTGACAAATTCTCTTAAATCATTTGAAGTTATTTTGAGTTAGCATTTGATTTAGTATTAGTATGTATACCCAAAGAAGCTATTACTCTTGCTTTTGGCAGCTGTCTGATTCCCTGCCTCAGTCAACACTGCTCCTTGAGATTTATTTAGAAGTTAGTCATCTTTATTCTTCATTTTGATGCTGCAGTTTACTCTTCTTGAAAAAGAGATTTTGATGGGTAGGAAAAGGAAACTCCCTTTGCAATGTAATTTTTGAGTTTCTGACTTTCTCATACCCACTTTAAAGTTTAGGGTTTATAATAGGTCAGTTTAAAGCGGAATGTTCCACTTAAGAAACTAAAACAGCAAGTAGGATTTTTCTGTATAAGATTAGAAATCTAGTTACAATTAAGGATAAAAAACAGGATATTGTTGTAACCCTTTTGCCAGCATTAAGGAAATATGCACTGATATATTCTTGGCTGAAATGTTGCGGCAGTTTTCAGTAGTCAGAGCCTAAAACGTGGGTTCATACCTTATAGAAGACATAAAAAAAGACATAGTTGAAGTCCCTCTGCTCTGATGCTCCGTGGGCATTTATAGAGGAATTTATCAGGTCTAACTATATGGTAGGGAAAAAATTAAAGCTATGGGCTTGGAGATCAAACAGACCAGTGTTTAAATTTCATATCTGCTTCTTAGTAGCTGTAGTGCTGTAACAATCTGTTTCTTCTAGGCTCTCTTTCCTCATTTATAAAATAAGAATATCAGCAACTCTGCAGAATTGCTGTGAGGACTAAATTAGCAGGAGAGTCCTTAAAACAGCACCAGACACATAGTAGGTGCTCCATAAACACCAGCATCCGTTTCTCCTTTAATGATACACTTGACTCACATAACCCCTTTTCAGTAATCAGCACACATCTGCCTTCCACAGCCTAATTTATCTTTAGATGCCACCTTTCTGATGAAAGCATGGTAGTATAAGAGAAGGAAAACCATTTTTTCTAATCCCGCTCTCGCCTGCTGTTAGCATTGTCATCCAGATACTGGAACTCAATCTCCTTTTTTGTAAAACAAGGGAATTGAATTAAAATATCTGAGTTCACTTGGGTTACAATTTTTAAAAATGTCGAAGGGAGAGGCTCCTTCAGCCAGCATTCATAGAATGGCAGTACTTTGATGAAGTCATCACCGCTTGTCCTTGAGCTTTGCAGTTCCAGAAACTTAATCATTTCATTTCACTCAGAGTTGATTAGCCTCTGAAGGACTGACTCAGGCTAACTAAACTCGCAGGATATTGACTGACAAACAAAAATCCCATTTAATTACTTTATACTGAGACATCTGCCTGGCTCCAGAACTAAAAAGGTTCATCTCTGTAGGACACTGGTCTGGTCAGCAAGTCCACTTAAGAGATTAAGTTATAGATAAGAGTTTTCTTGATAAGAATGGAATCAAAGCAGAAGCAGTTTAGGTTCTCTAGAGAATTGTTTCTATTGTGCTTTGGTAGCCTACGCAATTGCTTTTGTCCTTTTTAGAGATAAATTGACCTAAAACAAAAATAAGGTGTTGGACCCTGGCTCACGGGTGCCAACGTGGCCCGGTGGACGCCCCAGAGACTCAGACCCCAGACAGGCAGATGCAATTAGCAAGAGGGTTTATTGAACGTTTGCGCAAACGGGCTCTCCGCCTCCGAGGAGGAAAAGAGCCCCGATTAGCAATTACAGGTATCTTTTAAAAGGCAAAAGAAAGAAACTGCCTAAAGACAAAAGAACCGCGGGAGTCGCATGGCATCCAGGTTGATTTCGGGGAGGGTCAACATGAACCTATTCAGGGACATTCCAATCAGGGTGTGGGGGGGGGAAATGGTTTTCTTATTGTAAACAGAATGCTTTTAGTTGCTAAAATTTCAGGAAGAAGACTGGATGGGCTGCCTCTGGATTAGGGCTGGCCCTACTTACAAGGGGGGAGGTTTCTTCAAAGGGATTGTGTATTTTCAGGTTAGTATTGAGAAATGCTTGATTATCAGGCTCCACTTTGGTAAACTCCATAAAGGTCATCACTCTGCTAACACATTTCCAGTCCACCCCACCCCCATGTATATTAATAAAGCACACTTTGCTATAATGAAAGGAAAAAGATTTATCTGCTTCTTACATTCTTTGTATTCTGCTCTTATATTCATTTTGCAGATTCCTTCATTCATCACACACTTAGAAAAACCAAACCAATGTTTTATCTATAAATTTTTAAGTGGTCCCTGTGGACTTAAGGTCTTACTCTTTAACACAAACACATGGTCTTTTCTGCTTGTTGGTTGCTGGTAGGATGGAAGAAGAGACAGCAGAGCTCTGGCATGATGTCAGAGCACTGGGGGGAAAGTTTATTAAGCACTCAAGTCTGATAAGAAAAAACAAAACAATGAAATCTTTTAGAAAGTACTTATTAAACATTTAGACTCTGAGAATTTGACTTTGATAAATTAGAAAGCCAGAAAAAAATAGAACTAGTTCCCACTGGGTTTCCTTATCCAACTTATCCTGAATCAGCCAATAATCTTAATGGCTTCAAATGGCTCTATAAATGCCTCTCTATAATTATGGCCTCAAGTAAGCAGAAGCAGAACTTTAGGGAGAGCTAGGTTAGGCAGAATGATAGGAGATGGAAGTAGTGACAAAGTGACTAAATATCTCAAAGGAATAAGAAAAGAGTGTTAGCAAAAGGAATTTTGGGGTATAAATATGGAATTCAGATGACTTATTTGTTGATTAACTGCCAAATGCCTGACATTATGATAAGTTTGCAGGAAAATGCCCAAGAAAGTTTAAGACATAGTCCCTGTACCCAAGGAGCTTGTCAAGCAAAGATTATGTACTAAGTGGCAAGACTTAGCTTGGGCTTGCAGATTAAGTAGGGTATCCAAGAGGGAAGAGAGGATCCTAAGATAAGGGAAGGGTACGGGCAAAAACATGGCAACACGGCACAACTGAAAGGTGACTGGATTGGTTAAAATCAGCCAGTGCATGCCAGGAAAGAGAGAAGAGAATTAGAACTTAACATTATACAAAAGAATATGGAAACTTTGGTCTTTTGAAAAAGCCAACAGTATATTTGACTAATTTCTAGTTTGAATCTTTTCTGTAGCTGTTAGGAAATTCACCAAAATTGTGAACATTTTGTCTACCAAGCCTATATGAAAAAGGAAACCTGGATATTTCCAACTAGAGAAATGACAAAATAATTAGTTTTAAATCTGAAAGTCGTATGGTCAGTATAAGTTGCTAGAGTAAGATACCCAAAGAATTTAAGCATAAGGGTGAGGGAGGATATTAAAGTCCCTGAATTTCATAAAAAAGCTAAATTTCAGTGGCACCTGGGTAGGTCAGTTGAATAAGTGGTGATTCTTGATTTCAGGTCAGGTCATGATCTCAGGGTCCTGGGCTCAAGCCCCATGTTGGGTTCTGCAGTCAGCACAGAGTCTGCTTGTCTTCCGGTCCTGCCCTTCCCCCTGCTCACGTTCTCTCTCTCTCTGTGTGTGTCTCTTTCTTTCCCCCTTTCCTTCTTTCTCTCTAAAATAAATAAAACTTTTTAGAAAAGTCAAATTTCATAAAGCACTGATTATCCTATATATAATAATTACACACATGCACACACACATATAACCACTTATTTACTGTAGTCCTCACAATGATCTTTGAAGGAAGTATTTTACCCTCAGTTTAGAAATATGATGAGAAGAAAAGTTTAAGTAAATTGCTCAATATTGCAACAAAAATAAGCAAAAATCCCAGTTAAATTGGATATGAAGGACACCATTCTACAGAAGTTCTACAATTAGAGTTTATAAAAATGTCATCGAGGAGACCTCAGGAAAGCCCAAACTTAGTTAAGGTATTTAAACACACTTCTGTACTAGAACTTGGGCCAGAAAAGTCTTAAGTTATTAAAAACACTGGGTTTTCTGTTCTGAGTCTCCTGTAAGGGCTGCAGCTATCTCTAGCTCCTCTTGGAAAGGATTCACTCACAGGGGTAATGGTAGGGTTCAATTCCTCAGGGGTGATGGACTGAAGGCTCTCTTAGGCCCTTATGTGTGTACCTCTCCATAGAGCATCTCAAAGCAGTTTTGTCAGAATAAGCAAGATGGAAGTCACAGTCTTTAGTGAACTAATCTTGGAAGTGACATCCTTTCACTTTTGTCATAGGCTCTTCACTGGAAGCAAATCCTATGTCCACCCACCCTCAAGGGATTGGACTACACAAAGGGGTGAATATGGAAGTCAGGGATCCTTAGGGACCATGTCAGGAGCTGCCAGCTACAAAACCCTAAACCTAATTGGTCATATTTTAGACCATTGGGACCTGCATAGCTCTCCTCCTCTGGCTCACCTCTAAGCCAAACTAACGTTGCACTTCAGATAGAACTTGTTAATTGACTCAATGGTTCCTATCTTTCCTGGGACAACAAATGAACAGATGCTTTGTCTTTTGAGTGTTTGTGTTGGGCATTGCTCAGTGCTAAAGATATGAAAATGTGAAAAGATACTACTGTGTGAGTAGTATGATATATTGGAATAAAGACATACTGTTTTTGTTGTTTTATTTAACAACACTGTTCTCTCCAACAGTGCTATACTAAACTGGTTATTAAAAATTATCTAAAAAAAATTATCATGAATGTTTCTCTATAAACAGATGCTTTCTTTAGTTTCTCCAGAACCTAAATTTATTGTTTCTGTGCTATTTACCCTGAAGGGAAAATGAGAAAAGATCCAAGTTGAAATATACCTGAATTATTCACAAGTCTTTTATTTTGCTTAAGGAAATTGTTTTCCTACCTGAAACACACCAGTAATTTCTCTTGAAGTAGGTTCTGGACTGTTGAAGACAGAAGTAGTTAATATTTCCCATCTTCCATTTTTCCCTTACCAAGGACTCAGAGCATTTGCTGGCTTATTCTGGAGGTTGAATATGTGATTGTTTAATCTCCAACAGAGAATAGAAACATTAGCCAAATCCTTCATTTGGAGAAAGACTGTTCCAGATTTTAATCTGCTTAATTTAGGACATCGTCCTAGATGGGAAGGGAGGAGTGTATGCTGGGAAGAGCCATCAAGGGAAGGAAGTAATGGCAGTACTAGTTGTCGAGGGATGGGAAGGAGGCAGGTCTCATATATACAATGTCATATTACTGGGCCATCAAAAAGAATAAAATCTTGCAATGACACAGATGGAACTAGAGGATTTTATGCTAAGTGAAATAAGTCAGAGAAAGGCCTATACCATATGAGGAATTAAAGAAATAAAGCAGATGAATGTAGGGAAAGGGAAGGAAAAATAAAGTGAAAATAGAGAGGGAGGCAAAGCATAAGAGACACTGAATGCTATGAAACAAACTGCTGAGGGTGTTGGAGGGGAGATGAACAGGGAGAGGTAACTGGGAGATGGGCATTAAGGAAGGCCCTTGATATCATGAGCACTGAGTGTTACATGCAACTGATGAATCACTAAATTCTACCCCTAATGCACTGTATGTTAATTAAATTGAATTTAAATAAAAATTTTTAAAAAGAAAACGTATCTAACCTAGCTTTGTGTATGACTTTTTGCTCAACCTCTAACAGAGATGACTCAGTTGCAGCAGCTTGGCAAAGCTGGGGACAGTTTAAGACGAATTCGACTAGGTTGAAAGATGTGGTTGGCCTGCAGGTGTTATTGATCCTCCCCACCCTCTTAGGCCACTCTTTCCAGCTCTGGCATAAAGTTAAGAAACCCTCTGCTCCTACCCAGCCCAAAATAAGTCTTTAGTTTTAATGCTGTTCAGTTCTAGGGGCCCCAAGCCATGGGGCTCCCTGATCCTAAGGCATTTAAAGAAGAGCTAAAGAAGGGGAATAGCTTAGGTTTTTCCTTGAGACTGTGTCGAGTAGTGCTTGGGCCACTCAAGTTCAGAGTCCTTGCTGCTCATTGAAGTAAATCACCCTGGGTTGAAGTTTACTATGATACTGTGGGAAACTATACTCCTGGAGCTGTGATGGCTGCATAAGGGAGCGTGGGGGGTTGTTAGAAACCCATCTTTATTCAGCATCTGTTCTGTGCCAGACACTCACATACATTATGTCATTTACCCCTCACAAAACAACTCTAAAAGAAGGTACTACTCTCCTTATTTCACAAATGAGTAAACTGAGGCTCAGAGGTGAAGAGGTAATACTGGAATTTATATCCAGACAAGTCTGTAAGTCCTGTTTTTTTCCATCATGTGCCTCAGAGAGAAACCTCTCCTCCCTCCAAGTGGTTGGCAGAGAGTCAACAGGGATGTGGAAGGAGAAGAGAAGCAGTAGCAGCAGCCCCCACTGACACCGGTAGCTGCATCCAGAGGGACCTTCTGTACCACTTCCCTGTCTCTGATACACACTTGGGCTATGTTCCCAAAGAGTACATAGGGTGTGCACCTGGTCTTGATCATTGTCACAAGACCTGAGAAAAAGGGACAAGTGGTCTAGATTTTAAAGGAGTGTTGTCCCCACAAAATCTGAAGACAGTGGGGTAGGTTACAGGCTTGAGGGAGCCTGGGACCGAGAGGGCTGTGTATAGCTTATTATATAGAACAGAGGCTGAGGCAGGACCCAGATACAGAAGGGCCTTATAAAGTCATACTAAGAGCCTTGGATTTTATCCTGAATATAATGGAAAGCCATTAAAGTGAAAGAGGGGAGGGTGTGTGTTAAGATTTGCATTTTTAATATGTCATTTAGACCCTTCTGTGAGGGAAGGCAAGTCTGCAGGCAGGGATGACTCATGGCTTTTGACATCTCTTTATATTGCCTTATACCATTGTAAAAATTTTCTAGACTTAAGCTCTTAGGAGAAGAAGCCTCTATGTTGTTCCTCTTATATCCCTTATAACACTTCAGTGCTATGGCCATAGTCAGGGCTAAATAATGATTGAATAAATATTGTAAAACCTAAAGCAATCCAGTGTACATAGGACAGATAAGTGAAATAAGATCTTCATGTGTCTGTTTATGCAGAAAGTAAAGAGAAGAATTATTAGTATTTTGTCCTGGAGAAACAAAGATAGAATTGAAACAATGTGATCTGTGCACTACATTGGCTAAACTTCTATTCAGTGTTTACAAAATTATGACTGTATAAATGCAACTCACTGGCTATATAACATTGTTAGGATTATTTTTTTCTTTCTTGCACAACTTTTTGTTTTCCCTTGAGTTAATAATGATCTTGTTGTATGCTTATTTGCTTAGTTTCCTGTGCACTTCTTACTAGTTTATCTACAACCCGTCTGCCATTTGTACAAGTTTCTCCTCACTCAGTATGTTCAAACTTAGTGGTATTGTTTTATCTTCTTGGAAATCCACTCCCAAAGCCACCTCTCTTTCTCCAGTCTGATCCCAGCTGCTCTTAGGCTTGCTACATGGCTCTCAGTTTAGGATTTTCTTCACCATTATCCTGAAGATATTTTCACTTCTTTCTACTGTTGGAAGCTGTTTCTGGGCCTTTTTCTTGTTCCTGTGTTCATTTTGCCAGGCACATTCTGAGGAAGAGTGCACGGGAGGTCAATTTTCTGAGGCCCTGCATGCCTAGAATGCCTTTGTTCTACCCTCACCCTCCAATGATAGCAATCCAGATTTGATATAATTTTCTCTAGCTTCCAGAAATACCATTGAAAAGTGCAGTACTATTCTGGGTCTAGATCTTTGGTAAGTATCCCACTTATCCTCTGTGGAAACTTTAAGAATCTTGTTCCTTAAATTTGTGATGATGTGTCTTAATAAAGGACAGTTCTCATTCATGTGCTGAGTACTTAGTGGGTCCTTACCATCTAGTACAGAAGTTCCAACTGTGGCTAAGCCCTTGTTTAATGAGCCAAATCTGGCCTGCCACAGTTGTTAGCAGTAAAGTTTTATTGGCACACAGCCACACTCATGCATTTACATATTGCCTGTGGCATTACACAGCTAAATTGAATGATGTGACAGACTGTGGTCTACAGAGCTTAAAATATCTGTGGCTTTTCACAAACTATGTTTGCTGACCCCCAGTCTAAAAAATGGACAACTTCAATTTTGGCCAAAAAAATTTTTTTTGTTTATTTTTAAAATTTTCTTTCTCATGTCTTGTGTTCCCTCTCTCTGGAACTCTCACTACTTAGATGTTAAACCTTCTGGACTGGAACTCAGATTTTTCTTCTATTTTTTTTTTAAGATTTTATTTATTTATTCATGAGAGACACACAGAGAGGCAGAGACAGAGGCAGAGGGAGAAGGAGGGTTCCTGCAGGGAACCCAATGCGGGACTCTATCCCAGGACCCCAAGATCATGACGTAGCTGAAGACAGACACTCAACCTCTGAGCTACCCAGGTGTCCCTTTTTTATTTTTTAAAGTAACTTTTTTATTATAATATAAAACAAAAAACCAAACATATATATAGTTAATAAATTGTTGTAAAGCAACCGTCCTTATGACTGCTACTCAGGTCTAAAATAGAATATTTCCAGTAACTCAAAAGATCCTCTCTGTGCCCCAATCTAATTACAACCCACTCTGACACATATGTCGTGGATTTCAACCCATTGCAATACTGTCATTTTTTGCAGCTCAGATTATCCCATTTTGGACAGTGAGCCTCTTCATGCTGTCTGCTGTGTCCTTTTATTGTGACCTTTGTACCCTTTGATTGTTTCCTTGCTATATACTTAAGCAGGATATTTAAGACTGCTCTGGTATATTCCTACCCTAAATCTGGTATCACCCATTTCTCTAAAATACTCTATAGTCTTTTAGTAGGAAATGGATTTTTTTTAAGATTTTATTTATTCATGAGAATACACAGAGAGAGGAGAGAGAGAGAGAGAGAGAGAGAGAGAGAGAGAGGCAGGCAGAGACATAGGCAGAGGGAGAAGCAGGCTCCACACAGGGAGCCCAACTTGGGACTTGATCCCGGAACTCCAGGATCACACCCTGGGCTGAAAGGCCGCGCTATACTGCTGAGCCTCCTGGGCTGCCCAGGAAATGGAATTTTAAGCTCCCATTGTGGTTGCTCATTACTCCTGGATTGGTCATTATTTCTAGGTCATCATTTGAAGAAAGGGAATATGTATTTTCCTTCCCTTATTTTTTCATGCTTTTATTATATTTATATTATCAGAACATACAGGCATTACATACTATCCTCTCTCCCTTTTAATCTTCATTTGGTCCTACTTCTACATAACTGTGTTTAATACTCACTACTAGCTGATGTATTGATGTTTCTATAGTCATTTAGTTTGTCTAAAAGTCATTCTTCAGAAGATATCTCAGGATGGGATCATGAGAATAAAATGCCTTAAGTTCTTGCAGGTTAACAATTGTTTACTGTGCTCTGTAACCTTGAAAGTCAGTTTTGTTAATTGTATGATCCTTGGCTTGCATTTTCTTTCTGTGAATGTCTTAAAATATTTTACTCACTTCTTTAAGTAAAATAGCATTGCTGTTGAAACTCTGGTGTTGTACTTTTTCCTTTGTAAATCACTTGCTCACTTTGCCTAGCTTCCCAGAAGTTTATTTATAGTGTAAATATTTTCAGAATATATCTGGTGTTAGTTCTTCTGGGTCAGTATTTTCAGGTCTGTGAAAGTTCTTTCAGTGTATAATTTCAAGCCTCTTTTATTTTAGCTATTAGTTTTTAGTATTTGTTCTGTTCCCTTGCTTGGATTTCTGTTAGGAACTCCTGTTCTCTGTATGTTGCTTTTTCTTTGCCTGTCTTCATTTTCTGCCTTTCTTCCAAATTCTTAACTTTTCATTTCTTTCTAGCATTTAATCTTTTCTTCCTATGTTCTTATTATGCCATTACCTGTTGTGTGTTTATCCAGTCTAGTAATTCTGTTAGTTCAGTCTCCATTTCTGAAAAAAATGTTTTAAATTTCTAATTCTTTATTAAGTTCTATCACCTTGTTTTGAAGCTTTTCTGGTTTTTCTTTTATGTAGTTCTTTTGTGTCTTATATAATTTTTTTATGTTTTTAACTAATTTTAAAATTTTGATAGGTTTTGTTGGCATGCTTTTATTGTATGCTATCATATTTTATGTCCAAGAGCTTTTTTATTCTCTTAATGCTCTTTTTTTAATAGAAGCCACTTCTCATTTCTTAGACATAATATCTTATCTATCTCTTTATGGATAATGATAGTATTTTTTAAAATTTTATTCTACCAGCCTAATTTATTTCCTCTTGTCCTCCCTCCACTTGTTTTGACCTTTATCATTTTAGAGATTTTCCTCAAATGTATGCTGATCCTTGGTTATTGGCTCATGTTTAGGAGTTGGAGAGTAAAAAACTGATTATAAAAGTCTTTGTGCCGGGATCCCTGGGTGGCGCAGCGGTTTGGCGCCTGCCTTTGGCCCAGGGCGCGATCCTGGAGACCCGGGATCGAATCCCATATCGGGCTCCCGGTGCATGGAGCCTGCTTCTCCCTCTGCCTGTGTCTCTGCCTCTCTCTGTCTGTGACTATCATAAAATAAAAAAAAATAAAATAAAAAAAAAAATAAAAGTCTTTGTGCCATGGAAGCTTCTATTTATCAGGGTTTTTTGTTTTTGTCTTTTTTTTTTTTAACCAAATCCCCTTGTTTTTAGGCTCACCTTCCACCTTACTTCCAGACATATCTGTTGTTTCAGATTGCTGAGCTTTTTGTGGGTTCTGCAGTTTAAATTATTTGAATTAAACTTTCCTGTGTGTGCTAATTATTTGTCTTTATACTTTCCACTTTCTAAAATGCCATTGCTCTTGCCTCTTCTCTCATTCTCTTTGTCTTGAAGGTGTGTGTGTGTGTGCCTGTGTGTGCAAAGCCCTTCACTATGTTCAGTGGTATTTCAGGGAAATCACTCTCCCAGGTCTATTCCTGATTTTGTTAGAGCAAATGATATAGTATTTTTCTAATGAGAAAGTTTTGTTTGTTTGTTTTAAGGGGTACTCCTGATGCTGATCTGAAAAGTCACAAATTGTGTTTTATTTTCCTCCTTTATGCCACACCTCAGCTGTGTTTCACTCAGTCCTTTTCTATAGCTTTGCAGGCCCATGAGCAAAGTGTATTTCATTTATCATTCATGAATAGGGAAGAGAATTTGAAATGTCCTATAGAAATGCACTATGTTAAGATGCATATGATAAGCCGTAGAACAGCCATAAAGGAAATAACTCAAAAAAATACAGTGAAAAACCATGAAGGAAATTAAAAGGCTGCATTAGAAAATATTCACTTAGTACCAAAAGGTAGTATAAAAGAGGAACAAAGGAACAAAACAGACATGAGACATAGAGAAAACAAAATAAATTGGTAAACATAATCCAGCTATATCAGTAGTAAATGTGAGTGGATTAAGCAATTTATATGGCAGAGATGACCAGATGAGATTAAAAACGCACATACACACAATATCCAGCTATATGCTGTTTAAACAAAATAAAAAATAGGAAAAGAATAAAGTTTTTTTTTTTAAGATCAACAAAGCTAGCAAATCTTCAGCCAGATTGGCCCAAAAAAAAAAAAAAAAGAAGAAGAAGAAGAAGACTCAAACTACTAGAATCAGAAGTGAAAAAGGGTCAGTCAGTACTACCAGCCTTACAGAAATAAAAATTATTATAAAGGAATCCTGTAAACAATTCTGTGCCAGTAAGTTGGACAACTTAAAGGAAATGGGCAAATTACTTGAAAGGAATCCTTGATAACATAAAGAATTGGCATTCTGATGCGTTTATAGGCTGCTGCCTTCTCCACTCAAGGATGCAGTGGAAGTATCAACCTGGAGAAGATGCTATACGATGCAAGAGGTGAACTCTGCCCTTAGCAAAATCCAGCTGGTGGGATATTCTCAGAAAATTGTGAGTGTTAATATGATTTTAAGTGATGGCATGAATGCTTTCAATTCATATTGCTCCCCTTTTGGAGGATCTTATAGTTCCCTTCCTGTAGCTATTCAGTCACTGAGAATCTTATTCTAGTACAAGGTGAAAAGTCGGAGCATCTGTCATTACCCTTAATCCTCCAGATTATCAGTGTTCTTTCCTAACCTTCACATTCCCCAGCATTAGTCAGTGTTCTCTTGACCAGCTTGTAATGAGTCAGGAGAAAGAAATATCATCCTATTCACTTTAGAACAGCGGGTGCAACGTTATAGATTTGGGACAAGTGAAACAGGAACCAGAGAGCATAAAACCAATCAAGAAGCAATTTGGCAAGTATAACTTTTGAACTCTGATCTCATATTAAGGGTTCCCATTTTTGTTACCTTGTATCAAGAGCCACTCCGTATAAAATGACCAAGAGATGAATGCTTAACCTAAAAAAGGAAAAAGAAAGCCCAAGTATTTGTCTCTTTAGTCTTTCTGGTAATCTGTCATCTCTGTCTTCTGATGAATAAGGCCTGGGTGCCTGGTACGTGTGGATAGACTGAAACTCAAGAGAGGGGGCAAGTAAAGACTATAGGATTGCTTTTTGGGTCTACCGTATAGTCTCCATTGGGTTTTTTGCTTTATTTTATACTGTCTGTTTTACTTTAAATTTTCTTTTTTTTTAATAAATTAATTTTTATTGGTGTTCAATTTACCAACATACAGAATAACACCCAGTGCTCATCCCGTCAAGTGTCCCCCTCAGTGCCCGTCACCCATTCACCCCCACCCCCCCCTCCACCACCCCTAGTTCTTTTCCCAGAGTTAGAAGTCTTTATGTTCTGTCTCCCTTTCTGATATTTCCCACACATTTCTTCTCCCTTCCCTTATATTCCCTTTCACTATTATTCATATTCCCCAAATGAATGAGAACATACACTGTTTGTCCTTCTTCGATTGACTTACTTCACTCAGCATAATACCCTCCAGTTCCATCCACGTTGAAGCAAATGGTGGGTATTTGTCGTTTCTAATGGCTGAGTAATATTCCATTGTATACATAAACCACATCTTCTTTATCCATTCATCTTTCGATGGACACCGAGGCACTTTAAATTTTCTGTAAGTGAAGGGTATTTCTGGGTTTTTTTCCTGCAAAGATTTACCCAGTGTGACTGCACTGCTGAAAGCTCATCACACATCCTTACTATGGTTCTTTTCTAGGAGCTTTTTGGTGCAGTCCAGGTGACTCCGCTAAGCTCAGGCTATGCCCTTGGAAGTTCCAACTGGATTATCCAGTCCCATTATGAGAAAGTATCATATGTATCTGGATCCTCCTTGCTTACCACACATCCCCAGGTAATTCTAATTCTCTTTTAACAATTAAGTTTTTTAGTTATTTAACCCAAATTTATAATGTATCTAGAGGATCATCAGTTGTTTTTAAATCTTTCTAATTTTGGTTTCTACATGTATTTTTTTTTAATTTTTGTTGTTATGGTAAGAATGTTTAACATGAGATCTCTCCTCTTAATAATTTTATACTATACATTATTGACTATACGTACAGTGTTGTATAGCAGATCTCTAGAGCTTATCTTGCTTAACTGAAACTTTATGTTCTATAGACACTCTTCATGAGAGTTACATTTTTCATGTCCCAATATTTGGGATTACAAGTTCCTCTGAAGATCCTGCTGCCTTTAGGTTCATCTCTAGGATTTTGAGATTTTCTGCTACTTCCAATAATGATAGCCTAATATGGAACAGAAATGGTTACTCGTTTACTCAGCAAGTGTTAATTATTTCTTTACTGAGGGTCTACTATGTGTCAAGCACTTATGTAGGTGTTAGGGAATCAATGGTGACCCATATGCAAAGTCCCAGCTCATGAAATCTGTGTTCAGAAGAGCAGAGAGGGCCGTTGTGATTGCAGCATGCCGAGTATAGTCAACAGGGGTATCCATGGGATGAGCAGAGCCAGGTCATGTGAAACTTTGTAGACCATGATGAAAAATTTAGATTGGATTTTATTTTATTTTTAAAGATTTATTTATTTTAAAGAAAGAGCATGAGCTGGCAGGCAGAGCTAGGGAAAAAGAAACTCAAGCAGACTCCATGCTGAGCATGGAGCTTGATCTCACGACCTGAGCCAAAAGTAATAGTCAGACACCCAATTCCCTGTGCCACCCAGGTACTCTTGGGTTTTATTTTAATGTGTAGAGGGAAGCTATTGGAAGGTTTTTGTTTTGTTTTTCTTTTTTTTTTAATATTTTTTATTTATTTTTTTAATTTATTTTTTTAATTTATTTATGATAGTCATACAGAGAGAGAGAGAGAGAGAGAGGCAGAGACATAGGCAGAGGAAGAAGCAGGCTCCATGCACCGGGAGCCTGATGTGGGATTCGATCCCAGGTCTCCAGGATCGCGCCCTGGGCCAAAGGCAGGCGCCAAACCGCCGCGCCACCCAGGGATCCCTTGTTTTGTTTTTCTAATATTTTACTTATTTATTTATGAGACACAGAGAGAGAGAGAGAGAGAGAGAGAGGCAGAGACACAGGCAGAGGGAGAAGCAGGCTCCATGCAGGGAGCCCGACACGGGACTCAATCCCAGGTCTCCAGGATCACGCCCTGAGCCAAAGGCAGCGCTAAACCGCTGAGCCACCCGGGCTGCCCAACTATTGGAAGATTTTAAGTTGGCCATTTGTTAATAGTCTTATTTGGCAAGTAGTTAAATACATAAACATTGTTATAAATGTATTCTTTATTCCTTTTTAGGTCTTATCATTCATTTCGTATCCTGATTCTTTCCATGCTTGTAAAAGGAGGGGCAGAAAAGATTAGTTAGCTGATGGATGGGTACATACCTGGATAACTTGAGGAAGTCCATATCCTATTTTTATATGAAGGGGGGAAATGACTGTTATAGGTCTGGAACAAAAGGATGCATCTGAGCTGCCACTTTGTACTGGCTTTCTTCATACCTTCTTTGATAATCAAGTTTCATCTCAAGGTCTAGAGGGGACAAATTGCTGTTTTTTTCCTATAGCTAGCAGAATTCTGGGCCTTTCCCGCTTATTGAAATCAAAAACCCATCAATGTCATCTTAATTTGCTTCATTGAATCAAAATACATTATTGGCAACTTCTATCATTTCTTGATATATTCTTCCATGAAAGACAGAAAGATTACTTGGCTGCCAACTCTTCCGATTTGTCCCGCTTAGATCAAAGCCTTTACAGTACTACTGATGTAATTTCCAGTAAATTATTCTTCCAAGGTTCATAAATTTAAAGAGAAAATAAGGTCTTGAAAGTAATGACCAATATACCTAAGTAATTAATTTTAATTTCTAGCTAGAAACCAGTGTTATATGTAAAAAAAGATAGTGAATTAGATTTTTTTAAACCTAGATAATTGTCTTCTATATTGAATTAGTAGGGATAAGAAAAGTTTAGGTGTAGGGGTGCCTGGGTAGCTCAGTTGGTTAAGGGGGGCTGCCTTCAGCTCGGGTCATGAGCTGCATCCTGGGATCAGCCCCACATCAGGCCCCCTGCTCAATGGGCGGCCTGCTTCTTCCTCTCCACCACTTGTGTTTCTCTTTCTCTCTCAAATAAATAAATAAAATCTTTAAAAAAAAATAATAAAAGTTTAGGTGTCAGCAAACTGTGGCCCATGGATCAAATTTGGCTTGCCACCTGTTTTTGTAAATGTCTTGTTGCAGTACAGCTACCTCCATTTAGTTATGGATTGTTTATGGCTGCTTGCACACTGGAACAGCAAAGTTCTGCTTTAGAGTTAAACTTTACAGAAAAGGCCAATCATGGACCTACTTGAGTGGAACCTCCCTATCTGGGAATAGGCTGCTGTGGTAATCTAATAAACATAGGGTAGTGGGGCTTTGGATTAAGCCTGAAGTGGTAAGAATGAAGTGACAGAGAAAAACATTGGCAGGTCTTTAATTCAACAAATACTTATTGAATGCTTTCTGTCTTCAGGGAAGGAAAAATACAGGCCCAAGATTTCATGCTTAGATGATATTAAGAATGGTGATGATAACACCAATCCAGTCAACAAGGAGGAGTTGGCAGAGGGGGTTCTGATTTTAGGAGGAGGTAGTGGGTAAGATGAAGAAGAATTTGAGTGAACACTGGGGACGGATGAAAATATAGAACTGGAACTTGGATGTGAAGGCAAGCCTGGAGACAAATTGAAGCATCAAATTTTTTTAAGTATGTAAATAGCTGAAGGGGAAAGACTGAGCTGTGGGGAACATTTATCATAGAAAGTAGAAGGAAGAAAAATGATCTTGAATAAAAATGGGGAGTTATTGGGGTGCCTAGGTGGCTCAGTTGGTTAAGCATCTGCCTTCTGCTCAGATTGTGATCTCAGAGTTTTGGGATCAAGCCCCACATCAGGTTCCCAGCTCCACAGGAAACTCTCCCTCTGCCCCTCTCCTTGCTCCTGTTCTCTCTTTCTCTCTCTCTCTCTCTTTCTCAAATAAATAAATAATATCTTTAAAAAAAATAAAGAATGGACAGTTAGAGGAGAATTGAGACCCACAAAGGTACAGCATCCAAATGGAAGGAGAGAACTAGCTTTTATTTATTTTTTTTAAAGAGTTATTTATGATAGCCAGAAAGAGAGAGAGAGAGAGAGAGAGAGAGGCAGAGACACAGGCAGAGGGAGAAGCAGGCTCCATGCCGGGAGCCCGACATGGGATTCGATCCCGGGACTCTAGGATCGCACCCTGGGCCAAAGGCAGGCACTAAACTGCTGAGCCACCCAGGGATCCCCGAGAACTAGCTTTTAGTGAGAAGAACTATCTCTATACGAATTTTTCTGATTGATCTAATATTCAACAAAATGCTACATTCTTATATTCTAATACTTGTCTATTGATGATAATGTTATCTGCAAAGAAGTAACGGTTTTGTCACTTTTCTTCCAATCCTTCTATTTTTTGTTTCTTTTTCCTGTCTCACAACTATTACTTTAGTCCCAGGTAAACAGAAGTAATGATAGTGGCAGCCTTGTCTTGTACCAGATTTTAAAATGCTTTTGTAGCTTCTTCATTAAATAAGATGGCTTACTATATTTTTAGCTATCAAGTTAAGGAGTTTCTCCTCTGTTCGCAGTTTTCTGATTTAAAGAAATCGAATGTAGATGTACCTTATCAAATGATTTTTCTGAGTCTATGATGTGATTTCTCTCCTTTAGAACAATAATGTAGTAAATTATAATACTAGTTTTTCTCACATTTTACCGATAAATCTTACTTGATCACAGTTTATTCTTTTTAAAATATACTCATGGAATAAATTGGCCAGTATGTCTGCATTACTGATTGTCTTCAAAGAATACGTTTTTGTGTTTAACTGTTTTTGTATTTTCATTCTCTATTCTGTCCTTTATTATTTCCTTCCTCCCATCTTTGGGTTTACTCCATTGCTTTTCTTTTAATATTTGTCTCATTCATTTCCATCCTTCTGTGCTTTCCAGTAAGTGTTCTTAAAGCTATCAGTTTCTCTCTTAGTATCATTTAACTCTGTTAAATTGTTGATACGTGTGCTCTGTCTTCATCTCTAAGTATATCATAATTTCCTTCATAATGCTCATAATTTAAGTAGCCAAAGGTTGTTTTGTAGTGCTACTGTTTGCTTCTAGTCCATCCAATATGATTAGACTTAGGGTTAGAGGAGAGACCTTTTTTCAAGTCGTACATAACTGTTTCTGAATTTCTTTCTTAATTTCTTTCTTTCTCTTTTGAATTAGGATAAGAGTATACTAATTCATTGAAGTGTTACTTTGAAGCACAGTCTCTTTCTGTAAGTGTTCTGTGTATGTGGAAAAGACTATATTCACTGCTGAATGAAAAAGTTTTCTCTATGTATTTATTCATTTGAGCTTTTTATGTTATTTCTTTCATATATTTGCTTAGCTTCCAGTTTCTGAAAAGGATGTGTTATTTGTTGGTCTGTTTCTCCCTGTACTTTCACCAGTTACTGCTTCTTATATTTTTAAGCTGTATAATCAGAGGTATATATGTTTATGATCATTATGTTTTATTGAGCAATTATGCCTCTTATCAGGATGCTGATTTTTTTTTCTCTCAAAACTGCATTAAAAGCCAAGAGACTTTGTCTCCTCTCCATATTTCTTTTCATTCCTTCTATATCCTTTTCTAGTGAATCCCTTACAGACAACATGGTAAGGGATTTTTTTTTCTTTTCTTTTTTTAAGGTTTATTTACTTATTTTAGAGAGAACATGCATTCAGGTGGGGAGAGGAGCAGAGGGGGAAGAAGAGAGAATTCTCAAGTATACCCCACTCTGAACACAGAATCTGACTTAGGCTCGATCCCAGGACCCTTGAGATCATGACCTAAACCAAAACCAAGTCAGATGCTCAACCAACTGCGGCACCCAGGTGCTCTGATTTTTTTTTTCTTTTTTAACCAAGTTTCATTAATGAAACTATATTTACTTATAATTATTGTTGTATCAGGGGCTTATTTTTGCAATCTTATTTCATGTTTTTTCATTTACTTCATTCTTTTCCCTATCCTTTCTTCTCTTCTTTTAGATGGCTAAATTTCTTTCTATAAGTTTGAATACATGTATTTGATTTTTATTCTTCTGAGTTGTTCCTTAATGTATTTTTTCTTTGAGTATCCTGAGCTTATCAATATCTTTTCCTTTTCCTCCAGAGCCACATCTCACTCTTGTCCCTGCCATCTTTTTCCTCTTCCTCCTTCCTGCTCCCCCTACCATGTTCGTACTGTCTGGAATTTTAGTTCTGGGTTATTTAGAATATACATAGCCTGCTGAATATATTGTTTATTTATAGACAACAGTGAAACTTGTTGAGTTTTTTTCAATCTTACTTCCCATGTATCTCATAATCCTTCTAGATTTACTTTCCTTCTTTTAGGAGTACTTGAGCAATGTTCACCAAGAGGGTCTTAAAATGGTAAATAAACCTTATGAGGCCTTGAAGTACTAAGAACATCTTTAATTTTTCCTCACATTTAAATGATAGCTTGGATAGATATAAAATTCAAGAAAAAGAACTTTGAAACTACAAAGTTTTGAAAATATTTCTTCATTTTCCACTTGTACCCTTGTTGCACTCAAGAACTGCAAGGGCCCTGGGACACCTGGGGCCCTTCCACTCAAGAGGGGGCTGCATGAAATAATCACTTTATTTCTCTGGGCTTCAAATCATCTGTGGAGGACAAGTGACTGATATTCTCCAGCCTCATATCTCTGCACAGCTTTCTCTGAGATATGTCCAGGAGAGCCTGCTCTTCCTGGATAAAGGACATGGCCACATCCTCAAAGTGGTATTTAAGAAAAATATCAGGGGGCACCTGAGTGGCTCAATCAGTTAAGCATCCAAATCTTGATTTTGGCTCAGGTCATGATTTTAGGGTCATGATATTGAGTGCCTCATTGGGCTCCATACTGAGCTTGGAGCCTGCTTGCAATTCTCTCTCCCTCTCTCTCTCTCTCTTTGCCCCTCCCCCTCGCCGCACCATGCTCACTTGTGCATGTGCTCTCTCTTTCTCTCTCTCTCTCTCTCTCTCTCTCTCTCTCTCTCTCTCTATATATATATATATATATATATATATATATATATATTTATTTAAAAAAAAAACAAAAAGAAAAGATCTCAGGACAAGCCACACAGCATCCAGCTCCCTCCTCAGCTGTCAAGGCCACAGACAAACTTTTTTCTCTCTGTGGACCTAGCTCCAAGTAGTCCCCAAAGCTTTAATAACACCTCCTTGGGTCAGTCCTAATGAAACAAAGCTCTTGTCCTCACTGGCAACACAGTCCCAATCAGTAAGTTTAGCCTGTTATATTTGGGGCTGGTAGAAAAGTTGAACTACTAATGATGCATGATTAGTTTGGAAAATTGGGCTCAGAAAGCAGATCCAAGAATAAGCAGGGAGAAACTAGACAGCTGCTGGACTCCAATCTGTTTCTTTCCACACTTGCTGTTTCGTCTCTCACCTGGTGGATAGCTTCTCTGCAGAGTACAGTTGACCCATAAAAACACATGTTTGAACTGCATGAGTCTACTTATATATGGATTTTTACAGTACTGTAAGTATATTTTCTTGTTCTTATGATTTTCCTAATATTTTTTCTCTACCCTGCTTTATTGTAAAAATACAGCATATAATACATATAACATACAAAATCTGTATTAATCAACTACATGATCAGTAAGGCTTCCCATCAGCAGTAAGCTATTAGCAGTTACATTTTTGGAGAGAGTCAGAAGTTATATGTGGATTCCCCCACCCCATGTTGTCCAATGATCAACTCTGTTTCCTTCTCTCAAAAATAATAATATGCTTATATTTATTTGTTCAGTCACTCCTTCCTTCATTAGTCCATGGCATTTCTTAAACCCCAACTTCGGACAGTGGAACATGCTAGGCTGTAAGAGGAACATGGATCGGTAGGTTTTAGATTTATGGAAGTTACAACAGAGGAAAAAGATGGAGACCTACAGGACTTTTCTCCAGGGTGCAAGTGGTCAATCCTGTCAGATTAGAAATTCGCTGAAGTGCTGTGAGATTCAGAAGGAGGATGAATCCCTTCCTGGGGGAATTAGGGAGACCTCACTGAAGAGCGGGTTTTGAATTGGTCTGAATTAGCTTGGAGCCCAATTCTCCAAACTAAAGCTAGAGATGATGTGTTTCATGATCTCAAATTTATGTCTTCCTTTATCTCATCAAAGAAGGGTAAGGTCATTGAGTCATTCACTCATTCCTTCTTTTCTGCTTTTAAGTAAACCTGAAGCATTTTAATATGGAGAAAGGCTTCCAGTGGACTGACTCATCACCTCACTCTGGGATTCTCTGTCTCTTAACTAAGCTGAGGTTCCTCCTGTTCACCTTGCTCAGCTCAGTCTTGCATAACTGCTTTTACCTCATGGATCTTATTTCACGGCTCTAGCCCAACACTGATGAGCCTCCAGCCAAATTGACTCTTTTCTGTTTTCCCCAGCATCTCACAGCTGCATTTGACATTGTCCCTCAGTCTCTGGTTAAAATCCTTTTCAGTCTAGGCTTCTGGGGCAACCTTGTTGTTTTCTTACTCCACTTGATATTTTGTCATATTGTAGGGTGTAAGCACCATAAAGCTATCTTTCCCAAACCGCTCATTTTTACAGGCAGGGAGGCTCTTTGCTGCATTATGTACTTGTTATTTACTTGCTTCTCTCCCCATTTACCTTATGAGGTCCCACAGCCTTGGTCCTAGACATATTCCACTTTCCTCACTGGAATAAACTGACATTTTTGTGAAATGCTTTGATAAAGGGTACATAACAAATCTCCATATCTATCATGCACCTTTGTTTTCTCTTTTATTTCCTAATAAATCCATTTTGTTAGCCCCTAACCAGTTGCAACAGTCTGACACTGGACTTATTATTGCCTCCTTATTCTTTTAAATCATTTCGTTCTGATTTCCCTTTGCATTTCTGACTTGAGAATTTGGAACCATCTTAAGGACTTGCTTCTTCCATTGTCCAGTATATTCAGTCCATTCCCACCTGTCTGTTAACTGTTTTTTTGTGATGTTGTGTAGATCTGCTTCTTCCATCTCCTCAAGTGCCATAAAATTACAATCTCCCTCCCTTTTTTTTTTTTTTTTTTAAGATTTTACTTATTTATTTTGACAGAGCATACATACCCACAAGCGGGGGGAGGAGCGGCAGGGAGAGAGAGAGGGAAAAGCAGACTCCCCATGGAGAAAGGAGCCCGACTCAGGGCTCCATCCCAGGATTCCAGGATCATGACCTGAGCCAAAGGCAGATGCTTAACCAACTGAGCCACCCAGGCAACCAATAATTTTTACTACTTTTTGTCTAGGCTGCCACAGGGGACCTCTGAGTGTTCTCTCTCTTTTTGGTCTCACCCCCTCCTCAGCTGTCACCTATAATTATTGTTGCCAAAATGGCACTCTCCTGCTCCAGACTGTTGATTCCTTATGGCCCCCTCTGTCTGTCTTCATTATTCTGGCCTTTTTGGTTCTTTACCAGTTACACTTTCCCTCATTTTTACTAATCTCTTTTCTCAGCCCCAAGATAAACTTGTCATTTCAGCCAAATAAATTCATTTGGCATCTACAAGTTGCCTTTCTCTGCCTTCTGCCTACCCCCTCCCAGCCCTTCTGCCACAGTCAACCTGCTTATTCTTACCTTGCTGATATCTCCTGGACTATTTTCCAGTATGGAGTGCTCTCACATTTCCTACTGGACCATCTTTTTTTCATGCATTCATTTATTCAGCAAATGTTTTTTACTACTTGCTGTGTACCAGGCATTTTGCTAGGAATTAAGAGACACAAAATCCTTGCCTTCACGGAGCTCCAGAGTCCTGTGGGGGACACAGACAAGTAAATAGGCCATTATGATTCAGTGTGATTAGTGCTAGTATAGAAAGTTTTAGAGGCCATGGGAGCATATGCAGAAGGGGCATCTTGCTGTGAGAAGAAAAGGGTGTCATACAGTCATTCCAAAGGTTGTCTTAAATTGAGTCTTAAGTTCCTTAGCCAAAGAAAGAAAGAAAACTAGAAGCAAAGCTTCATCTGTGAGAAAGCCATGTATTAAGTGGCCCCACCTGGCCTGGTGTGGCCCTCTACTCTGCATTCCTCTTGGGACTTAGAGAATCAGTTCAAACTCTGAAAATTCATGTTATATTTTCTATAGCTTTTTGAATAATTACTTTTTTTCTTTTAAACATTCATTTTAGAGAGAGTGGGGGTGGAAGGGGCAGAGGGAGGAGGAGGGAGAAACATAAGCAGACTACATGCTAGCGTGGATTCCACAGCCCTGATGTAGGACCTGAGCCAAAGCCAAGAGTCAGACGCTCAACCAACAATGCCACCCAGGTGCCCAAAAAAATCCTTTTTTGATGATATGTATATGTTTTCTCTTCAGCTAGATTGTAAGCTTCTTCCTAGGGCCTAGAGACTGAGTCTCCTTTTTTCATAATCTGTGCAAAATGTCCAGTGGAAATTAACCAGCAGAGAACTAACATAATGACCATAGTAACCTTGGGCCTAGGATTTTTAAAAATTTTATTCCACAAGTTTGATTGTGACTCTCAACTTTGTAAGGTATTTTTATTTGATTCTTGGACACAGTGGAATTTTCTGTTTGTGTGTGTTTGAACAAAATGTTCCCACTTGAAGTACTCAGTAAGTTGCTATTTACACCAATAAAATATATACATTTGCCCTTTGGTAGTGAAATGGAGATGTTGGAGGTGTCGGCTTGGTTCTGAGAGTGTCACTAAAAGGCTTTTAGAACTGATTCTTTACAATAGCCTTGGGAATCAACAAGAGGTGTCTCCAAGTACAGGGCTAAAAAACAAATATCTCGTCTGACCTGATCATGATGTATTTCTTTTAACTTCCAACTCCATGGTATTCATATTGTAGTCCTGCTTTTGTTTATGGGCATTTAATTTTCAAAGGAAAGCAACCTCTGTCTAAGGTTCAGAGATAATGTTGTTTTCAGGGCTACATTTGCTCTCCGTTATGTTTTCATTCCAGTTGGTAGTTCTTAACCTTTTGGGGATCACGGCCCCATGTGACAATCCAATCAAATCTATGGGAAAGTGTACATTGGCACTCACAGAATTGTATATACTATTTCAGGGGCTTCCTAGACCCTCTGAATTTCTGCATCTGCCCTGTGAGTCATTGTCAGCTTATTCTAACAAGGTTCTTACAAAATTGTCATTTTAAGCCAAATATGCAAAGTTTGATCTCTTTTGTCACCATTCCAGGTTCCTTCTGTTTGACGCATACAGACAGTGAACACTTGCAGACTCATAGCATATCTGCTACTATAAACCTATGTACTTTACTTCTTCCTTCTCTGGAAACAATGAATGCATATGTATTTTTTAGATAAGTACAAATAGATCAGTTCTGCCCAAGCAGAAGAAAAGCTCTTGTATACATTAGTGTAATACATCTGTGCAAATAGGAATTAGAATCTATTCAATATAGCTGGTCACAACCATAATTTTTGGCATCCATGTTAGGGAAGTGTTTCTCGGGCAGCACGGGTGGCTCAGTGGTTTAGCGCCGCCTTTAGCCCAGGGTGTGATCCTGGAGACCCGGGATCGAGTCCCACGTTGGGCTCCATGCATGGAGCCTGCTTCTCCCTCTGCCTGTGTCTCTCTGTCTCTCTCTGTGTCTCTCATGAATAAATAAATGAAATCTTTTTTTAAAAAGAAGTGTTTCTCAGGTTATAAGGCAGCTTACATAACTGCAGTCATGTTACTTAAAAATAACAAAGCCCTTATATCCATGTTTATATAAAAATGCTAAAAGAATATACATCAAAAGGCACGTATACTCAGATAACATTGCAGGTGATGGGTCTTTGTAGTGCTACTCTTTGGACTTTTCTTTATTGGAAAACCTGGCTAGAACAGAGAAAGGGAGGAGGCTTCTTACTGAACTGGGTTTCTGGCTTTTTTCTTCTATGTTCCGGTAAGTATGTGAAATTATACTGAGGAAAAGATGTGTTACAGAATAGCTCCAGCATCCCAATCCATGGGCCTTCATTTTTATTTTCAGTCTGAATCTCAATTTGTTTGGAAAAGGTAGTTAGTATTTTTTTTTAAGTGCTCTGAAAACAGTCAAAATTAAATTCAAATCGTGCCAGGTAAAAATAAAAATACAACATCCTAAGGATCACATAATAGTGCACTGCAGGACTTTACAGTTTACAAGAAGATTATATTAGCTCCTGAGACTCTCAAATTAGTGAAGCAGGATGTGTCACCAAATATGCCCATGCTATAAGAAACCCAGCCCAGAGCCTGAGCTGAGGTCTCATGACTAGTAAGGGAATGGGAGGGAGGCGTTATATATATATATACCAATTCCTTTTTTTTTTTTTTTTTTTTAATTCATGAGAGAGACAGAGAGAGAGATCGGCAGAGGCACAGGCAGAGGGAGAAGCAGCCTCCATGCAGGGAGCCCAACATGGGACTCGATCCCGGGTCTCCAGGATCAGGCCCTGGGCTGAAGGCAGGCACTAAACTGCTGAGCCACCCAGGGATCCCTATATATACTGATTCCTAATTCAGCATTTTTCCTGGCTCCTCTGCCACTGAGACTTGGGAAAATCACCTTGGCTCTTTGAGTCCCGGCTTGCGTTTTCATAATGTAAACTTATTTTGTATATTTATTTCAAGTTTTTACATTTGTTTTCATTTTGCAGAGTTGTCAAGAATCAGATTATATAGTGCAGGGATTCTCAAAGCATGCTCCCTAGACCAGCAGAAGCATCTCTTGGGAGCTTGTTAGAAATGCAAATTCTTAGGCCCACTTCAAACTTGTGGCCCACCTCAAAACTGTGGGTTTGGCACCCAGCAATCCATGTTTTAGTAAACCCTCCAGGTGATCCTAATATGCACGCAAGTTGGAGACCCACCGATGGTATGTGTGAGTTAGCATTTTGAAAAGAGCAAAGTGTTCTAGAAATTGGATAGGAAAAAAAAAAAAAGAAATTGGATAGGAAGCTTTTTTTTCATCAATATAAAATTTATGTAGAGTGAAACCCAAAGATCTTAAACATACAGTTCTATGAATTTTCACATTATGTGATCATCACACCAGTCGAGGCAGGGAACTCTTTTATCATTCCATAGAGTTCCCTTGTGCCTCCCTCATCCCCACTGGGCAACTACTGTCCACAGACAGACTTCATTGTAAGAGGATAGGACGCTGAGTCAGACAAAGAAAGAGCAATGACTATATTCTTTTTTCCCTTTACTACTTCTACTTACCATTTCTTTTTAAATTACTGAGCAGAGTTCTCTCTGGTTTTTCAGCCCATGGATCAAGCTTCTCTGAAAAACAGCGACGTTCTCATTCTGACAGGCCTGACCCAGATCCCCACCGCGAACCCAGACGGCATGGTGGGAGAGTTCTGCAGCAATCTGGGTACGTAGGCAGCTCGGCCATGAATGGGAGATCTGCTAGGTTTACTTTGGAGACCTTCCTTCTGTTGTAGTTTGTGTTCCTTCCCTTCATAGTCATACCCTCCAGTGCCCTCGTGCAAGGCTTTCCCCCTGCCAGCTCCACCCTTCATGCCTGTCCTTCAAAGCTTGCTGTTGTCAGCAAAAGAAGCAGTTCTTAAGCAACATAAATCTGAAGAATGTCAGAATGGTTGTCATAAGGGTCAATTCAAGTGGTTAGCACTTTATGCAACCAATATTCAACATTCTCCCCTTTATGTTGAAAATCCTTATTTATTCTTGCTTCGTGGTGGGATTTGGGGGCAGGATGGGGGTGCATACAAGGTAGCACTTGTCAAAAAAGGGAAGAATCACATCTTTGCTTTGCATTTACAACAGTGATACACTGAACAGATCATTTCCCCCCCCCCAATATTTGGTGTGTGTTTTTTCTTTAGGAGAAGACTAAATTTTAAATTTGGAGGAGAGACTTGCTGGGGTTTTGCTACCTAGAAGAAATATATATTTCTTTAGATAAAATTGTCTGTAAAATCTAGAAATCCTGCCATTCTATACTTTTAGAAAAGTATAGATTGCTCACTTTCTTAGCTTGAGCTGCTATAATGAAATACCATAGACTGGGTGGCTTGAACACCATTTCTTTCTCATAGTTCTGGAGGCTGGGAAGTCTGAGATCAGGTTGCCAGCATGGTCAGGTTCTGGTGAGGGCCCTCCTCCTGGCTTGTAGATGCCTACAAGTGTGTCCTCACTTGGCAGAGAGAAGCAGCTCTCATATCTCTTCCTGTTCTTATAAGGACACTAATCCCATCATGGAGGCTGTACCGTCATGGCATCATCTAAAACCAGTTACCTCCCACTCACCCCCCTCCCGCCTTGCCAGTACCATCACATTAGGAGTTAAGGTTTCAATATATGAATTTTATGGGAACACAGACCTTCAGTCTGTGACATGTACCAAAGGGAGTTTAATGAGCTCAGACCTTCCACCCCTAGCAACTGTAAGTGCTGTCACCTCTGCTCTGGGGAAAAGAAATGGTCATCATCTTAATATTTACATGAATGGCAGTATCCTTTGGAAATTCAGTCGCCCATGCCAATAATCATAGTCTTTTTTGTTCTTTGCTGATATTAAGCCAAACACAATTTATTCTTCCTTGAAAAAATTAATTGGACTTGTCTCAAATAGCATCTTTGATTTTTATTTTCATTTATTTATAATCTAGAATCATAGACTCAAAGAGCTTTAGATCTTAAAAAAATAAATTTAAAAAAAATAAGAGCTTTAGATCTGAAAGGAACCTTACATCTAATCTACTACTATTTCTCGGAGTCCACTAACCACTTGCCTCAAGATCAGTGAGATCGCTTATTAAAGATGCAGTTTGGAAGCCCTGCCACAGACCTAGTAAGTCAGATTCTCTGGGGAGAAGAAAGACCCAGCAGAAAAACTGCATTTTCAACACATTCCCTGGCGATTTTCACACATACTAAAGCTTGAAGACCACTGGTCTAGTTCACTCCTCCCATAACCAGTCAGGAAACAGGCCCAGCCAGGTATCAGCGGCTTATGTGAGATCCGATAGCTTGTGACAAAGGCAGGAATAGAGCCAGGTCTCTGGAGCCCTGACCAGTGTCTCTCTGCATGGTACCATACCCTACAAATGGCAAGTCAGCCAGTGCTCAGGGTGAAGCATCTGCAAGAACCTGTGCGTCAGACTTGGGAACGAGGAGGATCCAAGATATTGGAGGCTTCAAGATCTCTGCCCAAAAGCTGTGTGTTTCAATTTAAGTATTTAAAGTCTGGAGGATTTTCTTACAGATAACACATTAATGAAAGAAAATGTCACTCAAATGAATCAAATGGAAAAACTTGACCTATTTCCTTATAGGTCATTCAGCAGTGGTCAGAAACTGGACAGAAACAAATCCAGCAAAGTTTTGGGCAGGCGCTAAAAAGAGAAGGAGCTTGGAGGGTCTGTCCTGAAGCTCAACTGCCATTGGTAACCTTTAAAACCCAAACCCGTCACTGCACGCCCTGTTCCCAGGGACTGAGACATCAAGTAAAAACCCAGCTGATGGTTAAATCAGCTGGAATCCCCCACTCCCATGCTATTCGTTAAAAGAAGCAGTTCATTATCCATGGAAAATAAATTGTATAAACAGAAGTAGGAAAATGAAAGAAATCCAACTATTATTTTGAAAGTTTCGTTCTACCTTTATAAAACTATTCTTTTGATGCCACTGTTTTCTCTCTGGCTTCAACTTTTCTAGCACTGACAGTCCGGAATGGAGGAAACGTGCTGGTGCCCTGTTACCCTTCTGGTGTGATCTATGACCTCCTTGAATGTCTGTATCAGTATATTGATTCAGCCGGCCTCTCCAACATCCCTTTCTACTTCATCTCCCCTGTGGCCAACAGTTCACTTGAGTTTTCCCAGATTTTTGCTGAGTGGTATGTCTGTGTTCTTCTCCATGATTCAGTACATTCAAGCAATAAGATTGAAAATGTAAAAAAAAAAATTTAATTGAAAAAAGAACAGAAATAGGATTTTATTCTCACATTATTGTGAGACTTTCATTCTATTGTCTTTCTGTTTCTGTGATGTGAAAATTGTATTAATGAAAGCCAAATCTGTTATGTTGCTACGGTTCTGAAGAATAGTTAGCAAGGAGAGAAGGATGAAAGGCAAAGATTTAACTTAGCACTTTCAGAATCAGTGACAAAAATATTATGCATCTATCTTCTCACATGCTACCCTCTGCTCTTACAATGTGAGGTGACATTCTAGAAGCTCAAAAAAAGCCCAAGCTCATGTTGTCTGGAATTTATAACACTAAATCTGACAAGAAAAGCTAGATTTTTTTTTCATTTCAATAGCATGATATTTGACAAAATTAAGTTTTATTACAGTAGGAAATTGTTTGATCCAGTCCTAAGGTGGGTAAATTAATGTACAGTATGAAATCAGTGAGCCTTTTTAGAATCCTTGAGCTGCATGTCTGAGTCTAACTGACCTGGCCAAAAAAAAAAGGGGGGGCGGGAGGAGGAATGGGGGAAATATATTAACTTTTACAGTCGACCCAGCAGTGCCTTAGAGTGGTGTTTCTAGAACTGGAGTGGGACACACATACTACAGGGTGTGTTTAATCCATTTTAGTTGTGTGAGAGCCTAATGGATACAGTATTCTACTAAGTGTCTTGTACATCATTCTGTCAATTACATGTTCTACATACTGCCTTTCTCCTCCACCTTTTTCCTCCCCATTTAGTTGTAGTCAAGGACCTTTTTTCTTTATCTCAATTCAGACAAGCTTTTCAATCCCACCTGCATGTTATTCATGTTTGTCCGTAGGGCTGTCACTTTTATTGGTACCTCCTGAACTTTATCCTTTGCATTAGGTCTTTTCTCCCCCAACATAGAAAGTTAATTTTGAATAATTAGTATCCTACCCTAAGTATCACTTGCACAGTTAATCAGCATGTTCTGAATTTCCTCATCCAGGTCCTTAGTAAAAAAAAAAACTCCAGGACCAGCCCTGCGAGGCCCAGGGGCTAGTATGTTCCTCAAGGATACCCTTCTGTCGCGCATGCTATTCTTGTCAGAATATCTGATAGGATAGAAGTCAGGACCACGAAAATTAGTGTAGGTCATTTTTGTATTTCCAGGTCTCTTTATTTGTTCATTTCATATATATATATATATATATATATATATATATATATATATATATATATATATATATATATATTTATATACATATACACACACACACACACGTGTGTGTATATATATAAACACATTTACTATAGAAAACAATACAAGTTACAGAAAACAGGAAAAAACAACCCATAAACCCACTCTCCAAAAGTAGTATCACTGTTGTTCTGATGGATTTTTTTTCTTTCTATATGAGGGGGATCATGCTGATTATTTAATTTTGGATCCTGCTTTTAAAAATTTTAACATGAGATTAGAGCATTATAAAATCTTCGAGAACATAGTTTTTACATGACTTCATTACTATATCATTTGTACCTCATTTATATATTGTATAATTTACTTAACTATTGTCCTATTGTTGGACAGACCAGCTTTGCCCAGTTTTTTCCGTTTAGTAATAAATGTTCAATTAATTTCATTTTATGTATATGTGACTGCATCTTCTGCCAATTACTAAACATGGAATTACTGGAACAAAAACTATAAATATGTTCTAATGTTCATTAAACAGAACAAAATGAACATTAGCATATTATTATTAGCTGAACTCCAGTCTTTATGCAGAACATACCAGTTTTTCCACTAATATTTTCTGCCCCAGGATCTAGGCCAGGATACCCCAGTGCATTTAGGTTTTTGTTTTTGTAGGTCCTGAACTACTACCACCTCAAAAGTAGTATCTGTTAGACCTGTTGGAAGTACTTTAATACTATTTTAGTAAATTCTCACAAGTGGGCGCTAACAAACATACATCATTACATATATTTTTTTCTAACTTTTAAAAATGCCAAACCTACAGAACACCCATAACTCTTGAGTTATCAGTTTTAACTTTTGCCACAATTGCTTTATTCAGTCATTTCCATATTTTAAATGTCAGATCTGGCAAAGAAAGAGCATAGACTACCTAAAACATTCACAGCGTCTCCAGATTGAGATATGTCATTACTCTCCAGTTTGAGTTACCAGTGCTGCTTAGTGAGTATGCAAAACAGAAAGTTGTGTGTCTGAGAAAAAGCCTTTCACTTTTTCCTCAAAAGCAGTCATAACGAATGGAATGTGGTACTTTGAATTGGACCCTGGAACAGAAAAAGGACATTAGTGGAAAACTGGCAAAATCCAAACAAAAGTGGAATTTAGTTAGTGGTAATGCACTAATAGTAATTTCTTCATTCAGCAAACGTATCATGGTAATGTAAGAGGCTAACATTATTGGAACACTAGGCAAAGGGCACAAGGGAAATCTGTACTGTCTTTGCAACTTTTCTGTGTAAATCTAAAATTATTCCAAAACAAGCTTATTTTTTATGGCAAAAATATATTAAGGAATTTTAGCAGTTAAAAAATTCACACAAGACATTTATGTTCTGAGTACTCTGTGGACTCTGGCTTTTAATCACAGTGAGATTCGCTGGCAGGAAAATTTTAAAATAACCTTTAGTATTCAGTGTTTGCGCTGCTACCACTAGGTGGCAACAAATGACCCTGTGTGCCCGACCTAACATACTGATCTGGTTTTCCTCTTCAAAAGGCTTTGTCACAACAAACAGACTAAGGTGTATCTTCCAGAACCACCTTTTCCTCATGCAGAGGTAAGAAAATGGCATTATTGGGTCAAAGCAAGAAAAAATACAGGTAATTGGTTCAAGATGGAGATAGCAGGTCATTAGATTTTAAAAACCCTGGGGCACATGGGTGCTCAGTTGGTTAAGTGTCCGACTCTTGATTTCTGCTCAGGTCACAATCTCATGGTCGTGGGACCCTGCTTCAGTTTTCCATGCTAGGTGTGGAGCCTGCTTAAGATTTTCCCTTTCCCCTGATCCTCATCTCTCTCTCTCTCTCTCGCTCTCTAAAAATAAAAAAATAAAAAAAAAATCCTTACATAGGCTCATATAGCCCTTTGTTTCCAATGTGAGACAACAGGGAAGTACTCTAACTCAAGATTCACCACTTCCCCTTCTCATTACCACGTTATAGTACCAGTGTGTGTCTGCAGTCCATAGCCTACCTCTGTTGTGTTGACCGGGTGGGGAATTTTATCTAATACCTGCTACTAACTTTTTAGCAACAGATTTATTTATTGTCAAAGTCTTCTTTCCAGTTAGTTATATTGATCACAGATGTGAAGTTTTAATGATGATAATAATAACATTTAAGTTTTTAGAAAATAAAAGGTCAAAAGGAATGAACTTCCACTTATAAAATAAATAAGCCATAAGATGTACTGTACAGCACAGTGACTGGAGTTAACAGTACTGTGTTGCATGTTTAAAAGTTGCTAAGAGAGCAGATATTAAAAGTTCTCGTCACAAGAAAAAACTTTGTAACTCTGTATGGTGATGGATATTAACTATAAGGCTTGCTGTGGTGATTTTTTTCACAGTAGATAAAATTCTGTACACCCGAAACCAATACATTATATGTCACTTATACCTTGGGTTTTTTTTAAATGGAAAGATTATACCTTTCTCACAGAATGGATGACTGTTTTTATATCAGTTTGTGCCCAGTTTTGTTTTCATTGTTTTTCACCAAATAGTATTATGATGGACATTTTTCTGTGCTTCCTATCATTATTATCATTATTATTGCTGCCTAGAGTTCCATAGCATATCATATGGACAGATTATAATATACTTAACTATTCTCTTACTATCCGACAAAAGAGTTACTCCTACCTTTTTGTGATATTTTTAAAAAGGATGTTTAAATTGGTATAACCACTTTAGGAAATTAGCAGTAACTACTAAAGCTGAACATATAAAACATACTTTGTGCCTCCTCAGTTTTGTTCTTGAAGTGTATACCAAACAGAAATACATAGTTGTGCCATCAAAAGACACCCAGAAATCTTCAGAGCACTCTTAATAGTAGTTCAGAAATACCCTGGGTGGCTCAGCAGTTTAGTGCCTGCCTTCGGCCCAGGGCATGATCCTGGAGTCCCGGGATTGAGTCCCACACTGGGCTCTACCTGTGCCTCTGCCTCTGTGTGTGTGTGTGTGTGTGTGTGTGTGTGTGTGTGTGTGTGTGTGGTATATCTCATGAATAAATAAATAAAATCTTTAAAAAAAAAAGAAAGAAAGAAAGAAATATGGCCAAATGCCCTCAGCAGTCTAGTGGGTTTTGTTGCATATTCACACAATGGAATACCTTATGCCAGTAAGAATGAATGAACTCCAATTACACATAGTCATGTAAACATATTTCACAAACATGAAATAAGTCAGACATAAGAGAGTAGACACGATGTGATTTTCTTTATATACAAGTTCAAAAACACACAAAACCTACCTATGGTATTGGAAGCCAGGACAGTGCTTACCCTGGAGGTAGGGATAGGGCAATAGTACCCAGAAAGGGACAAAGGAGAATTTCTGGGAAAACTGCAACAAATATTCTGCTATTTTAAATTTGACAACTTGTACTACTCTTACTTATTCCTACTCCAAAGGACTTTTATGAACCAGAATTTCATGTGGAAATCTCTGATGAAGTCATTTTTCAGTCCGTACATTGCAGTCAAGGTATTTGCAAGCTCTGTCATTACCACAGTGAAATTCGGGCTAGAAATGCAGTAATGTCAGAAAATGAAGTGTGGCAAAACGTATTTTGTGGTGGACTTCACCACTAAAAGTCTGTTTTTTCTCTTCTCCCCTCCAAATAATTAGCCTTTCTTTGTCCTCTCAGTGTTACTACACATTCTTACCCACATATGTCACAGATGACCTTTGTCCCATTTACAGTTATGAATATGAAAAGGCCATAATTGTGTAATCTGGGTTCCTGAAATGCACATGCCAACGTTAGGGCATGATGGAGTTGACCCTGGGTATTGTGGCCACTACCCATGAGAAAATATAGTTCTGCCCTTAGTACTGATAAAAAACATTACAGAATTCCTACCCTACAGCTTCATTGCCTGTACAGTTTGGATGTTAACGAAGTACAGAGATAATTCCAGATGGTCAAATGTAATAAGTCAGCTGGAAAGGTAGGTCCAATTGGCAAAAAAGAGAGAGAGATGAATTTATCTTCGTTTTTGTGCATTGATCAGAAGAACTTCAGGAACTGTAGGTAATGCCTAAAAAGTGATTTAAGTTATGTGCAAAGACCCAGTGCTATTCTTAGAACTCCATTCATCTCTTTGACAGCAATGGATACAGGAGACTTAGTCTTTTAGACAGCGCTTACCCTTATTTAACTGGAGCAAGTAATGATTTTGGCTAGATCAGTTATAAAAAGAATGTCAGTTTACTTGTATATGACTTGAAAGGAAGGTGAGAGTTTAGCATTTGCTCCAACTTTACACACATATCCCATCCAACCTTGGACACCTGATTATGACCTCTGGGGTAGTGTTGAGGTGTTACGAGGTAAAACAGTCTCTGAATTAAAGATTTAATCTTTAAAGTGAAGAGATTTTGGCTTCCATTTGGGGTTTGTGCCATTCTGGCCACACCTCACTATTGGGGTGACTTTATTTGGAGTTGGGGGTTGACTGGGCTTCCCCTCTTATGCATTATGAGTTGCTTCAGGATTAAGTAGTATCACAGACCATTTCCTTATCCATCAGACAATATCTCAGGGCAGTACTCCCTTTGACTTAGGTGGTATTTAGGGTTTCTGAAGTCTGAGTGTTTGTCATCTGACCTTTCGGTGCTAGAGTGGGAAGGTAGAGGCAGGGTCAGGGCAGCAGGAAGAGCTTCTGAGCCATGTCACAAGACATCATCTGTGGCTGTTACTGTATATGGTGTTGCCTTGGATTGGACATGACTTTGGGCGAGTATTGCCAAGTATTGTGCTGGAAGGGAAGTCTTTTTGGTTCAAAATATACACTTTTAAGACAAGCTCGAGGCTGTACATGACCTACTTCTTACTATAGTTGTGTCGTGAGGATGTCACATCCTAAATTTCTGACAGCCAGTTTGGCCTCTGTCTTTATTAAGTTTCTGCAGTAACTTCTCAAGAGGTAGTCCTATGTGCATAAATAGTTTTTCTTGTGTGAGATGTTTATTCTCGACAGAACTTAGTGTTTCACATGTTATGGGAAAGCTACTCGTACTTCAGATAATTCATATTGGGAGCTTCTGGGGCCAGGGCTTGGAGTGTCTAGAAGATCTAAAGGAAGAGTTAGACTACATCAGGTATTAACAGCCTGAATAAAAGTATCCACTGAATATGTTAATATGTACCAAAAGGTCTCATCTGTTCAGAAAGTCACCTTGTTAGGTAGAAAATCTCAATTTTCAGCAAATGTTAATCAGATTCATTTGTATTTTTAATTTCCTTCTGTTCCCTCTTCCATGCTGTGTGGTTCTTCCTTCTGGCTACACAGACTAACATCTCTTTGTGTGCCTCTCTGTACATATTGTAGCTCATTCAGACCAACAAGCTGAAGCACTACCCCAGCCTCCACGGAGACTTCAGCAGTGATTTCCGCCAGCCATGTGTGGTGTTCACGGGGCACCCCTCCCTCCGGTTTGGGGACGTGGTCCATTTCATGGAGCTCTGGGGGAAATCTAGTCTCAACACTGTCATATTTACAGGTAAATAAACAAAACTTTGCCCTTTCTGCTGGAACCGTCACTCAATGCACTGACCAAGTGGAGACCAAGGGACGAATTTTGCAGTTAGACAGAAATATAAACACTCATCTGTCATAAATACCAAAGGGTGAGGAAACCACAAGGGAAAGAGTAAGAATTAAAAAGCAAGATGGACTGTTAGGAAACTGTACTGGACAAAATTTTCATACCAATTTTCAGAGGTTTTTCCCTGAGACAGACTTCTACTGAACTTTTGAGAAGATTTTTGTATGCTGTTTTAAGAACAGCAATAATTCTAGTAACTACTCTTGTTTTTACCTTTTAGGAATTATTTCCTGAATTTGGCCTTTCTCCTTCAGTTACAGTTTTCTCTGGCTTACAGTTTTCCTTCTGGAGACAAACCCCTCAGAGTAGAACAGATCCTTTAATGAGGTCAAGCAGGGTTTTACTTAAGCACTATATTATTTTATCAATTTCAGGTCTTCCTTGGGACTTGGAAATCTTATGGGCAGTAAAGTAAAAAACCTTGACCCAAATCTGGTCCAGTGGACTGTAACCTAACCTAAGTTACCCGTGTCTCTGAGCCTCACTTTTTTCCTTGTGACATGGGGCTATGCTGGCTCCTTACTTGGGCAGCTCTGTGCATTTAGTGAAATGTTATAAGAAACATTTCATATACTGCCTGGCACATAAAAGCTATTGAGAAAGTTATCAATTAACTTCTTTCTCATTACTTTTAAGACTTGAATGTTGGAAGAGAGTCTAGTAAATCCCCAAAGCTTCAGGATCAGGGACACTGAGGCCCTTCCTTGTGCTCAGCCTAGGCGTGAAGAGTGCCAGAGACCTCCAACACATTACTAGTGAAACAAAGTTGGCTTTATTGACTCATTGCCGCTGGGGAGAACACATACCATGAGGAAGTGGGAAGCATCTCAGCATGTTGAAAAGAACTTATGGATTTGGGCTTGTGTTGGGTGATTTTTGAGGTGGGTTCACAGATGTGGGACATTGCTCTGAATTGGCTGCTGTCAGGAAATAGTAGTTATATATGATGAGTATCTTAATAATTCTTATCTAAAAGACAAAAAGAATGGAGCTAGATAGGGTAATGTTTGCTCATTTTGTGGTTTGAACAGTGTTGTGGTTTTGTGCTCAGGCATGATTACAGACAGGTTCTTGTTTTTGTTTTGATCCATTGTGGTCACCAAGTGGCCATATCTGGTGTTAGTGTTCTGTGAAATTGTTTGTGTCCAAAGGAGAACACCATAGCCTAGCCATGAGTGACAGGCAGGCTCTGGCTAACAGCAAGGCCTAGTAGAAAGTGCCAGGAGAGCTCATAAAAAAAAAAAAAAAAAAAGCAGCCGTCAGGGGCCACTTCTGTCTTTCCCAGCCCCCTTTGGCAAAGAGGAACTCAGGCCACAAGACATTGACTCACGGTACCCAGAACCTCACCATTGCCAAGTTTTGCTAAGCAAGAGGTGATCTGAAGAACATTGTCTAGTAGGCCTAAGGGTGGTGTCTCCTGTTCTTTTTGAGGAGCTGTTGACTCTGATACAACAGTGGGTACAGTATTCACATAGGTACGGTCAGAGTATTTGCTATTGTATAAATCTTCCTTTAGCCAGCTAAGAAGAAGTCAAAGGCTGTGTCATGGTCACTTGTGAAGCCTGGTAGTGTCAGAGATGCGTTTTGGACCACTTTTGCAGATTGCATTACAGCCATGTTAGACTTGAAGCTCACATAGTCCACATTAAAAGGGAGTCAGTCAGTCAAAAAAGTAAGTAAGTAAGTAAGTAAGTAAGTAAATAAATAAATAAATAAATAAATAAATAAATAAATAAATAAATAAAAGGGAGTCAGTCATCTCTCCCAGGTATGTGTGCCTGCCTCATTTAGGGAGGGGTATGCTTCTTAGGGAAACAGGAGCTGCTGGAGGGAGATTAATTTAAAAATCTGAATGTTCCATCAGTTTTCCCAAATGCACTGGATAAGTTAGTGGGACAAGTGAGCGTAAGCCCAAGGGCTATAAGAAGTGGAGACGCAGGCTGTTGGGAATCGAAGTATTAATTTTTCACACCAGAAATGTGTCAGTTCCTCTGGCTCATGGTTGTCGAGTGGATAAACCATCCCTGCCAAGCAGGCTGCAGTGAGTGGTTCTGGGGGGAACGAATGGGCCAGCCCGGCAGGCGTGGTTCCCAGCCGTGCTGTGCCAGGCTTTGCCGCAGGAGTATCTGGTGACGTGGGGCTGGGATCCTTTTCTTTTCCTCTTGGGGCATCCTGTCAGGTAAGTGGTATGTGCTTTGTCTCATACCTGTGCGTTAACTTTGAGCACTTGATTCAAGTGGCCTGTGTCAGGTTTCTCCATTGTGAAGTTCACTGTTTTTATATTTAATCATGATCTTGGCAGGCCCCCGGGGAGACACTTTGAGACTATATATCCTGGTCTTCCCCCAATTTTTATTTTAGCATCATATATGATCCTGGGTCAGAATAAATTATTACTGTGATGGTTGCCAAATGGCGATTTTTTTTTCTATGTTTGGCGTTCTGACATTTAAAAAAAAAAGCTTTTGCTTCTCCCCCATTTACTTAGTTACCCTTCATTTTATTATTTCCTCGCTCTGTGTTGAAAGCCTCAAGCTCACACCCATACCTCCGAATTCCACATCCACCCTGCGCTATTCATTCTGACTCTCCCTTCCCTTATTTGTAAATCACTCCTCTTGAGCGATAGGGAATCTGGCTCCCACCAGCCTCTGGGCACTTACTACTGCCTCACCCTCCCCACCACAGGCCATCTGCTTGGCCTTGACCACACCAGCTGCCTCCTCACTGGGCAGCCACTCTGTTGCCTGCTTTTCAATTTTTGGTGTTTTTTTTTTTTGTTTTTTTTTTTGTTTGTTTTTTTTTTTGTGCTCTCATTAGAACCCGATTTCTCCTACCTGGAAGCACTGGCTCCCTACCAGCCCTTGGCCATGAAATGCATTTACTGCCCCATTGATACACGACTGAATTTCATCCAAGTGTCAAAGCTGCTTAAAGAAGTGCAGGTAAGGAGGGGGACTGCCTGTGTCTCCCCCGTGGCCCTGTCACCCCCATGTGGCATGTGTTGCTGTGAGGCGAGGGCTGGCTGTCTTGCTGCATTTCTTGCCTTCCTCATTTCTCTAGCGTCTGCAGAGTGCTGGCACATGTACTACTTAGTTACCCTTCAAAGTAATGAGCTTTCCACTCTGAAAGCAGTTTCCGTTCTGAAGAAATCAAAAGTGGAGGAGAAGCACGCATAAACAGTCTATTATTTTTGATGAGGACCATCTGTGTCCAGTTAAAAGCAAATTGCCCCCACTCCCACCAAAAAAATTGTTGTAGAAACCTACTCATGGAGCCAAAAGATAGTTTAGCTGAAATCTGTATGGGGCCCTGCTGTGCTTGTGGATTAGGACCACACACAGTGTTACTTTGCTTTGCACTAGAGATTTATTTTGGCTTGGTTTTTGTTGCTTTCATTTGTTTATTCCAGTTGCATTTTCTGCCATGGAGAAAGGGCAGAAGTAGTTGGGTAAAGTGGTAGGTAAAAGGAAGGCCGTGTGCACAAAAGGAAAATTGTAGTGGGGCGGGGGAGGGAGGGGTTTAAAATCTCCGTGCTGGGCTAGCGACCTCACAGCATATATAGGCGGGCTTGGGGAGGGAAAGAGGCCAGAGGGAGAATTCTCCTTCCCTGTTGCCTCCGGAGCTGAGTGAACGCCAGGATGCCCTGGCTTGTTTCCTGTCGCTTGACCTAGTAATTTAGCAAAGTATGGCTAGTCCCTTCACTTTCCTTGGCCTAGGTCAGAAGTGTACTTTCCTCCGTCTTTGACCTCAGGATGGGTGGCACTACCACAGAACTCTCGGACAACAAGGAATGGGAAGCTGAGGAGCCTCAGGAATGCAGAGATGGTAGCTTATAGTGATCATTAGCTTGCTGGCCCTCCAGAAAAGAGGATGGGCTTTCTCTAGACATGATTAGAGCAGTGGCTAAGTTTGGGCTGATTTGGTGATTTTGGTGATTCGATACCCCACCATGTATGCATCAGCACATGGGCAGAAACAGTTAAAAGCCTGTGGTTTTCGTCACTAAGTAACACCTTCCCCCACCGTCCCTACAGCAGCTCTGTTCTCCCAGAGCCTCAGGCAGTACAGGGACGTTGGGAACTGGCGGCCACCTGGTCTTCACTGCAGAAGGGGCAAACCTGGCTGGAGTCCTCAGGCTGTGACTGTGCAGTCGGGTGGCTTTGAGAAGAGTTAGAGCATACCACCCAGGTCAGGAAGATGACACTTGTGAGCCCAACAGAACAAGTGCTATTTTAAATGCATCCGGTTGGCCTGCTGGAAGGCCTCCTTCCAGGAAGAGAAAGCGAGCTCCAGATCTTAAGAGTGAGCAGTGGCAATACAATGACTCAGTGGGCCACCAGGATCAATTTTCGGTTGCGTGGTCTTTGTCCTTAGTAGCCATTGGTTTACTATTCTTGTCTCTCAAAATGACAGACATTTTGTAAAAAAGCTCTCTGAATCAGTCTGTCCTAACATACACAATTGAGTATGTGATCTGAGCAGTGCCCTCTGTCAAATACCAGTGGGCCTGCAGATGCCAGAACAATGCCCAACCCCAGAACACTGGACTAGTGTGAAAGTCAGCAGTTCTTGCCTGTCGGCCAACAGTTGCCCCACCAGTCAGTGACGGCAGGTATGACAAGAAGACTATGCCCTCAAGGGCTTAGGGGTCAGTTGAGAATAGGCCCATGGAAGTCACCATCAGAATGACTTAAAAATACTGAAAAAATAAAAAACAAATGGAAAGAGAGGCAGTGGATCCCCCACTAGCCTATGTGGCTGGCAGTTGAGGGCTTTGCCCTGAAATTTTTCTTCCTTTTCCACACTGCGCTCACCTTTCCTGCTGCCTGTTACTTGGGTTTGAGAGGAGAGATCTGATGGCCCAGAAGAGGCGAGGCGAGCGAGCGTGCCAGGGAACGTGGTGCCAGGGGACGTGGACGGCCTCCCTGCTCACCCCACCCATCTCGTGTGTTCTCAGCCGCTCCACGTGGTCTGCCCCGAGCAGTACACGCAGCCGCCCCCCGCGCAGTCCCACCGGATGGACCTGATGATCGACTGCCAGCCACCTGCCATGTCATACCGGCGGGCCGAGGTCCTTGCCTTGCCCTTCAAGCGTCGCTACGAGAAGATCGAAATCATGCCTGAGGTGAGCCGTTCTCTCTCATGGTCAAACCAGGGCTTTCCACATGGTCTCAGAAAGAGGCCTGTCCCAGAGGTGGCTTTCTTTTGGCTTTGTTTCAAATGTGGATGAGCCGAAGAACGCAGGCCCTTAAGCAAGGAACTGGGAAGAGAGGTGGGATCTTCAGAATCTCTTATTTTCCAGGTAGCGAAGTAACAGCTTCCTAACTCTTCCTTCAGTGGGGGACATTTATTATATCTGCTTTTTCTGTATTATAAATCATGCTTTCAGAAATATTCTTTTACAGAAACCTTTGTCCGTGTACAGAACGTAGAGAGAACTAAAAGCGTCACGGAGTTTTGCGGGGGAGAGGTCTGTGTGAGATGCAAGGGTTAAAAATGTGCCGCCACCCATCAGGTTTTGCTACTACTAAAGGATACTTATATCTCCCCCAAATGAGTGTGTCCTCTGCAGCTTCCTCATAATTCTCCCCCTTTGTCCCTGTAAAGTGCAAGACAGGAGACCTGATGTGCCAGCCCTTGTGCACGTGTTCTGGTAGGAAAACCCTCTCTGTTCAGGGCGGCGAGGGGTGCATCCCCCCTCGCAGAGGCCTCTGAGTGGCATTGTGGTTGTTGTGGGCTCCGGGTAGACTTGCCCTGTGGCACAGCGGCCTCTTAGATTTCGCTCGTGGGGCTGCCCATACTCCCATGGTGCCCTTCCCAGGCCTCCCAGGCAGCCTGCCCTGTGAGGGGAGTAACTGCAGGGTCGGGAGGAAGAGGATGTGTTCGGGCGGGCATTGTTGGGAGCCTGGAGTTTCGTGAAACAGTTCTCCCGTTCCTTTCAAATACCCTAAGCTGCTTCCTCTGCCCTTGGGATATTGATCTTCATATTGATGTAAATGACGTCTTGTGTATTTATTTATTTTTGTTTCTACAAAGGAGACTTGGATACCTCGGAGTCTACGTGTGTAAGAGCAATAGTCAGCAAAGCCGGGTAGCTGGGGCTTCTCGCAGGGTCAGGCATTGCTGCCATTGGCTGCGCCAGGGCTCTAAAGCTGCCTAGGTTCTAGAAGGGGGTACTTGTCGGACTTAGGTAGGGAAAGAGATGGCTCCCCCGGCTAAAGGTTGACTGTTCCACCTTTGGGAGAAGTCAGATTGCCAGGAATTAGTTCACTCAGTCCAAATGTCCCTGTCCTTCCTGCCTGACACTAGTCACCTAGGGGTTTTGAGGAGAGAGGCAGAGGCCGGCATGAAAAGTCAGCACCCAACAGGTGTTTTGAGTAGGGAGAAGCCCTTAGAGGTTTCTGAGAGATCCTGTGGAAGTGTGAGCAGCTGCCTGGAAGTCATCTGAAAGGTGGCTGTGAGGTGCGGCGGTTCAGGGTACGAGGCCATGGCAGGTTGTGGGCGGTTCATCATTTGGGGGTGAACTAACAAAAGGGCGAGGCAGAAGGGTCAGCTGGGCCCCAGCATGCGACGGCACAAGCTTGCTCGAGGTGGCTGCTGAGGGTCGTGGGCCGCCTCCAGGAAGAGCAGCCACACTGGTCTAAGAACGTCAGGCTCAGGCTCATTCTCTCTGCTTCTCTTACCTCCTTTCGTCCGTGTGATGTATTTTTATTAAAGTTATTTTTAGATTTTTTTTTTTACCTTCTTTCGTCCTTAAAATTACGTGGTATTTTAGACTCCAGTGATAGAAACAAAAGTTGAAAAGAAAATAAATGAAGAATGGTGGTCACAGAAGGCTCAGCTCCCTTCCCGCCGGGAACGAGCCAGTGGGTGTGGAAAGCCGGCCTTGGCTGGCACCAGCCATCACCATCTGTGAGCTGAGGAGGCCGAGCCACGGCCCAGCACGGCCTTCTGGTCCCGACTTGGGGTGGTGAGGCTGCAGCACCTCGCCCCCCACATTTAGGTGAGGCCCACTGAAACCCGTTTGCTTCCAGCTCGCAGATGCGCTGGTGCCCATGGAGATTAAGCCTGGCATTTCCTTGGCAACCGTCTCGGCTGTGCTGCACACGAAAGATAACAAGCACGTCCTTCAGGTATGGGGGAGGGTGGGCCGGGCTCACGTCCCTGAGGAGCCGCTGGGGCCTGTGAAGCCCAGGAACCCCCAGACCCCCCACCAGCGGTCCCAGCACTACCGCCAGCACAAGCCAGAGACCAGACTCCTTAATGGATGAGATGTGAAACAGAGAGAACACTGCGTATAAATTCTTCGCTACTTATTCTCTGGCCACATGCCTCAGAGAGATAAAAGGGAAGAGCAGCTATTATTCATGGAGCTGGGGCCGCACCTCACCCTGAGTGCCCTTCCCGCCTCCGAAAGTACTGGTGGTGCTCACAGCTCCCACGGGCACCTTCCTCAGACCCACGGTGCGGAGCACAGCACCAGGCGGCGGGAGCCCCCAGAGTGGTGGGCAGCCCCTCGGCCCCCAGGAGGCCTCCCCTACCCAACATGCCTGTGGGGCGGGCAGCAGCTAGGCACCTGTGAGCCACCCCAGCCCACAGACTGCAGCGCCTTGTCCCGGCACCTCGTGCCCCACCTCCACCCTGTGTTTACCGCCTCGTGGGGCAGCTCCTTGGGTCCTGCTCCTCACCCCTGAGAAGAACTCTTTCTACACTTGGGACTGTGCTGCCATGTAAAATATGCGAGGCGCCATCCTAGGTCCTTGCCATCCTTACTTCTCACCTTCCCACTTCATCCTCACAAAATTCTCACAAAATCACCATCACTTTATAGGCAGTTTCTCTGACCTTCATTTTAACCCATCAGCTTGACCCCACAGCTGGTGGCCTTGGCCACCGTGCTGCTGTCACACCTACAGTTATCAACACAGTTTATTATTAAGAATTTACTCAGAAAATACCAAAATGAATCCCTTAAAAATTAAAAATGAGGCTTGCTAAAATGAAGATTTCTCTGCCAGAAAAGGCACTGATGCTGTGTGGATGCTTTGGCATTAGCTTCTGTTATAAAGAACACCACGTGGAGCCCCCAGCTCCTGGCAACCCTGAACTCCAGGGCCAGCTGACCTCACAGCAGGGATGAGTCTGGACCGGGTGCTGGGGCCTCCTTCAGGGAGGGCAGCAGTCCCCAGGGAGGGATGGGCAGATGGGCTCTGGCTGTGGCCTGCGCTGACCTCCCCTGTACTCAGGGTGAGGGGCTTGATGAGGTTGTGTTTTCTCTGGCTCTAGCCTCCCCCCAGGCCCACCCAGCCCACGGGTGGTAAGAAGAGAAAGCGGGCAAGCGATGACATCCCAGACTGCAAAGTGCTGAAGCCACTGCTGAGCGGCTCCATCCCTGTAGAACAGTTTGTGCAGACGCTGGAGAAGGTGAGTGCTGCCCAGACTGCACAGGAGCAGGATGTTGCTCCTTTTTCTCCATCTCCACTGTCTGAGCTACTGACCCTGAAGCCTCTGCTTGATCCAGGGTCATGGCAGGAACAGAACCAGGGGAGGGTCCCAGAGAGTTGAGAGAAGACCATGCCCCCTCCTCTTCCCTGTAGGTCCCCCATTTCTTTGCCAGCCCCTTCCTTCCCGTGAGACCCCAGGCCCCTAGAAGACTGCCTCACCACACCCCATTTCTTATGGGAACGAGACCAAGGAAGGCCCTTCAGAAACCTAGGCGCAACAGATGGGCAGGGGGGAAAGGCCAGATAAAGAAAACTTAATAAGTCTGCCCCTTGGAGCCTCACTTTTCAAGAAGATCCTTGCTGTCAGAGCGCCAGCCTGGCTGTGTCACAGGAGACGGGAGGCGCAGGACTGGGGGGCAGTGAGGACAGAGGTGCTACTGGATCCCTGGGAGTTGGGAGAAGCAGACAGGAGGCAAGAGGGAGAGGCAGTAGGCGGTCCTCTGGTGTCAGCCTCCGGCCATTAGTCGTTTAATCTTCCCTGAAGGAGAGACCATAGCCAAGTTGTGCGGCTCTCCTGGCCTGAGTGTGGGAATGCTGTATGGGAGTTAGCACTGATGCTGTGAACGTGGCAGGGCCGGCTTCCTCGGGACTGAGCAGTGCTCTGGCCCCTATTGGTAGGACTCTGATTGACTTGTTTTTTAAAAGCTCGTAACAACTTGCTTTCCCAGAATCCCCTGCACTTAGTTCTTCTGCTTGGCTCATCTAGAGCAGTTGACCCTTAGGATCTGACCCTGACTCTCTCCACCATTTCTGCCTCATCTCCTCCTGCAAGAGGGATAGCAGTGCCTGCCCCAGCCTGCACATGAGCTTTCTAGGACTAAGGGTTGAGATTCCCTAGCCTATGTCCATTACCTATCTTGTGGCCCTTTCAAGCAAGTCAGTCTTATTTCTATTTTCCTCTCTTTCACCTTTGCGTGATGTGTAAGAAAACTCTGTAACTCACATTAAGGTAGCTAGAGAAGTATTTGCCCTGCTGCCTTGTCTCCTCCCCCTCAAGAAGGATTTGCCAAATCACAAGGTCACTGGTATCTTGCTTTGAGGAATGGTATTTTCCTGGGACAGGATGGAGCTTTTTCTAATCAGGGACCATTGGCAGAGTTCGGAGGCTGCTGGTGGAAAGCCCAGGGTCCTAGACTCCTGAACCAAGCTCTTGGATGTGCTCCTCAAGATAGCTCACAAAAGCTTAAGCGGGTTGTAGAAACTTTGTTGTGTTTTGCATGAGATCTTGGATGTTTGGAGGCTTCTTTTAAAGTATACGAAGCTGTGTTTGAATTCCATTGCTGTAGAAGGTCCTATGACAAGTCTAAAGAATTATATTAGGGAGCATAAAAAAATGACAGTTTTTAGAATGTTCAGTTTAGCCAAGGCTAGGAAGTGTCATTTCTCAGAACCGTCAGTTGCTCCCATGTCCTCCTGCCTTTCAGTTCACCCCTTGCTTCAGAGTATCCATCATCCTCCTTTCTCTTCTCTTTTGGAGCAGCATGGCTTCAGCGATATTAAGGTAGAAGACACAGCGAAGGGCCATATTGTCCTGCTCCAGGAAGCTGAGACACTCATCCAGATTGAGGAAGATTCAACTCATATCATCTGTGACAATGATGAGATGCTCAGGGTACGACTGCGGGACCTCGTTCTCAAATTCCTACAGAAGTTCTAAATGGAACAGCTAAGCCATTTCTACTTCACTGAAATCCTACAGTCCTTCGCTGTGGCTGCCCAGCACAAACTGAGGAAGGGCGTAAAAAGTTGGCCACGTCTTTGTGGTGTTCTCTGGCTTAAGGAATAAAGAAGTGGCCCTTGAGGAACGTGATTATCCACAGATATAGCCAGAATCTCCTGGGCTAGATTTTTAGCACTGTTGTGGGCAAGAACTTATGCTTTAAACTTAAATTCCTTTTCTTCCCAAACCTGCCTCCCTTGGGCGGCCAAGATGGAAAGGCAGCAAGCTGAGGAGTAGCATAAGCAGCAGCTTTCCCAGAAGTGAATGGTGGAAGGAGGGGTGAAATGATGAATGACGTAAGCAGTCTATGTTTGTTTTTTGTGATGTCCTAGGCCTTGGGGAGGGGAACTAGCATTGGATCGTGTTTTATTTACTTGTCTACAGTGCTATACCTAATAAGAAAGATGATCCAAAAAAATTGGTATAACGAACCATCTATTTGTATTTTATACCGTGAGCCCATTTTGTTAATAAAACTTATTTTTTTATAGAAGTATCTGTGCTCTGTTGAACCTCAAATGTACACATTGATTTAGTGTCTGAAAAAGTATGAAACTATACAGAACAGCATAAACTTAGAAAATACCATAATGGGGAACCTGGATGGCTCAGTCAGTTAAGCATCTGACTCTTGATGTCAGCTCAGGTCTTGATCTCAGGGTCATGAGTTCAAGCCCTTTGTTGGGCTCCACACTGGATATGGAATCTACTTTAAAAAAAAAATACCATAGCAAATTTTAGTTTGGTGCGTGCAAGCATATAACCCAACATTATTTAGAAAACTCATATATTTTTCTTAAATTGTATGAAAATATGCTTAACTTAATATGAGCCACATCTGTATAAAAAAACACCCAACATGGGGGCACTTGGGTGGCTCTCTCTGTTGGGCATCCAACTCTTGATTTCAGCACCTATCATGATCTCAGGACCCTGAGATTGAGCTCTTTGTTGGGCTCCAGCTCAGTACAGAGTTAGTTTGTCCCCCTCCGTCCCCCTCTGCCCCTCTCCTGCATTCTCAAATAAATCAATAAATAAAATAAAATAAAGTAAAATAATAAAACAAAAAAAATAAAACAAAATAAAATAAAACAAAACAAAATAAAATAAAATAAAAACACCAAAACAGATTGGTAACAGCAGCCTTAACCTTCTGGGGAAAGGTCCAGAACACACAGCTCAGGGTCTGCTAGTTAATCATTACCCACCACTGCCTTTCCCACAGATGGTCAGGATTCTCTGTGTTAAGCAGAGCATTAAACTTAGAACAGAAACAAGAGTGAAGAAGCCTCCAATGCTGTATGATGATACATTCCTTTAAGCCAGGCAAACTGGTGGACAGGAAAGGGAGACGCTTCTTTCCTCTGGCCCCAAGTCCAGTTTTTCTCCTGCCTCCAGAAACAAAGCTGAATGTTGGCTCATCATTTTATGCCACTGTGGGTAGGTTGGAAACATCTGATGTTCTCAAATTCACTGCAGTGAACCTATGGATAAACAACATTACTCTTTGAACCCAGAATGAGGTTAGAAATAACCAACTACAATTCCAGAGGAAGTGGCAGCTAAAACCTAGACACAGGCAGTGTAGAACTCAGCCGAAAATGTCTAATCTTGCCAGAGGCTAGCTAGAGCCAACATCGATCATGAGACTAAAGATTAAATACCACAGTCTCTACTGCTGCTTAGTAGCGCATTATGGGTTTTAGTCACATCATAAAAACATTATCTTCCCGTCTATAGATTCAATAAAATCTTTAGCAAAATTACAATGACATTTTTCACAGAAATAGGAAAAAACAACCCTAAAATTTGTGTGGAACTACAAAAGACCCTGAATATTTAACCTAAGTAATCTTGAAAAAGAACAGATAGAAGCATCACAATTCCTGATGTCAAGCTTTATTACAAAGCTATAGTAATCAAGACAGTATCGTACTAGCATAAAAATAGACACATAAACCAATGGTACAGACTTGAGAGCCCAGAAATAAACCGACACTTAACACAGTCAACTAAGATTTGTCAAGGGAACCAAGAATACTCTTTGGTAAAAGGAGAGGTTTTTTTCAATAAATGGGAAACTATAACCACATGCAGAGGAATTAAATTGGACTGCTGTCTTACACCAAAAATTAACTTGAAAAAGATCAAAGCTTTAAATTTGAGACTCAAAACTACTAGAAGAAAACATAGGGAAAAAGCTCCTTGACACTGGCCTTGGCAACAATTTTTTGGATATGACCCCAAGCACAAGCAACAAAAACAAAAATCAACAAGTGAAACTACATCAAACTAGAAAATTCTGCACAGCAAAGGAAACCATCAACAAAATGAAAAGGGAGCCTACCAAATAGGAGAAAATATTTGTAAACCATCTATCTGACAAGGAGTTAATATCCAAAGTATATAAAAAACTCATACAACAGAAAAAAAAAATTTGACTTAAAAAGGGGCAAAGGACTTGAATAGACATTTTTCCAAAGAAGGCATACAGATAGCCAACAGGTACATGAAAAGGTGCTCAACATCACTAATTGTCAGGAAAATAAATGTTCAAAAACATGAGATACCACCTAACACCTGTTAGAATGCCTATCCTCAAAAAGACAAATAACAAGTGTTGGCAAGGATGTGGAATAAAGGGAATCCTTGTGATCTGCTGGTAGGAATTGGTGCAGCTACTATGGAAAACAGTATGAAGTACCTCAAAAAATTGAAAATACAACCACATGATCCGGCATTCCACTTCTAGGCATATAGCCCAAGGAAATGGAGCTGTTCTCTCAGATACCTGCAGCCCCCGTGTTCACTGCAGCAGTAGTCAAAATAGCCAACACAGGGAAGCAGCCTAAGTGTCCATCAATGGAGAAATGGATAAAGAAGATGTGGGACATACAAACACAAAATGGGATATTATTCAACTATTAAAAAAAAAAAACCCACACAAGAAAGTTCTGCCTTTTACAAGATGGATAGACCTTAAGGGTGTTATGCTATGTGAAATAAATCCAAGAAAGACAAATACTGTACAGGCACACCTCGTGGTGTTGTGCTTTGCAGATACTGCATTTTTTACAAGCCACAGGTTCAAGACTTGAGGGGAGGAAGTGACTGCAGATGTGGGGGAAACAGCAAGAGAACTAGAATTAGGAGTGGAGCCTGGAGATGGGACTGGACTGATGCGATCTCATGATCAGACTTGAACAGGTGAGGAGCTGCTTCTATGCATGAGCGAAGAAATGGAGTCTTGAAAAGGAGTCTACTCCCAGTGAGGATGCTGGGAAGACTGTTGAAAGGACAACAGAGGATTTAGAATATTACAGAAACTCAGTTGATAAAGCAGCAGGAAGGTGTGAGAGGATGGACTCCAATTTTGAAAGAAATTCTGTGGGTAAAATGCAAGCAGCATGTGATGCTATAGAGGAGTCATGAAAGGAAGCATGTTGTTTTATTTTGAGAAATTGCCACAGCCACCCCAGCCTTCAACACCCTCACCCTAATCCATCAGCAGCTGTCAGTGCCAAGACAAGACCCTCCACCAGCAGAAAGATTACAACTTGCTGAAAGCTCAGATGGTAGCATTTTTTATCAATGAAGTACTTTTAAATTAAGGTATGTATTTTTTAGACATACTGCTGTTGTAGACTTCATAGACTACACTACAAACATAACTTTGATAGGCACTGGGAAACCAAAACACTAATTTGACTCTCTTTATTGCCACATTCACTTTATTGCAGTGGTCTGGAACCAAACCTGCAGTATCTCCAAGGTACTCCTGTCTGTTCTCACTCACATGTGGAATCTAAAAAATGCAAACTCAGAGAGTAGAATAGTGTTTGCCAGAGGCTGGGGGGTGGGGCAATGGGGCGATGTTGGTCCAAGGGTACAAACTTCAGCAAAAAGATGAGTAACTTCTGTGGCTCTAGGCCATGGACAGCATGGTGACTATGTGATTAACAATACAGTAGCTTCTACTGTATTGAAAGTTAGAAGAGTGGATCACCACAAAAGTTATCATCATGAAAATGGTAATTATGTGAGGGGATGGAGCTGTCAACCAACCTAGTAGTAATCATTTCTCAAAAGGTACATGTATCAAACCACCACGCTGTACAGCTTAAACTTACACATTATCTAGGTCAATAATACCAGTAAAGCTAGTGAAACAAATTATTTTACATCTATTAAACTGAAGCATTTTTGGAGTTACAGTACCACAGGTCTTCAAAAGTGTTTTGCCCACCTCTTGTCATTAGGCACGCAGACTTGCTTCTCATTTCTCTTATGTTGTTATGTGAGACCACTGCAGGAAATGGAGGTGTGTAGCCTGTGCACAATAATTCTTGTGGTGGCAGGATTTATCCCTTACTCTTCGCTACGACAAACCACAATAATAATTCCTAACTTTCCTGACGTCCAACTAGGAAATCAATCACAAATAAAAGTAACTTTATTTTGAATATACGAATTTTGAATTACTAAAAGCATTATCAACTAAAAGTTTGCTGACATGTTAGAGATTATCTAATTTTTAATCTAGTAACTAGTTGCAGTGTACACAGTATTTTTGACATAAAATAAAGTCTCTTCCAATCATCAGTAAGCCTTTCCAATCCTCAGTGAGCATGTATTAGGCACCTATTATAATCTGTGCATTGTGCTCTCTTGAATATAGCTCACAGAGTAACAGACAAAACATAAGTTTCTCCTAATTTCTCATAAATATGGAGGAACAAATTTCAAAGATTGTGTGTGTGTGTAAAATGGAATATTATCCAACCATAAAAAGGAAGTTCTGACAAATGCTACAACATGATGAATCTTGAAAACATGCTGAGTAAAATAAACCAGACAAAAGACTCACTTTTGTATGATCTCATGTGTATGAATGTCCAGAATGGACAGATTCATTGAGGCCACACAGAGGTGGTGAGGGGCTGAAGGGAGTGAGAGGTAGGGAGCTGTTGTTTAACAGCACAGACTTCCTGTGGGGAAGATAAGAAAGCCCCAGGACTTGCTGGTGGTGACGGTCACATACCATGAGTATACTTAATACCACTGAATCATGCAATTAAAAATAGGTTAAAAGGTCATTTTTAAGTTACATAAATTTTACCAGAATGAACATATTTTAATTCTAGGTTTTTTACAAGAAATTGACAAACTAACCCCAAAATTTATTTCTAGAACTACAAAGTAACTACAATAAAACCCAAAGCAATCTTGAGAACACTGAGCAAGTTGGAGAAACTTTAACTTCCTCGAAGGCTGAGGGGAAAGCTGGGGTAATACAGCTAACAAGGACTGGTAAGTCCATGGAAGACAGCAGAGAGCTCGGAAATACCGACACACGGTGGCTACATTTTCAACAAAGACCTCAAAGTAATTCAATGGAGAAAATAAAGTCTGTAACAAATGGTGTTAGAATTCATAACAGAAAATAAGAAAGAGAACCTTGACCACTGCACTCCATGCCACCAAATTTATTTTGAGCTAGATCCTAGGCTAAAGTATAAAAGCTAACACTTTATAAAAGTGTTATAAGGTTTATAAAAGCCTTTATAAGGCTTTTAGTGGAAAACAGAATATCTTTAGAACTCGTGGCACGGCTTTCTTGAGTAACAGAAAGCAATATCTAGGAGAAAACTTATAAACAGACCACATCAAAATTAAAAGCTTCTGCTCATCAGAAGATATAAAGAAGATGGATAGGCAAGCCACAAACCAGGGGAAAATATGTGTATAAAACATACGTCTGATGATGGACCAGTATCAACAATAAAAAGATAAGACACCCAGATAATGGAATACTATTCAGCAATAAAAAGAAATGGGCGATCAAACCACAAAAAAGATGGAAGAAACCAACATTCACATTGCTGAGTGAGAGGGGCCCATGTGTGAAAGCTACATGCTACACAATTTCAGTTACAGGACATCCTGGAAAAGGCAAAACAGTAAACAGATCAGTGGGTGCCTGGGGGCAGAAGGAAGGAGCAGCAGAAGCAAAGGATTTTGAGGACAGTGAAACTTCTGTAGAATATTAGAATAGTAGAGACAGGTCATCATGGTTTTTTTTTTTTTTTTTTTTTTTTTAGGTCATCATACTCTTGCTGAAACCCACCGAATACACTGCACCAAGAATGAACCCTAACATAAGCTAGGACTTTAGTTAATATGTCAACACTGGTTTATCAACTGTAACAAATATACCCCACTAATGCAAGATGATAAGAGAGAGCAGAAACTCTACTTTTCCACTCAATTTTTCTGTAAACCTAAAAACACTCAAAAAACCAAAGTCTGTTAAAGATTTATTTTTTAAGCAATACAAAAAAAAAAAAAGACAAACCAACTTTTTTTTTTAATGTGCAAAAAGATTTGTCCAGATACTTCACAAAGGAAATACATATAAATGGTGTAAGCACGTAGAAAGGTGCTTAATGGAGACACCTAGATGACTAGTCGGTTAAGCATCTGCCTTCAGCTCAGGTCATGATCTCAGGGTCCTGGGATCCAGCCTCATGTCAGGCTCCCTGCTCAGCAGGGGGTCTACTCCCTCTGCCTTTGCCACTCGCCCTGCTTGTGCTTGCTTTCTCTCTCAAATAAAATCTTTAAAAAAGAAAAGAGAAAGAAAGAAAAGAAAAAAGAAAAAGAAACAGGAAGGCAGGCACCTAATGTCCTCAGTCTTCAGGGAAATACACATGGAAATTATGATACCATTACTCACCCACCAGAATGGCTAAAGAGGCTGACAACAGCATAGATTGGTGAGGATGTATTTGGAACTCTCAACATTATTGGTTGTTGTACAAAATGGGTACAATCACTTTGGGAAAAAGTCCAGCAGCTTTTTGTATAAAACTAAATTTGTATATACTTACCTTATCTGTCACACAATTCCACTCCTGGGTATTTACCTGAGAGAAAACTGTAAATCCACAAAAAGACTTGCACTCGAATATTCATGGCAGTTTTATTCCTGATAGCCCAAAACTGGAAACAGCTCAAGGATGAATGCTGCTGTTCAAGGGAGAACTCTTCCGCAATAAAAGGAACAAATTAGTAAAAAACATGACATTGGGTGGATCTCAAAAATATGCAAGTTTCTAGAAGCCTGGCACAAAAAGAGTAAAAATTTTATGACACCATTTATATGAAATTCTAGAATGGGGAAAACAAATCCAATGTGAAAAAAAATCAAATCCTTGGTTTTCTCTCTAGGTGGTAGAGGTGGAAACTGACCAGGAAGGAACATACAGGAACTTTCTGGGCTTGACAGTAATGTTCTATATCTTTTTTTTTTTTTAAGATTTTATTTATTTATTTGAGAGAGGAGAGGGAGAGACAGCAAGAGTGGGGGGTGGGGAGCGGCAGAGGGAGAGGAAGAAGCAGGCTCCCCGCTGAGGAGGGACCCTGGGATCATGACTCGAGCCAAAGGCAGCCGCTCAACAGACTGAGCCACCCAGGTGCCCCAGCAATGTTCTAGATCTTGATAGAGGATAGGGCTGCACAGGTGGAAGCATTTGTCAAAACTCCAGAGAATGTACACTTAAGATTTGTGCATTTTGGTTTGTATATTTAGTATTTAAATTTTACATTAAACACATAGAAACTAATATTGACATTCAGTTAATGATGTGTGTGCTTATGTATTTGGAAGAAAGTGTATTAAGGTCACCAATTCACTTAGAAATGCACCAAAAATCAGATGGATAAAAGGATGAATAGAGAGACAGATAGATGGATAGAGGGATAGATACATAGAGACATACAAAGCAAGTATAGTAAATTGGTTGTTAGGTATATGGATTTATACTATAAATAAGATACTTATTTTTACATAATGAAATATGGGACCAATAGTTTAAATAAGTAGAATCTAAATAGTTTAAATCTTAACATGATAACCCTGCAGTTGTTGTCATGTTAGGATTTAACATGACATGTTAAATGTTGTATGTTAAACATTTAACAGTATGTTGTTAAATGTTATGACCTGCAGTATGACCAGGATTTGTACTTTCACAAACATGGAGACAAATTGAGAAAGATAAAACCATTTGCTGAATTAAAACAAGAGTTTACTAACTGAAATTTTAAAACTTGAAAAACAAACCAAACCAAACCAAGAAACAGATGAAATTATGTAACAAACCAGACCGGCCCTATGGTCAGGCTTCCCGCCCTACTTTAATAATGTCTTTTGGGATACTTTCTGTGTCTTTAATTCTTGGTATGCTCTCATCTTCGTCAATGAAGATTAAAAAAAAAAAAAAAAAAAGACTTCTCAGCCATCATGTGCCAGGCTTCCTTTACCTGATAATACATTAGCTCTATTCCAAAAGCACTACTGATTCCTTTGGGACCCTCTTTGGATTTTTTGTCAAGTCATTCATCAAAAAACCATTCAGCACTTACTCTGTGTTCTGTTCTCAGGAGGCTTACAGTGTGGAGTGGGACACAGGGCTGGGAACCACTATCGTGCTCGGGATGAGCTGCTGAACAGGAGATGGGGCAGGGGCAAGCAGTGGTTTCTGAGACAGGAAGGCTTCCTGAAACCTGCCTTCCACTCAGTCTGGAACAATGAGCTGGTGTTAAGATACATGGAATGCAGAAAGAGCCACAGAGAAATTCTCAGTACGTCACCCCAGTAATCATTCATTTCTACTGTGCACCACACACCAGACTTCTTGTACTTATTATGTGAACTTCCACCCTCTCTTTGAGATTTAAACATACTACCTCCTCAGTACCATGCCACACACTTTTTTTAAATCACCATGAAAAAAGGAAGGAGGTATATAAGTGGTACATGGCATCCTATAGTCTACTCACATCAGTTAAAGGACATCTAGGGGGAAAAAAAAAGAAAAGGACACCTAGATTCCTCTCTGGGTGATCAAATGGCTAACCCCAGAAAAACAGGCCCAGGCAAGGCTGCCCACGTCCATGCATGTGTACAGAATCACGCAGGTTCAAGTGCACAGGCTGCTCCAGGACCAAAATCACACAGCCCACAGACATATGCTGGGAGGCGTCCCACCTGGCTGCACGATGGTGGTTCCCCGCAATCAGGCAGGCACCTCCTCTTGGATCACTCTTCTGTCCCTGCTGAAAAAAAATCACAAAGGACCTCCACACTGCTTGAGTTAAAGTCTCCATTTATTTTTATTATTTTTATTATTTTTTTTTACAAAAATCCAACATAAGACTATTGTGCTCATGAACTGGAAAAGGGGGTGGGATGGATGGACATGGCATGGACATCGGAGAGCTTCCCCCTGCAAAATATCCTCATTTCAAACCAGGAGCTCCCTGAGCACACACGCAGGCAGCTACTGAAGAGACTATTCCCCATCCACCCAGATAGGACCCCACCGACAGTACGCCGGCCTCGGCATGAGAAGCCATCCACACCAGATGGAGAACTGCTGCCAGGGGCACAGAAGCTCAGAACGGCCTGATGAGCACCTTAGGGAGGCCCTCACTTGGGTGAACGCCCCTCTCAGTGAGGAGCAAACTGGCTAGCTGGGGACAAGGATGTCCTGGGCCCTGGGAGCAAAGACTAGGCAATGAGGTGTTACCCGCGGACAGCTGGGGAAACCCACGTGAATCTGCAGAGCTGTTTTCATGTTCCATATGAGTCACAGTTATGTGGTATAGATGACATCTGTGTTTCCCAACAGGACAGATCGGCTTCAAGGGCATTCGCAGCATGGAGCTGCGCCTCACCCTGATCCACCTTGCCAAACACAGCCGCTCTCCAGGAGCACCTAACCAAGCAACTGTAAAAGGTCTGATTGCCCAGCCCCTTGCTACTGAGAGTGTCCCTGAGGAACATGGCCAGTGTCCGCCAGAGCCTGCTGTTGGGAGTCCTCAGGTTACTGTCCTGTTAGGTCCAAATACTGCATGCTTTGTTTGAGGCTCTGATGTTGTAACCCTTTCTGCAGTAGACTTTGATGTCACCCATCATCTCAGACCACTCGGCTACTCCTGCATCTACCAATGGCATTCAGGGACCCAACAACTCAGCTCCGCCATTGGGGGTCCCAACACAGACTGCTCTTTTCTCTCACCAGGTCCCACTGAAAGTCAGTTTATGAGTTTCTCACATTAAAATAAACAAGATAAAAATAGCAGCCACATACATAGCTCAAAACACCACACTCTTTGGCTCCCCGGAGGGAAGAAGGCTACTGCTAAAAAGAATAAAGTCAGGAGTCTAGGAAAGGGTAGTTAGAAAGTTAGGATGCAGGGAGTCTGGACCCCTTTGCTGGGCTGCTGAGAAGCAGAATTGGATTTCCTGGGTAGCTGCCTCTGTAGGAGAGTGACAAGAAAATGCCAGTGGGAACCTCTGGAGGACACAGGTAATAGGAGCAGCCCCGGTCTTATCTGCCCATTAAGGAGAGGTCCCTTCAGTCCAGCTGGCCCTCGAACTGGACAGAGTCTGGCTTCAAAATGATACTTGAAGAGCCCCGCTGGTAAAGACAGGTCAGAGGAAAATGTGCCCCCAAGAAATAGAAGCACAGGGTGTCAAGGTCTGGGGAAGACGGAACTGGCTTAAGGCATGTACATGACCAGGACAGACCTGAGCTTTTGTCCAGCTGCGGGAAACCACCTGTATTCAACTTCACTGCAAGAAAGTGGGGTCCAGGAGAATGGTAGAAGTCATGGGCTAAACCCCTGCCAGATGCCACTAACACCCTCTTCAGTTCCCCTACTGCCTCCACCACCAAAATAAAAATAAAAATAAAAATAAAAATAGCTTATTTTCCATTTCAGCCAGGGAACAGAATGTAAACCCAGAGTGGAAAGTGGTAACATGGGTATGAATGCCTGTAAAATCTCAGGCTGGACTGGAGCTCAACATAACAAATTGTATCTTCCTACCGTGCTGGCACACACCAAATTTCGAGGGGTCCTGGAACCAACCTGGCATTAGAGGATCTAAAAACTACAGGTAACACGGGGTACAGGTCCAGACAAAGGAGAAGGGAAGGTGAATTTCACCAAGGTATTTATCCCAAGGCAGGTGCCTTGCTCTAAGACTTCCCGGCCAGCCGGGTAGGGGTCCTCAAAGGGTGCTTGCTCCTTCTACGCCAGAGATTAGGCCAACCTGCAAAGCACTTCAGATCACAGCCAAAAGTGCAGGCTGCCAGTTCTCTTCTCTTACACAAGAGAGAACTTTCAGGAAAGCCTGAAGCCAAAGTACAACATGTGTTTTAAAAGGAGGACCAAACAAAAAAGCCACCTGGGAGCACTGTCTTCAGGTCTTGCTCCTTCCTCATTCTTCTCTTTCAAATGGGAGAGAATGGGAGCGCTGGGACAGGTTCTGGGACAGCATGAACTAGCGATGAATCCTGAAAAACACTGAATCCAGCACGGGGAAGCCCCCTTCTTCCCAAAAGTGCAGGTCCTCCTCATGGACTCAAGCAACGGGAAGATGCGAGTTCCAGATCGCTAGGTGGCAGCAGATGGAGGAAGGAACAAACCAACAGGGCTTCTCTCATCCAGGGCCCCAGAGGAGGGCCAAGCCAGGCTTTTTTTGTTTCTGCACACAGATGCCCTGGGGAATATGGAGATGATCTTTAAGGATGCGCCAGATATCATAAGGCCAGGCTCCATCTCCACCAATGTACAGAACATCAGAAGACTTGGTGGGTCCCTCACTTTGTGAAACAGGCAGAAATTTCAAACTCCCCCCAAATATTTATATTTATATGTATATGTATATGTATGTGAGAGTGTGTGCATATATGTACATATGTCTATGTATATATACACACACATCTATAAATAAGCCTCAAATGGCAAATCTGAAACTTTCTCCTTTTAAATAATAATAATAGTTGTTACTGAATTTAAAAAGCACAAACCAGCTGTCCTGGGCTTATGAACTGCGTGAGTGACTCTCTGGAGTCCCCATGGTCCTCAGTGTAAGCTATCAGTGCCCTGTATAGGGAACCCCTGTGTCCTCTGACCAGGGTTCCAGGCCCAGTGTGGCCGACTTTAAGAGAAAGAAGGCTATTTCCTTTCCATTCTTTCTGCTGCCTCTCCCCATAAAGGGTTTGGGCCACCCACCCAGCGGATGTCCCTGAGGTCCTTCAATGTCTAGGAACCTTAGGAGCCATCTCCCCCACTCTGCTCATCCTCTCCCCAAAACTTGCAATGCCCCTAGATGAACTTGAAGCACTTGGTCTTGTCGTGGGGCAGGCGGGTCTTGAAGAGCACAGAGTCCACCCTAAATTGAGTGTACAGTAGGGGCATATAGCCATACACCTTGACAAAAAAGTTGATACATTTGTGCCGCTCGTGAAAGTGGGAATCATCGTGTGACAGGGCCTGAGGGCATCCCGGGCATCGGAAAGTCCACCGAGAGGTCACCTGGGAATAGAGAAGAGAGAGCGCAGTGAGAATGGCAGCTACCAGGATGGACGGAAATCCTGCAGCCTAACCAATCCAATGCTTACATTTTCCTGGTGAACCCACTGACCCCAGGTGGCCACGTTCACCAGAGAACCAAAGCCTTGGCTCCCTTCCCCCACGTACATAGCCATATTGTTGGAAAGGGTGCTCTTTCCGAATAACCTAACCTGTAGAGAGCAAAAGGTTTAGTATTACTTGTCTCAGTAGCTCAACCTCTAGTATTTACCTGGGTTGCACAGCAAGATGTACATATAAAGCTGTTCATTTCATCAACGTTTTTCACAGCAAAGTACTGTAAAAGTACCCATAAAAAGGGACTAGTTAAATAAGTTAAATAATTATGAAATACTACACATCCATTAAAAAATATATTTAGAAAAATTTTATCTGAAGACATGGGAAAGTGGTTGTATTATAGTCATAGTAGTTTTGATGACACTGATGAAATTTCAAGCAATTAGAAGAGTAAAAGAGTAATATCACAGCTTCACTATCAGCAATGTGACAGACCAAATAACATAAAAACTCCCTTAGCACAGAATACCTGAGAATGCAGGACAAACTATATAAATTATCTCTTTGAATGTATGGCCAAGCTTGTAATGAAAGAAAGGAAATGAAATTTAAGGAAAGAAATTAAATCATCAAAGGCCAAAATAATGAAAAGCCTGAATCCAATGAGATAGCCAGGAACTCTGGTTTTTAACAGGCTTGGGAGTCAAGAGCCACAAAACATTACTGCAGATTTTTTTAAAACACCAGGACCCAATGTAAGGCTGCACGGATTGGAGGCAGCTCCATAGAAAGCGGTCTTTTTCCCCATCTTAGCTCTAAGCGAAAGAGGAAACATCACCTCCAAGAATGTAGAACCACACACTGGCCCTCACCCACATGAGGCTAGAGTTTATGTTATTACCTGTGGGTCCTGAAAAGCACCAAGATGCTAATTTAGCTTAAACAGGTCTCAAGTAGGTATTGACTGAGGGTATATGGCAGAAGCAAATGCAAATCCTCTCAGGTATAAACTCAGGCCTCCTAGAAATGCCATAACTAAAATCCCAAAGACTATGATTTCACAATCAAAAGTCACAAAAAAGGGAATGAGCCACATGAGGGAGACTCTATAGAAACAAATAACAGAATCAGACCCCAAAGCCCTGCAGTAGTATCGCAGGATTATCAGATGTGAATAGCACAGTAAGGGTATACATGCACTGAAATTTTGAAAGATTACTTAAAGTGTGATAGAGAAAGAAGGGACTCTCAATAAAGTCCTAGTGGGTATGAAAAGAACCAAACAGAACAGGAATGAAAGGCATACTGAATGGATGGGTGTGAAGAAAATTAGTGATGAAAAGTATACTTAAAATTATTACCCACAATAGAAAATATTGACCAAAAGCTTTAAAAAATATGAAAGCAAGATTGAGAGATATGGAGACAAGATACTGTATGATTCCATTTAGATGAAGTTCAAAAAGAGGCAAAACTGATCCTTCAAGAGAAAAAAGACATGGACTCGCTGCCATTCTGCTGGCTGAGCTCTGCGGCCTGCTCTGAGCCGCGCCTCCCACCTACAGGAACCCAGCTTCACCTGGGCCCACCCTGCCCCGCCCCGCCGCCAGTGACAATGGTGTGCGAGTGGGATTACTGAACATGGAGAAAGACGCTCAACCTCTGTAATAACCAGGCAAATGTAAAATTAAAAAATGGGATACAGTTTATACCCACCAAACAGGCAAAAATGGAAGTGTGACAGTACCAAATGTTAGTAAAGGTGTGTCAAAAAGGCAACTGTTATACAGTGCTGGTGAGTGTACACATCGGTATGTCTATTTTGAAGAAAGTTTGGTATTAACAAGTATAATTGAAGGTACATGTACCCCATGACCTAGCAAGAGAGGAATGGATAGAGGGAGGGAAGGTGATACAAGACATCTACACTATTTATAATGTTTAAATTTTTACTTTTTTTAATATTTTTATGTATTTACTCATGAAAGACACACAGAGAGGCCGAGATATAGGCAGAGGGAGAAGCAGGCTCCCAAGGGGAAGTCTGATGAGGGACTTGATCCCAGGACGCTGAGACCACGACCTGAGCTGAAGGCAGATGCTCAACCACTGAACCACCGAGGTGCCTATTTTTATTTTATTTTTTTAAGTAGGCTCCACACCCAGCTTGGAACACAATGAGGGGCTTGAACTCATGACAATAAGATCAAGAGTCGGATGCTTAACAGACTGAGCCTCCCAGGTAACTCAGTTTCTTTTAAAAAACTAGGAAAATATATCATGTGAAATAGGGTAAAATGTCATTATTTGGCAAAACTGCTGGGTATGCATGTTTGTTATAGTCTTCCCTTTTTTTTATATTCTTCCCTTTTAAAAAACATTTCATTCATATGTTATAGATCAGTAGTAGCAAATGTTTCATATATAAGTACTTCATATTTGTATAGACATATATATAGACATATATAATTCTTTAAGTATGTACCTTTTTTTTTTGTACCTGTCTTTCATGTAAAAAAAAAAGGAAGTCTAACATTTTCAGTACCCATAATCCCATCATCCCATCCTGCATCTTCCTTCCATAGAAACTGCTATCTTGAATTTTGTTTTAAAAATTCCCTTCCCCTCCCCCCTTTAAAAAAGTGGTTTTACCACATGTGTATTTATCCAAATGATTGGCATTTTTTTAGACTTTATGTAAGTGAAATCAAACCATAAGCATTCTTCTACAGTTAGCTTTTTAAAAACTCACTATATGTGAGCTTAGTTGTCACTGATATTTGCAGCTACAGTTCATTAATTTTCTCTACTCCAATGTCTTAAAAATGCCCCCCTCCATAACTTTTCCAAGTTTTAGATTTTGCCCTTTTGCATGTAAATCATTAATCACTTTGGAAGTGAGTCTGCGTATGGTGTAAGATAGGAACACAATTTCATTTTTTCCTCCTAACAATTTGCATTACACACAGAGTTCACACTCATACCTCAGTGGTCTGCAGTGCTGGTTCTGTACATCCATATATACTTTTATTTCTATCTATCTGCTCTTTCTCTTATTTGGAAATTCTTTACTCTGAGTATTAATTCTTTGTCATTTACAGGCATTGTAAATACCCCAGTGTGTGGCTTGTTTTTTCATATACTGAATTTTGTTGAACAAAGTTTTTCATTTTAATGTATTCAAACCAATCTTTTCCTCTATATTTTGTACTTTTTACTTCTTAAAATTCCTTAATTTCTTTTTCATACAGATAACCAATTATCCCAGCACACATCTGTAAATGGCATCTTTATCATATGTTGAGTTTCCCTATATGCACAGATCTGTGTCTGGACTCCACTTTGTGCTACTGGTTTGCCTGCCAATCCCTGTGCCAATATCACATTTTCTGAGTTCTAACAAGGCAAGTACACATCTTCCTCACTAGTGCCTTGGCTATTCTGGTCTTTTGCCTTTCCTTTGCTTTACGAATTTGAGAAGTCTGTCAAGTTCCACACCAAACCAAATTAAACCAAATAAGACATCCTAATAGGATTTTGATTAGAGTTACCTTGAAATTTTAGATTTGGGGAGAACTGCTATCCTAATGATACAAGCTCCACATCGTGAAAACAGACATGGTCTCTATTTCCATTTGTTTAGTGGATCACCTCACTTTATATCGATTTGAATGGGAATCTTCTAAAGCTTCATCATTAAGTATTATGTTTGCTATAATGTTCATGTTTTTAATAAAGTCTAGAAATTTCAAAATTGCCTGTCCCTTATCCTCTCTATTCTTCCCTTCTTGGTTCTGTGTTGGACCTTCTTATATCCTCTATGTCTCTTAACCTCTTTCTTATTTTCTATCTCTGCATGTCTCTGAAATTCTTTCTCAGAAACTTTTTATATTTATCTCCTAGCTGATTAACTTTCTCTTCAGCTAAGTCTGATCTTTCTATCCCACTCACAGAAATTTTCATTTTACTAATTCTAATTTTCATTTCCTTAGTTCTAGTTAGGTTTTTCAAATCCACTTGGTCTTTTTTCTTAGCAATTTGTAGCTTTTTGTGTTTTCAATTTCTTAGTTTTTATCTTTAGTCATTTAAAACCTACTTAATTATAGTCTAGCCAATTGGTTTGATTATTTGGGATTCTTTTTTTTTTTTTTTTTTTTTTTTTAATGATAATCACACAGGGAGAGAGAGAGAGGCAGAGACACAGGCAGAGGGAGAAGCAGGCTCCATGCACCGGGAGCCCGACGTGGGATTTGATCCCAGGTCTCCAGGATCATGCCCTGGGCCAAAGGCAGGCGCCAAACTGCTGCGCCACCCAGGGATCCCGATTATTTGGGATTCTTGGAGAGCTAATCTGTTTGTCAAATCTGTTAACTTTGCTCAAAGTCACTTGTTCCTTCATGTGGCTAGTACTTTCAGATTTCAAGCTCATTGGCAGTGAGGCTTTACCTGTGGGTGTTCTGTGTGCCTGAGATGAGGAATGTCTCTTAATAGGCAGGTTTGGGTCTTATTCTGTCAAATAGTCAAAAGATATCAATGGCTAGGTTTAATTTTCATACAGCATGAGTCTCCAAACCTATGAAAGCTCAGACTATTTAAAATTCTCAATCTATTCTTTTCCCCCATTTTAACCTCCAAAATACAGGTTAAAATCAACAAGTTGTCTGCCATCTTCCTGGGACAACAGGTAGGAGATCTCAGTTCCAGTTTTTTGCCTTTAATAGGCCCAAAGCTTCTTCACCCTTTTTCACATGAGTGATAAACACAAGCCTCTAGAAGATAAGCTATCAGCATCCCTCCCAAGGAAGCACCAGTGACACCCTACATTTGCCACTCTAATTTTTAGTTCTCTCTTCCTTTCTGGCAATTCTCTTACTTCACAAGCCCAACTATACATTGAAAAAAAAGTTTGCTATGTGAACACTAAAAACATGGTATTTTTAGGTTGCCTAGTCCACAATATTGCCAGAACCAGAAAATTTACTGTTCACTTTAAAAGCAGACTACAAAAAAAAGTACATGTTTAAAAAAATAATAATAATAAAGAAGCTACCACCACAGACATGGAACCAGAGAACCCAAAAGAAACATGCCAAAAGGCCTGAGTAATTTCTATATCTTTCTGAATATATCTGTCATTTCCCAAATAATTAAAAATTATTATTACTATTATAAATTGAGGGAATAAATTAAGACTGAATGGCCCATCCCATAATTTTTAACTAAAAAGTAAACATCACATATAGCCTATAACAGCCGTCACAACCTGAGTCTCCAGAGGTGAAAAAGTGGTGAGCACCGGTCAGTGCTCCAAGGGCAGCTCACCACACAGCCGGAGTCTGAGGGAGACAGGACTTCAACAGTACTGGGCTCTGTGAAGGAACTCACCAGTCTTCCCACTTCTCCCTCTCACTCCCACCAGGGCTCCCTACTTCTCCAGTTCTCACAGGACTCTTGTGGTTTAGAGGGAGCAATGAGTTACCACTCTTCCCACCACCCTCCCTGTCAAGAATGTGTCAGGAGAAGAATATTATCAAACTGTGTCTATGTATGGGATTCTACTTGGTTCTACACCTAAAAATCTTTCTCCTCATCCCAGATGCCAGCATCCAACCACAGGGGAAAAGTCCATAACCCTGCAAATGATTTCATCTGACACAAAAAGATATTTATACTGCTTTCACTAAAGCAGTGTTTTCTTTTCTTTTTTTTTTTTTTAAAGATTTTATTTATTTATTCATGAGAGACACACAGAGAGAGAGTGTATGCCAGGCACATAAGTAATGCTATGAAAGATATTTACTCAAAAACAAAAATCACAAGTGCCCTCAGAATTCTAAAAAATTGAGTTCTGTCTTTGAGTCAGTGATTAGATTTGACCAGAATATAATAATTTCATACTTAGTGCACAGAAAGTGCAGTTCTAGGTCATCACTGTAGGTTTAGACAAGTGAAAGCTCTTCTGGTAGGGACTGAGGCCTGGTAAAGACTTTGCAACAGTTAATACTTGAGAATCTGTTTGTCGGTTCAAACTAATAGTATCTATGACTATGATTTGTCAGTATTTATATTATAGATTTATACCTGATGCCTTTAGGGTTAATAACCTAATGATTAAGATCTTATTGCCATTATTGTTAAAAGGCATATTATTTAATTTTATAAAATAATTTTACCTTCATGTATATCAGTGCCATGAGTTAATAATAATTGGGTGGATACTTTATTCTTCTTATATTTTGAAGGTAAGTTATAGATTAAGTAACCACCAGCCTATGCTAATAATACTCAAATCATATCTTTATTTTTATTTTTTTTAAAGACTTTATTTATTCATAGAGACACAGAGAGAGAGGGAGGCAGAGACACAGGCAGAGGGAGAAGCAGGCACCATGCAGGGAGCCTGACATGGGACTAGATCCAGGGTCTCCAGGATCACGCCCTGGGCTGCAGGCAGCGTAAACCGCTGCGCCACCGGGGCCGCCCTCAAATCATATCTTTAGTGGTAGTAGAGTGGTAAACAGAGGACCTTGGGTGCATGCAACAGAGAGAGAGAGAGAAAAGCAATCTGGGGGCCCTATGCATCCATTTATACCTAATCAAACCTTTTCCTAAGTATAGCCCAGCATTAACTCCCCATTACTCCATAGTTTTTCCTATTCCTGGGCCTTCTGCTAAAGCCTCACAAAAGAAAAATAAGTAGCAAAGTAATGCATGAACTTTTTTTAAACTGTGGATAATAATTGTTACAATTATTTATATAGAAGTGTAATAATGTGTTTCCCAGGTTCAGAGATAGATATTAAAATAAATAAATATAAAATGAAAATATTTGTTCTCATTTTACATGATGTAAAATGAAAAGCACACTTCGTTACAAACTTTAAGGTAGGGAGATTGTGGTCTTAGAAAGAAATTAATGATCAGTGCAATTTTCTTTTATTTTTTCTTATGTGGCCAGGGATTAAACTTCATCCAAGATGTATGCTTCTATTTATACTTCCCTAGTAGATCTGAAGACATTATCCATGAAAATGTAAAGTAATCTGAGTGATTAGGTCCCTAATTATATCACCAGTCACCTGAAGCATTCACAGACATGATGATTTTTTCATCCTTATTAAAGCGTGTTTGTCTACCATATTATTAGGCCAAACTGTCTCTTCAGTGTAGAGAGTGGGACAGAAATAATTTGCACGTTATCCATGATCCTTACCAAATGAAACTTGACAAATGAGTATTCTCTGTGAATTTTCTCAACCTTATGGGAATATAAGCAGCATTTGATTCAAGAGTAAGATGACTTTTTAAAATCAAAAGCTCAGTAGAGGCGCCTGGATGGCTCAGTCGGTTAAATATCTGACTCTTGATTTGAGCTCAGGTCTTCATCCTAAAGTGGTGAGTTCAAGCCTTGCACTGGACCCCATGCTGAGTGTGGAGCTTACTTTAAAAAAAAAAATCAAAAGCTCAATAAATTAAGAATGTCTTCAAATTCTGAGTCCAGTTATATACTTGATAATATAGAATCAGTTTGAACTAAATATTTTAACTAATTTTACCTAACTTTAATAGTGCCAGATATTTATACTATTTTATGTTGTAAAATAGTCATTCCTTTTTTTTTGCTATAAATACTTCAGATTTTTACTATCCTTTTCCTTGTTATGACTGAGAAGATATGACTCTTATGTGATGAGCAGTGTTCTTTCAAAAATGTTAATATCTTCACAAAATTGACTAGAGAACAGGGAGTTAATTTCTTATTATTGGTTTGAATAATGTTATCTTTCAAGAAGGAGAAAGATCTAGACTGTAAATAGGCTTCATTCAGAATAAAGGATTTCAAAACTCAGCATTTAGAAGATGGGTGGCTTAGGTAATAAAGAGGGAGGAAGCATAAGTAAACATCTTAATTCTCTGGTAAAATAGGTTCTCAACATCTATTAAAGGATTTTCCTATTACTGTGCATGACACTAATACTTCTCATAGACTAAATTACCTGGAATGTTCCCATATAAAATATAATCCATTATATTGGCTAAGTAAATGTTTAAACTTCATTTTATAAGATAGCTCCTGTATCATCCTTCTTAATTTCCTTTCTTTATATGTTTTATTATGTAATATAGTTTTTTATAACATATATATACAAAAATATATAAATGTATTTTATAAATACATTGGTGTTGCAGTTTCAAAATTTTTTTACTGATGGGTCACATGATTAGAAAACACTGCTTTAGGGCAGCCCCAGTGGCAGGCAGCACCAGTGGCTCAGTGGTTTAGCGCCACCTTCAGCCCAGGGCCTGATCCTGGAGACCCAGGATCAAGTCCCACGTCAGGCTCCTTGCGTGGAGTCCGCTTCTCCCTCTGCCTCTCTCTCTCTCTCTGTCTCTCATGAATAAATAAAATCTTTAAAAAAAATAAAGTACTAATGAACATAAATAATACTTTAAGATGTAGCAACAAAAGTAATATGATCTGAAAATATCTATGAGTTCTACTGGTGACAAATCACAGTTACTGCAAATACTCTTAGGAACTGACACATGTTTCCTAACTGATGGGAATGCTAAATCCCAGTTAGGATATTAACAAAAATTAAAGATATAACATTTTTCCCATCGATGTTCCAAACCCCCTGAGTTCTGTCCATTTATGCCTTAGTAGTGAAGAGTCCATATATTAACAACTCAAAGAAAAATTAACCCAAAGACAATTACAGATGAGGACTCTGAGGTATGGTGAGCTTCGATCCGCACTACTGCAACATAAGTCCCATAAGTACTGGGACCCTCACCTTGATGGGGGGTTTCCGAGTGATGTGGGAGACAAGGAAGTTCATGGCAATGTCCTCACAGTTGATGTATTCATCCACCATATCTCTGATAGCTTGGGGCATCACGTAAGAATACAGGTAGGCATAATACTGTTGGGAGTAGAAAAAGAATCACATAGTCTGTTAGAGGCCAAAATTCTTTGGCTTTCAGCCAAAATATACATGGATCTAGGGGCTGTTAGGAAGCATAGCGGGGTGGGGAGGAGGTTGGGTGTGACAATCATCAATGGAATCACTACTCCCTTTATTTAGGAAGTTGGGGCCAGGAATGCTATCCTATAAGGCAGATCTTCTGCAATAAAGAATCCTCCCATCCAAATTGCCATTATCACCCGCTTTTGAGGTCCTTCGTACCTCAGTGATTTTACAATAATATAATGATTTATCAAATTAGGTCGGACAGTGGTTTAGTTGAATAGCATCCTATCTGTGACAATGGCAATAAGAGATGAATAAGGGGGAAAACTGGTTATAGAGCCATAAAACATCCAATCCCTCAGTTCCTCCACTTATGGATTCTAGAATCTGATCACTTCTTAACCATTGCCACTGGCTACTCCCTGCTCCAAGCCACCATCATCTCTTGCCTGGATTATTCATATAGTTTCTTAAACAGTTTCCCTGCTCCGATATTTTCTCTCCTCCTGTCCATTCTATGCACAGCAGAATGATCATATTCAAACATAAGTCCAATTGAATATGTCACTACAAACCCCTCAATAGCTTTTCATCTCACCCAGAATAAAGGCCTACATTGTTAAAATGTCCTGAAAAGCCCACAAAAGCTGGCTCACACCTGTTAATGAATGTCAACTGATAAATTTTCAGGAATTTTATGAGACTGCTTACGAATTTCATAAGGTTTTATGAATAATAGCCATTATTAAAAATATAATTATATAAACTTAAAATTAAACAAGTTATATTAATAACCAATAAATACCTAAAGTACACCCTTTCTTAGCTTCATTTTACTATTGTTTATTACATTTTACTATTATCTTGAGGTTATTTATATCTATCATCTATATGGTGAAAATACTACAGAACTTCCCCATCCTTTCCCAACTACGAGTTCAGTGACTCCTGTCTATAACTTGAAATCAACCATGGCAAGAATATTTATGCCACAGAAATGGACAAATGCTATAAACAAGGCACATACTAACTATGATGTGTTGCAATGCTGCTGCTGCTGAATGATTGAGGTGAGGTGCCCAATAAAACTGATTTATATATATTTTATTACCTTAAATAGTTAGAATCTATGTAGTGAAATAACGATCAGAAAATTTTTGTACCACACAGTGGTTTGCTGATTATCTTGTGGCAAAGAACTTAAAAGATGGTGAACTTAAAAGATGAATTATATTTTTCTTTTATAAAAAGACAATTGCAATTTGTTGATCCCTTAAATGTCCAGTGCTGTCATTAGTATGGTAATGAGAATATATTTACTGAACACAATCCATATACTCAACAAGGGAAAGGACACATAACAAGAAGAACTGCCTTTTTTATAAAAATGGAGAAAGCATCATGAAAACAAATATTTAGAAGTATTTCCATCATGTGATTATGATTGATGCCATAAATCAATAAACACCTTCATATTGATACATTTTAAATCATATAAAAACTTTGTAAGCTGTTTTAAAATATTTTAAATGAAGTTTCAATGGATTTAAAACCTACTCTAAGAAAAAGTAACACTTTCTCATTAGTTTGCTGAAAAAAATTAAATGGCAATAAAGAAGATGAAAATTCTTGTCCAATTTGAACACATTTAGTGGATGAGCATAATGACTTAATAAGCACAGCAATACAGAAACAGTGACTAAAATCAATTATCCAAAATGTGTTTAATTTAGAAATAGAGCCCTGACTTACCATAACAGTATCAAATCAGAATTAAAAATAATATACATGAAACTAATATAACACTTATGTTAACTAACTGTAATTAAAACAAGATGTTGGGACACCTGGGTGGCTCAGTGTTTGAGAGCGTCTGTCTTTGGCCAGAGCGTGATCTCAGGTCCTGGGACTGAGTTCTGCATTGGGCTCCCCCTGGAGAGCCTGCTTCTCCCTCTGCCTATGTCTGTCTCTATGTCTCTCATGAATAAATAAATAAAATCTTTAGAAAAAAACAAAAAAAAATACAAACTGAAATGTTAGGGGCACTCGAGTGGCTCAATCAGTTAAACGTCTGACTCTTGGTTTTGGCTCCGGCTGTGGTCTCAGAGTCATGAGATCAAGACCCACGTTAGGCTCCCTGCTGGGTGGGAAGTCTACCTGGGGTTCTCTCTCTCCCTCACCCTGTGTTCCTCTCCCTCTGCACTCTCTCCCTCTCTCTCAAATAAATAAATAAATCTTTTTAAAAAACGCTTTAAATAAATAAAGCATATTCAATCATATTGCTTTCACTAAAATTTAAGAATTCAGTGAGAATATTTTGAAACTTTATTTCAGGGGATCCCTGGATGGCTCAACTGTTTATTAGCACCTGCCTTCAGCCCAGGGCATGATCCTGGAGTCTTCGGATCAAGTCCCACATCAGGCTTCCTGCATGGAGCCTGCTTCTCCCTCTGCCTGTGTCTCTGCCTCTCTCTCTCTCTCTCTCTCTCTCTCTCTCTCTCTCTCTCCCTCTGCCTCTCATGAATACATAAAATCTTCAAAAAAAAAAGGAACTTTATTTCACCTTTATCTCAACATTATAAAAATTTCCATAAGTACAGTAGTACATATATAAATTTAATTTATAAATAAGTATACACATCTGTGTGGTACACATTTTAAAATTTTTATTGATAGGTATTTATAATAAAAAAAAAACTTGATCTCTGGATTAAGGATGACCAACTTCATTGCTTTCAAGGACCAAACAAGGTAAGTAAAGTAAATAAGTCACATTTTTTTTCAAGATTTTATTCATTTATTTGAGAGAGAGAGAGAGCAAGTGAGTGTGAGCAGACGGAGAACAGAGGGGAAGGGAAAGAATCCCAAGCAGACACCATGACAAGTGTGAAGCTCATTGTGGGGCTCGGTCCCAGGACCCTGAGACCATGACCTGAGCCAAGACCAAGAGTCAGATGCTCAACCAACTAAGCCATGCTGGGGCCTCAGTAAGTGACATTTTAAAGAAAAATAAAATGTTGTGAAGCAAGTAAGTGCATACGTGCCTATCTACAGGGAACAGTGGCTATCAGCTTAAGCCAATTGGTGCCTGGCAGGAACAATACCCAAGTCCAACCTGGTCTTCATGTTTACTGAGGTCCAGATGATTCTGTAAAATTCTCTGGTGTTTAAAACTTGGCAGTGTATGGGATAGCACTGGGGGACTAAATAAACATTTCTGTAAACCACAGACTTGAGGGCTGCTACTTTATAACCTTTGCTCTAGTTTTTCAAATAGAAAAAAAAATTCTAAGGTTTACTAAGTAATTTATTTATTACTTGAAAGTGAGGGGATCTGGCTATTGTAACTTTAAAGAATTTGAGAACAGGCAGACTTTTTAGAAGACCAATAAATTCTCAAGGTATGAATAGACAATGCTGAAATTGGTGGCTCTTTCTCAGATGACCAATGTGAAAATAAAGGACTCCTAGTTAGGTATGGTTTCTCAGCCAGATACTTCCTAATTCTACTAGCATCCTCCATCCTAACCAAAGCTCACACATGTTTAGAAAATAAGCACAAGAGTGAGGTTCAAGAATGGGCCAAGCATAACAACTTCACACATTAAGTTTTAAAAAGAAAAAAAAAAAGCTGAAAATGTAATGATTTCTTAGGCTGGTTCAAAATGTCCCTAATAAGATGACTCTCAAGGCTCTGTTTGAGGTGGGTCACAAGATGCCAGCATCTGAAATATGAAATATATAACAAAGACTGGAGAAAATTGGGATGTCAGTTTGAAGTACCAGAGGGACACACAGGGGAGGTTCTGAAATCAACTAGTATATGAGTACAGGCTTCAGGGAACAAACAAGGCTAGAATACAGACACAGAAATTATCAGCCTATAGGTACTCAGCCAAGACCTTGAGATATGAGAGAACATCTAGGGAAGAGACACAAAGTAAGAAGAGCACTAGATACAGAAGCTAGAAGCCTGAGATACTTCCGACATTTATGGGGAAAACTGTGTGGTGCATGAGTGTTCCATGAGGGCAATGAAATTGACCAAAATAAGAGAGAGCATGGAGGGGAGATAAGGGGAATGGCCCATGTGCCAATATCTTTGATGACCAGGAAAAAATTGGTAGGAGGCTGCTAGATGGCAGCAAAAAGACAGATGCTATGAGCCTCAAACTAGATTTTATATGAAAGCTGAGAATTGTCTAGAAGTGTCATCGTTAAGCAATAAAAATGTTTTTTTAATACCTTCTCTGCTCCAAAGTACATATCTGGGGAAATAAATAGACTCAATCACTGTCCCTGGAAGAAATACAGGAACAGGGTAAGGGGGAAGCACTGCCTTAGAGAATAGTTGTATTTTAATCAGATCAAGGAGATAGAGGAGGCATTCTGTGAAGTGGAGGGTGCAGGCAACTTGACCATCTCAGAAGAGGGATTCTTCAAAGCCCAGAAGAAGTACTTGTGAGGGAAGGTATAAAGCAACATTAAGATATATAATGTGAGTCACATCTGTTACTTTAAATTCTCTAATAGCCACATCTTTTTAAAAGATTTTATCAATTTATATGTGAGAGAGACAAAGGAAGCATGAGCAGGGCAGAGGGAGAGAGACAAGCTGACCTCCTACTGAGAGCAGAGCCCAACACAGGACTCGATCCCAGGACCCTGAGATAGACTTGAGCCAAAGTCAGATGCTGAACTGAGACACCCAGGTATCCCGACTAGCCACATTTTTAAAAAGAGACACAGTAAAATTAATTAGAATATATTTAACCCAGTGTATCCAAAATAATTGCATTTTAACATATCAAAATCTGGTGTGCACTTTACACTTAACAACCATCTCAATACTGACCAGTCTCATTTCAAGTACTCAATACCCATGTGTGGCCAGTGGCTGCTTTACAGAACAGAAAATATCCAGATGAAAGATGAATCAGGAACACACACACACACACATACACACACACAAAATCTTAGCAATAACAATAGAGAAATACTGACTAGAGGGGTTTGCATTTTGGATATTCAATAAAAATTGGGATGTATGCCATGGTGAAAGCTCCAAGGAATAAACAAAACTTGCCAAACCACAACAGAGGCTCATGCTGGAGTCTGAGATGGTGATGGGTTAGCCTGAGTCAGAAGAGAACCAGCCTTCTGCTGACCAGGCCATATCTGAGATGGCAATGGTAAAACAACAGTATTTTAGCCCAAAGCTCTCAAGTGTACAAAAGAAGAACCAACACCCAAAAAGACAAACTAATTTCCCTAATAGCCTATATGCAATTGTGCAGGGAGCCTTCCCACCTTAACTTTTTATTCCAGAGTTGCTCTGAGCATCTTGTATACAATCTTTAACAATAGAAATAACTTACATCTGGCATAAAACAGACATATAAGAAACATTAGGAGGGTTGACTTTAGGGCAACATTTCACCAACACACAAAGGCTCACTCTTAACCAAGTTCACACCAATCTTACCAACTATTTTCTTACCTTGTGAAAGAAGGCAGCACCTGTCAGCACCATGGACAGCTCACAGGAGTAATTGGAGTTGTAGAGCCAGGACTGGTGAGGGATGTCCCACGCATGGTAACGGCCGGGGAAACCCACAATGCGGTCCCGTGCTTCTCTCCACACCCTCAGAAAACACAAGTAGATGCACACTGAGTGTGAGTACAAAGTTCTAAGATGTTCAGAAACAGTTGAAATTATTGCCTCTATTTTGCAGGCTCTGGCCACCTTGGGCTATTATTTCTTTTTTCCTCTTAAAAATTTTTAAATAATGTAAATCAATCACAGGCCAAACTGGATAAGAACAAGCAAACAGTGCTACATGTAACTTCTTTTTTTTTTTTTTTTTTTTTAATTTATTTATTTATGATAGTCACACACACACAGAGAGAGAGAGAGAGAGAGGCAGAGACACAGGCAGAGGGAGAAGCAGGCTCCATGCACCGGGAACCCGATATGGGATTCGATCCCAGGTCTCCAGGATCGCGCCCTGGGCCAAAGGCAGGCGCCAAACCGCTGCGCCACCCAGGGATCCCTACATGTAACTTCTTTAATAACCATCTGCTTGTTGCTCTTCTAACATCTGGCAGCCAGCACTTCTCCAGCCTTTTCAGAAAGAATCAGCCAGAATAATAGGAAAGGAGATAACTAAAGAGTCTCCAAAATGACATACATACAGCAATCTGCTAAGAAGCAGGAAGAAGATACCAATTTCTAGTTCTATTTATTTTTAATCTTAATTCTCAAAACAGTTTTGATTTTTTTCTGTGCTATTTTCTATTTTTATTTTTCTTCTGAAAAGTTTTGTTTTTAATGAGCACAATAGGACTTGTATATAATTTATGTATATTACATACTTAACTTTTCTCTTACTGGAAGATACACCATAAAAAGAAAAAAGCTTGCAGAACACTGATTTAACCACAGGAGACTGTTGGCTGGAGTAAGGTGCAACAGTCTTAGTTCCTGATTTGGGCAGACCTGAGGCAGAAACCTGTACCATCAAAAGAAGTGATCCAACTTGATGGAATGAGCACTGGGTATTATACTATATGTTGGCAAATTGAATTTAAATTTAAAAATGTAATTAAAAAAAGTGATCTACAGGACCATACAAATGAAAGATTCATAAATGCAAGAAATAATAAACTGAAGAACACCTGGGCAGCTCAGCCACTTAAGCATGTGCCTTTGACTCAGGTCATGATCTCAGGGTCCTGGGATCAAGCCCCACACTGGGCTCTGCTCAACGGGGAGTCTGCTTCTCCCTCTCCCTCTGTCCCTCCCCCCACTCATGTGCACACTTGCACTCTCTCTCTCTCTCAAATGAGTAAAATCTTTAAAAAAAAAAATGATACATTGAAAAGACAGCATGTTTTCAGGATAAACTTTTATATCACCCCCAAATTTATAGATAAGGTAGAGCAAAGAAAATCAGTTCCCCAACTTTACAGGCTAAAATCATAAAGCTGAAAGCAGTTATACTCTATAGAATACTATGGCCCTAAAGAAGTGCTTCAGGAGTCTTGTAAAGAAAAAAAAAAAACTGCTATATCCCTAATCCAGCTCACTCCAGAACAAGATTTAAACTGCTCAAGAGAAAAAAATAAAATAAAATAAAAAATAAAAATAATAAATAAATAAATAAATAAATAATAAACTGCTCAAGAGGAGCACACGGGTGGCTCAGAGGCTGCGCACCTGCTTTCAACTCAGGTCATGATCCTGGGGTCCTGGGATCAAGTCCTGCATCGGGCTCCCTGTGGGAAGCCTGCCTCTCCCTCTGCCTGTGTCTCTGCCTCTCTTATTCCCATGAATAAATAAATAAAATCTTTTAAAAAATAAAAATAAAAAAATAAACTGCTCGAGAAACTCATCACTCACATAGAACTTTAATTCATAAAACACAAAAGATGTCATTCCAAAAGAATTCCTCTATTAAGTTTAAAGGCAATTAATTGAATCCTATAGATGAGAAACCACAACTTGTATCACAATATAACCGCCTTCTTCATGGGCCTTCTGGCATCTCCTACCCAAGTCCTACCTGAGCCCTAACTTACTTCCTAAAAATAACTCCAAATGACTAACCTAAAAGCTGTAAGATGTTTTCAATATATTTTGATATTTATAGAATGTAAGAATTGCTAATAAATACCAGTGGGATATCAAATATTATCAATATTCCTAAAAATGCTTATCTCTTCAAATGCCTATTGCTCCTACTAGTCCTCAAGCAGCAGAATAGGAAACAATATTTCAATCATCTGATTTGGTTGCTATCAATAATGTAATAAGTTCTCAATAAGCCAGAATCTCATTGGCTACATGATATCAAAAGATAACATATCTAATTTGTTAAGGGCTGTCAACCATTACACAGTCAACTGGACGTTATTTGTTAAATAATAAGGAAAAATCAATATGGAAGTACCAATATTAAAAAAGAAGAAGAAGAAGTAGTACTGATATGAGATAAACTCAGATAAAGGCTTAAATTCCTGGGACAGTACATCAGTAGTTTTAGATAGTATGGCCTCAGTGGATATTTGAAAGTTAGGCATTTAAGGGGCACCTGGGTGACTCAGTCAATTGGGCATCTGTCGTTGGCTCAAGTCATGATCTGAGAGTCCTGGGATTGAGCCCCATATTGGGCTCCCTGCTCAGCTGGGAGCCTGCTTCTCCCTCTCCCTCTGCCTGCCACTCCCCATACTTGTACTCTCCACCCCCCCCAAAGAAATAAGTAAAATAGAAAAGAAAGAAAGAAGGAAGGAAGGAAGGAAGGAAGGAAGGAAGGAAGGAAGGAAGGAAGGAAGGAGAGAAAGAAAGGAAGGAAGTTAGGCATTTTAAAATATTGACTATAGGGACACCCTGGTGGCTCAGTTGGTTAAGTGTCTGACTCTTGATTTTGGCTCAAGTCAGGATCTCAGATCTAGCTGAATGGGCTCCACACTCAGCAGGGAATCTGCTCCTCTTCCTCCCCCTTTCCCCTTCCCCGCTCATGTGCATGCACTCTAAAATAGATAAATCTTTTTTAAAAAATAAGTAAAATACCAACTATAAATAATGCTACAATTTTACATATAAAAATGTTGTATGTAATCAATTCCTTAACATCATACTCAAATTTGTGCTGCACTAAATTTTTTTTAAATATTTATCTATTCATGAGAGAGACAGAGAGAAGCAGAGACACAGGCAGAGGGAGAAGCAAGCTCCTCACAGGGAGCCCGATGTGGTATACGATCCCGGATCCCAGGATCACACCCTGAGCTGAAGGCAGACGCTCAACTGCTGCGCCACCCGGGCACCCCTGGACTAAATATTTTGAATGTATATGCCATATTACAGGTCAGGCTTTGGTATACTTTACCTTTAATGAATTGTTCTTTAAATGAGTTAATGTTCTAATTATCAACACACTATCTTTTTAAAGATTTATTTATTCACTTTAGAGAGAGAGCACAGGGAGGTACAGAGTGCAGAGGGAGAGGGAGAGAGACTCCTTGCTCGGAACTGACCTAGGGCTCAATCCCACAATCCTAACTAAGATCATGACCTGAGGGTAAACCAAGAGTCCAATGCTTAACATACTGTGCCACCCAGGGGCCCCCTAACACACTATAATAGGAAGATATTTTCAAAGGTAATTTTATAGCTCAAACTTCAAAACAGAAAATTTGCTAGATAAATGAAACTTTGAAAAACTAAGGAAAATTTTAGAAATAATGAAATCAAGATAGTATTCCACTGAATAACCTGAATCGTCAGTGATATTCTTCTATTTACATTTCAAATTTAAATATTATCATCTTAGAAATAAGTACATCAATTCAACCTTTTTGTGATATGAACTTTGACACATCACTTACCACACATTTCCATATTAGTACAGTTTAATAAAAAAAAAGTTAACCTTTCAAATACTACATTTTTAAAAAGATTTTATTTATTTATTTGAGAGAGAGAGCAGAGTGAGAGAGCGAGCACGAGCAGGGTGGGGAGGGGCAGAGGGAGAGAGAGAAGCAGACTCCCTATTGAATAGGGAGCTGGATGCATGGCTCAATCCCAGGACACCAGGATCATGACCTGAGCCAAAAGCAAACACTTAACTGAATAAGCCACCCAGGCACCCCCAAATACTATATATTTTAAATAAAGACATATTTTTAAGCAGGTGTGTGAGATCAAAACAACTTTTAATGAATTACCTGAATGAAGCAAAAGATGTTACTGTTAATTTTTTCTAAAGATTTTATTTATGTTACAGAGAGCATGAAGGGGGGGAAGAGCAGACAGAGAAGGATAAGTAGACTCCACACTGAGCATAGAGTCTGATACAGGGCTCAATCCCACCACCCTGAGGTTATGACCTGAGTTGAAATAAAGAACTGGACACTTAACTGACTGAGCCACCCACGTACCCTATTACTGTTAATTTTTAATTAAAAAATTAAAAATTTCATGATCTTCAAAACTTTGGCAAAGCAGTTTTGATTAAAGCAGTAAATATTTAAGGTATTACAGTATATTAAAGTATACTTCCATCTAATGTAAATGTAATAATGTACATAAATGTAAAGTATTACATTTAATGTAAGAAAGAAAACATGGAAGTATAACCAACAAGAATGAGAATGTCTCTTTGTATGATAAAGTCCATATTAGTTCTTTCTAGTTCATTAAGAATCAAATGATTTGAAATGCAATAAAAACAAAGTGTAAAACCAATGAATAATTCAAAATGTGTAAAAAAAATATAAGGTGAGATTTTGCTTCCTACCTATCTAAAAAACAAGAGTTTCTTTTCTAAGCTCCCTGTTTCTTGTATTTATCTTATATTATGATAGTATATATGACTTTTCGTTCTCTCCAAAACAAGATATTGAGGAACCTATACTAAACCATGGCAAAGGAAAAGGTTTTGGTTAGTTTTCCCTTTGGAAAAGAAAACCCATAAAGCAGAGCCATGATATTACAGAGAAAAAGATCAACGTCCTGTTGCAGAATTCAAACGTTTCACTCCAAGACAATAGAGATACTTGGATCCAGGAAGAGAAACCCACCTTCCAGACCATAATCCCATACCTCCTCTTAAGCTTGTGCTGTCTTTTCTTTCTTTCTTTTTCCCAATAAAGTTTGATGAGATATAAATCACATACCATAAAATTCACTCAATGTAAAAGCATTTGAATTGGTGGGTTTTAGTACATTCACAAAGTTGCGCAACCACCACCACTATCTAATTTCAGAATATTTTCATCACTCTAGAAAGAAACCCCATACCCATTAGCACTCAGTCCTCATCTCCCTCTGTCCCCAGCCCATTGCAACCACTCATCTATCTGACTCCATCAATTTGCCTTACACGGACATTTCATATAAACAAAATCAAACAGTATGTGGCCTTTGCACCTGGCTTCTATCACTTAGCCTGTTTTCTAATTCACCCACACAGTAGCTCATATCAGTACTTCACTCCTTTTTATTGCTAAATAGTATTCTGTTGTATGGATATATTGACCTTTTTTTTTTAATCCATTCATTAGCTGATGGATGTTTGGGCTGTTTATACTTCATTTGTTTGTTTAACAACTGATTTGCGTGTGTGTGTGGCAAAATATATGTAATAAATTTACAATTTTAATCATGTTTAAGTGCACAGTTCAATGGCATTAAGCACATTTTCACACTGTACAACCATCACCTCCATCCATCTCCAGAAGTTTTTCATCTTCCCAATCTGAAACTCTGTGCCTATGAAACACTAACTCCCCATTCCTCCTTCCTCCAGCCCCCAGCAACCACCATTCTACTATCTGTCGCCATGGATCTGACATATAAGAAGAATCATATGATATTTATCCTTCTGTGTTGATTATACTTGTTGACTATTATAAATAATGCTGCTATGAACATCCATGTACTGCTTTAATATGAGCATATGTTTTCAATTCTCTTGGGGCCCCTGTGTTTTACCTGTCTGTTAAGAATCTATCTTCCTCGGGGATCCCTGGGTGGCTCAGCGGTTTAGTGCCTGCCTTTGGCCCAGGGCATGATCCTGGAGTCCCAGGATCGAGTCCCGTATCAGGCTCCCAGCATGGAGCCTGCTTCTCCCTCTGCCTGTGTCTCTGCCTCTCTCTCTCTCTCTCTCTCTCTGTGTGTGTGTGTGTGTGTGTGTGTGTGTCTATCATGAATAAATAAATAAATAAATCTTAAAAAAAAAAAAGAATCTATCTGCCTCTTTCTTTGCTTCGTAAGTTGGTTTGCCAAACCCATATTATTTTTTTTCCCTGAGGGGAGAGTTCTTGTTATAGCTGCCTTTTCCTTTTGAATCTAGGTCTGCTCCATTCCCATTCAAGTGAAAAAAGGAAATTGGAAAGTTAAGAAAAAGCTCCTAGATCAGAGATGCCCAAACAAATGAGAAGAGTCAGGGTGATAAAAGATTAGGCAGTACAGCCAAAAGTAATTCTCCAATTCTATATCAGAAGCTAAACCATGAATTTCCAATGATCGTTAAGAAATTCTTACAACTCAACAATAAAAAGACAACCCAAATAACAATGGGCAAAGGATCTGAAAAGACATTTCTTCAAAGAAGATACACACAAATGGTTACCAGAGACATGAAAAGATACTCAATATCATTAGTCATTAGGAAAATGCAAATGAAAACTATATTCAAATAACACTTCACACACAGTAGAATCTCTATAAATAAAAAAATGAAAAATAGCAAGTATTGTCAAGGACATGGAGAAATTAGAATCCTTATATACTGCTGGTGGCAATATAGAATGGTGCAGCCTTTGCGGAAAACAAGTTAGCAGTTATTCAAAATGTTAGAGTTACTATACGATTCAGCAATTCCACTCCAACCTATATTTCCAAGAGAAAGGAAATGTGAATACAAACACTTGTACATGAATTTTCATAGCAGCATTATTCAATAACCAAGAAGCAGAAATGACCCAAAAGTCCATCAACAGATAAAGAGACCAACAAAATGTGTATATCTATACAAAATGAAGTACTGACGCATGCTATGAGATGGATGAACCTTTTAAACACTATGTTAAGTCAAAGGAGCCAGTTACAAAACCGCACATATTATATGGTACCAATTAGTCAATGTCCACAACAAGCAAATGTATAGAGCACAGGCAGATTAATGGTTACCTAGGGCTTAGAGAGATTGGAGGGAAATGGGAAGGGACCACTTATTGGTACACAGGATTTCTTTTGGGAGTAATGAAGATTTCTAAAAAGATCATGGTGATGGTTGCATAACTTTGTAAATATACGAAAAACCAATGAATGATACACTTAAATGAGTGAACTGTAGGACATCTGAATTGTATTCAATAAATACTACCGACGAATTGTGAGAAAATGATCACAAACTTGGATGTCGCAGTAAATGTCAAACTGCTTTAAAAGTTTCTAAGGCCTACCCTCAATTTTTATACTTACCTCACCGTGGACAGATAATAAAGTGTCCATGGCCTGCCTACCACTCCATGACACACTCTGAATAGCCCTCATCTAATTCATTCTCTTAACTGTAATGCTCCCTCAACTGGGATATATAAGCCCCAATAAGAACTACTAAGATTCAAGAAAACAGTATAGTTAGTTTAGTGGTTGATTCCAGGTTCTGGAGTCAGACAAACCTGCATGTGAATTCCAGCTTTGCCACTTACTTTCTAGCATCATAGTTTTGTTCTCCTGGATCTTAATTTACTCCTATGTAAAATGGAGATGAGTACAACTTACATAATCAAGTTTCAGGATAAATCACATGAAGTGCTCAGCTAGTCTCTGGCACACAGTTATGGGTCCAACAAATGTCATGCACTGTCATCATCAGAACTTCCTCCTGCTCCCCCTTTTTCCTCTTGGCTCTTTGTACCTAACACCATTTTTTCCTAAATCTTTCAAGCCCCGGGACTCTGGCACCATTCCATTGCTCTAACATGTTGTTTCTGCCTGACTGGGAGCTGTTCCCCAACATTGTAAACACAAAAACCTCACATTTCTTTCAGGAAACTACCCTGGCCTCCACTCAGTCCATGTGGTTTGTGGTTTTAAGATGATGTACTTGCAGCTCCAGGGCCAGGCAGGTAATCCTAGTCTAGTCAATCACAGAATCCATCTCCCTGGTCTCAAACAAAGAGCCTTTGCAAGATCAAAGGCAACAAAGAGGAAAGCAAAACCTTAAGATGAAGAGAAATGGAGTTCTCTAATATCATCTAAGACCCAAAATCCAGCTATGTCTTGAGTCAGCCTTTAACTCTGAGGGTTTCTGTAACTATCAGCCAAAAAAATTATTTTTGCTGCCTAATCCAGGTTTGAGTTAGTTTTCTGTCATTTGCAAACAAAGGTGTTTCTCGATTGAAAATCAGCTGCTCACCGAAACCCAAACATGATTTCATCATGGCGGAGGTGAGCATCATCATCAATAGACAGAATGGCCTCTGTCTCAATTTCATTCCAGGGCAAGAATCGATTGTTCAAACTGTTCTTCTCAGTACGGACAACCTGTAAGGAAGAAGGAAAAACACTAACGATCAATGCTGCATTATAGAATGCAAAACCAAAACTGCCTTTAGGTCAAAGGAGACTGTGACTGAATTTACTAAATAATCATACCTGGTTGCCTACGGCTTGTAAAACCTAGCATAAGCCTTTCAGGAATAGAAACTGCCTTATAGGGACACCTGGGTGGCTCAGTGGTTGAACATCTGCCTTTGGCTTGGGTTGTGATCCTGGGGTTCTGGGATGGAGTCCCGAATGGGGCTCCCAGCACGAACCTGTTTCTACCTCTGCCTATGTCTGCCTTTCTCTCTGTATCTCTCATGAATAAATAAAATCTTTAAAAAAGAAACTGCCTTATAATTTAGCAAATGTATAAATATTTCATATTTTAAGCTTTATTCATTTGCTAATTTTCTTGTGAAACAAGCTAAAGCTGAGGATTATTTTACATAAGCAACATAGTCTAGGGAAATTAATAACTTTCCCAAGAGAACACAAGGTGGCAGAGTAGAACTGAGGTTATAATTCCCAGCTCTGAAATCCTGAGGCTTGCTCATAAATTTTAAAACCCAACTCAGAAATTCCCTGGGTCTGTGTCATTTCTGATGCCTAATTTTAAGGCCTTTTCCTGGTATTTTAAAAAAGAGAGAGGGAGAGCCCATCCAGTTGAGGTTAATTACCTCACCTTTGCAATTCCCACCTGCAGTACTAATTACACATACAAAAGCTTTTTTTCTTTCAAGGGGTACCTAATTCAGAAAAACTAAAAGCTGTGTCCACAGCAAATCCCAATTCAAAGAATTTCTATCCAAAATGATCCATATACAAAGCAGTATTTTCTTCTAAACAAAGATTAGTGCCCAAACAGAACTACACTATAATTTTTTTAAAATTTAGATAAGCATAGTTTACTACAACATAGGTGGTAGCTATTATTATTCAACTTGCCCAAAACTTAAATGAGGATGACCATACTCAGTACTTTAATAGTTCATTTTATTTTTATGGTATCTATATCTAATTAATCCAACAAAAAAGGAACTACCATTTTAGTCTCAAAAAAAAAAAAAAAAAAAAAAAAACAAAGAGAAGTTCCTGAGGAATCATCTTTTTAGAAAAGCAGAAAGGGTCACCTTACTTTCAACAGAAATTTACTTGTACTGAGAGGAAGCTCTACCTCGCTTGAAGAATGGAATTACGTGCAGGGTCTGAAAGTCTACGAATGGTTTCAAAGGTACTCCTATGGCCTCACAAATATTGGCTCTTCAGCTTAAAATATTTTTTCTACTATTTTTCTATCAGAATTACTCTCCCTAGAGACCTAGCTCACACACCTGTCACTTCTCCCTCTTCAAAATGAATCACTTCTATGTTTTTAGAGTCCACATACTTCAATTAATTCATTCTAACACACTTAGAATCCAATTACTTCAGAGCTCAAAGAACCGTGGAGTCCAACTCTTATCTTGTACACGGCCAAATGGCAGAGCCAGACACCAACTTGTGCCTTCTAACTCTAAAGCAGTCTTTTTTCTGCTAAACTTATATTAAATTTAGAAATCTCATCAAACCAGAGCCCTATGGAAAATGCATTGTGTACCATCAAGAAAGAAAAATGCTGCCCAATAAGCACATGAAATAGTTTATCACTTAGAATGTTCACTTTATTAGAGACCTTTTTAAGACTCTGCTCAGCCACAGAGGAGTTTCTCCCAAGACAAGAAAGGATATGTAACAGATTTGCTATTACAGAGAACAGATATCAGTGACAGACATGGAAATTCACCTTGCCCTGAAGCATGTTTGACCAGTATAAAAAAATCCCTGGGCTTAAAGCTTAGGTCTCCCAAACCCAGATTCAGCAGGTACAGAACAAAGCACTGAGGTCTGGGTCAGGGGGAAAAGAAGAGCAAGGAAGAAGAGATGATCAAATACTCACCATAGCAGCTGCTGGGCTCCATCCCCAGGGAGCAGGAAAGTGGCCAGAAGTAGCAGAAGCCAAATGCCAACCTCAGCAACCATAAAATGCCATGTATCTTAAGATGCACCCAATTTCAGAGATGTTAAAATGTTAATAATGTCCACTTTACAATTAATGGAACTATGGCAGCTGTTTGCTCAGCCATACCCAACAAACAACCTTGGTACTTCATTTCACTTCCCTAACACGCCTAGCATTCACTTAATACAGAACTGCATTTCTGTCAGTTCAGGTGAACAAAGCTCCTCGCTCAACTCTAGCAATGAATACACATAGCTTAAAATGAAGAAGAAATAACTGAAAAATCCAGTTCTTGAATACTCAGTTGTAGATTAACAGTTTTGCAGGTTAGACACCAGGAGGATTATCTACAGCAAAATTAGTAATCCAGGAACACAGCATGGAGCTTTAGTACTCAAAGTGTGAGCCAAATACTAGCAACATGGGCCACACTTAGAACTCTCTTAAAAGTGCAGGCCTACCCGAAACCTACCACGTCAGAACCTGCAAAATTCCCCAGATGATTCCTATGCACACTAAATTTTGAGAGGGTTGGTAGAGGAAAAAGCAAGGCTTTGGAGTCAATCAGAAAAGCCTAAATTCAAATTCCAACTCCACCACTTCCTTGTTGTTCAAAGATAAGCAAGCACCCTTTCTGCTAAGTGAATACAGCACCGTGTTGTGTGGAGAAATGGAACTTGCTTATCATCCAAACTTGACAATCTTATAAACAACCTAACCTACTCTAAACACAAGAGGTAACAACAAAAACTAAAATAGTTGTGATCTAAGGCCACAAACATTTCCAAAATTTTTATCCAATTTACAAAGTAAATCAAATCAAGAGGACCTGCTTCCGTTCTTTGGAAGACTTAGAACTGAAGATCTAATACCAAATGTGTTTTAGCCTAGATTTCACATCCATTTTTTTTTAGCAAGTTTATTAAAGTCAATTAAGAGTCAAGTCCATTAAGAACAACTACTATGGGGGCACCTGGGTGGTTCAATAGATTATGCATCTGCCTTTGGCTTAGGTCATGATTCCAAATCCTGGGATTGAGCTCCACGTCAGGCTCCCTAATCAGGCTCCCTAATCAGTGGGGAGCCTACTTCTCTATCTCTCCCTACTGGTGCTCTCTCTCTCTCTCATGCTCAGTCTCCCTCTCTCTCTTCCAGATAAATAAAATCTTAAAAAAAAAAAAAAAAGAAGGAACAACAACAACTATTATGGATTCCAGAAATGCAGTACACATACTGCCTCTGCTCATCCCAGTAAAATTCCTCTGGGCTGAATCGCAGCACGATTTTCAGGTTTAGGGAACTGATACAATAGTCATCAGAATAAAAGAAAATATTTCAGGATTCACAGAAACACAACATTATGAATTGCAGCAGCTTATTTCTGGTTAGCTCACAAACAACTGTGGTCAATAAATCTGCTTTAAGAATTTACAGCAGTGGGATCCCTGGGTGGCGCAGCGGTTTAGCGACTGCCTTTGGCCCAGGGCGCGATCCTGGAGACCCGGAATCGAATCCCACGTCGGGCTCCTGGTGCATGGAGCCTGCTTCTCCCTCTGCCTGTGTCTCTGCCTCTCTCTCTCTCTCTCTCTCTCTCTGTGTGTGTGTGTGTGTGTGTGTGTGTGACTATCATAAATAAATTTTAAAAAATTAAAAAAAATAAAAAATAAATAAAAAAGAATTTACAGCAGTGATTCTCAACTCTGAGTGATTTTGCCCACCAAGAAACACTTAAAACAATGTCTGTGTACATTTTTGGTTATCACAAATGGTGGTGGAAGGGGGCAAGCTACTCATGCCTAGTGAGCAGAGGCCAGGGATGCTGCTAAATCCTACAAAGTATAAGACAACCCCCACAACAAAAAATCATCCAGCCCTAAATGTCATTAGGGCCACTGCTGAGACACACTGATTTAGAGTCAATGATCAGAAGACAGTACAGCAAACTTCAAAGAATAAATGTAGTTTGTTATTGAAGAAAAATCACCTTTCCTCATAACCAAAAAGAAACTCCTACAATTATAAACCCTGCACATATAGACTAAAATTAAAGAAGGGAAGAGTAAAAGCTCTCTTCTAACAGTTTTACCTCAAAGCTATAGTGTTTAATGGCTAGACACAAGCACAGCAAACCAACCATTATCATTCTGGCACCAAAATCATAAGGGCAAAAAAACTTAAATATTTGTAATGCAGACCTGCAGATCAGCACTGGCCTTTAAGAGTTTGAGAAATGGCAGGTTGAACATGAAAGAAATGAGTCATCCAGAGTGGTAAGCCTTGTTTAGGAAATATTCTCATTTTTGTTGATGTTGTTTTGTTTTTCAAATTAAAAAAAACTTCTTCCACAATAACGTGTATTTATTCATGCCATATGATTATACCCTAGTATCCTGTAAACATGAAGACTGATCTTCGTGTTACTGAGTGAATTACTGGTTATGACCTTGACCATAATATATAGACCCTGGCATACAGTAGGCATTCAACAAACATTTTATAAATGAATGAATGAACAAATGACTAGGAAATAAGCCCTAATTTAGCCCTGTCGATTCTATTTTCAGAATATAGAATAAAGACTTGATAATTTATATATCAAAACTATAACATTCTATATACTGAAACCTAATATTTAATCTAGTTTTCTACAGCAAAACTATCCTCCAACCTACAACTATCAATCAAGTCAGGAGCAGCACTCACTAATATTCATTTTTCTTGTTTCACATACATTATATGGTCTCATTCATTTGGGGAATATAAAAAATAGTGAAAGGGAATAAAGGGGAAAGGAGAGAAAATGAGTGGGAAATATCAGAGAGGGTGACAGAACATGAGAGACACCTAACTCTGGGAAACGAACAAAGGGTAGTAGAAGGGGAGGTGGGCAGGGGGATGGTGTGACTGGGTGACAGGCACTGGGGGGGGGCACTGGACGGGATGAGCACCGAGTGATAGGCTGTATGTTGGAGATTGCACTCCAATAAAAAAAATTTTTTTTAAATGCTTCACTAGTTCTCCCATTTACCATCATTCATAAAAACCTTGACTTTTACTCATTGCACCTCTCTTCCCATTGCAATGGAACAGTACAGCAGTCATGGCTTAGAACCCCACCATATGCAAATGTATGCAAGTGTATGCATGATCAAAAAATAATTAGTAACCTCAGGTAACATTCGAGTTGGTTCTTGAGAAATTCTAGAATTTATGAATGATAAAGAGCTACTATTCTAATGGGATCCTTTCTCCTAGCATGCTAACAAGGCATTTGGCTTTTAAATCCAGGTAGAATCAGCAAATCCAGATTAATTAGGAAAGTATCAATTTAAATAAATATTTAATTAGTTATCATGATAAACTTGGTGCCCAATTAATAGTAAGCAAATATCTCTTAATATCTAAGGGATGGAAATGTAAGTAGTTGCTATTAATAAGGAACAATAAAATATTTCAACCATTAGTAAGTGATAGTTGCTTAAGTATAGCAGGATGAATTTGGATTCAAAAAGAAGTACTTAAATATGGAATCTTTTATAAAAGCAGCTCATGACTAGCCACTGGCAGGTCTCTGAAGTCAGTAAGCAAGAAAAATAGGGCATGAAGAGATTAAGTGAATTAACCCAAGTCATACAGTAGACCAACAACACACAAGAAGGTAAAATATACCTGAGAAGTAATAAAATTAGAAAATGTATGTGGAGGGGCTGCTGGGTGGCTCAGTCAGTTAAGTGGTCAGCTTTTGATTTCGATGCAGGTGATGATCTCAGGATCATGTGATGGAGTCCCACATCAGGCTCCATGCTGAGCAGGGAGTCTGCTTGAGATTCTCTCTCTCCCTATGCCTATGCCCCTCCCCTGGTTCACAAGAACATGTGCACACGTGCTCACTCCTTCTCTCTCAAATAAATAAATCTTTTTTAAATTTTTAAAAAGAAAAAAAAATTTTTAAAAAGAAAATGTATGTGGAAAATATAAAGCACCATAAAAACACATAATGCCACCGACTAAATTCAGCAGTTTAAATACATTTTTAATGTTATCCTTTCTCTTTTTCTTTTCTATTTTTTTTAAAGAGAGGGAGAGAGAGAATCCCAAGCAGGTTTCAAACCCAGCATGGAGCCCAATGGTGGGGCTCAATCTCACAATCCTGAGATCATGACCTGAGCCAAAATCAAGAGTTGGGAGGCTTAAACAACTGAACCACCCAGGTGCCCCTCCTTTTTCTCTTTTAAGATCAAATTTTGCCCAACCAAAGCCAACAGTCTCCAGCCCCAAAACATACACATGTGTAATACACTTCTGTAATGAATACATTTCTGAAAATAAACTTTATGTCAAGTCACTTCTAAATAAAATCTTCTATCTTAATCTCTAACCAAAAAGGTCTAAACTATATTTCCTCTCCTTATCATACAGACAACTAGGTAAACTCACTTTTGTCTTCCATCCTCCCCTTTCCTAGAACTTAAAAAAAGAAACCCCATCATAGAGCTTGGGAATCAAGAAAATGAGTCCAAAAGGAAGCACACAGTCATATGTACCTCACTGTGAGAACCCATGTGAAACAGAGCTTGAGGTGATGGTGATCAACAGAGAAAGGTCAAGTAGTATTAAGATATCTTGATTTTTCAAGGGACTCGTTCAGTAAACACTAAGTGGTAGGGACAAAAAGGAAATGCACAAAAGTAAGGGAAAAGAATAGGAAAGTTAACACAATGAATTGTGTTATATACATTTTCTATTTATAACTAACTTTAAATTTGGGTCTATGCAGTATTAAAAAAATAATATATTTTAGGTTATAAGTCTATTTTAACTAATAGAAGACAAAAAGTTACACGTGATCCCTATGAAACTGTAGGTAAAATTGCATAGTTAGAGGTTCACCATCAAATGAGAGAATGCACATGAAGAACACAACACAGTGCTGACCTAGCACACAGAAAATGCTCAAAAATTGTTAACACTTATTATCACATAAAATTAATACAATCTCTTCCTATTTTATTTTGTGGTTTTATTTTGTGATTATATATATATATATTTTGTGATTATATATATATATATATATATACTGAGCCTTATTCAAGAAATTTAGATTTGGTAAAAAAGAAAAATATGTTCTGACCATGGTCAGAAGTCCTAAGTTCTAATTTCAATATTAATTAAAGTGACCTAAAGCAATAAAATTTCAGTCTCAGATTCTTTACTTTGAATTAATAAGAAGAGTACATATAGACTAAGAAGGGGAGATATTACCTAAAGAACTGATCTGTAGCAATTAGGAAATCATTTATGCAACATGACTTTTCAGCAATTGCTTTATGTTACACATTTATAATTTTTTTCTATTATTTTCTAATTTCTGGTAGCTTTGTTTTATAGAATTCTCCTTTACAGTCATGCAGCCCCTTTTCGAATGGAAAAAAGAAAGCCATAGCTATAAAATTACTAAATAAAATGTCAAAAAAACAAAAACCAAGCCCAGATACGCCAATACCGAATGAAGTCTACCAGACTTTAATCTTGGACCTGGAAAAGCTGGACAAATTTTTTCCTGTTAGTTGTGCTTCAAAATCACAATTTTAGGAAATTATCATCTGATATATTCAAGTAGTATTTTTTAAAGGAGAATGCACATGGATAAAAATAAAGTGTATCAACTTTCTAAGGAATAGCTTTTGGAATTATCTCTACCGTTGCCTGAGGTCTAGCCAGAAGTAAAGCCTTTAACAGCCTGACTGGCAGAGACCCAATCCTGAATATTAAATAACACTGAATTCTCTTCCAGTCTTTTTTTTCCTAGTTGACTACCAGCATGACGACTGACATGACAATAACCACCGTGGCATGACATCAGGTTCCCAAAATAAAATCCTCCTTTTTCAATTCTAATACCAAGGGCTGAGAAGGAAGGAGAAGGGGCAGTGAAAAATAATCTCTTATCTCTTTATATAGTTTTCATTTGGAAAAATGGGCGCATTTTTGCCTTACCACTTCCACAGAGACCTTGGAGTCTACAAGGGAGATGTGATATGCTGTTTACCCTCTCCACCACTAGTGCCCCGGTCCAAGCTGCGAACACCCCTCCGCTAGGCTACCGCAACAATAAATAGCCTTTGAACTGTTTATTCTGCTCTTTTCCCCCACACATATCCTATTACTCCTTGCTCAAAACCCTCCAACAGCATCCTAACACATCTAAAATAAAATCTAGGGGATCCTTGGGTGGCGCAGTGGTTTAGCGCCTGCCTTTGGCCCAGGGCGCGATCCAGGAGACCCGGGATCAAGTCCCACGTCGGGCTCCCGGTGCATGGAGCCTGCTTCTCCCTCTGCCTATGTCTCTGCCTCTCTCTCTGTGTGTGTGACTATCATAAATAAATAAAAATTTTAAAAAAATTAAATTAAAATAAAATAATAAAATACAATAAAATAAAATACAATAAAATAAAATAAAATAAAATAAATAAAATAAAATAAAATAAAGTAAAATAAAATCTAGGATCCTTATTATGGCCCTATATCGTCCTACATGTGCTGACTTCTGCTTTCTCCAACCTGCCTTCAAATGCTCTCCTCAAACACCCAGATACAAAGGGCACTCTTGCCGTGTCTTGAACATAACAAGCTTCTTGCATCTGCCATTCCCCGTTTATTCCTCCAGAATTTACGTGGCCCATTCCCTTACTTCATTCAAGCTTCTGCTCAAATGTCACCTCTTCAAAGAGGCCTTCCTAGGCACTCTATGTAAATTAACTGTAGCTTTTATGGAAAAGAGCATTAGAATTGGGGAACTGGCTGCCCACAAGACTGTCTGAGAAATGAGTAAGTATGCAGTGTGAAGATGAGTGGTGTTTTGAGTGAGCAAGACACTGTTAATAACTGAAACATGTCCTCCTTCATAACAACCCAAGTTTTCAAACTCCATAAGGACAAGTTTTGGTGTTCTTACTTCCAGAGTGCTCCAAATAAAGCCAACCTATTTATTACTATCTTCCAGAATACATAACAGAGTAAGGACGATGTGTTAATTGGTTAGAATGAAGTTAATAACTCGAACCAAAATTTGGGGTGGACTATGTATCAAAAAGAGATTACATGGAGGTTTCTGCTTTCAGGATGGCCAAATAAGCTCCTACCAGATCCAAACTTCCTGTATATGGTAACTATAAACTCTGGACAAAATTACCAAAAAAGCAATTACCTGAAGGCCCTGGACAGTGAGCAGAAGGTGGCAAATTACAGAGAGGAGCTGAAATTTGGGAAGGAATTAACAACATGAGTAGAATCACAGTTGCTTTTACCCAGACAACAGGCCAGAGTCAACATCATGCAGAACAGCTAAACTCACATACAACATCCATGTCTTTCTGGCCTGAAGAACAAGAGGAAAGAGTCTGGGGCAAAAACAACCCTTCGAAAGATAGGAAATTCCAGAAAAGAGAAAGCCAGATAGAGGGAGTTGCAAGTTCTTTGTATAACTACCCAGCCTCTGACCCACCTCTAAACCATGTGGGTATGCTTGGTGCTGTCTGTAAGCAGACCAACAAAAGATAAAAAGACTGAGCTAAACTTTGAGTTGCTGCTCAAGAGACAGAACTTGCAGTTTGAGTCCAACTGAATAAATTGCTTGCAAAAACTAAGATATCAATACCTTTCAAAGAAACAAAACAAAATCCATGGTCTTCACAATATAACACTCACACTGTACAAAACTGTGTGATGTACCAAGGACCAAAAAAATGTGACTCTCAAGAAAAAAGAAAATCAATTCAAACAAATCCACCAAGTGACCTATATGTTGGAATCAGCAAAGATGTTAAAGTAGCTATCATAACTATAAATAAAGTATACTCAAAATGGAAAGAAAAAAGGAAATCTCAGCAGAGAAACAGAAACTATTATTTTAAAAACAAGGATATTCTGGAACTGGAAAATACAATATTTTCAACTTAAAATTCACTGAATGAGCTTAACTGTAGAGATGATACAAAAGTCTGTGAACCTGATGATAAAACAAGAGAAATGATCAAAACTGAAGTACCAGAAAAAAAGGTTTAAAAAAATGAACAGACACTGAGAATTGTGGGATAAAATCAAAGTGTCTAATATACATATAATGGAGCCCCCCAAGGAGCGGAGAAAAAGAATGGAACAGAAAAAAAAAATCAGAATAATGAAGTAAAAATTTTTCAATATATGATGAAAAAAGTTTGACAGATTTAACAAACCCCAGTCAGAATACAAATCAAAGAAAACCATGGCAAGGCATATTATACTCAAACTGCTAAAAAACAAATATAAAGAAGAAGTCTTGAAAGAACCCAGAGAAAAAGAACATATTCCATACAGGGGGAAAAAAAAATCTGAAAACCAGACATGCCATCAGAAACAAGAGAGACTTGAAAACAGAGGAACATCTTTAAGATGCAATGAGTTTTGCATTGTTTTTGGAATGAACTAGCTTTCACATCCCTTGGCATAATATTACTCTCCACTTGACTTCCATTAGTCTTTGTTGTTATGCTCCCAGAGCTAAGGAACCTGATTCAACTTATTTACAAAACAGGCAAGAGACAGAGAGAGCAGTCAGCACCCCCATCACCTTTGTTCAGGGGCCCTACACCATTCTGACAAGATAGCTACTTCATCTAGCGGCACTTTCACCATACCCCATCTGGATTGGAGTCCAATCACCTTGCCCGGGCCCTATGCCATTCGAACTAATGAGAATTAAAGCATTTGGGGCAAGAGTATCCAAGGATGGTGGCGACAAAGGTCACACTTACTCTAAAGCCATATCCAATGTAGTTTCCCCTTTATCTAATTAATAGACAAGAATGAGGAATTTTAATATACAAGTGCCAGGAGACACCCTTAAGACAATCCCTTTCTATTAAAAAACCTAGGGCTCAATAGATTTCATAGCCCACAAATATTTAGTATTTATGCCTAATGCTTAGATGAGAACCTGAGCACAGAGAATCATACATGGCGTATCATTTTCTGAAATGGTATGTGGGTTCTGGGTTGATTCAAATATGCTGATTTCAAATCATTTTCCCTGAAAGATTGCCTGGGAATCACCTTACTGCTAATTTTATAAGAGCTGTTAATAATAAAATAATGGATGGGGTACGTCTGCATCCCAGTTAGGAAAACTACTCCATAACATCCCATAATAGTGCCATTTCTCCACAGGGGAGAGAGCTGCCCATCCCTCCTCGTCTTGATACCTGCTAGTGTTGGCTCTATGCCAAAGAGGTCAGGAATTCAACTGTGGTCCAAAAAACCTGCTCCTCTTAAATAGAAAGCACAGTCAAAATATTAAGAGAATACAATGAATTCTTCAGCTTAAAACTGTTTCCTCTTTTTCAGAAGAGCTAAAAAAAAAAAACTGTTATCGCTAATATGAGCAAGCTATTCAGAATGGCTCCCCATTTGGAAAGTTTCTGGCATTTACCAATTAGGCATTGTATAATTGCCATGAGCTGACCAGTAATCAAAGAGGACTACTTATTTCCCACCAGAGTTAAAAGAAAGGATTAGTTCTGGTAAGTTCTCTAACGAATTTCAGTCATTGTTAACAGGGTGGCATCAGCTTCTCTACATCCCTATCAAATTCAAAGAAAACTCAGGAAAAATGGAAAAGAAAGGCTGCTCTATTATTCTATGTGAGCAGCATCCCCCTTCCATAGAACAAATGCTTTTTTTTTTTTTAACTTCAGTGTGTGTGTGTGTATGTGTGTGTTTAACTTCAATGACATTTTAAAAGTAACTAAAAAAAAAGTGAAATTTATTTGGAAAGAAATCTATAAAGAAATCTCTCCATTCACAGTACTTTTTTTAATATACAAGATAAATTCTGGGATCAAAAGTTTCTAGAATCCTAGTCCGACGAGCCTCAGATTATAAATTTAATTAAATAAAATACAAGAAAAGACTAGCAGCAGTAGTAAGCAAGGAGCAGCAGTAATGAGAAAGAAAATTTCTTTCTAAACAAAATTTTTCTAGAACAAAGATTTCTACAGAAGGTAAGTAGTAACAGCTATGACACAAAAGGAAATTATGCAGAGGACATTAGAAGCCTTTATCAAGTGAAGTGATTTGAAGTTGTCCACAACCTAGCCAGCATATCCATACTGCCTTCCACCTTCTTGGACATGAAGGGATAAGAAGGAATCAAACAATTATTAGGTACCTTTCTAGATTCATCACTGATATTATTTTATTTTCCTCTTTAATCCATAAGTCAGAGAAGTTCATTAAGTCATCAATGATCACAAAATGATTACTTAACTGCAGGTCTGTATTACTCCAAAATTCATACTATATTATGCTGCTGCTCAGAAAATATTACACATGAATTAGTTTCCTGCTGATATAATTTTAAAAACCAGTCTAAAAAAAAATTAAAAAAAAATAAAAATAAAAACCAGTCTAGCCCAAACATTCCCCTTCTAAACAAATTCATACCAAAAACTATACTAATTTTCTTAGGCAAGCTTCTAGCAATGCAGAGCCCATCAGAACTTTTGCCTGCCTTTGCTACCTTTTTCTGGAAAGCATCTATGCCACTTACAACTTGTTCTAAAGGCCTCACGTTTAAGATAAATGGGTAATCTTCTAGATTGCCAAATTTATGCCAGAAGGTAGATAAACAAAGTACTCAAAACTAAAGCCCTATCCTGCATAATTATTATTTTTTCCTGTAAAATACAGCATCTAAATCATGACAGATAAGGTAAAAAATGAGAAAGAATGTGTAAGAGACTATAGAAAAAGTTCAGGATCTCCAACTCCTGAATATTTCAAATCCCAACTGTTCCAAAAAACTTCTACAATCTCCTGATAAAGAAATGGGTCTTCTTGCTAAATCTAGGAGGTAATTAAAACTGCAGCTTCTGGGATCAGACACACTAAAGCTCAGTTCATCTATGATTCATCATGATTATGACCTTGGGCAAAAGAGTTAACCTCTTTAAGCCTCAGTTTTCCTAGCTATAAAGTGAAGAAACCATAATAACGTTCTATAAATCCTAAATTACATTGCCTGGGTCATATGTACTTCCTAAGTGTTAACTTTGTCATCATCATTCTCATCAACATCTTTATTACGACAGGAAAAACATCAATAGGGTAACTGAAGAGCTTTTGTAAACCTTCGTGAGGCCAACAGTGATTTCTGTTCTGGAGTGTCTTAGGAGATTTATGAAGTGAGTAGCAGAGATGGAACTGGCAAGTCCAGAAAGGACAAAAAAAAAGTGAGCATAAATTCCATGGCAAAAGGAAATCTGTATAGTTAAAAAAAAAAGTGTATCTATAAAGATATATATATTTGGAAAAAGGATTGAGAGTGAAATGCTATCTCATGCAGTATAACAAACTGCTCTTTTTCTATTACCATGATGGGGACGCCAATGTCGGGCCACAGAAGGTCCTCTGATGGTAGCTTGGGAGAATTCCATACCACCACTACCTTGTTCAGGTAAGGGAGGCCATTCAGTCTCTCTAAAGAGTTCATAAGCACTTCCTCCCGCTCATAAGTCAACATCACCACTGTGAATTGCTCTCGAGGAACATTGCCTCCAAGTGCTGCCTGAAACTCCTTGCCAGAACCCCCAGCTCCACCACCAATAGGCCGAAATCCAGTCCCTGAGCCCAAGAATTTGGCCTCTGAGGGCAACACAGGGTCAAAGGGTGTGTGGGGGAACAGATGAAAAGGCCCTGGTGCAGAGTTCCAGCTGCGGTAAAAATCAGTGACAGTCAAAGTAAAGTTGCGGAGGTATTTGGGTGAGGCATAAGGCGGCTCCGTTTCCACTGGCCCCAGGTCCAGGTCCCCGTTGTCAGCCATGTTAGGGTCAGTTCCCGCCGCCTTGCCTGAACGATGGGGGATCTCAGCTGCTGCCTCTTCCCGGATGGGAGCAGCTGGGATCTGTATGCGAGTCCTAATCATAGCCAGCACGGTATTAAAAATACTGTCAGCAGTTGAGAAGTAAGTCTCCCAGAGAAAGCGGCCTTGCCGCCTCATAGCCAGCAGATCACTATCCGAGAGGCTTCGTAACAGAAAATGAACCTCGGTAACACGTGGCTTGGGCACCACCAGGGCTGCCTCGTTCCACTGCAACATGTCCTGGTAAGGAAGCTGTACTTGCTCCCCCAGCACAACAGGGACAGCACCAACTTCCAGGGCTTCAAAGAGCCGAGTTGCACAGCCAGATGAAATAACCAAGTGAGGGTCCCCAGGAGTGATAATGAGAGCAAAGGTGGAAAGCTTCAGTAATTCTAAGCGGTCCTCACGCTCACCGCACAGTGCCCACTCAGTAGGCAAACTGGGTTTAGGTTGGTTTTTGCAGGTAAATTCTACCAGGACCTGATCTAGCTTGCTGTCCTGTACAGCCTTTAAGGTGGCAATGATACGATCATCATAGTCGGCTGGAGGGTCACCTTCCATTTCTTCTTCAAAAGAGCGGGCCTCCTGAAGGCTGGATCTCAGTGATTCAATCTTCTCACCCTGGAAGGTGAAAAGATACTTCCGCTTAACTGGCACCTGTGGTGGGATTTCCATGAAGTTGGGCTCTGACATGGCATGGACTAGTGGTGATACTACCAAGTCAAAGCCAGGTCTGTACTGGGAAGCATAGAAAGTAGACTGAGCCACCATGGCCCGGCCTGTACTGACATTATACAGTAAGTTCTGTGTATCTGACTTCCGTGATAGATTGATGATAACATGGTTGTGTCCATCTGTCCGCCAATGTGGTAGAGAATAGAGCTGCTTCTCAAGTTCAGCAGGCCGAAGCACTACTGGCTCCTGTATTTCTCCCACTAATACCACATAAAGGCAAGCAATGTCCGCATTTTCTGTAACATAAACGCTGGCTCGTGCTGTAGCCTGAAAAGCCTGCTTGACCAAGGGATCCAGGTAGCTGCCAAAGGCAAACTGGTCACTGTCATATACATAGACTGGAAAACCAGAGGTGAGAGGACAGCGAGAATAATCAAAACAATTGTGCAGCCGGCATCCCCGTATGACCTTTGGGGGAGGAAGACCAGCATCATCCTTCTCTGGAAGCAATCGGATAGGCAGAGAAAGTTTGGGCTGATTTTGAGCCATCAGCTCTTTATAAGAATGCTCAGTCTGGCTAATGACATTCTTGAGCTGAAGCAGGTCCTGCTTGGCATTCTCAATACTCTTCTTACAGGCTTCAATCTTCAGATTCAGCTTGGCAATTTCACTGTTCAGCTCCTGTCGCTTGGCTTCCAGCTGCAAGAGCTCCTCACTTACAGACTCACGAATCCGGCAAAGATCCAGCACATGCTTTACCTCGCATAGTTCATTACCAGCCCTTGGGCCAAAAATCCGCTTGCCTGCCTCATCAGCCTCATCCAGAGTGGTGAGATAATAGTGAGCAATTAGGGGAAAGAAAACCAGAATAATGAAGAGTGTAAAACTGAGCCATGTGAGTCGGATCCGGTTGGACCACCGCAACATACAGGTTTGACCTCCATTCCCCACTCCCCCATTCCGCAACATGGTATAGCCCGTCATGAGTTCCTGTGTGGCTTTTGCCCCCTCCAATCACGTTGGGTCACTCGCCATAACCATGAGTTTCTACTAGACAAACTCAATCTCTTTTCAGTCACACCTTTCCGTTAAGAGTTAGTGTGCTCCCTGTACAAGGCACGGAATAAAATGGAAATTTCATTTTCTTCAGCTGTAATTGAAATGGTCTCTGACCTTATTCCAGCAGATTTTAAGTTCTGGTTGCTGACCAATGAACATGTCCTTACTTTTTATCGAATGGTAAAAGGTACCATATTGTTGATGAGATGAAAAGGAGGAGGTCTCTGATGATGAAATCCAGGAAAAATAACCTGGAATCAGACAGACTTTTTCAACTGCCATAGCTCTTGTTCCTTGGTTTTGCTGACCAATAAATATGCATAGTTACTATTTCACAGTTATAAAGTAACTGGTTAGAACAGAAATAAATGCCAGACTCTTATGGATGTCATTGCCAACAATCAGGCCTGCAAAAGAAAGAGAACTGTGTCAGTTATGAAAAGATTATGTTCAACAACCCGACACTCCCTCAGTTTCTAGAAAATGCTTCTATCTTAAAAGGCAAAGGAACAGTTGGAACATTGGGTGTGTGTCTCACAGAATATTTTAAGTTCAGTTTAGGTTGTGTTCAGTATGGATATTTTACTTGTGGTTAATAAGAAATGGATAAGTGTCCAAAAACAGCTTCAGATTTTACACACACAGACACACATACTCCTTCGTCCTACAGATCAGAATTAGAGCTCTATAAAATGAAAATCAGTCACATTCAACAGAGTGCAAAGATATCTGTAACAATTTATTCAAGACTAAGGTAGCATCTTTAGATGGACAGAAACACTGTCCTGTCCAGTCTTGAAAGCCAGGTTTATTCCTAAGATGAGTCTTCTTTTGAATTACTAAAAAAAAAAAAAAAAAAAAAAAAAAAAAAAAAATTGAGAAGCTCAATGTTTTATACTCAGAGTTGAAATGAGTTGAAGAGAGCTCTTGATTTTTACCCAGTAGTAGACGCGCTAATCCAGAGACAAAATGTATTTCCCAGTTTGCTTCTCATTTATCTTCTGCTAGCAGACATCATGTGCTCTTTCTTAAAATATAAATAGTAACTTGGTCTTTTAGAAAGACTACTATACTTAGAAATGAAGGGCATTATTTCTTCTTTTTTGGAGACAGATTTGCTATCAAACCTTATACCTCAGTTTCCTAATCTCCCAAAAAGGAAAGACATGTACTGAGACAGAAACAATATATTTTGTTGCTATCACAAGAAAAGACAGAGGATGTGAGGGTACTTTTAGCTAATAAATCCTGAAATAGTCCCACTTCTGTTCATTTACCAAATTTTACTACTACTGGCTACAAAAGCTTTTCACTTGCTTTCATCTCAAACTCAAATATCTAGAAATGAATTCCTAATATTCTGTGCCAAAGAATACTTCCAATTTCTTTCATTCATTTCTTCCAATAAGTATTTACCATACTTTTAACATGTCTAAGACATGCTCAGTGTAACTGTGGAAGAAGTGAGGATGTAAAATAATCTTTGACCTCATGGAACCTTCTTTAACCTAAGACATAAGATATAAACAAATAGCAAGGATACTACTACAAGGCAGTATAATGTAGGTAGCACATCACAGATGCTCAATCCTCTCTCTAGCTTCTGTGTTTGGGAGAGATGTAAAATTACTAGTTTGGATACAGTCTTCTCTCCTTTAAATATGAAAAGTTTCCAGTGTTAATAAAAGGCTTAACTAAGTAGAACAAGAGATAAGGACAACAGAAAACAATCTGTTGATCACAAAAAACCTTAAATTTGGTGGATCAAGCCTTGGATAATTAACAGCTAAGCAAATATCCCAGAGAATATAAGTCAATATTTCTAAAGCATTATCCTTCTAAATCAAATGTTAAAAATCTCTGTTTCCAAAAGAATACTCTCTGCACCTTGCAATCAAACTTTAAAAGGAAGTGGAGGAAGTAAAAGAATGCATCAAGGAAATTCAGTTGATTCATTCCTTCCTTACCATAAGTTTCTGGATTCTTCCTTTTTCCAACTCATACAGCATTTTACTTCAGCATATAATTTCTTGACATAGTGAACTCCAGATCCAGGGCTTGCTTTCCTGATAGAAAATAGAAAAGTGACATGCTATTAGAAAAATACTCAATACTAAAGGTGCTATTAAAGAATATATTTACTGAAGGGGGAAGATGCCAGGGGAGTAGGAGAACCCTAGGCTCACCTTGTCATCCCATGAACACAAGTAGATAACTACCAAATTAGGTCAATATCAGAAATTGACCTGAAGATTCAAAGAACCAACTCTGCAACTAAAGACAGAGAAGAAACCACATGACGAAGGTAGAAGGTGCCCAGATCCCAGCCACTGCGGTGGGCAGGGAGCCAAGTGGTGAAGAAGGGCAAGAGGCAGACCAACACCCACACACAGAAGACATATTCCCATAGCAATGGCTCAGAAAGCTAGGGGGCCAAATTTCATGAGTTCTTGCAAACAATGGGGCTTAAAGCCTGGAATTTTAAATGACAGGCTTGGCTTAGGGAGAGCCTAGAAAACACTGGGACTGTTGTTGGAGAGAAGGCAGGGCAAACAGCCTGTAGATATGGATATACATACCGGGTGGAAACATCAATCTGAAGAGCACCTGGGACACACAGTGGGGAAGTTATTTGTTCATCCAAGAGAGAGCCCCAGAGAAGCACTGTTTGCAGAGACACCTCTCCAGGAATGAAGAAACTGGCCTGTTACCACCACCTCCTGCCTCACCACTCAGCATAAGTACAGGGTCACCTGCGGGAACCAACACACTACCTCACCGCCTAACTTGCTTATACCAAGCCCCACCGCACCCTAGAGCTCCAGTGGAATTGCCCTTCCCAATCAAGCTTGCATCAATTCCAGCACAGTGGGTCCCCTACTCCAAAAGACTGGAACAACCCCTTGCCCATACCACATTTCCCAACCTGGGAGTTTTGCAGGGCCTCAGTTCAGGCAACAGTGGCAACAGGTCTCATTTCACAAGCAGACCAGAGAACATCTAGTAAAAACTCATCACATTCAGGCCGGAGACCAAACACTGCTCACAACTAAGGCAGCCTTTGCAGATGATGCGCCTGAAGGATAAAGTAACCAGAAAACAACAGCAGAGTGCAGGCAGCACACAATGGAGACAATCTCTGAAGTGCCAGACCCTGGGGAATGGGGACACTGCACTGCAGGGCACTACTGGACCTGTTCTTCAAAAGGCCATTATTCTTGGACAGCCCCAGTGGCCCAGAGGTTTAGCGCCGCCTTAGCCCAGGGTGCGATCCTGGAGACCTGGGATCGAGTCCCACGTTGGGCTCCCTGCACAGAGCCGGCTTCTCCCTCTGCTTATGTCTCTGCCTCTCTCTCTCTCTCTCTCTCTCTCTCTCTCTCTCTCTCTGTGTGTGTGTGTGTGTGTGTGTCTCATGAATAGATAAAATATATATTTAAAAAAAAGAATTAAAAAAAATAAGGCCATTACTCTCAAGAATAGGAGACATAACTGACCTTCCTAACACAGAGAAACAGGCACAGAGACTTAGAGAAAATGAGAAGACAGAGGTATGTCTTAGAGGAAATGTGCGGAGAAGGCCACAGCCAGAGATATAAGTGAAACAGATAAAAGTAACATGCCTGATAGATAATTTAAAGTAATGATCATAAATATACTCACTGGACTTGAGAAAAGACTGGAAAGCACCAGTGGGACGATTAACACAGAGATCAGGAATAACATAGCAGAGATAAAGGGCTCAATAAATGAAATAAGAAACACACTTGGTGGAATGAACAGCAGGCTGGAAGAAGCAAGGTACAAATCAATGACATAGAAGACAGAATAATGGAAAGCAATCAAGCTGAACAAAATAGAGAAAAAAAAACTATACAAAATGAGAATAGACTCAGGGAACTTAGTGACTCTATCAAATATAATCACATTTGTATCATAGGGATCCCAGAAGAAGAAGAGAGAGAAAAGGGGGCAGAAAATTTATTTGAAGAAATGATAGCTGAAAACTTCCCTAAGCAGGGGAAGGAAAGCTATCCAGATCCAGGAAGTACAGAGTACCCCTAATAAAATCAACAGAAGCCAATCCACATCGAGAGATGTTATAATTAAAATGGCAAAAGGCCCAGGTGGCTCAGCAGTTTAGCGCTGCCTTCAGCCCAGGGCATGATCCTAGCCCCAGAATCAAGTCCCGCCTCAGGCTTCCTGCATGGAGCCTGTTTATCCCTCTGCCCATGTCTCTGCCTCTCTCTCTCTCTCTCTGTCTCTCATGAATAAATAAATAAAATCTTTAAAAAAAAGAAAATTAAAATAAAATGGCAAAAGGTTGTGATAAAGAAAAAAATTTTAAAGCAGCAAAAGAAGAATTACATAAGGAAAATTCCATAAGGCTATCATCAGATTTTTTTTTAGCAGAAACTCCAAAAGCCAGAGGGAGTGGCATGATATATTCTAAGTACTAAATGGGAAAAATCTCCAGCCAAGAATACTCTATCCAGCCAAGAATATTCTATCCAGCAGAGCTATCATTCAGAATAGAAGGGAAGATAAAGAGTTTCTCAGGAAAAAAACAAAAATTAGGAGTTCATGACACTAAACCAGCCCTGCTAGAAACATTAAAGATTTTTTGAATGGAAAGGAAAGATCCAAAGTGATAGTATGAAAGTAAGAAACACAAAAGCAATAAAAAAATGAGTATTTCTGTAAAAATTCAGTTAAGGAACTCACAAAAAGATATAAAGTATGACACCATCTATCTAAAACGTGGGGAAGAGTAAAGAATGAATTCAAACTTTAACGGTCATCAACTTAATATACACTGACATATGCAGAAGATGTTATATATATAAACCTAATGGTAACCACAAATCAAAAACCACTAATAGACATGAAAAGAATAAAGATATAGGAATTAAAATATATCACTAAAGAAAAGTAATGAACCATGAAAGAGAAAGAAAAGAATCAGAGAAAAACAGAAGGAACCACAGAACAAGGATTAAAGTGTCAATAAATACCTATCTATCAGTAATTACTTTTTTTTTTAATTTATTTGAGAGAGAGTGAGTGAGTGCATACACACAGTGCACAGGATCAGGGTGGGGAGGGGGGTGGTGCAAGAGAGTGAGAAAAATCCTCAAGCCGGCTCCCCACAGTGCACAGAGCCCAATGCAGCTGGATCCTAGAACCCTGAGATCATGACCTAAGTTGAAATCAAGAGCTAGAAGTTTAATCAACTTAGCCACCAGGTGTCCCTATCAATAATTAATTTGACTGTAAATGGATTAAATGCTCCAGTCAAAAGACATAAGGTGACAGAATGAATAAAAAAACAAGACCCACCAAAATGCTGCTTACAGGAGACTCATTTAAGACCTAAAGACACCTGCAGACTGAAAGTGAAGGAATGGAGAGATATTTATCATGGAAATAATAAAAGATCTAACAATTGTAAATACCCACCCAAGCTGAGAGTACCCAAATGTACAAAAGTTAATAACAAACATAAAAAACTAATCAATAGTAATACAATACAAAATCTGGAAAGACCACAAATACATGGAGGATATATAACATGCTAATAAACAACGAATGCGTCAACCAAAAATCCAAAGAAGAAAGCAAAAAGCACATGGAAACAAATGAAAAATGAAAACACAAGGGCTCAAAACCTTTGGGATGCAGCAAAAGGAGTTCTAAGAGGGGAGTTTACAACAATACAGACCTACGTCAAGAAGCAAGAAAAATCTCAAATAAACAATTAAAGGAGCTAAAAAAGAACAATAAACAAAACCCAAACCCAGGAGATGGAAGGAAATAATAAATATCAGAGTAGAGGGATCCCTGGGTGGCGCAGCGGTTTGGCGCCTGCCTTTGGCCCAGGGCGCGATCCTGGAGACCCGGGATCGAATCCCACGTCGGGCTCCCGGTGCATGGAGCCTGCTTCTCCCTCTGCCTATGTCTCTGCGCCTCTCTCTCTCTCTCTCTGTGACTATCATAAATAAATAAAAATTAAAAAAAAATCAGAGTAGAAATAAATGATACAGAAACTAAAACAAAACAGTAGAACAGATCTATAAACCACCAGCTGGTTCTTTGAAAGGATCAACAAAATTCATAAACCTCTAGCCAGACTCATCAAAAAACAAAACTAGGGTGTCTTCCTGGTTCATTCGAAGCATCCAGGAGCTCTTGATTTCAGCTCAGGTCATGATCTCAAGGTTATGAGATCAAGCCCCATAACAGGCTCTGTGCTCAGCATAGATTCTTCACCAAATTCTCTCCCTCTGCCCTTCTCCCTACTCTCTCTCTCTCTCTCTCTCAAATATTTTAAAAACAAAACAAAGAGAAAGGACTCAAAATTACAAATCATTGAGGAGAAAAAACAACCAACACCACAGAAATACAATTATGAGAATATTATGAAAAACTAATGCCAACAAACTGGGACAACCTAGAGGAAATGGATATATTCCTAAAAACTATAGCCTACCAAAACCCAAATAGGAAGAAATAGAAAATCTGAATAAATCGATTGCCAGTAAGGAGATTGAATCATTTAAAAAAAAAATGCTCAAAGAATGGAAGTACATGATCAGACCGCTTCACAGGCAAATTCTACCAAACATTTAAGGAAGAGTTAATTCCCATTCTTCCCAAACTATTCCAAAAAGTAGAAGAGGAAAGAAAACTTCCAAAATCATTGTATGAGGCCAGCATTACTCTGATACCAAGCCCAACTAAAGACACCACACATATAAAAAAAAGAACTACAGGCCAATATCTTTGATGAACATCAATATAAAAATCTTCAACAAAATATTAGTAAACAGAATCAAAAAATATATTTAAAAAAATTTCACAATCAAGTAGGATTTAACCCTGGTGTGCAAGAGTGGTTCAATATCCACAAACCAACCAATGTCATATATCAATCACATCAATAAGAGAAAAGACAAAAACCATATGATCAACTCAACAGATGCAGAGAAAACATTTGACAAAGTACAGCATCTATAAATGATAAAATTCCTCAATAAAGTAGGTTAAGGGGGAACATACTTCACATATTAAAGGCCATATATAAAAAACCCATAGTGAATATCATATTCAATGGGGAAAAACTGAGCTTTTCCTCTAAAGTCAGGAACAAGACAAGGATGTCCACTCTTACCAACAGAGTGGTACTCTTTTATCAACAGAGTACTGGAAGTCCTAGCTACAGCAATCAGACAACATAAAAAAATAAAAGGCAACCAAATTGGTAAAGAAGAAGTAAAATTCACTATTTGCAGATGACATGATACTCTACATAGAAAAACCTAAAGACTCTACCAAAAAACTCTAAGAACTGATAGATGAATTCGGTAAAAATCACAGGATACAAAACAAATGAAGAGAAATCTGCTGCATTTCTATACACCAATAATCAAGCAGCAGAAAGAGAAATTAGGAACACAATCCCATTTATCATTGCATCAAAAATAATAAGATACTCAGGAATAAACATAATCAAAGAGATGAAAGACCTGTACTCTGAAAACTACAAACCACTAATATAAGAAACTGAAAATGATACAAAGAATGGAAAAATATTCCGTGCTCATGGATTGGAAGAATAAATATTGCTAAAATGTCTATACTAAACAATCTACACATTTTAATGCAATCTCTACCAAAATACCAATAGCATTGTTCATAGAACTAAACAAAAAATCCTCAGTGTCCATTGAAAGATGAATGGATAAAGAAGATGTGGTTTATGTATACAATGGAATATTACTCAGCCATTAGAAATAACAAATACCCACCATTTGCTTCGACGTGGATGGAACTGGAGGGTATTATGCTGAGTGAAATAAGTCAATCGGAGAAGGACAAACATTATATGGTCTCATTCATTTGGGGAATATAAATAATAGTGAAAGGGAATAGAGGGAGAAGAAATGGGTAGGAAATATCAGAAAGGGAGACAGAACATGGAAGACTCCTAACTCTGGGAAACAAACTAGGGGTGGTGGAAGGGGGGTGGGGGTGACTGGATGGTGGGCACTGAGGGGGGCACTTGACGGGGTGAGCACTGGGTGTTATTCTGTATATTGGCAAATTGAACACCAATAAAAAATAAATTTATTATTTAAAAAAAATCCTACAAAAAAAAAAACAACAAAAAACTCTGAATTGCCAAAGCAATTTTGAAAAAGAAAAAGCTGGAGGTATCACAATTCCACATTTCAGTTTATATTATAAAGCTGTGGTAATCAAAACAGTATGGAATTGGCACAAAAACAGACACAAAAATCAATGGAACAGAAAACCCAGAAATGAACTCATAAGTGTATGGTCAATTAATCTTCAACAAAGCACAAAAGAATATCCAATGGGAAGAAGATAGTCTCTTGAACAAATGGTGTTGGGAAAACTGGACACCAACATGCAAAAGAATGAAACTGGACTACTTTCTTATACCATCCATAAAAATAAACTCAAAATGGATTAAAGATCTAAATGTGAGACCTAAAACCATAAAAATCCTAGAAGAGAGAACAGGCAGTAAGACAGAACAGGCAGTAAGGTCTCTGACCATCAGCAGTTGCAACACTTTTCTAGATATGTCTTCTGAGGCAAGGGAAACAAAACAAAAATAAACTACTGGGACTACATCAAAATAAAAAGCTTTTGCACAGCAAAAGAAACAATCAACAGAACTAAAAGGCAACCTATGGAATAGAAGATACCCGCAAATGACATATGTGTTACAGGGTTAGTACCCAAAATACACAAAGAACTTATACAAATCAACATCCAAAAAACAGACAATCCAATTAAAAAATGGGCAGAAGAAATGAACAGACAGTTCTCCAAAGAAGACATACAGATGGCTAACAAACATATGAAAAGATGCTCAACATCACTCAACATCAGGGAAATGAAAATGGAAACTACAATAAGATATCACCTCACACCTGTCAGTGGCTAAAATCAGAAATACAAGAAACAACAAATGTTGACAAGGATGTGGAGAAAAAGGAACCTCTTGCACAGGTGGTAGGAATACAAACTGGTGCAACCACTGTAGAAAACAGGATGGAGGTTCCTCATAAAGTTAAAAATAGAACTATCCTATGATCCAGTAATTATGCTATTGGTTATTTACCAAAATAATAATAATAATAATGATTCAAAGGAATACACTCACCCCTATGTTTATAAGAGCATTATTTATAATAGCCAAATTAGGGGATCCCTGGGTGGCTCAGAGGTTTAGCGCCTGCCTTTGGCCCAGGGTGCGATCCTGGAGTCCCGGGATCGAGTCCCACGTCAGGCTCCCGGCATGGAGCCTGCTTCTCCCTCCTCCTGTGTCTCTGCCTCTCTCTCTATGATAAATAAATAAATAAATCTTTAAAAAAAAATAACAGCCAAATTATGTCAGCCCAAACACTCATCAAGAGATGAATGGATAAAGAAAATGTGGTGTGTATATATGTATAATGGAATATTACTTAGCTGTAAAAAAGAATGAAACCTTGCCATTTGCAATGACATGGATGGGGTTAGAATGTATAATGCTGGGTGAAATAAGAAAAAGACAAATACCATATACCATATGAGATTTCACTCAAACATGGAACTTAAGAAACAAAACAAACAAGCAAAGGAAAAAGAAAGACACGCCAAGAAACAGACTCTTAACTATTGAGAACAAACTGATGGTTATCAGAGGGGACGGAAGTAAGTGGGGGGGGGGGGAAACAAGTGAAAGAAGTGATGAGGATTAAGGAGTGCACTCTTGGGATCCCTGGGTGGCACAGCGGTTTGGCGCCTGCCTTTGGCCCAGGGCGCGATCCTGGAGACCCGGGATCGAATCCCACGTCGGGCTCCCGGTGCATGGAGCCTGCTTCTCCCTCTGCCTGTGTCTCTGCCTCTCTCTCTCTCTGTGTGACTATCATAAATAAATAAAAATTAAAAAAAAAATTAAAAAAAAAAAAGAGTGCACTCTTTGTGATGAATACTGGGTGATGTATGGAATTGCTGAAACACTGTATAAACTAAATGTAACACTACACTAAATGTAAACTAATGTAAAACTATTATATTTTTAACTAAATGTAACACTACATAGTAACTATACCAGAATTAAAATAAGATAGAATAAAATAAAATGAACATATTTACTGACAGTTATGAAAAGCCTTCTGTTATGTATATAAGGTATTTAATATTCAGAGACATTCTTTTAAGTGAATAGGGTGCTATTAGTAATTACACTGGAACAAGAGGCATAAATTGACACTCAAAGTCAAACCATCCGGATATACAATTACTTTTTTATGTGTTCTAAGAAGAGGGAATAAACTAAAACACTGAAATGTAAAACAAAAAAAAAAAAAAAAGTCCCTATCTTTTAAAAGTATATACTGAGATTTTTATAGAGAAAATGATTTGTCTGGAATTTTAAAATAAACAGGATGAGAGAGGGTGGTGAAAGGTGTTTGGGAGTACAGATGAAACAAGATTAACCACGAGCTAATTACTGTTGACACTGAATGATAGGGGATACATGGCAGTCTATTATAGTGTAGTCTGCATTTATATATGTTTGAAATCTTTCATACCTAAAACTCTAAAAGTCATCTGGAGACTGATGAGACTTAAGCTAATATTGTTTGTGCTACCAACTTACATGAACACAGGTGGGAATATAAACAAATGTTCTAATGGGAACCAATAATTCAACAATAAATCAAAGGAATTTCTCCCCATCAAGTTCCATCCCTTTAATTGAAATAAAGCAAAATCTGTCATCAGTGTCCAAAAGCATGACCATTTTTTCCTAAACAGCTAATTAAAATTTTTCAAGCACAAAAGAAAAAGAAAACCCTTGGAATCTCTTCTGTCATTCTCTGGAAAATGACAATGAAGTTCTTAGGATCTAGAAATAAATGTCATTGAAATACTGATAAGGAGCAATCTCCAGAGACTTTTTTTTTTTTTACTCCAAATATAATACAACCTGCCCTATTCGCTGTCATCTGCCCCAGCCTTGTGAACACCTAATTTGTCATCCTCCCCCTACAACATATTCTACACACAACAACCAGAATCATCACCTTTAAAACATGAACTAGAATTTTGGTGGTTCAAGAGGGCAGTGTGGGAAAACAATGAACTCATCTCCTATCAAGGAAACACTAAATCTATACCTACATATAAAGCAGTTCCTCCTGAAGAACTAAGGGATCACTGAACAGCTTCTGCATAACAAACAACAGAATAAATACATGGAAAAGGGTAGAAGAGACAGAGACCCTATAATGACAGGAACCTCACCCCAAAACACCATCCCGCAGTAGGGAGGGATATTATTACTAAGGGGCCCGTGCACTGACTCATGTATCCCAAGTCACAGCAAGAAAATAGTCATTTAAGAGGCAACTACACCACAAGTGAAAGAAATTCATTTACTAACTCTTGAGCATAACCAAACAGGAGGGAAACTGCTAGAACTCTATGGGGTCAGAGACTCCACATTGATAGCATGAACAGGAGCAAGGTACAGGTGCTCTAGCTGGCCTGCTAGGGTGTCCCCAGCATACCCCAGATCCCCAACCCACACCAGCTCCAGGTGTCCCAGCAAGGCAGCTCCTGTGCAACATGCCACAGGCCCCCTTGGTCCATGCCCACTCCAGCTGGCCTCACAAGAAACATTAAGGAGGCTTTAACTGAAAAAGAAAAGGCCATAACTAGAAATAAGATAATTAACCACTACTACAATAAATAGCTAATGGATGTTAAAATAAATAGATATAAAATATGAAGTCAAAAACATAAAACAGAGGAAGAGAGGCACAAACATAGTGTTTTTAGATGCATTTGAACTTAAGTGATTATCAGCTATGTATATAGGTTAACATATATGAACCTCACAGTAACCACAAACCAAAATCTACAAAAGATAGACAAAAAAATAAAGACAAAAGAACCCAAACAAACAGTAACGAAAACTATCAAACCACAAGAAAAGAGACCAAGAGAAGGAACAGAAAAGAGCAACAAAAACAACCAGAAAACAATAAACAATTAACAAAATGTTAATAAGTACATATCTATCAATAATTACTTTAAATGTAAAGAGACTAAATGCTCCAATCAAAAGATATAGCACGGCTGAATGGACTGAAAAAAAAAAAAAAAAAAAAAAGACCCATCTATATGCTGCTACCTGTAGGACACTCACTGCAGATCTTTCAAGACATACAAAGGCTGAGAACAAAGGGATAGAAAAAGACATTCCATGCAAATAGAAATGAAAAGAAAGTCGTAGTAGTAATACTCAATGAGACAAAATAGACTTTAAAATACTGTAACAAAACACAAAGAAGGGGGGCAGCTGGGTGGCTCAGTCAGTTAAGCATCTGCCTTTGGCTCCAGTCATGATCCCATGGTCCTGGGATGGAAACCCTGCTTGTCCCTCTACCCCTCCCACAACTCATGTGCTCTCTCAAATAAATGAATTAAAACCTTGAAAAAACACACACAAAGACGGGCATTACATAATGACTAAGTCAATCCAATAAGAGGATATAACATGTATAAATATTTATGCACCTAATGTAGGAGCACCTAAATATTAAAAACAAGTATTAGTGAACATAAAGGGGAGAAATTGACAATAATACGATAATAGTAGGGAACATGATACTTCCACTTACATCAATGTATAGATTATCTAGACAGAAAATCAGAAATTAAACATTGGCCTTAACACATTGGGCAGAGAGACTATATATATATATATATATATATATATATATATATATATACACAAAACATTTCATTACAAACTGTAGGATACACATTTTTTTTTCAAGTGCAGATGGAACATTCTCCTGGATAGATCTCATGTGAGGCCACAAAACAAGACTCAGTAAATTCAAGAAGACTGAAATCATACCAAGCATTTTTTCTGACTGTAACAGTATAAAACTAGAAATTAGTTACAAGAAAACTGGAAAATAGGGATCCCTGGGTGGCACAGCGGTTTGGCGCCTGCCTTTGGCCCAGGGCGCGATCCTGGAGACCCGGGATCGAGTCCCACGTCGGGCTCCCGGTGCATGGAGCCTGCTTCTCCCTCTGCCTGTGTCTCTGCCTCTTTCTCTCTCTCACTGTGTGCCTATCATAAATAAATAAAAAATTTAAAAAAAAAAAAAAAGAAAACTGGAAAATATACAAACATGTGCGCACTTAATAACATGCTATAAAAAACAAGGGATCAATGAAGAAATCAAAAAGAAATTTTAAAAATAACATAAATGAAAACAGAAAGACAACTTTACAAAATCTATGGGACAAGCAAAAACAGTTCCAAGAGAAAGTTCATAACAATACATTCCTACCTCAAAAAACAAACAAAATCCCAAATAATCTAACTTTACACCTAAAGGAATTAGAAAAGAAGAACAATACAAGCCCCAAGCTAGTAAAAGGTAAGAACTAATAAAGATTAGAATAAAAATAATGAAATAAAGACTAGAAAAACAATACAAAAGATGAATGAAACTAAAACCTAGTTCTTTGAAAAGATAAACAAAATCAATAAACCTCTAGCCAGACTCCTCAAGGAAAAAAAAAAAGCACCCAAATAAAATAAAAAATGAAAAGAGAAGTTACAACCCACACCATAAAAATACAAAGGATCATTAAGACTTGCAAATAATTATACACCAACAAATTGGAAAACATAGAAAAGTAGATAAAATCGTAGAAACACAACCTTCCAAGACTAAATAACAAAGAAATATCCAGCTAATACCAAGTTTAATGTACATAGAGAACCGCAAAACTCCAGCGCTAGGGAAAAATAGTATATAGAATTCGTGGGGGTTTTCTCACGATTCTTTAGCCTTTCAGTTTAATTTTTTTTTAATTTTTATTTATTTATGATAGTCACAGAGAGAGAGAGAGGCAGAGAGACAGGCAGAGGGAGAAGCAGGCTCCATGCACCGGGAGCCTGACATGGGATTCGATCCCGGGTCTCCAGGATCGCGCCCTGGGCCAAAGGCAGGCGCTAAACCGCTGCGCCACCCAGGGATCCCTAGCCTTTCAGTTTAAAATTATTTTTCCTTTTCAGCTAATTTATTTTGTAAACTTTTTTTAAGCCTTTTTTAATTTTCATTTTTTTTAAGATTTTATCTATTTGAAAGGGAGAGAGCAAGAGCATAGAGGAAGAATGAGAGGGACAAGTGGGACTTGATTCCAGGACCTGAGATCATAGCCAGAGGCAGATGCTTAACAGACTGAGCCACCCAAGCACCCCTTAATTTTCATTTTTACATTTATGCTTTATATATAAGTATTTTTCATTTTTTATTTTCATTGTATTCAATTTTATTTTTGTATATGTATATAAATTTTTCTTACTTTCCAATTTGGGGATCTAGTTTCTTCTAACAAACAGACCAAAATACACCCAGGATCTACTTTATTGTTCCGTTCTCACCTTCTGTTTGATTTTATTCTTTCTTGTTCTCTTTTTTTCCTTTTTTTTTTTTTTTGGTTTCTGATCTCTTCTGATGTGTTTAGTATGTATTTTTCTAGTGTCATTGTTGCTATTTTTGTATTTTTTTTCTCTTTCATCTATTCTTCTCTAGACATAATGACAAAACAGAAGAACTCACCCCCCCCCAAAAAAAAAAAAAAAAGAGAAAGAGGCAGTATTCATTTCCAGGGATTTAATCAATACGGGTATAAGTAGGATGTCAGAACCAGAATTCAAAACAACGATTATAAAGATACTAGCTGGGCTTGTAAAAAGCATAGAAGACACTAGAGAAACCCTTACTGGAGAAATAAAAGAACTAAAATCTAATCAGGTTGAAATAAAAAAGGCTATTACTGAGACAATTAAAAATGAAGGCTCTAACTGCTAGGACAAATGAGGCAGAAGAAGAGAATTAATGATAAAGAAGACAAAATGATGGAGAATAAAGAAGCTGAGAAAGAGATAAACAACTACTGGATCACAAGGGGAGAATTCAAGAGATCAGTAATATCATAAAGCAAAACAATAACAGAATGGTGTCCAAAGGAAGAGGAAAGGTGGGGTACATAAGGTTTATTTGAGCAAATTATAGCTGACAACTTTCCTTATCTGGGAAAGGATATAGGCATTCATGTCCAGGAGGCACAAAGAACCCCCTCAAAATCAAGAAAAATAGGTCAACATCTCGACATGTAATATAGTGAAGCTTGTAAATCTCAGAAACAAAGAGAAAATCCTGAAAGCAGCTCAGGAAAAGAGGTTCTGACCTACAGGGTAAAAACATAAGGCTGGCAGCAAACCCAGCCACAGAAACCTAGCAGGCCAAAAAGGACTGGCATGATATATTCAGGGTGCTAAATGAGAAAAACATGCAGCGAAGAATACTTTATCCAGGAAGGATGTCATTCAAAAGAGAGAGAGAGATAAAGAGCTTCCAGAACAAACAGAAACTAAAAGAATTTGTGATCACTAAACCAGCCCTGCAAGAAATATTAAAGGGGATTCTTTAAACAAAGAGCCCAAAAAGTAACACATCAGAAGAGAGACAATAGAAACAGTGACTTTATAGGTAATACAATGGCACAAAATTTGTATCTTTCAAGAGTTACTCTGAATGTAAACAGGCTAAATGTTCCAATCAAAAGACACAGGGTATAAGATTAGGTAAAAAAGCAAAATCCATTGATATGCTGTCTATAAGAGACTCATTTTAGACCCAAAGTCACCTCTGATTGAAACCGAAAAGATAGAGAACCATTTATCATGCTAATGGTCATCAAAAGAAAGCTGGGGTGGCAATCCTTATATCAGACAAATTAGATTTTTAAACCAAAGACTGTAACAAGAGATGAAGAAGGACACTATATCACAATTAAAGAATCTATCCAACAAGAAGATCAAACAATTGTAATATTTATGCCCCTAACATGGGAGCAGCCAATTATATAAATCATTTAATAACCAAATTAAAGAAACACATAGATAATAATACCATAGTAGCAGGGGATTTTAATGCTCCCCACTCATAGCAATGGATAGATCATCTAAGCAGAAGACCAATAAGGAAAGAAGGGTTTTGAATGATACACTGGACGAGATAGATTTCACAGATATATTCAGAGTATTCTAACCTAGAGCAACAGAATACACATTCTTCCCCATTGCACATGGAACATTCTCCAGAATAGATCACCTACTAGGTCACAGGTCAGGTTTTAACTGGTTCCAAAAGATTGGGATTATTCCCTGCATATTTTTACACCACAATGTGTTGAAGCTTGAACTCAACACAAGAAGAAATTTGGAATGAACATAAATACATGGAGGTTAAGAGTATCCCACTAAAGAATGAATGAATCAAATAAGAAATTAAAGAATTTTAAAAATGCATGGGAACAAATGAAAATGAAAATACAACTGTTCAAAACCTTTGGGATGCAGCAAAGGCGGCCCTAAGAAGTATATAGCAATACAAGCCTTTCTCAAAAAAACAAGAAGTCTCAAATATACTATCTAACCATGCACCTAAAATAGCTGGAGAAAGAAGAACAAATAAAGCCTAAACCCAGCAGGAGAAAAGAATTAATAAAGATTAGAGCAGAAATCAGTGAAATAGAGACCAAAAGAAGAGTAGAACAGATCAATGAAACTAGGAACTGGTTCTTTGAAAGAACTAATAAAATCAATAAACTCCTAGCCAGACTTATCAAAAAGAAAAGAGAAAGGACTCAAATAAATAAAATCATGAATGAAAGAGGAGAGATCACAATAATACGGAAGAAATACAAACTATAAGGACATATTATGAGCAACTGTATCCCAACAAATCAAGCAACCCAGGAAGAAATGTGTGCATTCCTAGAAACTTATAAACTACCAAAACTGAAACAGGAAGAAATAAAAAACCAAAACAGACCCATAATCAGCAAGGAAATTGAAGCAATAATCAAGAGTCTACCAACAAACAAGAGTCCAGGGCCAGATGGCTTCCCAGGGGGAATTCTACCAAACATTTAAAGAAGAATTAATATCTATTCTTCTGAAGCTGTTTCCAAAAAATAGAAGGAAAACTTCAAACTCTTTCTATAAGACCAGCATTACCTTGATCCCAAAACCAGACAAAGACCCCACCAAAAAGGAGAGTTACAGACCAATATTCCTGATGAACAAGGATGTAAAAATTTTCACCAAGATACTAGCCAGTAGGATTCAACAGTACATTAAAAGGATTATTCACCGTGACCAAGTGGGATTTATTCCTGGGTTGCAAGGGTAGTTCAACATCTGCAAATCAATCAATGTGATACTCTACATTAATAAAAGAAAGGACAAGAACTATATCATCTTCTCAATAGATGCATAAAGAACATTAGACAAAGTACAGCATCCTTTCTTAAAACTCTGCACAGTGTAGGAATAGAGGGAACATATCTCAATATCACTGAAGCCATATATGAAAAGCCCACATTGGATATCATTCTCAATGGGAAAAAATTGAGAGCTTTTCCCCTAAGGTCGGGAATACGATAGGGATGTCAACTCTCACCACTGTTATTCAAAATAGCACTAGAAGTCCTAACCTCAGCAATCAGACAACAAAAAGAAATAAAAGGTATCCAAATACTCGATGAAGAAGTCAAACACTGATTCTTTGCAGATGACATAATACTCGATGTGGAAAATCCAAAAGACTCCACTCCAAAATTGCTAGAATTTATACAGGAATTCAGCAAAGTGGCAGAATATGAAATCAGTTGCATTTCTATACACTAACAATGAGACAGAAGAAAGAGAAATTAAGGAGTCGATCCCATTTACAACTGCACCAAAAACCATAAGATACCTAGGAATAAACCTAACCAAAGAGGCAAAGGATCTGTACTCTGAAAACTACAGAACACTCATGGAATAAATTGAGGAAGACCCAAAGAAAAGGAAATATGTTCCATGTTCCGGGTGCCTGGGTGGCTCAGTCAGTTAAGAGTCTACCTTTGGCTCAGGTCATGACCCCAGGGTCCTGGGACTGAGCCCTACATCGAGCTCCCTGCTTAATGGGGAGTCTGCTTCTCCCTCTCCCTCTGCCTCTCCCCCTGGCTTGTATTCTTCCCTCCCAAATAAATAAATCTTTTTTTTTTTTAATGTTTCATGCTCATGGATTGAATGAACAAATACTGTTAAAATGTCTAAGCTACCCAGAGCAATCTACACATTCAATGCAATCCCTATCAAAATACCATCAACATTTTTCTTTTTAAATTTTTTATTTATTTATTTATTTATGACAGTCACAGAGAGAGAGAGAGAGAGGCAGAGACACAGGCAGAGGGAGAAGCAGGCTCCATGCACCGGGAGCCTGACGTGGGATTCGATCCCGGGTCTCCAGGATCGCGCCCCGGGCCAAAGACAGGCGCCAAACCACTGCGCCACCCAGGGATCCCCACCATCAACATTTTTCACAGAACTGGAACAAATAATCCTAAAATTTATATGGAATCACAAAAGATCCTGAATGTTTAAAAAGAAAACCAAAACTGGTGGCATCAGGATTCCGGACTTCAAGCTATATTACAAAGTTGTAATCATCAAGACAGTACAGTACTGGCACAAAAACAGACACATAGATCAGTGGAACAGAATAGAGAACCCAGAAACAGACCCTCAACTCATCAAGAAAAAAAGGTTTTTGCACAGCAAAGAAAATAGTTGACAAAAACCAAAGACTACCTACTGAATGGGCAAAGATGTTTGCAAATGTCTTATCAGATAAAGTGTTTGTATCCAAAGTCTATAAAAAACTTATCAAATCCAATACCCAAAAAACAAATAATCCAGTCAAGAAATGGGCAGAAGACATGAGCAGATTATTTCTCCAAAGAAGACATACAAATGGCCAAGAGACACATTAGGAAAACACAAATCAAAACCACAATGAGATACCACCTCATACCAGTCAGAATGGCTAAAATTAACAAGTCAGGAAATAAATGTTAATGAGGATGTAGAGAAAGGGAAACTCTTACTTACACTGCAGGTAAGAATGCAAGCTGGTACAGACACTCTGGAAAACAGTATGGAGATTCCTCAAAAAATTAAAAATAAAACTACCCTATGACCCAACAATCATACTACTAGGTATTTATCCAAAAGATACCAATATAGTGATCTGAAAGAGCACCTGCACCTCTATGTTGATAGCAGCAATGTCCACAACAGCCGAACTATGGAAAGAGCCCACGTGTCCATCAACAGATGAATGGATAAAGAAGATGTGGTGTATACATACACACACACACACACACAATGGAACATTACTCAGCCATCAGGATGAAATCTTACCTCTTGCAATGACGTCGCTGGAACTAGAGGATATCATGCTAATAAACAGAGAAAGACAATTATCATATGGTTTTACTCATATGTGGAATTTAAGACACAAAACAGGATCACAGAGGAAAGGAGGGAAAATTAAGATAAGATGAAATCAGAGAGGGAGACAGGCCATAAGAGACTCTTAATCATAGGAAACAGACTGAGGGTTGCTGGAAGGCAGTGGGTGAGGGAGTGGGGTAACAGGGTAATGAGTGTTAAGGAGGGCACGTGATGTAATGAGCCCTGGATGTTATATACAACTGATGAATCACTGAATTCTACCTCAGAAACTAATAATACACTGTGTTAATTAACTGAATTTAAATAAACTAAAACTTAAAAAATATATTAGCAAACTGCATTCAACAATACATTAAAAGTATCATAAACCACAATCAAGTGGGATTTATTCCAGGAATGCAAGAATAGTTCAATATCCATAAATCAATCAACATAATACAACACATTAACAAAACAAAGGATAAAAATCAGATGATCATTTCAATAGTTGGAGAAAAAGCATATGACAAAAATCAACTTCCATTTATGATAAAAACTCTCAACTCAGTGGGTACAGAAGGAAGGAACATAATAAAGGCCACACAGGACAAACCCACAACTTGCATCACTCTCAATGGTGAAAAGCTGAACATTTTTCCTCCTAAGATCAAGAACAAAATAAGGATGTCCACTCTTGCCATTCATTCAACATAGTAGTGGAAGCCCTAGCCATAGCAATTATGTAAGAAAAAGAAATAAAAGGCATTCACATTAAAAAGGAAGAAATAAAACACTATTAGAAAATTATGTGATTACTATATTTAGAAAACCCTAAAGACTCGAACAGCAAACCACTAAAATAAATGAATTCAAGTGCAGTAGCAGGATACAAAATTAACATATAAAAATTAGTAGCATTTTTATACACTAATAACGAGTGAGCAGAAAGAGACATTATGAAAACAACTGCGTTTACAATTCTATCAAAAAGAATAAAATGTCACTTTTATTCTTGCCTCTGCTCTCTGCTAATGTGCTGTGTTGGGGGTTCCAGAATGGCAAGTTGTTCAAGATACAGACTCTTGGGCACCTAGGCAGGACACTGGGGTAGGGGTGCATGACTGTAGCTGGGAGAGGTCTTGAGGATCCCATTACCTAAATGTGTGGAGGGCTGCAGCCTGGCCTAGATCACACTGTCCATGGGACCTCATAAGTTCCCCAAAAGGCTCCCAGTCTGCATTCCCATGCCAAGATATGGGGAGATTGGGGTGCCTGGGTGGCTCAGGGGTTGAGCATCTGCCTTTGGCTCACAGCATGATCCTGGAGACCTGGGATCAGGTCCCACATCAGGCTCCCTGCATGGAGCCTGCTTCTCCCTCTGCCTGTGTCTCTGCCTCTCTCTCTCTCTCTCTCTCTGTGTGTGTGTGTCTCTCATGAATAAATAAATAAAATCTTCAAAAAAAAAAAGATATGGGGAGATTTGTTTGAATGCATTTTAGTTTACTGGTCATCAACTGTATCCCAGGGATTTCTTTCATGTGAAAGAGAGAGGCCTCACTGTAGAACTGCACGTATGCCTGCCCTATCACAGTGTGAAATCAAGTCAACATACAAGTAAAGTGCATTTAAGGTTTAGATATTGATAACTGTTTCAAGTATAAAACTATGCAAAAATCAAATGAGTATCATCAATTTGCAGGTGAAAAGATGGATGCCTGAATCACAGACACTGCTAGATGAATGCCTTCTGGGAGCAAAAAGGTGACCTGAGGATGTTCCCAGTAAAAAATTTGAAAATTTGATCTTCACAAGAGCTTCTTGGATCATTTAAATATCCTGAAGTCTGAGGGGATACTAAAACTACAAATCATACATCTGATAAGGGGTTAATACCAAAATATATAAAGAACCAAACAACCCAATTAAAAAATGGGCAGAGGACTCGAATAGACATTTTTTCCAAAGAAGACATACAGATGCCCAAAAGGCACGAAAAGATGCTCATTATTAATCATCAGGGAATCATCAGATTGGGTATTATCAAAAAAGACAAAAAATTCCAAGTGTTGGTGAGGATGTAGAAAAGAGTATGTCATGAGAATGTAAACTGGTACAACCATAATGAACAACCATATGGAAGTTCCTCAGGAAATGTAAAATAGAACTAATGTACCATCCAGTAATTCTACTTCTATGTATTTAGGCAAAAACAAAAAAACAGTGGTTTGAAGAGATATGTGCATCTCCACATTCACTGTAGTATTTTCACAATAGCCAAGACTATGGAAGCAATCATAGTGTCTATCAATAGATAAATGGATAAAGATGTGGTATATATAAACAATGAATTATCACTCAGCCATAAAGAATGATATCTTGCCATCTGAGACAACATAGATGGACCAAGATGGTATAATGCTAAGTGAAATAAGTCAGACACAGAAAGACAAATACTGTATGATTTCACACATATGTAATTTAAAAAACAAAAGAGAAACAGATTCATAAATACAGGAAACAAACTTAATTACCAGAGGGGGACTGGGTGGGGGTAGAGGTGGGCAAAATAGGTCAACGGGGTTAAGATGTACAAATTTCCAGTTACAAAATAAATAAGTCATGGGGATATAATGTAATGTACAGCATAGGGAATATAATCAATAATATAATAACTTTGTATGGTGACATGATAATCAGACATGTTGTGGGCATCATTTCAACAACGTATAAAAATAGCAAAACATGGGGACGCCCAGGTGACTCAGTGGTTGAGCATTCGCCTTCAGCTCAGGGCATGATCTCAGAGTCCTGGGATTGAGTCCCACATCAGGCTCCCTGCAAGGAGCCTGCTTCTCCCTCTGCCTGTATCTCTGCCTCTCTCTCTGTGTGTCTCATGAATAAATAAATAAAATCTTTTTTAAAAAAATAACAAAACAGGGATCCCTGGGTGGCGCAGCGGTTTAGCGCCTGCCTTTGGCCCAGGGCGCGATCCTGGAGACCCAGGATCGAATCCCACGTCGGGCTCCCGGTGCATGGAGCCCGCTACTCTCTCTGCCTGTGTCTCTGTCTCTGTCTCTGTCTCTCTCTCTCTCTGTGACTATCATAAATAAATAAAAATTAAAAAAATAAATGCTTAGACTTTAAAAAAAAATAACAAAACACTGTGATGTACTCCCAAATTTAATAGGATAGTATATGTCAATTACACATCAATTAAACAAAGAAACGAACATGAATTAGACCATGTCTCTCCCTGCCTTAAAAATTTTCAGTGGCTTTCCATTGTACTGCCAGGCTCTTCATAACTAGATCCAGACCACCTGTTCCACTTCCTTCCTCAACTTTATCTACACCAGCTTCCTTTCAATTCCTTAACTACACCAAGCTCTTTACCGCCTCAGAACTTTTATACCAGCCATTCTTTTAGTCTCAAAGGCTCTTCCCCAGGACTTCTCTGGCAGACTCCCATCCTTCAGTACTTTTTTCTTTTTTAAGATTTTATTTATTTATTCATGAGAGACAAAGAGAAAGAGAGAGAGAGAGAGGGAGAGAGAGGCAGAGACACAGGCAGAGGGAGAAGCAGGCTCCATGCAGGCAGCCAGATGTGGGACTCAATCCCGGGACTCTAGGACCACACCCCGGGCCAAAGGCACAGGCACTAAACCGCTGAGCCATCCAGGGATCCCCTTATCCTTCAGTTCTTAACTTTCTTGCTATTCCCACTTAAAGTAGCTGTTCTTACCCCCTGACACTTTCTGGCACTCATCTATTGCTTTCTTTCATAACATCTTTTAATTCATACTATCTTCTCATTTAATTCATTTAACTCCTGAAGACAGGAATCTCATTTGCTTGGATCACTGCTATATCACCAGTACCCAGCACAGCATCTGGCATACTGTGAGTGCTGTATAAATATCTGTTACATAAATTAATTATATCACTGATCATTTTCCCATTCTACTTTCTACTTGATTTACCATGAAACCATACTTCCTGGTAAGTACCAAACAACCCAATTAAAAAATGGGCAGAGGACTCGAATAGACATTTTTTCCAAAGAAGACATACAGATGCCCAAAAGGCATGAAAAGATGCTCATTATTAATCATCAGGGAATCATCAGATTGGGTATTATCAAAAAAGACAAAAAATTCCAAGTGTTGGTGAGAATGTAGAAAAGAGTATGTCATGAGAATGTAAACTGGTACAACCATAATGAACAACCATATGGAAGTTCCTCAGGAAACCATACTTCCTGGTGTTCTACCTATTTCCCTGACTTGTTCTTCCTTTCTGCTTTGTTGTTACCCAGTACTCCTCTTACCTCATATGGAAAATGATCCCCTAAGGTTTTCAACATAACCTAGTACTGAATCTATCCACTTAAATGGCTTCAACCTTAAGCCACTACTCCGACCCTAGCCTTTCTGCTCTGCACTAGTAGACCAACATTTCCAACTCCCTAAAGAATACCTCTCCTAAGATATATATCACAATCATGATTCCAAGTACTTCATCTTTCCAATAACTTACAGTTCTGCCCATGATACTACCTTCTTCCTGTCTTGCCAACTAGAAACAATATGATATATAAGAAAGAGTATAGACCTCAGGGCTAGCCAGACCTGGATCAAATCTCAGCTCTGTAAGCTATTAAATAAATGGTCACCTAATCATTCTGAGCCACAGTTTTTTTCATCACTAAAAAGATAATAGTCATGCTCAGGATCATTATGAGAATTAGAAATAGCAAATAAAAAATAACCTGCACAATATCTGACATATAGTAGGCTACTTATTAGCCACAAGTCTTAGACTTACTTTTATTTTTATAAAGATTTATTTATTTATTTATTTATTTATGAGATAGAGCATGAGAGGGAAGGGCAGAGGGAGAGGGACAGAGAATCTCAAGCAGACTCTGGGCTGAGCATGGAACCTGACACAGGGCTCAATCTCATGACCCTGAGATCACAACCTGAACCAAAACCAAGAGTAAGACACTTAACCAGCTACACAGTGCCCCCTTGGAGTTATTTTTAATTCCTCCAACTGCTTACATTCACATCTGACCTCCTGCCAAACTATATCCATTCTTTCTTATAATAATAATTATGGTAATAATATTTATAATAGCATTAATAATAATTTACAAAAATGTTGTATTTATCCCTACTGCCTTCAATCTAGTACTGGACCATAACAAACCATAATGCTAATCTCACTTCTCCATCAATTTATCATGTTTCATTCCTAAATCAGTATTTTCTATTTCATCTAATAGTGCTTCAGTCTGAATGATTTCAATTGACCTTTGAGTTCACCAATGCAATTCTTCTGCCAAATCTAGTCTGTCATTAATTTCATCCAGTAATTTTTTAAGAGCTTATTTATCTGAGAGAAAGAGCACAAGCAGGGTGAGGGGCAGAGGGAGAAAGAGAAGTACACTCCCTGCTGAGCAGGAAGCTCTATATAGGGCTCAATCCCAGGACCCCAGGATCATAACCTGAACTGAAGGCAGATAACTTAACTGACTGAGCCACCCAGGCACCCCTCATCCAATAAATTCTTAATCTTAGGTATTTTATTTTCCAGTTCTAGAATATCCATTAGGCCCTTTTTTTAGAGATTCTATTTCCCTACTGAAATTCTCCATCTATTCACTTTTTTTTCCATCTTTTCCATTATTTAATATATTCATAAAAATTAAATTCCTTATCTGCTACTAGGGCACCTGTGGATTCGATTCTATTTTTTCCTCTCTTAATCATGGGTCATATTTACTTGTTTCTTTGAAATCATATAATTTTTTATTGTATGGTAAAAGATACAGGACATAAAATTTGCCATCTAAATCATTTTTAAGGGGTGCCTGGGTGGCTCAGTTGGTTAAGTGTCTGCCTTTGGCTCAGGTCATGATTCCATGGTCCTAGGATCAAGCCCTGCATCGGGCTCTCTGTTCAACAGGGAACCTGCTTCTCCTTCTCCCTCTTCCTGCCATGCCCCCTGCTTGTTTATGCTCTTTCTCTCCATCAAATAAGCCCAGTCTTTAAAAAACAAAAAAACTTTAAAAATAAATCATTTTAAATGTACCACTCAGCAGTATTAATTACATTCACAATGTTGTATAATCATCATCACTATGTATTTCCAAAACTTTTTAATGATTCCAACAGCCACAATTCTTATAACTATTAAGCATTAACCCTCCCTTTCCCTCTCCCCTCCTGGTAACCTAATTTACTTTGCTTCTACGAATTTGCCATCATACAATATCTGTCCTTACGTGCCTGACTTATTTCACTTAGCATGATGTTTCAGCATGTCTATGTTGCAGCATGTCTCAGAACTTCATTCCTTTTTATGGTTGAACAATATTCCATTGTGTGTATATACATCCACTTTATCCATTCATCTGTTGATGGACACTTAGGTTGTTTCCACCTTTCAGACACTGAGGTCTTTGTTAATATTTGCCTAGCTTAACAGTTTCCATTCTCTTTCTAGCAAACTTTCTATTCCATGTGTTTCAGGTACCCCTATAAACATGAGAACAAAATTTCATTTTTTAAATAAAACTCCAATATAACAATCTTTGTCTTTAAACTGGCATTTGATCCACTTACACTTATTGTGATACATTAAGATTTACTTATAGCAATCTTAATCTGTGTTATATTTTTTATGCTCCTCATCCCTTTCCTGTCTTCCGTTTAGTTGATCAAGGTTTTTATTCCTTTTTTTAAACCTTTCTACCAGTAAGTTATATATCCAATTTATCTTCTTCAGAGGTTACTCTTAAAATGTTTTAACATGCATTCTTGAGTCAAAAGTTTAAAAATATGTCTCCTATTTCCTCACTCCTCTCAATTAATAAAAGATCATCTTCACGTATGGTGACCTACCTTTTGACTTTTTTACATCATTATTGACTGATATTTTTATGCTCAATATTAGCCTTTATTATTAAAAGAATTCACACTTGGTTAGATTCACTCATATATTTACCAATTTCCTTACTCAGAAATTCCATTCCTTTTTGCATTTCATTCCTTCCCTCTGCTTTTCTTTTTCCTTAAGTAGTTCCCTCAGTGGAAGACTGTTGTTGGTAAACTGTTTTTATGTGAAAACAGTTTATTTTACCCTAAATCACAATGATGATCTAGTTGGATATACGATTCTAGACTCACAATTCTTTTCTACCAACAGTGAAGAATCCTCTGGATTCCATCATTGCTGCTGAAAAGGGAAAGTCAATCTAATGGTTGTACTTTATAGATAATCTGACTTTTCATTCTGGTTGCATTTAAGATCTTTTCATCTATGGAGTTCTGTATGTATGTACATATACATCTGGGGCACTAGGGGGAGGGACACTCAGTATTCATAAACATTAATTCTTAAGATTCATGTCTTTCATTAATCTAGAAAATTCTCAGCCATCATCTCTTTGAATTTTGTCCGTACCTCATTCTCTCCTTCTGGAACTCCTTTCAGATGACTAGATACATGTCAGACTTCCACATTCCGTTCTCCGTGTCTTTAAACCTTTCTTTCATATTTCCTCCTTGTCCTTTATGCTACCTTATGGAAATTTCCTCAGATCAACCCAGGTTAGGAGTCAGGAAATTGATATAGAGTCACAAACTAAGTATGTTAAACTTTGGGAGCCACATAAAGTCTGTGTAAATAGAATATTTTGTTTCCTTTAAAAAAATAATCCCTTAAAAGTGAAAAAAAAAACATTCTTTCCATGTAAGCTGTACAAAAAAAAAAACAAGCTACAACCCAGATTTACCCAATAAGCCATAGTTTGTCAAATCCAGATCTAGTTCATTAATTTGCTCTTCTGTATCTAAGCTGCTGTTTATCCTACCCACTGGGTTTTGGGTTTGGGTTTTTTTTTTGGGGGGGGGTTACCCACTGGGTTTTAATTTCAATGACTATTTTACACTTCCAGAAGTTCTACTGGCTCTTTTTTTAAAAGTTGCCGTATGTTTATAATAGCACCTATTCTTTCTCATGTTTTCTATTCCTTTTCTTCATGAGTTTAGTTTCTTCTATCTGCTAATTTCTTGCTTATAGAGGAGTAATGGATTGTTTATTCACATGCTTTATAATTCTATATTGGGTTCATTTTTGGTAGTGCTTTATTCTAGTATGTAACGTGTTCTGAGTTGAGGATATGCCCCTCTTGAACAGTTTCTGTTTTCCAGACAGCTCTGTCATATTATTAGCCTTAAACCATTTTTTAACATCAATTCTCAATCTGGAGATTCTCCCAGATTCCACAGGTATTGCAAATTTCAACATAATACCAAAATGAAGAGAAAGTCATGGTCTTGAGTTCTCTGCAGATATTCCCTTCCCCAATGAATTCAAGATCCAAGCTAACAGAAACTTCTCTGTGATCACAGGAAGATTTTTTTCTTGTCTATCTACTTCTTTAGTGAATGTTCAGCCCTCTGAATATCTATACTCTTATCTGGTGTCTCAATTCTAGCACTCACAGGCCTAAGGGTTTTTCTCTTGTCTCTATGGAAACTAAAATGCAAGTTACTAGGACTAGCAAAATAGCAAACACTCTAAGGGGCTATAACACCTAATTGCACATCACATGCCTTTTCAATCCCCAACCTTCCCTGCTTCCACCATACGTTTTTATTTTATTTTTACTATTTTTTTTCTTGAAAGCACAATGTGCATTTTGTAGCAGTGAGGGGTTTCTGTTTATCTAGTCTGCTATTTTGCCAGAACCAGAGACCTCTTCCAGTCTTTTCTCTATGCATGAATAGACATGCTTACGAAACATACAAAAATGTTTCAATCATGACTCAAGCATTATCCCATTGCAAAGAATGAGCTGACTCAAGTTGTACTCTTTCTCCAATTTTCTCCATCTCTCCTCCCCAATAGCCACACCAAAAGACACTGGATTGACATTCTTCCTCTTTTCCACCTATGCACTTCTTTGGAGTCATTTTTAAAGACTTTCATCTTTCATAAAAGTTTCTCCAACTATACTAGATTACACAACTCCCTAAATACCCACTGTACTACTCAGTATTAGAGAATTCAGAACCTAACTGTTTATTAGTTTCATTTAAGTAATTTATGTCTCACCAGCTGGATTAAAACTCCTTATAGAGGGCAGCCCCAGGGGCTCAGCGGTTTAGCACCACCTTCAGCCTGGGGTGTGATCCTGGAGACCCGGGATCGAGTCCCATGTCGGGTTCCCTGCATGGAGCCTGCTTCCCCCTCTGCCTCTCTCTCTCTCTGTCTGCCATAAATAAATAAATAAAATCTTAAAAAAAAAAAAAAACTCCTGGGATCCTTGGGTGGCGCAGCGGTTTGGCGCCTGCCTTTGGCCCAAGGCGCGATCCTGGAGACCCGGGATCGAATCCCACATCGGGCTCCCGGTGCATGGAGCCTGCTTCTCCCTCTGCCTGTGTCTCTGCCTCTCTCTCTCTCTGTGTGTGTGACTATCATAAATAAATAAAAAAAAAAAAATTAAAAAAAAAAAAACTCCTTATAGAAAGAAACTATTCTTCTCACCACTTTTGAAATCCCCCTACAGACTACTACAAAGTTCAGGTAACTTATCACCACTCAATAAATAATGATACTAGGGACAACTGGGTGGCTCAGCAGTTGAACATCTACCTTTGGCTTAGGTTGTGATCCTGCGGTCCTGGGATCGAGACCCTCACATCAGGATCTTCACAGGGACCCTGCTTTTCCCTCTGGCTATGTCTCTGCCTCTCTCTGTGTGTCTCTCATGAATAAATAAATGAAATCTGTTTAAATAAATAAATAAATAAAAATACTAGTTTCCAGTCTTAATTTACATTTTTATTCCTCTTCAAGTTTAAGATTTATAGCCTAGATAGTCTTGGTTCAAGGAAAATAAAATACTATAAAATAAAAAGAGAATTTCACAGCCAGGAGGAGGCTTGAAGGCCACCTGGACTTGCAGCTATACTATCTGGCTCAGGAGTCCACATAGCTTTCATAATTTAGGAATATTACATAATTTCCTCCTTAAATGATGTTGAAAATCCCTACCTACTTCTAGGGTTATTATAGGGATTCAATAACATATTATACATGAAAAATATTTGTGGGACACAGCTAAAGCAGTGGTGAGAGGATAATTTGTGCATGGAGTGCCTACTTTAGAAAAGAGGGAAAGTCTGAAATCAATAACCTAGGCTCCTACTTCAAGAAACAAAAAGTAAGCAGAAGAGCAGAAATCAATAAAAAACAGAAAAACAAAATGAAATATTAATAAAAAAAGAGGTTTGTCAAGAGTTTTGACCAACCTTCAAAACTGACCAAAAAAAGACACAAATTACCAATGTCAAGAATGAAATAGGGAATATCACTACAGTCCCTGAAGGCATCAAAAATACATGGGAAGACTCTAAAAGGTGTATAAAACCTCTATACACATAAATTTGACTTAGATGAAATGGAACAATTCCTTAAAAAAACACAAACTACTACAACATACCCAATATGAAATAATTCTATTATTACTAAATAAATCAATGTTGTAATTTTAAAACTCCCCCAAAGAGAAATCCCTAGCCCCAGATGACATAATCTCTACCACAGGGAGCACTTTCTGGTTCATTTTGTAAACCCAGCATTTCCCTGATACCAAAACCTGACAAAAACCATACCAAAAAAAGAAAGCTACAAATAGCTCTCATGAATAAAGCCATAAAACTACTTAACAAGATATTAGTGAAAAGAATTCAGTAATATATAAAAAAGAACTAAATTATGATACATTTAAGTAAGGAAGGATTATTTTCATACAGTTAATCTTATCCAGAAGCATGAAAACCCTCTCCAAATGGAATATTCACACCTTCCTTGATTTCTGTAAAAATGTTCTGTCATTCCCTCTCTCTCTCTCTGTCTCTCTCTCTCTCACACACACACACACCTTATCTCATATTAAGTTAATCTGTATTTTATGTTTTTTAATCATCTGCTCTCTTGGTTCTCCATCCCAACAGTTCTTTCTTTGATTCCTTTCACCACTCCTAAAGACAGTGGTTCTTCACCAGTTCCTCCTTTGTCCTCTTCTCTCAGTCTTCACTTACTAGAGCTAGCCAATTAGCTTCAATTAGCCTTTCTAACTGGATGACTCCCAAATTTACTTCTCTATACTTGTACCCTCCCACCCCCATATCTCTTTTCCATGGTCAGCAATAGAGACACCCACACCTTAATGTTCTAATGGCAGTAAGGGTATATCTATGATTATAAGGAGTTTGCAGTATTAAGTTTCTTCTCCCAGCAGAAAGAGAAAAAAAAAATTCTAAATACATTTTGCTTATAAATACAAAGTAGAATTCTTTATCTGCCAGCCACTCACTTCAGGGCTTGAAACAAGCTTAGTTCTTGGAAAGTCAAAACTCAATTCAAAGTCCAAGAGGTGGGGAGCCTAACTGGCTCAGTCAGTTAAGCATCCATCTCTTGATTATGGCTCAGGTCATGATCTCAGGGTCCTGGGATGGAACCTTGAATCAAGATGCGTGCTCAGCAGGGAGTCTGCTTGAGGATTCTTTCCCTCTCCTTTTGCCCCTCTCCCTGCTCCTCCTCTCTCTTTCTCAAATAAATAGTCTTAAAAAAATAAAACCAAAGAACAACAAAAGAAACCAAAAGTCAAAAAAGTGAGCTGAGAAGTTGGAATTTACAGTTCCAATTCAGAATTCTGCGTGCATTTGTATTTTGCTCTCATCTTCTCACTCCTATACTTAACATACCAATGCCCTCTATTACCGTCTTTTCTTTGCAGTGGTCTTCTCTTCTAACATTCCTTACCACAACTGGCAAACTATCAGCAGGAACAATACCTGTGATCAGGACTTACTTAGCTTTCAAGAGTTTGATAATACAACTATCTTATTGACTGGATTTTTTTCTTTTAACACTAAAACACTCTAATACTGAAACTCCCTATGACAGATCTGGGATATCCATTTATTTAGGTCTTCTTTTGTGACTTTCTTTTTTTTTCCTTTATTCTTTTATGACTTTCAATAAACTTGTATAATTTTCTTCATACCAGAAAAAAAAACCAACAAAACTAGATTGAACTAAAGTAAAACATTCAATGGAAGAGAAAAAAAGCATAAGGGAGGAAAGAAGGGAATGGCTGGTTCCATGGGGCTGCGATCATATAATCACATCTGAAGGGTATGAAGAGAGAATGAGGCAAGAAAAAGAGAAATTCAACACTTACCAGATGTTCCCAAATGAAACTTTCAACTGACTTTAAAATTGTCAATAATTATAATAGCTAACATTTATTGAATGTTTACTGTATACCCAGTTAAACTTATTATATTCCTTAACATACTTAATCTTCACAACAATCCTATGAAATAAGTACTACTACAATTCTCATATGAGGAAACCAAAGCACAGAGGTTACATAATTTGCCTAAGATCATCCATACTAAATAAAACTTGGCTTCAAATCAAACTCTTAGATCTGCTTTGATTTGAGGGTTGATTTTAGAATTGCCCACACTCTTAATCCCTTAACCATTCTGGTGAACTGCCTATGATATTAAATCAAGGAACACAGTACACATTTATATCATGCATAAATTATTTTAAAATTATCCATATTAGTATTGTTTATTACTATAACCATGGATAATAATTATAATTACAACACAGTAATATTACTTCAGAAACTAAAGCTAACATTATATTCATATTTAAAGTATTTATCTGCTCTACCCTAGAAACTAATAATATATGTTAACTAAATTAAATTTTTTAAAGGTTTTTATTTATTTGACGGAGAGAGAGGGAGAGCGAGCACAAGGAGGGTGAGTGGCAGGCAGAACAAGAGGGAGAAGCAAGCTCCCATGGGGGGAGCCTTTGGGGCTCAATTCCAAGACCCTGGGATCACAACTCAAACTGAAGGCAGACGTTTAACTGACTGAGCCACCCAGGAGCCCCAACTAACTTGAATTTAAATAAAAATTTTTTCAAAAAGAAAAAAGTATGTATCTGCTAAACAAAACAAGACAATAACATACTCAGAGCAAAATATCTTTGCTGGTGTACCTATGACTTACCTGTGTATGTGGTGCATGTAGTACTACTTTTTTTCATGTAAAACAAAATTGGCCCATCAAGGAGGCAGAATTTCATTACAACCCAGGTGCCAGGTTCCACAGAACTGCTTGTACGTTCCTGCTGTTACTGCCACAAACCCTTCAAATTAGGTAAACATAGTTCTGTACAGGAAATCATTTCAGCAAGGTTGTTGAAAGCAATATTTCAGAGGCTTTGTTTTGTTTTTAAATACTAACAACCCAAAAGAACATCATTTCCTGATTTCCCACCAAACAGAGGCATGACAAACAGCCTGTTATGGCAAGGTAGTACCTAATTCAAAAATCAGGAAATGTGTTAATAAGCACTAAAACAATTCCCCAATCTAGCTAGCACTACTGTTAAGATGCTGACTACTCTCTTCTATTGTTCAAAATAACAAAAGGCACTTTCCAGAGAAGTTAATTGTAAATAAAGCATGACTGGTAAGAACTGCATGTAGGCACTTCACAAATTAAAGGACAGAGAGGCCATGTGTTGTTGGTTTTTTTCCACTAGGATTATTTTTTAAGCTTTTATTTAAATTCCAATTAGTTAACAGTGTTATTAGTTTCACGTGTACAATATAGTGACTCAACACCTGCATGCAATGCCCAGTGCCCATCACAAGTGCCCTCCTTAATCCCTATCACCTATTTCGCCCATTCCCTGACTCACCTCCTCTGATAAACATCAGTTTGTTCTCTGTAGTTAAGAGTCTGTTTCTCAGTTTGCCTCTTTTCCCTTTGCTTATTTTGTTTCTTAAATTCCATATGTAAGTGAAATCATGTGCACAGTATTTGTCTTTCTCTGACTTATTTCACTTAGCATAATACTTTCTTGCTCCACCATGTCACTGCAAATGGCAAGATTTCATTCTTTTTTATGGCTGAGCAATGTTCCACTGTGGGTGTATGTGTTTATATGTAAACATATGTGTGTGTGTGTGTGTGTGTGTGTGTGTGTGTGTGTATACACCTCTTCTTTATCCATTTATCATCCGATGAACACTTGGCTGACGCTTGGGTATTGTAGATAATGCTGGCTATTGTAAATAATGCTATCTATAAACATTGGGATGCATGTATCCCTTTGAATTAGTACTTTTGTATTCTTTGGGTAAATACCTAGTAGTACAATTGCTGAATTGTAAGGTAACTCTATTTATAACTTTTTGAGGAACTTTCACACTTTTTTCCACAGTGTCTGCACCAATTTGCATTCCCACCAACAGTGCAAGAGGGTTCCCTTTTCTGCATCCTCAGCAACATGTTTCCTTAGTTGTATCCATTCTGACAGGTGTGAGGTGATATCTTATTGTAGTTTTGATTTGTATTTCCCTGATGATGAGTAATGTTAAGCATCTTTTTATGTGTTTGTTAGCCATCTGTATGTCTTCTTTGGAAAAATGCCTATTCATGTCTGCAGCTCATTTTGTAACTGGATTGGTTTTTGGGTGTTGAGTTGATAACTTCTTTATAGATTTCCGACACTAACCCTGTTAGTATCCTGTATCAGATACATCATTTGCTAATATCTTCTCCTATTCCATAAGTTGTCTTTTAGTTTTGTTGTTTGTTTCTTTTGCTGTGCAGAAGCTTTTTATTTTTATTTAGTCCCAATAGTTTATTTTTGCTTTTGTTTCCCTTGCCTCATATCCAGACATATCTAGAAAAATGTTGCTACACCTAACAAAGAAGTTATAGCCAGTTTTCTCCTCTAGGATTTTTATGGTTTCAAGTCCTACATTCAAGTCTTTAACCCATTTTGAGGTTTCTTTGTGTTTGGTGTAAGAAAGTGGTCCAGTTTTCCCAACAGCATTTGTTCAAGAGACTTTTTTTCCTACTGAATATTCTTTCCTGCTCTATTGAAGATTAGTTGACCATATAGTTATGGGTTCATTTCTGGGTTTTCTATTCTGTTCTACTGATCTGTGTGTCTAGTTTTGTGCCAGTACCATAGTGTTTTGATCACTACAGCTTTGTAATATAACTTGAAGTCCAGAACTGTGATGTCTCCAACTTTGCTTTTCTTTTTCAAGGTTGCTTTGGCTATTCAGGGTCTTTTTTGGTTCCACAAAAATTTTAGGATTGTTTGTTCTAGCTCTGTGAAAAATGCTGGTGGTATTCTGATAGGGATTGTAATGTGTAGACTACTTTGGGTAGAACAGACATCTCAACAATATTTGTTCTTCTAATCCATGAGTATGGAATGCTTTCTCATTTCTTTGTGTCATCTTCAATTACTTTCATCAGTGTTTTATAGTTTTCAGAGTACAGGTCTTTCACCTTTTGGTTAGTTTTATTCCTACATATCTTATTGTTTTTGGTGCAACTGTAAATGGGATTGTTTTCTTAATTTCTCTTTCTGCTGCTTGATTATTGGTGTATAGAAATGCAACAGATTTCTGCACATTGATCTTGTATCCCACAACTTGACTGAATGCAGTATCAGTTCTAGCAGTTTTGGGGCCATGTGTTTTTCCCAATACAACCACTACAGTAGCTTATTTACTGCATAAGCTGAATCTGGATATAAAATAAGGGAAATAGAAAGTTGTCACCAATTAAAAACCAAAATCAGGTAAGAAAAACTGATTGTACTCTGACCTACTGAGTTGAGAGTCAAGATTATGATACAATCACAGAGAACCACTGTTAAGCCACCCTTATTATAGGGCTTTTAGAAAAACAATCATTCTTTGGGCTAAAGTGTAGATTTCTAAGGCCAAAGATGTTCCACATATACTACTCATGGAAAAAATCAAGGTATTAATAAGTAAACAAAGACTCTTGATTAACCCAGGTCATCTGTTTAGTCAGCAATAAACCTGAAACCAGAAGTCTCAAAGCCTGGGTAAGTCTCCAATTTGAAAATTGTGTCTTTTCCTATATCCTTCCCACTGGATTGATAACATCCCATAAACCAAAATCATATTGTCTTACCAGGCAGTTTTTAACTAAGGTTACAAATCTGATTCACAACTCACTTAAGGACTTTTTTCAAATGATAAACCCAGGCCCAGCCTGCATTAACTGAATCAGAACTCCCAAAAATGGGGCCCAGTCTTCTGTAGTTTGACAAAACTCCAAGGTGATTTTAACACAGGGTACACAACTCTAACTCAAAACCACTGGACTAACAAAGAATTAATGACAACCATTCAGATTGATGACATCCGAATCAATGCAATTACAGACAACTAAGGAAGACAAACAACAATATACCTTATTCATGTAAGAATTCTGTGGAGTACATTATACACCTTTGGAAGACATGGAAGGTAAGGGAAACTTTTCACTTGTTATATTTATTTATATTTATAATGTACTCTAGATAACACACTTTACACATAGTATCTCATTTTATCCTCACATCAACCATCTGAGGGTAGGTATTGTTATTTATCCTTTACAGATAAAGAAGTGGGAAACACTAAGGTTAGGTAACTTATGGGATCCCTGGGTGGCACAGCAGTTTGGTGCCTGCCTTTGGCCCAGGACGCGATCCTGGAGACCCGGGATCGAATCCCCACATCAGGCTCCCGGTGCATGGAGCCTGCTTCTCCCTCTGCCTGTGTCTCTGCCTCTCTCTCTCTCTCTCTCTCTCTCTCTCTCTCTCTGTGACTATCATAAATAAATAAATAAATAAATAAATAAATAAATAAATAAATAAATAAATAAATAAATAAATAAATAAATAAATGTTAGGTAACTTATTCAAGGCCATACAGCAAGCAAGTTGATGAGCCCTGCTACAAACCCAGGTCTATCTGACCTATACCCTACTACTCACATATTTACTATTTGTTTATGCAACATTCATTTTACAATAGGCATGTATCAATTTTGTGAAGAAAAATATTATCTTGCTGCAGTTGCTATAAAGTACATCATACTAAATTTTTCAATAAATAATGTGACAATTAGCTTTTTGGAAAAATAGTCAGATTCCTGCATGACAAACCAAAACCAAAAATCCCAATGCATTCTGGAGATAATTGTAATGAGTGAAACCATAAAAAGAACAAAAGGAATACATGTAATATTTTTACAGGAATCCAAAGAAAACAGAATCTGTAAAAGTTAAACAGATTTGACTACATAAGAAGCAAAGGTTTCTATATATTTATTTTTTAAAAGGTTTAAAAGCATCTGCAACATGACATTACTTTAATAGATGTAAAAGCAATACGACAGTAGTCAAAGGAAATAAACAGGAAATTACACACATACCTCATTTTATTTTTTTTTAATTTCACTTCATAGATACTGTGTTTTTTACAAGTTGAACGTTTGTGGCAACCTGAGTTGAACAAATCTATTGGCCATTTTTCCAACATTTGCTCACTTCCTGTGTCTATGTCACATTTTGGTAATTCTCAAAATATTTCAAACATTTTCATCATTATTTTATTTGTTAAGGTGATCTGTCATCAGTTGATGTTACTATTATAATTACTCTGGGGCACCGCCAACTGTACCTATCTACGATGGCAAACTTAGTAAGATAAATGTTGTGTGTGTTCTGACCATTCCACCTATGCTGTTCCCTCTTTCCTCTCCTTGGGCTTCCCTATTCCAAGACACAATATTGATATTACATCAATTAATATAGCCCTACAATGGCCCATAAGTGTTCAAGTGATAGGAAAGTCACAGATCTCTCACTTTAAATCAAAAGCCAGAAATGATTACCTTAGTAAGGAAGGCATGCTGAAAGTCGAGATAGGCCAAAAGCAAGAGATGGGCTCTTGTGCCAAACACCCAAGTTGTGAGAGCAGAGGAAAAATTCTTAAAGGAAATCAAAAACCTTCACACAAATGGTAAGAAAGCAAAACAGCCTTACTGCTGATATAACAAGTGTTGTAGACAGAAGATCAAACCAGCCATATAACATTTGTTAAACCAAAGCCTAATCCAGAGCAAGGCCCTACTGGTCTTCAATTCTGTGAAGTCTGACAGAGGCAAAGAAGCTGCAGAAGAAACGTCTGAAGCTAGCAGAGGCAGTTCATGAGGTTTATTTAGTAAGCCACCCCTATAACATCAAAGTGCAAGGTAAAGCAGCAAGTGCTGCTGGAGAAGCTGCAGCAAGTTATCCAGAAGATCTAGCTAAGATCATTAATGAAGGTGGCTAAGCTAAACAATAGATTTTTAATGTAGATGAAACAGCCACTTATTGAAAGATGTCATCTAGGACTTCTATAGCTAGCTAAGAGAAGTCAATGCCTGCCTTCAAAGCTTCAAAGGACAGACTCTCTAGTTAGTGCCTAATGTGGCTAAGTTGAAGCCAAAGCTTAACTATGATTGTGAAAATTCTACGGCCCTTAAGAAGTGTGCTAGATTTACTCTGCAGGAACTCTATAAATGGAAAAAAGCAGATGACAGCACATCTGTTTACAACACGATTTACTGAATATTCTGAGCACACTGCTAAGACCTACTGCTCAGGAAGAAAGATTCCTTTCAAAACATTGCTCACTGACAATGCACCTGGTCACCCATGACCAAGAGTCCTGCTGGAGATGGATGATAAGACTCCTGTTGTTTTCATGCCTGCGAACACAACATCCATTATTCTGCAGCTCACAGATCAAGAAGTCATTTCAATTCTCAAATCATATTATTTAAGAAACACATTTCGTGAAGCTACAGCTACTATAGATAGTGATTTTTCTAATGGACAAAGTAAATTGGATGGATCTGATGGATTTCTCTGGGCAAAGTAAACTGAAAACCTTCGGGAATGGAGTCATCATTGTAGGTGCCATTAAGAACATTTGTGATTCGTGGGAAAAGGTCAAAATATCAACGTGAATGGGTTTGGAAGAATGTGATTGCAATCTTCATGGAGGACTTTGGGGGGCTCAAGACTCCAGTGGTAGAAATAACTGCAGATGTGGTGGAAACGAGAACGAAAGTTAGATGTGGAGCCTGAAGATGACACCAAATGGTTGCAGCTTTGTGGCAACATGAACAGATGAAGAGTTGCTTCTGATGGATGGGCAAAGAAACTGGTTTCTTGAGATGGAAACTACTCTTGGTTAGGATGCTGGAAGACTGTTGAAATGACAACAAAGAATTGAGAATATTACAGAAATTCAGTTGATAAAGTTGGATTGAGAGGACAGACTTGAACTCTGAAAGAAGTTCTGCTGTGCATAAAACGCAATCAAACAGCATCACACACTACAGAGAAACTGTTCACACACAAAAGAGTGAACTGATGTGGCAAAAACTCCACTGCTGTCTTATTTTAAGAAATGGCCACAACTACCCCAGCCTTCAATACCACCATTCTGATCCATCAGCAACTGTCAGCAATGAGGCAAAATCCTCCACCAGCAAAAAGAATATGACTTGCCAAAAGCTCAGATGATAGCATATTTTAGCAATATTTTTTAATCATGGCATGCACATTTTTTAGAGACTTAATAGACTATGCTGCAATGTAAATATAACTTTTACATGCATGAGGAAACAAAAAAAATTCATTTGACTTGCTCTACTGTGGTATTTACTTTATTGCAGTGGTCTGGAACCAAACCTGCAATGTCTCTGATGTGTGCAAGTATACAAAAAGAAGGGGCTCAAATCATAAATAATTTTAAATGATTAATTATCCTGGCAATCATAGAAATGTACATGTTAATAAGATACAATGACATTTTCCACGTATAAATCAGCAAAGAATTGTAAAATTATAATATATGGTGCTAACCAGGATCAAGGATAACACCCCCACACTCTGCTACTGGGAGTGAAAATTGGCACACCTTCCAGAACACAATTTGGCAGTAATAAAAGCCCTGAAACTGTGCCTACATTCTAACCCTATAATTCCACTTCCAGAAATTATTATTAAGAATCACAAATGAGAAAAAGAATTTAACTTCAAGAATATTCACACTAAAACATTACAAAGTATACCGCTTAATAAAGTCCTGTACATCTCTGTATACACTGGCAGCTACACAGTGAGGCAGGTACTCTTGCTTGTTTTAGTAGTAGGAAGGTAAACAGAAAAGTAATTTGCCATTTGTAACAGAAATCTTTAAAATGTTCAGCGATTTCACTTTCTAGGAATGTATTCCACGTGAACACAACTTTATTTTTAATAGCAAAAAGAATAATAAAAATTTAAATGTTCAAAATTAGAAGCATGGTTAAGTACAAAGTATGACAAAATCCATGTCATTCAAATGACTATTGAGCTGTCGATAAGCTTTCCAATCATTTAAAATAAAATTGGAAAATGTTCACAACATCACAGTAAGAAGAAAAACATAGATTCTACTATATGGGAGGGAGGGAGGGGGTAGAAAACACAGGCTTTTAAAAATAAGGTTTTCAGATGGATTTTGCTGAAGTATCTCCCTGGAGCAGTCAACTCGATGTGCAAGTGCCGGGAGTGTAAACTAATTTGTCTCAGGCTTCTGTTTCTAGAAAACAAGATTTTTATTTTATGCTATGAATGAGACAGAGAACTGATATAAAAGTGTGGTAAGTGATACATAAATTAGGTTTATGACTCAGGTATCCAACTGCAACCTTCATGGGTGAATTCAACTCAAGATTCCAGTTTTGCTGTCCCTCTCTCATTACTGTCTGATTCACTGGGTCCCCCAACTTCACAATTTCTTGTCCTTCTTCACTTGTATGCTCCTTATCCTTTTTTAACTCATAAATCAAATGACTGAACTAAATGACCTCAAAGATCCTTTTAGATTCTTGGACCCCACTGGATTTACGTATCTATTTTACTGGGGGGATAAAATGTTACCAATACATCAACTCAGGGCAGCAAGGCTCTTCCCAAGACCTCCTTTTGTTTCACCGCCAAGATTTTAAAGCATAATGCTTTCTTTAAGGGCCTCCCCTTAGTTGTCCACTGGCTCCATTAATAACAGGGTCCTCATCAACTACTTTCTAAGCAACAGTGCTTTTATATTTTACAGCTCCACTTCAGAGACAAAGTCATGCTGGGAAGAGTATGTCAAGGCTGGAAAAAAAAAAATCAGGATACAAAAAGATTTTGTTAGTCTGGAATATCCAAGCAGATGGAAATTTAATAGAGATAAAGGCAAAGTTCATCACTTAGACCCCAAAACTACATGGAAATGATGTGGCTTAACAGCAGCATACACATACATACAACACAGAGCTGTGACTTCAGTTGACTATAATTTCAGGAGTCAAGAATGTAGGACTGCTTGGGGAAAGAGAAACCTTATCATCTTGTTCTTCTATTTTGTTTTTGTTTTTTTAAACCTAGTGTCAAAATAGGAAAGAGTAAAGGTTACTCTCCACTCTGAAAGGTGACATTGTATGTTGACGACTATAAGCTGTGTTGTGTGCACTTTAAGAAGGACATTAACAAAGTAAATGGAGGGCAGAAGACTAAGAAGCTGATGAGGGCATCTGTCAAATAAGAAACATTTGGGGACACTTGGGTGGCTCAGTCCCTTAGGTGTGTGCCTTCAGCTTATGTCATAATCTCAGGGTCCTGGGATCAAGTCCTATGTTGGGCTCCCTGCTCAGCGGGGAGTCTGCTTATCTCTCTCTCTCTCTCTCTCTCTCTCTGCCTCTCCCCTGCACTCATACACTCTCTCAAATAAATAAACAAAATCTTTTAAAAAGAAAAGAAACATTTGAAGGAAATGGAAATATTTAGCCTGTAGAATGGAAGATCTAGGAAAAGGCCAGGAATCTTAATAATGACAGAAGCCCTCAAAATGAAGTAAATGAATGAAGTCAGCAGGTAGAGACTTTAGCAAAATGGAAAGTATATTTAGCACCTAAAGGAGATTACTACTGATAGAAAATATGAGCTCTGTATCACTGAATCTTCTATTTTTTTTTCTCAAGAAAAGCCAGAAAGAAATTTTTATGAGAAATCTCCCCATTTCTAAAAGTCCATTCCCAGGACGCCTGGGCAGCTCAATGGTTGAATGTCTGCCTTTGGCTCAGGTCATGATCCTGGGGTCTTGGGATCAAGTCCCACATAGGGCTCCCCATGGGGAACCTGCTTCTCCCTCTGCCTGTGTCTCTGCCTCTCTCCCTTTGTGCCTCTCATTAATAAATAAAAATCTTTAAAAGACCGTTCCCAATTTAAGTTTTTGCATAAACTGGGCAGCCAAATGATATGTGTGCTGGCCTCACTGACCCATGCACACAAGTCTGCAACTCTTGTTTGGGAAAACATGGTGGCTACCTTCCAACATCTGAAGAAATGTCATAGACTTGTTTTATGCTTCCCTAAAAAGTGACAATTACAGAGAGGCCAAGTGCACGTCAATAAAGAAAAAGAAAGCTGGTCTTTTTCTGCCCAGGAAGATTCATTTCATTGTGCACATTCAAATGGAGACAGGTCAGTAAGTAATATTGGCCAGTTCAAGAATTCTGCACTTACTACCACTGGCCTTGGTCAAATAACTAAACCTCCACACATCTCAGTTTTCCTTCCTCCCTTCCTTCCCCGTCAAAAGAAGGAATAGTGTTAACATTTACCCTCCTATCTCTCAGAGCTACTGTAAAGATCAAAACCCATGTAACAAAAAAAGGAATATATGAAAGTACTGTATGATGGTAAAGAACTATAGTAATAAAGACATTATTGTAACCTGACATCATAAGGTATTTATGTATTTCTTTTATCATAAAAGCTAAGGATATATTCCCTAATTTATTTCTTATTCCTCCCACAGAATATCAAACATTCGTTGAAAAAAATGTTTAAAAGGAAGTTGGAGAACAAGGGTAAAATGATATAAGAAGGTAGGATAACAGAGAAACAGTCACCAAAACAAACGTCTGGGATGTTAATCATTAATATCACTGACCAGTCTAAAAAGTATTGCAAACAAATGGAAAAATATCCAAAAGTAATGACATGTGTATGAGGGGCCAATACACCTGGCCAGGCACTGGTAAACTACATCTGGCTGCCTGTTTTGTAAATAAAGTTACACTAGAACACAGCCCTGCTCATTCAGTTACAGATTTTATGTCCTACTGTATGTATTTATCATATATATATGTATCATGTGTATGCTGCTTCCACTGTACAAACGCAGAGCTGAAGAGCTGCAAAACCTAAAATAGTTATTATTTGGCCCTTTACAGAAACAGTTTACTTACTTTCCTGTAAAAGTACTCTCAGGTTAAAAACCACACAGGTGACTAAACGCGGAGACATCATCCATCTTCCTATGGCTCTATCCCTGGGATTTTACTAGGTCATTTTGGTGCAGGTGAGTGAAAACCCACACTAAACATTATGGCCTGAATGTAGGGGAGGTAAATAATGTGCTAAATGGAGACTCCATATTCCTCTTATTCACTCAAGATCACAAAATTTTTAATACTGCTCCTCCCTTCCACCTAGTAACATCACCAAAGAGATGTGAAAAATTCCCATTGTACAAGGAGTGTGGGACTGGTTCAGGCAGGAAAAGATTATGCTTATAGGTGAGCCCACCTCTGTCCCTCTTAAGTTCAACTTGCATGTGCCTGAACTCCACTATTTTCATGGAACATACAAAAACGTGAAAAATCCTCTTTCCTCTTAGTTATCCTATCATTATAGGTTTTCAAAACCGTTACCAAAAACTAAGAGAGAATAAAAATAAAATGGAAATAAATATGCTAACAGAAGCTTTCTGATATAAACTTAATATCCAGCAGAAATAAGTGCAGTTTTAGGACTTTATGAAAGATCCATATTCCTTGCCTCACTCTGAAGTTACTATGTGCAATCACTCAAATCTCTACCAACAATGGATCTAGAGGGATCTTCGTTTTCCTAATATCTGACTCTACTTCTATTTCAGGCAGTATTTACAACCCTCCTCCAGGGGACTATTTGCCAGTCTCACCTCAGATAGGGAACACACACACACACCTCTGCCACCACCTCACTCCTATACCACCCTTCAATGACTTTCCACTCAACAGCTAGCCTAGTGACCTGAGGGAAAGGGCACGTCCTTATCGAACCCCTACATTCTTCTGATGGCTTCCAACCATCCTTTGAACCTTCCACCACGTCCTAGAAGTCCACTACTCAGTTAACCCGTGACTCATTGCTCACTAACCTGTTCACGTATAGTCTTTTTACTCATAGGTTAAAACTCTGAGGTCTAATCATTAGGATATTCCAACTGCATGCCACACATTTAATGCCAGTTTTTTCGGCAGAAAACAGAGAGAAATATGAAGGAATGAAGACAGGCTCTTGTCAATCATTTGGTTAACAGTCATGCCCCCTGACAGCACATTTTCAGATATTAAATAAATGTTTCAAGATTCTGACAATTCACAATTCTAATTCTCCTCTAGAAAGCGTTTACGCTAAAAAATAAAAATAAAAAATAAAAAAAAAAAGCGTTTACGCTGGTTTCTCACAAACTTATGAGTACTTATGATTCCTCAAACTCCCACAGAGATGGAAGATCAGGAAATTCCTACAGGATATGGTATTTTTAACTCACCAATAAGAGTTTTAGAAGATAGTCTTTCTTTCATCAGGAAATACTTAAAAGTCCCCCTGCTGAATAAGTTGTTGAGAATGCTTAGCTTCACTCGACTATCAAGGCCCCACAGGTTACTCCTATCCCAGGCGCTCCGGATATACTGTATAATAACTGGACAGAGTGCAAGACTAATCATTGATCAAAACAGGGAAAAACGCAGATAGTCTCCATGACTGCAACACACAAAGATCTTTTTAAAACAAAAGAAAACATGGGGAACCCAGCCTTCAACACTGAAGCTACCTAAATTAGAGGGAAAACAGAACAAAGTGGGGGGAAGAACTGCTAAAGACACCCCTTAAGTAAATCACACATGGGGTGGGGGGAGACGCGTTGTTCTGCATTTCCTCCTTCTCCTCCTCCTCCATAGGAGTTAACTAATAGGACTTGATGAATCCCTTAGAATCTTTTAAAGGTAAAGAAGTACAGATCCACCAAATTCAAGTCTTTTGAGAGCTACAGATATACAAAGAGGAACTGAATCACTGGCTCAGCGTGGAGAAGAGACAGACACTGTGTGCAGTCTGGCAGCCCAGCCTGATCTTCAAAGGGCTCGGGATTTGTACTGTCCCCTGCAGCGCACGGGGTCGGGTCACCGGGCTAAGAGTTCAGCAGTGTAGACGTGCCCTCCGCGGCCCCTCTCCTGCCCAGGCAGCGCTAGGCCGGCCCATCGCTACGGAGCCGGGCCTGGGCGCAAGGGCGCCAGATGCAGAGAACAGCGGCACCTGGACCCTCGGACAGGAAGTGGCTATTATTCTGACTGCGGGCTTATGATCAAAGGAGGTGAACCCCGTGGAAAGAGCCAAAGGAGGAGCAGCTGCAGGCGACCGTGTCTGAACGCGGCGCAAAGCAGACGGTGGTAGTGTGTGCAGGGGGGGGGGCGGGGGGGGACAGGGGAACGGGGGCAGACCCGGGCCGCCCCTTCGTCGACGGAAGATGCTCTTACACAAACAGCTGGACAAACACTGGGGGCAGAGGCAGGGTGGAGGGCTGAGGGAGCGGGAGAGGCTGCACAGCTGAAGCCGAGCTTCCAGAAAAGGAGGCAGGCGTGGGCATCCCAAACTGAGGCTACGAGGGGCGCCGGGGCGAAGGGAGGGTCGCGGGGAGAGCCCCCCGGAGCCGGGCTACTTCCTCGCTGGCGGCTAAGGCGCCGGGGTCCTCCCCCCAGGCCCCCGAGACGGCTGGGAAGGCCTACGCCGAGGCTGCACGCCCCCGCCGCGCAGGGCGCAGCCTGCCCCGGGCTCCTGCGGCCCCAGCGCTGCCGGACCAGGTCCCGCCCGCCCGCTGCCCGGCCCCGCTCCAGCCCCGCGATCCCTACCGCGAGCGCTGCTAGGCCGCCGCCCCCGGCTGCTCGCGGCCCCAGCCGCCGCCGCCGCTGCTTCCGTCGCCAGGAGTCCGACCCGCTTCCAGTTCAGGGACGAGCCGCCGCCGCCCGCCCGCAACTCGGGTACCCGAGAACCGCTCCTGCCGCCTGCCGCCCGCCCTCCAGGCCGCGCCGGATCCTCCGCTCCCCCTGCCGGCGAGCAGCCATTTCCGACAAGCGACTGCGGAACTTGCCGAAGTGCGTCGGGCCGGAAATGGCCGGAAACGGCCGAACCCGGGCGCTCGCGAGCCGAGCGGCGCTCGGGACTTTCCGGACGGCGCTCGCAGGGCCGCCGAGGCGTCGGGCTCCGCCAGCGGGGTCACCGGAGTCCGGGAGCCGTGGCGGCGGCGGCGGCGGCGGCGGCGGCGGCGGCGGCGGCGGCGGCGGCGGCGGCGGCGGCGGCGGCGGCGGCGGCGGCGGCCGCGCCGGGATTGTGGGAAACGCTCGGCCAAGCGAGGGCGACGGCGAGGGCCGCCAGCCCGGCAGCCGGGACGAGGGACGCGGCGAGCCCGAGCCCGAGCCCGAGCCCTCGCAGCCGCGCCCTGCAGATGCCCCCCGCCCTTTGGAGACCCCTACCTAGGGACTGCGGGCCCCACTGCAGGAGCCCCAGCCGCTTCGAGCCGGCCGGCGGAAATTTAAATGCAAAAATAAATCCGTATCGGTGGAAACGGCCTTTCCAAATGAGCAGACGGTCGCCAGCAATGGTCTGAAACACTCTGAATATTTAGCAACAAAGAAAAGGCCGGGCAGCTTGGATGGTTAACGAGAACAACAACAACAACAACAACCACCCACCTTTACAAAAACAACGACTTAATGCAGTCCAGTGGCAAGAGCAACCAAAACCAGGAGGACGGGGGAGAGCAATACCGTTTGAAATACTTAAGAGCCAATCCCTGTGAACCTAAGAGTGCCAGATTCTACAGTCCTAAGAGACACTCCCACACCTGCAAAGTCAGGACAGGAGTTTTTGGGTAACTGAAACAATGGGAGTGGGCGAAGGAACTCTACCAATCCTGAAAGACACACCTGATCGTTACTGTTAACTCAGGAATGAGTTTTTTTTTTTTTTTTTTTTTAAAGATTGTATTTGTTCATGAGGGAGGCAGAGGTAGCAGGTAGCAGGCTGCCTCCCTGCGGGAACCCCATGCGGAGCTCGATCCCAGGACCCGGGGATCAGGCCCTGAGCCAAAGGCAGTCGCTCAACCCACTGAGCCACCCGGGTTCCCCGCGAATGAGTTTAAACCACTATTTAAAATCTATAAATGCAATAGAATCTAAGATCAAATTTGCTTCAACATTTTTTTTAAACATGTGTTTTAAAAAATAAAAAATAAAAATGAACATGTGTTAAATCCCCAGAGGGCAGGGCTTCTTCTCCAGGGTTTCCCAAGTAGGGAACCCAACACACACCAGAACCTGGAGAAGCTGGGGAAGGCCAGAGGGCGGCTGCTATTCCTGCACATGGGAGGTCTAGTACTCTAGCTGGATTGCAGCCCCTGAGACAGCTCTACAGCTGCCATATCCCATCCACACACTGTTCCTGGTGGAGACCAGGCCCACGCTCTAACTAGGAGGCCGAGAAAATCCTGAAGATTGATTAGTTTCCCAGAGGAAAGTTTGAGCTCAGGATTCCATCTGCAAAACAAGACTTTAAAAACCCTAGCAAACTGTTTTCCAGAACACACTCTTCATCTCTCCAAACCCATCTCCTCTTTCTGATCCTCCTTTTTCTTCTTTCCTGACTCCTCCTTACTCACCCCTATTTCCATTTCTTCTCATACCCCACTGTTTCCCTCACCTTTATTCCTTTATTGTAATAGTATATCACCATGAACAAATATTCAAAGTCCTACCACCATCACATATGTACAAAAACCTAACTTTTACCAATGTGTTCAGGAAAGGGGGGGAAGCAAATTTTTAAAAATCAGAAGCATTCCAGGAAATGAAAATGAAGAAAACTGTTGCCCAAATATCCTGAATAATCTAAAGTTGTCTTTTTTCCTTTCTCTCTCTCTTTTTTTAAACGGTTCATCTTCTTGGCTCTCCTCCAGAGATCTGTGGCAGCAGGCACAAGTCTGGCAGTGTGGGAGGAGACACACAGAAGCCCAGAAGCTACGGAAAGAATTACCAGGTATTGGTTCATCTCCTCACTGACAAGAGAGGACCTGCAGAAGCTGCTACCTGGAGGACTCAGCCTAAATGTCTTCTCACACATCTGAGTGACTTAACACATTGTTGCCCCTATGGGTGATTTATCTGATGCTTAGGATAGTCAAGCTTTAGGAAGAAAAAGGATACCCAACCAAAATTTGGTATATCCTTGACTTCACTGGAGCCCTGGGTGCTACCCATCCTCTCTTCCTTTGGATCTTTTGAGCCTGTCCTCTCTCACTTCTTCTTCCCCTCGAAGAGTTGTAGCCTCAGCCTCTTCCTCTGGCTCCTGTTCCTCCTCCTGACTCTTAAGAGTGTTCCTGAAAAGATATGACAAGCTACTTTCTGATTCCTCTCCACACATGCTTTATTGCCAATGTCAATCAGCTCCTTTGCATCATATGCACCTCTGAGCAGATTCCTCCCTGCAGCACTCCAGTCCCTGTCTTCAGGCTGCACTCCAGACATCAGCACATCATCATCCTATTAATGCATGTTTTATGAATACTTACTTGCAAAGCAATAAGCTAACCCCTTTGTAGGCATTGTCTCATTTTAATCCTTACAAGGAGATATCAGTGTATACATGGCAAACTGAGACTTAAAGAAGCTAAATAAATAAGATGCCAAAAAAAAAAAAATAAGATGCCCAAGATCACAGAGTGGGACACAAGGTACAGATGGAACTCCAAGTCCTCTGAACTCCAGAGCCAGTATTCTTGACCAGAACAATCTGTCTCACCAAACCTAATATATCCCACAGTGAACTCATCTTTACTCCTCCTCCTTTGCTTTCCTCAAATGTTCTTATTGATAATGGTGTTACCATTATCTTTGCTAACATAGAAACACAAAACCTGGTACCATCTTGACTTCTCTCTTCACCATCATTATCAAATCAATTTCTAAGACTTAACACCTTCACCTATAGGATTTCTTCTGTCTCTTCTCTGCAGTCCCACACTTACTTCCCTGATCCAAGTCGTCATTACTCTTCTCTTGGGCTGTTGCCTTAACTCTGCAATTTCTGGCTTGGAAAATACAATCACATTCATAGCAGCTTTCCTCCGGAAAGAAAACCAAGACAACAGGGTATGCGGTGAAGCTAGTCTTCACTGATCTCTCCATATTGTGACCTTTCACAGCATTTATTGTCTCTACTTTGCATTTTGGAACTGAAAATAGTTTTGCATTGTTATTTAACTGTCATATATGCAGATCTTTATATTTTTCAAGGAAGTAGGGAAGAACAGAAACCAGTGTGCCTTTGGTACCAAATAGCAGGAACCCATGGATCTTCTCTCTAGAGCACAGTCATAGGGATGGACTCTGCAGTACTCAGTCTCCCTCCTTCCATTCCAGATTTTAAATTCCTGGAAAAGAGACATGATTGTCCTGGCTTCAGTCCTGTGTTGACCCCTTGACCAATCAGCTTTGGCTAAGCAACAGGTCAGGCTTGTCTAAATACAACAATTAGAGCCTATAAATAGAGCATGTTCCCAGAAAAGGAAAAGACATACACCATTGTTCATTTGTTTATTCATTTATTCCACCAACAAATAGTTGAGCACCCTCTCAAAATACATACAGGGTTTTTTTCATGTATGCAAAATGTTTAAAACATAACCCTACCCTCATACTAAGAAACATACAACATAAAAAGAAATCACCAGATAAAAGCATAACAATATTCACCTGTAAGAGACCATCAATTCAATTATATGTGATGGAAAATAATTCAGCAAACCCTGCACGAGCTTGTGGTGATAAAAGTAATCAGCAGTAACGTGTCTGTGTTTAACAAAACAAATTCATAACAGCACCATAAGGAAGACATAGAAACAGAAAACTACCTACACGTCCATCAGTGATAGACTAGATCAAGAAAATGTAGTGTATTTACCCAAATGAATACTTCACAGCAATGAGAATGTCCTACAAATACATACAATACTGATGAATCTCACAAGGTTAAGCAAAAGAAGCTAGACACGAAAAAGTACATGGGGTTATGATTCCATTTATATAAAGTACAAAAAAAGGAAAAACTAATCTATCCGTAAGGAGCAGTGATCAGACGGGAGCAAAAGGAGCTATGTGGGTGCTGGTCATGCTCTGTTTCATGAGCTGGCATGCTGGTCACATTGGTTATCAGCTTGTCAAAACTCATCAAGTTGTACACTTAGGTTATTGTCCTTTTCTGTATGTATATTCTTCTTCAATAAGATTTTTCAAATAAGTAATTCATGGTCAAAACAAGGAGCCTTTAAGTACCCTGGAACATTGTCACTATGAATAGTCTAGAGTTGTCAACTATTGCCACCCCACCCTCACCATTACACCACCTTTTTAGATACCCTATGCCACTCTCAGCCTTTGGAAATAGCCACCATTCCTATCACAAGACCCCATGCCTTCCAGCGCAGCTGATTGGACTTCTCATCTGGAAACTTGGGAGCAGGAGTCAGGTGGGAAGAGTGCTTCATCTAATAAATTAAATGGATTTGGAGGAAAGAATTTCTGGACATATGTACAGTAATAAGCCAAGAACAGTGAGGTCTGCAGAAAATAGAGTCAACATACAGAAGGAAGCACACAAACCTGTGAGAGATGGAGGGAGAAGCCTCAGAGGCTGCTCACTCTCCAGCTCTGGTCATATATCCCAGCTGTCACTGGGTATCCATGGGATTACTCACATAGACTTACTATGGAAAAAAAGGAAGAAAGAAAAGAAAATCTTACTTATTTAAGCTAGTGTGAATACATTTCTGTTTGTGGAATGTATTATCTCATTTTGTCCTTTTAACAACTCTACATACCAAGTACCTTTATGATTATCATTTCACAGCTGAGAAAACTGAAGCCAGAGAGGTTATATAACTTGTCCAAATCACACACCTGGTCAGTGGTGGTGCCAAGATTTGGACCCAAGTTGTCTTTGTCTGACTCTGGAACCTGAAATCTTAACAGCTATAACTACACTGCAGTGCAAGAGAAATGCTAAAATGGCTATGTGAATTATATGCTGCGTTAATGGATTAAACAGAGGCATCCGATTCTGTTAAATGAGTCAAATGTAGAAATGATACAAAAAGATTGGAAGACTGGCTGCCTAAGAAGTTGGTATTTCTTTCTTTCGCAATGGAATTATACTTTAAGTCGTAGATGTTAGAGAAATATAAAATGCACATAGTGTGACAGATTGTGTAGTAACAGGACTGTGTTGTTATGCCAGGAAATTTATTTTATAGATTTCAGCAAAGAACTCCATTATAAGATCCCAGCTGATTACCTATTTTTCCCAAAATGTTAATATCCAGGAAAAAAGGGGTTTAGTCTTATGGAAAGAGAAATCGATAAAAGTTTAACTTAAAGTCTTAGGGAAAGAGGCGCTGGTGGTCACTCTCCATGATGATGGCTGCCAGACCCACAATCCACTCAGCAAGCCTTCTCGATCAATCACAGGCAAGCCACTGGGGACCCCCAGCAACCTTCAAAAGGTAGGATTCAGGAATTATCCGTGAATTTAAGTCAGATAAGAACTTGTTCTATCTGTAAAGCTTTGATTTTAAAGGAAAGTGCTGACAGCCACTATTCAAGATCTTTTCTATATATAAATGATTGAGCAATTTTGTGGCTTATAATTAGAACAATGGATGACAATTTCTAGATTGGAGTTTCAAGGTTACTCTTTTTTCTTTGGTCCATCAATGCCAAAAAGACAAAAGGTCATCTTCTGAGGCCCCATGGATAGCACTCATTAGCCTGCTAAGTGGCTCGCTCTGAAAGTCCTGGCTTTGATGTTAGCTTTTAAGAGAGGCTGTTTTTTATCTGGCAAAATGTGGAATAGTTTTGGATGGTTTGCAAATAATTTGTAGTAAGAACACTGAATTAACATCACCTCTAAAACAAAACACATTACTGTCAAAAAAAAAAAAAAAGGATTTGTTAACTCCTTGCTTCATGTCATTGTACTTGCTATCTTGCACGTGGCTGTGAAAAAGAAATTTTGTACTAGTTTCACATTCATTAGGAAGCTTAACCTGGTTCAAACCTGTTACCTACATAAGACATGTAATCTGTAATGACCAGTTAACATTCTAAAAATTAATTGTCCCTAAAATATAATGTATCTGTCTCTAAGGTCCCTCCTTCCTTCAAGTGCTGTCTCTCCTGTGACTTTTTATTCTCTCCCCCACCATCTCAGCATGACTTTGCAGGGGCACTCATGTTTGACGATAAGTAGATATCAAATTGCCATCAAAATTTCCTAAGTTTGCTCCTGGAAGTTTCAAATAATGATACATATGTTCCCCTGAGGCAAAAATACAGGCACCTAACATTTACCCTAAATTATGTCAGTGAGTAGCAAAAATGTGCTCACTTAGGCACAACATGCCACAACATGGCATGTCTGAGTGTTTGTAGAATTTAGCATAATGAGAGTTGTAACCAGAAAAAAAGAAGAAAAACTAGGGAGAGCACTGATGGCTGAGTTTCAATGTCACACTGTATGCAGTTCTATGACTTCAGGATTATCCTTCACCAAAAAAAAGCTACCCAAGATTCAAAAAAATCAAATGCTTGCTACTTCCACTTAAAAATGCCTCAAATAAACAAGGCATTCCAACTGAAAATCGGCAAAATGTCATAGAAGTACTTAGAGAACATCAACTAATTTCTTAGTTAACCAATTTGGCTATAAAATCACAATTGGAAGCATAACTTTTTTCCCTAGAAGCATAATTTGTAAAAGCAATAATGCTAAAAAAAACTTTTTAAAGCTTTAAAAATATATATAACTTGGTCATAACATGAAGTTCATGTACATTTGGAAAAAAAAAAAAGTTTCTACCAGATTATCAAGAAGAAAATGTGTAGGCTTTAAACCAATTCATGAATGTTTACAGTAAGATTTTTTTAAGATTTTATTTATTTTTATTCATGAGAGACACAGAGAGAGAGAGAGAGAGAGAGAGAGAGAGAGGCAGAGACAGAGACAGAGGAAGAAGCAGGCTCCATGCAGGGACCCCAATACGGGACTCGATCCCAGGACCCCAGGATCATGCCCTGGGCCGAAGAGAGGCGCTAAACCACTGAGCCACCCAGGCTGCCCTACAGTAAGATTTTATTATAGAGAAAGTTTTTCACTATATTCCTAAATATTGCTCAAGTTTAATTTTCAACTGAAGTGAGAAGAGCATGATTCTAGTGGGACCTAGTCAGTGCCAGGACAAGTGAATCATTGATCCCTTCCTCATTCCACACCTTCAGCCTTGCAAACACTGTACCATAGGTGAAAAATGAAACCAAATGAAAATGTGACATTTCTACAAATCCAATTCTGGGGGGAGAAAAATCCAAAGTTTACCTCAAATGGATAGTGTCAGATATTTCATCTTTTAAAATATATTTTAAAGTAACCTCTACACCCAACATAGGCTCGAACCCACAATCCAGAGATCAAGAGTCTCATGCTATGCCAACTGAGCATCAGCATCCCCAGATAGTGCATCTTCTGTAATAAGGGACACACATAATAACATGGTGTGGGTTGTAAAGGAATGCATATCTATAAAATGAAGAGGTGATTATTTATAAAAAGGATGAATGAAATAAGTGATGCAAATAATCCAAAAATATATTAACCATATGTAAAATATACTAAATATGAAAATACTTTAAAACTTCAAACATCATGCATTTGTATTACTTTTATGTACATTTAAATATGCTGCAATGATGTTCAATTTTTTTATATTTCATCTTTAAATAATAAACATCTAAATATTAGTAGGAACACAAATAGCAAAAAAACACAAAGACTGATGAATATTTGCCAGTTCTGTCGTGCCTTTCCAGTTGACAAGCATAATTTTATAAAATTGCTATCTTTATGTATCAACCATTTCAATTCCTTGTTGCACTTACTTTGAATGGATTACTGCATGTTTCTACATGATTCTCATACTTATCTCTAAAGGTACTAGAACATTTCAAGTCTGTCCTCAGTAGTTTCTGACTGACAGTCTGTGGGCCAAGATAGGATGAAACTTTTGTCAGTCCACAGTTAAATGAGAAAAACAAAGGCAAGTTATCAAGCTTTTAATAAAGCTAGATATTCAATTTAAAGATTGTCCTTTATTTTGAGATGATGTCCTTTCCCCTTTCTTATGTTAAAATTCCTTTTTATAGGGACATCTAGGTGGCTCAGTGGTTGAGCATCTGCCTTTGGCTCAGGTTGTGATCCTGGGGTCCTGAGATCAAGTCCCACTCCCTGTGGGAGCCTGCTTCTTCCTCTGACTATGTCTCTGCTTCTCTCTCTGTGTCTCTCATGAATAAATAAAATCTTTTTTAAAATTCCTTTTTATAAAATTAAAGTGATGATAAATGCCAGCTTTTTAAAAATCTTCCCTACATGACAAAATACTGAGACATATTTATTTTGGTGCCACCACCACCATCACCAAATATTTGTCATTTTACCAGTCCATTAAATCCAGAAGTCAGCTAACCTTCTAACTACACCCCCTTCATGGCATTTTAAGGTGTGAACTCACATAGACACATACACACACACACACACACACACACACACACATACACAATCTTTCTTGGAAAGACTCCTGTGGTAATCAGCATCCAAAATGTCCCCAATGATCTCGCCCCTAGGATTCATACTCTCGTGTAGTCCCCTTCCACACTGTACCACAGATGATCTATGTGACCAACAGAACACTGCAGAAGTGATGGTAGGTCATTCATGAGATTAAGTTATAAAAGGCATTTCAGCTGGTGGTTTTCTTTCTTTAATCACTCACTCTAAAAGAAGCTGGATGCCATGTCATGAGCAACACTGTAGAGAGATCCATGTGGTGAAGAACTGAAACTTCCTGCCAGCAAACATGTGAGTGGAATTGGGAGCAGATGCTCCAGCCCCAGTCTAGTCTTCAGATGATGTAGCCTATGAAAGATCCTGAGCCAGAACCACCCAGCTAAGTTGCTCCTGAATTCTTGACCTGCAGAGACTGAGAGATAATAAGTAGTTGTATTTTAAATTACTACATTTGAGGTCATTTGTAATGGAATGTGACTAACGTGACTCCTTTTCCCTTTTTTAGCTGGAAGATGAACAGCTATCTAGCTCCACAGCAATGCCAAAACTGCTGGGCATGTATGTATTCGTGCCAGTGGTAGGGGAGAGAAAGGATTAACAAGAACTGTGATCCCCATTATCCTGACTTTAGTTTACTTACACTGACTTTTCTTTCTCCATTGCCTTTTCTACCTTTCTTATATTGACCAGAGTACTCAGTAAACTGAATAATCCATCTCCAGCAAGGGAATCAATTCTACAGATCTGTAGGCTGAGTTTAAGGAATCATTTTATGTAAATATGGTATTTTATCATAGTTTCAAAACCTGGTAAATTTCTATTGACAGAATCCCTCACCTTAGCTGTCAGATCTCTCCTAGACCCATCCCTACCTCAACAGAAGAGCGTATCTCATATTCACTGAGAAAACAGAAGCAACAGACATAATCCCTTTAAGTTCTCTCCTCCCACATTGAAACCATCTTTAAGTACTGAGGTGAAAAGATTATTATTTTAGCAGCCGATGCCAGAGTTCCTCTTAGGGAAAAAAAATGCCTTATTGAGGAAACTACCTTGATATGATACTTGGAGCATGGAAGAAGAAAGCTTGGCTTGTAATAAAACTGTGAAACAAGGAGATAGCTAAACAGATCTGCATTTTTAAAAAGAAGAAGAATGTGAAGAGTGGAACAGGGCAAAGAGGAGGGGAAATGGGAGGAGTGTAAGAAAAGATGGGGCTTAAATAATGGTGTGGGAGGTTGAAGTCTGGGGAGAGAGTTCCAGCGATGGGGGAGCTAAAAGCATGTTTAAAATAGAAATTTCTATTATTGGACTTCACATTATTTGTGTTGCTAAGGATATAAAATCCCTGAAGCCTTCAGTAATATCTGACACATGGAGAATGCCTGGGTGGCTCAGCAGTTGAGTCTGCCTTTGGCTCAGGGCATGATCCTGGAGCTCAGGGATCGAATCCCACGTCAGGCTCCCTGTGAGGAGCATGCTTCTCCCTCCCTGTGTCTCTGCCTCTCTCTGTGTGTCTCTTATGAATAAATAAATAAAATCTTTAGTAAAAATCTGATACATGCACAAATCCCTATGTGAGTGATTTGGGGGAAATCAAGGAAAAAAGATGCAAAGGAGAGTGGTCTAAGTCCTACAGCTGGGTCAGCATGGAACCAAGGAAATGAAAACCAAGAACATGAAAACTGAATTACAAGTAAGCTGAAGAATTTAGTGGAAGCAGAAACTCTCAAAAGCCAAAGAAACCATCAGATGAACTTCCAGGAATTAACAAAGATCTTGGAACAGACACTGAACTTTCAAATGAAGTCCCAAAGCAGAATGGGAACTTAAGCCAATTTTACTTAAATCTAAAACAAAACAAAACTACTTTAGCTGACATCTGGGTCCATATTCATGGATTCTTCTCTTATCTGCTCTGGCCTTTAACAAAGAGATGGCCAAAACTAGGCACTCTTGTTTTTTAATGTGATCTGCTATATCCTTCCTGTGACCTTGCTCCATCAATTATTCTCTTTAATATATATAGTCAATATTCTCCTCACTATAGGGATTTCCCCCACTTCTTATACACAGGCTCAGGCCCAAACTACCACCATCTTACAACACCAGGTTTGAGCTCCAAAAGATTTAGATTTTGAATCTTTGATCTACTATTAGTGGTATAAACCTTGGACTTATTACTTAACCTCTCTATACTCTCTTGGCTACAATTTCCCCATCAGAAAATGGGGATAATAATAGTACATATCGAATAGGAGTATGGTAAGGATTAACCTGGATAATGAGTGTAAATTGTCAGCCCAGTGTCTGGCAAATAGTAAGCCCTCTTATTTAACTGCTATCGTCATCATCATTCATCAGAATTCTCAAAAGAGTAATCTCTATGTTCACTCCTCTACCACCATTTACTCTGTAACATCCAGAAGGCTGGCTGCTGCCAAACTACTAAAATTGCTCTCATTATGGTAACCAGAGACTTCCTCCCTCGGTAATGCCAGTGAATCTTTTCAGGCTTCCCTTTGGAATTCTTCTGCAGGACTTGGTAGTCCTCATCACCCAGCTTCTTGAAATGGTCCAATCCTGGGTCCTCATCACATTGCTCTCTCACCACCCTTTCTCTTTTCTCCCACTGACCTTTCTTTCCTCATCACCTTTAATGTAGATGTGCCAAGAATTCTGCCCTTAGTCATCTTCTATTCTTATTTAGCACTCACTAGGGGCATGTATTTGTGACTTTCACAGCCAAATCTCTACCCTGGGCCAAGATCCTTCTTCTGAACTCTTGAGCCAATCTGCACAGTAGGTATCTTTCCCTAGGCGTTTCATAAACCCAGCCATCCAAATCACATTTACAGGTACTATTAATGTAGTCATCATTTTCTCTGACCTCCCCAATTCTTTCCCTTCCCAGGGAGTCATTTTTATGATTAACACCAGCTGTGATCCTTCCTGTCTCCATTCCTTGTGACTTCACTGTAGTTCCGAGTGGGCTTTAGAGTCATATGGACCTGGGTCCAAATATTAACTACAATGGTTCTTGGCCAAATTACTTAACCTCTCTGATCTCAGGGCTTTGTGATAGTGAAATGAGACACTGCATGCAAAATGGCCAGCAGGACTTCAGCAAACATTCCCCTACACCCTTTTCTTCAGGTCTCTTCACCACCTGCTGCAGTGCATTATCTACCTATTTGGTCTCTTTTGCCCTTATCTCCTTCAAATTGCCCTAGAGTTAATGTTTCTAAAAAATAAATGTGATACTATCATCTCTTTGGTTAATAACCTTCAACATTTTCCTTTTTCCTATAGAACAAAGTCCAAATTCCTTAATATGATAAGTTCCAACTGGCTTTTTGGTCCCTTCTCCAGACCAGTTACTCAAAATATTGGCTGCTCACCAGCTAGTTCATGTACATACTGACTTACATCTCTGCACATGTGGATCCTTCTGGCTATAATTCCTTTCCCACACCCAAATTCTTTTGACTAACTTGGCAAGTTTCTTCATCTCCCTCAAGACCTACCTGAAAAGCTATCACTTATATGGTAACCAAAGCCCAGCCACCAAAAATAGAAATAAACAAGCTAAAAAGTTTCTACACAGCAAAAAAACAAACAAAACCACAAAAAACAAAAAACAAAACAAAACAAAAAACAACAACAAACCAATAAAATGAAAAAGCAATCTACAGATTAGGAGAAAATATTTGCAAATCATATATCTGATTAGAGTTAATACCAAAATATATGAAGAACTCCTACAACACATTGGGAAAAAAAAAACCACATTGAACAACCCAATTAAAAAATGGAAAAATTCCTGAATAGACATTTTTCCAAAGATGATATACAAATGGTCAACAAGTACAAAAAAGGTGCTCAGCATCACTAATCATCAGGGAGATGCATATCAAAACCATAACGAAATATCACCTCATACTTGTTAGGATGACTATTATCAAAAAGATAAGAGATAACAAGTATTAGGATGTAGAGAAAAAGGAACCTCTGTACACTATTGGAATAGCCAATTTGGAAAACAGTAAGGAGATTGCCACCTCCCCTCCCCAAAAGAACTATTCCTTAAAAACAGATCTACTGTGCCTTTTGGCCCAGGGCGTAATCCTGGAGTCCAGGGATCGAGTCCCACATCAGGCTCCGTGCGTGGAACCTGCTTCTCCCTCTGCCTGTGTCTCTGTCTCTCTCTCTCTCTGTCTCTCTCTCTCTCATGAATAAATAAATAAATAAAATCTAAAAAAAAAAAAAAACAGAACTACTGGGGAATCTGGGTAGCTCAGTTGGTTAAATATCCAACTCTTGCTCTCAGTTCAGGTCTTGATCTCAGGGTTGTGAGTTCAAGCCCTGTACTGGGCTCCATGCTGGCTATGGAGCCTACTGTAAAGAAATTTAATTTAATTAAAAAACAGAACTACCATATGGTCCAGCAATCCCTGGTCTGGGTATATATCCAAAAAAAAAAAAATGAAATCAGTATCTCAAAGAGATACCTGCACTCCCATGTTCACTGCAGCATTGTTCACAATGGCCAAGATAGGGAAAAAACTTAATTATCTATCGATGGACAAATCCATTAAAAAATAGTGATATACATAAGTGAACAATTGTATTATATATGTGTCTATGTGCATGCATACACATATAAATAATAAAATATTATTCTGCCTTAAAAAAGAAAGAAATCCTACCATTTGTGACAACTTGGATGAACCTGAAGGACATTAAGCTGAGTGAAATAACCAGATGCAGAAAGAAAAAGACTGCATAACCTCACTTATATGTAGAATCTAAACAAGTTGAATACATAGAAACCGAGAGTAGAATGGTGGTTGCCAGGGGTGTTGGAGGTGGGGGAAATGGGAAGATGTTGGTCAAGGGTAGAAAGTTGCAGTTATATAGGATCAATAAGTTTACAGATCTAATGTACAGCATAATGACCATAGTTTATAATACCGTATTGAATAGTGGAATTTTGCTAAGAGGTTAGATTTCAGGTGCTCTTACAACAACAAAAAAAAGGTAACTATTGGGGCAACCTGGGTGGCTCAGCGGTTTAGCGCCACCTTCAGCCCAGGAAGTGATCCTGGAGACCAGGGATCGAGTCCCACGTCAGGTTCCCTGCATGGAACCTGCTTCTCCCTCTGCCTGTGTCTCTGCCTCTCTCATGAATAAATAATTTTTTTAAAAAAAGGTAACTATTTTTGGGTGAAGAAGTGGATTTGCTAATTAGCCCTGACTGCATAAACCATTTCACTATGAATATACATATAACATCATGTTATATACTTTAAATATAAAAATTTTGATTTAAAATAAACTGTCATTAAAAGGGTAACACCTATTCTTTACTGGTTCATATTAAAAAAAAAAAACATACAATTATCTAGGAGTGGGTGGTTGGCTCAGTCGGTGGAGCATGTGACTCTTGATCTCAGGATCATCAGCCCCATAGGGCTTACTTTAAAAAACAAAACTGTTCTGTATACACATACACAATAAACACACACACACATCAAACACACATAAAGGGAGACAGAGAGAGGGAGAAAGAATAAGTGTGGATGTAACACAATGTTAAAAATTGGTGAATCTGGGTAAGAATCATTTGGAACTTACAAAAAAGTTGCAGAACTCTATATAATTCTGGTTCATATGTAAGTTTGAAATTATTTCAAAAGAAAAAAGGAAGAAAGGATTAGGCAATCTAACCATGTGGTAACAATCAAACAAACCCAAGTTGAGGAACATTTCATCAAACAACTGGCCTAGATTCTAAAAATGTCAATGTCGTGAAAAAAAAGAGGAAGCTGAGAGTGAAGGAGGGAAATGGGGGGGTAGGCTGAGGAAATGTTCAAGATCAAAGGAGACTAAAGAAACATGACAATTAAATGCAATGTGTAACCCTGGGCTGGATGTTAAATTAGGAAAAAAAAATACTATAAAACACATTATAGAAACAAGTGGTGAAATTTGAAAATGGATTCTTCATTATATAATAGTATTATAGTAATATTAAATTCCCTGAATTTAAAAATTGCACTGTATGAGTATGTAAGAGAATGTCCTTGTTCTTAAGAGATATATCCTGAGGGGCACCTGGGTGGCTCAGTGGTTGAGCTTCTGCCTTCGGCTCAGGTCGTGATCCTGGAGACCCAGGATCGAATCCCACATCGGGCTCCCTGCATGGAGCCTGCTTCTCCCTCTGCCTGTGTCTCTGCTTCTCTCTGTGTGTCTCAAATAAATAAATAAATAAATAAAGTTTAAAAAAAAAAAAAAGAGAGATATCCTGAGGGATGCCTGGGCAGCTCAGCAGTTAAGCATCTGCCTTCAGCTCAGGGCATGATCTTGGAGTCCTGGGATCGAGTCCCACATCAGGCTTCCTTCCTGCATGTGTCTCTGCCTCTGTGTCTCTGCCTCTTTCTCTGTGTCTCTCATGAGTAAATAAAATTTTTTTTAAAGAAGAGAGATATCCTGAGGTATTTAGGAGCAAATGATGGTAATGTCTGCAACTTTGTTTCAGAAAAATTCAAAATAATAACTAAAACATGTGAATCTAGCAAAAGAGTACAGCAAAATGTAAACAACTGGTGAATCTGAGTTAATGTTTATCGCTCTTGCAAATTTTCTGTAAGTTTGAATTTTTTTCAAAATAATGTTTTAAAAAAACTATTGCTTATGTAAAATCTTTCCCCACCCTCCCAGATAGAATTAATGCTGCCTCCTTTAAGCTACTATAGATGTGTTAATTTTTACTCTAAAATGCTTGGATTGGGTTGTAATTATTTAAGCATTTGTCTTATTAGATTGAGAGCTTCTTGCGGCAGGAACTTAAATTACCTTTTGAAATTTAATAATGGGAGAAATACTCTAATTCAGGGCAATTTTATTTGCTGGCATGGTGTTCGTAGAGTACTTTGACACTACAATTTGGGCTCGTGGCAAAACACGGCTGGACATTCCTGAAATGAGAATGAGAACAGAGCATAGGAAAGTACTGGAGTTGATTTACAATGTACTGTTCTGTCCCTTTATGGAGACTTCTGCTGGCAAAGCTCAGTAGCCCTCTGGTCCTAAGCAGCTATATGTATGAGTGAGAGGTCCCATGAAAGGGGAGCCAAATTGCTCTTGATGCCTGGAATACAACCTCCCATATATCTGTCATCACTTGCAACACGTGTAACAAGAGGGCAGCCCCATCCGCAGTTGGCCATAGGGCTAATTATAAAAACCCATGGTTAGAAGATCAAACTATTGAAGAGTGTAGGCAAAACCATGCCCCTCTCATCTCCCCATGCTTGCTTTGATCAAGAATATAGGCAACAGTCTTTTTCCATACACTAAGAAGATAGCTTCTATCCTTCTTTCTGCCCACTTCCCTTACTTACTCAAGGAAGAAACAAATTACTTACATAATGGATGAGGCCATATACAGGGTCATTATACACTGACTACCCAAGCTCCTTTTGTGTTTCTCTTTCAGAGAGGTCTGCACCACAGGCCATGTGTTCTCTCCCCATGCAGTGGCGGGTAAAGCAGTTTCCAGTAACCTTGCCTATGTCCAGGGGGAAAGTTCAATTCCTGGAAGAAGAAATAAGAAGCCAGCTTTGGTCTCGGGTCCAAGCAACATTGTCCAAATGTGCTTTTGCAGCCAGAAAGATGATATTTCAGTCCCAGTTGATTTCTTCTAACTCTATCCTTCTGGTCCAGGACTTGAAAAACAAAGGGACATGAAGGGGCTCTCTCAGAATCCCAACAATATTTTACTAATCTTTGAATCTCAGTGGTGGCTTATTCTATGACAAGCCCTCAATAAATTTTTTTGTCTTGAACTCAGACAATGTGACGCACACACAGGCATATAACTGCTCATAGCTATCATTGTGGTAGGTGGTGGTGGTTGTGTTTTTTAATCATACAAAGTGATTTTTGAAGCTTTTCTGGTTTGTCTAAGGGCTCTGAGGCTATAAGGAAGCAGGCTTTCATTAGTAGAAGAGAGAGCGAGCTGTGTCTTTGTGCTTCACTATGATTGCAATACCAGGGAGTGATAATCCCAGGGGAGCTGTCAAGCAGCCTGACAGCAATTCTAGCAAGAAGATGGTAGAAACACAATTTTAGCAATAATGATCAAACATTTTTTTTGAAATTTTCTTTTATCCTTGAAGTGCCCTGTGTTGGTGAAAGTCATTACTGATCATTCATCTGTAGCAAGTCATCTCTACGTATCTGTACACGGAAGTGACAGCATGGGGAGAATTCTGACAAAAGAGATGATGGCTCCTAGGCATGGTGGGAGAGCCAGAAGGTAAGAGGGAACAGCAGCTCGAGGAGGTAAGTGATAAAAACAAAACAGAGGAAGGAGAAACCACAAGAAAGTCAGCTTACTTGAAGGGGCTTTGGTTTTTAAAGTGGACACAAAAGCCCATTAAGATGTTTACTGGGACCATCTCTGGTCCTTCCATCTTCTTTTGGGTCCATTCCTCAATCTCATCCACAAATCACTGCCTTTCTTTTTTTTTTTTTTTTTTTTTTTTTAATTTTTTTTTTAATTTATTTATGATAGTCACACAGAATGAGAGAGAGAGAGAGGCAGAGACACAGGCAGAGGGAGAAGCAGGCTCCATGCACCAGGAGCCCGACGTGGGACTTGATCCTGGGTCTCCAGGATCGTGCCCTGGGCCAAAGGCAGGCACTAAACCATTGTGCCACCCAGGGATCCCAATCACTGCCTTTCTGTCCACACTTTCCAACTTCTCCCTGTCTCCTTTACCTCAATCTATAAACATCCCCAAGGTTCTTACATCCCCAGAAGCCTCAAACTACCCTCCAGTGACCACTCTTTGCTACCTCATTATATATTCTAGAGCCACCCGTAGTGTGGCTTGGGACCAGCAGCATCGGCAGTGCACGGGAGTACGTTTGAGATGCAATCCTCCGGCCCACCCAGACCTACTGAATCACAATCTCCGTGGGTGGAGATCCAAGATTTTGTGCTTTAACATGCTCTCCAGGTGATTCAAGGCACACTCAATTTTGAAAAGTGCCTGCCACCTGTGGGCCATGTCTCTGCTTCCTCACCATTTTGGAACACCTTCCTCTGTCCCTTTAAATTCCCCAAGGCTCTGTCCTGGCCTCTTCTTTTCTTGAGCTGGATCCCTTCTCTACGTGATCTCAGCCACCCAAAGATTGATTTCATTGTTTGAGCATAGGTGTGCATAAATTTGAGAATTCCTCCATCCCTGGCCTCATCTTGGAGCCCCCAGAAGGTCCAGTCACTTTCTGGGCCTTTCTACCAAAATGTTGCACAGGTTTCTAAACTTGGTATGTCTAAAACAAACCCAGTATCTTCCCCTATACCCACTCTGCCTCTATTTTAACACACTGTGTTGTAGGGTAGCACTGCCTCCCACCTTGAACTCTTCAGCATCCTGTTTCCTCTCACCCACCCCAGCCCACCCCAACGTGGGGGAACCTCAGCTGAAGGCCTGAACAGAACAAAATGGGTTAGAGTGAACCCTTCCTTCCTGACTACCTTGAGCTGGGACATGGATCTTTTTCCTGCCATCATCCCTTACATGATAACTTCTAACTTGGCCTCGCCTCCAAATGTATTTCCCATCCATCCTCCCCTTCCTCAACACACAAGTATATCAGTAATATCAAATTATCTCCTGTTCTTGGAACGGCCCATGATGCTTCACCTGTTTGTGTCTTGGTACCTACTGGTACCTGATTCCAACATGCCCTTCCTCCTCTATACCTTCCCATCTCAGCTGGTCTTCCTGGCAAAGTTCTATTCATCCCCTAAAACCCCAGTCAGTGGTCAAATCCTCTGTGAAGTCTTCCTTACACCATAGAGCACTTACTAAAATGTTTATCTCCTCCATAAGACTAGATCACTTTGATGGCCAGAAGTCTGACTTATGTGCCTTTGTACAGCCTGCACCAAGCTCAGGCTCTGACATTGGGGGTCTTTTAAAAAATTCTCCTTATGTTAATTCATTCATGCAACAAAAGTCCACTGAACGTATATCATGCAAGGAGCATCGTGGTTACAATGAGCAAGACAAAAACCCTCTGCCCTCTAACAATTTATCATCCAATAAAGAAGCTAACAAGTAAGCCAATAATTTTAATAGTGTACTCCATGCTCCAAGAGGGATAAGCTTAGAGAGTTACATAAAGTGACACCTAAATAAGTCTTGTGGTAATCTAATTGAGCCTTTGGTAATATATGCAGTCTTTGGATCTGCAAGGAAGGATTATCGAATTTATTTTTAAAGACTATCACCAATATCATATTGTTGACATTACTGCCAATAAGACACATTTGTCTGTCTTGAGTAAATCTCCCTCCTTCTACATAAGTCTGAGCAGGAAAAATGTGAAAATAACCCTCCGCATGATTTCTCCATGGCAGACCCCATGCCAGTAAACAGGAGCCCCACAACAGCTTTTCTTTCAAACAGATCTGAGGAAACAGTAAGACCTCTGGTTGCTAACAGTCACAACCAGTGTGTTCCATCACTACTCCCATTTCATGAGCTTCTTTAACCCAATCTTCAGAAGCTCTGTCAGCTGATAGAGAGGTAAGACAATGCTACAAGGCACAATCACAATGGCAAGATCACCTGCTTGCATCTCTTCTCCCTCATCCATTTTGCACCATGTGGGCCACAAGAAGTGTAACTTATGTTTCTTTTCTTACTTTAAGATTTTATTTATTAGGATGTCTGAGTGGCTCACTGGTTGAGACACTCTGCCTATGTCTCTGCCTCTTTCTTTGTGTCTCTCACAAATAATAAAATCTTTTAAAAAATAAAGAATAAAAATAAATAAATATAAATAAATATTTTAGTTCTTTATTTTAGAGAGTAAGAGACAGAGATAGCAAGAGAGCACAAGCAGGGGGAGTAGCAAGCAGAGGGAGAAACAGGCTCCCCGCTGAGCAGGGAGCCCCAACTCGGGGCTCAATTCCAGGACCCCGGGATCATGACCTGAGCCTCAGAAGGCAGACGCTTAACCGACTGAGACATCCAGGTGCCCTTGGATGGTTTCATCACTAAAGGACATGGAAGTATGACAAATTCCATTTGTGGGTGATCCTCCCTTCATCACACTGATGACCAATAAAAACATATAAAAGGACATATAACTGAGCAAGGCTTATATTTACCATACAGTGATGAAAGTATATGCTCCGAGAAAGGATGTTTAGGAATTCCTTAGAATTATGGTTTATATACCACACTAATGGTCATGGTTGCCTTTCTAACTTTTTGGTCAGTCTCAGGATAGGCACACCACCAATAAGCATTAATTGCAAACATACTACATCAGCAGTTCTCACTCAAATTTGGTCATGCATCAGAATCACCCAGAAGGCTTGTTAAATTTGTCTTAAAATGCAAACTTCTGGGTCCCATCCCTAGAGTTTCTGACTCAGTAGGTTGGGACGAGACCAAAGAGTTTCTAGTTCTGAAAAATTCCCAGGTGATGCTGATACTGCTGTTCCAGGGACTACACTCTGAGAACCAGTAAAGTCAAGGGTATAATTGCTGTACCTGACAATCTTTACCACCAATAAAGACTAATTCGATGTGCTTCAAGAAAAACATATAAGAAAAGCAAATAATCGCTGCAATTATACATTTATACAGCCTCTCCCTATTCCATGCTACTTAAGGGAGGAAAACATTGGCTGGTATGTAAAAGCTAAGTGGTGGAAAAGCAAGAGGAACATAGGTCCCAACACTCAAAATTCTACTATCCTCTGAAAAACAACCACAGCAAAGGCTGTAAAGAAATCACTCCCAGAAACTCCCATTCTTCCTCCTTCTCAGAGTGCTGCCAGAGAAAAGAAGAATTTTAGTAGCTACTTCTATTATCCTAGTTTAGTAATTCACGTTTGTGTTAACATCAGGTGAGTTTAAAGAAAGGGTCCAATTAACATTGAAAGCAGGTATTATGGTGATCCCAGGAAAAGAATTAAGGATTTGCTGTCACACATTTGTCCTTTATGTTTCTGAAAGTAGAAGGGACTATCCAAAATGCCAAAATAGTACAGAGGAGGAGGCATTTGTGATGGTTAATTTTATGTGTCAACTTGACTTGCCCCGGGAGGGCGGGGGGAGTGGTAATGGGGCCCAGCTATTTGAACATGGTTCTGGGTATGTCCACCAGGGTCTTTTTGGAGGAAATTAGCCTTTGAATCAGTAGACCCAGTAAAGCAGCCTGCCCTCCCCAGTGTGGGGAAGCCTCAGCTGAAGGCCTGAACAGAACAAAATGGGTAAGAGTGAACTCTTCCTTCCTGACTACCTTGAGCTAGGACATGGATCCTTTTCCTGCCATCAGATTCAAACTAAAACAGAGGCTCTTTTTGGGTCTCAGGCCTGATGGCTTTGGACTAGAACTTACACCATCAGCTCTCCTGGGTCTCTGGCTTGCTACCTGAAGATCTTAGGACTTCTCAGCCTCCATAATTGCATGAGCCCATGCCTTATAATACATCTCTTTATATATAGAGAGATTACACAGATGTATATTCACATCCCATTGATCCTATTTTTCTGAAGAATCCTAATACGGCACTGGACAAAAATTTCTTTCTAAATCACCTGTTTTCTGCTTTAATTTCTCCTTCACTAAAAATCACCATTTCTAGTAACCTCTACTAAAGTCCCTTTAAAGGGCATGGGTAGGATGCCTGGGTGGCTCAGTAGGTAAAGTGACTACCTTTGGCTTGGGTCATGATCCTGGGGTCCTGGGATCAAGCCCAACATTGGGCTCCCTGCTTAGCAGGGAGTCTGCTTCTCCCTCTCCCTCTGCTTATGCTCTCTTTCTCTGTCAAATAAATAAATAAATAAATAAAATCTTAAAAAAAAAATAAAGGATGTCTATAACTTGACATTTCAGCAGAGGTGATTCTGATTCAGTGACTTATTGGTGATTTCAGCCTTGTGTTGTCAGCCCTGGAAGTGACATCAAGGTTGAGACTTGCCGAAAGGGGAACATACACTCATTTAAGATACCCACTGTAATAACCTAGGTAGTGTTGACTTTTCTGTTATTATCTGAGACTAGAGAAGTTAGAAATATCAATAGCATAAATAATATTTGCAGTCTCCATAATTTGCAAGGATCCTGTTCCATTTTTGTATGCATGCTCACACACACACACACACCTTCTCAAACTTCTGAAAGCTTTTAGTTGTACTTTTGAAAGTAAAGAAGCTATGGAGGACATATCAGTTAATTAAAAAGAGGACCAGCATCTCCCAGGAGATGATAAGTTGAAGAGAAGCATTTGATAGGCATGAAAGAGCAGATAAGCTGTATAACATTAACACTCCACTCTAAGTACTAACATAGGTAACCACTTCAGTAATTATCCAATAAAAAAGAGTGCTCCAATGGTCTTGATGTACAACACCATTGGAATAAAGTTAGGACACTTTCCTTATAGCTAGCATAGTACAAGGTGAAGGTACCCTAAATACCATTCAGATGAAGAGAGCTACCATTGAGGGACTCAGCAATTCTGCTTCTACCAAAGCAAAAAGAGCTACTTTAGAGGTTACTGGTAACTAGTGGATATTCCTCAATCTGCCAGGGCTAGAGAAATTTGTATACTAGTCATGATACAGGGAATACTGTTGAGGCTAGTTTGAGGAGACCCATATGTGAGTCTGGGTCAAAATAAGACTAATATTAGAGGCACCTGGGTGGCTCAGTCAACTAAGCATCCAACTCCTGATTTTGGCTTGGGTCATGACATCATGCCTCGCTTTGGGCTCCACACTGGGTGTAGAGCCTGCCTAAGATTCTCTCTTCCTCTCTCTCTACCCGTCCCCACTCCCTTTTTGAAAAAACAAACAAACAAACAAAAACCTAGTATTAGTGGTAGCTTCCATTTAATGAGCAGTGATAATTACATTAATAGTTAACTCTAAGAAGAAGGTATTTTTACATGACCTGCCCAAAGTCATATAACCAATAAGTAGCAAAGATCTGACCCCAAATGCTTCCAATTCCAAAGCATTTTCTCTTAACCACAATTCATTTCTGCCTTCCAAAGTGCTAGGAATGACTTATCTTTGAGGAAATGTCACCAATCAAATTTATGTAAATAAGAATGAGATATCACATTAGGTCTAGGCTATTCATCCAATTACAATGATAGCCACTTGGTCAGGAGGACAAGAAGGGATTGTACTGAACAGAAATATTCCTAGTACCTGTACACAGAATGAGGAAGGGGCTGACAAGTATCTCCCCCACCCCTTTTTTTAAGTAAGCTCTCCACCCAACTTGGGGCTTGAATTCATGACCCTAAGATCAAGAGTCATGTATTCTACTGACTGAGCCAGCCAGGCACCCCAAAGGATCCCTTTTTGATCAAACTTTGGTCCAGCTCTTCTGAGCTCTCTTTTTGACCAGGCTGTGTCCTGGGTCTACCAACCTCAGCCGGCAACCAGTTCAGCACAATCCTGCTAGGCCAGTTTAGCAAGGATCCCCCAACCCTTGGGATCTACCCAAGTTACTCTTAGTAATTTTCCATCTGGCCTACTGGCTACCAACCCCTAACTACTCCTGTGTATTCAGAATTGAGTTCTCTCACCCCTATCCCAAGTCTTGACCTCTAATGCATTATTCTTGAATAAAGTCTTCTTTGTCTATTTAATTTGTCTGATAAAAATTTCCTTTGAGGGATCCCTGGGTGGCGCAGCGGTTTAGTGCCTGCCTTTGGCCCAGGGCGCGATCCTGGAGACCCGGGATCGAATCCCACGTCGGGCTCCCGGTGCATGGAGCCTGCTTCTCCCTCTGCCTGTGTCTCTGCCTCTCTCTCTCTCTCTCTCTATCATAAATAAATAAAAATTTAAAAAAAAATTTCCTTTGACAGAGCATAGGCAAATCCTGGAAGAGCTATGAGTACAATCATATTCTCTCATCCTTGCAGTTATAGAGTGCCTGGTGATGACTCAACAAACCTACCATTACAGGGAGCTTCAAAGTCCAGCCTGCCCAGAGGCTTGTCCAGAAAACCTGACTGTAGGAAACGTCCTGTATGGTAAGAAGATAAGCCAAAGAGTTGCAGGGGGAGGTGGTGAGGACCAGCCTATAATTTTAAGGAAGAAAGGAGCCTTCCAGTTTAAACTGGTAAACTGGGTACAAGATCCCTCTCCTCTCCCATCCAAAAATCCCACTGAAATGCTGGAAAGATATTTTGAGAAAGAGTGAAGTAATAGCAGAAATACAAAAATAAGAAAGGTGACCATCAGAAGACCAGAATCCTGAGAACTCCTAGAGGGCATAGAGAGCATTAGAAAGGGTTAACAAAGAAGGAGCTAAGGACACCGCAGTTTAAACACCTCACGGGAACATAGGTCTTGAAAAAGAAATTCCATAGAATCTTTAAACTGGGTGGCAACAGAAAGTACAGAAGTGCCCCACAGACAATCATCAGAGTAATTTGTTAACAAGCAGCATTCTGAGCCACAGGGGAAGTGGGAACCTCCAGTGTTCCCCACCTAAACAAATTTAGCTTTTGCCCTCCAGCTAACCATGGAAAACGGGTCTAAAAAAAGAACAAAAAGAACACTTGGCAATTAAAGTGTAATTACAGGGGCAGGAAATCCAATAGAAGGATTGTATTTATTAGAATGTGCACAGGCAAAGACTAAATTTGTGATTGGATGTAAAGGAGAACTTTCGGAATAAAGAGTAAATAGATCAAAATATGGAAATAAGAGAGAAAAGATAAGGCTTGTGGATGACAAATTCAGGTAGCCCAATATTCCTTCAAAAGGAATTCCAAATGGAGGAAAAGAAACAAGGAAGGGAAGGAAGTCATCAAAGATATTAGAGAAGACCTCTCTGAACTGAAGATAGACTCAAGTCTTCAGTTGGGCCCATTGAGGGACACCTGGTGGCTCAGTGGTTGAGCATCTGCCTTCAGCTCAGGTGGTGATCCCACCACCCTCCCTCTCTCTCTCAAAATAAATAATAAACAAAAATTTTTTTTAAAAAGTGGTGTCCTCATCCGATAGGACTGGTGGCCTTATAAGGAGAGAAAGATTTCAGTCTCTCTCTCCACAAACACACACACTGAGAGTGGCCCTGTAAACATACAACGAGAAGGTGGCACCTGCTAGCCTGGAAGAGAACTCTTAGAAGAACCTAACTATGCTAGCATCTTGATCTCAGACTTCCAGCCTCCAGAATTGTGAGACAATTTCTGTTGTTTGAACCACCTAAGCACACTGCTATAGACTGAATGTTTCTGTTCCACCAAATTCATATATTGAAACCTCATCCCCAGTGGGCCGGTATTAGGAGGTGAGACCTTTGACAGGGTGTAATCCTCCATGAGTGGGACTAGTGCCCTTATAAAAAGAGCTGAGAAAGATCCCTAATGCCCTGCTGCTGTGAGGTTACAGCATCAGTGAGGAAGCTGACTCTCACCAGACAGTGAATCTGCCATTGCCTTGACTTTGGCCTCCCCGGCCTCCAGAAATGTGAGAAATAAGTGCTTGTTGTCCATAAGCCACCCAGTCTCTCGTGTTCTCTTAATAGAAGCCCAAACAGATTGACACTCAGCCAAATACCATTTCATTTCTCTCTGCTCATTCTGTAATCAAGTGTTTGTCAAGTGCATTTTTATCAGTGGTCACTGTCACAGATAGAGATGTTGAATATCTGAAGTGAATAGCTCCTTCTACAAAATAAACATTTATATTTTATTTTATTTTTTAAAAGATTCTATTTATTTATTCATGAGAGACACACAGAGAGAGAGAGAGACAGAGACAGAGACATAGGCAGAGGGAGAGAAGCAGGCTCCCTGCAGGGAGGCCAATGTGGGACTCAATCCTGAGACCCCAGGATCCTGCCCTGGGCCGAAGGCATGCACCAAACCACTAAGCCACCCAGGCATCCCAAGATTCATATTTTAGTATTAAAGCCTCATCAGCTTACTTATTGTGCTTCTGCCTCTTTTATAAACATCCTTTTAAAAAGTCCATATTCATAAATTCATAACAGAGTTATAGGATTGACTTTTTCTTCCTTCCCCACCTCTCCCAGCAACTATATTTCTACTAAATTTCACCAAACTGTTTTTTAGCTTCATGGTGAGGAGTTTTTCCCTCGCTCAACAGAACATCTATCATAATTTTTATTTTATTATTTTTATTGAGATATAATTGACATATAACATTACATTAGTTTTAGGTATGTATCTATCATGATTTTAAACATCAAACTCACCCTTCTGAAAATAGCCATGGTTTAAATAAGTATAGAGATGCTATAAAATGTAATTTTACGTTCCACTGTGTATCGGCTTTGAGAATCCACTTAAATGGACAAGTAGGCACATTTGCTTTGTTGACAGTGCTAAGATAGAAGACGGAGCTAACACCGGGTCAGGCCCCACTTGTATTTTGAAAGGATAAGATGACAGCAATATTTTCTCATTTATTTTCTTCTTCTTTTCCCAAGGGCCTCTTTATAACTCCTATCCGCTAGAGCAGCCAAATTCTGGAGTCTGCATTTTTAAGCTTAGATGGAATCTAGAGATCAAGTGTCTGCAGTCCTGTGACCAGCTTGGACCAGCAGTTTCCTCAGCCCTGCTACGAAGCAGAAAAAAAAAAAGAGATAACCACAACCTCTACCTGAAACCTGTTCCACTGAGGGAAGGTTTAAAGGAGACCTTGTAAAGTGAAAGAAATGAGGGGTTTCAACAAGTACTGGTCTTCAAGTGGGGGTATGCAAACACTTTCTACAGGGTAAGAGACACCAACAGCTTAAGGAATCAGTTACCAGATCCTCGACATAAATCCAACAAATTCCCTGCCTGAGCTCTTACCTGTGCTGCCCAAGCAGATTCTTCCTTTCTCCAACAGTCCTTTATCCACTTTATAAAGGATGAGAGACAAGAACACCTCTCACCTGTGCTAATCTTACCATGGCTCACTTCCCTGGGCACCAAACAGAAAGAGGATGGGGTGGGGGGCACTTGGGTGGGTCAGTTGGTTAAGCATCTGCCTCTGGTTCAGGTCATGATCCCAGGGTACTGGGATCGAGCCCACGTTGAGCCCCACATCAGGCTCCTGGGAAGCCTGCTTCTCCCTTTGCCTCTACCTATCACTCCCCCTACTCATGCTCTCTCAGTCTCAATCTCTATCTCTCTGTCAAATAAATGGATAAAATCTTTTTTTATTATAAAAAAAAAAAGAAAGAGGATTAGGAATATCCGTGTTGATGCTAAGGGAACAAGCAGCTGTAAGGACTGAATAGCCCATACTTCTACAAGTCAGGGGGTTTCTGATGCTTTGTGTTCAACAAAACTGAAGAAAAGGCCTAATAGAGTCGCAAACTTACAGACCATTCAAAATGATTTTTGACAATAGGTCAATATAGGATTTTTTGGCTCAAATGAGCTCAAAGAATTAACTGAGAGTGCTATAACACTTTTTTCCATTCTTCTTTTCATCTGAACAAGATTCCTCTGTGTTTCCACTCAGAAACACATTTGATACTGAACTCTGACCCACTCGAGCAGTGAGTAATAATTAAACCAGATATGTAACCTCGTTGTGGTAAAAAGGCTGTCTCTCTCATGAAAGGATGTATTTCCACGAAAATAGAATTTTATATTTAGTAATTGCTTACTAATTTGAAATATGTATTGCTGTTTTGACCAACTATGTTACTAATAATTATAATGACAACTCCATCAGAAGAGATTATTCCATGGTCATAGGAGCTACGGTCAAGAAATAAAAATATTAATATAAATTTATATATACATTTATTTATTGCAGTACAATAGGGTGACCACTGAAAGATTTTCAAGCTTAAAAAATACACATGAGAAAAATCTATCTAGGAAGTAGAATGGAACTGCAAATTCAGGGGAAAAAAGGCATGATACAAAATTTCTGATGTGTAAAGGACTGCTTGTTCTGCTATTGTCTGAAGACCCCCGGACGCCAACACGGGATCATACATTTGGGTAAAGCCAACATAGTAGAAACTGAGAGAACAAAGGAACAATCAGTATATTTTTGCTACTAGAATACAGGATAGCTAGATTACAATGATGTAATGTTTACATATGCAGTAGACATAAAAAGTTTAAAAGCAGCTCTTTGTTCTCCTGCTTACTGTGGGGCAGGCACCAGCACATGTGAGAGAAAAAAGATGACAGGACAAGCAGGCAATTAGACTTGTGGATGCTGAAGCGCCACCGGATTGAACCTGGTAAAATGACCCTGGGTTCCAGGAGAGAAGCCAGCATACACGCGGTCCCACTGTAAGCCTGGGTCACGCCACCTCATCTCAGGATTCATTCTAGAACTCCATGAAACAAGGCCTCATAATTACTTTGGGGGTAGAAGTCAGTTCAGTTGAACTCTCACCAAGTACACAAATCTTTTATCGTGAAGATCTAACTGGATTCTTTTTCCAAATCACACTGCAAATAAATTTATTGTGCTCCTACGGTGCCATATGATATTATTTTATAAAAGCAGATGATTCAAAAGCGGCGAATGCTTGGCCCTTGCTCTCAATACACTTGCCATCTAACCAGGAGGACAACATCCAAGTTAAAATAACTGAAGAACAATTCAAAGCAACATATAAGAGAAACAACTACTCTCATACTTTCCCAGTGGAAGTATAAATTAGTACAATCCCCTGTGGAAGGAATTTGGGCACATAGATCAAAATTACAACTAAGTTCCTCCTTTGACCCAGTAATTAAACTTCTGGGAATGTATCCTTTCCAACATATTAAGAAATAACATATATACAAAGTTACTCACTGCAGCATTATTCAAAATAACAAAAGATTGGAAAGGACTGAAATACCCTTGAATAGAGGACTGGCTAAATAAATCATGCTATATATATATATATACAATGGAATATTCTGAAGGTATAAACATGTACAAGGAAGCTTTCAATGAACAGATATTTTTTAAAGTCTCCAAAACCTATTAAGGGGGGGGGGGACACAGCAAGTGGCAGAAAATGTGTATATGATGCACCCTTTTGTTTATGTGGGAAAAACAAGAATGTAGAATATATTTGTATTTACTTTAATATTCATAGTGAACTCTAGATGAATACACACAAAAACTAAAAGCCGAGACCAGCAGTGAGTTGCGAGAGGGTGAAAAGAGGGTGATGGGGAAGGGAAAGAGGGAGACTTTTGCTGCATAAAATGCATAGATATCTTTGGAACCTATATGTGGTAGGTTTTTCCATTCAAAACAATTAAGAAGAGAATAATGTAAAAACACTCTCCAAGGAAGCCCAGGAGAATGAGGATGAAGCTGGTTTTCGTGAGACTCCTCCTTGCCCTGTTTCGGGCATGGACTTCAGCTTTGGCCAGGTCTGTGGGCGGTAGGGAAAATGAAAGAGACCGAGAGCACATAGTTTTTGCAGTGCACTATTGGGCTGTTTCTGCTGTGCCATCATGTCTGAAGGCTTCTGAGCCACTGCCCAGCTGAAATTCTTCCCCTCCTGGTGCCTCTCCTTCACCAGAGCCTGGATCCCAGCCCTCCCTGCCTGCCTTGTTGCCAAGATGTTCATGCCCAGCCATCCTCACCAGTTACCAGAATCCTCAAGCAGCTGGCTTTAATTTCTACTGTGGGAGGGCAGAAGGGGGGAGGGCAGAGTCGATTAAGTAAATTTCTATTAAGGGAAGAGTAAAGTGCAGGAGGTCAAAGAGTCAGGGACAGATGCCTGGCTGGCTGCCAAGTCAAGCTTAGAAAACACTCCCCAAAGATACCAGAGAAATCTGCCCAAATGTGAAAGCTGCTGGCTTTGGGTTGTGTAATCATGGGAGATTTTTTTTTTCTGGTTTTTATGCTTTGATGTGCTTTCCAATTTTATTTTTAAATGAGTATAGATTACCCTTAGAAAACAAACACTATTGCACACCATGTGAAAGATGTATATATTAAAAACCAAACCACTATTCTTATATAGTTCAGGAACTTTGAAAGATAAAGAAAAGCAGGTCAGATGGGCAGCATAAGAATTTCACAGCTGTAGGGGCACCTGGCTGATTCAGTCAGTAAAGCATGTGACTCTTAATCTTGGGGTTATAAGTTCAAGCCCCATGTTGGGCATAGAGCCCACTTTTAAAAAAATAATAAATAATAAAATTTTAAAAAGAAATTTACAGCTGGAAATAGTAAAAATAAGAATATTATATTTTTAAAAATTTTCCTATAATGCTGAAGACGTCACCTGACTGTAAGTTGGTGTGACTTGCCTAGTTAGGCTGGGCAGTGTGGAACTGTCCATGGTTCCAGGGCAGGAAAGGGCAGTCATTTAATGGATGCCTGCATTTGTCCTAACTCTCCAGGCCACAGTCAGGGCCTCCTCTGTCTTCCTCTCACTGGGTCGGAAACGCGGTATCTAGCACTTTGAACCCAAATGATGATGATGGTCCTATTCATCTCAGAACTTTAACAAATATATTTTGAAAGTTGGCCAGTTTCTCTCCCAGCTCCTTTAGTGAGCTAATATTCAAATTATCTAAGTAGGTTTGGGCAGAGCTGAGGCTAACAATGTTTTTCACCATTTAACAAACAAGTTTTAGGGGTGCCTGGGTGGCTCAGTAGGTTAAGCATCTGCCTTTGGTTCAGGTCATGATCTCAGGGTCCTGGGATCAAGCCCTACATCAGGCTCTCTGTTCAGCAGCGAGTCTGCTTCTCCCTCTGTGATCTCTCTGGCTCTCACTCACTCTCAAATAAATAAATAAAACCTTTAAAAAATAAAAATAAAATAAAATAAAATAAAAAACAAGTTTTATTTAAAGGAAAGTCAGTATGGGGTGCCTGAGTGGCTCAGTCAGTTACACATCTGCCTTCATGATCTCAGGTCCTGGAATCGAGCCTGACATTGGGTTTCCGGCTTAGCAGGGAGTCTGCTTCTTCTTCTCCCTCTGCTCCTCCCACACTGCTTGTGTGTTTTCTCTCTCTCTCTCTCTCTCTCTCTCTCTCTCTCTCTCCCCCCCCTCAAATAAATAAATTTAAAATCTTAGTAAAAAATAGAATTAGATGGAAAATTGAGCCCCTCAATACTTGAAAAAAATATAGAATGGACCTTGATGTTTGCAAAGGATCTAGTCTAAAGACTTCCTGAATTCGGGATCCCTGGGTGGCGCAGCAGTTTGGCGCCTGCCTTTGGCCCAGGGCATGATCCTGAAGACCTGGGATCGAGTCCCACGTCGGGCTCCCGCTGCATGGAACCTGCTTCTCCCTCTGCCTGTGTCTCTGCCTCTCTCTCTCTGTGACTATCATAAATAAATAAAAATTCATAAAAAAAAGACTTCCTGAATTCCAGATGTGAGAATTATACTATCACATAAGACTTTCCCCTTTATTAGTCTTTTGATTATAAATGATAGGCACTCAAATGACAGAAAAGGTGGTGTATTTGGAGGATAGAATTCAAGGAATGGCTAGACAAAAAAATTTAAAAGAAAGAGGTTCAGTAGGCAACTACAAGAACAGGACTTAGGGACATACACACCACCAAGACTCTGTCCATCTCTCACTTATGCTTCTCCATGCAAGCCATTTTCATTGCCTGCTCCACATAATAAAAATATGGCCACTGAAAGTTTGGTCAAGTATCACCACTGGCAAGGACTTGCTCAAATTTTTCTGGTTTCAAGTTCAAATATCCCGAAAAGAATCTTTGATTGACCAGCAATGGTCAGGTATCCACCCTGGACCAATGAGCTGTAAGATCATGGCAGTTCCTTTTAGAATCACATGATTGGAGTGAAGAATACCTGATCTCAGTACTCAGAGGATGCTAGACAGACCAAAATAAATAAACAACAATAACAACAACAGAAAAAAAAAAAACAGAGGGCTACTACACTCCAGTATAAAATATTCTAAAACTCAAAAATGTAAAAGACATTTCAACTTTTATGTGAGTCCTTTTTTATTTTTTATGCAGCAAAGCTGCAGTGAGATAAGAAGGCTGGACTTTTGCCTGGGCACTCTCAGAAACAAAGAACCTCCCTCCCATACACCAGCCTCACAGCACATACAATTTAAGATCATTCCACCTTAGCCCAATCCAAACTGCTATGTGTCATGGACTTCTGATTGCTCACAGATGGTAAATTATAAATAATAAGGGTCTAGGATGCCTCAGAGAAAAGCATTTTTAATGGCAGGTGCTTTTCTGAAATGAATAGATTATATAAAAAGGAAGAATGGTTCTCAATGAGCCTGTATTCTGACTCATCTTGACACCACCTGCTCCTTCCCACCTACTAGATCACATCTAACTCCTATTGTTTCTATGTCAATAGCAACCCTCCCTTTAGTCCCTTTCCCTTAATCTATGACTGTCCTAGGTCAGGACAATATAACCAGGTTGAATCATTCTATAAATACCAAAAAGAGAAATAGGATGCCTAGGCTCTTGTTTGACAAAATACTCATGAGGAATAAATTGTTTTTTTAAAGATTTTATTTATTTATTCATGAGAGACACACAGAGAGAGAGAGAGGCAGAGACACAGGCAGCAAGAGAAGCAGGCTCCATGCCGGGAGCCTGACATGGGACTTGATCCTGGGTCTCCAGGATCACGCCCTGGGCTGAAGACAGGCACTTAACCACTGGACCACCCAGGCAACCCTGAATAAATGATTTTTAGTCCCAAAGTTTAAGATTAATGAAGCCAAGACTAGGAAAATGACAAGAGCATGGGTTTTGAAACCAGATAGCTCTGGTTTGATCCCAGCCCTGTCACTGACTCTCTGCATGACCATCACCAGTTACTCAATTCATCTGAGGTTGATTCTCTTATAATATTGGCAAAATAATATTTGTCTTGTAGATTAATTGTAAAGATTAAAACAGATAATGGATTTTAAATTGCCCAGAATATTAAGGAAATATTTAATATTTGCTTCTGACATTAGAAGACTCGTGCTGACCTTATGAAGGTCAATAAGCAAATGCAAGGGGGAATGCAGAGGGCCAGAGACTAAATCAGCTCCCCTTCTCCCATGTTCCTGGGGCTCACAAACAAAAATCTGCCATTTTTTTCCTCTAAGCCTAAAAGGTCTGACTAAATAGTAGCTCTTGGTTCTCCTGGTTAAGCACTGGTTTGATGAAAAAGTTATCTGAAGGGAAAAGAAGTCACTCTTTCTTGGGACTGGATATAGCCAGACTCTGTATTTAAGGAGACTGAAAAGCTTGAGAATGCTAATTCCCTGAATATTCTAGTAAAATTTGAGTAACTTAAGTAATTTTCACAGCATATTATGAACTTAAGGATGGGGTAGGAGAGGTTTGTGGCATGTGCCAATAAGTGTAAATGTTTAGGATTACAACTAACTTGGGATATGAGACAGAAGATAGAGCTTCAGATCAAACACTTGGAATATTTTGTCCTACATTATGATATGATATAGATTACAGCAGGAATATGATGATAGATAATGGAATTAAGGAAGGTTTTGCATTACTGAACATGGATTTAACAAGAAAATCTTCCTTAAATTTTGTTTTGTTTTGTTTTAGTCAAATTCAACAGAGAGGAAATGAATCTCTTGTGATCTACTGAGGATAATGAGGTCAACAAAATCTCCTGAGAATTTGTAAACCAGAGAAGTTTCTATCTCTTTTTCCTAATTCAAGAATCCTAAAAAAATCATCATTACTAGGGAAATCAATTCTGGTACTAAAAGTAATACTACATTGCTTTCTATCATGTTAGGTAACATTTATAAGACTTAACATCTCAGGAAAAAAACCTCTTCTGTTGTATTATAGAGATTTGCTATTTTTTCCTAGCAATTACCGGCAAACAACCAACGTAAGTAATCTGTGAAAAAAAAATGTAAAACATTCTTGAAAGAAAGTTCTAAATAAATAGAAAAACACTCCATGTTCATAGATTAGAAGATTTAATGTTGTTAAGATGATAATACTACCCAAAGCAACATTTAAATTCAATGTAGTCTCTATCAAAATCCCAAGGACCTTTTTCTTGAAACGGAAAACCCATGCTAAAAATTCATACAGAATTTCAAGAAACCCAGAATAGCCAAAATAACCTTGAAAAAGAATAAATTTGGAAAATTCATGCCACTTGATTTTAAAACTTATTACAAGGGGATGCTTGGGTGGCTCAGCGGTTCAGCTTCTGCCTTCATCTCAGGGTGTGATCCTGCAGTCCCAGGATCGAGTCCCACATCGGGCTCCCTGCAAGGAACCTGCTTCTTCCTCTGCCTGTGTCTCTGCCTCTCTCTGTGTCTCTCATGAATAAATAAATAAAATCAAGATTAATTAATCGATTAATTAATTAATTTTTAAAATGGGCAAAGGGAGAGGTAGAAGTGAAAGAGATAAATAGGTGAGATAAAGAAGATTTCAGGGCAGTGAATTTATTCTGATGCTACTATGATGGTGGATATATGTCATTATACATTTATCAAAACTCATGACCCTGATATAAAACTATAAACTGAAAGATAATGAGGCATCAGAATAGGTTCACTGATTGTAACACGTGTATCACTCTGGTACAACAGAAGCTGATCCTAAGACTCAGTGGAAGAATAAAGAACTAAGAATAACAAAAAAATAATTTTGAACAAAGTAAAAACAACCAGGCCCCCTCTCCCTGTGAGATATCAAGATGTACAAAAAGTTACTGTATTTATAGAGTGTTCTATTAGTGCAGGAATAGGCAACTAGATCAATCAACTGAAGAAGCTCCCAAACAAACTCCACTGTATGGAAACTAGGTTTCAGACAAACATAACAGATTAGTGGAGAAAGAATAGACTTTATAATAAAGGTGCTGGACCAATTGATTTTCTGTATGGAAGAAAAAGAAAAATGGATCCCTAGTGGATACCAATCACAGAATAAACTCTACATGGATTACATGATTAATGTGAATATCAAAACTTGAAAAAAATTTTAGGAAGAAAAATACACATATGATTTTGGAGTGGGAGAGAAAAAATTTTAAATAATACTTGAAACTACAAATAATAAAGATTATAAAATCTTGACTGTCTTCAAATTAAACTTGTCTGTATATCAAAATACCCCATAAACAAAGCAAAAGACAAGCAAGAGATTTGGAGATCTCTGCACAGTGTATGACTTGTAAAAGATCAGTAACCAGAATATACAGTGAACTACTTCGACCAATATAAAAAAGAACAACATGACAGACAAAAAAGCAAAGAATATGAACAAATAATTCAAGAGGAGACATGAATGACCAATAACCACATGAAAAAATGTTTAGCCTCATTATAAGGAAAATACAAACCATTATGAGAGATCATTTCACATGCATCAGATTGGCAAAAAAAAAAAAAGAAAAGAAAACATTTTAAAAGTCAGAGCAAAAGCAGAAGCTGTCACACATACCATCAAATGGTGCAACCATCGTGGAGAGAAATTTGACCATTAGTGTGCATTCACTATGACCGAGCATTGCAGCACTAGACAAACAGTTTCTCTTGCTAGAGAAACTCCCACCCATGCAGACAAGGACACGGCTACAACAATGTGCCTCAGGGGCACCTGGGTGGCTCAGTGGGTTAAGCATTTGCCTTTGGTCAAGTCATGATCTCAGGGTCCTGGGATGGAGCCCTGCATCAGGCTCCCTGCTCAGCGGGGAGTCTGCCTCTGCTTCTCCCTCTCCCTCTGCCATTCCCCCTGCTTGTACTCCCACTCTCTCTCAAATAAATAAATAAAATCTTTTAAAAAAAATGTGCTCCAGAGCATCATGTGTATTTATCCACACATTTGCATTTATATGTAGCAAGTGACAGGACAAAAGCATGCACTATAATGATAATTCAGAACAGTAGACCTCTGCAAGGGAGGAAGAGATGAGAGGGAAACTGGGGAAAGGTACACAGGAGGTGTCAGCTACACTCATATTTTTTATTTAAAAAAGGAAACTGGAAAAAAAGGCAAAATATTAAGACTTGACCAAACAGTTGTGAGTACATTATGTTCTTTATACTTCTCTAGGTCCTTGAAATATTTCATAATAATAATTTTTGAAATTCTAGCAGTAGTTATCCAGCATGACTTTGCGGACATAAACATTCCAGATAGTTGGGCAATTGCAGAGGACAAGAGAGATTTAGAGCTGAAGGAGCCAGGAAATGTAGATGATGCAACACCATAAGATACAAACCAGAGACATCAACTTTTTGTTTCCTTCCTGGTAGGATGATCAGCATCAAGGGAATTCCCTTGGGAGTCTCCCCCAGACCCCATCCATGCACCTCTCTCAAGGCTGTATTTCCAATTCTCCCTCTAATTGTGAACACTATTCTACACATGGAGGAGAGTCACTTATTCCCTCTCCAAGCATTTCCTGCAGAGATAATTAAGTATTTTAATACAAAATAAGGAAAACTCAAATTTTGTTCCCTTGGAGCTCCTTACTGCAGATCAAAAAGTGTTGCCAAGACTGTGAAGAAAGAACCATAAGCAAAAATAACAGCCACCAATGAATGACTCACCAAGAGAAGGTAGGGAGTTGTGGTAGTTAAGTGTGTTCCAATACCAAGTCCTCTGCTTATTTCCTGACTTAATTTATATTACATCTCTCATGCTCAGTTTCCACACCATCAAATAACAATAATTCCTCCCTCACATGGTTAATGAGAAAATAAGATTATATATGAAAATCTCTTATACAGTGGCTGGCAAATAACTTATTAATAATTAATAGTAATAATATAGATTCTTATTACCCAATAACCATGGGTTGGACTACCATGTATTAAATCATTGCATTTGCTAGAATGTAAACTCCACGATAACAAGAAAGTTTGTTTTGTCTCTTTTGTTCACTGATGTGACCCAAGGACCTATAACTCTGGCCCATACTAAACAATAAATGTTTGTTGAATGAATGAATGTGAATCTCAGTATTTGGCACATATTAGGCACTGAATAGTTACATTTATTGAGAGCTTATGATGTGCTAGGCATTACACATCTTTATATGTCCTATAATCTTTATAACAACAATACTGTTCATTTTATACGTGAGGAAGCTGAGGCCCAGGGAAATTAATTGCTTCCCCAAGAAGAGCCAGGATTTGAATCCAGGCTGTAAATTTTCAGATGTTTGTTGAACTCATTAATCAATAATGGCTCAGAATTAGTTTGACAATTTAGTCAATGTTCAGAGTAGTTAGCATAAGTTACCTTGGGTAGCCAGGTGAATTCTTATGAATTTTACAATAAATTGTTTATTCTTAATTTAGTGTTTATTATGTGTATCTATGGCTTATTGGCAAAAATTGACCATGTTCCAGTCCAGGAGTGGAGGCCAATGATACTTCCAATATCTCTGCTGGGGTAGTAATGAGGAAGTTCTCCACATTTTACAGAGAGAGTTACTGGACAAAAAGCTGGAAAATAAATGTCCCGAGGTTATAAGGAGAATTAATAAGTAAACTAGAAATAGAACCCAAGTCACTGCTCTCTCTTCACAAGACTCCAACTAACCTAGTTTTTGATTTTGAATCCACTGCATCTAGGAAAAAACAATATCAAGGCAAGAAAGTAACCCTTTCCTTTTCGTAAGACCTCAAATATTTCCATATTTATTTATAATCAGTTACTTCTCAAGAAAAAGGTCATATAAAATAACTTTATAGAAGTCTATTGTGGAAAAATTTAAAACAGATAAAAATTAATTTCACTACCACCATATAATGTTTGTATAAACTTCTGGTCATTTTTGCATATTTTTCTTCTACAAAAATGGGATGAAACTGTATACATTTTATAGCTTACATTTTTCTAATTAATAAAATGTAACTATCTTTATATGTAAGTAAATATATTATTTTTAGCTGAGGAATCCCCTTGTATTTATATGTTAAGTCCTCATGGCTCAAAATTCAAGTTGTTTCTAATTCTCCTCCATTATAAACAAGGGTGAGCTGAACATGTTAAAGCTAAATCTTTTTGCATGAGTTTGATTATTTCCATAGGATAGATTTCCAGAAGTAGACTTGCTGGGTCAAAGGGTTGCATTTGGAATCTTTGTATTTAAGCATGAACATGTGTTTTAAATATATTTTAACTTGTCTTTCACTTCATTTTTAGTTTCTGTTTTAGTATCAAGAGGTACAAATACATGCCAAGCTCCTGATAGAGACTGGTTGATCGAACATCTTATATATTCCATTTCTCTCTCTCCTTTTTTGGAAGCAACAGTGTCTGCAAGTTACAAAGAAGGGAGTAAAGATGAAAACAACACAATAATGTTGACCCAGAGTAAGAAAGACTAGTTGGTAATACTGTCACTTCTCAAATAGGAATAATAAAAGTGCATGGCCGGTCAAAAAAAGAAAGAAACAAAGAGAGTAGCTGACCCCACTAATAGTGAAATAAAATTCCATCATCAGAGGCATATGCAGAACGTTGCATGAGGCCCCACAATAAGATTTAGAAGAAATGAAATATGTTGGGCTAGTTCTAGACCTTGAGAAGCAGGGCATCATAATCAAAAGATATGTTGCACATTTCATTTTAAATTAATGCTTGAAGAATATTTATGCACAATCTCTGAATGAACCATCAAGGAGCTTTCTTTGGAATAGGTCCATTAACTGGAATATCATAATGCTTTGGTTAAGTGGCTCCATTTTTGGTTTCCTTAAAGTTTAAAAAAATTTGTTAATAATTAAAATTTTAAATTAAATAATATTTAATTAACAATCCTAATATTTGTTTTCTCACCCATATCTCATTTTTAAAAGATTCTACATATTTCTTTGCAAGAGAGAGAGAGTGTGCACATGTGGCATGGAGGAAGGGGGGAAGTGCGGAAGGGGGAGAAGGAAAGGGAGAAGCAGACTCCCCGCTGATCAGGGAGCCCAATGTGGGGCTCCATCCCCAGACTCTGAAATCATGACCTGAGATGAAGGCAGACACTGCCAACTAAGCAACCCAGGCACCCCTTACCCATATCCAATTCTATTACAATTATTCTTAGTAAGTTATTTTTATTCAGTCTTTTCCATACCTCAACTAGGTTTTCATAGAAGCAATTCTCTTTTCAAGCTCCTATTTTGTAATGGACATCAGTCAGTAAGCCTCAGAGAGGCAATGGAGAACAGAGTTCACACAAATTAAACAGAAGTCTGTTACTTCCTTTACACGAGTGTTCCACAGATCAAATCCAGATGGCATCTACTCAGTAATTACTCTTCTGAGGCAAAAGCAGTGAAGCAACTGAATCCAGTGTGTAACTTCTAGTTTTTTGTGGACAGTGCATTTGAAAGCCAATGGCACCCATGATCAACCCTACCTGGGAGAACAGGACTCCAGAAGATACTTGGGCCTCTACAGACCAGGGAGTAGTTTTCATCCTGAGATGAAAACAGTTGTTGGAATCTATGGAGATGTACAGGATCAGTAAGTACATTTAAAAATGTAAAACATGTGAAGCTAGAAGCAGTAAGAGTTCTCTGAATTAATATAAAAATCATACTACACTAGTCTGTTAAAAGTGCTGATATCATGATACCATGGAAGAAGAAACCACTCTGGACTGAAAGTTATGAGCTCTGAGTTCTAGTCCAAGGGTCTGGGGCTTGTACAAGTTCTAGTCCCTTTGAGCTATACCAAATGAAGTGAAATAGTGCCAGGTGATGACTAGGACTCTCTTCAGTTCTGAAACTCTACTATTCTTTAAGGAGTACCAATAAGCACATTTTTTAAAAGGCAGTAGACATTGCATTCTAGATTTTCCAGTAGTTTACAGAATCAATCTAGATTCTAAAATCTAGAAGAAAACTGGAAAATCTCCTAGTACAACAATACCCCATTTTGTTTCACAATTCAAACAAATATTTATTGGGTGTCTTATTCTGATGCTGTGGATACTTCCCAAAACAAGGGAAATATCTGCCTTCAGGGACTTTATGGTCTGCTGAGGGATACGGATGATTTTACAATTACAATTGTAATACAATTAGAGTATTATAATTGCTAAGATGGGAAAGTAGAATGTTCTAACAGGAAGAAATATGTACATACTTCAGTATGGAAAGCTTTTCTCAGTACAGTTATACCTAATGTGACCTGAAAGTAAGCAGGGGTCATGAGGAGGGGCTCAAGAGGGACATGGTCCAGGAGGAGGAAGCACTATGTGAAAAGGTGCAGAGCTGGAGACAGGTGGCTAATCTGGCATCTGTGGCTGAACTGCCTGGAATAAGGGAGGAAGTGAAAAGTGAAGTAGGCAGGAGCCATACCACCCAAGTGCTTACAGAATCTAACAGGCAGCTTTGCCTTTAACTTCCTACCAAAGCAGGGGTCATCAAAGATTTATATAGGCAAGTGATAGGATCAGATTGACATTTCTAAAAGATTAGTCTCTGGTTGGGTTGCCTGGGTGGCTCAGTTGGTTAGGTGTCCAACTCTTGATTTTGGCTCAGGTCATGATCTTAGTTGTGAGATTAAGCCCCGCATCCGACTCTGCACTCAGCATGGAGCCTGCTTAAGATTCTCTCTCTCTCAATCTCTCTCTCTCTTCCTCTCCCCCTCACTCATCCTCTGTACATAAACAAACAAATAAATAAATTCTTTTTTTAAAAAAAGACAACCTTGGCTGTGATATGAAGAAAAAATCAAGAAAATCCCTGGGAGGCTGTTGCAGGAATCTTTAGACAAAAAGTGGTAATGACCTGAACTGAAATACCAGCAGCAGGGAGGGAGAGAGATTTAGAAGTTGGGATGGGACTTGGTGATTAAGCAGTGGGGGAAGAGGAGTCAAAAAATGATTCCTAGAATTCCAGATTAAGAAATTGGGTAGAAATTTTTCCATTGTTTGCTAAGAGGATTGGATATAAACTGGGAGTTGCTGGCAGGCACTGTGCCATCACTTGCCTGAGAATGGAGCCAACACAGACGAAAACAACACTAAGAGGCAGGAAGAATGAGGCTACTCCTTATGTCCTTATTTTACATTTCTGGACCAGCAACCCCAGCTCTACCACTGGACTTTACAGGCACATGAATCAATGTATTTTCCTTGACTGTGGTTTTTGGTGGTGGTGGTAGTGGTGGTTCGGTTGGTAGATTGTTAAGTTTGAGTTGGGGTCCTACTTGCTTGGAATCAAAAAAACTTGGGAAGAGTGGAGACAGTGGGAGTACAGAGCCCAGGGTATAACTACCATTGAGGAGGTGACACAGGAAGAAGAGCCCAAGAAGAAGACAAGAAGAAAAAGGAACCTGGAAAGTACAGCGCCGAGAAGAGAGTTCTTCAAAAAGAAGCTTGTGAAAGTCAAATGCTGTTGAGAGATAAGACAAATGCATTGAGGTTAGCAACAAGACAGTAGTTTGTGGCCTTTGTGAGGACAGTTTCAGTGGAGTGACAAGGATACAAGACAGACTAAAGGGAACTAGATGCTGAGATAAGGAAGTAGAATAGAAACGATTCTAAATTTAAGATGCTGAGTTGTGAGGGGCACCTGGTGGCTCAGTTGGTTAAGCATCTACCTTCAGCTCAGGTCACAATCCCAGGATCCTGGGATCCAGCCCCAAGTCTAGCTCTCTGCTTGGTGAGGGGCCTGCTTCTCTCTCTCCCTCTGCCTGCTGCTCTACCTACATGTGCTCTCAATCTCTCTCTCTGTCAAATAAATAAATAAATAAATAAATAAATAAATAAATAAATAAATAAATAAATAAATAAATAAATAAATAAAATCTTTTTAAAAAATAAAAAGAAGGGCAGCCCCGGTAGCTCAGCAGTTTAGCACCACCTTCAGTCCAGGGTGTGATCCTGGAGACCCGGGATTGAGCCCCATGTCGGGTTCTCGGCATGGAGCCTGTTTCTTCTCCCTCTGCCTGTGTCTCTGCCTCTCTCTCTGTGTGTGTCTCTATAAATAAATTAATAAAATCTTAAAAAAATAAAATAAATAAAAAGAAGTTGAGGTGTGAGGAGGAGGAGGTTTTCAGATGGATGAGATGGGGACATGTATATACAGGCTAATGAGAAGGACTCAGCAATCCTTGAGAAAGGTCCCTGAGGGATGAGGGGAGAAGGTTCAGAGCACCAGCCCAGGCACAGATTTAAAACTTGGTCCTAACCCAAGGGATGGATATCTCTTGAGTTGGGACTGTATAGAAAGAGCAGAGGATGCATGCAGAATTAACCAGACTAGTTCATGTGGCAGCAGAAACCTGAGGTGTTTCTACTGGACAGCCTCTATCTTCTCCATGAAGTAGCAGGCATGGTCCTTTGCAGAAACTTTGGTGGTGGGAGGTTTAAGGAGAATGAAAGGTGTTTGCAAACTTGCTATGGAGAAAAGGAGAGAGACTAGGAAAATAAAAAAGAGCTGACATAGAGCTACAAGGGCTCACTTGATGAGAGAGACCATTCCGTGGTTTTACCTAAATCTGGTAGTCAAAGAAAGAATGGAATCTATAAGAAAGTTTGCTTTCTGAGACATCTGATTTACATAAGAGACCTTTATAAAACAATCTCTTTTATAAATTTTTTTAAATGCTAGTACTGGAATACTCTTCATTACTAAATCTAAAAGAGGAACTGTTAAGTTTGCTGATATGACCCTCAGCCTTTCTGCATCATAAACTGCCAACATGATGAAGAGAAACCACAGGAAGTTATCACAAAATGGTGTGACAAGAGTGCAAAGTGGCCAATAAGATTCAGCAGGCTGGAATAGGAGAAGGAATCTCGGTTTACAAAACAAATCGAAACTCAAACTGTGCTTGCAAAATAAAGGTTTTGAGATCTTAGGGGCAGCCCAGGGAAGAGATCCAAGTTACCAGCAACAGTTCTCTTAAGAGCAGACACAACCCTTGGGTTGACCAAATGCCAAACACCAAAAGGCTACTGATAAGGTTGCCTTGCAGTGTCAGCTCTTAAGTTTCAGATGAGAGTGATAAAAACTCACATGAGACATCTGCATTGAAAGATGGCCTCTCCCAGCCACTTAGCTATCTATCCAAGTTCTGTCCATATGCCACATTTTATCATTATCATATGCTGTGGGGACCATATTATCTCAACGCTTCCTGAAGTGTCTTCTCTGAATTACAATGTGATCTTGTGATAACTATCTGTAGGAAGCTATGATACCAATACTCTGAATAGTGTATTTTGTCTTTTAGGATTGAGGGTATCTCCTAAACAGAATTATTCAATATTCTTCACAAAGGAAAAACAAACAAAAACAGAAACCAGGCAGGAACTTTGCCATCCTGGCCTCCTTGCCTGGATTTTCATTTATCTGCCTCATTTCTTACCTATCTTTCCAGTTTCTTTTTTTTTTTTTTTTTTGAGAATTTTTTTAAGCTTTTATTTATTTATGATAGTCACACAGATAGAGAGAGAGAGAGACAGAGACATAGGCAGAGGGAGAAGCAGGCTCCATGCACCGGGAGCCCGACGTGGGATTCGATCCCGGGTCTCCAGGATCGTGCCCTGGGCCAAAGGCAGGCGCTAAACCGCTGCACCACCCAGGGATCCCTCTTTCCAGTTTCTTGAGCTAGAAAGTTCATTCCTCCTTTAGAGTACTCTGATTCTCCTTCTCAGCCTTCACACACTGAGGTTAATGTCCCAGAAGTAAGTGATTACATCTTTTCTAACTTTGAAGAATTTGTAGCCTAAGTAAATACCGAGGGACTGGTGCTGTGATAGGAGGTAGAAGGCAAAAATGTGAGAGTGATCATTTCTCAGCGTGAGCAGAAAGAGTCAGGAAGGCCTCATGAAGGAGGTGATATTTTAGCAGAGTCTTGAAGGATGAGGATTTCCCAAGGAAGGGAAGGTGAGGGGATCCCTGGGTGGCTCAGCAGTTTAGCACCTGCCTTCAGCCCAGGGCATGATCCTGTGGTTCCGGGATCAAGTCCCACACTGCCTCCCTGCATGGAGCCTGCTTCTCCCTCTGCCTATGTCTCTGCCTCTCTCTGTGTGTGTGTGTCTCTCATGAATAAATAAATAAAATCTTTTAAAAATAAAAATTAAAAATTTATTTTAAAAAAGGAAGGGAAGATGAGGGAGCATGGAAAACAGAACAGCATAGTATTAAAAAGCACGGCATGTGGAATAGGCTTATTTCTGGGGGCTGTAAGTTGCACAGCATGAATGGAGCACCAAGCTTAGGAAGAGGACAGAATATGAGTTCAACAAGTGAGAAGGAACCAGACCAGAAACTACAGAGCTTAAGAGTAGTTAAGACATTAAGAGCTTGGACTTTATCCTAGTCCTAGTGTGAAACAGTATTTTTTCCCCTTCCCTTAAACTGGATAAGATTAGAATTTTTAAGAGGGAAGTTTTGTTGAACACAGAAAAGCAAACAAACACAAAAACACAAAGCAAACATACAAAGGCATAAAAATGAACAGCTCACAGGTCCCAGATTCCAGCCCCAGATCAGCTTTGCTCATAAAGCTCATAGATCAATGGTCTATCCCAGGCTTTCTCTCCTCAACCCATCCAAGTTGGCACTGAAACAGCCTATTGCACCTTTTGTCCAGTAGCCCAAACACAAGGCCAACTGGAGTTTCATTCCTTCTAGATCCCATCTCTTACTATTCACTCCTGGGCAGCCTTCCTTACACTGAAATGGACTAAGTTTTTAATCTGTAACTGCCTTGGCACCTGGAGGTCTTGTTTTAGATCTGGGATCAGCAAACACTTTCTGTAAAAGGCAACTTAGTAAACATTTTAGACATTGTCAGCCATACATATTTCCATCACAACCACTCAATGCTGCTGTTGTATCATGAAGGCAGCCACAGACAATAATATGTAAACAAAAGGACATGGCTGTGTTCCAATAAAACTTTATTTACAGACCCTGAAATTTGTATTTTATATCATTTTCTTACGTTATGAAATATTATTTTTCTGATTTTTTCAACCATTGAAACACATAAAAACCATTCTTAGCTCACTGGCTATACAAAAACAGATATGGGCATGATTTGGCCTGTGGATGAGTTTGCCAACCCCTTTTCCAGGAACTAATTCCCAGGGCAAAGACGGTCTCTTTCACTGTTATCTAATTTGTCTATTATTATAACTGATACTAATAATACTAATACTTACCATGTGTTGAGCACCTAGGTGCCAGGTAATATGTACCACATATTACCTGCTTTGAAGAATAAACAAAATAATGCAGGTAAAGCACTTAACATAATGCTGCATCTGAGGTAAGTATCAATAATTGTTAACTGCTATTATTATTTTTGTTTATACATCTTATCTCTGATCACTAAAATGACTCATAAAAGGATGATACTAAAATCCAATGAAGGATCAGAAAAATTAATTTGTGAAAGTAAGTAGCAGAGCTAGGATTTGAGCCTGATTTATCTGACTTCAAAGTCCATGCATGGACTTTCTACTATATCACTTCCTGTTTAGTTTACATAGAGTAAAGTCACCAGCTGCTTGTTAATTGCTGGTCTACCCAAGAGCAGCAGGAATTATCATCCCTGGAGCCTGCCATTTTGTGTCAAGAGTAGCACAGGCTTATTCTATTCTTGCTTCAAAGCTTAAATGCCTGTTGGACCACTTAGCTCTTATTTCCTGCTAAGGGATAGTCTTCTCTATGACAGTAAAGATGACTAAGCTCAATGGACAGTTAAGCCTTTTCCTGCTCAGGTGTCCGATTCGGCCCATTTCCCCTGGTTCTTCTGGTGACTCATCCTTTGGTAACTTCCTGAAAGTGACTCTCCTGGGATCCTACTGCAGTAGCATTCTGACAGAAAAATACACTTTCAGTGATAACTCCAGACAGTGTCTACGCAGAGCTAAGAGTGTTGTTGCAATAAAAACCATTCATCTGGGTGACGTTTTCAGAGTTGACCATAAAATGGTATTGGAGATATTGTCTACAGCTTCAAAATTATATTCAAGGGAGCCCATGTGATAAATCCTTCCTTGAATTTAGTTCCAGAAAAAAAAAAGTCTTCTCTATAGTTGAATCTGTATATTTTATCTTGCCAGAATAAGAATATGATATAACCCAACCTGTTTCCTTTTATGGCTTCCAAGAAGCATAAAGCCAAACCCATGCCAAAGCATCTCATCCCAGGTACCTAGTAGAATCTATTTCTGCTTCACTGCTATGACCACTTTTATCTTTTACAGTTTCAAATCTACATAGAATATACTGTGTGTCTCCTCTATGCAAGGGACTGTGACTTTCCTAACGTGCCCTTCCTTCTTAAGTGGTGTCAAATCTTGACCTTGTTTTACTAAACTACCCTAGTGCCTTATTGTTTAAGCCCTGTTTTACCTCATATCCTATACCTAAGGTCTTCTGAAAGCTGGCAGGTCCAAATATTGGATTTTTTTCCCAAATATTGTATTTCAAAGAAAAAAGTCTCTATTTACCTTTGTGCACACAGTTGTGAAGAGCCAACCGGGCTTTATCCTTACAGGTCACACGATTGGGGTGTAATACCATGAATATAAAGCCCCATGAAGGGTTTTTCCATCTCACGTGGTCTTCTGCATCTCTCTCTCTCTATCTCTGCTTGTTTCCATGTATCACTCTTTGTGTTTATCTTCTGGAGTTCCCACTGTAGATATCACTGATCCTTTATGCAGGCATTAAGAACTTTAGGCAGTTCCCACACTTGTCTGTGCCAATTACACGAGCAGGACTCCCATTCTGCTGCATCTGCAGCCCCTAGACACACGTCCCTGAGAATCCTTTAGCCCTGTGTGATTTCCTCACCAGAATCATCACTCTCTTTGGCATCTGCCACCCTCCTGCTTCCCCTCATGTCACTTCCCCTCCAATTATATCCGTTCCCCTACTGACCTTTCTGTAAGTCAATGAAGGTTAATAATAGAGTTTACATCCAAGGGCGACTGTCAGGACAGCATCTAGAATAAAGCTGGCAGACACTTGTTACTTGTTGAAAAAACTGGAAACTGGAGAAGATATTTGACACAATGTAGGCCCTCAAGCATTTGATAATGAATGATTGAATGAATGAATGAACTCTAACTCATCATACTTTCCCACCTTGCTACCTTGACAAAGCCTGCAACTGAACATCAGTTCTAAGCACCTGACTTTCTTCAGTAATTGTAATCCTATGAATTGACTGCAGCAAGACTGATCAAGATGGAAAGCTTGGTTTTTCTCTCTCTGCTTAAAAAGAAGGCCAGAGCACACCTTTGTCAGCTCAAAGAGGTTCCCCGTCAGTCCCAGGCATGAATGTCTGGCAGAGGCCAGGTTTTTGCTTTGAATTCTCCCTTTGCCTGAACTTGCTCTGTCACCTTGGGCAAGTCACTTGATGACGCTGGGCCTCACTGTGCTCATATGTAAAAGTAGAGGTTGAACTAAATGGTGGGTGCCTCCGGAACCTTCTAACTTTACACTTCTGTGATCTGTCCTCTGGGAATCCAGCCAGCGTTCTTTTCTTGGGCTGGGTTTTTCAACATGTCCGCTTTGATTTTTGACTTGTACTTCCTAGTCTTATCACAAATTTATTAAATTTCTGGAATGTGGTCATCTGACCATAACATGATGCTCAGTAGGACTTTTGTGTGTATGTGGTAAAATAAAATTGATCACTTTAGCCATTTTTAAGTGTATAGTTCAGCGTCATTAAGCATGTTCACATTGTTGGGCCACTTCACACCACTCATCCACAGAACTTTTTTCATCTTCCCAAACCAAAACTCTACCCATTAAACATTCTATTCTCCTCCTCCCCTGGCCTGCAACCACCAGCCTACTTTCTGTCTCTACCATATGTGGAATCATACAGTATTTGTTCTTTTGTGACTGGCTTATTTCACTTAGCATGATGTCCTCAAGTCTCATCCATGTCAGAATTTCCTTCCTTCTTAAGGCTGAGTAACACATTTTGTTTAGCCATTTGTCCACTGACTTGTTCTACCTTTTGACTATTGTGAATAATGCTGCTATAAACACAGGCATCCAAACATTTTTTTGAGACTCTGCTTTCACTTCTTTTGGGTATACACAGAGAATTGGAATTGCTGGATCACATGGTAATTCTGTTTACTATTTTGAGGAACTGCCACACTGTTTTGTTCAATGGGACTTTTAAATGCAGAGACAGAACCACTTAGGAAGCTGGGCATTGCAGGCTCATTGTCATACTGACTCCAAGAGGGGTTTCAAGGGTATAGATTTGCGTGGAAGGGTTGTCTTGCCTCATTCTTAAGAGGAGGAGGACCCACTTGCTATTCAGAATGAATCCCACACTAGACACTCGACCTGGAACTGCTTCTGACCCTGTCTCAGTATCAACTTCTGTAAAGTGACCTAATGATACTTAATTTTCAGAGTTTTTATAAGGGTTGAGGATGATGTACTCAAAGCACTGAGGTAAGCACTTACAAAATGAAGATATTAATATTACCCTACTGATTGCAAAGGGTTCTAAAACCCAAATGAAATAATATATGAGAAAGCCATTCTATAGATGCTAAGCCCTCATCGTTTTCTAATCACTTCTACAGCCACCTGCCTCCTGGCCTCTTTGGTCTAGCTTTCACTCATGCCTCAGAATGACTTTCTAAAGCACATATGATCCTGTTGTTCCCCTACTAAAGATTTCAGTGGCTCCCCTCACCATTACCAGGCCTTCTCTAATTTGACACCTACCTCTCTCTTCAGTCTTTCTTATTCCTAGTCTTTCCGGGCCTCTTATCTTGCACTTCATCCCCGTGATTTTGTTCATACTTGTCCCCTCTACCTGGAGAACCTCTTTTTCCATTCCTGCCTAAAAGTCATCCTTTAATACGAATTTCAGGCATTGACTTTTCCAGAAGGCCTTCCTGACCCCATGAGACCAGAGTAGGAGCCCACAGCAGCAGAAGCAGGTATCACTATACCAAGAACACACTTTCTTGTAATTATCTGTAGATTGATTTCCCAACTAAATCAACTTCTTAAAGTCAGGGGTTAGATTATTTGCATTTCCAGTGTTAGCACACTGTTAGGATGTTTATTTAATAAATATGTGAATATGAATAAATTAGGTGGTATTTTTATTATTATAAAGATGGAATAGTTCACATATGATTAACTCTTGAGTTGATCAGAATAACTGTTTCTAATAGTCTCATATTACATGACTCTGTTATTAGAACAATTCTAATAACATGCTATTTAATGAAGAGGAGGTTTTGTGGTTGCTGTTAATTAGCACCACAAGGGATAGAAGCCAAAGGAGATATATTCAAAGATACTGTCTCTATCCCTTTCTCTTTCCAAAATAAAATGTGTTTTTAAGTTGAGGTCCTCTGGTTTTCACAGTTCTTCTGAAAGATGCTTTTGCTTCTTTAATGGGTGAGAAATATCCTGCCTGTAATTGTATGCTCCTGAAGTACACAGCCCCCAACAAGGGGGCTATGCCTATTTTTCACTAGGAGTGAACTAAAGCGGTGAGTCCAATCTTGCATTTAGTAGGTGCTTGATAATTGTTTGTTCAAGGAAGGAGTAAATTATGAGTCACTTGTTTGTGCTACCTGCTGTAAACTCCAGCCTGTGGCTAGAGGTCAATTTTTAAATTTATCTCCTTCAGAAGTAAGAACTGTTCCAGCTATGCTGTTTTTGAAAATAATAAGGACATTGGAAGATTGTAAAACCAATGGACTGTTTATGGTAACTTAAAATGCATATATTTACAGTTGATGTAGGAAACATTTGATCTGCTTATTTTTAGTGAGCCCATGAATTTGTATTTAAGTTTCTTTATATGGGTATCAGTATCTTTCCATATGACTCTCTTGAGGCTATGGGCTTACTGATGCTTATAATCTACTGTGCAAAGTTATCTTTAACACCTCCTTAAACTGTTCCTTTTAAGCTTCAAACAGTGCCCTCTAGTTCTTATGTGTGTTGGTGACAATTAATGACTTAACTAGATTTGGGTTTTATCTTTTGGGTTTATTGCCCCTAACTGAAGACCTCATGATGGGAAGCACTGATGTATATTAAGACAAATTTTCTCCTTGTTTTTGGTTTTTTAAAGATGTGTATCTTTTGGGCACCTGGTGGCTCAGTGGTTGAGCATCTGTCTTCAGCTCAGGTTGTGATCCCCGGGTCCCAGGTCCTGATCTTAGGGTAGTTGAGATCAAGATCCCAAGCAACTTTATGCTCAGTACAGAGTCTGCTTGAGATTCTCTCTCTCCCTCTCCCTCTGCCCTGCAACCCTGCCTCTCTCAAATAAATAAATAAATATTTTTTAAAAAGGTGATAATAGTTTGAAAGACTTTTCTTATTTTTGATTGTTATCTCCAATCAATAAGTGTGTCCGGCAAAAGAGAAATATGTTCATTCATAGCATTTTACATTTGGAAAGAACAATAAAGAAAATTTAATCATCCAATGTTCTCAGAGGCAGAAATGTTGTAGAATCAAGTTTGTCTGATTTCCTACCTTCTGCCTTTTATGATGAGCTAATTTGGATCATGTTCACCTGAAGAATACACTGTTTAATTTTCCTCATTATAATCTTTATTATTAAACAATAAAAACTGCTCGCGGGCACCTGGGTGGCTCAGTTAAGGGTCTGCCTTCGGCTCAGGTCATGATCCTGGGGTCCCTGCTCAGGGTCTGCTTCTCCCTCTCCCTCTGCATGCTTTCTCTCTCTCTCTCCCTCAAATAAATAAGTAAGTAAGTAAATAAATAAATAAGTATTTAAAAAAGAAAAAAGAAACTGCTTGGATTTCACAATTAAAATCAATCAATTGACAATTATTGGAATGGGTATAACAGGGTGGGGGTTTTAAATATAGACATATATATATCTTTAAAAATATATTTTGCATTGGGGATAGACATCAGAGGATGAAAGGGCTTTTCAGAGCCTCTGGATGTGGGCAAAAGGACTTCATTTTAGAACCGCAGCCTGGAGTTTTCAGGTTGGAATTATCCAGGGTTGGCATTATTACCAGGGTGAACGTTATTACCAGGAAGTGAGGCTGAATGAATGGAGCCTTGCAGTGTGACCCAGAAACAGGCTGAGAAGGACAGACACCTACAAGCTCAAGCTTTCGCAGGTGCCGCCCCTGTTCCAGGGCATTCAATCTGCCAAACTCCGTTTTTTGGAGAGGTCAAATTGTAGGATCTCCATACTAGGGTCAGCCGTGCTGTGAGGGGGCTGTGGCGGTGGGGACTGCTGGGAAGCTGTGTCCTGAGAAGTCCTGGGGAACAGTTTAGAACTTGACACCTACTGCCTGAGAGCACAGGTTAGCCACCTCCCGACAGGGCGGCGCACCGGACGGACGCCGCTCACAAGTACCTGAAACCGCGGGGACTCAGGATCCCCATCCACACTGTGAAACAGACCCGGACCCCGTCTACACTCTCCTGAGTTCTCACACACGCACATATCCGAAGAAACCCAGCCCACACCCACACAAGTTCTCCCACATTCATACCCCACCCGGAGTCTGCATCCACACACAAGGCAGAACGGATGGACCAGGAGCTTGAAATTGCCCAGGCACGGACCCCCGAATCAGGCTCCCCAACGCCCAGCAGCCTGGAGTGAGCCCAGAAAGGGACGCAGACAAAAGAGTTTTAAAGCACATCCCCGCGAGCCAACCTGGCTGCTCCATGCCTAAATTTTGGCAGTTAAAGTCTTCTCCAGTTTGAGCAAGAAGAGACTCCACACCTCCCCCACCCCCAAAAAAAGAGATGGTCCTGAGGAGCCCCCCTACCTTGCTACAGCGCCAGGTGCACAGGTCTCCGACGTGGGGAAGGGCGCGAGCGAAGCCCCGGCGGCGCCCGCGGGAGGGGCACCGCGGCCCGCGACAGCTGCGCTCCGGGCTTCTGGCCCCGCCCCGCCCTGGAAGCCCCGCCCCCGGCTGAGGCCCCGCCCCCGGCCGAGGCCCCGCCCCCGACCGGCGGCCCGGCGGCCCCGCGCCCCGCAGACCCTCTGGGCTCCTGCCGCCGCGGCCGCAGCTCGGTCACCTCCCAGCGCGGGGACTAGGGAGCCCGGTGCATTGTGGGAAGCCAGAGCCCGAAGCTGAGCGGACACTGACCCCTGGTGGGCGCAGTTCCAGGGAGCCCGGCCGGAGCGCGGGCGCTCGCAGGGCGGCGGGGCTGCAGCCCAGAGGAAGGCCCTGCACCCAGCGCCACCCCAGCGAGCTGGGGTCTGCTGCATGTCTCCCTTACCTCAGTAAAACATCACAATTAAACCAGATGCTTCACAAGTCCCCGAAGCCCCCTTCCCTTAGCAGTGACCCAACTGGAAACTAAAGGAACTTGGGAGACTAAGGAAAGCATTTTTAAACTAGGGAAAATACTTTTTTAATTGTAAGACTAAATGACGTCAAGATTATGAAGAAATCTGCACTTAATTTTTATTTCTGGTAGAATCACAGATGGGCTCAATCTGTCTAGAGAATATGAGGGGAAAAATGTAACAGGAACTAGGAAACTGAAATCCAGGACTTTCTCTACTGAGCATATATACCTCAAGGAAATAGTTCAAAAGAAGTAGAAAAAAAAAGTGGCTTATACAAAAGTACTCCTAGTGAGAAATTAGAAAATAACAAATGAATCATACGTGAAAGGTACAAAAATAATATGTAGTTATTTAAATAATATGAATTGAATCATTATGTAGGATGATTTCTATCAAATAATGTTAAATGAAAAACATAGAACACAAGAAAAGTACATGGCTGGGTGCCTGGGTGGTTCAGTTGGTTAACGCCTAACTCTTGATCTCAGCTCAGGTCTTGATCAGCTGAGATTCTGAGTTAACATCCCACCTTGGGCTGCCTGCTGTGCTGGACACTACTTTAAAAAAAAAAAAAAGTAGGTGGGGGAACCACATGGCCAATGATTCCAACCATGTGAAAATGCATGTGTTCACAAATATAAAAAAAAACTTTGGAGGAATGTGAATTATTTCTAGAGTTTAATATAGACTTTAATGTCTTAAGATTCTTTTATTTGCTAAATTGTTGGGACTAGTTCTAATGTGGGATGGCACTGCAGTACTTCAGTTTCACCTCGCTGTAAGTCATAAAAAGAAGTTGTCTAAAAAGAAAAAAAATTCTCAGGGTGTAGTGAGCCATGATAAATTTACTTGTCTGAGAATCCTGGTGGGACACAAAAGGAAATAAATTTATTGTGGAAGGGAGCAGGGGAGGTTTTTTTCTCTGCTAGGACTGTTGTAACAAAGTACCAGAGACTGGGTGACTTAAACAGAAATGTATTTTCTCACAGTTTTGGAAGCTGGAAGTCTGAGCTCAAAATGTCAGTGGGGTTGGTTCTTTCTGGAAGCTGTGAGGGAAACAAAATCTGTTCCGGGCCACTCTCTCGGTTCCTAAATGGCCATCCTCATATTCACACGGTGTTCTTCCTATATGTGTGCCTATGTTCAAGTAAATGTTCCCCTTTCATAAGAACACCAGTCATATTGGATTAAGGACCCACCTTACTCCAGTATGACCTCACTTTACCTAATTATGTCCACAACAACCATATTTCCAAATACGGTCATGATCTGAGGTACTGATGATTAGGACTTTATCTATTAATTTGGGAGAACAGAGAGAGGACACAATTCAACGCATCACAGGATTCCAATGTAATCTTATAAAACTGCACCCGCTGAATGACAAGCAATAGTATAATGTATAATGTATACAATCTCACGTGTATCGAAACCCTAAGAACTGAAAAATGTAGTGAAACCAAATTGATTGCAGCTTTCTTCCTTCTGTCCTGAAACACCATGCAGGCCTTTTTAGTTGAAACCAGGGATGTTAATGAGATAAAATAGCCTAGAGGCTTCATAAATAGTATATCTGGTGTATCCAGCCTCCTGCAGAGAGGGCTTGAAGATGTGTCCAAATGCCTGGGAAGAGGGCAGGACTCCTTGCATTTGAAGCTCAAGAACATGGACAGAAAGAATATGGGTTGAGAATTACAGGAAACAGGAGCCCCATCACTGGAGGGCACACACAAATACCCTCCTGCTGCAGAATTCAGCTTTAGGGCAAGACACTGATGAGAGCCCTTGCAGCTTGGGGAGGATGCCCTACAAGGGTGGAATGTGGTGTCTCTGAACCAAGCCAGTCTCTTCCAATTAACCTTAACACATAGGTGGCATGAAAAGCTCGAAATTTTCACTGAGCCCTGCCTCCTGCTTTCCAAGGTGATGAGGACCCAGAAGATCTCTGAGATAGGTGAAGCGCTGCCCGATACTTCTGGATCCGTTTGTTTAAATTCTGAAAGAACCAGAAGCCCAGTCAGCAGTGTACTGATTTAAAAGGACAACTGGCTCTCCAGAAGGAAAAGCTCTGATGTGGGGTGTTTATGGATTTCTGCGGTGTAAATACTCCCACCACTGCCAATATCAAGCTACCAACATGAGGTCACAGAACGCAGAGTTGGAGCTCCAGCATACCACCAACCCCAGGTAACTGGGTTAACAGAGTCTCAAGGCTGGGAGGCTGCTGGCATGGAGCCAGAGCTGGGAGCACCCCAGTAAAAGGTGAAGGGGCAGCTCTCGTGGGTTGGGAGCAGAGGCTCCAACAGGCCAGCTGTGCTAATGGCAAGCCATGGGCAGTGGGGTGACTCAATAAGAAGCAGGGTCCGCACACAGCCTCCAGGTCCTGCCCACTTGGGCAGGGGAAATGGGCAGGGAGATGGAACACTGCAGGCAAAAAGGAGGAAGTGCATTCTTTCCCAGCTGAGAGAGGCTCACCCGGTCTGGGTAGGAGAAGTAGGACAGGCAGCTTCAGGGCACAGGTGAGGCAATCAGAATTTTCTCAGACTGGAGGGAAACACCCCTCTTTTGCTTCTCTTATTAGGCCAATTTTCTGGTAGAAGCTTTCCAGGAAGAGAGATTTCGTTTAGTGCTTCCAGGACTCACACAGATAATTCTTGTCACCTGAGCTAAATCCCACATGGACTTCCTCCAGGTGTATTGACTTCCTCCCCATTAGAACAGAGTAAAGCTTGTGCGAAGGCAGGTAAGAAAACCGAGACAACTAGGTGGGTCTCCTGACACTTAAACTGGACCTTCGGGGCCCTGTATATGGTGCAGGTTGGTGGTGCACCTGAGCCATGCTTGTTCATTCTTGTCTAGCCTATCCTGGCGGGGTCCATGCTCATCACTCTGCTTTTATTTTTTATTTATTTTAAAGATTTTATTTATTTACTCATGAGAGACACACACACAGAGAAGCAGAAGCAGGCTCCATGCAGGGACCCCGATGTGGGACTGGATACCGGGTCTCCAGGATCAGGCCCTGGGCTGAAGGCGGCGCTAACCCGCTGAGCCCCCCGGGCTGCCCCACTCTGCTTTTAATATCATTCTTCTACACTGCATCCCCCACACTTGCCGGAGCGCTCTCTCACAGGCAAACCTGATCATCACACATATGTTCCTCCTACTTAAGAATTCTTTCCTGGATCAAGTTCACCCTGCCTCAGCACACAGGCTTTTCCTGATCAGGCTTTAACTCCCTCATCCACCAGCTTTAACTGCGGCTCCGCTCCTGGTAATTTCACCTTATCTAGGTTGTCATTCCCAAACAAGCTATGTTTTCTTGATTCTAGGGCTTCAGGTTTGTGTTCCCTGTAAGTTTTCGCTCTTTTCCTAGTTCTGTGAGTCCTATTTCCATGCCATACTTCTTAAGTCACATCTATAGTTTTATTATTGAATTCCTAGGGTTAAAAAAAAAAAGAATTCCTAGGGTTTTTAAAAATTATCTTTTTATTGTGGAAATATATATATATATTATATATATATAATAATATATATATTATGTTTATCAATATTATGTATATATATATAACATAAAACTTACCATTTTTAGGGGCACCTGGGTGTCGACTCTTGGTTTTGCCTCAGGTCTTGATCTCAGGGTCATGGGATAGAGCCCTGCCTCAGGCTCCACACTCAGCATAGAGTCTGTTTAAGACTCTTTCTGCCCCTCCCCTTTCCCCACCCACCCCATCTCTCTCTAAAATAAATAAACAAATCTATTTTTTTAAAGAAAGAGCATGAGCTGGGTGGAAGGGAGAGGGAGAAGTACAGAGCCCCAATGTGGGGCTTGATCCCAAACTCCAGGATTATGATCAGAGCTGAAGGCAGATGCTTAACCAACTGAGCCACCCAGGTGCCCCCCCCCCTCAAAAGAACCTGACCATTTTTAGGTGAGAAATTTAGTGCCATTAAGTACATTCACAATATTCTGCAACCATTACCACCATTCCCATAATTTTCCATCACCATAAACAGCAACTCTGTACCTATTAAACAATAATTCCCCATACCCCCATTCATTCAGCCTCTACTAACATCAAATCTACTCTCCGTCTCTATGAATTTGCCTACTCTAGATATTTAATATAAATGGAATCATACAATATTTGTCCTTTTGTGTCTGACTTCCTTTACTTAGCATATTTTCAAGGTTCATTCATGTTGCAGCATGTGTCAGAATCCCATTCCTTTTCCATGGCTGGATAATATTCCATTGTATAAACATATTACATTTTGTTTATCCATTCATCTGTTGATAGACACTTGGTTTGTTTCCACCTTTGGGCTTTTGTGAATAATGCTACTGTGAATACTGGCATATTCTTCACATCTTCTTCCCTCCATGTGGTAAGATCTTCTTTCTCTTGTAGACCTGGTTAACTTCTGTTTATGTCAGAGAATCCCTTATACATAGAGAGTGGTGAAACAGGAAACCAAATCCAAAACTCCTGACTGTGACCAGGGATATTTCTACTTTGCCCCACTGAATGACAGGCTTCCCTAGATGGACTATCAAAATGAAAGCAGGAGGACTACAGAGAACAGAGCCTGAGGAGGCTGTTTAGGAACTCCAAAAATAGGAGTCAGAGCTAGGGCCTGGGCCAAGGGTGGCAAAAATGGGTCTGCATTTGATCCTCATGAATTGGTTGACAGGAGAAGAGTAGAAACAAATGGGAGACAGAAGAGAAGAAGAGAGATTAGAGTAAGTGGTCATGGGAACACTCAGCAGAGCTTTAGTCAAGCTACCAAATTGTACTATAACAATAAATATGGTCCAATAAAGACAAAGTAGGCAGCAGGATGCCAGCATGCAACTTTATTTCATCTGCTTTAACATGAAAATAAGTAATAGAGCATACTGAATACAAACAAGGATCTTTAATTGACAGTATATTAAATGTATGATCTAGTCTGAACTTGGTCAAACCCAGCTCATTGCTGCTATTCTCCCCCCTAAGAAATACTCACTGAAAGCCTCTTTGATTCTCTTTCTCCTGCCCAAAAACCTTGAGGCTTTGTATTGTATGTTGTTGGCATTAACTGCAAAGTTGTAAGACATTTCAATTTGTATACTTAGAAGTCCCTTTAGGTGTGCCTGACTGGCTCAGTCAGTAGATCATGTGACTCTTGATCTTGGGGTTGTGAGTTCAAGCCCTGCGTTGGGTAAAGAGATTACTTACAAATAAAATCTTAAAAGAAAAAGTCCCTTTATAACACTAGTCATGGGTTATTGTGAAGCAAAATTGGAAGTAAACAGCCAGTATCTTCTTTCTGTGTCTTTTCCTTCCAGGCACCAGGTGTGAATCATTAAGGGTGGAATTTTAGGCATGAATAGAAAATAATTTTTTGGATGTGGCAACCTTGCTGGCACTCCTCAAAATCATACCATCAAGACATAACACATAATCAGCTTGGCTGAAAGGCCAGTCCTGCCTGGACAGATCCTCTCAAGCCTGAGACGCTGAGAGGAAGTGGGCTTTGAAAAAATATCCTCCTTCTTAGAGTTGAGTATAACTAGACATGCTGATGCTATCTTGATACAGTCTGAGTAAAAGGGGTTAAAGATGATAAAAGAGGATGTGGCTAAAAAGAAGGAAGGAAAAAGGAACCTTGGGGAATAAGTCTGGGATCAATTTTGTCTTTCTCTCAATTTCCTAAGCTTAGTGAGAGAAACCACAGCAAGTTCTAAGATGGACCTATGAGGAGCCATTGTGTCACCAGGTTATCCCTTGGAGCCCCTGTGCGTTCCTAGCTCCCTCTCCATATCCAAGTGCACACTCAGTGGAGAATGCTAACAAACTCACTTAGAAAGGAAAGCTCTAAAGCATCTATAAATGCATGAATCTCAAAGAGCACAAGATTTGCCTTTTACATTTGACTACCTCTCCTTTCTTTCTATGGAGCTTCCATCTCCCTGTCTCAGTTACAGATCCTTAATCTCTTACAACTTCTCCATTTCCTTCCACATAAAATTATCTTTACCTTTAAAAGGATCTTATGTACTAATTCATACTAAAGTATGAATGACTGAAAATAGCTTACTATACTGCAAGAGTAATCATGTTTTCCAAAGAAATAATTTCATCAATGGTAGATTTCATTTAATATTTTATTTTTATTTTTCTAAATTAGATTTTATTTATTCATTCATGAGAGACACAAAGAGAGAGAGAGGCAGAGTGAGAAACAGGCTCCCCGTGGGGAACTCGATGCAGGACTTGATCCCAGAACCCTGAGATCATGACCTGAGCCAAAGGCAGACACTCAATCACTGCACTACCTAGGTGCCCCTTATGTAATATTTTTTAAAACTTCAAGAGATGGCAAAAGTTATACCATGGTAACACTAATAGAACACTAGAGTAGCTATCCTACTTTCAGACAAAGCAGACTTTAGAGCAAGGAAAATTATCAGGGATAAAGAAGGGTATCGCATAATGATAAAGGAGTCAATTCTTCAAGAAGACATAATAGTCCTTAGTGTGTACATGCCTAACAACAGGGTTAAAATATATGAGACAAAAATGGATAGAACTGCAAGGAGAAATAAATGAATCCACTATTACAGTTGGATACTTCAATGGCAGTCTGTCAGAAACAGACAGGCCCAGTAGGCAGAAAATCAGTAAGGACAAAGTTGAACTCAACATCACCAATTAAGTGGATATAATTGACATCTACCAACTACTTCACTCAACAACAACAGAAAACACATTCCCCTCAAGGTCACACAGAATATTTGCCAAGACAGACCACATTCTGGGCCATAAACACATCTTAACAAATTTAAAAATCAGAAACTATACAAAGTAAGCTCTCAAAGCATAACCGAATTAAACTAGAAATTGATAACATAAAGATACTCTAAAGTATTTGGAGAATAAACAACACACTTCTAAGGAACACATAGGTCAAAGAAGTCTCAAGAAATTTTTAAATATTTTGAACTAAATGAAAATACAGCATCAAAATTTGTAGGCTGCAGTAAAAGCAGTGCATAAAGGGCACTTATAGCATTGAGTGCATACATTTGAAAAGAAGGATCTGAAACCAATCCTCTAAGCTTCTGCCTTAGGAAACTCAAAGAGAAGAGCAAATTAGGGTGCCCAGGTGGCTCAGTCAGTTAAGCATCTGATTCTTAATCTCAGGGTTGCAAGTTTAAGCCTTGTGTTGGGCTCCACGCTGAGCACAGATTCTACTTTAAAAAAAAAAAGTGAAGAACCTGAAGAGCAAATTAAATCCAAAGTAAGCACAAGAAAAGAAATAACAAAAATTAGAGTAGAAATCAATGAAGTTGAAAACAGAAAATCAATAAAGAAAAATCAACGAAACTAGAAGTGAATTCTTTGAAAAGATCAATAAAATGGATAAACCTGTGGCCAGACTAACCAAGCAAAATGGAGAGAAGATACAAATTACTAATACCAGAAATGAAAGATCCCATGTACATTAAAAATGCATAAATACATTATGTAAATACATAATTAAAAACCATAAATATTGACCCCATGGACATTAAAAGGATAATAAGGGAATATTATACATAATTCCATGCTTGCAAATTTGATAACTTGGATGAAATGGATCAATTTCTTGAAAAAGACGTGTTTCTACCAAAATCATTTCTGCATAAACTTACACAAGCAGAAATATATAATCTGAAGAGGCTTTTATCTAAGAAAGAAATGGAATCAATAATTAATAACTTTTCAAACCTGAAAGCACCAGGCCCAGATGGTTTCACTGAGGACTGCCAACAAACATTAAAGAAAGAAATATCGATTATCTACCACTTCTTCCAGAAAACAGGCAAAGGGCATACTTCCTAATTCATTCTGAGGGCAGCATTATGCTAATACCAAACCAGACAAAGACATTGCGAGAAAAGAAAACTGTGAACCAATGTCTTTCCTGAACATAGATGGAAAACTCCTTTAACAAATGTATTAGCAAACTGATTCCAGCAATGTATAAAAAGAACTATACACCACACCAAGTGGGACTCATCCTGGGTGTACAAGGCTAGTTCAACACACAAAAATCAGTTAATGTAATCCAGCATATCAACAGACTAAAGAAGAAAAATCATATGATCTTATGAATAGATGCAGAAAAAAGTACTTGACAAAATCCATTCATGATAAAAAATATTCATGTTAGATCTTCTATTAGAAAAAAAAATAAGGGGAGCCTGGGTAGCTGAGTGGTTTAGCACTGCCTTCAGCCCAGGGCCTGATCCTGGAGACCCAGGATCCAGTCCCACATCAGGCTCCCTCCATGGAGTCTGCTACTCCCTCTCCCTGTGTCCCTGCCTCTCTCTCTCTGTGTCTCTCATGAATAAATAAATAAGTAATATTTTAAAAAATAATAATAAGATAAGGGCGCCCGGCTGGCTGAGTGGTGGGAGCATGTGGCTCTCGATCTCTGAGTTGTGAGTTTGAACCCCACATTGGGTGTGGAGATACCTTAAATAAAGAAACTTTTTAAAAAAATTAATAGGATAGGTATTAAATTTCACCTGAATAAAGAATACTAAGAGAGAAAAGACTTGCCTTTCTAGAGTCTTAAAATGTGTTATGAATGGACAATCACTTATTCAAACCCTAAGATAACTTTTGCACTGAAGATAGGTTTTGACCAAAACCTCATGCCACTGGACTGGTGCTGCTTTTCCTTTCTGCCATCATAATGCCCTTCTGGCCCCAAGAAGGCAAACATCAATTAAGAAAGAGCCATTTGCCCTTTGCAGATGGCAGAATCTAAAGGAAGTGATGACCGTGGAACGTCAAGCCTCTGCCCTCACAGTGGAGGCAAGAGCATGAGGTCTAGGGCAACAGTGGAAAGCTTCTGCTGCTGGAAGTGAACAAAAATCACTTCTGTCTCTAACCCTGTGTCTCCTTTGACATTTGTCTGGCCAAGTTGGTCTTCAAAGCACAAGGGTTTGGAAAATGAGAAGTACTTTCCAGTGATAAAGAAAGAAAACAAATCAAGAGCTGTAAGGGGAACAAAGAAGGTACGGCAGGGTCCTTTGTATTTCTAAGTGGCCTTTTACTTTTGGGCATCAGCATAACAAATCCCTTGTGCCAGATGCTCCAAATTTGAGGTCATTATCCTCTCCTGCCACAAAGCGGTGGAAATCATGCTCTGGCTAGAGCATTTGTTACAGTATGGTTCAAAACTCTGGCTCAGAAAACTGAAAAAATTAAACACATTGAAAGGCATTTAGAATCCAGACTATTAGAGCTAGACAAGGACATAAAAATGGATTTTTTTCCATGTTCCACTTAATAAATGAGAAAACCCCAGCCCAAAAAAGGTTAAAAGACTGGCCAAAGGACATATAACAAGGAGAGACAACAGAAGGTAATGGAAGCAAGCAGACCTGGGCTCATTTCACAGTCTGAGTCCCTGCTTCTTCATCTGTGAAATGGGGATGAGAAGAATCACATCACAGGATGGGTGTGAAGACTAAGATAGGAAACCTGTAAAGCACCTAGCATAGTTCTTGCTACATAAAAGTACTCAGTAACTATTTTCCTTTCTTTTGGGTTCCAATGTCAGAGCCAGTTCTCAGTGCCCGGACTCTGGAATCACAGTTCCATTCTTCTTTCCTCTGGTCCAAATGACGGCAACAGGTGGTATAATGCAGGTATCAGGTCAAGTTGGAGATGGAAGAGGTTATGGGTGAGCTCCAGTGGCTATATGGTTCTGCTCTCTACCATACGAGACACTCAACTGGATTTAGCATCTGCCTCTGCCCCTGATAAACTATGTATGGAAACCTAGATCCAGGGCAGTCCCGGTGGTGCAGCGGTTTAGTGCTGCCTGCAGCCCAGGGCGTGATCCTGGGGACCCGGGATCGAGTCCCACATCAGCTCCCTGCATGGAGTCTGCTTCTCCCTCCACCTGCCTCTGCCTCTCTCTCTCTCTCTCTCTCATGAATAAATAAATAAAAATCTTAAAAAAAAATAAAAATTTGAAAAAAAAAAGAAACCTAGATCCACCTATAGTTTAATTTTTCTGAGAAACAGTACAAAGATCATTAAAATTTATATTAGCCGGTATTTTGGAAGGCTTCCCAACTGTTAAATTCAGTGAACTTTCCCTAATCTGTATGTATGTCCACATTTGCTGTAAGAACTGAGAAATGTGTGTGTGTGTGTGTGTGTGTGTGTGTGTGTGTGTGTGTGTGTATGCAGGTGTATCTCAGACTGGGGATGGGGAAATGGTCCTATTTTAAATGGAAAAATGATCAGAGGCAGTAAGGACTTTGGTCAGCTCGGGTCTTTTTTTTTTTAAGATTTATTTATTTATTTATTTATTTATTCATTTATTTATTCAGAGAGAGCGAAAGAGAGGCAGAGACACAGGCAGAGAGAGAAGCAGGCTCCATGCAGGGAGCCCGACATGGGATTCGATCCCGGGTCTCCAGGATCACACCCCGGGCTGCAGGCGGCACTAAACTGCTGCGCCACCAGGGCTGCCCAGGTCTTCATATTTGTAGAGAAAAGGTGGATTCCCGAGCTTGAGAGAGTGGGGTTAGGGGTTTGGAAAGAAGAGTGGGTTGGCAGAAGAAGACAGAGGCAATAATTTAATGAAGAGCATTAGGTTAATCACCCTATTGCCTTATGGCTCCTCAAATCTATATTTTCAGCCTTGACTTCTGCCTAGAACTCTAGAATGACACCTGTATGGAGTCACAGCCATCTTAAGAGTCATGCTCAAAAGAGAATTCTTGATTCTACCCTCCCCCCATCCAAATCTGCTCCTCTTTCAGGGAGCCCTATCTCAGAAAAAAAAACCACCATGATCTACTCAGTTGTTTATGTCAAAGATCTAGAAAATTTCCTAGATCTCTTTCTTTCATCTTCTCTCTTGTTTGTAGAATCTCCATCCACAAGGCACCCAATCCGTTCTCTTCTCTCCATCTCTACTGGTATAACTCCACTTGCTACCCAAGTCCAGGCCACTATCAGTATTTGTTTTACCATTGTGGTATCAATCTAGCTAGTCTCCCTAATTCCAATCTTGTCCCTCTTCACAAACCCACCAGAATGATGTTTTAAATATATATACCAGATCAAATTATCCCTCTGCTTAAAGCTTTCTGACGATTGTGTGCTGCACTTAGAAAAAATTCCAAATTCCTTTCTCTGAGTCACTGAGTCCTCAGTGACCTGGCCCCAGGCTGTCTTTCTAAGATCTCATACCCACTCTCTGTTTGCTCACTGTGCTCTGGACAAATTCCCCTTGTTTCTGTTCCTCAAATATACCAATCTTGGTCCTGCCTTAGGGCCTCTGCATTAGCTGTGCCTCTGCTTTGAATGCATTTCCCTCATAGCTTTGCATGGAGGGCTTCTTCAGAACTCAGTTTAATGTCACTATCTCAAATGACCCATAGAAGAAGCCACCCATTCACTATTATGTTACATTATTTTAATTCTCTGTGTACTCTTTGATAATTTGCTTATTTATTTCTTTAGTTATTATCAGTCTCACTCTACTAGAAGGTAAGCTCTATGAGATGGCAATCTACCTTATATCCTATACCTTAGTGTTTAAACACTGTTCTGGCACATGAAGTCATTCAACAAATATTTGTTGATTGAATAGAATAAGGAATAAACTCCAAATCACCAAAAGTGAACTAAAGAGGATTGTCTTGAGAGAGTGTCCATTTCAACTGAATCCCAAGACTATCTCACAAAAAGTTCCCAAGGTTCAGAAACTTACCAGGTCAGTCAAGCAGCAGTACAGGAATGAGAAGAGAGCAGGCAAGTTCTGAAGAAGAATCTTCTTCTAAAGAATCTCAATTGGTTGGACATCCGAAAGCATCTCTACCAGGAGACCTCTGGAAATGTAGTTCTCTACGTGTTTCTGCAATGAGACCAACTCAAACATCGGTTTAAAGACAGTTGAATTAGGGGCACCTGGGTGGCTCAATTGGTTAAGCATCTGGCTCTTGATTTCAGGTCAGGTCATGATCTTGGGGTTGTGAGACTGAGCCCTGCATCAGTTTCCATGCTGGGTGTGGAGCCTGCTTAAGATTCTCTTTCTCCCTCTGCCTCTCCCCCCAAAAAAGATACTTAAATTATGTTCCAAATGCTCTCTGCTATGTAAATGCTGTGATCTCTCTTAAATGAGATAATTCCAAATGGGAGTGGCTATCTCAAGCTAGGGTTTAGAAGGTGTTAAGAAAGCTCAGTTATCTAAAGCAAATGTGAACTTTTCCTATTTTCACTATATGCTGAGTACTTTCATACCTTTGCCTGGATTTAGGCTCTTTCTCACCCCACCTCCACTCTCCACCTACTGAAATCCTATTTCTTCATTTTTAAGACACAGCTATAATGCTATAGCTTCTGAGAAACTCTTTGATAAGCCAATGCTTTCCCAGATTCCATTACCCTTTTGTATATAAGTCCTTTACATCTTTTATTTGCCTTATCATTACTTTTATATACCTAGAATTACCCCACAAGATTATAAGTTCCTTGAGGGAAGAATCATATCATTCTTTTTTTTATCTTCTCCTAGCAACTATCACACAGGTATTTATACAGAAGTGTTCAATAAGTGTTAGTAATATGAATAAAGGAATAAGAGGGGAAAGTATCACTCCTACTCAGGTGGTGGCTAACCACCAGTTTGGGACTGAGAACAGACAAGGGTGGCGATCTTAAACTTCTGACAGCATTTACACACATTTACAGCTACCTTCTTTCCTCTTAGCACTGGGAGTCTGAAATAGGCAAGCCAAAACCTTGCTATGATTCGCTCAATTAACCCAGGCTAGAGGAACAGACTTCCCCTAACAGGTGTCCAAGGTATATGATGTCCAGTCATCCTGAAAGCTGAAGATTAACTGGTAAGATAGGATCTATCTATCCATATATGAAAATTTTAGGTTAATGAAGAACATGTCTAATTTTACTTTGGTGCCTGTTTACAGAGTTGTTCTAGAATGTGATTTTTTTTTAAAGATTTTATTTATTTATTCATGAGAGACACAGAAGGAGAGAGGCAGAGACCTAGTCAGAGGGATAAGCAGGCTCCCTGCAGGGAGCCCAATGTAGGACTCCATCCCTGTACTCCAGGATCATACCCTGAGCCAAAGGCAGACGCTCAACCACTGAGCCACCCAGGTGTCCCCAGAATGTGATCTTTAAAATAATTAAGTTAAACTTTTTTTTCTTTTCTTAAGATTTTATTTATTTATTCATGAGAGACACACAGAGAGAGAGGTAGAGACACAGGCAGGGGGAGAAGCAGGCTCCATGCAGGGAGCGCGACATGGGACTCAATCCCGGAACTCCGGGATCACACCCTGGGCCGCAGGCAGGCGCTAAACCACTGAGCCACCCAGGGATCCCCTAAACTGTTTTTTTTTTTTTAAGTTAAACTGTTTTAATAAACATACATTTTAGATAAGTAAGACTGGAAAATCCATGTTGGGGACATTAAATTTTGATCTACAATAACCAAGTCTTTGCCATCATCACCATAGGATGGCCACATAAGCAGGATTTCAGGGGCATGGTTATTTTATTTTTTTTAATTTTTTTAAATTTATTTATGATAGTCACACAGGAAGAGAGAGAGAGAGGCAGAGACACAGGCAGAGGGAGAAGCAGGCTCCATGCACCGGGAGCCTGACGTGGGATTCGATCCCGGGTCTCCAGGATCGCGCCCTAGGCCAAAGGCAGGCACTAAACCGCTGCGCCACCCAGGGATCCCCTGGGGGCATGGTTATTTTTATTTTTGTCTCCAGGGAAATGAATTTACTCATTTTTACAGGCAAATGACATAGTTCTGAGTGATGTTATCCTCTTATAAGGCTTTGTATTCTCCATTTTTTTCCCTTTTGTGATTGGCAAGAGAATATTCAATACTGAAGAGCCATCCCAAAACAGCCACAGTGTCCTCTCTATCACCTTCACTTACCTTGACTTCAACATCCCATTGCCAGGTCTTCATTCCATATGCTGGAGCCCTGCCTGCCCCTTCTGTTTTCTTTCCTTCTCTGTTTCTTTTCTTTTACCATCTCCCATCCGTTTACTCCTTATGTCCTTCACGATTCCCTATCCTCTGACAATTTACTGAGTCTTCTACAAAACCACAGGTAAGAGTCTCTATGGAGAATTCTTATCTCTCCAAGGCCCTCTGGATTAAAGTAACCAGGGGTTCATTACCTACCACAGCTAAATATGCCTATACCCTCTGACTCAGTAATTCCACTCCCGGGTATACATGGTAGAGAAATGAGTATCTAAGTCCACCAAACACATGTACAAGAATGTTCACAGCAGCTTTATTCATAATAACCCAAAGCTAGAAACAACCAAACGTCCATCAACAACAAGATGGATAAAGTATGAACATATGTATACAACGGGGTGATATACACCACAAAAAAAATTATCACTATCCATAACACATTACATGGATGAATCTCAAAACAATGATGAGAAAAATAAGCCAAAACACACAAACCTCTGCTTCATCCTCCCCCCCATCCTGCCCCCAGCATATGTGTAAATCAAACAGGCAAAGTCAATTTGTAGGGATAGAGACTGGCAAAGTGGTTACCTTTGGGGAGATCCTGACTGGGAGGGGGCATAAGGGATCCTACTGGAGTTCAGAAATGTTATGTATCTTAATCTGGTTTGCGGTGGTTACATGGTTTGTGGTGGTGTACAAATACACATGTAAAAAGCTGTCACGATTAGTGCACTTTAAGTAAGTTACACATGAATTAAAAAATACATTACATTTTTTAAAAGATTTATTATTTATTTATTTATTTTCTTTTTTTGAGAGAGAGAGAGAGAACACAAGCAGATGGAGGGGCAGAGGGAGAGGGAGAAGCAGACTCCTCACTGAGCAGGGAGCCTGATGCAGGGCTCGATCCCAGGACCTTGGCATCATAACCTGAGCCAAAGGCAGACACTTAACTGACTGAGCCACTCAGGCACCCCCAAAATACATTAAGATGTAAAAAAATAAAGTAATCCATGTATTGCCACAATTTCCAAAACAAGCTGTGCTCTATCCCTGTCCCCTACATTCTAATTTTGTGTCCTCCTTTTGTATTTGTGCCAGGCTGGCATATGATGGGTGCTGTTAGCATATGACGTGGGGAAAATGTGCAAAGCAAGCAGACAGCATGGCAGATGGAAGCATACTCACCTTGTGAGAGGAATAGATCTGGACCTTCCTTCTGCAATTTCTTCATCTGTGGATAGGGAAGGTGAGCATATGCCCTGAGAAAGATGGTGGAATAGGCCATTTCTCAATGATTATTTTCCTCCTTGCTTGTCCTCCGATTTCACTCTCACACTGTACCTCATGGTCAAGGAAAACCTCTCTCTCTTTTTATTTTTTTATTTGAGAGAGAGAGTGTGTGCAGACTGGAGGAGGGGCAGAGGGAGAAGGAATCTCCAGCAGACTCCCTGCTGAGCAGGGAGCCCAAGAAGGCTCCACTAGGGACCCCACACACTCGAACCCAGGACCCTGAGATCATGACCTGAGCCCAAATCAAGAGTTGAAGGCTTAACCAAGACACCCAGATGCCCCAAGGAAAACTCTCCCTTAAAGCAGCAATACCCATGCCCTACTGTCTACCCATTTAATTCACCATGGTGGTGTGTGGTACAGTACCCAGCATGCCTCTGTTCTCTCCTTCTTCCCCTTCATCACCTATTTTGCCCTCTTCCTCACAACGTTCTCCTGCCCTCCTCCCACTAGATCCCTGTTTTCTTCCTCCTTCTTTTCCTTCTTTATATCCCTACCCCTCTGTGATTCCCTTTCTCTTCCCAATCTTCTCATTCATTTCAAACGACTTTCTACAGCATTCTGAATGATTTCATTTAAAAGAAGGAATTTGGGGGAAAATCTAGATTTTTGTTTTTTTAAAATACCTTTCCTGTTCATTTAGACTCATTTACATGATTGCATGGACATTTGATTTTTAAACTGCATAGCTGTCAGTCTTAAGTTAGAAAAATGAAGCCTATTGTCGTTGTGGTATGGTGGGCTTGCTGTTTTCTCCTTAGGAAAACAATTTCCAGCAACACTGGTATTAAGCGCTGAAAAGATTTACTCAAAGTGAAAGTCACATAAAATTTCTAAATGGCCTCAATTTATATACACAATAACTTACAAAATGCCTAGCGGTGGAAAAGCAGTTATGGGAGATTTGTTTCATTTCTACTTTATGACCCACAGGGAGAGGAGTGGGAGGGGGTGTAGTGGGGGTGGCAGGTGGGGGGCCTCCCTGCGGGGAGGGGCAGACTGCAGAAATGAAAGGGATGCGCGTGCAACTAGGCAGGTGAGAGACAGATGGAGTCAGGGCTGGACTGCAGTTGCCTGAGGAGGCTGAGGATTTACCTGGCCTTCCAGCCCGCAGTCTCTAACTACCTGTTCACGACTGGGCGGGAGGGCTCAGCAGGGCTGCCAGGTGTGGAGGGGTCCGGAGGCGGGAAGGGCGCCCTCTGGCGGCAGCTGCTCAGCTTTCCCTCCGCGGTCCCGAGGAATGGAGCGCTGTCTTTAATCCCGCAAACCAGAACCTGCATCAGCCTGACCCTCTCCCACACTCCAGAAGACTCTCTGGCAGCCAGGGGTTAACTCTACCCCGCTGCCAGCAGCCCACCAACTATTTCGCACAGCTGTTCATTCTGCTTTCCCCCAAGAGAAGTGCTGGAAATAGAACATTCTCCACCTCGCTACATTTCCAGTAGGTGTCAGCACTCGTTAGAGGATGAGGTCTGGGCAATTGGGTCCGTCTTTGGTTCAGCTCGCAGATAGCTATCCTTGGGCCCCTTTAGAATGTCCACAGTGGGAATTTTGGAAGAATCATACCATCTAACCTGATTCTCAGCTCCCAAATGTTCAAAACTAGGAATAATAATGATACCTACCACCCAGGAGGGTTTTTTTTTGTTTTGTTTTGTTTTTTGTTTTTTTTTGTTTTTCACCCAGGAGTATTTTGAGAGCTAAATGAGGTACAGTGCCAGGGACATAGAAGTTAAGGTGCTCAGTAAATGTTGTTTTTTCCCACTCTCACCCTACTCCACTCCATCTACTCATGTCCCTTAAAAAAGATGAGTTGGTAAGTTTATTTCCTCCAGACTACCTGGCCTGAAATCAAGATATACTTCCCCCATGTGGGCAGGGCCAGCTTGCTTCCGGCATGGTGGCCTCTCCTGTTCTATTTGGTTTGGGACAGCTTGGTGCAGCTGCTTTGATGTAGGAGTGTTTTAATATGGCCTAAAATGCCATCATTGTTTTTTCACCTTAAGAAACATCACCAACAGTTATCCTCCCTCCTTCTCTGAGATTCCTATTGATGACTTACATTTCCCATCCCTAGAGAGATGTGAGCCCTGCACGTTACTTAGTAAGAAAACAGAGAAGCAAAGAATTGTATAGTTGGACACTGCTGATTTATGTGCCCAAGTCCCTAAGTCAAACAGCAACATCAAACCAGTTGCAAAAATAGGTAGTAGCCAAAGTGTTCTGCTTTATTACAGTCATATTCAGAACCTGACAGAGTTGTCACCACTTCAGAAAACGGGAATCCTGTTAGGGTGTATTTTAAAATCATCTTACAAACTGCCTTCAAGAAAAATGGGTCATGCTCAGAGGCAGGTCCTTTTATTCTGCTGAGCTCTTTGATGGTTTTGGTGAAGCAAAGAGGGGCCTGGAGCTAAGATCACTCATTAGAGCTAGAAAGTGTCTTACAGACTATTGTTTTTTTTTTTTTAAAGATAGCTCTTATTATTTATACAGTATGAGCAAAACACATTTCACAAAACAATACTTATTCTCACTATGCACACACTCATATTTTCTATTTTATTTAAAAGAAAAATCTCTCGTGACCCTCTAAATCCATTCTACTACCCACCAATGACTAATGACACAGATTGAAAAACAATGGGCTACAATGATGAATTACCCTGTAAAAGAGAAAAAATAAATGTGTAGTTCCTAAGAGTAAATGGGAAAAAGCATGTGAGGAAGAGAGACAGGAAAAGGAAGAGAAGAGCTAAAAAAACATGATGAAGACAGAGTAGTAACAGGGGTAAAATGACAAAGACCTGGCAACCTGGCTGATGGACTTTGTTTTTTAACAGATTTTTTTTCCTCTCCAGACTTACTGATATCATTAAGGTGACCACTGTGATGATTTGATATATGTATATGTTGTGAAATGATTACCATAAGATGGTTTGTTAACAGATCCTTTACGTTGGGACACCTGGGTGGCTTAGAGGTTGAGCATCTGCCTTCAGCTGAGGTCATGATCCCTGAGTCCCGGGATTGAGTCCCACATCGGGCTCCCCGGAGGGAGACTGCTTCTCCCTCTACCTGTCTCTGCCTATGTGTCTCTCGTGAATAAATAAATAAATAAAATTAAAAAAACAAACAGATCCTTTACCTCATATGGTTACATTTTGTGTGAGTTTATGATTATAACTTTTCAGATCTACTGCCTTATCAACTTTCAAAGCCCCAATACGCTACTGTGAAGTGTAGTCACCATGCTGTACATTATTCGTCTTATCACTGGAAGTTTGTACCCTTTGACTACCTTCACCCATTTTCCTCCCTTCCTCCCCAGCCCCTGCCAACCATAGTCTCTGTCACAAACAGAAATTTCTGATATCTGTTTTGAACTGTTTGCCTTAAAGCATTGTGATCCCCTCTTCTTGAGCATCCAGTTAGGTCTGTTCCTCACACAGATGCCTCCTAGAAGTAGACTTTGGGTAGAAACCTAGGAAAGGCTGAATCTGATTTCTGGGTGGATGCAGGGCAGAACAGAGACAGCTCTTACTGGGTGAGCGTGAGACCCACATGCAGCTCAAGTGGTGCAGGCAGGGCTCAGAGTCAGGAAATTACAGAAATGAGGGCAAACTTCTGGACTCCTCCCTGGGGCATTTCTGAGATCTTAAGGGCACGGTGATGCAGGATTTTTATTTTTTTATTTTTTTAATATTTTATTTATTTATTCATGAGAGATACAGAGAGGGAGAGAGAAGCAGAGACACAGGCAGAGGGAGAAGCAGGCTCCACGCAGGGAGCCCGATGCGGGACTCAATTCCGGGTCTCCAGGATCACGCCCTGGGCTGAAGGCGGCGCTAAACCGCTGCGCCACCCAGGGATCCCCGATGCAGGATTTTTAGACCGAACATCCCAAATCCCAAGTTCTCAGGAGCAGTCTCATACCTCAAATAGAATCTCTGTCAAAGAAGATGTAAGAGAATGGCGGAGGGAAAAGGCATGTGAGGGGGGCCCTTTCATGAGAGGCCATCATGAGACGAGAAGGAAAGAGGAGAGGGATCCCTGGGTGGCTCAACGGTTTAGTGCTGCTTTCAGCCGGGGGATGATCCTGGAGACCCGGGATCGAGTCCCACATCGGGCTCCCTGCATGGAGCCTGCTTCTCCCTCTGCCTGTGTCTCTATCTCTCTTTCTCTCTCTCTGTCTCTCATGAATAAATAAATAAAATCTTTAAAAAGAGAGAGAGAAGGAAAGAGGAGATGCAGGGGCTCTTTCTTGGGAATGAGGGGGTGTAGCTGAAACTGGATGAAAATGTAAGAGGCCTGAAAAGTATGTGGGATAGAGGGTGTAGGAGAGAGGCAGGAAAGACATGGAGGTTAAGAGAAAGTAAGGAAGGATGCATGTATGTGACTTAGGGTGGGGCAGAGAATTGAAGGGGAAACGTGATAATACTGGGAACACCTACATATGCCATAAAAAGTTGTCCTTAGACACAAAGGAGGCAGACAGCTTGGGTTACCTCCCAACTGCTGAACGTCAAGGTAACATTATGCCAATTGCTAAACATAAGAAAGGAAAAATGCTTCACCAGACAGCATGGCCTATGCACAGGCACAGCTCCCCACCCCTACCCCTTCCCATAGCTGCTGAACATGGTGATAAAGCAAGACACATCTATGGGCTGTGCGGAACATGATCAAGTACACTTATGATGGGAGAACAGAGGACTAGCCGAGGACAAAGCACAAGCCCGGGGCAGCACATTGACAAGTTCTTGAAACAGGCATGACATTTCTCTACAGATTCAACTGCCTCAATGTGGACAGTTTGCTAAGGGCAAAGGGCAATTCTAGCCTGACCCCCAGGATCCTGTAAGTCTACTTTAATGTATAAAAATTCTTTTAGAAATGTCTTTTATCTCTACCCCCCAAGGTATGTGTTGGCAATCATGGGTCTCATGACTAAGGTTTTATTAGATGGCAATAAATGACCTTTTCCCAACAATAGCTAGCCCCCTCAAGGTCCTGGAAACCTATCTTCCAAAATTCCTGAGAGAGTACACTATCCCCAAACCCCTCCCAACTCCCATGTATATAATCAGTCATGTTTCACAGGCCGGAGGCAGCCGTTTTTCCTGCCCACAGGTCCTGTCCCCATTTTGCACCAAAGACATCTCAAGTCTTCTTTCTTGGTCGTGGGCCCCTGACCTCACCCCACCAAACCTTACCTATATTCCAAAACTTAATCACATAGATATCACCCAACTGCCATTCTCAGATTTAATATCATTGACTCTGTGAGCTGGGAATCTTTTTTTTTGGGGGGGGATCATTTTTGATAGCAGTGATAATCCCTTCATCAAAGAGTAGTTTCGAGAAGTACATAAAATGCTGTTACTCTGTATGCCCTTCTTGACTTGCCTTTAAAATGTAGAAGCAAATCTCTTAAATGCTGAACTACGTTGATCTATAAACTATATCTCAGAGGAATTTGTGAACTGGGAATTTGTGAAGCTTTTGGAATATATTTCTCTTGAATTGCTGATTACAATCCTGGTGCCAAAGCAAAATACGAGTATGTATTTCATGTAATATACTTATGTTTCAGTTTTTGGAGCGGCAGTGTGACATAGTGTTTCAGAGCATAGATTTTGGAGACAGACTGCGTAGTTCAAACCCTGGCTCCACCAATACTGACTGTGCAACCTTGAAAAATTCACTTGGTCTCCCTCTACCTTCCCCATCTGTGAAATGGAGATGATAACAGAATTGTGAGGATTAAGTGAGTCAATACATGCAAAGCATTTAGAACAATGCTTAGCGTGTATTACATATTTTGTTTTTTTTTAAGTTTAGAATTTATGAAATTAAGTATCAATGAAACAAAACTTGAATACATTTCAAGTTAAAAAATTATAAACACATAAAACCATCAAGTAGGATATGTAAATTTATAAATGATATTTGATTATACTAAAATGATGAAAATAATAATGAAAAATTGAACATTAAATACAATTTCAGCTCTTAAAAAAAGGTGAAAAATTAGGAGTGCTTGGATGGCTACATTGGTTAAGCATCTGACTCTTGATTTTAATTCAGGTCATGATCTTAGGGTCATGAGATGGAGCCCCCATGGGGCTCATATGCTGGGCATGGAGTCTCAAGATTCTCTGTCTCCCATTTCTCTGTCCCTCTCTCTGCTCTGTCTCTCTCTCTCTCATAATTAAATAAGTAAAATATTTTTAAAGTGAAAAAAAGCAAAATGTTCCAATAATATCACTGTTTGCTTATGAGTATATTTTGTGCAAAAATTCCCCATAGCTGAGAAAGCAGTTTTGAACTTTACTCTCATTGGGGGAAGAGTGAGAAAATAATACTTATAAGCTATTTCCAAATATTTTCCTCTGAATCTGTCTTCAAATGATATATATAGTTTGTTATACTTTATAACTTAAAAAAAATCTTTTTAGGATCAACTCATGTTTTTTCCCCACAGGGATATCAGTTATTTCATTGTTAAAGTTTCTGTTTGGATTTCTTTAACCTTTTTTGCTCTTGTCACATAAAGCTGAAGATTCTAAAGCAAAGTCATCTATATCAATTCTCATACTGTCATGTTCATGTTCTGCTTGTTTAAAAGTCTTTGAAAACAAAAATTCATTCTTGCAAAAGATCCTTTGTCAGTTATTTTTCTTTCTTTTCTTGGACACTATAGAGGCATAAAGGCACACTTCCCAAATGAATACACATTTACTCCATTTGAAAATTAATGTATCTAATTTTCTGAATACATCTCAGGATGTAAATGTTTCCAATTTTTTTTTCAAAGGTTTGTTTATTTTAGAGGATCCTCAAGCAGACTCCCTGCTGAGCACAGAGATGATGATGACCTGAGCCAAAATCACAAGTTAAGAAAGACCCTCAACTGACTGAGCCACCAAGGCACCTTGTATGATTTTAAAAACAGTATGATGGCAGCATCATGTAAACAAAGATACTGGAATATTAATATATCAAAACATTGAAACACCAAAAAGTGAGATTGCAATCTGTATACTTGAAAGTCAAAGATTTGCTCTAGTTGTTGAGGTAAATCAAGGAGAGTCTCAGACGGCTCATATGTCAAACCCTTCCTCGATTCCTCTGCTTTTTCTCTCTGTATCTCTGCAGCCACCTGTCCTGACAGCCCAGCAAGCTGCTGGAAACCATTCATGCTCATGGACTAAAATTCCATTAGGTTTCTTGCCCTTTGGCTTCACTTCCTCCTCCAGGTAATATGCAACCCAAAAATGTGACAGTAGGGGGAGCAAGCGTGCTCCAAATGTTTAACTAGACCAAGGTCAGGAAGCTATATTCTTGTTGACAGCTGTGGGTTCACAGGCGAAAAATCAACTGTCATGGATAAGCTAAGAAGTAGCCAACAACTACCCCTCATGAATTTTTTTTGACATAAATATAAAATGTCCAACTCAGTGGCTTTTAAAATAAGGAACACAATTAGGGACCCTAAGCCTTTAATTACTGAACACCTCAACACATGGCAATTATTAGTGTTCAGGTTTGTATTATAGGCAGATTTCAGAAGGAAAAAGACAGGTCAGGAAGCCAAAGATAGAAGGAGAAAGAGAGAAATCATGAGAGAAGAGGGACAGGAAGACAGGCTGAGGAAAGAGGGTGAAAATAGATCGTCAGAATACTAATGAAGCAAAAGGAGCTCAGAGAGGAGCAAAGGTCTAGAATAATGGTTCTTAACTTTTTCTCATTACAGTCTACTTTGAGGATATAAGAAATGAGAGTCCTTTTCCCATAAAATACATGTATGTTTATATATTCCAGGGCCCCATGAACCACAGGTTAAGAACTCCTGGTCCAAAAAGGGCTCCAGGGGATCCCTGGGTGGCGCAGTGGTTTGGCGCCTGCCTTTGGCCCAGGGCGCGATCCTGGAGACCCGGGATCGAATCCCACGTCGGGCTCCCGGTATATGGAGCCTGCTTCTCCCTCTGCCTATGTCTCTGCCTCTCTATCTCTCTGTGACTATCATAAATAAATAAATAAATTTAAAAAAAAAAAAAAAAACAAAAAACAAAAAGGGCTCCAGAGAACGGAGAGACAAGAGAAAGCTGCAGAGGCAGAAAGATGGAGAGGTGGATGGAAAGAGCGCCATGGAGAAGGGCCAGCTCTGGTTTTGGCCCCATCTCTCACACCTAGACCATCGCTGAGCTTACCTTTGAAGCTGAGCCAGTGCTGTTTGATCTCCCCATCCCTTCTCACTCTGGCAGACATACTGCCCATATTAAAAGGGAGTGCTGTGGTCTTAGAGATTATTGACACAAGCTGGTTCTAGAGTAACATCAAAAAGGAGGCCATATTCCTGATGAGGGTTATCTCAGCCAGTCAGTATTCTCACAGAGCCCATTTCTTTTCTTTCTTTCTTTTTTTTTTAAGATTTATTTATTTATTTATTCATGACAGACACACAGAGAGACAGAATGAGAGAGAGAGAGAGAGGCAGAGACACAGGCAGAGGGCGAAGCAGGCTCCATGCAGGGAGCCCAATGTGGGACTCAATCCCCAGTCTCCAGGATCACACCCAGGGCTGAAGCTGGCGCTAAACCACTAGGCCACCAGGGCTGCCCTTGAAAATAATACAGAGCCCATTTCTAATGGGTGCCATGAAGGGATTCACATAGATGAAAATGGACATTTTTAAATCACCATGATGTCAGCTTAGAAGTTGTCCCCAGGGTCAGTCGGTAGGAGTCCTGGGTGTCATGGAGAGACAGAAGGAGCAAAGGCTGCCAGAAAGACAAGCTAAGGCTTCTCTGCCTTCCAGCACCTGTGGGCTGCAGCAATGAACATAGGAGTGAAGGAACTCTCTTTTGTGGGGGAGGGAGGAACCTTCTTTTATGCACTTCTGTATAGTATGGTTTTATGGCTAAAGAAGGTGGCTATCTATATCGAAAACATTAACCTTGGGCACCTGTGTGGCTCAGTGGTTGAGCATCTGCCTTTGCCTCAGGTCGTGATCCTGGGGTCCTGGGATCAAGTCCCCTGCATCGGGTTCCCCGCAGAGAGCCTGCTTCTCCCTCTGCCTATGTCTCTGCCTCTCTGTGTCTCTCATGAATAAAAAAAATAAAATCAAAAAAAAAAAAAAAGAAAAGAAAAGAAAAGAAAAGCATCAACCTAAAGTATCTAAATCTGACCTTTGCCTCAGGCCTCTTCCATTTCCTAGGAGAGTCAGCTGGGGATGGCCCAGGAAAGCAATTTGAAATTGAGCTCCACAAATTCCATCTTATCTGACAATTTAACTTTTAGCTCCATTATATACACCTGGCTCTAGAGTTCTTACCAAGAGATGAAGAGCTAAGAGGAAAAGGTACTGTAGGGATAATAGAAGAAACACATTTTCTGGATTAGGCCAGCCCCTTTACAGGAATAGGGACTCCTATTCTTAACCTCAGGTTGTTTTCTTAGGGGTTATATTTCCTAAGCATCTGGGAGTTTGGGGGGCAGGAATTACTCAAAAGAACTGGGGCTTTGTTTTGGATGATTTGGAGCAGACAATATCCCCATTCAAGGGATCAAGGTGGATTGGGCAGGGGTAATGGATTGAGAAAGAAAGGAATAGATCAAGTGTGAAAATTCTGTGCCAAACAACCTCCACAAGCTTCCTTCCAGACAATCTGACCCTTTTCAATGAGAAGTGTGAACTAAATTGTTGCTTTGATGATTTTTCCACTTTTTCTCACTGAGGTGGACAAGGAAGTCTTAGGGCATCCATTCATTTGCAATTCTACAAAGGAAGGCTCCAGGCCAAAAGTGAGTAACTAGCTCCTCCCCTCTAGTCAGTCAACAAGTGATGCTCATTAGGAAAGCTGGCTCAAAACTGCCCTGTCACCTCGCTAGAGTTGTACTTCACCCACTAGGCCAGCTGGCAGGTGTGGGCATACTTCCCACAGGCCCGCCCCATGGCACAGGCAAGCTGCTACAGACCAAGAGATTCTGGAGCAAGGGGGCAGGAAACAAATCTAAAGGAGTATACAAAACCACTCCTCATCTCCCACTCATTTGTTCATCTGTTATACAGAGGATTTACTCATTGCCTAGGAGATTCAAGAATCTATGATGTGGGGGGAGGGCTATTTTTCAAAGTGTGGCCCTTGGGCCATAGGCATCAGGATTTTAAATTTAGATTCCCTGGGGGCACATGGGTAGCTGAGTCCATTAAGCAATCGACTCTTGAGTTTCGGGTCAGGTCATAATCCTCCATGGTAGTATTGAACCTGGTGTTGGGCGCCATGCTCAGTGTGGAATCTACTTGGGATTCTCCCTCTGTTCCCGCCTCCCCCGCCACCCCACCCCGCCCGCTCATGCTCCTGAACACACTCTTTCTAAATAAATAAATACAATCTTTAAAAAAAAAAAAAAAGAAATTCAGATTCCTGGGTCCTACTTCAGACCAACTGAATCTAGACCCCTGAGGAGTGGGCTTGAGAATCTGTTTTTTCACAATTCCATACTTCTCTCCCCAAGTGATTTTTATGCAAAGAAAAATTTGAGAATCTCTGTTCTAGTATGATGAGCTCTTCTCTGAGACCCAAGAAAGGTAGATTCCTAGTCCTGGCTTTCCCTCATGCTCACTGGGTCTGTTTTATCATCTCTTGGGTTAGATCAGGGGTCAGCAAATTACAACCCTTGGACCAAATCTAGCCCCCTGCCTGGTTTTGTATATAAAGTTCTATTGGAACCTGTTTATGTGTTGTCTCTGGCTGCTTTTGTGCTAAAACAGCAGAGTTGAGTGGTGGTGATACGGATTATTGTAATTTGACAGCCTAAAACATTTACTGTCTGGCCCTTTATAGAACAAGTCTGCTTGTCCTTAGTCTGAACATTTTTTTTTTTTAAGATTTTATTTATTTATTCATGAGAGACACAGAAAGAGGCAGAGATAGAGGCAGAGGGAGAAGCAGGCTCCTCTCAGGGAGCCCGATGTGAGACTTGATCCCAGGTCTGGGATCATGCCCTGAGCCAAAGGCAGACACTCAACTGCTGAGCCACCCAGGTGTCCCAAGTCAGATAATTTCTTTTTTTTTTTTTTTCCAAGTCAGATAATTTCTAAGGCCTTTTCTGACCCTGACATTCTTTAAAAGATAGTTAATCGTCCCTTCCACAGACATATTTATCTTGTTTCTGTATCAATAATAGCTTTTTTTTTTTTTTTTGGCATGATTGGGGAAATTTAGGAAAGCCAGACATAAAAGAGGAAGAAGACAACGTTGGAGACTGAGCACTAAGTGATTAGTATCAAAGAAAAGACAAGTAAAAAGGGAATTCCAGAGAAGGCAGGGTTCCTTGCTCAGTCTGTTTGTTCCCTTGTTTTAAACTGGCAAAGTCTAAAACAGTGAAGTAGATGAAGCTGGTTTGGGTGCCTATAGCCTTTGGCCTGTCCCCATTGAAAGCTTTTCCTAGCACAGGGCTTACATCCCCAGGCTAAATCACTCTATTTCCTTCTACCTTACAGAATTTCCTATCTTTAGTTCACCTAATCAGAAATAGAGATGTTCAGCTATAAAGGAATCCAATGAATCCATGCTGATGAACTAATGAATGCAGAAGCCCCCTCTCAAGTAGAAAAAGGACATCTTAATTGCAACTCTTTGTTATCTGTTAGACTCCAAACTATTAATAAGCCTCAGTTACTTCATGTCCAGTAACCAATTCCGGTGCTCCTCCTTGGCCATCTACTCTCATGGACATACCCAGACTTCTTATCTCCACTCTTTCTCTCACCAGAAATAGGTTTTCTGCCTCATTCCTCCACCAAAAGCATTTATCTGAAACTGACTTCCAGTTTCTAAATCAATAGCTGTTTCTCAGTCCTCTTCTTAATCGACTTAGCAGCACTTTTCGACAGGAAAGCTGAGCATACAACTAACCTGGAAAAACTTCCTTCCTTGTTTTCCAGAGTAACATATTGCTGACCTTTATGGCCACTCTTTGATCCCTCTTGCTGGTTTCCTCTTATCTTCCCAAATTCCAAGTGTTGCAATGTCTGGGTGAACCTTTCCCTGCTATCCCTGGATAGATAGTGTCGGAATTGAGTTGAATGTAGGACACCCAGCTGGTATCAGGAGAGTTGGTTGGTGTGGGGGGAACCCTCCCCCTTAACACATTCCCTGCAATCAATGATCAGGAACAAAAGAATATATATATATAGTGAAATGATCAACATCCATCACCTCCTGCAGTTACAAATTTTTTTCTTGTGATGAGAACTTTTAAGATTTACTCTCTTAATAACTTGAAAATGTACAGTATTGTTAACTATAGTTACCATGCTGTCCATTACATCCCCGGAATTTCCATCAATTTATTTTTATTGAATAATGTCTCATGTTTTCAGTGATGACTTTGTAGGTATTGGCTCCACAATTAAAGTCAATCTTTTTTTTTTCCTTAGCTTTATTGAGGTATCATTTACTTCAAAAAGTCACCTGTTTAGTATGTAATTCAATGATTTATAGTAAAGTTATACAAAGTTACGCAACCATCACAATACAATCTTAGAGCATTTTCATCATAGCCAAAATCTCTTATGCCTATTTCACTGATCTATCTTCTGTGTCTATAGATTTGTCATTTCTGGACATTGCATGTAAAGGGAATCATACAAAATGTAACCTCTTGTATTTTGCTGCTTTCACTTAACATAATGTCTTTGAGGTTCATTTACATTATAATATAGAGCAATATAATCTTTATTTTTTTCTGAATTTTTATTCTGAATAGAATCTCATTGTATGGATCTGCCACATTTTGTTGATCTGTTCACCAGTTAATGGGCATTTGGATGGTTTCCATTTTGGGGGCTATTATGAATAATGCTGCTATGAACATTCATATGTAAGTCTTTGTGTAGACATATGTTTTAATTTTTCATGGGCAAATACCCAGGAGTGGAATTGCTGTGTTGTATGATAAATTTATGTTTAGCTTTTTTATTTTAAAGCTTTTATTTATTTATTCATGAGAGACAGAGAGAGAGAGAGAGGCAGAGACACAGGCAGAGGGAGAAGCAGGCTCTGTACAGGGAGCCAGATGCGGGACTCGATCTTGGAACTCCAGGATCACACTCTGAGCTGAAGGCAGATGCTCAACCACTGAGCCACCCAGGCATCCCTGTGTTTAGCTTTTTAAGGAACTGCACAACTGTTCTCCAAAGTATATATACCATTTTATGTTCTCACCAGCAACATATGAAGTTTCCAGTTTCTCCACAGCTTCATAAACACTTGCTATTATCTGTCTTTTTGAGCATAGCTATTTTTGCTAGGGTAGCATTTAATTTGTAGTTTAAATGGAATTTTCCTAATAACTAATGAGATTAGGCACTTTTTTATGTGCTTATTAGCCAAGCATGTATCTTCTTTGGGGAAATACCTATTTAAATGTTTTGCCATTTACAAAATTGGGCTGTTTCTCATTACTGAATCGTGAGAGCTCTTTTTATGTTCTTGACACAAGGTCTTTATATGATTTTCAAATATTTTCTCCCACCCTGTGGTTTATCTTCTAATGTACTTAGTGGTGGGTGTCTTTTGAAACACAAAAGTTTTTAATTGTGGCAAGGCCAATTTATCAATTTTATTTTTATGGATTGAGCTTCTAGTGTCATACATAGCTAAGAACTCTTTGACCAACCTAAGGTCATAAAGACTTATACCTGTTTTTTCAAGAAGCTTTTTAGTTTTGTTCTTACATATTGGTGAACACTGTATTTTAGCTAAACATTTGTGTATAGCACGTGGTTAGGGTTTAAGTTCATTATTTTTTGCATGTGGATATCTACTTGTCCCAACATAATTTGTTGAAAAAAACTATCTTTTCCTCTCTTGAATTTTCTTAGAACCATTGTTGAGCACTGATCAACCATAATTAAAGATTTTTTTTAAGACTCTCAGTTCTGTTCGATTGCTTTTGCCTATTTTGTAGCAGTACCACACAATCTTTTTTCTTGTGGCTTTGTAATTTTTGAAATAAACTGTAATAAAGCCTCCATAAAAATCCAAGAGGACAGATTTTTAGCCCTTTTCAGAGAGATTCTATGCTTCTGGAACTGAAACACTTTCATGTGCCACCAAGCTGAGCTTGGTGTCCATGAGGACAGAAGCCCCTGTGTTTGGGATGTTGGCCTATGCATCTCTTCATCTGGCTGTTATTTTGTAATCCTTTATGAGACCCTTTAATAAACTGGTAAACACAAGAAAGTGTTCCCCTGAGTTCTGTGAGCTGCCCTGACAAATTAATCAAACATAAGATGGAGGTCATTGGAGCCTCTAATGTGTAGCTGGTATGTCAGAAGCACAGGTAACAACAGTGTGGTTGGGGGGTAGTTTTATAGGACTGAACCTTAACCCATGGAATCTGATGCTATCTCTGGGTAGATCGTTTCAGAACTGAGTTGAACTCTTGGACATCCTGCTAATGACTGAGAATTACTTGGTGGTTTATGTGGAAAATAGCCTCCCCACCCCATTTCCCAACCCTATTGGAAATGGATTTTGGAACCTTAAAAAACATATTAACCCACATTTTTACCATTTATCCTTTTTTTCCTGTGTACTTAAGTAACTACCTGGTGTCATTTCCTTTCAGCCTAATGGACTTCCTTTAGTATGATTTTTTATATAATCCAGCATTTTGACTGCTTTCATTGGGAGCATCAAAGTATGTACAAAGTTTTCCAACTGCTGGAAATGCATTTACTCTCCAATCCACTCCACACTGGTTTCTTGCACACTTTTCAATAACCTCCATGTTGTAAAATCACATGGTCTTCCTCAGTCATCATCTTGTTTGATTTTTATCCATTACTTGAAGTTGAACTGTATCCTCCTTTAGAACACTTTTCTCTTTGGCTTCCTTAACATATTCCCTTGATTTTCTACTTATCTCACTGGCCTCTCTTTCTTGGTCTCCTTTTCTGACTTTCTGTCCCCTACACAACTTCTCTTCTCTATCCACTTTTCTCCAAGATGATCTCATATAGCCTGACAACTTTAAATCCATCTACATCTTGATGAGTCTCAAATTTCTATCACAGGCCAAAATCTCAACTGAAACTCCAGACTCATATCTAACTGCTTACATGGCATCTTCACTTGAATCACTGATAGTGACCTTAAACCTAACCTGTCCAAAACAGAACATTTGATTTATCCCTCTAACATTTATTCTTCCTCCAGTCTTCACCTCAGTGACACCATAATCCACCTAGCTGCTCTGGCTAAAAAACTAAGAATTATCTTTGATTCATTCTCTTTTCCTTAACTATAACACCTAGTATATTGTGGTTCTTTTTTTTAAAGATTTTTAAAATTTATTTATTCATTCATGAAAGACACAGAGATGGAGAGAGAGAGAGAGAGAGAGAGAGAGAGAGAGGCAGAGACACAGGCAGAAGGAGAAGCAGGCTCCGTGCAGGAAGCCCAACGTGGGACTCAATCTCGGGTCTCCAGGATCATGCCCTGGGGCAAAGGCAGGCACCAAACCACTGAGCCACCCCGAGATCCCCTGTTTTTGTTTTTAAGAGAGAGTGTGTGTGGAGGAGGAATAGCGGGGGGAAAGAGAAACTTAAGCAGGCTCCACGTCCAGCGAGAGCCCAATGCGGGGCTGGAGCTCACAACCCTGAGCTGAAATCAAGAATTAGCCACTTAACCAACTGAGCCACCCAGGTGCCCCCAGTATATTGGTCCTAATGACTCTATCTTCAAAAGACATCCTAAGTCTTCCCTTTTTTGTCTACCTCTACAATATCATCTGTGGGTAAGTCATTATTATCTCTAACCTATACTAACTAAACTCCTTTTTTTTATTGGTTTCCCTGTGTGCATTCTCAATCCTTATAATCCATTTTCATATACTACCAGAATAATTTAAGAGAAAATTATGTGATGTTAATTCTTTAATTAAAATGCTTTAATGCATCCTTTTGCATTTTGAAAATTTGTAATCTTTACTAAGACCTTTAAGCCCCTCCCTATAGGATAGTTATAACACTTATTACCTAATCTGTTAATTTCTTATTGTCTGTGTCCATTTATACTCTACATTCTGGTTACAGAACTGCAGCAGAACAATTGTGTGTTTTGTTCCCTACCATAACCTTAGCAATTATGTGACCAATAAATACCTATCAATTAATTCTTTCATATTCCATCAAGTTGTCTGTATGCACAGTCTTCATGGCAGAGGTAACTTCTACATTTGCGTAACACTTTGGACACACCAGTGTTATAGTACTCAGGTGTTTAAAAACTGCAGTGTGAATTTTGCAAGAGTATAATCGTGTCATTTTCTTCTTTGAATTCCTGGGATCTTACTACCTGGGAAGGAGTAGGTAAATAAATGAGTATCTACTGAATAAATGAATGAATGAATGCATGCTATTGAATGCTACCAGAAACATGAAACATCATTTTTAAAAACGATTTATTTATTTGAGAGAGTCAGGGGAGGGAAGGGGCAGAGAGAGAGAGAGAGGATCTCCAGCAGACTTCTTGCTAAGCGCAGAGCCCAATACTGATGCTGGGCTCCATCTGGATGCAGACTCGATCTCACGATCCTGAGGTCATGACCTGAGCCAAAATCAAGAGCCCGATGCTTAACAAACTCAGCCACCCAGGCACCCTTCCAACAAATACTTTCTAATAAATCTGGTTAGAAAATTCTTAAAATAAAAATATACATGCTTCATTGATTAACCTCATGTGATGTTAAATGCTTCTATTGTATTTATTACTGTACAGTAGCTCATCTAATATTATTTGAAGTTGATGAGCTTTCTGTTAGCCCCTTACTGTCTTTAGTTTTGAGCTATCTACAGAGATAAGTGAAAAGCACTCAGCATAATTCTTCAGCGGCAGAATAGAAGAGAGTGACTAATCAGTATCTTAGAAAAACGCTTTTGTTATTTGCAAATATTTGTGAATGCCTTAATTTCATTTCCTTTTGTTTAGAAAAAATGAATCTGTATATAACCCTCTTTTGTGTATGTGTGTTGCTCTGGAGTACCCAGAGACTAGGTGATAAAGCTTTGTTTCTTTTGACCTTTTGACTACTTGGCACACTTGTAAATCTTGATATTTTCCCAAGGCATATTCTGCTTATCTCTTTCTGACAAATGAGTGGGTATGCTGGTGGGAATGTGGTTTATAAAAACATATACTTTTTTTTTTTAAGGTTTTATTAACAGAGAGATAGAGAGAGAGAGAGAGAGAGAGAAAGCAAGCGAGTGCACACAAGCAGGGGGAGTGGTAGGCAGAGGGAGAGGGAGAAGCAAGACTCCCCGCCAAGCAGACAGCACAATATAGGGCTCAATCCCAGGTCTCTAGGATCATGACCCAAGCCAAAGGCAGATGCTCAATCGACTGGGCCACCCAGGAGCCCCTATAAAAATATATACTCTATTAACAGACAAAAATGAAGAGCAGAATTATAAAGAGCAGGGTAGAATGGATGTGAAAATAACACAGTCACAGTTGTAAAGAGCAGGAATGGATGGAAGAGAGGGTAGGAGCAGGAATGGGAATAAATGAAAACTGAAGATGGTGAGAAACATGAAGAAGAAAAGAGACTAGGAAGAAAGGCACCAGGGACTGATTGCTCTTATTACTCAAAACCTCCAATCTGTCTCCACCCCCAACAGTCTGTTTCAGGCAACCTGCCAGCTCCCTGAAATGCTTCTGATTCTTAATGGACTCCTTGGGCCATTTTCCATTACTTATTTGTTCACTGCCTACACTCTGCAGATGTGGGGATATGAGGCTCAGTTTATTAGTTCTTCAATCCTGCTGTAACAAATTACCCTAATTTGGGGCTTAAGCAACACAAATTTATTATCTCTGTAGGTCAGAAGTCTGACATAGGTCTCATAGGGCTAAAATGAAGATGTCAGTAGTTTCTTGAGACTTTACAGGAATATTAATTTTCTTGCTCATTCTAGTTGTTGGCAGAATTTAGTCCCATGCTACTGTAGGACTGAGATCTATGTTTTCTTTTTGGCTGTCAGCTCAAAGCCATTCCCAACTTCGAGAGGCCACTCACGTTTCCTCACTCACGGCCTCCTTCTTCCATCTTTAATAAAACCAGCAATGGTGAGTTAAGTCCTTTTCATTTGCATTGCTCTTACCCTTCATCCCTTGTCACCTCCCTGACCACAGCTGGGAAGTTCTCTGCTTCTAAGAACTCATGTAATTAGATTGGGCCCCCATGAATAATCCAGGATAATCTCTCCATCTCAAGGTCTATAACCTTAAATACATCTGCAAAGTCCCTTTTGCCACGAAAATAATACATTCACGGTTTCTTTGGGGACCATTATTCTGTTCACCACATTCAAAGCATGGGATACTGAGCAATTTGATTTCTGACTATTGCTCCTAGAAACCTTAGAGGAAGAAGAGGAATGGGAACAATAAAATGCATGAAGCACATTAGTAGGGTCTTGTTTCATGTGAGAACATTAAATTAGAAGAGCCAATCAAGAACTGAAGGATTCCTGGGTAAGTGACATTCGTTCACTGAGGGCTCAAAATAAATTCTAATAGGTTCTTCAGGATTAACAGAAAGAAAAAGACAGCTAAAAGATAAATGGGCATTAATAGTAGAATTTTAGAAGGTACCTACAGATCACTTATTTTTAAAATGTTAAACTTTTTGAGATAATTATAGATTTACATGCAGCTTTAAGAAATAATACCTATATTCAGTTTCCCCCAATGGTAGCATTTTTTGTAACTTAATATTGTAATATCAAAATCAAGAAATTGGCATAGATAAAATTCATCTATTTTATATAGATTTCATCAGTTTTTATAAGCACTCATTTGTGTGTGTGTGTATAGTTCTATACAATTTTATTACATGTGTAGAGTTATGTGACCACAACCACAGTCAAGATGTAGAATGACTATGCAATTTACAAAGTGGGTTCTTTGAACTCTTAAGAGTTCCATCTAGGTGATTCAAGGATGCTGTAGTGAAAAGAGAGATAAAGGCCTAGGTCAAATAGTTACTATTTCAGGCACTTTCTCTTTAAACAGCAGTCTGTTTTTTTTCTATTTTATGTACTGAGACTACATATACTATTTGACAAAAAGATCCCATGGCTAAAAACCAATGGCTTAGTCCAACAGTTTCATTTTACAGATGAAAAGAGTGTATGCATCTGTATCTATGTAACCCAGCACACACTATGATGAGTACTCAAACTGTAAATGATTAAAATTTTGTATAGTTATCAGCATAAAACAAAACACTCAAAAAAATTTCCCAATTTAGCAGCCATAAAACTATAATTTAGGATATTTTCCCATCTTTATTAAATGTTTGGTTCACCTTAGAAATAATTTGTCAGGAGATCAATAAGAGTTACCCTATAGCATGGATAGAACTGAAGGGCATTATGCTGAGTGAAGTAAGTCAATCGGAGAAGGACAAACATTATGTGATTTCATTCATTCGGGGAATATAAAAAATAGTGAAAGAGATTAAAGGGGAAAGGAGAGAAAATGAGTGGGAAATAGTAGAGAGGGTGACAAACCATGAGAGCCTCCTAACTCTGGGAAACAAACAAAGGGTAGTAGAAGGGGAGTTAGGTGGGGGGATGGGGTGACTGGGTGACGGGCACTGAGGGGGGCACTTGACAGGATGAGCACTGGGTGTTATACTATATGTTGGCAAATTGAACTCCAATAAAAAAATATACAAAAAAAAAAAAAAGAAGAGTTATCCCTATCCCATACTTCTGTGAACAGAAGTAATAGTATACAGGATACGTTGGTTTTTGTTTTAAGCCTTTTTTTTTTAAGATTTTATTTATTTATTCCTGAGAGACAGAGAAAGAGAGTGAGAAAGAGAAACAGGCTCCATGCAGGGAGCCTGATGTGGGACTCGATCCCTGGTCTCCAGGATCAGGCCCTGGGTCAAAGGCAGGCTCTAAACTGCTGAGCCACCCAGGGATCCCTGGATATGTTGGTTTTACAGAATCTGGAGATACATGCTCAGCACTATGGAAATTTTAAGAGGAATACTGACAACTGGAGTATTTTGGAAGAGAACTGGGGTCTAACAGGAAGTCCTGGAAAATTGGAAAATAGGACACAAACTGAAAAATTGGACATGTTTTGTTTTTTAAAAAATTTTATTTATTTGAGAGAGAGTGTGTACCAGCATGAGTCGGGGGAAGGGCAAAGGGAGAAGGTGAAGTAGACCCCCTGCTGAGCACGGATCCCAAAGCAGAGCTTGATCTGACCCTGAGATCATGACCTAAGCTGAAGGCAGACGCTCAAGTGCCTGACCCCCATGAGCCCTGATAATTGGGCATGTTTTGCATATGGTAAAGATTTGGAGGAAACAGAATACCTTTTCTCAAGTGTCTAGAAAATAATCCTGTGAAAGAATTATTGTATATCTATAGAACAGTACCAATATATGTTATTATAAATGAAAAATGTTAGTAATATTAGGATATAAAATATGAAACCTAGTTAAAAAATAGCAGTATAATATGTTAAGTAGTCTAGGAGATGATGTAAGAAAATTACATGCAATCAGGTACTAATGACAAAATAGAGAACAAATTATTTAGTTTTATTAAAAATTTCCAATTTATAACCAAAATATACAACCACTACATTTAAAATCAGTTTATACACTCACAGTTAAAGTGCTAAGTAAAAACATTTACAAAAACTGACATCAGTCTACTGTAAACAAAATAAATCTACAAGAGCAGAGTGCAAAGCACATCCAGCTAATGTAAAAGTACAGTTCATGCTCTAACCAAGTGCACTTGCCCTATACATATCTCAACAACAGTAACTTTCCCACTCACTCGGAAATGAATGAACAATTTTAAACACATAAAAAAGAAACATGAAGAACTAATGCCACAAAATACAAGTCTTTAGCATAAACACTTTCTAACTAGATGCTTATATGATAAAAGCAAGATTAAGATTTTAGAATTAATTGTAGAATCACCTTCTAAATTTAATTCAGAATACGGTTTGAAAACTAAATTGCCAAGTGCTAGGTGTTTAAGAATAATAGTTTTTTTTTTTTTAAAAATAATGAAAAAAGGAATATCGTTTCTACCTTTGTATCTCTTGAAAAGAGGAGAAGGTGGTGGTCATGTTGATAACATAAACTGAGGAAAGATAGTTCTATACCAAATGAGCAGAGATGGAAGATAGTTAGGCTTAGCTGGACAGCAGGAAAACTGAGACTGAAATACAAAGTCTTAAAAGAGTGTTTGTGACCGATATCTAAAATGCTCCTGACATATTTCTTGAACTGAAAAACAGGATCAGCAAGGCCCTGACTTCAATGACCAATAGATACAAATGACTAGCTCCCTCTTCAAGGTCACTCAAAATATACAGCACTTTCAGACATCACATAGGTTAAGGGAAAGAGAAAGAGATTCCCAAATTAGGTTACTTAATGATATTTCTCACCTCAGGAGTCCCACCAACACGAGTTATTTCCATTTTTATTTTAAAGCTTAATATTCTAATTGATAGTAATTTGTGCTAATAGCATTGTGTTTGTCTTTAATGCAGATTTATATTTAAGAAGGATAAAAGGGGGATAGTCACTAACACCTGAATGTGAATTAAAGAAAATTTCTAACTTCTTAACACTTGAAGATAGATTATACTTCAGAAGTACTGATAAGGAAGACTGGGGAGAGAAGGCAGGTAGGAAGGTCTTGAGGAATGTAGCATTTGAGGAATAGGCCAGATGGCACAAGGTTCAGGGTATCACCTAGAAAGAAGTGTACCAAGTAATTATTGAAAGACCCAAGTCAAGTCTCTCCACCATAAAAGTATACCTAAATTGAGACACCTAATTAATATGAAGTGCTCTAGGTCAGTCTTATTGTCTAATCTGTTGCCCTCATTATTCATAACAGTATTATTTATATGAGGAAATATAATGTGAGCTTAGAACAATCCAATTTACAATCTCTTAGATAACAGTTCTTCTAAAATTCTGGATTTTCTGTGTAGGAGCTTCATATTTTTTACATGCATTTTTAAACTCATATACTGTTATTCTTAGAACCTGAAACAAAGGTATAAAGAAAATCTTTACATGGCATTGTAAGGCAAATCTGTTGACTCTGTAACATTGTAGTATTCATTATTTTAGAATGCCTACCAAGAAGGTAAAATTCTATGGCTTGCAAAATTTGAGTCCATACTACAAATTGTGTATATGTGTGGATACTTATTTTGCCTCTAAATATTTATAGACTAATCATCTGATATATGATGATATCCTAGGTTATGAAAGTTTTTATGTAACTTACATATTCCCAAAAGGTATTTGTTCAATTACAAAGATTATTTTGTTTAAATATTCTTAAAACTAAGCAATTTAACTACAAAATGGAGAATTTTCCTGATAGACCTGTGGTTATCTATAGTTTGAATCTCCTTCATAAAGCCACTGGTAGGTTGATAAGAAGAGTTGGAATAAGGAGTCAATATATTTGTTCTAAAAGATACTTTTTCTGTTTGTTTCTTGAATATGTATTATGAAATTGGAAACACCATTTTTGGCAAAACCGGCAATTTTGCAGAGTTCAGAATAATACTATCCAACTATGATGATACAGTATAATCTCTTTAAACTGTTCTTTCTGAGAATCAGGTCATCTACAAAGGATTATCTGCTGAGATGACCACAATAACCTAATATACACTAAGACAAAACAAAGGCTCACAGACATACACAAAAGCTCACATTAAATAAATGTAAGCTTTAGGTATCACATATACAGAAAGTAAAACAACTCATAACTATTATTAATTGTAACATATATTTATATAAACAATCCCCTAAATTCAATATCAGCTTAAAATACAGCAAGTCAGTATTTTCTAAATTAAACAATTTTTAAATTAGAAGAAACAGTTTCCATAGCTCTTTCAAATAAAAATAAGACAATTTAATAACTTTTGAGTGTCAAATGAACTTTTCTTTTTGGGGCTGGGGGAAAGCAATAGTGGTGGTAGTATCTTTATAATACCAAAGTAAATGTTTAAACTGCAGTCACTCCTTCACATATGCAATACTTTGAAACTTCAATGAAAAAATAAAACTCTCAAAAATAAAATTTGGCATTTGAAAACAAAAGCAGAAAAGTTGAAGTTGGTGCTGAAGACATGTGAAATGGAATAATCCTAGAGAAGCTGATTTTTTAAAAAAGATAAATGATAAAGAATTCAGATTTACTCTGATAACTCACAGCAAAGGTAGAAATAGCACCTGATGATGAGAACTTCCAGACTAATATTTTCAAGTGAGACTCCTTTTTATGATTAAAAAAATAATTTTAAATTCACATATAAAGAAAATACAGTATCTTCAAGTACATATTCACCTCAGTTCAATGTAAAGAACTTCTGTGTTGATTTTATTTCAGAAATACAGAATTATTTCCTATTTCTGCTGACAAGAGTAGTGTAGGGAAAAATGATCTGAGGCAGGGTAAGGGAGTAAAGGACGACAACTATAAGTGTTGTTTTCAAAACTGAGGAGGGGAGTAGTAGTCAGAGAAATAGAAAAATGGTCAAAGGATAAATACAAATTAAATCACACTAGGATTATCTGCTTTATCTTACAAATCATCCCATTATCAAAACCCAGAAAATCTTCAATGAAATGTCTGGACCTCAGATTCAAGTTTAATAAATGTAATAACGAAACATGCAGAGCCAAAGAACTGAAAATAAAGGTTTGTTTCTTCTTTACAAGCAATCAAAATAATATTGTAACATAGCTCTGCCTGAATGAGAGAAGCTGATCATCTAATTTAATTTCTGGAAGCCAGGAAAGTTGCCTGATACAGTGAACTGACCAAAGACAGGAATCAAGTATAACCAAAGAAATCACACCAGAAACCAGTACATCTTCCTACATCAACTTTCCATTATTCTTCTCAACCCATCAGACACTGAACCCAATACTTAGATTATAAACCTACAGGTCAATGTGTTCAACAAATTGATATGAACTAATGCAGACAATTAGAGAAAGGCAATCATTTTTAAAAGTAACAGGAACCTCTTTGGCCTAGTTCTCAGAGAACACAAATCTCTAAGAGAACTCTGCTGAGGGATTGTACTAATGGAATCTCTAGATTTCATTAGATAGTCAAGAAAGTTTTATGAAAACATCTTCTGTATAACCAGAAAAAAAAAGAAACACATTTATCTCTATTAAAGCGGGAACTGCTTATGGCAATCTGGCAACTATACTTATTCAATGAATCTAAGAACATTTTAAGAATAATTATTGAATGGAAAAATTTCAATCCACTCCTCTGAAATTATTTTTACATTTTATAATTATTTTAATGTAGGTAAAACCTAAAAGCTTTTTAATTAGCTATACGGGCCAACACTATCACTGCTTTGTTTGCTAATTTTATTGTGAATATTTTTTGTTTAAAATTTGGCTAACTAGCTATATTTGTATTTAAGAGAACAGAGACCACAGAATTTTATATCATTTTTATCCTGTATGTCAGTTTTAAGGTGCTTATGTTGGTGCTTTAGGAGACTCTTCCTATGGGAAAAAAAAGGTCATGTCAATTATTTGTAACCTTTCTTTCATTTTCATTTCCTTAAACTTTTATTATCTGTAATATAATTTCCTCCTTAAAATTACTCAAAATCATAACTGGAAAACAAAGTTAACATATCTGAATCCTACAATTTAAGTATAGATTGCATTAACAGTATAGGCTGACCTAGTAAATATAGTTCATGGGAAGAATAACAAGAATAAAAGCAAGCCTAAATAGTGATTACAAAATGGTCAAGGGACAACCAAATTACAGGCAAGTGGAATTTGAGACACTACTTAATCTAATACCCTTGTTTTTTCATTTTCAGATCAGAAAACCTGAGGTCCTAAAAGGTAAAACTTTAAAGTTACAAAGCTCTTTGAAAACAGAGGCAATACTAGGTATCAGGCTTCCTGATACAAAATTCTGTAGTACTTAAAAAATAACATAATGCATTTTTACTAAGCATTAGGGAAAGAAATCTGCCAATTCAGAAAACAGAAATTATGAAGCTCTAAAGCTTTTTCTTTTAAGCCAATAAGCACAACACAATTAAAGTAATATTTGCAAGTTAGCAATATAAACAAACTGACTTACATAACAAAAACCCGAGGGCTGCTACAGCAAAAACAATAATAATAAAGTAGTTCACCTTACATCAGGAAATATGACAAAATAACAAGCTTAGAAATATCACTGTCTTATAAATACTGAAGTTACTAGTAAATGGTAATCATCAAAATAATGGAACACTGAATCTTCAAATTCTGAATTATTACAAAGTAAAAACTTATTTATCAGGAAAAACTGGTGACAGTAGCCAATAAAATTAGAATAAATTAAGAGCAATGCTAGCGTACCAATGAAAATCTTCAAGAAAGGACACAATAGATTTCTTGAGATAAATGATTATTAAAAAAAAAATCTGAAGGGAACTATTCTTTAATGCATTTAAATAGACTGAACTACTCTCTTTTGTAGGAAGTAATGTATTGGTATGGGATTTGACTAAAATATAAGAGATGCTTTACTTTCTTTTATCTTTATGGCAACAAAATTTTATTTTCTAATTAGAGATCACAGAATAGAAACCATGCTCATTAATTTATTATATTAAATCTCTGTAAATCAACCAAAGAGGAATGTTTAAGAAATGGCTGATTTTAGGTAGAGTATAACATTTTCTTTCCTAGAAGATTTTGGATCCTGGGAGAAAACTATAATCCTGTATCAATTTGACTATTAAAGAAGTATAGGATTAAAATTAAATTAGAAAAAAATCCCAGAAGACTTCAAACAATTAGATGAAGGATAAGGGTTGCTTAGTCCTCCTATTCCTTTCCCTCTCGTATCACTGGAACAAAAAAGGAAGAGAAGTAAATTATGAAGAGAGGTCAATGTAATTCTTTTCATATAAAATAGAAATGACATAATAATGTATAAAGGCGGCTACTGGGAAACATGAATTGAATGTAAACACTTCTTATTTTAATCAGTTGTAAAACGGCATAAAAGAAGTTTAAAAGAGTCATTAGTTCCTTTGTAAATCTAGGTTCCATAAAATGCTCTTTTGTGTGTTGATGTGTGGAAAAGAATGGAGAACTCCTTATTTTATGTAGGTTAAAAATTATATATACAAACATACAATTAAGATAATGTTACAGCTTAAAATTTAAAGGTCTGCCATGATTAATATCAAGCTACAGTTACTACCTTTTAAAAACTTTTTCTTTATCAGAATTAAGCACATGAAAGTTCTCAAAGAAAAAAAAGTTATAGGGCCTATACTCCTCTATATTTTTCTGTCTTTCTTTTTTTAACGATTTTATTTATTATTTATTCATAAGAGACACAGAGAGAGAGAGAGGTAGAGACACAGGCAGAGGGAGAAGCAGGTTCCTCCCAGGGAGCCTGATGTGGGACTCAATTCCAGGACCCTGGGATCATGCCCTGAGCCAAAGACAGATGCTCAACCACTGAGCCACCCAGGCATCCCTTCTATATTTTTCTTATGCTTCAATGAAATCAAGCTAATGTTTTTATATAATTCCATGTCAAAAGAAAAATATAATGGAGATCCCCAAATTTCTGTTGAGAGTGAACTACAAATTTAACTGTATAATATTTGAGAGCATACTCTGGTATACATATATTAAAGAGCTAACACAGTTTAAGGGCATAGCTACTGTTTTTAAAAGGTTAATTGGATTGTTGATTTAAAGATTATACCAAATAAATACTGGTCTAATGGCCTATTTTGTTGTTGTTGCTAAATACTACTAAAGACCATAACTTTGTTTTCTATAACCTCCAAATTCTAACAAAAACTAATAATATCCATAGAGCAATTTACAGAATACAGAGCACAATAATACATGTTGTCTCATTTGATCCTTATGACCAAAGTCCAGTGAGATAGGTTTTGGGACCAAAAATTACCTTATCCTCATTCTATACTGAAGAAATGGAGACTAAATGACTTGTCCTGCTCACATCATAATTATGGGTCTTTGAATTCCAAGCCTAACAGAATTTCACTGCACTTGATGTAAGTCATCCAAGTGATAATACATAAATGTATCTTTGGCATGTCAAAAGCAGTATAAATATTATCATAATGAAATTTTGGTATGTTATTGTTTTCTAAGCTCTGGTCAATGATCCACTAAAAATTTTTTTAAGTAGTTCCTTTTATATCACAGGGATATAGCCTCAAGCAAGATAGTTACAATTTGTTATACCCAGCTCTTATCACAAATAAACTAATGAAGTAGGATAAAATGTAGTATATTTTTCTAATTTAAAGAGATTCTTAAAATTTTCACATATCTGCTCTAAGAAGCAGAAAAAGAAAATCATTCTTAATACAGGTTGTTGAATATTCACTTACCCAACTAGTATACAAAGATCTAACTTCACCCAACAAGCACGTAAATACTTCTAAGAATTGCTCTTCACCTTTTAAGTTAATATAAAGTATTGGTACAAGTTTGTGTATATATTTCTTGTGCAAGTTACATATTTATGACTTGCCACATGTTATTCTGATAGAGACATTATTTCACTCAATTTACATTTACATCCTTCAAATTCGTTTTAGGTGAGATTCTCACTATTAAGGCTAAAGAGGGAGTTTTATGACATGAGTAGTTCATATGTAAATATTTATTGAAAAAAATATATTTATTGAAAGACCTACAATGTACTAAGCTCTGTGCTAGCTGTTACTAATCAATTGTTCCTTGAAACCAATTATTGTTTTGAGTTTATATTACCCTTTGCTTTGATTATTGAATAAAGTAAATTAAACAGTATTGGTGAAATCAAAGTACTTTTTGAAAGCCTCTTGATTATATATTAACATTTTAGAGACAACTATTATTTTCTCAGTTGTCAGCTGAACAAATACTAAACATTATCACATGCCAATCAAAACACAAATTAAAGTTAAACATATGGTAAGAAAGCTGTCCCAACTTGTTCAAGTTGGTTTAAGAGAACTGAGACTTTGCAATTACTGGTTTGACATAGATAACAGATTCTTTAAAAAAATTTAATTTAAACATCAGTTTGATAAATAATGTGACCCAAACTACATATTGTTATTTAAAACAATGCATTGATGATATTAAGTAAATTTTGTGGAGCAAAATTAAGATACTGAGAGTAACTGAAAGGTCAACATAGCATTTATATATATTACAACAGCGAGTTTAATAAAGACTTGTAATGAATATATAAAAAACAGCACAAAGTTAAGATTTTCACAGGGATGTGCACACAACTGTCTACACTTGGCCTACTTGTACAAGAAAATCAATTAACATTTTGGCAATTGATAATATAATGCAGATGGTAATGGATGACAACATCTTTGAGCTCAAACTGGTACCTTCTATTTTAACTTCTTATTTTTGTTTCTGAATGTTTGTTTTGTTCCTTTCATGCTGTTCTCAGGAGAGATTCTCAGAAAAAAAGCCTATGAATTACTGAGTTATTATATAAATGAGTTGTAAGTTTGGCCTTCAGAGGAAAGGTTTACTTACTAATTGTCAGTTATGAGGGAATTCAGACCCTGCTTATCCAGTACTAACTCCAGTTAGTTCCAAGGACAAAGACAATGAAGACAGAGGAAAAAGAAAAATGCTTTGGGGCTAACTGTTCAAATATGTTCTATAAAGAGTTAATCATAAACATAAGATATATGTACTTTGAAAAATATGATATACAAATCATCAGAAAACTTTTTTTGCAACACCCAATTTCTTAGTATTTTTCAAAAGAAAAGAAAAAAGTACACATGAATTAAACACATGTCAAGGAATGTACTATAGTAGCCTTCAAACAAATCTCTTAAATCCTTAATAATCTTAATCCCTTATATTTCACAATGCTTTACAGTTTTCAAAGAGCTTTCATATGATTTTTCATTTGACTCCCATTCAACAACTTTGTGAGGTAGGTACTTATCTTCTATCTTCATTTATAAACAAGGGAACTGAGGCTCAGAGAAGGGTACTTGATAAAGGTCAAAAATTGGCACATGGGAAAGCCAGGCTTCTCTAGAGTTTAGAATATTTTTCAAAATGTGATTCTTGTATTACCTGCATTAAGAATCACCTGTAGTATTCTTACAACTACAGACTTTAAAGTCCTACTATCTTTGACTTACTGAGTAAGAATCTTTAAGAGTGGTGCCCCAAATTCCACATTTTATAATGGACAATAAAGTGAAGAATAATTGCATATCAGGTAATGATATAAAAGCACAACATTAAGTCCAGCTAGATATTTATGTGATATAATATGATGCCATCAGCTCATTATCAGGGGGCTAGTTTGAAACAGCCTGCAGCTTGATTACAGATTAGAACCACCTAGAAAGCTTTAAAAAGAAAAAAACCCAATTCTCCTCTGAATGAGAGGAAGGTGTTGAACATTAGAGGTTCCCCAAGTAATTCTTATCTGTAAGCAGGACTGAGGACCACTTATTTAAATATGCTATTCTATAAAACACATCCAGCATTTTCCATAATTTTTCTTTCCCTTATGATAAATTTCATGCCTAATAAAGTTGATAGTTTTTACTGTAAATTATTTAAAGATTACATGACAAAATGTCAAACATTTTTGAATTGATATTGGTAAGACTAAAAGATACTTTACAGCAAGACTAATCATGCTTCATTTAGTTACAATGATTTTTCAAATATCTCAAATTAATCACCACTTTGGACTTAGGTTATATATATTTCAACTGTAAAAAAAAAGATCTAGAATCTGAAACAAGAATGTGGGACAAAAAGCTATAGCCTCATGGCTACTGGGAAATGCAAATACAAACAATCAAGTCACTAATAGGAGGGGCCTGGGTACCAAGATCTGGCGGCTTTGGCAAGATCACATCTCACTGTAGAAAAATACAAACAATGAATATAGAGAAAACATTTTGCCATTTGTAATTGTGGTTCCCACAAAAAAGCTTATAATGTATGATGCTAATCTAATTACATGCCTCCATGGAACAGATCTGAACATGGTGTTCTCTGTGAATCAATACTACTACATGGGAAAAGATGGCTACAAATTAAACTTCTTCCACCATGCATATGGTTAAGTTATAAAAACACAGCCAGTAAAAGTAATATTTACAAAAGTAGTAAAGACAGCACAATTATAGAGAAAAAGATGTCCATCTCCGCTTTTATTCCACTGCTAATCCTAATCCTGTATGTCTCTGGATGAAGATTATTTTGATAGGATTTTTTTGAAGAGTCTTCAATGGACTATTCAGATTCTTCTGTTGATCTTATATCTTATTAGCTAAAATACCCTTGCTGATTTATCAAATTCTCCTACAGTTTAAAAACATAGTTCTTTTTCAACTTAGTAGAAAGAAAACTACAAAGTCCAACTATTCATCTGAGAAATAAACCTTGCATAGAAAATTTCCTTAATTCTGAAATTTTGTTTTTTTAATACAACTACCAGAATGTTATCTCACAGCTAGTTGATATCATATGAAAGTTCACTACAAAGCAGTCACCACATGTTTAGGGTTTTTCTAAATATAAAGATAAATGGGTTTATAAAAATGCTTACCAGACAAATAATTATCTTTTCACAACCTAGAAATAAGAATTATTTATGTGATGATATAATTATTAGCATTTTTGATGCCTTGATGTTCCAAATTTGATGCAATATAAAAAGCATAAATTTATTTTTCTAGTGGACACAATCTGTACCTGACTGAAAGCATGATAACAGTGAGTTACAGCAATCAGTCACGCAAAGGCAAAGAATAAAATCTGCTTTTTAAACAGCACAGGTTTTCCACCTTCAGACAAGTTAAGCACTGGTTCCATCTTCTTCAATAACTCGATTCATGCTAGTACCATGTGTGATGTGAGTCATGGGATTACTACTGAGGTCTCTGATGCTGCTATGTCGTGACTGTTCATTGAGCCGATGAGAACTACTGTGCCTGGAGTGATCCGTCAGTCGTGACATGCTGCCATGAGGTAGTCTCTCTTCCATTCCTCTATAACTGCAGGGAGTGTACCTAACATACAAGAGTTAATTTTGAAGCAGGTAACACAACACACGAGACAATAAAACTAAGAATTGTCATGAAAATGCCTCATTAAGTAAAGTGATTAGGAAACCAACAAGTTACTACCAACTTATGATTTACAGTAATTTCAGAAAGTAGATTTATTCACATGGTTGACCAGAAAGGGAGAAACCCATCTCATTCAATTCAGAATTAAGGTCTTATTCCTTGCAAAGGGACAGAAGCTAAGATTAAACAGAGTTGGCTGATAAACAGCTATGTGCAAAGTATGGATACTTTGCTCATTCAAATGAATTTTGGGTTATGGGGTGGGTTCTGGCAGAGGAGAACAATATCAGAAGAAATACAGCATTGTCCCTGGAAGTCTATAAGGCTGGTTATAATCAGTAGTACAACATACTCAAATTTTACTGAAAGACTAGGGTTGAAAGAGGGAGCATATGAAATTAGAGGAGAAATTAGTGTATTTCTAAAAAAAAAAAAAAGTGAATGAATTAGCAAGCAATGATGACAGTATGTGCTGACAGCTTCTTTCTAGATACCCCAGTTAACAGCTAACCAACTACCTACCTGTAAATGTCTTAATTATTTTTCATTAGGGCTTGAGGCTGTGAAGATGCTATTTCATAGAAGCTACATCTACTTAAGTATTCTAGTAACATCCTCAAAACATTTGTACCCTATATTCCAGATAAAGCAAATTCTTTTTTTTTAAGATCTTTTATTTATTTATTCATGAGAAACACAGAGAGAGAGCAGAGACATAGGCAGAGGGAGAAGCAGGCTCCTCACAGGGAGCCTGATGCGGGACTCGATCCCCAGACCGGGATCACACCCTGAGCCGAAGGCAGACGCCCAACCGCTGAGGCACCCAGGTGTTCTGCAAATTCTCTATGTGTAGCCCAAGACTCAGCCTTTGAGAAGTACAATGTATGTGAACTGGGCTGCAATGCTTATTGCAGGCAGGCAGTCTTCTCTCCATTATTGTGCTTATCTTGAAACGCAACAGTGGGAGCATCAAAGATAAGAAAACATACATTTGTATACACCTCTTTGTAAAAAAGTAATTTAGGATAATCAAGCTTAAAGAAAATGTAACCGAATATAATTTATACCTTTGATTAATATATATAACTTATTTCTAAAATTAAAAAGGATTTTTTAAAATTAAAAAGCAGGTCATTCCTTTTTAAAATAGTCATCAGGGATACCTGGGTGGCACAGGTGGTTAAGCATCTGACTTTTGGTTTAGGCTCAGGTCATCATTTCAGGGTTGTGAGATCAGCCCTTTGTGGGGCTCCATGCTGGATTTTCTCTCTCTCTCTCTCTCTCTCTCTCTCTCTCTCTCTCCCCCCCTCTGCCCCTCCCCCCACCGCACCCCCTGCTCACATGTATACTTGTTCTCTAAACAAATAATTTTTAAAAAATTCATCAAAAGAATGAATCATTAGGAGCTGAAGACCTACTGGCTGTCAAAAATCATTCATCATGTTTTCACAATAATTACAAATTTCATGACTCAATATGAATCATTTATAAAATTTAAGATTTTATTATTTATTTATTAAGATCTAGATCAATTAAAAAAATGTTTTATTTATTTATTCATGAGAGACGGAGAAAGAGAGGCAGGGACACAGGCAGAGGGAGGAGTAGGCTCCACACAGGGAGCCTGATGTGGGCTTGATCTCCGACCCCAGGATCACACCCTGAGCCGAAGGCAGACACTTAACCACTGAGCCACCCAGGTGTCCCAATTTAAAGATTTTTAGAGACTTATTCATACACTACTGAGGTGATCTAGTTTTATAAAAGTGCTTGTCAAATAATGTTTGTGTCAGATCACAAGAGTTTAGATTGAGGAGTCCTGGGGTGCCTGGGTGGCTCAGTGGGGTAGGCATCTGCCTTCAGCTCAGGTCATGATCCTGAGGTATTGGGATGCAGCCATTAGGTTATAGGCTCCCTGCTCAGCAGAGAGTCTGCTTCGCCATCTCCCTCTGCCCTTCCTCCCAGCTCATGATCTCTCTCTCTCTCAAATAAATAAATATTTTCTCAAGAAGTTGAGTTCTTTTATTTCTATTTATTTTTATTAAAAGATTTATCCAATCATTTTAGAGAGAAAGAATGAGAGAGCACATGAGTGGGAGGGGGTGCAGAGGGAGAGAAGCAGACTCTCCACTGAGTGCGGAGCCCCCACGGGGTTGATCCCACCAACCGGAGATAATGACTTGAGCCAAAATCAGAAGTTGGAAGCCCAATCGCTGGAGCCACTTAGGCGCTTCTATTTTTTATTTTTTTTAAGATTTTATTTTTAAGTAAGCTCTACATCCAGTGTGAGACTTGAACTTCCCACCCTGAGACCAAGAGTTGCATGCTCCACCAAGTAAGTGGAGTGCCCCCCAGAAGTCCTTTTAAAATGATAAAAGAAAGCATGTCTTTTGTTTCCAGTTTGAATAAAGCAAAAAAGAAAATTTAAGAATGAAAAAATGCATTTTAAATATTTAAAAAATCTTTTATGTTAAGTAGGTAAAAGTATTTAATTCTTTTCTATTAAAAGATATTTCACATTCAGGACAAATAGTTTTAAATTTGATTTGTATATTTTGGTAAAATTACACTGTTTGCAAATGAAAATATTTCAGAATGAGCTTGTTATTCTAACTAATTACTAATTACTAACTAACTACTAATTACTAATAGTAATTACTATTACTATTCTAACTAATAATTACTATTACTAACTAAAATAATCATAATTCTTGTCCTAAAGTGAGTGAAAGATTTTTCCAAATATAATTTGCCAGGTAATTTTGAGATCTTAAACCTCTCAAATGACTTCATAAGTATCTACTTAAAATGAATATGGCAAATGGAAAAAAAGCAAAGTATGATACAGTTTAATGAATAATATCAAAGTAATTTAAAAATAAAAACAAATCATTATTTAAAAATATGAATTGGGTATTTTCTAAAATAAAACCTAAATCTTTGGGTCTAACAAATAAGACTCAAAAATATATTTTCCATAGAAAAAATTACTATGCTGAGTTCTTATGTTTATTTATTTAAGTGAAATATTAAGGTTATCCACAAAATTCTAGAATATGAACAACCTGCCTATGGATAATTAGGAATCAACTACACAGAAAAATAAATTTAATTATAGCATTTAATCTCAATCGTATATATGGGAATTACCAGATTTATTTATCTTTTGCCAATCATTTAAACAACTGTGACTGGGGTGCTTGAGTGGTACAACTGGCTAAGCATCCAACTCTTGGTTTCAGCTCAGGTCATCATCTCAGAGTTATGAGATCCAGCCCTGCCTCAGGCTCCACACTCAGCATGGACTCTGCTCTCTGCTTAAGTCTCTCTAGCTCTCTCTCCCTCTGTCCTTCCTTCCCCTCTCCTTCTGTCCCCTTAAGATTTCTCAATCTTTTTTCTTTCTTTCTTTCTTTCTTTCTTTCTTTCTTTCTTTCTTTCTTTCTTTCTTTCTTTCTTTCTTTCTCTTTCTTTCTTTCTTTCTTTCTTTCTTTCTTTCTTTCCTTTCTTCTTTCTTTCCTTTCTTCTTTCTTTCTTTCTTTTTCTTTTTTTTTTTTTTTTGATTTCTCAATCTTAAAAAAACCACAACACAGGATGCCTGGATGGTTGAGTGTCTGCCTTTGGCTCAGGGCGTGATCCCAGTTTGGGGATCAAGTCCCACATCAGGCTCCCTGGAGCAGCCTGCTTCTCCCTCTGCCTGTGTCTCTGCCTCTTTGTCTCTCATGAATAAATAAATAAAATCTAAAAAAAAAAAACAACCCACAACACTGTGACCATCTACTCTACTATGCAATATAAAAATGTACATTAATTTTAATATAAGCTTAGGAAAAATGATAGGAAAGGTTAATTTGCTGAAAAGATAATACGATATATTCCAACATCAAAATGAAAGAAACATAAGATAACTTAGTCTTTTTCATTCTCTATACTAAGTACTGCCATTAATATAAATGAATTCATTTTGGTTTAACCAGTGTCTCATTATTCATTCCGTAGCTTTCCCTTGTCATGTCACCTACCTATCACCTAACACTCATTCCCAAACCTCCACCTACCTACTCATATACTTCCTTTTCTACACATCATCTCATCTAACCAACAATTACTTATTCTTTGAAGTTGACATACATGTGTAGGTGTATTTACCTTAGTCTACTTTATTTCATGTAGCAATGAGATCAATAAATACCCATCAAGGAGTCTGGACTAGAGTGAATATTGAGAAGCAGGTGTGTGTGTGTGAGATTTCATAACCAGATACTATTAAATGATGAGAACAATGGCTAAAAGATAGTGTTACTTAAAAACTGACAGATAAGAAAGAAATCTCCACGAGATGATTTCTGGAATTATGAAAACCCCTATTTAGACTCTTAAGTCCAACACGGTCTCAGAATCTTTCAGATCTGCTCTTATGTTCTGGCTACGGAAGAATGCCTTATAGTAGGAGTATCTGTGTACCACAGAGAACACCCTTCATAGGCTGTCATTTTAAGTTCTGGGGTCTGAATTCCTGGGAAACACCCGCATCATTTCTTTTTTTTCTTTTTTTAAAAAGTAATCTCGGGCAGCCTGGGTGGCTCAGCGGTTTAGCGCTGCCTTCAGCCCAGGGCCTGATCCTGGAGACCTGGGGTTGAGTCCCACATCGGGCTCCCTGCACGAACCCTGCTTTCCCTCTGCCTATGTCTCTGCCTCTCTCTCTCTCTCTCTCTCTCTCTCTCTCTCTCTCTCTCTCTCTGTCTCTCATGAATAAATAAGTGAAATCTTAAAAAAAAAAAAAAAAGTAATCTCTACACCCAACTTGGGGCTCAAACTGACAAACTCAAGATTAAAAGTTACATGCTCTACCAACTGAGCCAGCCAGGCACCCCTAAATGCCCATATTATTTCTAAAGTCATTAGTTATTTAATAGATTGGTCTATGGATAAATAGGTAGATAGACAGACATACAGATAGATAAACAGATATGGAGATGGAGATATATGCTTAGCACTGTGCTAGGTACTGTGGGGAAATACAGAGATGTCTATCACCTAATTCTCATTCTCCAGAAGTTACAAACGTAGGTGAGGAAAGATAGCTGTATGGAAAATAGGTCATATTCCAAAAAATGATTAAAAAGCAATTAACTGCCATGGATATGGGAATTAAGCAGTCCTTAAAGGATGGGTATGATTTTGATTATGCAGAGAGGTAGGAAACAGCATTACAGGAGTCATAATCTATCTTTTGTTTTTTATGACACTATACTTTTATAGATTCCTTCGTATGTCAATAGCACTTTCTCTGAATCACTTTCTGGCTATTCTTCTTGTATTATTATTACTGTAAGTATTTACACCAAGGTCTCATTCTTGATCTATTCTATGTTTCAAGTAATTCCATCTCATAATTTTAATTATCAATTACCTTATATTAAGGATTATAAACTTTCTTACCTAAGCTCCAGTTCCACTCAGATTACAGAGGCTGAAATACCCTGTATTTTATTGCCTTCAGAAATTCTCTACTCAATATGAATTTATCTTTTATTACCATTCATTCATCCTATATATTTCCTCTAAGTTATTTTCATGGGCCATCTGATCTTTCCCTTTGTTTTTTAAAGATTTTATTTATTTTTCCATGACAGACACAGAGAGAGAGAGAGAGAGGCAGAGACACAGGCAGAGGGAAAAGCAGGCTCCATGCTGGAGCCCAACGAGGGACTCGATCCTGGGTCTCCAGGATCAGGCCCTGGGCTGAAGGTGGCGTGATCTTTCCCTTTTCTTAAGTTCTATAACATCAATCATTTCTAGCACTCACTGTTTAAATTATGTGCTGACTTGTACTATTATATAATTGGCTCTTAGGTAAATGTCTTACCTTTCCTATAAGATTATGCTCCAGAAATGCAGAAATTATACCTTACCTTTCTCCTATATATCTCTTTATACACAGAATGCCATATGCACAGGAGGTATACTATAAATAATTGTTCATTCCTTATTGAAAAGTATGAGGTTAAAAATGTCAAATGTAAAATAATGCTGAGAATTAGTTCACAGAGGCTGGTGTTGACAAAACATATTCTTAAAGACTCTCAAATCCCCTTTCTCCTTGAGTATCTTTTTTTATTTTTATTTTTATTTATTTATGATAGTCAGAGAGAGAGAGAGAGAGAGAGAGGCAGAGACATAGGCAGAGGGAGAAGCAGGCTCCATGCACCGGGAGCCCGATGTGGGATTCGATCCCGGGTCTCCAGGATCGTGCCCTGGGCCAAAGGCAGGCGCCAAACCGCTGCACCACCCAGGGATCCCCTCTCCTTGAGTATCTTAAGATAGGACCCATAAATTACTGCAGAAACTTCCTAACTGGGTTTACTTATAGTCTTTTCTCCTATGTTGTTGCCAAAGTGATCTTTCTAAAACACAAATCTGATTTTATTACCTCAAGGCTCCAAGTCCTTTAATAGGTTCTTACTACTGTCTGGAAAAAAATCTAAACTCTTCATCATGTTTCATCTGTCCAAACATATATACTGTGCTCTAGCTATATACTCTGGTATCTAACTGCCTGTTTGTCCTCCTTGCCTCCATTCATGTGGTTTCCTTGTCTTTAATTTCAACTGCCTCCTCTGTTCCTATTCAAAGTAGAAATCCTGCTTGTGGAGTTTTCTTTGACTTTCAGTAATAAATTAAATGGTATTCTCTGGGATCTCAAAGTATTTTGTATATGGTTTTATTATATCCGTTAAAGTATATTACAATTGTTTACTCTTCTGTCTTCCATCTCTGTGTCCCTAACACTCAGAAGAGGGTTTCTCATATAAGAGTGTCGAATGGAAGGGAAAAGGCAAAAAAAAATGAAAGGATCTTTGAATGAGGTTAAAAACAGGTCACTGGTGATTGTAGAAAGTACAGTTTAGGTGGGTAAGAAGGCAAAAAAAAAAAAAAAAAAGACCAGGTATATGTGAAATGAAGGATGGAATAGGTAGAAAGAAAATATTAAAAATATTCATTTTAAAAATCTGGCAAAAAAAAAAAAGAAAAAAGAAATGGATAAAATAAAAAATATCACTATTTAAAAAAAAAAAACAGAAAGCTGACCAAGTTCTAAGGCAAAAGAAAGCAATTTGAGAGAAAAAACCAGCAGGTTTAAAAGAGTAAGTATAGAAATCATATCCTACACTCAGAGGACAGAGAAGAGAGAGTAAAAGGTGAATGTAAGACAGTTGTGGACAACGATGTTTTAAAGTGAGCATAGAATACTTTCCATTTCAGGCATTAGGATTCCTTTAGTTTCAAAGGCATTTCATTCCTTTAGTTTCCCAAACTAGAAATCTTAAAAACAAAAAACCTCAAAACCAAACAAAAAAACTTTTGCCACATTCCTTCTATCCAGCTGTTATTAATCTATAACCAACTACTTTCATTTCTTCTTTCTACACATCTTTCAAATCACCTTTCTCTTACCCCTGCCACTACTCTACTACCTAATAAGCCCTCATCAACTCTCAACTGAATTACTACGAAGCTCCTAACAAGTTTCTAATTCTAGTGTCTCTATCATCAAATTTAACAAGAATACATATCCAGACTTCTCTCAAACATTCTCTGTGAAGCTTTCTCTGACCCTGTCCCTGACCAGATTTACTCACCCTTCCATGCTACTATTGCTCCTATACAACAGGGGTTGGCAAACTCTGGCTCACAGTCAACTCTGGCCCCTTCCTATTTTTATAAATAAAGTTTATTTGATAAATAAATAAAGTTTAATTGGAAAAGCCACTCCCATTCTAACCGTATATATTTATGGCTGCTTTCATGCTACAACAGCAGAAATGAATAGGTACAACAGAGACCATATGTCTAAAATATTTACTATGTGGCTTTTCATAGAAAAAGTTTGCCAACTTCTAGACTCTATAACCATACTTATATTTTACTTTACTTGTTCACTTAAAATAATAATAGAAGTTGCTATCAGGTACTTACTGAGATAAGCACCACTCCCAGCAATTACACATATTATCTCATTTACTCTTCACAACACTCCTAAAGGGGCAGATATTCCTATTTCCATTTTTTAAAAAAGATTTTCTTTATTTATTCATGAGAGACACAGAGAGAGGCAGAGGGAGGAGAAGCAAGCTCCATGCAAGGAGCCCGATATGGGACTTGAACCTAGGACTCTGGAACCAGTCCCTGAGCCAGAGGTAGACACTCAACCACTGACCCACCCAGGCTTCCCTACTATTTCCACTGTACAGATGAGGAGACTGAGGATCTTCATTCTAGACTCTATGTTTTTAACAACAGTAATACTGTCTATATTATCTTTCTTGAATTTGTTAAGAACAAAGATCATGCCTAAATCATCTTATTCCCAGAGCCTAGCATAGTGCTTGATATAGTATATATTCCATAATTGTTTACTAAATTAATCTTACTAACATCCATTTTAACCCTGGCCTTCTTCCTGCTCAGTACGCTTCAATGCCTCCGTGTTTGCTTACTGCATCAGGTCTGACCATAATCCAAGGCAACTATACTTAGCAAAGTTCAAAAAACTTAAAAATGTCCAACTTCTAGGAGTTTTATGGTTTTGGGTCTTACATTTAGGTCTTTAACCCATTTTGAATTAATTTTTGTATATGGTGCAAGGAAGTGGCCCAGTTTCATTCTCTTGCATGTTACTGTCCAGTTTTCCCAATGCCGCTCATTGAAAAGATGGTTTTTTATCCATTGTATATTCTTGTCTCCCTTGTCATAGATTAATTGAGCCTAAGTGTAGGGGGTTATTTTTGGACTCTCTGTTCTGTTCCATTGATTCATGTGTCTATTTCTGTGCTAGCACCATCTTGTTTTGATTACTACAGCTTTGTAGTGTATCTTGAAATCTGAGATTATGATGCCTCCAACTTTGTTCTTTCTCAAGGTAGCTTTGCTATTTGGGGCCTTTGTAGTTTCATACAAATTTCAGGATTACTTGTTCTAGTTCTGTGGAAACTGCTATTGGTATTTTGACAGAGATTGAATTAAATCTGTAGATTGTTTTGGGTAATACGGACATTTTAACAATATTGATTTTTTTCAATTCTTAAGCATGGACTATCTTTCCATTTGTTGTGTCATTTTCAATTTATTTCATCAATGTTTTATAGTTTTCAGAGTATAGGTCTTTTGCCTCTTTGGTTAAGTTTATTCTTTGGTATTTTATTATTTTTGGTGCAGTTGTAAATGAGATTGTTTCCTGAAATTCTTTTTCTGCTATTTTATTATGAGTGTAAAGAAATGCAACAGATTTCTGTATATTAATTTTGTATCTTATGACTTTACTGAATTAATTTATCAGTTCTAACAATTTTCTGGTGGAGTCTTTAGGGTTTTCTATATATGGTATCATGTCATCTGCAAATAGTGAAGGTTTTACCTCTTTAGTACCAATTTGGATGCCTTTGAGCATAGGCAGTAATCTCTCTGACATCAGTCATAGAAACATTTTTCTAGATATGTCTCCTCAGGCAAAAGAAACAAAAGCAAAATTAAACTATTAGGACTACACCAAAATAAAAGACTTTTGCACAGTGAAGTAAACTGTCAACAAACAAGGCAACCCACAGAATGGGAGAAGATATTTGCAAATGATATATTCAATAAGAGGTTAATATCCAAAATATATAAATACTTATATACAACTCAACACTAGGAAAACAAAGAATCCAATTAAAAGATGAGCAGAGGACCTGGCTCAACATTTTTCCAAACAAGATATACAGATGGCCAACAGACACATGAAAAGATGCTCAACATCACTAATTATTAGGAAGTACAAATCAAAACCACAATGAGATATTACTGCATACCTGTCAGAATGGCTAAAATGAAATAGACAAAAAATAACAAATGTTGATGAGGATGTGGAGAAAAAGGAATCCTAGTGCATTATTAGTAGGAATGCAAACTGGTGGAGCCTTTGTGGAAAACAGTATGGAGGTTCCTCAAAAAATTAAAAATAGAATTACCATATGATCCAGTAATTCCACTCTAGGGCATTTACCCAAAGAACACAAAGATACTAGTTTGAAAAGATATATGCACCCCTATGTTTACTGCGGCATTATGAATAAAGAAGATGGGGTATACATAAACAATGGACTATCGGGATCTCTGGGTGGCGCAGTGGTTTGGCGCCTGCCTTTGGCCCAGGGCACGATCCTGGAGACCCGGGATCGAATCCCACGTCGGGCTCCCGGTGCATGGAGCCTGCTTCTCCTTCTGCCTGTGTCTCTGCCTCTCTCTCTCTCTCTCTGTGTGTGACTATCATAAATAAATAAAAAATTAAAAAAAAAAAAAACAATGGACTATTACTTAGCCATAAAAAGAATGAGATCTTGCCACTGGTGACAACATGGATAAACTTAGAGGGTAAAACACTAAGTGAAATAAGTCAGATGGAAAAAGATAAATACCATATGATTTCATTCACATGTGGAATTTAAGAAGCAAAATAAATGAATAAAAGAAAAAAGAGCCACAAACAAACAAAGACTCCTAAATACAGAGAACAAATGGGTGGTTGCCAGAGGGGAAGTAGGTAGGGGGCATGGCTAAAACAGATAAAGGACATTAAAAGTACATTTTTTATGATGAGCACTGAGTCATAATACATAGAATTGTTGAATCATATTGTATACCTGAAAGTAATAATACTATGTTAATTATACTTCAATTAAAAAACATTTTTAAATACAAATAATGTTCAGCTTTTTCAGAATTGGCTACTCTTCCTTCTTAAGCTGTGTGACTCTAATTCAATATATAAAATAAAGTAAGCTACCAATGAAACTCACCTGCCATCACGGGACCTGTGGAGACTGCCGTGGTAGCTGCTTACTTTGCTGTGGACACTCCCTGCTTTGCTTCTCTGATCATCCACCATAGCAAGCTGAGTTGAAGAAGCATGTGTGGACGTTCCTTGAGTGGAAGTTCCTCTTGATTTTCTTATAATAGGAGTATTTGGATCCCTCAGAAGAGACTGAGCAAAATCAGGTTCCTGTAGTACCTGTCGGCTTTCATTTACTATCCTAGAAAACAAAATACTAAGTTAAAGGTACAGAATAACATCCCTGTAGACCAATAAATGTGACACAGTGACATTATTCTTGAAATTAATTGCTTTTCAAATGTCTTTAGGAGAGATATAATATTGTTGACAGAGGAAAGAATCTGTATTCTAAAGTGGCATGATGGAAAGATGCCTGTATTAGAGTAAGAAAGTCTGGATTTTAGTTCATTAAATACATGATCTCATGCAGGTCATTATCCCCTTTCCTTCATTTTCCTCATCTATAAGATGAAGCTCTACAATTTCATCATTTCTAAAAAGTCACTTTCAATTAAAGAAATTTATGATTCTCAAGGACTTTGAAAAATTTTTTAAAGATTTTATTTATTTGAGAGAGAGAGAGAGAGAGAGAGAGCAAGCACAAGTAGGGGGAGAAGCAGAGGGAGAGGGGGAAACAGATTCTTCACTGAGCATGGAGCCCCGCTGGGGCTTGATCCCAGGACCCCAAGATCAGGACCTGAGCCAAAGGCAGACATTTAACCCACTGGGCCACCCCACTGCCCTTCAAGTACAATGAAATATTATAAAGATACTACAATAAAGTAGAGTAACATTTTCTTGAAGTTTATGGATGTATTAGAGGCCTCACTGTAGTGTGTGTGTGTGTGTGTGTGTGTGTGTATAATTTAAGGAGATGAATTATTGTCAAGAACAAAAGCTTTTAACTGCTATGAAAAGGTTAAAAGCAGATAAATGTTTATGATAATGAACAATGCAGCAATTAAACTGATAAAAGAGTCAGTTAAATAGTCACAAAGATCAGAGACTCAGTTTATGTAAATAAACGACTGAGAATCAGGGATTAAAGTTAGAATCAGAAAAACAATTAAATGAAAAAATAAAGCTCTGACATATAAGGATTTGATCATACGTTGAGAAAGTGCATATATTCTAAATTTTCAGATTACAAAAGGATTGTTGTTACTATTATTGTTTTTAGTGGTGAGGTAGAAGGGCTAAAGAATGGTTGATACTTGTTGGGTACCCACATTGTGCCAGGCATTTTACATAAAGTCTCCTTTGATCCTTCTTAATGTTTTTATTATAGAGATCAATGTTCTAAGAGGGTATCTCTAAGAGGATATTATAGATCTATTGTGAATAGATCTCTATTAAGTATAAATACTGTGATCTCCATGTCATAGATGAAAAAACTGAGGTCCTAAAGGATGAAAGAACTTTCCAAAGTCACACAACAAAATCAACAGTCAAACTTAAGTTTAAATAGCTTGGTGGTGCTTGGGTGTCTCACTCTTGATCTTAGCCAAAAGGCCAAGAAGCAATGCTTAGGTGGCTCAGTTGGTTAAGTGTCTCTTTTTTTTTTATTTTTATTTTTATTTATTTATGATAGTCACAGAGAGAGAAAGAGAGAGAGGCAGAGACACAGGCAGAGGGAGAAGCAGGCTCCATGCACCGGAGCCCGACGTGGGACTCGATCCCGGGTCTCCAGGATCGCGCCCTGGGCCAAAGGCAGGCGCCAAACCGCTGCGCCACCCAGGGATCCCAAGTGTCTGACTCTTGATTTCAGCTCTGAAAATAATCTCAGAGTTGTGAGATCAAGCCCTTCACACTGGCTTCAGCCTGCTTGAGATTCTCTCTCTTCCTCTCCCTTTGCCCCTCCCTCACACTCTTGCACTCTAAATAACTTAAAAGCTAAATGTAAGGTAATGATAAAATATATTTATAATGATAAAATATTTTATATAACATATCTATATATGACACATAACATATATATAACACACACACACATACACACATATATATACACACATATCTCAAATCAAAGTTTCAAAAACTAGATAGAAGAAAGAACAAGTCAAAGACAGTTTAAAAAAAAGCAACCAAACAAGTATATGTTTCTCTGGTCATCAATGGCCCTAATCATATAATCATACATCCCAAGTCAGTCTTGGTTGCTAACGTTATTTTCTAAACTTATTTTTTTTAATTTAATTCAGACTGACATCTGGTCATGCCAAAAATTTACTCCATCTTCAAATGGTAAAGTTTTTTCCCCTCATTTCATAGATAAGAAAATAGAGAAATTAAATGATACGATCTAGATAATTCCAAAATAAGATTTCTAAAAATATTTCAGTGTCAGAATTACTAAACACAATCTTAAATGTGGCTTCACTTAGGGGGAAAACACTAATTCAATTAGCACAATTTTAGAAACTAATCTCTTTATAGCATAGTACATAACAAAAGGGATAAGAGCAAAGACGAGAGTCTAGAGTCAGACTACTTGGGTCTGAATCTCAATTCAGCATTCACTATGAAACCCTGATTCCATGCCTCAGTTTCCTTCTCTATAAAATGATGATCTCTCTTACAAGGCTGTTTGAAGGATTAAATGGTTTAATAATATATAAAATGCTTAGAACAGTACTTGGAGAATTTAATGTGCTCAATTAATTGGTAACCATTATCACAATTACCTTATAGCTATTTCTCAAAGGCTAAAGCAGACAAATGCTAGAGATAGCTATTGGATGCTCACACTCGAGCTCCAGGATAAAGAACTGCCACTCTAGTCTAAGGCATAGTCCTGGCTTGTAGGACCACAATGACTTTGTTAGGTGGGGATCCATGGTCACAGAAAACCAAATAGAAGGGTCTTGGGAATTCTAACCAGTTTCAAAAGGATTCTGGCCCAACCAGCACCCAGCAAATAACTAGGAGTAGCCCCATAAGAGTGGGATTAGTTCTATCTAGAATTTCCAATATAATGCTATTAAAGAATTGTTTGTGTATGGTCCAGAGATGACCAGGAATGTTTAATACAAGCCATTTTCCTCAATATTATCTTTTAGTGTGATTAAAATGTAAATATTTCAAAGAATACACAGATAAGTCACAGTAAATCCCACAAGGATTTTTCCATGAAGGCAGGGACTTGGCATCCCTGGTATCACAACATAGTTCGTGGTACATAGTAAGCAATCTATCAAGACATTCTTAAAAAATGAATGCCCAGGAAACACATTTTGTTGTTGTTAAATAACTCTTATTCCCTTCTTTCCTTCTGTGCTCAATGAAACTGTTACTTAAAGGAGAAATGCATTATCTGGTACCCCTAGTAGCAGCCTCAGATACAGTAGTAAAAAATGTATATTTAGGGGATCCCTGGGTGGCGCAGCGGTTTGGCCCCTGCCTTTGGCCCAGGGCACGATCCTGGAGACCCGGGATCGAATCCCATGTCGGGCTCCCGGTGCATGGAGCCTGCTTCTCCCTCTGCCTGTGTCTCTGCCTCTCTCTCTCTCTCTCTCTCTCTCTCTCTCTCTCTCTGTGTGTGTGTGATTATCATAAATAAATTAAAAAAATTTAAAAAATGACATCATAAAAAAAAAGAAATGTATATTTAAAAATTGGGATTATTTTGTCTCAGTCTAATCTGTGTAACAGAAACGGATAATTACTGGTACTTTAGAAAATACAGATTTTGTTAATGAGGCATTTTAAGTTGTATGGGAAAAGTACATTAACCCATATAAGGCACAATTTAAAATACAACCTGAAGAGTTTTATAGACTATCTCTCAAACCTATTTTCCACGGACTTAGCTTAAGTAAAATCATAAGCATATAGACTCCATTAACTTAGAATTTGAGATAATTCAGGTATAATATCCACATAAGATTTAAACGGAGTAAAAAGTTTGAAATCTTTTATTCCTTTATGAATATTCCAGGGGCTTGCTTTCTTTTGCTTCATGACTAAAGATTCCATAAATATGTCCTCAAGAGATTGCTTTGGCAAGTTTTATATTTTTACCATGACACTCTAATACACAGTGTGGCCAAAGATGAATTATAATAATTTCTTTGATTCACTTCATTATCATTTTATAATATATTCAATATCATTTTTCTATTTTGGCTTTTTTTGGCTTTAATGTATACTTTATCATAATGGAATAACATGTTATCCATATAATTTCTGGTATACTTGGAAGAACAATGGGCAATTGGAAAGGAAGTCTAACCTAATACTTGTATGATTTCGGTCAAAGCATTTAACCTCTGTGTCTTAGTTTTTGATCCATAAAACAGAAATAATACATACCAGTCCTCCCAGGAATATTGAGAAGATCAAGTAATAATATATATAAAAGCATTAATTTGTTTTTAAGAAAATTGTAATTTAAGTTTTTGAAAATAAGAGACTAGATTTCCCTCAAATATTCTGAATTAGTGAGGTATAGATCTTAAGCCTGGTTCTACTTGGTTCTCTTCTTAGATAAACTTTCATTAATACACGCTACTCTGCTAATCAGATTATAACTGGTAGCAGCTGAGGTTACAATCACGTTGAAACACATCCCCCAAATCCAAATTGTTTTCACATAAGCAACACATTTTATGTGAATATGAGGCTTGTGAACATTGTGATTATTTCAACTTACTCTTTTTTCCTACGACCGTGAAAAAAACTGGCCCATTCAAAGCATGTCTTTTTGCTTCCAACCCAAAAAATGGAGGGAATACCAACTATGAGAGCCATCAGGTATTTCATCAGAAAGAGAATCAGGTCTGGACGACTCATTTGAGTAACCTACAAGAAGGGAAAGAAAAATATTTTAAATATGTAAAAAGAACTTTCTATCAAAGGCCATTATCAATATTTTTTAAAAATAATAATTCTACAGACTTTATATTTTCACTTATAGAGTTCCAGAGTTAATTTTCTCATTATATGGAAAAGATACACACTTTGAAAATTTGACATAAGTTTCTATTTTATGTTTTGAGTCTTATATTTTTCTTCTTAGCTCATAATGCTTTTTTTTTTTTAAGATCTTATTTATTTATTCATGAGAAACACACACAGAGAGAGAGAGGCAGAGACACAGGCAGAGGGAGAAGCAGGCTCCATGCAGGGAGCCCGACATGAGACTCGATCCCAGGTCTCCAGGATCACGTCCTGGGTTGAAGGCGGCGCTAAACCGCTGAGCCACCCGGGCTGCCCACAATGCTATCTTCTAAAGAAAAAGATTATTAATGTAGAATACAAGCCATGAATAGGGATAGAGGCTCAAATAATACCTATATTCTTCTTGGCTAATTCTCTTAGTCCTATCATTGGTTATTACAATGTAAGAGTAGGAAAGTAGTAATCTTTTCCCATTTTATTAATTTCTGTTCTTATCTTTTATAGTCCTTCCTCCCGCCTATTTATTTTACTCTGCTGGGTGTTTTCAAGCTTTCTTTTTAACCTATGAGTTATTTATAAGTACATTTTCTAGTTTCTAGTCAGATGAGTTTTTAAAAGTTGCTTTTTATTGTTGGTTTCAAGTTTAATTATTGTGGTCAGAAAATGTGGTCTATTTCATTCTGGTTACCTTAAACTTTGAAGACTTGATTTAAGACACTATGAATTTTTGTAAGTATTTCTTGTGAACTGTAAAATAGCATATACTAAAAAAATATATATATATAAAATAAAACAAAATAGCATATACTTGGGGATCCCTGGGTGGCTCAGTGGTTTAGCACCCGCCTTTGGCCCAGGGCGTGACCCTAGGGTCCCGGGATTGAGTCCCGCATCGGGTTCCCTGCATGGAGCCTGCCTCTCTCTCTCTCTCTGTCTCTCATGAATAAATAAAATCTTTAAAAAAAATAGCACATACTTTGTTGGGTACAAAATTTTCTATATGTATTAGATCAACTTTATTAGTTCTGTCGTTCAAATTTTCTGTATTCTCAATTAATTTTACCTGTTTTATTTTTTAAAAGATTTTACTTATTCATTTGAGAGAGCATGCACAAGCAGGGAGGGGGTTGCAGAGGGAGAGGGAGAAGCAGACTCCCCATTGAGCAGGGAAGCCTAATGCAGGGCTTGATCCTAGGACCCTGGGCAGATGCTTAACCAACTGAGACACCCAAGTGTCCCTACCAATCTGTTTTATTTTATTTTTATTATTTTTTCCCTACCAACCTGTTTTTTTTTAATTTTTTTAATTATTTATTTATGATAGTCATACAGAGAGAGAGAGAGAGGCAGAGACAAGGCAGAGACACAGGCAGAGGGAGAAGCAGGCTCCATGCACCGGGAGCTTGACGTGGGATTCGATCCCGGGTCTCCAGGATCGCGCCCTGGGCCAAAGGCAGGCGCCAAACCGCTGCGCCACAGGGATCCCACCCCCCTACCAATCTGTTTTAATAGAGGCATGGCAAAATCTCTCACATAACTAGGGACTTGTCAGTTTTCCTTCTAATCCTGTCAGTTTTCACTTTCAAGCCTATGTTAGGTGTTTAAATTCAATAATGCTCTAGCTGCTCATTTTGCTTATTAATGCTCTTCACCTTAAACTGTATTTTTATCTGACATTACCAAAGCCAAATCAGCTTTTCACTTCATCATGGCAGCATATTTTCAAGGTGTATCTTTTCCTATTTGCCAATGTATTTCTTTCAAGTCTGTCTCTTTTGGTTATACTGCTTTTAAGTAGTATATGGTTTACTCCCACTAAACCGTACACCACATGAAAAGATGATTTCCCCCCCCTTTTTTAAAGATTTTATTCATTTATTCATGAAAGACACACACACACACACACACACACACACACACACACACAGAGGGGCAGAGACACAGGCAGAGGGAGAAGCAGGCTCCATGCAGGGAGCCTGACGTGGGTCTCCAGGATCAGGCCCTGGGCTGAAGGCAGCACTAAACTGCTAAGCCACCCGGGCTGCCCTTTCCCCACTGTTTTATCCCTACCATCTAGACCAGTGCCAGCATGTAGTAGGTACTCAATAAATACATAGATTTAAAATATACTTGGTTTTATTTTAAAAAATTAGTTAAAATGATCAGCATCTCCATCTTTTTGAGTAAGAAAATACTCCTAGCATACTTTAGCTACCTATATTCTTTATTATTTTCCAGAAATTCAAAACAACCTTTGTAAAAATAGTTATCTTTATTATCTATAACTTTGTTAAAAAGTACACCCTATGCCTACCTTTGGGTTCCCTTCACTTCTTGCTAAAGGATGATCTTTAGAAATTCTTACAAATAAGGTATGCCAGAGATAAATTATTTTAGTCTTTGACAATGTCTTTATTTTGCCCTCAGTCTTGAATGATAGTATAGATGGGTAAAGTTATCTTTCAGCATTTTAAAAACATTAGTTCATTATCTTCGAGTTTCTATTGCTTCTGTTAAGAAGTCTAATTGATAATATTTTGGAGATTATTTCCTCTCTGGTAGCTTTAAAATTTTTCTTTATCCTTTTCACCTTATATTCCCATTGAATGTCTCTCATTGTGATTGATTTTTATTTCTCCTGCTTAGCATACAGAGTGTACTTTTTTATCTAAGGACCCAAGTTTTCAATTCTGGAAAATTCTCAGACATTAGGTTTTTTAGTCATTATTACAGCTTTTTGTTCTATAACTCCCATTAGATGTGTATACTGAAGTTCCTCAATCCTAATTTTTTATGCCTCTTAACTACATAATTACATAATTTTTAGCATTCTATGTCTCTCTATATTCTGCATTCCGGGTGAACCCTTAAGAGGAATTTTCTACTTTACTAATTCCCTCTTCAATCATGTCTATGTTAGGATTCATTCTATCTACTGATTTAAGTTCCATAACTTCAATTCTAAGATGTCTAATTCGTTCTTATATTTGTGTATTCTTATTTCATTTCTGCTAATGTATCTTTATTTCTTATTCTTTTAAAATGGTTTTTATTATTTATCTTTTGGAGAATCCTAAACATACTTTTTTTTTAAGATTTTATTTTATTCATGAGAGACACAGAAAGAAGAGGCAGAGATACAGGCAGAGGGAGAAGTAGGTTCCCTGCAGGGAACCCGATGTGGGACTCAATTCTGGGTCTCCAGGATACACCCTCAGCTGAAGGCAGGCCACCCAGGTGTCCCTAACATACTTATTTTTAAATAAGTCTTTGAAAAATTCGTTTACTACTTTTATTTCATCTGGGAGCAAATCCATCTTCTGACTGTTGATTTTGTTGTATGCTTTCTAGGTTTGGCTTTTTTCTTTTTTGAATTGTGCATTGGAATTTTAGTTTGCAGGTTTGAGAATTTTCCCTCTTCTCCTTTCTCTCCCTCTCTCTCTCCCTTCCTCCCTCCATTTATCTTAGCCTGTCTCATGAGTTTTTGTCTTCACCAGTGCACACAGGTACATCTTCAAAAACTAGGTTCCAAAAAAACACAAACAAACAAACAAACCAAGTTCCATATTGGTGACTGTGAGCTTCAGACGTTATTGCTTACTGGGAACTCAGTACTGAATCATTGCAGTTTGGCTTAAGTATTGGTCTTACAGCTGTGCTGGCGACCTCACATCTCTAGATAAATATTTTTATATTAACTACAGCTTCAGGGAACAGTTGCTATTACTTTTTACACAAACTTCCTTTCAGGAGCAGGGAGCAGGGAGCAGGGGAGCCTCATTTCCAATTTCTACTTTTAACCAATGAGGCTAATTCTAGCCCTCTGACTTCCATATGACACACTTCCCATTATACCCCAGAAACTGGATGTCCAATCACCTCTAGCTGGCGTTCAAGAGGCCCATGTTTTTCATCCTAGTCATCAATTTGCATTTCTTTCTTTTTTTTTTTTTTTGTGATAGTCAGAGAGAGAGAGAGAGAGAGAGAGGCAGAGACACATGCAGAGGGAGAAGCAGGCTCCATGCACCGGGAGCCCAATGTGGGATTCGATCCCAGGTCTCCAGGATCGCGCCCTGGGCCAAAGGCAGCTGCTAAACCGCTGCGCCACCCAGGGATCCCTCAATTTGCATTTCTATTATACAAATAAGTTTATTTTGTCTTTTAGACTGATTACATTTAAAAATTTTTATTATGGTTTACATATAACTGATTTTATGTTTTATCTATAACTGCACATGATTAGAGTTAGCCTGGTAAGCTCAAAACATAGAACTTAAATTATACTTATAACCTAGAATTAAGGTGTAATTCCTTTAGAATTTACCTAAAAATCAAAAAGCAAATATTTATAGATCATCCACTACTCTAAGAATAATTCTGTTCAAAACCCCGTGACTTATAAAACAGATGTAAGGTTTGATTAATGTTCCTACCAAGCTGATAATCTAAATGAAAATGCAAATTAAAAAAAAAACCACTGAATAGTTAAGAACTATAATTAAGAAGCAAGTGAAGAGATACTAAAGCAGATCATAAATAACCTCCCCATTAAAAAGTACAAAGGCTTCCTATTGTTTCATTTTCTAAAAAATGTTATTCTTAAGTAATCTCTATACCCAAAATTGGGCTCGAACTCATAACCCCGAGATCAGGAGTCACATACTCTACTGACTGAGCCAGACAGGTGCCCCTGTTTCACATTTAAAAAAAAAATACTTCTATATATAGCATCATTTATTGATGATCTCATACATTACAAACCTTTTTATCCCCTCCCCCCAGCTTCTATAATACTGCATAGTCAGATTACTCTCCTAATGAGGCATTATTTTCTTACTTCATTACTTTTTTTCTTGACTTCCTACTCCTGCTCTTCTACCCTTTGCTCCCCCACTACCCTCTATACAAGAGTTCTTAATGTCACTCCTCGATTCTCTCTTTACACTTTCAACTAATCATTTAAACTTAGAAGTCATCTACTCATATTCTTTACCTAATTTGCTTTCAATATAGTTGTTCTGTGAATATAATTGGTATGGTGGTATTGATAAAATAATACAAGTATGCCTCTTCCATGTTCAAGTAGCTTTAGCTATTCTCCCCATGTGTCCTACTTTTTTGCTACCAAGGACAAGGCTACCATTCCAAAAGTCCCAGTCAATTTGATAAGATGCCCTGCCAGAAGCAAAACTTAAAAACATGGTGTAAGTATTGGGAACCATGAGACAAAAAGATATCCAGAAAATCCAATAAAATCAATAGAAAAAGGAAACAATCAAAGGGTTCAGTAAGTTGGGCAAGATTAATATAAAGAAATCAAATGTTTTCTTACGTATCAGTAACCAGAGAAGAAACATAATGAAAACAATTTCATTTATAATAACAAACAAAAGCAAGAAATATCTAGGAATAAACCCAGCAAGAAATACAAGAAAATGATAAAATGCTATTAGAGAACACAGAGAAAAACTGAAATACTAGAGATACAGTCCATCTTTCTACATGCAAAGATTTAATGTTTTAAAGATGTCAATTCAATTATCCCCCAAATTAATCCTATAAGCTTGGTACAATCCAAAAAAGAGCAATAGGATTTTCTCATGGAATATTAAAAGTATATGATGAAAGTATTTCAAATGGGGAAAATATCATAGATTATTTAATAAATGATGTTACTATGGTTGGCAATCCACCTGGAAACAGTAATTTAGATGCCACCTCTCACAAGAAAAAAAATAAACTCTAGACAGTTAATAATAAATCATAAAAGTATTAAAAGAATGAAGAACATTTTTATAATGGCAGTGCAGAAGGCCTTTTTAAAAAAGTAACATGAAGCAAAAAAGACATAAAAGGAAAAGACTAATAGTTTTGAATGCTAAAAACTTAAAACTTCTGCAGAACAAGAAATATTAAATCAATAGGTTAATGACTAAGTAGGAATATTAACTATATTATGTCAATAAAGCAAATTAAGAAACGGAAACGGAGTAAAAATAGAACAAAGGGAAGAAAATAGCAAATACACACACATACAAGGATATACATATCAACAAAGTTAACAAAACTAAAATAGCTTTAAGAGATTACTTTGCTCAATTCCATTCAAATAAACCTGAAAACAAAAACAAATGGTAGTAAAATATAAACAAAATTAATTATATAAATAAAACTATATGTCTCATTTATGAATTTTTATTCAAATAGAATTGAACCGCAAATTTAAAAGATATGCCATGACCAAAACCAAAAATACAAAGATGGTTCAATATTAAGAAACCAATTTATAAATTCCATACATTGCTGGATCAAAGGGAAAAAATAGATATAATCATTTTCACGTATGCCAAAAGGCATTTGATAAACTAAACACCTATTTTTGGTTTTTTAAGAGTTGTAAAAACATACAAATAGATGGTGAATAAGTTCTTAACGTGACAAAATAATTCTCCCTCAATCCAAAAGTATCATGCTTAATGGGAATACCAGGAGCCACTAAATATTCTCATTAAGGTCAGGAATAAAATAATATGTACCAGCACCACTCTTAATTAACCTTGTTTCAATAGTTCTAACAGACTGAAGTTAGACAAAAGAAATAGATTATGAATATAGAAAGGAGATAAAATTACTTTAATTTATAAGTAATATAATTTTATACTTGGAAAATCTAAGAGATAAGATAAAAACTATTACATATCATAAGCAAGGTGGTGAGGTACAAAGTAAAATACAGAAATCACTTTCATATATATGTAGGCAAAAAAGGGCTTCATTTGCCATTGTATGAGCTTAACCGTGCCATCCTAAAATTCATATGTTGGAAGTCCCTCAAAAGGTGACTTATTTGGAGATAGAGACTTTAAAGAGGTAATTAAGGTTAAATGAGGTTATATGGGTGAGTCCTAAACCAATCTGACTGGTGTCCTTAGAAAAGAAATTTAGACACCTAGACACCAAGGATTCACCATATGAAAAAAGACCATATGAAGAAAAAAAACACTAGAAAAGATCATGTGAGGAAATAGAGATGACTACTCATATAACAAAGACAGAGGCTTTTGAGGAAACCAACTATGGTGACACCCTGATCTTTGACTTCCAGCCTTCACAACTTTGAGAAAATAAGTTTCTGTTGTTTAAACCACCTAGTCTGTGGTATTTTGTTATGGCAGCCTTAGGAAACTAATACAATCACAGTAACAAAAAAGATAAACACCTAGTAAGGAATAAACTTGATAAGATAAATGAGTGATGTACTGGAAGAAGTTTTAAAATGTACTCCCCTTAAAACATGCTCTTGGCTAGAAGGAATCACTATTATAAAAATGCAAATTCTCCTTGATTTAGCCATTAAATTGAACACAATTTCATTAAAATACCAACAGAGTTATCTGGGTATTAAACAGGATGATTTTAAAGTTCATACAGAAGAACAAACAAGTCCATCTAAACAGGAAAATGCTGAAAGAGAATAGAAATATGTAAAATTGAGCTATAATTGTGTAATTAATAACGGGCACAGTTTGAGTATTTAAATGATATTCCAAACTGTTCAGAAAAAAAGAGAAATTATTCAAAAAGTGGATGCTACATAGGTATCTAGAAAAAATTAGCACTGAAGCTATAACATGTCATAACAAGATAAATTTCTAATAGATGAAAAATTCTAATGTAAAAGAAGATTAAATGACAACAAAAAGAAACCACAAAGTTCAAGATGAAAACTTTCATATTCTCAGGGTAAAGAATGACTTTCTAGTTATAACACAAAATCTAGAAGCCATAAAAGTAAAGATAGATAAATCTGACTACATAAAACCCCAACATTTCTGCATGGCTAAAACTTCCTGAACAGTCAAAAGACAAAAAGCTAGTATAAAATTGTTACAAATTTATGGCAGATAAAGGGGCTAATTTTGTTAATAAATAAATTATATAAATAAAAGTCTACTACTTAAAGAAAACTGGCAAAAGATATGAACAGTTTATAGGAAATGAAACACAAATATAAGAGCTCAAGTTCACTTATAGTTTTAAAAATTAAAAATTATTTGATGGTAATCTTACCAATTAGATAGGTAAGATCGAAGTCTGATAGTATGTTGTATTTGCAAATGTGTGGAGAGGTATACTCTCATATATTGGAGATGAAAATTTAAATTCATGTCACATCTATAAAACACAATTTAGCAATATTTATCAAAATTATATCCTTTATGAAGCTAATATAATGTCATATGTCAATTATATCTAAAAAATTAAACCCTTTGATCAAGGAATTCTTTTAAAAATTTATGCTGCAGATCTATTCACATATGTGTGAAATGATATACAAAAACTGTTTGAAATAGTAAAATATTAGAGACAATGTGGTTTATCCAGCGCATGGTATATTATGAGGTCATAACAAATACTGAGGGAACCTTTTCACTTTAGGTATTAACCTCCAAGGTATATTGTTAAGTGACAAAAGCAGGATGGAAAAGTGTGTATAGTTGTTACCATTCAAGTAAAAAAGAAAAAGGAATATACTTGTTTGCACATGTATAATCATCTCTGAAAGTACATATAAATTCCCTGTGACATTCAAGTCATCTTGGGAAGGGCACTAGGCAGGTGGGAGACAGGCATAAATGCGAGACCTTTTCCCATATACTCTACTTTTAGATTTTGACCCATGTTTTTAAGAATAAAAAAATAGAGAACTTCATTTTTCTAAGTCTGAGCATTCCAAAAATAAAAATAAGAGTTGGATGGGATATGAGGAAAAATCCCCATTGGAGGGCAGTATATAAATTGGTATAATATTTCTGATAGACAATCTCATAATACTTACTAAAAAGTGAAATGTGTACAACATTTGAGCCATAAAGTCTTTTTTTAAATATATTCTAAAGAAATAGGTTAATACTAGGAGATTGTTCAAATAAATTAAGATGATTCAAATAACCAAATAAGTAGCCACTCAATAATGGTAACATAAAGTGGAAAAAGGAAGATATAGTGATATGCTTGTAAATGTTTAACTGGTTCTCTAGATGGAGAGTCCTGTTTTGCAGCATCTACAAATTTTGTAGTATAAATTCACCAACCATGCCACTTGCAAGTTACCAGTGTGACATCACTTACTGTGAAGTCATGAAGAGATAAGCACAACTATCTCCTGTGAGTCTGTGTAAGCCAGCTCTAGTACACTACTAAGGGTAGATGAATGTGTCAAATATGATCACATTTATAATTTTAAAATTCTATATAATATCTATTATTTATATACATGTCAAATATGACTTTTTGGTGTTTTTGTAAAATGCCACTATAGATTGTTCTAGTTATCTATTAGTGAGTAAGAAACCACACCAAAACTTAATAGCTTAAAACAGAAACTTATCATCTCTGAGTTGACTGGGTTCATTTGGGTAACTCTCATCTGGGTTGTCACATAGTTGCAGTTGGATGACAGATGGGACTGGAATCATCTAAATGTAATATTAAAATGAACATATATATAAGTATTTCTTCACTGAAATACTTGGAATCTCAGCTAGGATTGCTGGAAAAGGTGAGAGCTGGATGGGATCTCTCTCCCACTCTCCTTCTCCTCCTCACTTCACACAGCCTTACCGTATATCTCATGACTAGTTTGGAATTCCACACTTTGTGATTTCAGAGCAGGTTGGCTTCTTACTAGAGGCTGCTTCCTCCCACAGCAAGCATTCCAAGAATACTTGGAAAAAATGGCAAAGCTTCTTATGACTTAGCTTCAGGGTCATACAGAATCACTTCTGCTGCATTCTACTAAACAAAAGCAAGTCACAAAGCAAGTCCAATTCAAGGAAAAGAACTACACAAGAGCAAAATGTGTAGTTCATTGGCTGGAGGCAAGAGAATGTATATCTCTAGAGAAGCTATCAAAGTGTTAGAAAAATATAAATACTGGTTATATTGATGGGGAGGTGTGTTTTTTCTCTGAATATGTTTTACAATAATTTTTTCCTGATATTCTGGAATTTTTTATTAAGTGGAGAAAACCATATGTATATAATAAACATTATAAAATATATTAACCAGGAAAACTTTTCATCATATTAATGGAATGCCAAAAACTCATGTCATATAACATAAATCTGGATTATGGTAGTATCAGTAAATGTTTTATAAATGAATTCTCTAAGGAAAATATATAAATTATATTCATATTTAATAAAGTATATAGTGAATATTTAAGCTTCAGATAAACAGATCAATGATCAACTACATTGAAAACATGATGATGAACTGTACAGGACTCAATGCCCAGGATTTATATTCTGCATTTATACACACACACACACACACACACACACACACACACACACACCTTTTTGTGACTTCCCTGCATTTTCCACTATGGCACATTATTTCTTAAACACAGATTTTCACATGGTAATAAGAACAAATGACTACAGGTAGTATATAAAATGAGTTAAAACATGTAAGGGACTTAGAACTGTACTTGACACCTAATAAATACTCAAACATGTGGTATATGGAGTACTATTATCCCAAAAGATACTAAAAGGTCCATAATAAGATAGTCCATGGTAAAATAAAATTTTGATATTATAATCCTTCCTTGGAGATTCACATGCACATTCGGGTAATTAGGGCTCTGAGAAGTCCTGAAGTAAGCAACTGTTTATCTTCATTCATCCTAGTGTTTCTCATGCTATTATATACACTTAAATTACCCCACCTGAAAACTAAAGAGGTTACAATAGGTAAATCCTAAGTTTATCCTAATAATCTATAACCCTATTAAGCTTGAAAATTTTCTAGGGGAATTAGAGCCTAGCCTCTAATTTTTTATTATGTCTATCTTATTTTGCTCCAAAAGCTATTCTCTATTATTTAAAAATCTATCATACTAGTTAACACATACATTTTAACCATAATTCTATACATTTCTGACTCACAACGAAGAGAAAGCAAGTTCCTATAAAAATGGAGGGAGATAAGGGGAAGAATGAGGCTATTGAGAGGCATGTTTCAAATCACGTCAGCCTGTATTTGGTGAATGGTGAAAAAACAATGACTGAAGAAAAACAACTATTTGTAAATGTGAGGAAGAAGGCCAAAAACATAAAAATTAAAACTAGTCAAACTGTAAAGTATGGAGGGAGATTTAATCAGAGTTGAGCCAGAATCAGAGGTGTTATGTAATGTGAAAAGAGCACTGGCCGGAGCAACGTGACCTTGGTCAAATAATTTAAAGAACAGGGATGCCTGGATGGCTCAGTGGTTGGGCTCTGCTTTCAGTTCAGGGCGTGATCCTGGAGTTCAGGAATGGGTCCCACATAGGGCTCCCTAAGGGGAGCCTGCTTTTCCCTCTGCCTGTGTCTCTGCCTCTCTATGTCTCTCATGAATAAATGAATAAAATCTTAGAAAAATAATTTAAAGAATAGCAGGCTTGAACTTAATGACTTTGAGGTTGCCTTCAATTACAGATGACTGATCATCTGCCTAAAATACTTTTCTTCAGAGATCTTATACAGTCTAATCCCTTTTATATATATATATGTGGAATCAAAGTCGAGGGAGGTGAATTGATTTGTTCAAGGTCACTAATTCAGTAACTTAAATACTGAGTGCCTACTGTGTTTCTGGTACAAGACATACAACAGTAAGTGAGTCAGAAAATTCTCTGCCCCACTGAGCATACATTCTAGAGAGAGGTGGCAACAGAGTGAGGTCAGAGTGTTGCCAATTGACAAGGAAATAAAAAAATATATATAGTATCATGGAGTAATTAACTCAGAACTAAAGCAGGGTAGGGAATGGGGTTTGGGGGATAGTGCAGTGCATGGGTCATATATTTTCGATCAAAATTGTGAGAAAAGGTATCTCCAAAAACACATTTAAACAGGGATTTGGAGTATACTCTGCAGTAGGAGTGTTTTAAGCAGAAGGAACAGCAATGACAATAATCCTGAGAAAACAAATCTGTTGTTTCTTAAGAACAGTAACAAGGAGACCAGCGTAGCTAGAGCTAAGCAAGCAAGGAGAAGAGCAGACAGTGTAAAGTCAAAGAAGTAGGCAGGAACCACATTAAATACGACCCTGCAGGCAATAGTAAAAATGATAAATTTTATTCTAAGAGTCATTGGTGGGTTTTGTTTGAAGGCACAACATCCTCTCATTTATGTTTTAAAAAGTTCACCCTGGCCACTGTGATCTCTTGATCACATGATCACATGATTTCAGGCTTGTGAGATAGAGCCCCTCCATGCACTCAGCATGGAGTCTGCTTAGATTCTCCCTCTCCCTCTACCCCTCCCAGCTCATTCTCTCTCCCTCCTTCTAAAATAAATAAATCTTTAAAAATAAATAAATAAAAATAGGCCTATAATGAATTGCATGACCATGGATTTTTTTTCTGAGGAAAAAACCCACCAAATACCTTAGTTCCTCATACAATTAAAATGGACAAAGGAGAAACTTTATTCTCTCATTTATAATTGCCCTTTTAAAACACCTTAACAATGCAAAAAAACCTCACCTGATATATTTCTTTGATCTATTTACTGGGAACTAAAAGAGAGTCCCAGAAAAGAAGGAAACAATCACCATCCACTCTAAGCTCCTTAATTACTGTAATTTTTCTACAACAGTCTGGCTAGCTGTGAAAAGCCTACATACACTCTACTGAATAACTGATCTCCCCTAAAGCCATCTAATTTTAATCAATAGAATTTTGCAATATGACTTTACTCAACCATTATAGGAAGGTATTTTTCCATATTTTGTTTTTCCAAAATTAGATCCTAATTCACCAAAGACTTAAATTCTTTTTAATTATATAGAAAAAAAATATTCATCCTAAGGGAGAAAAAAGCCTTGCAAAGAAAAAAACCACCAAGGGTGTATTTTTGGCTGTTGTACTGACCTAAATTCAATTATTGTTTCTGAGAGACTTTGGCTCTGAATCAGGTTGCAGAGTCCTTGGCCATTTTCCCTATCAAATGGAATCTATACTGGTGGATACACATATTGCATTAGGTTTGCTTTCATTGTATTTATTATTTATTTAATGTCATCTTATATAACCTTCTTTTACATTATTTTCTGTCTGGTTTGCTTTCTTTTTTAAAAGATTCATTACAAATGTTGGCTTACATTAAGCCTGTGGTTCCCTAAAGCCCACATAAAAATAAACTGTTGATCAGGCTCATACGGAATCTATCATGGTGGTAAGTGACAACAGTTTTAGAATGGAGGTCAGACTCCAAATTTTGCACTGATTATACTACATTGCTTTATCTGCCTTTTATTTTGCTTTGAAAGGTCACCTACTTGCCCCATCATATATAAAGACTTATGGTAAGCTATAGTAATTGAGACAATGGTAGAAAATTAAGGACAGAAAACAAACTATGGAATAGTGAAACAAGTTTCACATATGGAAACTTGACATATGACAAAGGCACATTACAGATCAGTAGATAAGACTAGTCAATAAATAGCACTAATTGGATATATACATATTTAAAAATGGTATTTCCCCTGAACACCAGATATAAAAATAAATTCTATAGTTTAAAAATCCAAATCTGGAAAGCAAAACTTTAAAACTGCTGGATGAAAACACAGATTAATATTTTTTTTATAACCATTAGATGGAGACTTCTTAAAATACATTTTTAAAAAACAAAGAAAAAATACATACATTAAAATTTTAAACTTCAGCTCAACAAAGGACACCATTAGGAAAGTAAAAAGCCAAGCTAGATATCTGTGACATATAAACTGACACGTGTAATCCAGAAATATATGTGTGCATATTTGTTTGTGTCTATTAAAAAAAAAAAAAGCAATTCACAGAAGAGGAAATCTAAATAGCTAATAAACATAAGAAAAGAAGTTCAATCTCAGTAGCAATACAAATTTGGGAATTTGGAAAATTCCCACATTAGGGAAATACAAATTAAAATAGGGTGACAATTGCCAATAAGATTGGCAAAAATTAAAAAGTCTGATGACACCAAGCAATGGAGGATGTAGAACAATGAGAACTCTCTGTATCTTCATATGGGGTTCTAAATTGGTATAACCAAAAAATAAAAAAATAAAATAAATAAAAAAAAATAAATTGGTACAACCATTTTGGAAAGCAATTTGGCAACATCCTAGTAAAGCTGAAGGATCACATATCTTATGACCCAACAATTCCATTTTTAGGTATATAGTCTAGAGAAGCTCAAATGGATGAACAAGGATATTAACAGCAGCATTATTTATAAAAGAGGAAAAATAAGATACAACCTAAATATCCACTGAGTAAAACAGATAATGTGATGTATTCATATTGAACAGTAGAGAAAGCAAATAAACATACATATTACCATGTCTCACAACCATGTACTACAAAAGCTGTTTACAGTTTTGACACTTTTATAAAGTTTGAAAATAAACTAATACTATATATAATTTAGAAAAAAACCACATGTGAATAAATATAGAAGTAAAAACACAAAAACACAAAGTTCTAAATAATGAGAGCTTAGAAGAGAGGTTCAATCCTCAAGACCTGAGGATTTGTTAGTGTTTTATTTATTAAATGGCTGGCAAATCTACTGGTATTTGATGTATTATTACTTACATATATCTGTAAGTCAGACACATTTATAATATCTTTTAAATATTTTTTTTTAATTTTTTTAATTTATTTATGATAGTCACAGAGAGAGAGAGAGGCAGAGACACAGGCAGAGGGAGAAGCAGGCTCCATGCACCAGGAGCCTGACGTGGGATTCGATCCCGGGTCTCCAGGATCGCGCCCCGGGCCAAAGGCAGGCGCCAAACCGCTGCGCCACCCAGGGATCCCTATAATATCTTTTAAAAAGAAAAGACAAAAAAGAAAATCAAAGATCCTATAATTACAATACTTTCTTCCTCTTAGGAGGGCAATAGTTTTAAAATGAAAGTAGCATATGTAGGATAAATAGAGAGCTAGTCAGTAATTAACATTTTTCACTAGATCTGTATCTATGTATCTTTCTTTTACTTTCTAAGTTTATCTTCTTTCATCCTAGGCCTATCAATTTAATTGTAATACTGTGAAAAATACGTACAATAAGCTGATTAGGAAGGAATTAACTGGTAAGTGCTCAGAAAACCATAGAATATTATTATCTCAAAAATCATGACATCTGGATTTTATAGGGCCTATTATCTAACCTCATAGAAACTCACAAACAACGTGAGAAAAGGCTTAAAGCCAAAATTTAAGAACTTAAAATGAAAACTAAAATTATAGTTATTTCATTCTATTCTACTATTTCTGTTTTGATGGCATTATGAAACAGAAAATTTCACTTCTTCAGAAGTTACATTTGATTAACAAAGGACATCACCGGAATTTTCATCCAAATTTTACCTGAGGGAAAAAATAATCCCCACTCTGATGTCACTTTAGTCTTACAAATTAGATATAACTAGAAAATGGAAATGTATACTACATACATATACTTTACAATATATATGTAATAACAATAACTGGGAAACAAAAGCTTTGTTATAAGAATTTATACTTAATCTTGATGCACATAAAGAATTCTAATCTTCATTCACAATATATGATGTTCGTTCATCTTGTGAAAAGCATTATCTTTCTCCTTTAGATTAAAAAATAGTCTTTTTCCCCCCAAAACAAAGATAAAGGGTAAATCATTCTGAAAAGTTCCATTCTCTCTTCCAAATATGAACTGAAGAAAATAAATTAGTTTGTCATTAAGTATAAAATAATGTAACAGAAAACAGAAAGCTTAGACTTTGCCAAGCATTACCACAGCAGATCAATTTCCCCGACCTTATAAAAACTCTTTAGGCAATAGACCATATTCAGAAATGAGTTCTCTGAAACTCCTCAAAATTGTTCTGCAATCTCATGATTTACAGATAAAGAAAATAAGGTATTAATGAAAGAAATACAAGATACAAATAAACGGGAAGGTATTTTGTGCTCACGTATTGGAAAAATTAATACTGTTAAAATGTCCATATTGCCCAAAGAAACCTATGGACATGCAATCCCTATCAAAATTCCAATGGCATTTTTCACAGAAATAGAACAAATAATCCTAAAATTTGTTTGGAACCACAAAGACCCTGCATAGCCAAAGCAATCTTGAGAAAGGAGAACAAGGCTAGAGGAATCATGCTTCCTGATTTCAAACTATATTACAAAGCTACAGCAATCAAAACAGTATAGTATTGACATAAAAACAGACACATAGATGGGGATCCCTGGGTGGCTCAGCGGTTTAGTGCCTGCCTCTGGCCCAGGGAGTGATCCTGGAGTCCCGGATTGAGTCCCACATCAGGCTCCCTACATGAAGCCTGCTTCTCCCTCTGCATGTGTCTTTGCCTCTCTTTTTCTCTCTGTCTCTTGTGAATAAATAAATAACATCTTTAAAAAACAAAAACCAAAAAGGCACATAAATAATGGAAGAGAGTAGAGAGCCCAGAAAAAAACCCATGCATACTGCCTTTGGCCCAGGGTGCAATCCTGGAGACCCGGGATCAAGTCCTGCGTTGGGCTCCCTGCGTGGAGCCTGCTTCTCCCTCTGCCTGTCTCTGTCTCTCTCTGTGTGTGTCTATCATGAATAAATAAATAAAATCTTAAAAAAAAAACATGCATACATCCCACTGACTCATCCATGGTCAATTAACTTACAACAGAGGAGTTAAGAACATACAATGGGGAAAGGATAGTCTCTTCAATAAACAGTGTCAGGAAAACTAGACAGTCACATGCAAAAGAATGAAACTAGACCACTATCTTAAACCATACACAAAAATTAACTCAAAATGGGGGCTGACTGGGTGGCTCAGTCCTCTGCTTTTGGCCCAGGTCATGATCTCAGTGTTCTGTGTCAGGCTCCCTGTTCAGCAGGGAGTCTGCTCTTCCCTCTCCCTCTGTGATCTCTCTCACTCTCTCTAATAAATAAATAAATAATTGAAAAAATTAACTCAAAATTTAACTCTTACATTCAAAAGACTTTAATGTAAGATCTGACACCCTAAAGGCCTAGGAGAAAACCTAGGCAGTAAGCTCCTTGACATTGATCTTAGAGATGAATTTGGGGATCAGAAATCAAAAGCAAGGGATCCCTGGGTGGCGCAGCGGTTTGGCGCCTGCCTTTGGCCCAGGGCGCGATCCTGGAGACCCGGGATCGAATCCCACATCGGGCTCCTGGTTCATGAAGCCTGCTTCTCCCTCTGCCTATGTCTCTGCCTCTCTCTCTTTCTCTCTCTGTGTCTATCATAAATAAATAAAAAAATTAAAAAAAAAGAAATCAAAAGCAAAAGTAAAAATAGCGAAACTAAACAAGTTGTGCTACATCAAACTAAAAAGCTTCTGCACAGCAAAGGAAACCATCAACAAAAGGAAAAGGCAACCTATTGAATGGGAAAAAATATTTGTGAATCATATAGCTGATAAGGATTAATGTCCAAAATACCTAAAGAACTCATATGACTTAAGAGTAAAACTATCAATCTAATTTAAAAATAGGCAGAAGATCTGAGTAGACAGTTTCCTAAGGACCTAAAGATGGCCAACAGGCAATGAAAAGATGCTCAACATCACTGATATCAGGGAAATGCAAATCAAAACCACAATACCTCACACCTGTTAGAAGGAGTATTACCAAGATAAGAATGTGTCAGTAAGGAGGGAGAAAAGGGAACCCTTGTTCACTGCTGGTAGAAAGTGGAGCAGACACTATGGAAAACAGTATGGAAGTTCCTCAAAAAACTTAAAAATAGAACTACCATATGATCCAGCAATTTCATTTCTGGGCATTTCTCAAAAGAACATGAAAACACTAACTTGAAAAGATATATGCACCCCCACATTCACTGCAGCAATATTTCCAATACCAAGATATAGAAACCAAAGTCCATTGACGGATGAATGGATAAAGAAAATTAGCCATAAAAAAGGATGAAATCTTGCCATTTGTGACAGTATGGATGGACCTTGAGAACATTATGCTAAAAAAGAAAAAAAAAAGTCAAACAGAGGAAGACAAATGACATACAATCTCACTTGTATGTGTAATCCAAACAACAACAACAAACCAAGCTCACAGATACAAAGAGATTGGTAGTTAAGAAATGGATGAAGGGGGTAAAAAGGTACAAACTTAGTTATAAAATAAAAAAGTCTTGGGGATGTAATATACAGCACGGTGACTGCAGATAATAATACGGTGCTAAATATTCGAAAGCTAAGAGAGTAAATCTTAAAAATTCTCATCACAAATGTTTTATAATTATGTATGGTGATGAAAGTTAACTAGACTTATTGTGGTGATCCTTTCACAATATATACAAACATTGAAACATTATGTTGTACATTTGAAACTAATATGTCAGTTATACCTCAATTTAAAAATACCGATTTCACAGATTTTTAAAAGATTTTATTTATTTATTTATTTATTTATTTATTTATTTATTTATGATAGAGAGAGAGAGAGAGAGAGAGAGAGAGAGAGAGAGAGAGGCAAAGACACAGGAGGAGGAAGAAGCAGGCTCCATGCTGGGAGCCCAATGCGGGACTTGATCCTGGGACTCCAGGATTGCGCCCTGGGCCAAAGGCAGGTGCTAAACCACTGAGCCAACCAGGGATCCCCTGATCTCACATATTTTTAAAAGATTTTGGTTTTAAGTAATCCCTACATCCAATGTGGGGCTCGAACCCACAACACTGGGATCAAGAGTTGTGTTCTTCACTGACTGAGCCAGCCAGGTGCCCTGATCTCACATTTGATACTTAAACTTTTTAATTTCGTGAATATATTCTGAAACTCCAGAATTGCTTTTCAAAAAGCACATAAGTTTCTATTAATCATATTCACTTAAAAATATTTTTCCTTTTTAATTAGTTTTAGGCCAAAGCTAGGAAAGCTCTTTGAAGTTTTCATTAAGACTATGTCATGCATGAAATATGGTTTTATGGTTCTAATTTATGTTTACAGGTATAAAACGGAAGTTTATGACACCTAGCAGCAATATATATGCTTAATTATGCTTTTGGGTCTTAAGGTCATAAAATGGTTAAGGAAAAAAAGGGAAATAAATTTAGTGACTTCTTACTGTGTGCTGAGCTTTTAAGTATTTTATGACTGTTATTTCTCAAAACAGTCTCATGGAAAAAGAAATTCTGGAACTATATACAAGAAACTATGGAGAGGGGGTGAAAATTAAGAATATGAAGAATATAAGCAGGAATATTGCTTTTCACTATATTTTATATTTTAACATTATGAATCATGCTAAGACATCACCTATTCAAAAAATTAAATTAAAAACCCTAATCAGGGATCCCTGGGTGGCGCAGCGGTTTGGCGCCTGCCTTTGGCCAAGGGCGCGATCCTGGAGGCCCGGGATCGAATCCCACATCGGGTTCCCAGTGCATGGAGCCTGCTTCTCCCTCTGCCTGTGTCTCTGCCTCTCTCTCTCTCTCTGTGACTATCATAAATAAATAAAAATTTTTAAAAATTATTAAAAAAAACCCTAATCAGAAAAAAACCAAAATCCTAAAGAACAAGAGGCCTATGATGAGGAGAAAGGAAAAAAAAGGGGGGGTGGAGGAAGAAAGGCATTTCATCAGGGATTCTAGATCATCATTAACTGATTTATTTTTCCGAGAGAGAGTATATGGGGTCGGGTGGGGAGGGGGAGATGGAGAGAGAATCTTAGGCAGGTTCCTACCCAGCACAGAGCACGACATGGGCTCAATCTCATGACCCTGAGATCATGACCTAAGCCAAAATCAAGAGTCAGCTACTTAACTGACTGAGTCACACAGGTGCCCTCAATAATTGATTTCTGATGCAATTCATTGACTGAAGCATTAATTCTTCTCTGTATATACATTCTGTCCTTTTTTTCTACTGGATTTTAGGCATATATTTTAAAACTCCAAATTATATATCGTTACTAATATTTTATAGAAACAGTATTGTTTAGCTTTATATACAATTTTATTTCCTAATCATCCTTTCATCTCCTATCCTTCAGAGATCATTTTCAAGAATCTTGAAATATAACCTTTAGAAAAGCCTTTAGTACAAGACTCTTTGTGTTAAACTGTCAGTTTTAGTGTATATGGAAATAGCTTGATTTCATCCTTTTTTCTTGAACAGGTTGAAATCTTCAGAAGAAGATGAAATGAATTTTGGAGTACAAGACATTTATGAGGAAGAGATCTGTGAAGGAAAAGGGTAGAAGCAGAACTGGGCAAAGTAACAAGTGACCTGCCGTGAATTCTCAGAGAAGCCTCCACAAACTAGTAGGGAGCCCTGGAAGAAAAAATGACCTTCAAAAGGTCCTATGTTGGGCCAACAGCCAGGCCTTCCTAGCCCACTTAATAATTGCTAGTTGCAGGCCATCCCAAGAAGGGCATGAGGTCAGATAAGGCAGCTCTCTGCAGCTGAAGGGTGTCTGCTCACCACACTTCTTCCTGCAACTGAGCAAGTCTTTCTTTGAAGGGGATCTGGCAGTGCATCTCCATGCGTAGCACGTTTCACAAGGTGCAAAATTTTGGTTCAACTTTCTTTTCCTCTCCATTTTTAAAAGATTATACTGCTATCTTCTAGCTTTCATTGCTGTGAAGGACTCTGCTACCATTCTGTTGGTTTTTGTCGCTGTTTTTAATGATGTCCTTTCTTTGTGATTATTTTCAAGATTTTTGTCTCTATTGTTTCCCTCAAATTTCACAGAAGTGTTGATTTCTTCTTATTTATCCTGGTAGGGGTATTCAGTAGCTCCTTGATCTGTGGATTCACATGTAGTAGTTTGGAAAACTGGGAGCCATTACCTCCTTAAATATTGTCTCTTCTGCGTTATCTGTTTTCTCCTTTTGGAACTCCCCCCTAGGACTCTAATTAGCCTCTTTTTAGGACTTTTCATTCTGCCCTCCATTTCTCTCTTTTTAGATATTTATTTATTTGAGAGAGTGCATACACACAAGTGGTGGGGGGAGGGGCAGAGGGAGAAGCAGACTCCCCACTGAGCAGGGAGCCTAACTTCGGCTCCAACCCAGGACCTTGATCATGACCTGAGCTGAAGCCCGACGCTTAACCAACTGAGCCATCCAGGTGCCCCTGGCCTCTATTTCTCTTAATATCACTTTTATATTTTCCTTTTCTCTCTTGCTGCATCCTAAATAACTTTATCTTTTTTTTTTAATTTTTATTTATTTATGATAGGCACACAGTGAGAGAGAGAGGCAGAGACATAGGCAGAGGGTGAAACAGGTTCCATGCACCGGGAGCCCGACGTGGGATTCGATCCCGGGTCCCCAGGATCGCGCCCTGGGCCAAAGGCAGGCGCTAAACCGCTGCGCCACCCAGGGATCCCTAGATAACTTTATCTTCACCTACATAGTTCATTAAATCTCTCTTCAAACAGCAGTCTACATTTTGCATTTCAGAAATTCACTGAGTTTCTAAATCAAAAATTGTGTTTTTAGACATCTAATTTAAAAAAACTTTATTCCAAAAAATAAAAAACAAACTTTATTCCAAGTAGTTTCTCAAAAATTATGACTAATTTTTGTGACTATATCTGTTATTTCTATAAATATTAGATATTCAGTATCTCACAATTTCAGTATCTATATTCTGATCTATATTTGATGTTGTTCTATCCAATGACTCTAAGTCATAGGGGGTTGTTTTCTCATGTGTTTGGTAGCATTATATGTGAGCTATTTGGTTAATCAATCAGTGGGGATCTTGCTGAAAGAATCTGCTTCTGCTGATTGCCAAGAAGTATAACTTGCAAACACTTTAACCTCTGACTGGTGATCTAGGCTGACAAGGGACAACTTTCTTAACTTCCCAGCTGACCCAGGTCTCAATTTCCAATACCACCACCACATTCAGGCAACCCTTCCCTTCCCATCTGCTTGAGAGCCCTTGTTTGACCAGCCCTAACTCCTTACTGTGCTGGCTTTAATTCATAATTATTTTTGAAGTGAGGGACCACTGGGAGAGCTCTCCTAAATCATGAAAGATTTGTGCTGTCTCAAATAATGTGTTATTTCCAGATTTTATTGGATCAGTCTTTAATTGCTGATGCTTCCATTCAGACATAGTCAGAAGTCTTATTGTCATTAGGAAGTGGTGTGTATTTTTCATTTTGCTAATGCTCTACTTTAGGACAAACTTCTTAGCTCTTTCTTTAGCAAGCTTACAAAATTTTAGTTACCAATGATGTTAACATAGTCTATGACATCACTGACAGAATATCTGTGATTCACTAAAGCACATAAAATGGAAGATTTCGTATCAGACATGATCAAGCAGGTTGTTAGTATTGAAAAACAAAATCACACACACACCAAATATTTATTCAACCTAAAATAAACATCTGATGTAAGGTCAAGGCTTTTTCATTAATTGCTCACCTGCTAATATTTCAATTTTTTCTTACATGATACAAGCTTATCACCATCCAAGATTTCCAGTTTCTATTTCTTTAAAGTGAATAGAGAACTCAAATACTCATAAAGCAATCTATGTGCAAATCCTAGATTTTTAAAGTCTCCTTAACCCAATCTTTAACAGTTCATCTTGCCTATATTAACTTCAATAATAGCCCTTCTAAAAAACGTGACTTCATCAAGTCTTTCTAAAGCAATCAACTTAGTTTTCATGAAAATAATGCTTTCTTGGGGCACCTGGGTGGCTTCATTAGTCAACTCTTGATTTGGGCTCAGGTCATGATCTCAGGGTCCTGGGATGGAGCCCCGCAGTGGGCTCCCTGCTTACGGGGGGGAGGTGGGAGGTGGGGGTGGGGGATCTACATAAGGATTCCCTCTTCCTCTCCCTCTACCCCTCCCCACTACTCACGCTGTTTCTAAAATAAATCTTAAAAAAAAAAAAACCACTTTCTTTTCCAGTCCATTCTTCACTGATTTACCTAATATTTAATTCAATTCCAAATTGAAGTAACACATAGTACTTAACACAACAGGCTCTAGAATAAACATAATAAATTTAGAACAGACATAGTAAACACCATTAACACATAACTATTGGAAAGGAAGAGAAGTCTACAAGTATTCCAAAAAATAGCCTTCCAGCCAAATCACCCACTATGCATTGGTCATCAGCTTATTTTATAAAAGGCTTGGGAAATATCTTCCAACCTAGCAAGAGAGCTAATCTGAGAAGTCAGTTATTTTGAGAATAATTGGTATCTGCACATGACACTTCCTAATTTTTGAGGGAGCTCAAGTTTTAACTCCTGGTTCTACCCCTAAAAAAGGGTGTCTGATATGGGCCAAGAACAAAATGGAATCCTTGGAGAGGACAAATAAGTCATGGTACCAATGGATGGACATTTTGTAGGAAGAGAAAAATAACTGAAAAAGATTGGATCAAAATTCTAATAATCCTCTCTTTTTTCCTTTGCTGATGTATCCCTTCCATTGGATACATCCATTAGGCTATTAGAATTAGGAAGGGATCTGGAAGAAAATAAGCACAGTTTATAAAGGCTCAGCTTTAGGCCTGAGGGAGAAGAGTTACCATTTTCAGGTCTTTACTCACTTTCTCTAATTATGAGGTACAAGTGGTAAATCTCAGATAAGGCCAAGACCAGAAGTCAATCCAGGACAAAAATTTACAAAGCAGTTCTTTTGGCCTTTCTCTTGTTAAAAAGGGCAAGAGGAAATCCTCTAGATAAGTGGACACACCCACATCCCTTTGCAAAAAACATCACTGTATAAGCAGCTAATCAAGAATTTGGGCTTTCAAATTATAGCCACCATTCTATCAGCTATGCAAAATATACTGTAATGTTCACATAAGATTATGTATTTGCATGCACAGTGCTTATATTTGGTGATAAATTTAAGACATTACTTATTTTAATTTTTTCCATAGTTACCCTTTGAGACTCAAATGTTATATTTTATTGGAGTTAATTAGGGAAAACATTTATCTAAAAAACAAAGTGATTATCTGGTCACTTTTAGGTTTTAGGATCTCAGGAAGCTTTTCCCTACTCAACTTATAAACAGACATACTTTAACTTGGCTATGAAAAATTTTCATTGGACATGCTGGAAGAGTAAATGTACTCTTCTAAATTAATTTTTGTATACTTACTAAACAACTTTGTATTTTTAGCTATAAAATAATCCATATCATATGTAAGGTATTTTCACTAGATCTCTCCATTTTTTTTTTAAAGGAATAGAAGAGTAAGAACTCACTTTAGTCACAAAATTATCTGATTTTCATATTGATTTTCTCCTACTGGGCTAATGACTTCCTTCAGGGTAGGAGATGTATCTTAGCCCTGTTGCTTCCTCAACTATCAATATCCCTGAATGTAGATATAAGTAATAAGTGGTTGTTGCATTAATGAATTTTATATAGGAAGGCAAAAAAGAAACTGGTTTATGAGAGAAAAGTTTCTAGATTCATTTAATACTAGATTATTAAGAACATTAGACATTATTCAATCCAATCTCCTAACTTTAGAGATGAAGAAATTATAAATTGTCTAAAGATACAAAGTTAACCAGATATGCAGCCAGAACTGTAATGTGTCTCCCAAATACTCATCATAAAAGTGTTTTGTTTGTGTTTTTGTTTTTTTGCAGAAGAAGTGTAAAGTGATGCAAAAACTGTGGGCTTTGGAATCGGAAAGACAATTTACATCCCAGTTCTATCACTATATGAATTTGGGTAAGTTGTATAATTACATGAGACTCAATTTCTGCATTTGTAAAATTGAGTACAATCTAACGTACTGGGCTATTCTGAGGAATAAATACGTGTATAAATTTGCTGAATACAGGATCTGGTGATAACTAGAAGCTTCTAATAACTAGAAGTTTTTATGGTTACTACGTTATGTTGCTTTTTATTTTACTATTCCCATAAACTACTGAAATTATTTCCTTAAATTGGTATGATGATGCCTTCAAAGACTATTGGAAATAAGATTTATTGGCATATCTTTTTTATAGTGACATACTAGAATTTATTTGTGTTTGTTACAGTGATAAAATAGCACTAGACTGTACTGATTTTTTTTTTTTTTTAAGGAAACTACATTCAACATGGCACTCAAACTCATGACCCTGAGATCAGGAGTCACATGCTGTACCAACTGAGCAAGCCAAGTGCTCCTACACTGAATATTTTTGATGCCATTTTGCAGTTCAGTAAAATAATAATTCTTAAAAGGAGTAATAATGAAACAGTGACAATTGACACAGGACAGAAAAGTACCACAGGTCACCATTCCCTATTATGAAAGAGTTATCAAAGGCAATATAGAATAATGCTTGCTGTAGATCAAGAGTTTGTAAACTATAGTCTGCAGACCAAATTTGCCACAATTCTGTTTTTGTAAATAACGCTTTACTAGAACTTCATTTGTTTATATACTGTCTATGACTGCTTTTGTACTATACCAGCAGAGTTGAGTAGCTTAAAAAAACACAACATCCTATAGCAAGCAAAGCCTAAAATATTTACTATTTGACTTTTACTGAAAGTTTACTATGCCCTGCTATATATTGTGGCAAGTACACTGAATTTTTCCTAAAAAAGTGTTACCATTTGTACACCAGATATATCTGCAAGTAAGACTTACATTGAACTCATGGCTTTAGGCTATTCTGTGTAACAGAAGCCAGAATAATAGCAACTTGTAGGTTTTAATATATTTATCCAAAAATGCCATGTGACAGCACTTTATAACCTGAACATAACAGTATCTTTATTAATATTATTTAATGTTGTTTATATAATATCTATATATTTTCCTACAAGAGATTTAGAACATATATATTTTAAAGATTTATTTATTTTTAGAGAGAGTATGTGTGGTGGGGGAGGGGCAGAAGGAGGAGAGAGTCTTCAGTGGACTCCAGGCCAAGCATGGAGTCTGACACAGGGCTTGATCTTAACAACACTGAGATCACAACCTGAGCCAAAACTAAGAGTTGTATACTTAACCTACTGTGCCACCCAGGCACCCCTGATTTAGAATATTTTTTTTTCCAGGGAATTCTCACTCTTTTCCTCTATTATAGGTACTGAACAAATTTGAGGAAAAACTAATTTGGTGCTAACAAGTCACAGGCTACATATTTACCACTTTAAAAATTAGGAGCAGAAAAAGAAAGATTAGTAGTACTATATACAGAATTACTCACTGCTGCTAATATGGGAAGGGTAGACATACCCATTTTGCCCCATGGTCCTTTCATACACATTGCTGATCCCTTCTGGAACTGCATGGTAAAGGAAAGCACTCTTACCAGAAAATGAAGCTAAAATCATAAGAAGTTAGATTTGACATTATTCTGCTATTTTTGTATTTTTCTGGATCAAGACTAGATAAATAACAGATGGGTTCCCTTGTGTGACTGAAAGAATACAAATAATATTTTTTGTTTGTTTTCTATAAAATTTTTTTTCAGAATTCTACAAATGGCTCTAATATGAATGTGACAGTCTCAGCTAAGCTGTTTGTATTATGATAACACATATTTAGTACCGAACCACAGGTATTAGTATCAAAATTCCATGGGACATAGAGCACTGAATTAGATGGACAAAAGAGATGAGAAAAGTGAAGAGGTACTTTAAGAAAGGCATGTTCTTCCTAAAATCAATATTTAGAAGAAAAAATGAAGGACAGGGATAATCCTTCAGACCTCAATAATTATGAGCTCGTAACAACAGAGTATTGAAAATTTTCTTTGTGCAAAGCACTCTACCACAAGGTTTTTTGTTTTTTTAAAAAAAGATTGTATTTATTTATTCATGAGAAACCCAGAGAGAGAAGGCAGAGACACAGGCAGAGGGAGAAGCAGGCTCCACGCAGGGAGCCCGATGTGGGACTCGATCCCAGGACCCCAAGATCACGCCCTGGGCCAAAGGCAGGCACTAAACCGCTGAGCCACCCAGGGATCCCCACAAGGTTTAAATTCATTATCGCATTTAATCTTCATAGCCACCCATGACGTAGATATTACTATATTTAACCTATTATTTCTTGTATTTTACATAAGGAATTGAAACTCAGATTATTAGAGGCAGGACATAAACCCAGTCTATATGATTTTAAGACCCATATTTATAACCAATATATTGTATTCAAATCATTTTCTAGAAATATTAACAATCTTTGAGACTTTAACTCCTTTATAAAATGCTTTAAGACTCTTAGAAGGCACTGAATAAATATAGGGAATTATTTTTAAAGAAAAAAAAAAACACCCCGAGTATCTGGAAAACTACTATGTTTATCTTTAAATAATACATAAGATGGAAATATGTTCTAGGAATAAACTCTACTGATATTAAACTGTAAAATATTCATTATTCTGACAACTCAGGCTATATTTCATAATTAATTCTAGATTCAGGCATTAAATATTACTTTCTCAAGTATTATTATAATACATTTTTAAAGTGTTCTTGCTAATAAACACTTAGTATAAAGTATTCTGAATATTTTAGAAGACTTTACATGAGCCCATTTTTCTTCAAATTAATTAAATACATGCATTTTGCATTAAATCCAATTAGTACTCTGAAACAATGTGATTAACTATTTCACAAACCCTTTTTTCAAATATGGGAAAACTTCAATAATGTGCAAAATGACTATTAAGTAACCTTACTGATTTTAAAGCAAACATATTGAAATACTATGTTCTTTAGGTCACCTGAGGAGGCTACTCCAAGGATAACATTATGACTTAATAAACTTAAAAAACTTCTCGTTAGGAATTATTATCAGAGCCTGCTAGGGATTCTTTCAGGTATGCTCAGTGATGGCAAATCTTGTTCAATTATGTGTGGATAGGACTTTAAAAAGGAATTTAATATCTCTGGTGCTCAATTCACAAGTCTGTAGAAGATTCCCCTAAAGTAAAATTGTGAATTAAAACTGATACAAAAATTCTAGTACTTGAATATTAAAGAATCATAAAATAGAATATTGTATGATTCCACTCATACAAAGTACCTAGAATAGTCAAATTCATAGGGACAAAAGTAGTATGATGACTGCCAGTGGCTGGAAGGTAGGGAAGAATGGGAGATATTGACTGAAGGGTACAGAGTTTCAGGTTAAGAAGATGAAAAGGTTTCTGGAGATGGAGATGGTTGCACAAAATTGTGAATGTACTTAATGCCACAGAAGTGTACACTTAAAAATGGTTTAAATTGGGGGGGGGTGCCCAGGTGGCTCAGTTGGTTAAGCATCTGCCTTTGGCTCATGTCATGATCTCAGGGTTCTGGGATTGAGCCCCAAATTAGGCTCCCCTGATACAGTTTGTTAATGTGTAAGCCAATTATTTCTTATTGCTTCAACTTTTTCCCCATTAAAGTGGCAGAAATGAAGCCATACTATTTCATAAGACTGTTGTGGATATCAAGTAAGATAATAGATTTTAACCACAATGAGTTCATATTTACAGCACTTTCTTCTTCTTCCATTTTTTTTTTTTTTTTTAGGGTGGGGAAAGGAAGGAGAGGGAGAGAGAATCTTAAGCAGACTCCATGCCTGCTGCAAAGCCCAACACAGGGCTCCATCTCACAACCCTGAGATCATGACCTGAGTTGAAATCAAGAGTTGGAGGACATCCAACTGACTGAGCCACCCAGGCACCTACAGTATTTTTTAACAAGCTAGATTTCATTCAATATCTATTACTTAAGCAAGTGCTCACTTCGGCAGCACATATACTATTACTTAAGCAAGCCCCCAAAATAACCATCTGGTTTGATGATATCTGTATCTTACAATGCAACAATTTCACTTTCTGGTATATACCTCATAGAAATTCTTGGTGATGTGCAAGGAAGATAGGTATTATAAGAAGGTTCACTGTAAAATGGTTTATAACAGCAAAAAAAAATTGGAAACTACATGTCCATAAAAGAACGAGTGAATAAATTGCAGTTTATTTATGCATTAGATTACTGCAGTTAAAATGAACAAATTAGTGGTATACACATAAAACTGAATTGGAGAAAGCAAGCTACAGAATGATTTCACTTAATGGATTTTTAAAACTTGCAAACAGCAAGTTTCATAGATTTGTAAGTATTCAACCACAATATAAAAATACTGGGAAGGATAATAAATACCATCTTTATGAAAAGGGTTATTACCTCTGGAGAAGGAGAAGGAAAAGGAATACCTAAGGGAACAGATAGGCATCTTCTGTGTCTTTAATGATAGCTAGCCAGCCAGCCAGCCAGCCAGCTAAATATAATCTAATGTTAAGATTTCTTTTTTTTTAATTTTTTTTTTTAATTTATGATAGTCACACACACACACAGAGAGAGAGAGGCAGAGACATAGGCAGAGGGAAAAGCAGGCTCCATGTACTGGGAGCCTGACGTGGGATTCGATCCCAGGTCTCCAGGATCGTGTCCTGGGCCAAAGGCAGGCGCCAAACCGCTGCGCCACCCAGGGATCCCAATGTTAAGATTTCAAGGCAGTTTGGCTATGAGTGCACAGGTGTTTGTTATGTTATTTACTATTTTCTATATATTTAAAACACTTTATAATATAAACTTCCTTAACAGAAAACACATTTTAAAAAATGAACTAGAGGGGTGCCGAGGTGGCTCAGTTGGTTAAGCATCTGCGTTTGGCTAAGGTCACATCTCAGAGTCCCAGGATTGAGCCCTCCATCGGGCTCTCTGCCCACTGGGGAATCTGCTTCTCCCTCACCCCTACTCATACTCTCTCCCTCTCAAATAAATAAAAAATCTCAAAAATAAATAAAAATCGACTAGAGCTATAGCATTAATATAAATACATCTCAAAAACTAAATCTTAAGTTAAAAAACAAGTTATAGAAGCATGTATAGTATGGTATTGTATTATTTGGTAAAACCAAGTTTTTTCACTACATACATATTGGTAGTTGTGTAGACTTTCATGGGAATGGTATATATCCATTTAGGATGATGGTTACCTCTGGGCACAGAGTAACAGGACTGAGGAAGGGTACATGGGAAGTTTCAGCCAAATCTGTAAAGATTTCTCTTAAAAGTCTGAAGCAGGGATGCCTGGGTGGCTCAGCAGTTAAGCGTCTGCCTTTGGCTCATGGCGTGATCCTGGAGTCCCAGAATTGAGTCCCACATTGGGCTCCCTGCTTGGAGTCTGGTTCTCCCTCTGCCTATGTCTCTGCCTCTCTCTGTGTGTGTCTCTCATGAATAAATAAATGAAATCTTTAAAAATAAATAAAATGAAATGAATGAATGAATGAATGCCTGAAGCAAGCGGCACCTGACTGGCTCTGTCAGTAAAGCATCAGACTCTTGATCTCAGGGTAGTGAGTTCAAGCCCCACACTAGCAAGGCACAGAGTTTACTTAAAAAATTTTTAAAAATTTTTTAAATAAATAAATGTATGTCTGAAGCAAATATGGCATTTGGTAAAACTTGGTACTGGATGATTTTTAAAAACCCATATTTATATAGATGTATGTATGTAAATAACAACAGCACAAACAATAAGAAATGAAGAAAATGAATGAGAGCTAACATCTGAGCACTTATGTGGTAGGCACTCTTCCAAGTCCATTCATGTATACTCTTGAGAACAATCTGAGGAGGGAGATTCTGCTTCTATCTAATACTATCTATTATTATTGTATTGTATTGTACTATTGTATCTAATACTATTATATTAATACTATCTATTACTATTGTATTAGATTCTGTTATTTATTTTACAGACAAGGAACTAAAGCAGAGAGAGGTGGATGGAGTTGGCCTAACGTTTGAAAGCTAGTAAAAAATGAAAGTAAGATATGAAGCCAGGATTTGTGTTCCAGAGTTTACAGCTTAATAACCATGTCTCTGTTCTTTTCAGTATATCGTAAATAATTCATTTCCAATGTTATTTCTGCATGTTGGAAATGAAAAACACTTTCTAACCCATGACCACAAAAAAAATGCACATACACACACACAGATTTCTGTGCAGCTCAAACTGGTTCTAAAGATGCTGAAAGAATCCTAGGAATGTCCTAAAAATAGTGGCATCCCAACCACTCTAATTCATCCTTTTCTATATTTGAGGTTTGGTATTTTTTAGATCATTATTTTGTAACCAAATATCATTTTTTCAATAGTTCTAAGGTAATATATATTTGGAATCTTAGATAACTTATATAAAGAAGCATGATGTAATTCAACCATCTCTTTCTCTCTCATTAGAGGCAAAATTCCATTACTTAGCTTCAGGTCTGGAAACTCATATTAAGAGTTTTTAATAAGTCATTCTGTCAAGAAATTCAATTTCGATTATTCATTTATTCTGGTCTCTCAATATGAGATGTTTTTTAAAAAAGCCCATAGCTAATACTTATATAATAAAAGTATCATTTTGTATAGGTCTATTTATACCACAAAACAAAAGAAAAAGAATTGGCATTTTCAGTCAAATATTTATGAGCATTGATTATGTGCTAATGACACACACTCCTTGTCCCTGGTACCACTGTTACCATTTTTTAAAAAAGATTAATCTCAAGAGAAGATTTTTAAAGAGAGAAAGAGAGAGAGTTGGGGGGACGGGGGTAGAGGTAGGGAGGGATGGCGGACAGAAGCAGAGTAAGAGAGAGAAGGAAAGAATTCAAGCAGACTCCCCACTGATCACAGAGCCCCACAGGGGGGCTCAATCTCAGGACTCTGAGTATATGACCTAAGCCAAAACCAAGAGTTGAACACTCAACCAACTGAGCCACCCAAGTGGCTACCATTTCTTAAAAGTGTCTTTTCTGGGCAGCCCAGGTGGTTCAGCGGTTTGGCGCCACCTTCAGCCCAGAGCGTGATCCTGGAGACCCAGGATTGGGTCCTGCGTTGGGCTCCCAGCATGGAGGCCTGCTTCTCCCTCTGCCTGTGTCTCTGCCCCTCTCTCTCTCTCTGTCTCTCATGAATAAATAAAATCTTAAAAAAAAAAAAGTCTTTTCTCCATCTATACAGTCACATTCTCAATGTTACCATCTACTAACCTATAGAATATGTGTTCAAAAATATGAAAATATGAAAAAGAAGTCCTTGCTTTCAAAGAGTTCACTGTGTAGCAGGAGAAAGAGATAAAAATTATAATACAAAAGTAATTTAATAGGGTAATTAAAACATTAAGGTCAGGGGAGATGAAAGAGTGGCTGATGGCTTTTAACAGCTAACTTGGAACATTATGAACAGAAGACAGCAATGGAGACTGGTCTTTCAAGAAAACTTGCCTTACAAAGAAAAGAGGATGATAGCTAGGGGCATGGGTTCTAGAGAAGGTTTAAGATAGAGAAATACTTAGCATCAACTATTCTGAACTACTTTCTTTGCTATATTCCTCTCCTAACACTACATCCCAGTCTGGATATAAGCAAGTCCCTTAACATTTCTAAGCCTCAAATGAGATAGATGTTCAAGAACTTTAAATTACTAAGGAAACTTGAATAAATGACCTCTAAAGTTCTTTCTAGACTTAAAATTCTATGATTCTGTGACTATGATAATCTGAACTGTTTAAATTCAAAGGTAAATCATAAAATATTCAGAATGGAAAAAAAGAAAAATCAGGGCCAATTAAGAGATGAGTTGGTTTGTACAACTGCATTCTCTTACTTTTGCAAAACTGTTAAAACAATGAATTCCTCTTTCAACCATCAGTAAAATTTTCACAAAAGACAGCTGGTAAGGTGCTTCTTGCCCTCAAACCTGTAGACTTCTAAACAATCACCAAGCAAATTGTTTTGTGACAACAGAAGTAATTTGCTTAAAAGCCCATAGCATATACTTATAAAAGTCATCTTTTTAAATGGAAGAGGTTTATAGAAACATGTGTATTACATTCTTTCTACAATGTATTTGTTCATTATCTTTACTTTAAAATTTTAATGTACAGGTTGAAGTTCATACACAGTTTTTTTTAAAAAAAAAAAAACCAGCTAAGATTAGGTCTTCACAGTTCTATGCCTTCTTTTCACTATTATACATTCTGAAATTTAGAACAAGGTTTCCCTTACCTGATATGGACATGGAATGTGATATTCTCTGCAGCGTTCTTGTATCCATGTTGTTTCCCAGATGCCACGGTAAGCTTGCTCATAAAAGTAGCATCCAATTACAACCAAGAGTGGTACGAGATAAAGAATGCTGAAAACACCAATCCGGATCATAAACTTCACCAATTTATCTTGGTTCTCCTTTTCTAATGGAATTTCAATTCGAACTCTGTTTAGGGATATAATGCCAGCTAAGAGGAGAGAAACTCCAACTACCACATACAGGCAGAGGGGAGCAAGAACAAAATATCTCAATGCATCAACATCGTAGAGGCCAACAAAACACACGCCACTGATATTGTCACCTTCAATTTTATTCATCGCTAAAAGGATGATAGTTAGAGTTCCGGGGATGCCCCATGCACTGGCGTGAAATAGCAATGCTTTCTTCTCAATTGCTTCACTACCCCACTTTGGCACAGCTGCCAAGAACCATGTGATGGTAAGAATTACCCACCAAACACTGCCAGCCATAGTAAAAAAATAGAGTACCATAAAAAGCATGGTACAGGCTTTATTATGAGATCCTTGTGTCACTGTGGAAGCCTTATACTGTGCAGGGCTAGATGCATTGCAGGCTACTCGGTCCTCAAGCAAAAACCCAATGAAGAAAATTAATGATACCATCATGTAGCAGACTGCATAAAATATAATAGGTCTTTCAGGATAACGGAATCTTGTGACATCAATCAAAAAAGTTAAAAAAGTAAACAATGTGGCAGAGAGGCAAATGATTGAAATCAATCCTATGAAGTATCGAGCAAATGAAAGTTCTTCTCTTCTAAAGTACATATTTGGACAAGGAGGTGAACAATCACGCACGTGTAAAAAAGAATAACCGAGATCAGGATCAATTTTCAACTCTCGAGGACACCAAAAACCATAGTCCCTCTGCACTGCCACTGGAGCTCCTTCAGTAGGATCACCAGCTAAATTCAGATCCACAAGTCGAGGATATGGCTCATCACAATCTGGGAACCTAAAAAAAAATACAAGACGAGAACCATTTTCACTTATTGGGAAATCTATGGATACCTAACAATTTGGATTTCCAAATTTAGTACTCATGACTTTATTCATTCTTATATCCCTGGAGTAAAATTACATTAAGCAGGAACAAAGTAATGTTGATATCTTGTTTATGGGCCATATAACTAGGTTTTCCATTGCTGACCAAAAAATGATATGGTTTTATACTTAATTTTGTTTTGGCTTCAAAATGGTACCTTTTTAAAAAATATTTATCTGTCATCTCTGTACTCAATATGGGGCTCGAACTTACAACCCCTGAGATCAAGAGTTGCATGCTCTTTTGCCTGAGCCAGCCAGATGCCCCAAAGAGTGCTCTTTATTAAAACAGTCTAAACAGCCATCAATAAGTAACACTATACATAGAGAGTATTTACTTAGGACACACAGTTTATTTATTTTTTTAAAGATTTTATTTATTTATTCATAGAGATGCAGAGAGAGAGAGAGAGAGAGAGAGAGAGAGAGAGAGAGGCAGAGACACAGGCAGAGGGAGAAGCAGGCTATATGCAGAGAGCCTGATGTGGGACTTGATCCAGGGTCTCCAGGATCATGCTCTGGGCGGCAGGCGGCGCTAAACCACTGCGCCACCGGGGCTGCCCAGGACACACAGTTTAAAAAAAGATTTCAAAATATAAACATACATTATTATAAAAGAAATAAATACACAGCTGTAATAGAACAGTAGCTTTTTCCCTGTCTTTAACTACAGTTACCCTAGATTCAATGGAATTTACTTAGTAAATGTTAAAAACTTTTCCTAAATGCTTAGCCCAAGGTGTTTTGAATTACATTAGTATCAAAAATCCTTGTAAGTGGTTTAGTTTTTAGGTCTTTTCTTCCCATTTTATATTCACTTTCTGCTTAAAATATTGGTTAATTACAGTCCTTCAAATATCTCTAACATCAACTACTTCTTTTTTACCATCCCTATTTTCTCTCCAGTCGATTACATTCTCTAACTCAGTTATTCCCAAACTGTGGTGTACATATGAAAAACTTAATGTTGTTTTAAAAATGAAAATTCTTGGGGCGTCTGGGTGGCTCAGTCAGTTGAAGGTCTGCCTTTGGCTCAGGTCATGATCCCAGGGTCCTAGGATCCAGCCCCATGTTGGGCACCCTGGTCAGCAGGGAAGAACCTGCTTCTCCCTCTCCCTCTGCCACTCCCCCTGTTTGTGCTCTCTAATAAATAAATAAATACAATCTTTAAAAATAAATAAATAAGGAAATTCTTGGTTCCCACCACCACAAATCATATTACAGTATACTTCTGGTAGGGCTCAGAAATTCGCATTTTAGCAAGTTTCCAGAGGGACAAGATCTGCAGACTTGAGAAAGTGTGATAGCCACAGGATAAATAAAACAGATTTATGGTATAGGCATGAGTAAGGACACTATTCTCATGAACTTCCTACATCTTTAATTTTCTTGCTGGTATGCATTTCTAAGCCTTCAGGGTCCCAGTAACTAGATAGTTACTAGTTCATATGCATCAAATAGTTTCCAAGAAATCATTGTTGATATTAAGTTTGACAAATACATGCATAACCTTTGCTGTAGCTGATTAATCTTTTATTTTCTAATATAATCCATTTTCTTCACTGGACTTAGAATTATAAATCCAAATGAGAGAAACTTATTACATTTAAGCATTTGTTTGTATCCTGCAGTATGTCAGGGATTAAACATAAAAAGACAAAAAACACAGGCTTTCCATCCTGCAGTCTAAAAGGAGATACAAACTTGTAAACACAAAATTCGACAGTAGGATATACAAAGCAAACAAAATTTATATAAAGTATAAAAATAATAAAAAGGATTAAGTCTTCCAAAAGACATGATTATGAAAAACTTCATAAGGTAAAGGACAAATACAAGATTTTGAATCAGTATTTGACAATTCTGGTAGTATGCCAATCAGTATTCTAGCAAGAAATGCAAGCACTGGCAAAGAGATTTGAACAGGGTGGTTTAATATTGCTGGAGCATGACGTGTGCATGACTTGTGACAGGAGATGAGGTTGAAGAGACAAGCATATTGCAGAAGAGAGCAAGTGAGTGAGCAAATGCATAAATGTGTAAACAGTGATATAAAATTTAAAACCATGCAAAGTTATGCTTTATGTTTTTATGGCTGTATTTATATATCCAGCCACCACTCAACATATATACACTTCACTCTATACCCTTTCCAAAAACCAAACTCTTGATTTCTACTCCTTCAATTTCCCCATTGGTTAATTAAATTCCTCTAGTTATGGCCCAAAACCTTGGGGTCATACTTGAAATCTTTTCCCTTTCAATCTATCAGCAATTTCTATCACTGCACTTTATATCTTCTCGTTTCCTCTACTGCCTCTGTCCCGTCTGAGCCATTAATACCTCTCTCCTGGACTTCTGGAGTATCTTCCAATTGATCTCCATATGTACACAGCAGTCAGTGATCCTTTACAGACATGCCACTCCCATGCTCATGATCATGTCTCTTCCGTTCAAAATCCTCTAAATGGTTTCCTATCTCATGCAGGGTCAAATCCAAACTCTGTTTCGGAGCTACAAACAACCTACTGCCAGTACTTTCTGATCTGATGTCCTTCTGTTCCTAACTTACTCGGTTCCAGATTCTCTGGTTCCCTTGTTCTTTCACTATCCCAAGCATGCTTCCATTTACGAGCATTTGCATTAACTGCTGTTTCCTATGCCTAGGTCGTTCTTCCCTAGATACCTGCATTATTTGTTCTCTTACTTCATTCGGGTCTCTATTCCAATGCCACTTTATCAAAAGGCCTTCCTCAACATTTCCATAGAAAAGAGTCCTTCTGCTTCCCCATATTTTATCACTATCACCCAAACCTATTCTTTTCTTATTAGCATTCATTACCATCTGACATTATCTATTTATCTCCCACCACTAGAATTTTAGTTCCATAAGAACCAAGACTATATTTTGTTCACTGCTTATCTTCAGCATCTAGACTAGTATGCCTAGCACATCCAATTAATATTTGTTGAGTTAATGGTTGTTAAATAAAATATTCATACAGATCCAACCCAAGTAATTAGAAAGATGACAAGGAGCAGTGTGGAGGACAGACTTGGGCAAAAATGGGAGCAGAGATATTAGCTGAATAAGAACTAAAACTCAGATAAGGCGGAGTGCCTGGGTGGCTTGACTGGTAGAATATGTGACTCCTGATCTTGGGGTTCTAAGTCTGAGCCCCATGTTGGGTGCAGAGATTACTTAAAAATAAAAAAAATAAAATAAATCTTTAAAAAGTAAAATAAAAACCATATAAGGCAGGTGGAATGAGACAGATATGAAATTAGTTAGATAAAAACAATAGAGTTTATAACTGATTGGATGTGGGAGCTAAGTTCAATGAAGGAGGAACAGAAGTTGACTTATAGAGAATTAAAAAATGAGCAACAGAATAAATCAATTTTAGACATGTTGAAATTAAGGCATTTGAGACAAATGCAGGCTATGATTTCCAATAGTTGCTAGATATGCAGATTCAGAATGCAGCAAGATGTCAAGGCTACAGGGGGATCCCTGGGTGGCTCAGCGGTTTGGCACCTGGAGTCCCGGGATCGAGTCCCGCATCAGGCTCCCGGCATGGAGCCTGCTTCTCCCTCTGCCTGTGTCTCTGCCTCTCTCTCTCTCTCTCTCTGCCTATCATGAATGAATGAATGAATAAATAAATAAATCTTAAAAAAAAAAGATGTCAAGGCTACAGATTTAGGTGTAGGAGTCAGCAGCAGATGAGTAAGAGTTAAAATGAGTGAGATGAGATCATCCTGGGAAAGCACACAGGATAAAAAAGAATAGGAAAAGAACTCTGGAAAGCACCAATACTCAAGGGGTAAAAGAGGAAAAGGATCCAAAAAAAGAAATTGAGAATAACTGGTGTGAGATGTAGCAAACCACAATAGTTCACGTATGATGGCTTAAATGATTTTCATGAAAAGAAGACAAGATGAGATAAGGGGAATAGGATGTAATACAGAATAAGGGTGAAATATGGGTTTGAAGTGAGTGATATAGATTTGGCAGTACTGAGAGGAATAAACAGAAATTATTTGTTGACAAAACTGGAAATGTGCCAAAGACAAACAGCAAATAGAATCGCTACAGTAGAGGTGCCTGGGTAGCTTAGCTGGTTAAGCATCTCACTCTGGCTCAGGTCATGATTCTGGGGTCCTGGGATTGAGCCCCATGTCAGGCTCTCTGCTCAGTGGGGAGTCTGCCTCTCCCTCTCCCTCTATTCTCTCTCTGTTTCATAAATAAATAAATAAATAAATAAATAAATAAATAAATAAATAAATAAATAAATATCATTTTAAAAAAGGAACTGCTATGGTTGGCATCATTAAATATAAAGCATAAATAATTTGTAAGAAATGGGTTGAATCAATCCAGTTGGAAATCTGAACAAGTGCAACAGAAGGAATGAGTTGAAATTGCTAGCAAGAGTGTCATTTCAAGTGACAGACCACAAAGCTTAGTAAGTAAGGAAACAAATGAGATTAGGAAGAGAGTTATTAGGAGGCTATAAAAAACAAACAAACCCAAAGTCTAACCACTTCTATGAAGTTGAAGAAGTATAGGAGACACGTGAAAGAGATGTGGAAGAATGAAAGGTTGTTACGAAAGACTAGTTTGCCAGAATTTAAGGTTTCATAGTTACTTAGTGCTAGGCAATAAGTGAGGACATAAAATAGATTTAATCCCATCAAAATAAAGAAATAAAGATGAAAAAAAAAGAAATAAAGATGATAATGAGATTTCTATACTTGTATATAAGCTATCACTATAAAAAGACCACTAAATAATGGGAGTTAGCTACAAGAAACATAAAATAGAGTTACTGCCCAAGCAATTCTAGCTGTTGTTACAAACATCAAGAAATCAACAGACTTCTAAAAGAGGGATGTAAACATTACCATGTGTTAGGGGAGAAAGTAGATGGTTATATGGGACCAGATAAGAAAAACCATTTGAACAGTGAGAAATAGAGTGGACAAATAGGAGAAAGCAAAATGTCAGTAAACTGACTCTAAGAAAAAATTTTTTTAAAGATTTTATTTATTTATTAATGAGAGACACAGAAAGAGAGGCAGAGATATAGGCAGAGGGAGAGGCAGGCTCCACATAGGGAGCCCAATGTGGGATTTGATACTGGAACCCTGGGATCACAACCTGAGCCAAAGGCAGACACTCAACCAGTGAGCCACCCAGGTGTCCCAAAACTATTATGTTTTATTTCTGAAGTTCTTCCAACTGCCAAATGAGAATAGCACCTGCTTTTCACCTACCCCCAAGGGCTATTTTTAGAGGACAAAATTAATTTTAAACGTGAAGAAGAATGTTCACTGCAGCATTACTGATAACAGAGAACACCCAGAAATAATTTAAATGGCCATCAGTAGGAAATGGCTAAATAACACAGAATATTAATAGCTCATTATGTAGTAATTAAAAAGAATGAACCAAATCTACAGATATAAATACATTTTTAAAAATTCAATGTTGTTTATAGATATATATGTAGTAAGAATATAAAAACAAATATAAGAATGATTAACAACATGGTCAACATAATTATTACCTCATCTCTAGGGAGGAAAGAAGGGATTGAAATCAAGATGGATACCAAGGAAGGAACTTTCAACTCTCTCTGTATTATTTCTTAAAAAGAAAAAAAGTGACTAAAGCAAGTATCCCAAAATGTTAAGACTGGATGAAGCTAGACAATTGGCACATATGCATTTATCTTATTGTTCCTTATTCTAGAAATATTTCACAATACAAAAAGGTAAAAAAATACAGTATTACTATACACATTATAACTAACAATATTCTCTCATATAAATCTATAAGATTATCTAGTAAACATCCTCAAGTCTTTAGGAAATGCTTATAATCTATATACTGGAAGTGATCTGAAAAGTATCTCTCATTTTCTAATTCTGGTTTGTTAATACATGACAAAAAAAAAAGAGAACTACTTTAGTCATTAACACATTTAAATCATACAGATGTGTAACTTCCATTAAGTCATCATTAAAGACATTTAATGATGAGGTAATGAGTGATTATTTTCTTCTATTTTCTAATTGCATTGCTTATATAACCAGAAAAGAAATTTTTTGAGGAAGAAAAATCAACTCTATGTCTTCATTGTTTTTTAATTCTTTTAAAAATTTCTTCACACAAACGTTTTTCTCTTTTCCATGTTTTCATTTTGTGATTTCAAGTTTCTAAGGAAATGAACAATTTTGAGGTCATGAAACTGCTTTTCAAAATTAATGGTAATAAATACTTCAAAAAAGTTTTTCAAACTGATGAACTAGAAGACAATTTTAAACATACTATATAGCATTAAGCAATGATCCATGAAAATCTATGATTTTCGCACCTACTGCATTCCATATCTTCAGGCCAAGGAACACCAAACATCTCCATGAGCTCCGAGCACTCACTGTAAGCCCGCTGACACAGCCTACGACAAGGAAGTGTGACACGTCCATATTCCATACAAATAGGAGCATAGAGTGCACAAAGAAATGGCCGAAAATCCCGAGAACAATCCAGATTCACCATTGGGTGGAATGGCTAGGAAGAAGTTAAAATGGAATAATTAGAGAAAGAATTGTATACAAGTTAAAACTTCCTATATAGAATAATATTCTTTTTGTCCAGTTTAAAAATTTCTGAAGGCAACTTTTTGTTTTTTTGAAACAAAATCCTCTCAGCTATATCCCTAAAGCTTCTGAATTGGTTAAAACTGAGGTTTATTTCAGAACCTATATGTATATTTTAATTGTTAGAGGTGATATTAATGAAGAGACAGTGCTGAGAATCACATTGGGAAAAAGCCCATAAAAGATATGTTCCAAATGCTCAAAAAGTGATTACTGCTTGGTGACAGAATTTTAAGAGATTTAAATTTTCTTCTTCTTATGTATTTCGATTTCTACATTTTCTTCAACTAACAAGTATCAACAGGAGAGAGCAGACAAAATGCTAAAAGAGGAAAGGGAGTGGGGGTGGAGGAAGAGAAGTAGTTATACATAGCAGTAGTTATTTTGAGAGTGAGGGAGAGGGAAGGATCTCTCACATTTGTCTCATATTTTCTTGTCCTTGTTACATTAAAAAAATTTTTTAACTCTGATATCACATAATGTAAATAGGACACTGTAAGCTGATATTAAGAAAAACAAAAAGAAAAAACAGTGGTCCCAGACATAAAACCATGCTAAAATAATCATTAAAACCATAGAAACACATCAAATATCCCAATAAATATGCATCTGAGTTTTTGACTATCAAATACTTTTCCACTTTTTTTTTTAAGATTTTATTTATTTGCGACAGAGAGAGAGAGATGGGGGGGGGAGCATGAGCAGGGGAAAGGGCAGAGGGAGAGGAAGAAGCAGACTCCCCGCTGAGCAGGGAGCCCAACTCAGGGCTTGATTTCAGGACCCCGAGATCATAACCTTAGTTGAAGGCAGATGCTTAGCCCACTGAGCCACCTAGGTGCTCCTATTTTTCCACTTATTTATATAAGTTACAGAGTCATTGCTGATTTTGATCTGATAATAGATATTCTCACTACTAAGCCTTTCTACTGAATAAGAATCAATCAGTTTTTACATTGATATGTAGTATTTTCTTAAGGCCTCCTATACAAGATCCAGTCAGAAAACCAAGAGTCACTTAAACTGAGACATTAACTGTATAATAGATATGGTATTCAATATGTAACAATAAACTATATGTGACCATCACTCCCAAGAATGAAGGAGCAGCTTGTGTTAAAACAATGTTTCCATCAAGAACAATTTTAAAATATAGGAAAAAAGTTTTAAAATATCTATTTAAAGCTACTGAAGAACGGTTGAAGCAAAAGAACTGGAGGGACCAAGAATACAGAGAGCAGGGAAATACAGAAAGGTGGCCAGATAAGTGCCACTACTTTTCCAAGGAGGCATTTATTATATCTGAGCATGAGGCAAGAGGCTGAGAATCAGGCTTTGACTAGGCTGGTACTAGAAAACAGCACAGCTTTGGTGGTCTACAAGGCTACAGACAAAATTCAAAATGAAAGGAGTAAGATGTAGGTGAGAAGGGAAAGTGCCAAGGACTGAGTCTGACACAGCCAATTTTCCCTTCAAGATATCTGAAAATTCTGTAGGAGCTAAGAAACTAAGCAGAAAACTTCTGAAAGGGAGAGTGGAGATTTTGGCAGTTTTACCATGGAAACCTGGATTAAAGTTCAAGTCCTGCCAGGGGATGTGAACTAAGTAGACTCTCAGCTGGAAGCCTCTGAATGGCTACACTCCAGTTGCAGGGGCAAATCAAAGGAGGCAGCGACCTACCAAAACTGCAACCCAGCCTCAATTCAGACACTTCTGATGGAATTAAGGTGATCCACCATTTATCTGTTAATCAGAAGAAAGGGTGAACCTCTGTAGTAATATAGCATCATCTAGAACTTCACCATTTTGTAATGTCTAACATTCAACAAAAAATTACTGGACATTTCAAAAGACAGGACCATATGGGGTGCCTGGGTGGCTCAGTCAGTTAAGCAGTTGGCTTTGGCTCAGATCATGATCTTTGGGTCTTGGGATCAGTGAGCCCTGTGTGGGGCCCCCTACTCAGCAGGGAATCTCCTGCTTCTCCCTCTCCCTCTGCCCCTCCCCACCCTGCTTGTGTGCGTGCTCTCTCTCTCTCTCTCTCTCTCTCTCTCCTCTTGTGGCTTTCTCAAATTAATAAATAAAATCTTAAAAGAGAGAGAGAGAGAGAGAGAGAGAGAGAGAGGGCCATATGAGTAAAACCAAGGAAAAATATTATAGTGTTTTAGTGATCCAGCTATTGGACCTAATACACAAGACTGTATATAACTACGTCAAATATGTTCAAGAAAATAAAAATGAAGAATTTCAACCAGAAATTGAAATTATAGTATTACATTATATATATAAAATCTTTATTATATATATATGTATAGATATATAATCTATTATAAAAAGAATCAAGTGGAAATTTTATAACTGAAATATACGATCTGGAACTAAGAACTCATTGGATTTATCAGAAGACAGAATCGGCAAAATAGAAAACACAAGGCAATAGGAAATACCCAAACAGAAGCACACAGACCAAAAAATACTGAAAAATACATAAAAGAATATAACACACACGTAAAAGATGTGGAAAAGTCTAAGATATGCATAACTGTAATCTCAAAAGGGGAGGAGAAAGAGAATGGGCAAAGGCAATATATAAAAAGATAATGACTGAGAATTTTCCAAAACTAATTGAAGACAACAATATACAGATTCAAAATCTTCTGCAAACCCCAAGAAGGTTAAATATAAGAATATCACACCTAGGAAAATGTTATTTAAATTGTTGAAAACTGAAGAAAAATACCTAAAAAGCAGCCCCTGGGGAGGGCGGGGCAGACAGAGAAGACAACTTATCTTTAACAGAGCAACAGTTAACACTCAGAGCTGACTTCAGAAAACCATGAAACAACAGAATGACTTAAAGAACTAAGGGAAAGTAACTGCAAACTTACAAGTCTATAGCCAACAAAAATACCCTTCATAGGGTGCCAGGGTGGGTCAGTGGTTGAGTGTCTGCCTTTAGCTCAGGGTGTGATCCCATGGTCCAGGATTGAGTCCCGCATTGGGCTTCCCACAGGGAACCTGCTTCTCCCTTTGCCTATGTCTCTGCCTCTCTCTGTGTCTCTCATGAATAAATAAATAAAATCTTAAAAAAAAAATCCTTCATAAATGAAGGCAAAGACAAGACATTTTCAGACAGACAAAAAAATGGGAGAAAATTAGTCAGCAGGAAATCTACACTACAAGGAATACTTCAGAGTTCTTCTGACAAGAGGAACATGATCAAAGATGAAAACTCAAAAGTATTTAAAAGCAAGAAAAGGGGTGAATATGTGAAAAATATAAATGAATACTCTCTGTTCTGTTACAAAATAATGTCTTAAAATACATACAAAACACAGGTATATTAATATGCATAATAATAAAATGGAAAATATGGGAGGCCAGAAGAACATTAATGGGTAGAACATTAATGGCCAGAAGAACATAATGGGGTTAAAATAACGATTTTATTAGAGTATTGAGTATCAGAGTACATATCATAATTTCTAGGGTAAACAATAAAAGAATGCATAATGAAGTAAGTAAGAGGGAAATAATATAACACAAAAGAAGGCAAGACTGGAAAGAAAAAAATGCAAAACAGTTTGGACACACTGAAGTCAAATAGTAAGACAGTAAATATGAGCTCAAATACACCAATAATTGTATTAGATACACATGGACTAAAAACTCTAAGTAAAGGACTAAGAGTTTTGGACCAGGTAAAAACAAAAAAAAATGCTGTTTACAATATATTTTTTTAAAGATTTTATTTATTTGACAGAGGGAGAAAGAGAGCACATGCAGGGAGAGTGGCAGGCAGAGGGAGAGGGAGAAGCAGGCTCCCCGCTGAGCAGCCTGATATGGGAGCTTCATTCTAGAACCTCTGGGATCATAACCTGGGCTGAAGGCTGATGCTTAATTCACTGAGCCACTCAGGAGCCCCAAACACATTTTTCAACATAAAGAAACATGTTTAAAAAAATAGAAAGAAACAGGTTAAAAGTAGAGGAAAGGCAAGTTGTAATGCCAGAACCAACCAAAACAGAGTAGATTTTGATTAGAAGTATTCCCAGAGTTAAGGGCATTTCCTAAGAGAATAGAATCAATATATTAATACCAAAAAGCAAATCTAAACCTATATGTACCACTTAATACAGCTTCAAATTATTTTAATAAAAAACAGAAGACAAAACCAAAAGGGAAAATGTACAAACCCACACTGAGAGGAAAGATTGATACACCTCTCAGTAAGTGACGGAAGAGGAAGACAAAAATTCTGTAAGAATGCAAAAATCTAACCAAGCCAATTACAAATTTGATCTAAATAACATATTTATAATCATGATGCCCAACAATGACTGGATTGGGGCTCGTGGGTGGCTCAGTGGTTGAGTGTCTGCCTTTGGTTCGGGTCCTTGGATCGAGTCCAACTTTGGGCTTCCTGTGGGGAGCCTGCTTCTACCTCTGCCTACATCCCTGCCTCTCTCACTCTGTCGCTCATGAATAAATAAATAAAATCTTAAAAATAAAGAACTCAAACCCAATTGCTCAAAAATTTGTAAATTGGACAACAAAGTTCTAAATACCCATAATCACCAAAGGGAATCATAACTGAAATTTAAATTATATATATAATTATATAGGTTATATAATCTATATATAAAAGTAAATAAAGACAATAAAATATCAGCAAAAGCTGTACTCAGAGGAAATTTACAACCTGATATACACATATCAGAAAATAAGAAAGCCTAAAAACAATCAATGACATAAACTCCATCTCAAGAAGCTAGAAAAAGAGTGGCCAAACTTAGAGAAGGTACAGGCAATAATAATAACAACAATAACAACAACAACCAGCAATGTGAATTACCAATATCAAGAATGAAGGAGAGTAATGTAGATAACCATAAATAATAAATTTGACATGATGAAATGAACAAATGCCTTGGGGAAAAAAATCATAATTCACCAAAACTCATAAAAGAAAATCTATCCTCTATCTACAAAGAAACTTAATGCATTATTAGAAATGATTCCCCCTAAAGAAAACTCTAGGTTAAGATGGCTTCACTAGAAAAATTTGTCAAACGTCAAAGCAAAAAGTCACAGTAATCACACACAAACTCTTCCTAAAAAGGGGGAAAAAGGAACCTTTCCTAATTGATCTTATGAAATCACCCTCATTTTTATAATAAAACCTAAAAGGAACTAAGAAGGAAAATTATTCCTTATGATTATAGATATAAAAATCATGTCCCAGGGATCCCTAGGTGGCTCAGTTTAGCACCTGCCTTTGGGCCAGGGCGTGGTCCTGGAGTCCTGGGATCCAGTCCCGTGTTGAGCTCCTGGCATGGAGCCTGCTTCTCCCTCTGCCTGTCTCTGACTCTCTATCATGAATATATAAATAAAAAAATCTTTAAAAAAAAATCATGTCCCAATGTCAGTAAATTAATCCAGAATATGTAAAAAAAAATAATAAGGGCGCCTGGGTGGCTCAGTTGGTTAAAGCATCTGCCTTCGGCTCAGAGTCATGATCTAGAGTCCTGGGATCAGGCCCCTACATCAGGCTCCCTGCTCAGCAGGGAGCCTGCTTTTCCCTCTCCCTCTACCTGCTGCTCCCCCTGCTTATGCTCTCTCTCTCTCTGATTGATTGATTGATTGATAAATAAATAAATAAATAAATAAATAAATAAAATCTTAAAGCTCACCAAGTGAACTTTTTTCCTAAGGATACACCACTGATTAACATCTGAAAAACCTGTTAATGTAATTAATAGCATTAATAGAAAAATGGGGGAATCACATGATCCATTAATAATATAGATGTAGTAAGAGTATTAGATGAAATTCAACACTCATTTATGATGAAGACTCTTTGCAGAATAAGATGAAATTTCCTCAAATCTTAGGGAGAGTACATACATCAAATTACAGCAAACCTCATACTTGGTGGTAAATTCCTGAAAGCTTCCCAAGATCAAAGATGAGGCAAAAATATCTCTTATCACCATCTTATTGTATTTAAAGTCCTCATTAGGACAGTATGAAAAGAAAAAGAAAAAAAATGTAAAAGAATTAGAAGGAAAGAAATATAAAAATTAAAGGTGGATCAGATAGAAACTATCATTATTCATATATGACTAGTGTTCCAGTTACCAAACTTCTACCTATCAGTTCCAAATTCACCCTTCAATATCAGCTGAATGATGATAATAGATGGGATTCATTTCACCACTTCTCCTTTACATTAAACATGAATTTAAATTTTCTCAATAAAGAATGTTGGAGGAATACTGCAGAACAAAGAGGCTTCCTTGTTGGTTGTGGTTGCTGCACAGTCAGGCAGCAGTGGAAATGTAAAGAAACCTATGGTGCTCTGTCCCACCATGTACCCAGAAAGGTCTCTGAGTAGCCTCACAATCACTGTGTAGCCTGTTGACCCCCTTCCTGCAGCCCTTCCAATAAAGACACTGCATGCTCAAGGCCTCCTACCTGTAGCAGTGCTCTGACTCCCTCTTCTTGCTGAATCATCAGCTAACTTTTCCCCATGACCTTAAGACTTGCTTCCTGCTTGCCCAGCAACTGTGGACCAGCTCTGGCCCAACTAACCCAGTGAATTTCTCTGCCACCCACTGAGCAGCAACTATATCATCTATAATTAAAGTCTGAGCCTTGGGGTCTGGTAGTCCCTTCCAAGATTGTCCCTCTGCCCCAGAGAACCCTGTTGAGCTATCTTATACTCTCCTATTCTACTTATTCTTTATATTATTCTTCCCTTGTTTAAATCATTGAGTGCTTCCGTCTTCTAACAGAATTAGACAATAAAACCTGTTACAAAGAAAATCCAAGATAATCTACAAACCATTAGAATAAATGAATTTATTACAAACACTTTATACAAAAATCAATTGAGATAAAAGTCATATTTCTACATTCCAGGAATATATTAAAAAGGAAATTTTAAAAAATCACCAATAGAAAAGGAAACTAAGAAAAAAATCCATTTTTAAGAGCATCAAAAAGAAAGTATAGCATCCTATACTTAAGAAGAAAGTTAACCAGTGTGGTACAAGACAGAAAACTATAAAGTGTTACTGAAAGAAACTGAAGAAGACCTAATAAATAGACATCCTGTATTCATGGATTAAATGATAATGCTGTTAAGATGGTGATACTCCGGGCAGCCCCAGTGGCGCAGTGGTTTAGTGCTGCCTGCAGCCCAGGGTGTGATCCTGGAGACCCAGGATTGAGTCCCATGTCGGGCTCCCTGCATGGAGCCTGCTTCTCCCTCTGCCTGTGACTCTGCCTGTCTCTCTCTCTCTATGAATAAATAAAATCTTAAAAAAAAAAAAAAAGGATGGTGATACTCCCTAATATGATCTACAGATTCAATCTAATCCCTTCAGAAATCCCAACTGCCTTTTTTTTTTTGCAGAAATGGAAAAGCTGATCCCAAAATTCATATGGAATTGCAAGAGTGTCTGAACTGATCAAAACCACCTTGAATAAAAAAGAACAAAATTGGACTACTCATACTTTCCAATTTCAAAACTTAATACAAGCTATAGTAATCAAAACACTCTGGTACTTGCATAAGTCTAAACATGCAAAAGAATAAAGCTGGAGACCCTTGCATTATACCACATACAAAAATTAACTAAAAATGGATAAACATCTACATTTAAGAGCTAAATCTATAGAACTTGTAGAAGAAAACAGAGGTAATCTTCATGATCTTGGATGGCAATGGTTTTAGATTTGACAATAAAAGCACAAGTACAAAAGAAAAAACAGACATATTAGACTTCATCAAAATAAAATGCTTCATGTATCTAAGGACATTATCAGGAGAGTACATAGACAATCCACAAACTGGAAAAAAATATTTATAAAACACATCTGGTAAGTGTCTAGTGTACAGAAAACAAAAAACTCCCACAACTCAATTTTTTGAACAAAAAAACTTCAACAGACATTTCTCCAAAGAAGTTATACCATGGCTAATAAACACATAAAAAGATGTTCAATGTCACTGATCATTAGGGAAATACAAATCAAAACCACAATGAGATACTATATTACACCCACTAAGATAGCTGTGATCTAAAAAACAGAAAATAAAAAACAAACAAACAAACAAACAGAAAATTACAAGTGTTGAGAAGGATGTGAAGAAATCAGAACCCTTATGTGTTGCTATGGTAATGTAAATCATGTGAACCACTACAGAAAAAAATTTGGTGATTCCTTAAGAAGTTAAACAGAAGGGCACCTGGGTGGCTCAGTCAGTTAACTGTCTGCCTTGGGCTCAAGTCATAAACCAGGGATCCCCAGTCTGACTCCCTGCTCAGTGGAGAGCCTGCTTCTCCATTTCCTCCCGGCTCATGCTCTCCTTTCTCACTATCTCTGTCTCTCTCTCTAAAATAAATAAAATCCTAAAAAAAAAAAAAAGTTAAACATAAATTATCATATGATCCAGCAATTCCAGTCCTAAGTATATTATTTTTTTCTAAGTATATTAATTATTAAATGATATTCAATATAAGTTAAAAGTAAAAATAAATTAAAAATGGTATTCAAGGCAAAACTTTTCTTTTTTTAAAGATTTTATTTATTTATTCATGAGAGACACACACACACACAGAGAAAGGCAAAGATATAGGCAGAGGGAGAAGCAGGTTCCATGCAGGGAGCCCTATGGGGGACTCGATCCTGGGACTCCAGGATCATGCCCTGAGCTGAAGGCAGACGCTTAACCACTGAGCCGCCCAGGCATCCCCAAGGCAAAACTTGTATATGAATTTTCACAGCAGAACAGCATTATTCATAATAGCCCAGAGAACAAAATAAAGCAAAGGGAAGGAAATAATAAATTAGAAAAATCAATGAAATTGAAAACAGAAAATAGAGAGAAATTCTCAAATAAGAGCTGGTTCTTTGAAACTACCAATAAAATTGGTAAGGGTCTGAAAAGACAATTAAAGAAAAAGGAAAAGCACAAATTACCAATATCAAGAATAAAAGAGAAGATGTCACTGAGGCTCTGTAGGCATTAAAAAAAAGACAATAAGGGAATATTACAAACAACTCTATGCACATAAACTAGGTGCCTTAGAAGAAGTAGACAAATTCCTCAAAGCTACACTACAAAAACTCCCAAAATTAAAGTGATAATCTGAAGAAACCTGTAACTACTAAGAATTTGAATTTGTGGTTAAAAACATCCAGAAAAAGAAATGTCCAAGTCAGATGGTTTCCTGGATAAAATCTAACAATATTTAAAGAATAATTAACACCAATTCTACACAATCTCTTCAAGAAAACAGCAAAGAAGAGAACATATTCCAACTAATTCTACAAAGCAAGAGGTGCTTAATATTAAAATCAAATAAAGATAATACAAAAGAATATAGATATATCAGACTTCATCAAAATAGAATGCTTTCATATATCTACAAACCAATATTCCTCAGAAACAAAATGTAAAGTCCTTAACAAAGTAACAGCAAAGCAAATCCAAAAATATAAATATTCTATACCACAACCTAGTAGCATTTGCTCTAGAAATTCACAGCTGGTTCAATATTCAAAAATCAATTAATGAAATCCCAAATTAACAGGCTAACAGAAAAATACATTATCATGCCAAATGATGAAGAGGAAGCCCTCGTGATTTTAAGTTTTCAACAAACTAGAAACAGAGGGTAACTTCCTTAACTTGATAAAGAGCATCTACAAACATCTTATAGCTATCATAATTAATGGTGAAACATAGTTGCTTACCCCTAAGATTAGAAATAAGGGAAGGATGTCTGTTCTTACCACTCCTTTTTTTTTTTTTAAGTTTTATGTATTTATTCACAAGAGACAGAGAGGCAGAGACATAGACAGAGGCAGAAGCGGGCCCCTCACAGGGAGCCCAATGCAGGATTTGATCCTTAGCCCCAGGGTCATACCCTGAGCCAAAGGCAGATCCTCAACCACTGACCCAGGTGTCCCTGCTCTTACCACTATTATGCAATATGGTAATGGAAATCCTGCCAACCCAATAAAGCAAGAAAAGGGGGGAAAAGGTATAGATGTAAGAAAAAGAAATAAAACTGTTCCTATTTGCAGTTAACATTAACATCTACATAGAAAATCCCAAGGCATCTACAAAGAATAGCTCCTTGAACTAGTGAGTTCAGCAAGGTTGCAAGACATAAGAAAAACATACAAAAAAAAAACCAATTCTTTTTTTTTTAATTTATTTGTCCTTTTTGAGAGACTAAGGGAGAGAGAACACACATGAGCTATGGGGAAGGGCAGATGGAAAGAATCCCAAGCAGACTCCCCACTAAGCACAGAGCCAGTTGTGGAGCTTGATCCCACGACTGGGAGATCACAACCTGAACCAAAAACAAGAGTCAGATGCTTAACCGACCGAGGCATGCAGGCGCCCCTAACTAGGGTGTTTTCTTTTTTTAAGATTCTATTTATTTATTTGAGAGACAGAGAGCACAAGCAGGGGGAGGGGCAGAGGGAGAGAGAGAAGCAGACTCACCACTGGGAGCCACATGCAGGGCTCAATCCCAGGACCCCAAGATCACGATCTAAGCCAAAATCAGACTCTCAAATGACTGAGCGACTCAGGCACCCCGGACTAATTCTACTTCTATGTAAAATTGCATTCTAAATATAAAAAGCATAAGAAAACTAAAGCAATACTTACAACCACTAAAAAAAAAAAAAAGAAAGAAAAAAGAAACACCTAGGTATAAATTTGACAAAACAGGTTTAGAACCTGTACCCAGAAAAATATAAAATGATGACAAAATAAAAGAAGGAATATAAATAAATGAACAAACACACAATGTATTAGTTTGCTAGAAGTACTGTAACAAAGTACCATAAACTGAGGAGCTTAACCAACAGAAATTCACTGTTTCACATTTATGGAAGCTAGAAGTCTGAGATCAAGATGTTGGCAGAACCATGTATGTTCCCTCTGAAGGTGCAAGAGAAGGATCTGCTCCTGGTCTCTCTCCTAGTTTCTGGCAGTTCCTTGGATTGTGATAGCATAAATCCCATCTTCACATTGCATTCTCCCTGTGCCTCTTCACGGGATCTTCCCTCTAGTATGTCTGTGTCCAAATTTCCCTTTTCTTTCTTTTTTAAGATTTTATGTATTAAAGTGAGCCAGAGAGCGAAAGAGACAAAAAGCATAAACAGGAAGAGGGGCAGAAAGGGAGAAACACTTAAAAAAAAAAAAAAAAAAAGGGAGCAGCCCTGGTGGCGCGGCGGTTTAGCAACGCCTGCAGCCTGGAGTTTAATTCTCAAGACCCAGGATCGAGTACCACGTCGGGCTCCCTGCATGGAGCCTGCTTCTCCCTCTGCCTGTGTCTATGCATCTCTCTCTCTCTCTCTCTCTCTCTCTCTCTCTCTCTCTCTCTGTGTCTCTCATGAATAAATAAATAAAATCTTTAAAAAAAAGAAAGAAAAAAGAAAGGGAGAAACAGTCTCCCCACTGAGCAGGGCAACTTGACATGAGGATCGATCCCAGCACCTTGGGACCATGACCCGAACCTGACCCAAACCGAAAAGCAGATGCTTAAACGACTGAGCCACCCAGGTGCCCCTAAATTTCCCTTTCGCTAAGGACACCAGTCATGTTGAATTAGGGCTCCTCCCCACTCCAGTATGAGCTCATCTTTACTAATTACATTTGTAATGATCCTATTTCCAAATACGGTCACATTTTGCGGTACTAGGGGTTAGAAGTTCAACATATGCATTTTAGGGCAACTCAATTCAACCCATAACAACACTATTTCTGGGTTGAAGATTCAACAGTAAAGATGCCAATTCTCCCCTAAATGATTTCAGATTTAATGAAATTTGTACCAAACTCAGCATGACTTTTAGTAAAGATGAGTTTATTCTAAAATTATATGAAAAGAAACCCCCAAAAGAATAGACTTTGAAAAAAAAAAGTGTGAAGAATCATGCTATCCAATTCTAAGACTTACTATACAGCTAACAGTAATCAAGACAGTGCAATATCAGTGGAGACACAGATACAAAAGATCAATAGAATGTAACAGAGAACCTAGAATTAAACCTATACAAGGATGGACAATGGATTTCTGAAAAAGGAGCAAAAGCAATTCAATGGTGAAAGTATAGTTTTTTCAACAAATGGTGCTAGAAGAAGTGGATATTTAAAGATAAGAAAATGAACCAAGAGAACCAAACAAGAAAAAAATCTTCCAGACTAAGAATTAGGTGAATTTCTTAGAAATTACACCAAAGGAAAAAAAAACCTGGAAGTTTTAGACTTACTTAAAATTTAGAACTTCTGTTCTCTTTAAGACCTTGTTAAAAGGTAAAGACACACTACAGAGTAGGATAAACTATTTGTAAACCATATATCCAACAACGGATTTGTAACCAGACTATATATAGAACTCTAACAACACAAAAATAAGAAACAATTCAATTGCAATATGAACAAAAGACATAACAGATATTTTACCAAAAAGGACATATGAATGGCAAATAAGCATATGAAAAGATGTTCAATATCATTAGCTATAAGGGAAATGCAAATTAAAACCACATGAGGTATTGTTATATATGTATCAGAAAAACTGAAATTAAAAAATTATGATAATACTAACTGGTAGTGAGAATGTAGAGAAAGCAAATCTCACCTACATTGCTGGTGAGAATGTAAAATGGTACAACCACTAGGGAAAATGGCAGTTTCTTAAAATTCCAAACATATGCTTATCAAATGACACAGCAATCACACTCCTGGGCATTTATCCCTCCAAAATAAAAATTTATGTCTGCACAAAAACCTGTACATCAATGTTCATAGCAGCTTTATTTGTAATAGCAAAGAGCTGAAACAACCTAAATGTTTTTCAATGGGTGGCTGATTAAACAAAATGTGGTATAACTGTATAACAAAATATTCAGAAATTGAAAACAGTATCTATTAATACACAGAACTTGTATAGATCTCAAACCGAATTATGCTAAGTGAAAAAAACTCAAAAGACTACATACTGTATGATTCCATTTATATAAAATTCTTGAAATGACAAAATTATGGATAAGAGAACAAAGTGGTAGTTGCTTAGTATTGGGAAAAGAAAGGAGGTAGAAAGGAAACATAAGGGAATCCCATAGTGGTGATAAAACAGTTCTTTAATTGTAGAAGTGGCTATACACATCTATATATGTGATAAAATTGCAAAGACTAGGAGCGCATATGGTTGGCTCAGTTGGTGGAGCATGTGACTCTTGATCTAGGGGTTGTGAGCTGAAGCACCACTTTGGGCATAGAGCTTATTGAAAAAGAACTGCAAAGACTACACACACAGATATATGCATATACACAGACAAAATGAGTACATGTAAAAACTGGTGAAATATGATAAGTTCTATAGATAGTACCAAAGTTAACTTCCTAGTTTTGATGCTGTATGACAGTTATATAAGATACAAAGACTGGGGGTTGAAGGTGGGAGCTAGGTAGGGTACACAGAATTTCTCTGTACTCTTTTTGCAACTTTCCATGAGTTTCTAATTATTTTTAAATTAAAAGTTAAAAACGTTATTATATTCACATCTTGATGTATGTATATACATCTCATACAAACACACGTATGTCTTTACTTATTTGAGACAGAGCACTCAAGCATGAGCATGGGGAGGAGCAGACTCCCTGCTGAGCACGGAGCCCAACGTGGAGTTTGGTTCCAGGACCCTGAGATCATGACCTGAGCCAAAGGCAGACACTTAACCAACTGAGCCACCCAAGCACCCTTATTTTTATGTATGTCTTAAGTCTCAAAACTTGCTTGGTACTTAGCAACAAATAAAATATCAACTAATTTGATATTATGTTACTATGTTAGTAAAACCTCCATCTGTGAATTACTGATGAATTATAAAACTGATTTAAGTGATTATTTTGTGCTGCCTGCAATAAGCCTAAAGCTGTAAGTTTATGCTCCTGCCATTTATTAGCTGTAAGTACTCTCTGCTGTGTATCTCAGCTAGCATTTACTGACAGTAAAGTGGCAGTAAATTAAGTGCCTTACACATATTATCTCATTTAATCTTCTTGATACTCCAATAAGGTACTATAATTATTAATCACATTTTATAATACATATGAAGAAAATGAGACCTGAAATTAAGTAACTTGCCCAAGATCACAGAGCTACAAAGACAGACCCAAGAGTCAAGACCCTGGCATTCCTATCTAGAGCCCCTGAATTTAAGCAATTTGTTCTACATCTCTCAACTTCAGTTTTCTCCTCTGTAAGATGGTTTTAATAACATATAAATAATAGTATATAAAATAGCATACAGAACCCAGTAAAGCTTAAAAGGGGATTAGGAAAGAGCTGCAAGTTAACAGAGCTATAGCTGTCCTTCCTAGATGGTGGGCCTAAGGAACCCGGCTAAATTTGAATTCCCTTATCACTAACAAGTGAAAGTCAATTGGAATGATGTGATTAAAAAGCAAAACAGAACATGGATAATATCATAATCATTATGCTGCGTGAAGGAAACCAGACATAAAAAAGTAGATAACATATGATTACATGTATATAAAACTCTAGAAAATGAAAACTAATCCAGTGACAGAAAACAGGTTGTGGCTTGGAGCAGAGAGTGAAGAGGGAGGGTAGACTACAAAGGCACACAAGAAAGCTTCTGGGGTAATGGAAATGTTCTATATTTTGATTGTATTAATGGTTTCATGGACATACACATTTGTCAAAACACTGAACATTTCAAATGGGTCGTTTGCTGTACACTAATTATACCTCAATAAAGCAGTTATATAAAAACAAAAATACTAATATTTTTCAAATGAGCAAATTGCTTTAACAATTTTTTAACCTAAGCAAAATCAAAATTAAATGAGGTAGTCTGCATATGGTAAAGTTGAGAAATATTAGATTAGGAATACTATTAAAGCTTTATCAAATAGAAAAACAATTTAGCTGATTAATTTTTTAAAGATTTCTACTGCATACCTCCTTAAACAGTAATACTTTTTGTTCACTAAATCAAGACCAGGGTATAGAAGTTTACAAACTGAAAAGTAACTTTCCTAAAATTAAATTTCTGGTTTCTATAACAAAGGTGCACTACACGGAACCTTCCATTCTTTGTTCAAATTCAAATCAACCAAGCCTTTGTGCTCCCATTCTCTTTCTTCTTTCAAATTTCCATTCCTGTTACCATAGGAACCTGCTAGCTGACAAGCCTTCAAGCACAGCAACAGCCCAAGCTTAGCAAGGGGTATGAAAAGGGGACAGAGTCAAAGGCCAAATTTTGACTCATGAGAATCAGAATTCCGATCTTTGTCACTCTACAAAGTGTCTGGTAACCATAGAAACTGTATCCTACTGCGTTCGGGAATATTTGACTAAATTCACTAAAAGCGAAACCAAATGTGGAATGGCCCTGGAAACTCAAAAAATGGTACTCATTTTATTTCAGATCCAAACTAGAATAAGAAGTTATTCAATAACAACTTTTCAGAATAATTCAAGTGATTTAAAATTAGATCTTTAAAAAACTCCTTTTCTGTAAAAATAAATTCTCATAGGAAAAGAGATCTAAAACTTTAAGAATTATTTTGTATTAAAAAATTCTAGGTTTGAAAAATACCTTTAATCCTACAGATTTTTTTCTTTTGCAAATCTTAATTTTAAAAAATGCCTTGAGGACAGTGTACTAAATACTTTTCAACAGTATTTCAGTAAGTTGGTTTATAGAAATTTGCCATTATTAGAGGAACAGATTTATATTCTTAAGTCAAAGGGGAATTCCCAGAAGAGCCCATAAATTTGACCTTTAAGGAAGTAAATTTTAATATTTCAAATACCATGAACAGTTCTGAACTATGATCGCTCTCAAAAGATAAAACCTGATGATCAAAATTCTATCACACTTCATAATTTAATTGAAAATAAGTATTTTAAAGGTATTACTTTAAAGTGATTTGTCACACAAGAAAATCAAAGAAAAAACTTAAAATACTATTTTTTCCTTAAAGTCAGAAATAACTAAATGCTATTAATTCTCCAATACCTGTACGTACATTTTTCAATTTACAAGATTCTTAATTCCTGACTTCTTAAGCCGTTTCACTAGATTGTTGTTTGTTTCAAGCATACCATCTAAACAGTAAACTAACAAAAGACAATAAGAGAAGCAAATATGATAATGCATGTATTCTGAAGATAAAAACCATGAATTGCAGTCAAATTCATTTTCTAAAAGGCCTATCCACAAAATGTTAATAATTACTACCATATAGGAGTATATTACACTATTCTCTCACCAAAAAAAAACAAAAAGAAACCCTGTCTTTCATTCAAATACCATCTACAACTGATTCCTTCCACAGAAGATTCTCTCTTTCAAATCCCCTTAGCACTTTATGCCTTCTTTTGGCCAAGTTCTTCTTGTGTTTCACTCATTCAATCAAAATATATTTAATATATACTAACTCCTGGGCACTGTAACTGAGAACTAAACAAAAAAGAACTGTTGGGGTTATTAAAAATAAAGTTTCTTCACTAATTTTACTATTTTAAAAGCATAATATGATTCTTAGAGAAAAATTTAAGAATATAAACATTAAATAAGACACAGAAAACACAAATAAATTGTGCTAATTCAGGAAAACCACTGTTGGCCTTGGTGAAAATCCTTCCAGATCACTTACTCTGCATAAACACACACACACACACACACACACACACACACATATTTTTTAAGAAAAATGGGATGATACCACATATAATGATATCCACTCCTATCTCCTTTTTCCTACATAACGTAGGAAAAGTACAACCATCAGAATTTTGACAAAGATCAAGAACAGAATGAGGTATAAGGAACATTAAAGGCCTAGAGATGAGAAAGACAGGTTGCTCTTTTCCTTTACTTAATTACAACACTTACAAGTACAAACACATGATGCCCAAAGCTCTGAGTCACTTTGATTAGCTGCTCCCCACCTCTCAAAAGGCAAAGTAAAATACTAGTGTTCACAGTTATATGGTACCCTTGGGATTGGGATTACCATCCCCATCAAGCGCCTTCTATTTACAACGGCAGATTAAGTGTTTAGACCAAGACTACTATAATCTCTTAAAAGACTTTGTAGGGGATGCCTGGGTGGCTCAGTGGTTTAGCGCCTGCCTCGGCCCAGGGCATGATCCTGGAGTTCTGGGATCAAGTCCCACATCGGGCTCCCTGCATGGAGCCTGCTTCTCCCTCTGCCTGTATCTCTGCCTCTCTGTCTCTCATGAATAAATAAATAAATAATCTTAAAAAAAAAAAGACTTTGTAAAGTTCGTTAATTAATTCAAGCATTTTATTTTTTAGCAATTTATTTAGTAGTTCCTATTGTGAGTCACTGTGTGGGGTGCTGGACATACGAAGATGAAGAAGGACAAGCTCTGATTTCAAAAGCAAAAGACAGAAACAACCCAAATGTTCATCAATAGGAAAACTGAATGAAAAAAAATGAGGATAACTTAATACCCACTAGGATGACTATTATAACAAAAACAAAACCAGAAAATAACAAGTGCTGGCAAGGATGTGGAGAAATTGGAACCTCTGTGGCACTGCTGATGGGAATGTAAAATGGAAGCAGCTGCTATGGAAAACAGTATCGCGGTTCCTCAAAAAGTTAAATATAGAATTATCATATGTCTCAGTAATTCCTCTTCTGGGTATATAGCCCCAAAAATTGAAAGGAGGGACTCAAACAGGTATTTTACACCCATGTTAATAGCAGCATTATTCATAACAGCCAAAAGGTAGAAGCAACTCAAGTGTTTGATGGATGAGTGGATAAACAAAATGTGGTATACACATACAATGAAGTACCATTTGGCTTTAAACAGAAAGGAAATTCTGGCATTTGCTACATGGATGAACCTTGAAGACATTATGTTAAGTGAAATAAGCCAGTCACCAAAGGACAAATATTGTATGGTTCCTCATATTAGGTACCTAGCATAACTAAATTCAGAGCGAAAGAAGAATGGTGGTTGCCAGGGGCTTGGAGGAGGGGAAAACGGGGAATTATTGTTTACTTCGTACAGAGTTTCAGTTTTGTTAAATTAAAAAGTGCTAGAGATGAATAGAGATGATAACTGTATAACAAGATGAATATACTTCATATCACCAAGCTGTATACCTGAAGTTGGAAGGGTTGGAATGGTGAACTTTGTATGTATTTTTACCAGTTCAAAAAAACATTTTAATAACCAGTATCTATAAATACTACTATGGAATATCCATGATATATTGTTAAATGAAACAAGATAGAAAAGACAAATATGACACTATTATCAAAGAAAGGCAAAAGAATATACATGAACAAATATTGAACATCTTATATAAATATTAAATTATACTTAAAATATTGTAATAGAAAAATAAACAAAACTCTTTCAATGACATTTAAGAGGAAAGAAAGAACAAGATAGAGTGGGAAAGGTCCAGAAACTAGATTTTTCTGAATGAATCTTGTTCTGTATATATAGTTTTGTTTTTTTTTTTTTTTTTTAAGATTTTATTTATTCATGAGAGACAGCAGCAGAGACATAGGCAGAGGGAGAAGCAGGCTTCATACAGGGAGCCTGATGTGGGACTCGATGAGCCAAAGGCAGACACTCAACAGCTGAGTCATCCAGGCGTCCCTGTATATACAGTTTTGTTTTTTTTTTTAAGATCTTATTTATTTATTCATTCATGAGAGACAGCGAGAGAGAGGCAGAGGCACAGGGAGAGGGAGAAGCAGGCTCCATGCAGGGAGCCCGACATGGAACTCAATACTCAATACTCTCAGGATCACACCCTGGGCTCCAGGCGGCGCTAAACTGCTGCACCACATGGGCTGGCCTATATACAGTTTTTTGTTTGTTTGTTTTAATTTTTTTTTCCCCTGTATACAGTTTTAAAACACAATTATAAAGAAGGAAAGTCTGGGGACCCCTAGGTGGCTCAGCAATTGAACAGCTGCCTTCAGCTCAAAGCCTGATCCCAGGGTCCTGGGATCAAGTCCCCACATTAGGCTCTTCGCAGGGAGCCTGCATTGCCATCTGCCTATGTCTCTGCCTCTCTCCCTCTGTTTCTCATGAATAAGTAAAGTCCTTAAGAAAGAAAGAAACTTTAAAAAAAATTTTAAAGTCATTTCTCAATAAATGAAACATATGAATCTAAATGTGTATTGAGTTTAACCACACAGAGAAGTATTTAACTTTAAAACACAGTAATTTGCCAGTATATCTTTGGTGAGTTACATGCCTAAAGACAAAAAGAAGTACAAAACAAACAAACTGCTTCCAGTAATCATATTGTTAGTAATAATTGTTCTTATATAATGTATGTGTATCATAAAGCTTCAATATAAGAAAAAAGAAAAAATAAGATTTTATAATGTTAAAAACTCTGCAATATTATTTGAATTCAAAGTATCAGTATAAACTTATGATGTACTTTCTTTAAAAAAAAGTTTCAGGGCAGCCGGGTTGGCTCAGCAGTTTAGCACCGCCTCAACCCAGGATCGAGTCCCACATCAGGCACCCTGCATGGAGCCTGCTTCTCCCTCTGCCTGTGTCTCTGCCTCTCTCTCTCTCTCTCTCTCTCTGTGTGTGTGTGTCTCTCATGAATAAGTAAATAAAATCTTTAATAAAAAAAAATTTTTTAAGTTTCCTAGTTTTGTCTATGAATAGGCCTAAAAATAACTTTTTTTGTTTTTTTTTAAGTTTGAGGCAGAATTTTAAGAAAAGGGTTTGGATCATACCAGAAAGCAAGGAACCTATGACAGACTACTAGGGTAGCATCAAAACCTAAAAGCTACCTTGAAGAGGCTCCCACTACGAAAGATAGCAAGTACAGTTAGAGTCCAAGTAGGAATAATAACTGTAATGGACTTGAAACAAACCAAATATGTTAAATCTATGAGTTTATAATGAAACCTTTAAAAAAAAAAGACTTCACTGTGCACCTTTGAAGGATGTTTGGGAATCAAGTCATGATCTGAAAAACGAATAAATACTGATAAATATTTGAGAATAACCAAGTATTTATCTTGTCTTTCTTATATAGACTGTACATGAGAGTAACTTAGCAGCCCAACAGTCAATGAGTGGAATTTTCTGTTTATGAAGCATTCCAGCTGAGAAGTGAAGAATGACAGAATTAAATTATAAGCATTTTAAATTTTTATTTATTTATGATAGTCACACACACACACACAGAGAGAGAGAGAGAGAGAGAGAGGCAGAGGGAGAAGCAGGCTCCATGCACCAGGAGCCCGACATGGGATTCGATCCCGGGTCTCCAGGATCGCGCCCTGGGCCAAAGGCAGGCGCCAAATCGCTGCGCCACCCAGGGATCCCAAATTATAAGCATTTTTGTAAAACTTTAATGAAATTATCAATCTAAGAGATGATCATGAATGGATTCCAAAATTACAAAAAGTGACAACCAGATATTATGTGCCCATGAAGTATTTTCCTTAAAAAAAATCAAAAAAGGAGACAAAAGAACATGGGAAATAAAACCACAGGGATGCAATCAACCAAATAAAGGGAACAATGGGAAACTCTATAAGGCAAACATATTACAAGAAAAAAAGATAGGAAAAGGAGAAATTATAAAAGAAAGACATATCAATTGAATGCAATATATGAATCCTGATTTGAAAAGCCAACTATATAAAAAACTGTGAAATGGTCAGAGTAATGTGAACATTTAACTGGATAGTTGATGATACTGAGGAAGTAATAAAGGTAAGGTGTTTATATATTTTTTAAGAGTTCTTACTTTTTTTAGAGATATATACAGAAATATTTGTAGATGGAATTATGGTGTTTGAAATTTGCTTCAAAGTAACCCAGTTGGGATATGCAGTCATAAATGAAACAAAACTAGCTGTGATAAAGATTTTGTTTATTTATTCATGAGAGACACAGAGAGAAAAAGAGGCAGTGGGAGAAGCAGGCTCCATGAAGGGAGCCCGATATGGGACTCCATCCTGGATCTCTGGGATCATGCCCTGGGCTGAAGGCTGCGTTAAACTGCTGAGCTACCCGGGCTGCCTTTTTTTTTTTTTTTTTTTTTAAGATTTTGAGTTGATAATTTTTGAAGCTGGATGGTAAGTAATGGGTATATGGTGTCCAAAATACTATTATCTATATTTCTATATAACTGAAATTATCTATAATACAGCTTTTTTTTAAGTTACAGTTTGAGTCTGAATAACATGAAGATTGGTTCAAACATGCTTTGTTCTTAATGAATCATAAAGGATACCAGGATTTTTACCTTTTAGGTTCTGTGTTCCCAGCAGAATCTATCCCACTGCCAACTTTCCATGCTACAGAAAATCTTTGAGAATGACAAAAGAAAACAGGAAATGGGAGGCAAACACAAACAATCCCAAGAGTTTATCCTCTGATTATCCTAAGAGTGGTCTAGTTTCTCTTAAAAAACAAACAACAACAACAACAAAAAAAAAAACAAGGGGCACCTGTGTGGCTTAGTAGGTTAGATATCTGACTCCTAGTTTCGGTTCAGGTCATGATCTTAGGGTTGTGGGATCAAGCCTCACATTGGGCTCTATACTGGGCATGGAGCCTGCTTAACATTCTCTCCCTCTCCCCACCTCCCACACTCCACTTGCACATGCTCTTTCTCTCTCTCAAAAAAAAAAAAAAAGAGTAGACAAGTTATCAACCTCATAAAAAGGTAAGAATGCTTGTTCCACATATTAACTGAAGTTAAATAGGGTGACAGGCAACAAGGAGTACTGCTTTGCATTTATACAGCACTTTAACTTTTCAAAGTTTTTAAATATACACATCACTTACATCATTTAATCTTAACCTTGTAAAATGGACAGGGAAAAAAAATTCACTTCCTAGAGGAAACTAACACAAAGAAGTTACAAAACTATTTAGTGGCAAAATAACAAATTTCCTATCCCTCATTTAGTGCTTTTTCCACTAAACTGTCTCTTCCTATTCAACTGCACTTAATTATCCAGTATAGGGGGGAAGGCTGTTCAGATCTCTTTTATTACCACTGCAGTCATAAATACCTGATAACATGCAGTTGGTAAAGATAGTTACCAACAATTTGCTAACACTTTCTTGACTGTGCTGGACAGCTCCCAAAAATTTACTTAGCAATTCGGACAGCCCAAATGGTTTGAAACTCAGGAATGAGAAATTTTTTTCTCTGTCAAAAGCCACTGATGAGGAAAAAACATCAAGTCAAGAACTTATAAAAATTTAGTGTTTCTGTATAGATGAGTATGTTTTAGAAGGGGGGGGATAGAGAAATAAACATATTAGTAAAGATCTTCTTTTCCAACTTAATGACCTGATACTTACATTATCCCATTTATTTAAATATGTCCCAAATTCAATGAAAGTATAGACTAAGAATCTTATACCTACAATGAAAGAACAGCCAATTTATTAACTCTGAATAATCATATGTGAAATAACCCAGATTCTGTACTTCCTCTCATCTGTGGTATCCCTAGCTCACTGTCCTATACTATTCTATTCCAGGCACTCATTTTGACTCAGCAAATCATACAGGAATGACCCTAAGGCAGACCTGAAACATGGGCCTGCACCTAAGAAATTATCTTTCAATTCACTCTGACCTACAGTGAACACTCAAAAATGTGCTCCCACTGTTTGCTCCAACTACTTGCTCCTGTTAAAAGTTGACAGACACATTCTAGAATCAGAGATAGATTCTTGTCCTTATTAGGGCCCAAGAATCCCTACTTCCATCTAGAAGGATGTTTTGTTGACTGCTGAGTTTCCATGTCCTTTGCTGTTACAGAAACTTTACACTCTCAAACTGACAATTCTGTCAGTGGCATCATTGTCTTGATATAACAACCATGTAACAACTATCTGCAATATTATTTAAGTCAAAGAACTGGAGCCTTCTCTTAGAAAATACTGCCCACTTAGGTGCTCTCCCCAGAATGTATGAAATTTAAAAAGAAACAACCTTATTGCCAATAAACAATCTAGACTACACAGGCAACTGTGAGAAGAAGTTGGTGATAGCTTACTATGCCATTATTATTAATATTCCAAAAGCCTACACATAGGAATGCAAGTTCATTTAGAACAAATACATTATCTTTCTGGTACTTTCTCTTTAGGATCATTTAGAAACGGAATTGGAATAGAATTAACATTTGCAGTTAACCTACTGTGTGCCATTCCCTGTACTAGCTACTTTATAAGTTTAATCCTAACAGCCCTTCAAGGTTTTTTGTTATTACTGCCTTTTCACAAATGAAGAAACCAAGGCTAAGTGACTATTCAGTCTTAAAGCTACTATAAAGCAGAGCCAAAGTTGAACCCATATCAGTTCAAATATCTTGATTACTTGCTTCTTATTACACTATTTGCTTTCCAAAGGAGTTATAATGACTTATAATGATACTAAAAACAAAGGTATTTCTTTTTTTTTAATTTTTTATTTATTTATGATAGTCACACAAAGAGAGAGAGAGAGAGAGAGAGAGAGAGAGAGGGGCAGAGAGACAGGCAGAGGGAGAAGCAGGCTCCACGCACTAGGAGCCCGATGTGGGATTCGATCCCGGGTCTCCAGGATCGCGCCCTGGGCCAAAGGCAGGCACCAAACCGTTGCGCTACCCAGGGATCCCAAAACAAAGGTATTTCTACTCCAATTTTTTTGATAAGAGAATTGATGGTTTTAATACACAGCAAGGAACACTACGCCTGGAACCGAAATAATGTATTAAGACACTAACCATTTTCATAGCCTAATCTGATAGTGTATACCAAATCTCCCTGTATCAGTTAGACCTTACATAGTCAGAAGAGCAGAAAATGTTCAATCTCTGTAATATTTTCAAATATTTGGAATATATAAGATGTCCTCCACATTTCAAAATCTGCAAATAATAGTCTTTCTATAAATTTTCCCAGGCACATTTATGTTAGTCTACTTGGAAGTAATGAATCTTTGGGTTTTACCATAAAATGAAGCATTCCAAAACATATAGGCTTCAATGTGCTGAAAGCACTATAATAATAGATTACAGACTAAAGTACAAAACATTCTCTGTATAATTATTATTAATTCCACCTTACAAGGAAAGAAGCTATGGTAAGAAAGTTCACATAATTTTCCCAAAGTAATAAAGCTAGAAAATGATAAAGCTAGAATTCAAGCCCATTTGCATAACTCTAAAGCCTATGCTTCCTATTGCCACCATCCGGGGCCACCTGGCTCCTATCTGGTAAGCATATTATCCTTGTCCACAATTCTAAAATCTCTGTAGATATGCATGCATAGTTATTTAAACCTATTGTTGACTATGTTCATTAATTTGTCATAGTTTCTAAAGTAAAATCATTAAAAAGTTATCTGAAGAACTACTATTAGAAATATTCAAGAAAGGCAACACATTTTCATAAAATTCTGAGAGGTCAAGAACAGTTAAAATTTATACAACCAAACCTTAAACCTTTTTTGTTCATCAGGAGTTATCATCCTTAAATTGATGTGATGGTAAAATCATAAACATTTTTAAAAATTTTTAAGAAAATTTAAATACCATAAACCACCAGTCTAAAGGCTGAACAAAGAACTTATTTTACAAGATCATGTTACCTTCAATACTTAAGGAATGAAGTGTGACTATTATTATATTCTACTCTTTATCTGAGGTTTTATTATCAAACAGAAAAAATGTAATATCATAAACTTGGACAATTTTAAACTTCTCAATGGCTATTAACTTCCATGTTCCAATGTTTCATATTTCTTTATAAAAACACATCTAAAAATAAGTCGAGAGTAACATTCCCCAAACATGAAGTCTTCAATCTATTACAGTTTGAACCTAAACATATAACTTTTTAATGTATAAGATATAGTTAAAAATAACATTCTTCTGTTTTTAATCAAACACATTCATTAGAGTAGTTAACAAGACATTATAAGAATCACCATTAAGATACATCAAATAATAGATCAAGTCTTACCTCCATTGCTAAAGCTGCTGTCTGTTGGTCATAGTGATTCAGAAGATTAGGCATAAAGGTAGTATTATAAGGCAAATCTTGGCACATCCTCAAGGTAATGGGTTCACAAGAAAACAAACTGTGCCCACCTATATGCCCCACAAACATAGTCAAGGGCCAAAAGTAGAAGACAATCCAACTCATAGCCATCCTTCCTGGATTTGAATAAGAGTTGGATGATCAGGCCTACTCAATATGTATTTTAGATCATTATACACCTGCAGGTCTCAGCTTGAAAGTATTTCTTCTATATCTTACTGTTAAGTTCTTCAAACAGTTAAATACTCTTTGACCATCAGAGGTTTGTTAGCTTGGTCTCACAAAAGGCATTTGTTTTTGGTTTCACAATACGGGAAAATGACATCATCTTGTCTCTTCTTTTCATTTTATTACATAGGGCATATCTGGCCAACATATCAAGTTGATCAACCACATTCCCAAACAACAGATTCCATCTTAGGAGAGCTATTTCTTCCTTTGGTTGAAATATCTGCAAAGTATTTTTTTTAATGGGCAATATTAGTAATTTCTTCTCAAAATATTGTAGACTTGATATTAAAGCCTTTGATGAGTTCAGTAAAGTTGCTGGATACAAATCAATATACAAAAATCAGCTGTGTTTCCACACACCAACAATGAACTATGAGAAAGAGAAATAAAACAATCTTTGATGAGAGATATCATACTGACTTAATAGACAAAATACATCAGTATTTCACAGAGACATAGTATAGTTTTTCTCCTTTATCATTTATTCTGTAGATATCCTTAACCAGAATTTAAAGGCAATTTTCTTCCCTCAGTTGCTTATATAACATATGGTTTAATTCCTTATCTAGAATGGCAGTTTCTCATTTGTCACAAGATATAATTGATCCATTTTGAAAAATTCTTATGCTGTTGTACTAAATTTAAATATCTGCCATATTTATAACCAAAACTACTGAATTTAAAATGTATTATATGTGTTTTAATCATTAATAGTGCATTTCTACATTAACTGATTTGGTAGAAGGTATCTGTGAAAAAGTTGAAATATAAATAAATTGGATGAATTCAAGTCCCTTACTAGCTGTGTTAAGTGTAAACATATCATTTAACTTCTCTGAACTCAGAATTTTTCTTCCTGAAAATACTCTCTCTCTTACAAGTATGATATACAAATGAATTATGAGATAATATATGCAAAAGTACTTCATAAAATAGTAAAGCAGCATTAAACATTAAGTAATTTTATTACTAAAGTACAGTTATACAAAGGCTATCTCCATCAACCAATACTGAACTGGCAAACAGAAGGTTCTAAAAGTATTATCAAGAAATTTTTCCAACATTACATCATCTTTTTAGATAGTGCAGAAACAGTATCTAGATGTAGAAATATATGACTAACAAATGTTTCACAGCACAGCCAGGCTGCAGAGAATAAAAATCATTCCTAAAAAGAAAAATCACAGCAGGAATAGGAATGATTCCCAGTTACAGTTTCCACTAAGCTTTAGATTCTTTTGATTTGCTCCTACTTTTCCAGGGGCAATAATACTATCTTATTTGGGGCTGAGAGGGTGTGGGTAGAATGAAAGGTAGGTCTGGTAGGAAAACAGCATTTACTAAACTATCATGGCTTCATTTGGCTTAATAATGGTTAAATTTAATTTCATTTTGTTTTATATATGCATTGGCTATTTCTGTGTTTGTTGTGAAGAGCCTTTGTTCAGAAAACATGAGAAGTTCAGGTTCAGAAATTCTGAGATCCACATAAACAGGACAACTTACATACCAGGACCCATGACAGCTTAGACTTTGAGACCTGTACTGGTTTCACTGAAGCAAGAAAAGAAACTGTTCTTTGTTCACTATCAATGCTTGGGACCTCTACATCCCAAGCTTTAGTTACTAAGTAGAAAAAAAAATATTTGGAGAAAATAAAGCAGTGGCTAAACCTTTCCAATTTCTTCCTGTAGTACATGGTATTAAGTGGTGGAAGGGACAAGGTCTATGAATTAGGAATACTAAGAATTAAAATTAGGAATATTAAAGTTATGAGCAATCTTTGCCCTAAATGACTATTCTCTCTATGCAAAATCTCTATGTCAGAGATCTTTGCCACAGTTTCTTGGCCTGCCATATTTTTTTCCTCCTTCAAGCTGGCCCCAAAATTGTGAGGTCTGGCTATAAAAAACTGGTAGTAAACACAGTCGTTTATATTGAAGCTTAATTATGTGCAACACAGTAACAATTATGCATATCATTAAATATGTGTCAAAAAACTACTGAAAGCTTTATCTGGTTACAGTATTAAAATATCTATGTAAAAGTTCAATCTTTGTAGTTTGTTGCTCATGCAGCATGCTCATCAGCTTGCAATTAAACAAAAGAGAACACTGTTCCTTTTTAAAATATATTTATAGCAATATCAAGAATTTTTAAAATTTCATTTAGACTAAAGAATTTTTCAAATTTCACTTAGGCTAATTTTTCAAACAATTAAGTGTTTCAAATTTATGGTTCAAAGACTACCATATAAAAGAAGGAATGTGAATACCTCCCTGGGTTTTTAAAACTAGAAGACATCCCCTTATACTTATACCTACTTTATTTTACCTTATTTCCTCTCAATTATTCCTTTAGCCTCATGTACAAATGAAGCTTCCCACAGTCTTTTTTTTTTTAAGATTTTATTTATTTATTCATGATAGTCACACACACACACACACACAGAGAGAGAGAGAGAGAGAGAGAGAGAGAGAGAGAGGCAGAGACACAGGCAGAGGGAGAAGCAGGCTCCATGCAGGGAGCCCAACGTGGGATTCGATCCAGGGTTTCCAGGATCGCGCCCTGGGCCAAAGGCAGGCGCCAAACCGCTGTGCCACCCAGGGATCCCTTCCCACAGTCTTATAAAAGTGTTTCCTTTATGTACTACAACACCCAAATTACCATATATCAAAACTTTTCTGTAAAATCTATTGTTAGGCTCAAGTCAGATGAAAATCTTATTATTTTAAGACTACAGTTTATGATTATTGAAATAAAAGTGAATTCAAGTTAAGACAAAAAGAAAGTAAAAATCTTAAAACAGTTTCTTTTTCCTCCAAATAAGAGATTCCCTAATTTTAATGTGTAGCAGATTTACAGATCACCTTACAGAAGTCTAAGAAATCTGAATTTCTGGAGACACCTGGGTGGCTCAGTGGTTAAGCATTCGCCTTTGGCTAGGGTCGTGATCCTTTGGCTCAGGGTCCTGGGATCGAGTCCCATATTGGGCTCCCCACCAGCCTGCTTCTCCCTCTGCCTATGTCTCTCATGAATAAATAAATACAATCTTAAAAAAAAAAAAATCTGAGAGCAGCCCAGGTGGCTCAGTGGTTAGTGCCGCCTTCAGCCCAGGGCGTGATCATGGAGACCTGGGATCCAGTCCCACGTCGGGCTCCCTGCATGGAGTCTTCTTCTCCCTCTACCTGTGTCTCTGCCTCTCTCTCTGTCTCTGTGTCTCTCAGGAATAAATAAATAACATCTTTAAAAATTTTTTTTTTTTAAATCTGAATTTCTGGAGAATGAACTACGTTCTAACAATTATTTCAGGTACTATTACAAACAGTTTTTAAGTTATGTTTTGAGAATGTTATCCTAAAATATAGTAATTTAAAAGAGTATAGGTATATTTAAATATACTTATATGCTTAGCGGAATACATAAAACAAATTTTTTAAAAAAGCAGACAAGGAATAATACTTCAATAGAAAAATGGGAAAAGGACATAAATTTATAAATGAACTACAAACATCCAATAAACACACCAAAAGGTATTCAACTTTACTAATAAAAAAATGCAAATGTAAGAGAACATTTTTGCCAATCAGACAGGCAAAAATAACAGTGAAAGAACACAGTATAGGAGAAGGTGCAGAAAAAAAGAATATTTTCAACATTCCAACAATTTGAAATACTACTGTAAACGGGTTGGTATTTTTAGGAATGGCTACTTACCTTAAAAGCCCTTAAAATGTGCACAATTTGATGCAACAAGTCTAAACTATAATTTATTCTAAGTAAACACATAAGCACACATGCATAACCAAAATGTTAGAGCAACATTGTTTATAAAATAAAAAACTAGAAACCCAAAAGTCTATCAATAAGGGATTCATTAAAAAACAAAACTATGGTACAACCACACAGTGGAGTATTATATAGTCACTAATAATGATGAGCAAGATCTCTATTTACTGACAGGGTAAGACAGTAATAATACAATAAGTAAAAAACAAAATTAAAACAATTTCCTAAACAGCACATATATCCCATGTTTGTCAAAAAATATATGCACAGAATAAAACTATTTCAATTGCTTAAAAATAAAATATTATAAACGCTCTGAGATTTTATAAAAGAACCTGTGGTATATTATTCTGTGTATAGAATAATTAACTTTGCTAAACCTCCCATGTGTGCTGACTAGCTAACAAGAAGAATAAATACTAGTTGAATCACTGATTTATTGGATGCTAATTAAGCAACCAGCCAAGGGATACTCTAGTACCTACTGCAGGCAGTAAGAAAAGCAAAAAGTGATGATCAATTTAGTTTGAGTAAAAACTGATTTTCTTTTTTTTTTATAAATTAATTTTTATTGGTGTTCAATTTACCAACATACAGAATAACACCCAGTGCTCATTCCGTCAAGTGTCCCCCTTAGTGCCCGTCACCCATTCACCCCCACCCCCCACCCTCCTCCCCTTCCACCACCCCTAGTTCATTTCCCAGAGTTAGAAGCCTTTATGTTCTGTCTCCCTTTCTGATATTTCCCACACATTTCTTCTCCCTTCCCTTATATTCCCTTTCACTATTATTCATATTCCCCAAATGAATGAGAACTTACACTGTTTGTCCTTCAATATTGAAAAAAACCAGGTCACCTATCAGCCGAATCAAATGCTATGCACATTTTAAAAGAATTTTTGATATATATAGTCCAAATTGCTCTTCAATAACAAGATACCGCTTCTAAACAGGATTGTGTGGGTAGCAAAAGTCATTTTTCCTAAGGTAGAGTCATCTATGGAAAACCTGTAAGTTGAAGTTCCAGACCTGCAGGAAAAAGAGACGATCCTGGACCCAAAACGTTTCTGCCAAAATACAGTAACTCATTAAACAAAAGTAAACAGTCATTTTGGCATTCTTATTGATATTATACGGATTACTACAGGAATCTGCAATATTTCAAATAAATAAAGGGATCTGCTGAGTTAACATAACTAGAGAGAATAGCTTCAGGGGCCAGGGACCATCAAAAAGTGAGTGATATGGCAACAGCTGTTCACACCCTACCTGTGAGAAAAGAGGCACACTCACTTCTCCAAGGACCAATGTAAGATACCTGGAAAACTGATTAAGTTACCTGATTACCATCCCATCAGAAAACAAAAGGATTAGATACATCTAATATTTATGAATGTGTAACAATAGGAATTTGATACTTCCAGTTACCAGTTTTCTTTTGATTATAAATTATAAAAGCCTTTAAGATAAAATAAGCTGAGTATTTGTCCTGAAAAACAGCAATAAAGGGCTTGGAGATTTAATCTTGGAAAACTGTGTTTCCAGGCTGGCTGCAAAACCAGACTCTATTTAGATGAGAAAAGCGGAAAGTGGCAACTGTGAAGAGGAAAGCAGGCTGAATCCTGAGGAAATACTGACAAAGTAGGTCTTAAGGGCTGTCAATAGGGTCCTGCAAAAGATCAGGTTCAGTAATTCTATTCCAATTCACATTTGCTGTACAGAAAGTGATCGATTTCATCATTCTGTTTAGATTTCATTTTCTTGACACCTTATAAACAACATTTTGCCTTTCCAACTCAGAAACACTATCCAAAGGTTGCCTCACACACAGTGGCTACTGTGGAAACAGGAGAGATATTCTTTGTCTTCTTTCAGTTTTCCAAGAATGCATTGCAAGAATTAGCAATGACTACTCTAATGAAGTTTCTCCTCTAAGGGAAAGTAATGTATTGTAAGATAAACAAAATACGTACTCAGAGCATATTACACTTCTGAGTGTTGCTTTCCTAAAATCCACGTGTTCTCTGGTCTTTTATTTTCCACATCTTATTATTTAAAAAATAAATTCATTCTCAAAATTTTGTTTCCTGGTTGCTAAATATATATACCTTCATATTTTTTTAAAGATTTTATTCATTCATGAGAGATACAGAGAGAGAGAGAGAGAGAGAGAGGCAGAGACACAAGCAGAGGGAAAAGCAGGCTCCATGCATGGAGCCCGATGTGGGACTTGATCCCAGGACTCCAGGATCATGCCCTGGGCCATAGGCAGGCGTTAAACCGCTGAGCCACCCAGGGATCCCCCTATAGCTTCATATTTAATTCAGAGGGCCTAGATTCCTATTAATCTAATAGGAATTAATCTAATTCCTATTAATCTAATTCCTATTAATGAGGTTCTCTTTTCTGCTCTACTTCATCTCTCTAATTTTTAAAGTCCATCAGTGCATCTATCTATTACCACAAATAACTTAATCATCCAATGTGCTGAGTGATGATAGGGCTTTAAAAAAAGAAACAGGAAAAACAAATACACCTAGGTTCAAAATTAAAATGAATGATAGGCATCAAAATCCAATCCATTTTACAATCAAAAATTATTTTTAAGACTAAAAAAGGAGGGGGGGTATTAAAAGATTCTGAACGTAAAAAAAAAAAAAAAAAAAAAAGCTTTGGATTGAAATTCTAGCCCAGTTTCCCCTTCTAATTAAAAATTTACTCATCAGAAAATCCCATAATATCAAGCCCAACTTTTTCCCTTACCAAGGTTTGAATGGTGTGTATGCTTTGACAATAAAATTATTTCAAGGAGATAAAATTTAGAAACCAGGATTTTTTTTTTTAAGTTCACTAGCCTAGTTAATACTTCATTCCTGGGATCCCTGGGTGGCGCAGAGGTTTGGCACCTGCCTTTGGCCCAGGGCGCGATCCTGGAGACCCGGGATCGAATCCCACATCGGGCTCCCGGTGCATGGAGCCTGCTTCTCCCTCTGCCTGTGTCTCTGCCTCTCTCTCTCTCTCTCTCTCTCTCTCTCTGTGACTATCATAAATAAATAAATAAATAAATAAATAAATAAATAAATAAATAAATAAATAACATACATACTTCATTCCTTAGATCCATCAAGTGTCAAAAGTTCTCAGTATAAAGAAGTGAAAAGTATTTTTGATGCAATCATCAGTTAAAACTCCTTCCTTCCTAGCCAGTAAAGACTTGTTACTCTTTTCTCAAATCTATATTGAATAATTTCTTCAACATTTTCCAAATCAGTCTTTTTATTTGCATTATTGCTCTTTTTGTGGGTAGCTTTAACCAGACATAGTTCTAGAGTTTTAGGAGTTAAAAAACAAAAAACAAAACAGAACATGAGGCCAACATCACTCTCCTCTGTGAAAAGTAAAGATACAAGAGCTGTTTCCTACCACGTTTCCTAAAGAAAATAAAGTCAACAGAAGCCTATTACCAACAAATTAATATGCTCAGAATTACTTCTGAATATACAATCTTACAGTTTTAGGGGATCCCTGGGTGGCGCAGCGGTTTAGCGCCTGCCTTTGGCCCAGGGCGCGATCCTGGAGACCCAGGATCGAATCCCACATCGGGCTTCCGGTGCATGGAGCCTGCTTCTCCCTCTGCCTGTGTCTCTGCCTCTCTCTCTCTCTCTCTCTCTCTCTCTGTGACTATCATAAATAAATAAAAATTTTAAAAAAATTTATAAAAAAAAATCTTACAGTTTTACTAACAAACTAATAATGAAATTTAAGATGAGTAGAGAGTTTTTCCTGAAGCAGGAAACAGAAGACTTATTATGAGTTAAAAACTCCTTTCTCCTTCCCCAATGACAAAACCTTCTGCACCATACTATACAAAGGAAGAATGTGTACTTTATTAAATTCCTCTCAACCTTCTCTACTTCAAATATCTCAATCATGGCACTCCCAAGAAAAATCTACCTAAGTGTTCAAAGCACAAAATAAAGCTCAAAAGAATACCATAGCTAAGATGGGGAAAAGAATGAAAGAATCCAACCATCATTTTTTCTAGTATTAATGGGACACTGAGATTTCAAAGAGGTGTACACGTAGAAAATATCAGTAAGCAGATGAGATTTTAAAAAATAGTAGGAAAGGGCACCTGGGTGGCTCAGTGGTAGAGCATCTGTCTTTGGCCCAGGCTGTGATATTGGGGTCCTGGATCAAGTCCCACATCAGGCTATCCCCAGGAAGCCTGCTTCTCCCTCTGCCTGTGTCTCTGCCTCTCTTTCTGTCTCTCATGAATAAATAAAATATTAAAAAAATAAATAAAAAATAGGGACGCCTGGGTGGCTCAGCGGTTTAGCGCCTGCCTTTGGCCCAGGGTGTGATCCTGGAGTCCCGGGATCAAGTCCCACATCGGGCTCCCTGCGTGGAATGGAGCCTGCTTCTCTGCCTCTCTCTGTGTGTCTCTCATGAATAAATAAATAAAATCTTTAAAAAATAAATAAAAATAAAAATTAAAAATAGTAGGAAAGTGAAAGTAGGATGGTAGATTTTATTATTCACTTATTCTCCTGACAGTTTCAAAACACTTGGGGTGGGGGTGGGGGGGTAGAGGTACATGGTATTTCACTAAATAAAAGTCAAAAGATAAGAGAAGGGCTGTATTTTAATTATATTTTATCTTCAGCACCATCCTTTCAAACCTGCCCTTAAGCTTTCACGCGTCTTTCCTACTTTCCCTAACTCTGAATCATTATACTCTTACGTTGTGGCTTGGTGGTTCATGTAAATGCTTTTTTTTTTTTCTCCAGGAAAAAAAAAAAATAGTATTGATTTGCTTAAAAGTGTATGGAGGGAAAGCATTATCTTGCTTCCTAATAACAGAACTAAAGATTTATCTATTCCTAAGACTGACAGCACACCACTGAAGCCTAGAAGCAGCCTGAAAAGCAAGGAGGTAAACCATCCCTCATGTCAGTCAGGGTCTTTGTTCCCTTGCTCTTGTGGTATCGGCTTTGCAAAGTCACCCGATTCCTACCAATAAACCTAACAGGTCTATCAAAACTACTTTTCATAAAATAAGATTTTTGTCTGGATACTTTTTTTTTTTTTTACAACAGTCATTTTTAGAGCTGTGGGTCTTGCTCTGCTGCTGCCTCTGCCCCAATTCAGGAAGGGAACCAAAATTCAAAATTTGATTTTAATTCTGGGCAAAAAAAAAAAAAAAAAAAAAGATCCCTTTTATTGGGTAGATATCTTTCAACTTCAAATCTATCCCATTTGTAAATTCATGGCCTGCACTTTTGTTCTCAAAAAAAAATAAGAAAAAAAGGGGGGGGGTGAATTTTAAAAAAAAAAAACAAAAACCCTCTTTCTCCTACAGAGGAGGCACCTAACTCCAAGACTCCTGAAATTTAACGAGCTTCTGGGAAGATTTTAGAAGGTCTTGAAGTGTTTTTACAGCACCTTTAGGAGAGGCCGTCTATTAATTACCCAGCAGTACCCTCACGGCAAATACACATTAGCATAAACGGGGGCAGCGGGGGGAAGCCTCCGGAGGGTGTGCACACTTCGGAAACTGACAGGACTGAGGGGACAACTTTTGGGCACTGGAAAGAAGAGGTCGGTCAAACGCTCCCACAACAGCTAGGCCAGCGGCGACCCGAACGTGGGTCCCGAGCCGGCCCCACGCGCCCCGGAGCCCTGGACGCATTGTCCTCCCCCCGCCGCCGGCGCCGCGTCCTCCGCCCCCGCGGCGCCGGCCCGAGGGAGTGGGCGCCCACCCCACACCCCCTCCCTCGCCTCGCGTTTGGGCCGGGGGTGGGGGGCGAGGGGGACGGCGAGGGAGCCGCGGTCCACACTCGCACAGGTTGCCCGGCGCGGGTTTAGGATGCAGAGGGTTAACACCCTCCCCGGCGTCTGCCCACCTCAGCCCGCACCGCAAACTCGGGTCCTCCGCACCCCGGCGGCCCGCCGCGGCTCCCGAGGAGCCCCTCCGACCACCCGCCGCAGCCTGGCGCCGAAGGCTTTTGTTTTGGCCGCGACGAGAATCACGATCCCTGAGGAGGAGGTGCCGGAGCTGCGGTGGCTCCTCAGCGCTGGGCTCGGCAGCGGAGCGGGCAGCCGCCGCGGCGCCTCCTCCTTCCCCACACGGCCCGCGCCCCTTTTCCAGCTAAGCCGGACGGGGAGCCGCACGTCTCGTCGCTCACCTCACACCTCAGGGCCGGGCTCCAAGGGCGGCGGGGCGGGGGGGTGCTGCAGGGCCGGCCCCCGGGGCGGCCGCGAGTCCCGCAGGTAAACCCCAGCCAGCGCGGACCAACGGCGCGCGCCGCCTCCGAGCGACCGCGAGCGTTCGGGAGCGCCGGGGCGCGCGGCGCGGGGAGCGAGCGCGCGTGCGCGCGCACACTCACGGCGCAGGCGCGCCGCGCACCCTTGGCCGAACGCTCGCTCCCATTTTGAGGCCAGCCGCGAGGTGCCGGCGCTCCGTCCGCCGGGTTCTCGTCCGCCTCGGGCGTTCGGTGACACCTCGCGCCGCCCTGCCCCGGCGGAGGCCTTTCGAGTTCTGGAAATGTTACTCTAAAATCACGCAGCCCTGTTTGCAAAGCCCTCCCTGCCCTGCTGAGAGAGCGCGGCGACTCCCCTCTTTAAAGCCTGGGATGGGGGATCCCTGGGTGGCGCAGCGGTTTGGCGCCTGCCTTTGGCCCAGGGCGCGATCCTGGAGACCCGGGATCGAATCCCACGTCGGGCTCCCGGTGCATGGAGCCTGCTTATCTCTCTGCCTCTCTCTCTCTCTCTCTAAGTCTATCTTAAAGCCTGGGATGCTCTCATTGCAAGGGAAGGGATTGGAAGTGGTCAAGAATCGGGTTACATATGTCGAGGGTGACCTCGGGTGCAGATAGGAGTAGGCATCTGGCCTGTTGCAGGTCTTCACGCTTGAGCAACAGACGGGATACCTGCCTGGGAACAGCTTCATCCACGTTGTCAGCACAGTGCACAGGGGGAGCTTGTGGTCATTGGTAGCATTCCCCCATCTTTTTCTCCATTAGGAAATGTTTTCCCTCTCTTCCTCTACCTAAACCATTTCAGAGCTGAAAGAGTTCTTAAAGATGATCTAAACCCAATCACTCATTTTTTCAGAGACGAGGAAAAGAATGCTCAGAAAGGTGAAATGACTTACCCAGAGTCACGCAACTTTTTAGTGGGAGTCTGGATTCCTTCAAAGCCAAAGCTTTTTTAAATTATTATTTAATTATTTGTATTATATTTTAATATATTTATTATTATTTATTATTTTTATTTTTTATTATTATTATCCTGTTTTACCTGCCTTTATTTCCCTTTCTCCCTTTGCAAGCTGGAATTCACAGGCATCATTTTGCTCTGTTGATAGCTACGTGGGACCTAAAGGAATATTGATCCTGTTGCACAACAGCATGAATGTACCTGCCACTACTCAACTGTACACTTAATGGTTAAAATGATGAATTTTATGTTAAGTGTATTTTATCACAGTTTTTAAAAGGCACTCCATAAGTGTTAAATAATGAGTATGGAACTTTGATAGTCATAGTTTAACTTCGGATGGTGAGGGTTGGGGAAAAGCATAATAAATGAGCTCTGAAGTGAGCTCTCAATTTTCTGAGTAAATACCGGGATCCCTGGGTGGCGCAGCGGTTTGGCGCCTGCCTTTGGGCCAGGGCGCGATCCTGGAGACCCGGGATCGAATCCCACATCGGGCTCCCGGTGCATAGAGCCTGCTTCTCCCTCTGCCTATGTCTCTGCGCCTCTCTCTCTCTCTGTGACTATCATAAATAAATTAAATTAAAAAAAAAAAAGATTCTTAGTAAATACCTATGCAGTAATAGTTTGTTGGTGGTGGTTTTTTGTTAAGATTTATTTATTTATTCTTGAGTGATGGAGAGAGCTATAGGCAGAGGGAGAAGCAGGCTCCATGCAGGAGCCCGATGTGGAACTCAATCCCAGACCTAGGATCACGCCCTGAGCCAAAGGCAGGCACTCAACAGCTAAGCCACCCAGGCATCCCTTGTTTTTTGTTTTTGTTTTTGTTTTTTGAATAACACTGATCCTTCAGCTGATTCTAAGTGTCATGTTGAGCCAACACTGCCCCCACTGAGGGTGGGTGAGGAGGCAAATAGCATATATGAAAATCTGCATGTGTTCGTTATGTAGTTCCAGATCCCTTATACCTGCAGAACCTAAAGATATGCAGCTAGATGTATTTTTACACACCATTCTGTGAAAACTGTCAGACATAGGACATATAGCTCTCACATGGAAAGGTGGGAGTGATGTAGAAATTATCAGTGCATGTACCAACATGTTTATATCTCAGAAATATAACATTGAAAAAAGTGAACTACAAAGAAAAAAAGCGAACTATGAGATAGGTAAATTATGGTATCTCTTTAAAAACACCTGGCTGTATTGTTTATGAGACCAAACATGTATATATAGAAAGCATAAAAAATGGGCAAGTAGGCTACACACCAATCCATAGATAGTGGTTACCTCTAGAAAGGCGGGAGGATAATGAGATCTGGAAAGTGTACAAAAGGGGCTTCAACCGTTAATCACACACAAAGCAAATGTTAATATTTTTTAAATTTTTGATGGGGATAAGGGGTATTTCTTATGTAGTCTCTAAATTGTTATGTTTGAAGTATTTCAGACTTTAAGCTGGTGTGCTCACTATGAACATTGACTGATGTCATTCAGATCAGGGCAAAGGGAGCATCTGCAGTTAGATGAATGAGGTGCTGGACCAGAGGACACCCAGAGGGTGCTGGTTGAGAGGAGAGTCGACAGGGCACTTATTTTCAGGTATAAAATTACTGAAATTCAACAGGGATAAAGTGAGATGGTTTCTTTTATCCCATATCCCTTTCATTTCATGTTATAACCCCCAAGAGAAAGTCTTTAATGAGTGGGAACTTCACAGAGAGACATAGCACTCAACCAGCATGTTGTTAAAACAGGTCTCTTTCTGGATGAACTCGTTTTGAAAGCATAAATGTTAACTGGTAATACTGTACATGGTAATTTAGCGTTGTATCTACTACCTCCCTCAGGTGCCCATCCCCCACCAAAGGCTTCGTTTATTCATTTACATACAACCTGATCATGTGGAAAAACCACTGGGCTGGAATTCAGACAACCTAGGTTCCAATTTCAGTTTGGCCAAGTACAGATCCTTTGTTAACTCAAGGAAAGCAACAATCTCTACGAGCTTCACTTTCCTTTTTCAAGTTGGAGATATACAAATGCTGCCTATCTGAAAACTATGAAACATAGGTTTACACTGAAGTTGGGAGGAGAGCATATTCTTATCTATTTTTGGAAGCATAAGATAGTGAAGTTTGGGGATTTTTTATTTTTTTCTTTTTGTTGTTACCTGCTGCCCACAGGAACTCCTTTATATGTACCAAAGAAGCTCCGTCTGGAATTTTGAATTTTTGGTGGTTCTCCAGTACTTGTTTGTAGTTCTATCAACAACAGTTAACAATGTGGGTCTTATATTAGTTATTTACACATTGCATTTTCCAGTCTTTCTCATCTTTTTTATCCTTATGTTCTCACTCTGCCCCTAATTATATGATGGGTGCTCAAGAATTTTAAATGAGCCCGGTCTGTAAAATTTTCCAAATTTGCAGAGTTTTCTTTTTTAATTTTTTTATTTATTTATGATAGTCACACAGAATGAGAGAGAGAGGCAGAGACACAGGCAGAGGGAGAAGCAGGCTCCATGCACCGGGAGCCCGACGTGGGACTGGATCCCGGGTCTCCAGGATCGCGCCCTAGGCCAAAGGCAGGCGCTAAACCGCTGCGCCACCCAGGGATCCCAAAATTTTCCAAATTTGGAGTTATTCTTATTAAGCCATGCCATCTGCTGGTTCCCTGGTGTATCTGTCAGTCAGCCCGAATTCCTGCTGAAATTCACGTTGAAGCATTTGTGAGTTTGTCAGTTAGGCAATTTCCCCACGTCCTTCCACTTCCTGCTGCAGGTGTTATTCTTTTATTGAACTAGTCGCGAGTTGTTGTTTTTTTTCCCACCCACCCTCTTTTACCTGTTGGCCACTCTTAAAACCCGGAAAAGTGGAATTTACATTTTGGAGCTCGGGAATGGCCTGAGAAATATAATTGGGCATGCTCAGTAGGTTGCCCTCATTTGGAACACAAATATGTCTTGAGTGTTTGTCAGTGCTTCTAGTGTCCGGATTGGACGCATCTTTCTTGCGGCATTATATTGGGAGATTGCAGGCCCTCCCACCCTCTTGGCACTCGGGCTTTTTTAATTGTCTCCGTGTGCCCAATTTTGGAGCCAGCCCTCCTGAATCTCTTGACCAATCAAGAGACCACACATTGTTGCCTAAGAGACCCCGGATGCCAGAGAAAGGATCTATAGATGGTGATTGGACTACTGGAAGGAAGGGTGGGGGCTGGACAGAGTCAAAGAAAAAGCTGCCATGGCAACACCAGCGCTTGAGGCTTGAAGAGGGAGGTGAGCTGAAAGAGGTGAGAGCAGTGGGCAGTGCATGAAAAAGATGGAGACTCTTTACAGAGCTCCACTCTGAGATTCTCCTGGGCCTCTCACAAATCTTGTTAGTGCTCCTGGGGATTACATTTTGCTCCCTTTCAGCTGCAGTTTAAGTGCCAGATGCTTCATACTTACGAAATTAACAACAGTTAATTATTTCTGTGCCTATCAGACACTAGCTCTTTGGATCTAGTGTAGTTTTTGCTTTGCTCTAATTAGTTGAATATAAGATGAATTCATGTTGAAATCTAATCATACCTTGTTTCCTGATAATTTTCTGATAATATTATTTCCTTCTCTGATGATACAGCACTGCACAATGTGTGTTGGCAGAGAAACTCAATCCTATTTTGGTCTGTTAATTCCAAATAAAAATCCAATAATCCTGAGTTTAATTCCAGTGTTCAATTCATAATGTTCTGAGTTTTATCCTACATTTGTATTAGTTTTAATCTTTAAACTGCTTCTTCTCCACTATTGTGTTCATTCAGTCAGTTGATTTAACAAATATTTGAGCACCGATTATGTAGTGCTGGGATTAGGATTCAGGTGAGTAATGTAAGAAAACCACATGAGCAAAGAAGCATCAGAGTTCTGTACTGGTTGTTTTGTACCAAAGTTCCGTGTGTCTGGGTGGATAGTGCGTGAAGGGAGAAAGAGGGGGATGAGGCTGAAAAGGTAGGTTGAGGTAAACTCATAGTGGACCTAGACTTCCATGCTAAGGAGTCTGGTTATGTTGTAGCCATCAGAGAGCCTCTGAAGGTTTTTGAGCTGAAAAGTGGTACAATCAACTGGTCTTTTTTTTTTTTTTTTAAGATTTTATTTATTTATTTATTTATTTATTTATTTATTTATTTATTTATTTATTTATTTGAGAGAGAGAGAGAGCACAAGCAGGGTTGGGGCAGAGAAAGAGGAAGAAGGAGAAGTACATTCCCTGCTAAGAAGGAACCCTGATCCCAGGACTGTGAGATCATGAAAGCAGCTGAAAGCAGATGCTTAACCGACTGAGCCACCCAAGCATCCCTCAACTTGTTCTTTATTTTTTTTTTAAGATTTTATCTATTTATTCATGAGAGACACAGGCAGAGGGAGAAGCAGGCTCCATGCAGGGAGCCTGACATGGGACTCAATCTCGGGTCTCCAGGATCACGCCTTGGGCTGAAGGCGGTGCTAACCCACTGAGCCACCTGGACTGCTCTCAACTGGTCTTTAAAAAAAATATTTCCCGGGGGGAGGGGCAAGATGGCGGAAGAGCAGGGTCCCCAAATCACCTGTCCCCACCAAATTACCTAGATAACCTTCAAACCATCCTGAAAATCTACGAATTCGGCCTGAGATGTAAAGAGAGACCAGCTGGAATGCTACAGTGAGAAGAGTCCGCGCTTCTATCAAGGTAGGAAGACGGGGAAAAAGAAATAAAGGAACAAAAGGCCTCCGAGGGGGAGGGGCCCCGCGAGGAGCCGGGCTGAGGCCGGGGCGAGTGTCCCCAGGACAGGAGAGCCCCGTCCCGGAGGAGCAGGAGCTGCACCAACCTTCCCGGGTGGAAAGGGGCTCGCAGGGAGTTGGAGCAGGACCCAGGAGGGCGGGGATGTCCTCGGGCTCCCGGGGACACTAACAGACACCTGCGAGCGCAGGAGAGTGCGCCGAGCTCCCTAAGGGCTGCAGCGCGCACGGCGGGACCCGGAGCAGCTCGGAGGGGCTCGGGCGGCGGCTCCGCGGAGGGGGCTGCGGGGCGGGAGCGCGAATCCCACAGCGCAGGCCCCGGAGCACAGGGCGCCGGGACACAGCCCAGGATCCGGCCTCCCCCGGGACAGGCAGAGGCCGGGAGGGCCCAGGACAGCGAGGACGCTCCTGCCCTGAGCTGAGCACATCAGCGGCCCCGCCCCGGAGCCTCCAGGCCCTGCGGACGGAGAGCCGAGAGCCCTGAGCCCCGCCCCGTAGTTCCTGCGGAGGCTGAATCCAGGCTTCCAGAGTTGCCATAGCAACTGCTGCTGTTCCTCCTGGGGCCCCACGGGGTAAACAACCCCCGCTGAGCCCTGCAGCAGGCAGGGGCAGAGCAGCTCCCCCAAGTGCTAACACCTGAAAATCAGCACAGCAGGCCCCTCCCCCAGAAGACCAGCTAGACGGACCAGTGATACTCCCCCGTGTTCCAATACAACTTGTTTTTGGCCACTCTGCACTGAGCAAAATGACTAGAAGGAAAACCTCACTTCAAAAGAAAGAATCAGAAACAGCCCTCTTTCCCACAGAGTTACAAAATCTGGATTACACTTCAATGTCAGAAAGCCAATTCAGAAGCACCATTATACAGCTACTGGTGGCTCTAGAAAAAAGCATTAAGGCCTCACGAGACTTCATGACTGCAGAATTTAGATCCAATCAGGCAGAAATTAAAAATCAATTGAATGAGATGCAATCCAAACTAGAAGTCCTAACGACGAGGGTTAACGAGGTGGAAGAACGAGTGAGTGACATAGAAGACAAGTTAATGGCAAAGAGGGAAACTGAGGAAAAAAGAGACAAACAATTAAGGGACCATGAAGACAGATTAAGGCAAATAAATGACACTCTAAGGAAGAAAAACCTACGTTTAATTGGGGTTCCCGAGGGCGCCGAAAGGGACAGAGGGCCAGAATATGTATTTGAACAAATCCTAGCTGAAAACTTTCCCAATCTGGGAAGGGAAACAGGCATTCAGATCCAGGAAATAGAGAGATCCCCCCCTAAAATCAATAAAAACCGTTCAACACCTCGACATCTAATAGTGAAGCTTGCAAATTCTAAAGATAAAGAGAAGATCCTTAAAGCAGCAAGAGACAAGAAGTCCCTGACTTTCATGGGGAGGAATATTAGGGTAACAGCAGACCTCTCCACAGAGACCTGGCAGGCCAGAAAGGGCTGGCAGGATATATTCAGAGTCCTAAATGAGAAGAACATGCAACCAAGAATACTTTATCCAGCAAGGCTCTCATTCAAAATGGAAGGAGAGATAAAGAGCTTCCAAGACAGGCAGGAACTGAAAGAATATGTGACCTCCAAACCAGCTCTGCAAGAAATTTTAAGGGGGACTCTTAAAACTCCCCTTTAAGAAGAAGTTCAATTAACTCTGAACGTGAATGGGCTTAATGACCCCATCAAAAGGCGCAGAGTTTCAGACTGGATAAAAAAACAGGACCCATCTATTTGCTGTCTACAAGAGACTCATTTTAGACAGAAGGACACCTACAACCTGAAAATAAAAGGTTGGAGAACCATTTACCATTCAAATGGTTCTCAAAATATACCCTAAAAACTACAGAACACTTCTGAAAGAAATTGAGGAAGACACAAAGAGATGGAAAAATATTCCATGCTCATGGATTGGCAGAATTAATATTGTGAAAATGTCAATGTTACCCTGGGCAATTTACACGTATAATGCAATCCCTATCAAAATACCATGGACTTTCTTCAGAGACTTAGAACAAATTATTTTAAGATTTGTGTGGAATCAGAAAAGACCCCGAACAGCCAGGGGAATTTTAAAAAAAGAAAACCATATCTGGGGGCATCACAATGCCAGATTTCAGGTTGTACTACAAAGCTGTGTTCATCAAGACAGTGTGGTACTGGCACAAAAACAGACATATAGATCAATGGAACAGAATAGAGAACCCAGAAGTGGACCCTGAACTTTATGCTCAACTAATATACGATAAAGGAGGAAAGACGATCCACTGGAAGAAAGACAGTCTCTTCAATAAATGGTGCTGGGAAAATTGGACATCCACATGCAGAAGAATGAAACTGGACCACTCTCTTGCACCATACACAAAGATAAACTCAAAATGGATGAAAGATCTAAATGTGAGACAAGATTCCATCAAAATCCCAGAGAAGAACTCAGGCAACACCCTTTTTGAACTTGGCCACAGTAACCAGAGAAGGACAAACAGTGTATGTTCTCATTCATATGGGGAATATGAATAATAGCGAAAGGGAATATAAGGGAAGGGAGAAGAAATGTGTGAGAAATATCAGAAAGGGAGACAGAACATAAAGACTTCTAACTCTGGGAAATGAACTAGGGGTGGTGGAGGGGGAGGAGGGTGGGGGGTGGGGGTGAATGGGTGACGGGCACTGAGGGGTACACTTGACGGGATGAGCACTGGGTGTTATTCTGTATGTTGGTAAATTGAACACCAATAAAAATTAATTTATAAAAAAAAAAAATATTTCCCTTAGTAGAATGGTGGTTTCCAGGGACTAGGGGATGTAGGGAGACATTGATTAAAGGGTACAAACTTTCAGTTATAAGATGAATAAGTTCTGGAGATCTAATGTCTAGCATGGTGACTGTAATTAATAATATGTTTTATACTTAAAAACTAATAAGAGAGAGGAGTGCCTGGGTGGCTCAGGCAGTTAAGCATCTGCCTTCAGCTCAGGGCATGATCCTAGGATCAAACTGCACATTGGGCTCTCTGCTCAGCGGGGAGTCTGCTTCCCCCTCTCATTTTGCTATTCCCCCTGCTTGTGCCCTCTCACTCTCTGTCAAATAAATAAATAAATAAAATCTTAAAAAAAAAAAAAAAGAAAACTAAGAGTAGCTCTCATGTGTTCAACATACAAAAATGCTAACTATGAAAGGTGATGGATCTGTTAAATACCTTGATTGTAATAATTTCACAATGATTACATTGATACATATATCAAATTGATACATATATCAAAACATCAAGTTGTACACCTTAAATATATACATTTTTTGTAAAAAAAAAAAAAAAAAGGGCAGCCCCGGTGGCACAGCGGTTTAGCGCCGCCTGCAGCCCAGAGCTTGATCCTGGAGACCCTGGATCGAGTCCCACGTCAGGCTCTCTGTATGATGCCTGCTTCTCCCTCTGCCTGTGTCTCTGCCTCTCTCTCTTTCTCTACGAATAAATAAATAAAATCTTTAAAAAAAAAAAAACTTTCTTCCAGTAGACTGCATGCTCTATTAAAGCAAAGACTCTTATATTTGTACCCCTAACACAGGACTAGTAGGTCCTTAGTAAAGTCAAATAATGGTGACAGTGTGGGTCTGAAAATGAGATTGGAGGTTTGTAACCCCTGAAACTTCACCAGAGGACCCATTCTTGCTGTTGAATGTGGAACTAGAACCATACTTTGGGGGTTAAGGCCAAAGACCCTCTTTTTTCCTTTTCATTTAAAGGAAAATTAAAGATCAGCATTCAGGGACAGCCATTAAAGTGGAAAGAGGTCACACAAAAAAACAGGAGCAAGCTTTCTATGTGGAAGGAGAGGAAGACAGCTTGCTTTGTCTTGGTGACAAAAAGTGGGGACAGTTATTTCTTGTGTATGTTATATAAAAATGTCTGTCTTTGTAATAATCCTGAGTGTTTGTGCTGTGAACATGTGTGTACATGCAGGTATGTACACTGCGCATCTTCTGGAATGGGAAGAGGAGGAAAAAACCCACAAAAGAATAATGACGAAGGCAAGGGCAGGACAGCCCCATTTGAATGCTTCAGCAGAACTGTATTACCAAGAGAGCTGTTTCTCCTGGCCAGCCCCATCTCCTGAAAACCAAGTTGATTGAAGAAAGGCTAATTCAAATAATTTCTAGCTTTTAGGAACCAGGAAAAGGAAAACAGCCAGTGCAGGACCTTAGGGAAGCTCAAGAGAAGCTATTTTGTCTTCATTCAGAAATTGTGCCTAGCTTGTTTCCTACACAAACTGAAAAGTTCTCAGCTTACAGCAGGAGTTTTTCACCTGGGCTAAGCAAAATTTTGTGTTAACGTGCATTTTTCTAGGGAAAGGATTTATAGCTTTCATCATGTTCTCCAAGAGCTTTATGACCCTCAAAAAAAAAAAAGATTAAAAACAACAACTGGTTTAAAGAGAAAAAAGGTCAAACATAAGTAAGAACAATACAAAACAAAAAGAAATAGGTGATTTTTTAACTGAGCAGATCTAGGCTCAAAGACCATGTTTTGTATCTTTAACTTGCCCACTCGCACGTACTTTTATAGCTGCCAATTAACAAAACTGTAATGAAATAATTTCTTATACCTTTTGCAGGTTGGCTCACATGTGACTCAGATAATTAACTGTTAGAGGTTGGGGAAAATGTGAGTGCTGATGTGAGTCTTCTTTATACCAGTGGAGTGGTGGCAGGAGGCAACTGCCAAGAAGGAATTGTGTAATGATGCCCCTGTAGTTTTCAAACATTGGCTTTATCTTCTGCTATAACTCAAACCCAAGAGAGAATATTACCTGTCAAGTGAGAGCCTCAAAGAGTTCAGATTTAGCTTTCGGGGAAATCCCATATCAGCCAAAAAGTAATGTGTGTGTGTGTGTGTGTGTGTGTGTGTGTGTGTGTGTGTGTTTAATTGTCTAGTCTTTTCTTCTGTAGAGTAGTCTTTGGAGCCCATAGAACAGGCAGGCAAGGTTGAATGTCTCAGTGGTTGAACGTCTGTCTTTGGCTTAGGTTGTGATCCCCAGGTTCTGGGACTGAGTCTTGCATGGGGCTCACCACAAGGATCCTGCTTCTCCCTCTGCCTATGTCTCTGCCTCTCTCTCTCTCTGTCTCTCATGAATGAATAAATAAAATCTTAAAAAAAAGAAAGAACAGGCAGGCAAGCCCTGGCTCTCTTGGTCACGACCACTGCCTTCTGATAGAAACCCACCTTCAGAGAGGAAGGAAGGCAGAAGAAAGCAGATACTCTGAAGATATATATTGAAACTATCATCAACCCGTTTTAAATGTTTTCCACTTTAAATATTTTGTTATGGCTCTCTAATAGGTTTTGAGGCACCCTGTAAATGACAGAAAGTTCTAGGAAAGGTTACAGGGAAGTTACTAGTTATTGAGACCATCCATTTGTCAGGCATTCTGCTGGACCCATTTTCTCCAGTCTTTGAAACAGTGGTTGGAGGTAGATGCAAATAGATTAAATGCTCAGATAGACTGAATAATTTGCCAAACATTATACAGCTAGTAGGTTTTAGAGCCAAGATCAAACCTGTATAAAGTTAAAAGTTTTATAACTTTTAATGTTAGCAAATATAGTGTTTGCAATGTAAATAAATAAGCAGAAAGAGGAAATTTATTGCAAGGATGTCAGGTAGCTCACAAAATGAGTAAGAAGGGACAAGGGGCTTCTGAGGGGTAAGGCAGCAGGAGCAATTTGACAGAACATCAGCGCTACTGTGAACAACAACCTCAGCCGTCCAGTAAAGAAGAGCCAGTGTCAGTCCAACTGGCCTAGCTTGGTCTCATAATCATGTCTTGGCTGAGGAAGAGGAGGCCACCTTGATTAACCAAATGAGTAGATTTTAAGCACTGAGGGCAAAGTAATTCTTCATGAGAATTAAAGTGTTTTAATTAAATGAATGTAGACCTATAGTGGGCATTTAAAAAACAGCACATTTCCCCTAGTAAAACCAAATCTATCCATCTCTAAAGGCTTAGCTTTGTCCATTACACCATTCTACTTCTTAAATATGGAGATCAGAAAGAGGGGAGGAAGAAGGACACAAGGGACTGGGATAGAGTGCTTTCAGTCACACTATGATTTTATAAATTAAAATACTTCTTTCTGGCCAGTACAGTATATTCTAGGTAGGAGTGATTTAAACAGATCTGATATGATTTCTAATTCCACAACCTACTGTCTGTATAAACTTAGGCAAGGTATATAACTTCAATGAGCTTCATTTTTTCCATATATAAAATGAGCTAAAACCTACCAACTCTTCAAATTGTTATGAGCTTTTAGCATGGATATAAAGTGCCTGACCTATAAAATGCTCCCATAAATGTTCTTCCCCCCAATTCTCTCTGTCAACATGCTAAAAGATGGTGTGGTGTTAGTGCTTTCAATATTCTGAAGATTACATGATTCATTTCTTCTGATAGGTATGATTTTTCTTATGGAAGGATATTCAGTTATTTTATGATGGCATTTGCACCTCCAAAATGCATAGATGGTCCCAAAATGCAGACAAAGATGAGTACCTGGACACCCCTAAACCATCAGCTTTTGAATGATCGGGTAAGTGACTGGAGCCATTTTATCTATTGCATCCATGCCTTAAAGAAAAAAAAGTATTAAAATGTTATTTATCAAAATATGAACAAGAATTGTTTAGGATTGTGTGATTGATTAAAAAGCAAATGGAGGGATGCCTGGGTGGCTCAGTGGTTGAGCATCTGTCTTCGGCTCAGGCCATGGTCCCAGAGTCCCAGGATAAAGTCCCACATCGGGCTCCCCTTGAGGAACCTGTTTCTCCCTCCGTCTGTGTCTCTGCCTTTCCCAGTGTCCCTCATGAAAAAATAAATAAAATCTTCGGGGAAAAAAGAAGCAAATGGAGAATTAAAAAAAAAAAAAAAAAAAAAAAAAAAAAAACTTAGTTGAGCCCTTGCTATGTGGGCAAGGCTGGCAGTAGACAGGATCCCTGCCCATGATGAAAATGTGTTAGATTTGTTCTTTCCTCATCCATATCTACTGTCACTGCTCTTCTCTCTTTCATCCCAAATGCTTTTCTCTTCCATCACTGATTCTCTGCTGGAACCATCAGGAATGAGAGAGGAAAGGGTTGTCTGTGAGGAGTTCTCAAAAAAGATTTTCTTGCTAGAGTTTCGGTTACTGGATAATGCTGCACATTTAACCAAATAAAATGAATAAATCTCAATTGATACTAACATTACTCAGCTACTCCTAAGAAGTTTATTTCCTACCTGCATTCCGGGAAATCACTAATAGAATGCACCAAAGGACCGCAGAGATGCGAAGCTGAGTATCATGCTGGTGTGTGAGACTGGCCAACCTCTGGGGATTTCTATTCCTACTTCACTTAAGGGCAGAATTTACCAACAGGTCAGTGAGCTCCTATAGTCAATACCTATTACAAGGACCACACCTAGTTGTCAGTAAAATACAATCAACATCAATAAAACTGACTTGATTATCTTGCTCCTATACTCCAGTTCCTCCTTCTGGTAAAAGGCATCACTTTACACCAAGTCACTCAAGCCAGAAATTATCCTTCTCCATGCCAGCTCTGGATGGGTTTTCCCCAATTTACATGCTAATAACTTAGTCTGTTACTTATGGCATAGAAGACACTACTCTTTCACAGGAAAACACAAGATTCTTGGGTCAGAGACAAAAATCTCTGTTACAGTGCAGCAAGCAGCAGGAGCACCACATTTGCATTGGTTCTTCTTGTCTGCCTTTTCTCACAAGAGTGCTCCAGAAGGCCCAAAAAAATACTACACACACCATGGGTTTACATCACAACTAAGAAACAGTGAGCCCAGGGAATCCACTGCTTTTATACTAAGCAGTAAGCAAGCCTGCCCTTGGCCCCAAAGAGAGATAGTATCTCATTACTCAAGGTTGTCTTACTCCAAATGTACCTTGGAAAAAATGGTCCCAAGGAAAGAACAATGAAGACCTTGCACCCTTAGTATTCCAAGATATTTAGGAGTATAAGAGGGAGACCCAAAGAGGTGTGTCTACCAGTACCCCCTCACTCCTCACTTCCACATCCAATTCATTTTTTTAAAGATTTTATTTATTTGACAGAGAGAGAGCAAGAGAGTACAAGTAGGGGGAGTGGCAGAGGGAGAAGTAGCTTCCTTGCTGAGTAGGGATGTGGGGTTCGATCCCAGGACTCCAAGATCATGACCTGAGCAAATGCAGATACTTAACCAATTGAGCCACCCGGGTGTCCCCATCTAATTCATTTTCAAGTTCTAGAAGTCTTCCTTTTCATCTGGGCCCCTTTCCTGCATTCATTTACATATGCCTCCAGCTTCACATCGTTGGTTCATATACTCTCATAACCCTCTGCCTGATGCACTGCTGTAACCCCCAACTGGTTTCATTGCCTCAATTCCTACCAATCCATCTTCTAGTCTGGCCCCAGAATGATTTTTCTAAAATATCAAAATAAAAAAAACTAACATAAATAAAATTTAAAAATAAAATACCAAGTGAATCCTACAGTGTGAAACTGATAACAGACCCTGCTCCACAGAGTAAATTCCAAATCACTACACCTAGCAATGAGGATCTTTTGTAAGTTGACCTCAGCTAACCTCTCAGTTCTAAGCCCTGCCACTGCTTCCTTCTGTCCTATGCTCAGGCCAATTAAGTGGCTTCCAGATGAGCCATGGTCTCTCACACCTCCACTCTTTTGCTCCCCTTGCTGCCTCCCCTACTAGCCAACTCAAATGTCATTTTCTTGGGAGAACCTCCTCCTGCTTGCTTCTCTTTGCTCTCATCACTGTTTACCAACTTTCCCACTCGACTGTAATGTGTTAAGAGCTGTGATTCTATCTTTTCTCTCTGCATTTTCCATGCCTGACATAGTTCCAAAAGATGGAGTCAGAATTTAGCCATCCTCCCTGGGACCTCCTTCACTGTCTCTCTCCTTCTAGTCTCTAAATCCCTCCTTCCTTAGTCTGAATTTGAGCCTTGGCCTTGAAAGTGAATAGATATGCTAACCACCCTGGCAAAGCAAGAGCATCCGTCCTGACCTCTCCTGTTCAGCACTTTTCTGTTTCTACTCTCTGATATGAAACATTAGCAATTTTGAGGAGAGAGATATTAGTGTAGCCCTCGTAATAGTGAGAAATAAAAGGGAGAGAGACTGAAAAGGAAAAAGATAAAAGAAATGAGAAAAGAAGAATGATACATAGACTAAGAGGAGGGACCAGGAGAAACAAAAGGCAAGGCGGAGAATGAGAGACAGAAATTCAGCCTTCATCTGGCCATGAGCGCAAACGCTGCAAGTTTATTGAGAAAGTCTTTTTTCATTCAGCTCAACAACTGTTTATTGAGCACCTGTTTGTTAATGTTCTTGGCACTCACAACAGTTTATCTAACAGCTTCTCTGCTTTCCCCTACCAAAAAGCTTCAGTGTTTGGTTTTGAAATCTGTTTTCTCATAGAATTGTGAAGGTTTTACACATATGTGAAAAAGTGACTTGAATCAAAATACATATTTGTTGGGTGCCTTGATTTTCAGAAATTATCTTTGAAAAATTAGAAGTCTTGGTCGATTTAGCAGCTGCGGAGAAAAAAAAGTATCTTAATTGCCTGATTGCCCATTGCAGGTTGGCTTACTAGAGACTCAGACTTTGAGATTAGTGTGTAGAGCATTGATTGTGGAGGGCTTTCTGGATCAGCACCAGGGAAAGGAAGGGAAAAAAGGGGAGATGGATGAGGGGAGAAGGAGGGAGGAAGAGAGAGAAAGCCATAGGTCTGAGGCCTGGCCCTGTAGCCACCTGCCTATATACTTCTACATTGGGGGATCTGGCTGGCTTAGTTGGTGTAGCATCTGACTCTTGATCTCAGGGTTGTGAGTTTGAGCCCCACACTGGGTGTAGAGATTATTTAAATAAATAAGTAAATAATAAAAAAATAGACTTCTATGCTGACTATTCAGTAGATGTTAGCTATCCCATAGAAGGGCCTAACCTGGAACAAAGCAGAGCTCTCAAGCTCATGGCTGACAGTCAACATCACTCCCAACAGGTGGGTGAGTAAATCCTGGGCAATAGATCACAGCAAGCATTACATTATCTCATCTTGGTTTTTTAATAGTTTTTGTCTCAAAATGATAATTTCTTGAGATAATGTTTATTTTGTTCTTTAGACCTCTCTATTTTTAAAAAAGATTTATTTGTTATGGGGTAGGCAGAGAGAGAGGGAATCTTAACTAGGCTCCCTGCTGAGTGAGGAGCCTGACCTGGGGCATGATCCCACAACCCTGAGATCACGACTTGAGCTGAAATCAAGAATCAGATGTTTAACATTTAAATATCTGCATACACACACACACACACACATACATATAAATGTGTAGATGTACATAGACACACATAAAATTTGTATATGGGTAGACCAAATTATTTTTTTTAAGTAATCTCTATACCCAATGTGAGGCTCAAACTCACAACCCCCAGATCAAGTGTCACATGCTCTACTGACTGAACCAGTCAGGTGCCCCAGTGCCAAACTATTAATCATGGTTTTCCCCAAAGAGTTAGATGGCATTGGGGGAGGTGGTCCTGTAAGAAGAAAGCTTTCATTTTTTACTTTACATAGTGCAATAAAATTTCTAAAACTCCAAATTTTAAAACAATCTAAAAATGATACAAATAAGAGTAAGGAGAGAACAATAATTCTGGGAATTGAAAACTCTGGTTCCAGAACACTGATAATTTCCTACATGACTTGAATAAGTCACTTCCTTTCTCTGGGCTTTACCATCCTCCTTTATAAAATGAGTTATGTTGGATCAGATTATCTTGGAGGTTACTTCCAGATCTAACATTCTGTGTAAAATATATTAAAAATAGATGCCAAGGATGCAGCTGGCCAGAAGGTGTCTATGCATAAATAATGTCAAGGGTTTTTCTATACTTGTAAAACAGGGCATTTAAATGTCACCAATGATTGGTGTAATTTTGAGGTCCTGTTTTCTGTTCTCATTTCAATTGTGTCTTTGTTCGATTCTGTAGTAAAATGTAAACTATGCAACTATTTTAGATTTAAAAAGGGTCACAGTATTTTAAGTTTTTACTTAAGTTCTAGTTAGTTAACATAGAGGGTAATATTAGTTTCAGGTGTACAATGTAGTGATTCAACACTTCCATACAACATTTGATGCTTCACCAGGTACAGGAATTTAACTTTGCAGCAGGCCTTTAGCACAGAGATTGAATTCAAATTCAGATGCCTTAAAAGATACTATGATCAGCATAGCCAAATGTGACAGATTTCAAAATAACTTGGGCATTATGAATTTTGAGAGAAGAGTGTTTTTAAAGTATGCATTTCTTTGCCATCTAGTGTTTTATTTTTTTTTAAGATTTTATTTATTTATTCATGAGAGACATAGAGAGAGAGAGGCAGAGACATAGGCAAAGGGAAAAGCAGGCTCCATGTAGGAAGCCCAGTGTGGGACTCAATCCCAGGACTCCAGGATCATGCCCTGACCCAAAGGCAGAGGCTCAACCACTGAGCCACCTAGGTGGCCCATCATCTAGTGTTTTAATTGAAAGTAGCCAACATTTCTTTTTCAAGATGTAGTACAGTTACATGTTAAAAGGTGTTCTGAGAAAAAGCACCTAGTTACCATCCATCACTCATAATTTAGGAGCCCCTAAATGTTTCACTCCTACACTGTAATGATGTCGCATGGTGAAATATGTAACTGCAGTGTCAACAGACTAAAATAACAACCGTAGGATTTGACTTAACAGCAGGCTCTGAATAAACTGTGATATAAACAAACTGCAGGGCTCTGGGAGGAAAGATGATCCATTTTAATATTTCTATTTTGAATCAATACTTTGTTTTTCAGCTCTTTAAGAGGACAAACCTCATTGCAAGTCTTTGGAATGAAAACTAACTCTAAACCAGAGAAGGGATCCCTGGGTGGCGCAGCGGTTTGGCGCCTGCCTTTGGCCCAGGGCGCAATCCTGGAGACCTGGGATCGAGTCCCACGTCGGGCTCCCAGTGCATGGAGCCTGCTTCTCCCTCTGCCTGTGTCTCTGCCTCTCTCTCTCTCTCTCTGTGACTATCATAAATAAATAAAAAATTTAAAAAAAATAAAATAAACCAGAGAATATAAGACTGAACACCTGACAAATAGTGTGTCCCAAATTCTATTTCTTGCAAGGGTCGAGTCAGAGCCAGAACTGAGCTTGTCTAGTGGTATTCCTCTTCCCGGTTTCCATTTGGATCTAGATGCCTTTGTAAGAAGTGGATTTGCTTAGACCTGCTTAGACTTGGTCATTGGCCCTCTAAAGACTATTGTTTTAGGGATGCCTGGGTGGCTTAGTTGGTTAAACATCTGACTCTTGGTTTTGGCTCAGATCATTGTCTCAGGGATATGAGAGCGAGCTCCACGTCAAGCTCTGCACTGGGCATGGAGCCTGTTTAAGATTCTCTCTCTCCCTCTCCCCGACTCTGTCCTCTAAAAAAAAAAAAAAAGACTACTGTGTTAGCCTAAGTAACACTCCCCACCTCCCACTCCATTCCTTTCCTGCTACCTTCTTTTTTTTTTTTTTAAGATTTTATTTATTTATTTGTGAGAGACACAAAGAAAGAGGCAGAGACATAGGTAGAGGGAGAAGCAGGCTCCCTGCAGGGAGCTGGATGCAGGACTCAATCCCAGGACCCCAGGATCATGACCTGAGCCAAAGGTGCCCCTTCCTGCTACCTTCTTGCTGACTATCTTCTCTCCCCTTCAAGTCAGTGCCCCTTTGTTTCCAATGCCCCATATTGTCACTGGGCACTATGATGGTCACCTTATTTGCCTTTTGAAAAGAGGTTGTGGTAACATTTTCTTCTTCCCAGCAGTTCAAATGTAGGGCTGGAAGTCAGAATAGGGAAGACCACAGTTATAGTGAGGAACCCGGTAGGGTTGAGCTGAACAGACAGCCAACTGAACCAGTGATTTTTAAAATTTAGGGCAGCCCGGATGGCTCATCGGTTTAGCACTGCCTTCAGCCCAGGGTGTGATCCTGGAGACCCGGGATCAAGTCCCACGTTGGACTTCCTGCTTGGAGCTGGCTTCTTCCTCTGCCTGTGTCTCTGCCTCTCTCTCTCTCTCTCTCTCTCTCTCTCTCTTCCCCTCTCTGTGTCTCTTGTGAATAAATAAAATCTTTAAAAAAGTAAAATAAAATTTATAAATGTAAGCCTTTGAGCCTCTGCTTGTCCTCTCTAAAATAAGGAAATTGAAAAGATCTCAGGAATTCCTTTTAGCTCTAAAATTCTATGACTTTTGAAGCTTTTTTTGTTGTTGTTCAATCAGCAGGTGTTTATTGAGGGCCTGCCTTGCAACCTGGACAGATTATGGAGAAAGTGGTTGTAATCCGCATGGGAAAATAAAATGACTAGAAACAACTAAAGAGTCATGGTAAACCCTGTAAAGCCCAAGTGGAATGCAGGCTATAAATGGAATATGAGTTGGGAGGAGCTAGATCCCTGGGTATCAGAGAAGTGCTGGTGCTGTTGACTGGAGTCAGGCAACAGATGATTGATAGGCTTTGGTTAGAGGGCAAGAGTTGAGGAAATATTTGAATCCAGATTTTAAAATCTTCTGTGTTCTATAGGTTATCTTCTGTTTTCATTCAGAAATCCCAATTTTATCTGTTGCCATTATTTGAGGGTCCTAATAGCCCAGGGGAGGACTAATAGGGGGAAAGGGAGAAGGGCATTCTTCTTCTCTAAAGTCTATCAAGTGTCTACCTGTGATATATGAGATTCTCTGGCCGGGAGCAAAAATGCCATTTCATGGCCTTAGATGGTTGTTGAAGCAATTATTTCAATTCCCATTTTGTATGCCTTTTTAAATAGCTTTTTTAAAAAAGATTTTATTTATTTATTCATGAGAGACAGAGAGAGAGAGGCAGAGACATAGGCAGAGAGAGAAGCAGGCTCCATGCAGGAGGCCTGATGCGGGACTTGATCTCAGGACTTCAGGATCACACCCTGGACTGAAGGCAGGTGCTCAGCCACTGAGCCACCCAGACATCCCTTGTATGCCCTTTGAAACTAGAGTTTGAGAGTCTAAAAAAGGAAGGAAAGCATTATCTGTTAGAAGCATAAAACCAGCTCCTCATCCTCCTCCACAAAAAAGAGAAGAAATGGGCCTAAGCAACTCTCCAAGTGGGAACATTCTTACAGCACTAGAGCACTTAGGCAGTGCTAAAAGGAAGGGAAAAAACATCAATCCCAATTGTGAAAGCTGACAGAGGGGGTGAATGAGGGCACGAGAGAGACAGTCACATCTGTTCCTGACTCTCTCTTGCTTCCTCTCCTCATAACTCCCTCCTCTGCCAAACATTCTCACATCAGTCTCCTTTCCTCATTCATTCAAACACACATATGACTGATGCTCAGAATAACACCTCTGCACTAATACATAAATCTAGTCACATTGTGCCAATACATTCATAAGGATATTCCTTATCACAGCCACATTCATTTAATCTAGCAAACATGAGTACCTGTAATATGCCTTATATTGTACAGTGAAGATGTAAAAATGAATAAGACATGGTTTCTGTTCTAACCTGTATATAATAACAAACCTATACAGATAAACACTGAGTTGTATTTCCAGAGGTACACATATATAAATTTCTAATCCTACAAACATATCAGTGATGCACCTATGATATAAATACACATCGAAATATAAAAACAGAGCTGCTCATTCATAAATTTCACAGGTTCTCAGAGTATTGATATTTGGGGGAGGAGGATCTCCATTTTCCTGTTTTTCCTTTGTCAGTTTTTTTCACCTTCTTTCAAATTCTAAAATTGATTTCATTTTACAATTCCTTTCTTTTCTTATTTCTTGCCTTTAAAAAAAGTGTTATTTTTTCTTTAAGATGAATAATTCCACATGGAGAAACAAAAACAATATCACCTCCAACGTACCCTCTCAGGAATGAAATCTGTCTTTTTATACTCAGTTGGTACAATGCAAAGACTGTCAGTTTTTATTTATTGATACTTTAATGATATCTTTCTTATAATGGGTATTTTGAACCATGAAATATAAAATCATTCTGTTCTTTTTATTTATTGTAGGTATTTGAAGAAAGAAGAGCTCTGCTTGGAAAATGGGTAACCATTTAAAACATAGTTTCTTCTCTATTATGTTATGTTTAATTATCATAGAGCCCAAATAATTTAGTTTGAACATAAAGTTATAAGTGATCACTCATTGCCTGAGAAATTTGACTGATACTCTCTATGTATATCAATTAGGGTTCTATACTCACAAAGTAGGTTTCTATCTCTTACAAAGTAGAGTTTAGAAAGGTGAGTTGAATCTGAGACAACTGTGCTTGGTAACCAGCATAGTTCATCCATTTGGCTACTTAGCATCCATTTGCACCCTTCTACCTATACTTAAATTTCCAAAGGAAGACTGTAACAACTTTATGCTTTTATTTAACAAGATACAAGCATCCTCTACACAACTAAAAACATCCTCAAGCTTTCCTCAAAGGAGACACAGAATCCCGGTGATCATTGTCCTTCTCTCAGTCATGATCAATTGCTGAGCAAAGTTGACTACTCATCAAATTCCTCTACAGCCCCACCTGTCTCTACTACCTAAGAGAATTGAAAACATATGGTCATGCAAAAATGTGTACATGAATGTTAATAGCAGCATTATTCATAATACTCAAAAAGTGTGAACATCCAAATATCCATCAACAGATGAATGGATAAATACAATGTGGTTTAGCCATACAATGGAATATTAGTCAGCCATAAAAAATGACGTTCTGATATAAGCAAAGTGCAGATGAACTTTGAAGGCAATATGCTAAGTGAAATAAGGCAGAAACAAAAGGACAACTATTGTATGATTCCATTTATATGATGTACCGAGAGTAGTCAAATTCATAGAGACAAAGTAGAATAGAGATTTAAGGGATGTGTAATTATTGTTTAATAGGGACAGAGATTCAGTTTGGGATGATGAAAAAGTTCTGCAGAGGAATGGGGATGATGATTGTGCAACATTGTGAATGTACTTAATGCCCTTGACCTGTACACTTAAAAATGGTTAATGGGCAGCCCAGGTGGCTCAGCAGTTTAGCACCCCCTTCGGCCCAGGGCGTGATCCTGAAGACCCGGGATTGAGTCCCACGTCGGGCTTCCTGCATGGAGCCTGCTTCTCCCTCTGCCTGTGTTTCTGCCTCTCTCTCTGTGTGTCTCTCATGAATAAATAAATAAAATCTAAAAAAAAAAAAAAAAGGTTAAAATGATAAATTTTGGGCAGCCCTGGTGGTCCAGCGGTTTAGTGCCACCTTCGGCCTGGGGTCTGATCCTGGAGACCCTGGATTGAGCCTGCTTCTCCCTCTGCCTGTGTCTCTGCCTCTCTCTCTGTGTGTCTCTCATGAATAAATAAATAAATAAATTTTTAAATTGATAAATTTTATGTTACGTATATTATACTAAAATTTTTTAACAGTAAGAAAAATTTTTAAAGGGAAGAGAAAGGAATAAAGTATTGATACATGCTACAACATGGATGAACCCTAAAAATAATATGCTAAGTGAGGGGTTCATGGATGTCTCAGTCAGTTAAGCATCTTTCTTTGGCTCAGATCATGATCCCAGGGTCCTGGGATAGAGACCTGCATCTGGCTCATTGCTCAGCAGGAAATCTGCTTCTCCGTCTGCCTCTGCCCACCCCCCCCCTTCCTCTCTGTCTCTGTCTCTCGGTCTCTCAAATAAATAAATAAAATCTTTAAAAAATATGTTGTTAAGTGAAAGAAACCAGACACAGAGGTCATGTATCATATGATCTCATTTATATGCAATGTCTAAAATAGGCAAATACATAGAGGCACAAAATAGATTCGTGGTTTCCAGGGGCTGGGGAATTGATGGATAATGGGTATAGGGTTTCTTCTGGGGGATAATGAAAATGTTCTGGAATTAGACAGCAGTGATGACTATACCACCTATTTATTATAGGGATCAAGTATCGATTTAAAAAAGCTCAATCTACTATTACAAGTAAAGTAATTTTTAAAAATAATCTGGACATTATGCAGTAAGATATAACATAAAACCTATCCTATTATAGGCAATCCAAAAGATAATTGGCCATAGAATGTCTTTTTTTGTTTATATATTAGCACATGGTCTTGTCTGACGTTCTGTACAGTAACAAAATAATTAAAAGGGACTGAAAAGCTCCTCTACTTTCCTGTTCCATGTTTAATTCCTTATCTCTTGAATCTTCTCTGCCCTTTAATCCTTGTTAGAAAAGGCAATTGCTTCTAAGAAAAGCAACTCCCAGAAAACAATAGCTGAAATATCTTAATTGAAAAGAAAGCACCTCAAACTTTTTCTCACCTTCTATGTTGTTAACAGAAGTAATAGTGGGGATACCTGGCTGGCTCAGTTGGTAGAGCATGCAGCTCTTGATCTCAGGGTTGTGGGTTCAAGCCCCACATTGGGTATAAAGATTACTTAAGAATAAAATGTAAAATAATAATAATAGTGTTATAAGGAATTTGAAAAAAGTAGAGGGCATTACTTTTAATTTGCTGGCAACAACCATAAACAGAGCTAAATTTCAAAAAAGAAACAGGAGAAAATATTTTGCAAGTTGCATGATAGGTAAAGATTAATATTTAGGATTATAAAGATTTTCTACAGGGCCACCTAGGTACTCAAAGGTTGAGTGTCTGCCTTTGGCTCAGGTCAAGATCCCGGAGTTCCTGGATGGAGTCCCACATCAGGCTCTCCGTGGGGAGCCTGCCTCTGCCTATGTCTCTGCCTCTCTCTCTGTGCTCTCTCTGTGTCTCTCATGAATAAATCAAATCTTTAAAAAAAAAAAAAGAGTTCCTTCAAATCAAAAAGAAAAATACAGCCCCTCCTCTATGTAGAAGAATGAGAAATATACAAAAATATATAAATGACCAATGAACATATAAAATATTATGTTTCACTAAAATTAGAGAAATACAAATTAAAACAATGAGATTCCCAAACAGTGAGATGTAACAAAAATTGAAGAACTAGATAATATCCGATGTAAGTAAGGATTTATTGGAGAGTAACAGGATATGCTTAAATACAATTGGAGGGACTATAAAATGGTAAAGACGTTTAAAAGGCAATTTGACAGGATTGATTAAACTTTTCAATGCAAATGTCCTTTGAACCTGTAATTCCACTTCTGCTTATCTGTACTAGAGAAATATTCACACAGGACATGAAAAGGCATGTTTCGGAATATTGCAGTTTTTTTTTGTATCATAAATGGATGGTGTCAATAGTAAGTAGATCGCAGTATAGCCATGATGAAGGAATGAATGAGAAAATGAATAGGCCATGAATGAATGAGAAAATAATATACTCTGAGTTTATTACATATCAGTCATTTATGGCTATGTTTTGTTTGTTTTTTAAACTGCTATGTTGGGACACCTGGTTGGCTCAGCAGTTGAGCATCTCCCTTTGGCTCAGGGCATGATCCTGGAGTCCCAGGATCAAGTCCCACATCAGGCTTCCACATGGAACCTGCTTCTCCCTCTGCCTATATCTGTCTCTCTCTCTGTGTGTCTCTCATGAATAAATAAATAAAATCTTAAGAAAAAAAACTGCTATGCAGTATCTTGCAGGATGGGTGTATTGTAATTTATTTAACTGTTTCCTTATTGATGGCTCTACATGTATGCAAATGCATAGAAATGTATAACATCAAATTGTGCATAGTGGTTATTTCTGGAGAATGGGATGAAATTGGATGGGGAGGAGCAGAGGATTTTCATGTCTAACTATATTCATACCTCTTTGAAACTTTTAAATAGTATGTCCATACTTTATTTTTTTAAGATTATATTTATTTATTTGACAGAGATCAGAAGTAGGTGGAGCAGTAGGCAGAGGGAGAGGGAGAAGCAGGCTCCCCGCCAAACAAAAAGCCCGATGCAGGGCTAGATCCCAGGACCTTGGGATCATGACCTGAACTGAAAGCAGATGCTCAACTGACTGAGCCACCCAGGCACCCCTGTGTTCATACTTTAATGTGAAAGTCAATTTTTGATAATAGGACTCAGAAACTTAACCAGATTGAGATAAATAACCAACAAGCAAAAAATAACAAGTCTTCCTCTTCTCTTGTCCCTCACTTGCTGTGAACTTTTCCTTGCCATTTAGTGTGAGATGAGAGGAACCTGAAGGCTCTAGCAAATGTCCTCACTTTCTGCAACTGCAGCAAGAATCCTTGGAACATCTACTCCAAACGTAGGATTTTCACAATTCTATTGAGTCCAGAAAGCCATATAAAAAGGCATTAAAATAATTATAAAATATAATCCTATCTTAATTGTAATATAACATAATACACTTGGTATAATGTAATATAATATAAAAAAGGAACTGTGAAGAAAGGTACCATATGTGATACCAGGATGGAAGAGTGGTATCTTCCCCAAATTTCACATATTGGATCCCTGGCTACTATGTTATGGGTATTTTTACTTGAAAGGTGATGGGAGAGATGTAGGAGATTATCGAATTCCTGGACAGTTAACTCTTCCACGGATTATTTACTTTTTGGATTATTCCTAGCGTCTTTTAAATTCCAAAGGGATTTTCCCCAACTGTGAAGCATTCTTCTGAGTCATCAACTCACCTTCAATTGGTAGGAGTTCAAGGAATGCAAATTCATTTTCTATTAACCTAAACAAACACAATTAGAAAGGAAAAATCCCTCGAGGCAAAGAACACCTATCAAAGCCAGATATAAATTACCTTTGACCATGGTAATCAAGGAAATAAATGAGAAACCAACGTAATTATCTTTTTAATCTCTAGTGGAAAATGTTTTAATTTTTTTTATAGATTTCTTTGGCATTTTATAATGCTAGGTTCTTTTATATTCATTTTAAATCACTGTTTTTCCACCTGAGCTCACTCTTTTTTTGTGGGCAGCAATGAAAGTAGATGAGCTAACCTCAATCATTCTAAATGTACTTTACAACCTTGCCAATCTGCAAACATGAGAATTTTATGTTTTTTAATTTAATTGCTTGCATATATATTCTTTTCACACTGAATTAACACACACACTTATTATTTTTTTACTAAAGATTTTATTTATTTATCATGAGAGACGCAGTGAGAGAGAGGCAGAGACACAAGACTGAAGGAGAAGCAGGCTCCCTGCAAGGAGCGCGATGTGGGACTCAATCCCCGATCCTGGGATCTCGCCCTGGACCAAAGGCAGACACTCAACCGCTGAGCAACCCAGGTGTCCCCGTACTTATTAATATTTTTTTATTATTAAAAGATTTTATTTATTTATTTATTTATTTATGAGAGATATATATAGAGAGAAGCAGAGACACAGGCAGAAGGAGAAGCAGGCTCCATGCAGGGAGCCCTACGTGGGACTCGATCGCAGGACTCCAGGATCATGCCCTGAGCCGAAGGCAGGCGCTAAACCGTTGAGCCACCCAGAGATCCCCGTACTTATTATTTTTAATAATAATATTGTATAATGATGGCTACTATGTCTACAATGAGTCATGCACCTCATTAAGAATTTTACACATATGTTATTTTATTTAATCCTCACAACAACCCTACAATTTAGATATAATTATTCTTAATGTATAAATGAGGAAATTGAGAGGTTTTTAGTGGCAGAGTTGGGATTTATTTAGTGATTTATTTAGTGATTTATTTCTAAAGAGTATTAGAAATAGGAGAATACTGGAAGTGAGACTTCTAATGGCCTCCTTCCCAAACCCACCATCAATCTGTAATCCCATACTTTCTCTTATCATGTTGATATATTATAGTTTGCATATCTGATCCCCTATTGTTAGGCATTTTTGGTTATTTCTGTTTTCTTGCAGTGATGATAATATCTCATGAAAAATTTTTTGTGACCATAATCATCCTGGGTCCCCATGTAGCTCAGTTTCTGCAGAACCACAGAATGCCACCTACAAGTAACTTTTAAAATAATTCCAATTTTCACTTTGTGTTTCAAAGAAAAATCACAGCAGAACCAGTTCAAAACTCTTGACAATAGTTCTCAGGTCTCCTTTTGTTAAACAACAAAAATTCAACTGAGTAATTTAAAAGATCAAATTGACTCTATTAAGCAATTTGTGAATCAGGCAGCATACCATCTAGCAAATAGAGAAGAGCTCCCTCGAGCTACAGAAAAGGAAAGGTTTTTATTTTTATTTATTTTTTTTTATTTTATTTTTTTTTTTAATGATAGTCACAGAGAGAGAGAGAGAGAGAGAGGCAGAGACACAGGGCAGAGGGAGAAGCAGGCTCCATGCACCGGGAGCCTGACGTGGGATTCGATCCCGGGTCTCCAGGATCGCGCCCTGGGCCAAAGGCAGGCGCCAAACCACTGCGCCACCCAGGGATCCCCAGAAAAGGAAAGGTTTTTAAAAGTAAAGAGGAAGGGACACCTGGGTGGCTCAGTGGTTGAGTGTCTGATCCACTCCCACATCGGGCTCCCTGGTATGGAACCTGCTTCTTCCTCTGCCTACAGCTCTGTCTCTCTCTCTCTCTGCATCTCTCATGAATAAATAAATAAAATCTCTTTAAAAAAAAGTAGAGAGGGAGCCTAACAGCAGAAATTATTAGCAAAGAATGCATGGTTTTAGGCAAGGTTGCTTTCCTAAGGGAAATGGAAGGGATCTGTTGGTAAATTTCCTAGTGCTGACCAGGAAATTCTGCATTGACTGGTTAAAGGTTATATTCCTGGGGGTATATAATATACAATTAGGTTAGTATTAAATCTTGGTTTGCTGACATGGGCCCTTAACATAAGTGACTCCATTGTACAGTGGTTTTCTTTTTAATACCTTCCTTTATACCTCAATTCTCTCACAGTCTCTAACTGCTGTCGAGGCAATGACATTCTGAACTCCCAAACTCCCAACACGCCAAAACCTAACTGCTTTTCTCTCTCTTCACACTCTCCCCTTGGCTCTTTATAGATCAGTGCACTTTTTCTGGCATGGTTTTTCCCTTGGCCCCAGTCATTCTGATCTGGCTTCTCTCTTCATTCTAACAATCCATCCCAAAAGGAAAGAAATCCCCCATTGTGAAAGCTGGAAATATGAATTGTGCAGAAATAGGGATAGGAGAAATCAGGGAATACTCACACATGAATAGATTTTCTTCATTTATTTGTAAGTTGAGGTTTTGTTTTTTTTCTTCCCTGCCGCAAGCACACTATAAAGTTCTCTACATGAGTTCTGTCTTTCCACAATGTCAGGATTCCAAACAGAATGACATTTGTCATCACGCATTTAACTTAGCTTCACACACATCACACAAAACAAAGTACAATACAAAGTCACACAGCAGAGAAGCTATAACAGGGGGCAAGAAGTTAATGAACCAAATGGAGGTCAGTCCCTGAGAGCACAGTTAAGGTGAGGCCTCGGTCCAGTCTAGGTCAGCTCTCAGCTCATACTGCTTATTATGTTCAAGCGGTGGAGAATCTCTGTTATGTTTAAGATCAATCAGGCCGGGCCTGGAGCGACAATTACCTTTCAAAGACCGTCAGAAGTGGAAGGGTCAGTGTCTGCAGAGTCTGACAGTTTGATCCAGAAATCCTGTTTAAAGGAGCTTAATCAGTCTTGGGCCTTTGCAGGCCTCTCCTGGTTCCAGTAATGATCAGCTCTTGGTTCTTCCAGAAACCCATGGCCTTCCTGATTATTAGGCTTTAGTACTGCCAGTCTGTGCTGGTTTGGGTGATATCTATCTGGTCTTAGCTGCAACATCCTTCCTTGGCTGCTTATGTCACTGCTTGACATGAGTGACTCCATCTTGCTCCCTACATTTCCCCTTGAATTATAGTTTCCAAACTCAGATTCCTGGGCCATTAAATAGATCTATAATAGTGAATAGTTTTGATCAAGAAGTATTCTTGCCAACTAAAAAAAAAAAATACATCATATGACTCTAGTGAAGCTGACTTGTCATGCTTTTTAGGTACTCAGTATATTTTATAATTATAACTAAAGTTCCTTATAGGAATATAAGGGAAGGGAGAAGAAATGTGTGGGAAATATCAGAAAGGGAGACAGAACATAAAGACTCCTAACTCTGGGAAATGAACTAGGAGTGGTGGAAGGGGAGGAGGGCGGGAGGTGGGGGTGAATGGGTGATGGGCACTGAGGGGGGCACTTGACAGGATGAGCACTGGGTGTTATTCTGTATGTTGGTAAATTGAACACCAATAAAAAATAAATTTATTAAAAAAATAAAAATAAAGTTCCTTATCATTCTCATTACTTTATGACAACCATAGAAAAAATCTATATGTGAAATGTAATAGTATACAAAATACAGGTAGCCCCAAACTCTTCTCTAAAATTTCCCTTCTCTAAAATGAGCTAAGTGAAAAGGAAAGGCTTAGACTTCCGGTAAAATGGTCACTCAATTGGTAGGTGTTCCCATAAGGCCCTTTCTTTTGGTTTTGTCCAGTTCTCAAATTCTTATCTTTGATCAGTCATTGATCTTGGGACTGGTTTAGAGTTCTCTCTGGGGCAAATTGTGAAGTGACCAAAGCTTTTGTTCAGCATGCCCCAGTCTACCCTGGCATCTACTTCCTGTCCCTGGCACTCTTTTTTTTTTTCCAGGTCTTCCTATTGACATTTTCTCTCCAATCAATCATTTACACATTAGAGAGACTTTAACCCAACATACTCCCCTTCTCAGGGATATTTGCGTAGTACACCTTATCTCCAATTGTGAATGCAAACCTTTGTTTCTGGTCCTGGAGTTAAGCACTTATGAGCTAGTACAGAAACTCTGGCCAGAGAGATTGCCCAGATGCCTTCTCTTGAAGTTATATTTTTAAGTATATATTTTCTCAGTTCATGAATATGGCCAGCTTCCAACTTACTGTGCTTATGTAACTACAAGTTCTGAGGTCAAATGCACTTCTGTGTACCTACTCAGGTCTTGCACATGCTCATATGTATCAATGTGAGAAAGGACAGGTAAGTGGCAAAATATCAAATTAATTAACTGGGGGGAGATATACATGCTATTCATTAGGAATAAAATATTAAGCTCACTTTCTATGCCATTCTTACCCCTTCCTCTAATGAATCTCTGGTATCTGACTAAACCTGCAGGGTTTTTTATCTTTCTTTTTTCCAGTTTGACAAATGGACAGACTCTCAACGGAGAAGAATCTTGACAGGCTTGTTAGAACGTTGCTCCTTGTCACAGCAAAAGTTCTGCTGTCAAAAGCTTCAGGAAAAAATTCCAGCAGAAGCTCTGGATTTTACTACCAAGCTTCCAAGGGTGTTATCTTTATACATCTTTTCTTTCCTGGACCCCCGAAGCCTTTGTCGTTGTGCACAGGTAAAGGCAAACAATAAGTATACAACATTTTATACTGATAGCCTAGAAAATTCTAAAATGAGGGGGGAGAAAAAGCACATATGTAAAACCAAGAAATAGATGAGATGGTCTATATGTGTAGTCCATATAGTTTGAATTAGCCCCTGTCTTCTTTGTGCCTCTGTATTTAGTGCTCAAAAATAGATGTAAAATGATGTAAGACAGCACTAGTGGCAACAGGATAGTATTCACTGCTGGGGAGACAAATGCATATATACAACATGGTTCATCAGCAGGATAGTTTCATGTTGCAGAGCATAGGAAAAGAATACAATTCTGAACTGTATAATGCAGGCCACTTGTAAACAGAAAAGCTCAAAATGAGGTCCTAGAGAGGTATGCACAAAGAATACAAGACTCAGAGTTCAGAGTGAGTAGACTTGCTTCCAGCAGCCTTGGAAAAGGGGCTGTTATTGAAGTATACTTCTATTACTTACAAGATGAAACTGATAGCCATTTTGTTGAGAATTTTTGTAGAGTCTGGTAACACCGGAAATTACTTGTTACCATATATTCATGTATGTGTAACTTAATTTTAGTCTTTAAAATTAAAATGATGAGGCGCCTGAGTAGCTCAATAGGTTAAGCATCTGCCTTCAGCTCAGGTCATGAACCCAGGTCCTAGAATTGAGCCCCATATCAGGCTCCCAGTCAGCTTCTCCCTCTCCCCACTACTAGTGCTCTCTCTTTCTCTATCACTCTGGCATGTGCTCATGCTCTCTCTCTCTCTCTCATATACATACATACATACATAAAATAAAAAATTAAGAAAATGAATGCAGTAAGAAGGGAGTTACTCAGTAAATGGTGTTGGGACAATTGGGCAGCTATCTGAAAAAAAATTCCAATAAGGTAAAAGATTGGTATGAAATCAAAGGAAACCATTGAAGTACTTAAAGAAAACATAGGGAAGGAGGCCTTTGTGAGTATTCTATTATACCCAGAAGTCTTAAAAGAAAATACACAATTTAAAATCTTGCTTTATTCATTATATATATATTAGATTTTAAGTTGTAACTATAAACATTAAAATTTTCTTCATAAAAAAGAACTTCATTAATAAATCCCCAAACAATAAACAAGGAAAAAACATATTGCGAGTGAGTGGATAATTTCCTACTGTTTTAACGAATTCCTATAAATCTGTATTAAGAACAAATAAAAAAGATGAACAACACAACATAAAAATGAGCAAAGGAAATGAACAAGTAGTTCACATAAAGAAATGTAGAAGTTTTTTTTAGTTTTTATTTTTAAAATTTTTAAAATTTTATTATCTTTAAATGTTTTATTTATTTATTAATGAGAGAGACAGGGAGAGAGAGCAAGAGAGGCAGAGACAGTAGGCAGAGAGAGAAGCAGGGTCCATGCAGGGAGCCCAATGTGGGACTCAATCCCAGGACTCCAGGATCATGCCCTGGTGGAAGGCAGACACTAAACCCCTGAGCCACCCAGGCGTCCCTATAGATGTTTTTAAAGAGATAAAATGCTAAACCTTATTGTGTGATGCCATTTTTCATGACTCAACTTAACTGAGTTTTTTGTTTTTAATGATCACATTCTGTATTGGTGAGGGTGTGAGGTAATAAGAACGTTCATATATTGTTGGTAGATAAATTGGTACAACCAATAACGTTTTCCTTTGATTCAGCAGTTCCACTTCTTGGAATGCTTTATTATGTAAAACCTGTCTGTATAAGAATATTGTAGCATCGTTTGTAATAGCTAAAGTTTGGAAACAATGGAAATGTCCATCATTAGGGGACTGGTTAAATAAATTGCAACAATCTTTAAGATGTATCATCAGTGAAAAAAGCAAAGGTACAGAACTGTCCTACTACTTTTGAAAGGAAAAAGAATATACACATATTTATTAAATAGGCCTAGGATATTTCTGGAATGATACACAGGAGCTATAGCAGTGGTTGCATCCAGTGAGGGGAATGAGTGACCAGAGGATGGGGATGAGAGAAAGACTTTTACCTCATGTCCTTTTGGATCTTTAAATTTAGTATTAATGTACACTAATTACATATTCCAAAAGTGAAACATTTCTTTAAAGAGCATAGCATTCTACATGTCCAATAATAAAAGACTATCATATAGTCATATTATTGAATGGCCATTAGAAAATATGTTTTTGAAGAACAAAGATGCTTATAATATGTAAAATGAAGAAAGCACAATTTAAAATTTTATATATAGAATCTCCCAATTTTGTTTCATACATGCCTAGAAAAAAGAAAAGAAAAGAACTCTCTCAGGTTATTAATAAAGGTTATCTCTGATTGATACAGTTATGGGTATTGTTTTTCTTTAACTTCTCAGAATTTGCCAAGTTTTGCACAATGTGAATGTTATCATTTAAGGGAAGTGTTATTTGAAATCACTAATCCTATCATATATGTGTACCATGTCTGTTTTGCAAGATCTCAGCATTACATTTGTTCCCAGTATTGACAAGGAGGAATGACACAGACAGTTGTTCTTCAGCTAGATTTAAACAATACTGTCATTGCAATAAAATGAGCTTTGAACCGTTTAAAAAGATGGAGAGGTGGGTCTGATAATTTTGAAAAGCTCTTACCTACTCTTCAATTCTCCTCGTTCCTGTCTACCTTAAAACAAACAAAAAACACTAAAAAGCAAAAACACAAACATACAAACCCTTATCTACCCTAGGGGAATAAAAACAACTTAATACCCAGGTTAAAACAAGATGTAAGGAAAATGAGGAAAAAATGAGAATTGAGAAACCTTTCTCCTCATCCCCTCCCTCTGAAACCTCACCTCTCCATGGAATTCTGAGTTAATTAACCATATAGGGATTAAGGTTGATGTTGTTTTATTTCTGCATTGAGCAAGGTAGATGTGATTTCTGTTCCTGCCTGCAGGGCTCTGTCAGATTCTCTACCCTTTTTCATCCTTTCAGTTCCTGAACCTGTTATTTCTTGTAATTGTGTCCTCCCCTATTCTGTAATGTCTCCTCTTTAGCCCAGAAAACAATGCTAAATATACTGGAACTCAGCACTTGATAGATAGAAGGAGGGAGAATAGGAGGGCCAGAAAAATGGATGTATATTACAGTGTTTCACCCACCACGCCTGTATTTGTTTCTTTCTTTCTTTCTTTTGTTCAAAAGTTATTAATGATTTAATGTTGAAAATGAAGCAGTTTTCCAAGGATGAAATTTGGGTTGGAAGGTTAGATGTCATCTTTGCGACTCTTATAGCCAAGACACAGAACCTCTAGTCTGAACTTTACACATGAACTTGACCCTAGTTTTCAGCAAGACTTGTTCAAAATCTGTAGTAAGTTATTGGAAATACTGCTGCACATAGTAGGGTCACCTCCATCATTTGCTAGATGTGCGAGAGTGACCATGATGCCATTGGAATGGAATGAATGAGCAGAGCTGTATGGAATCTTAAAGACTATCTAGGACACACCATATGATACTACTAATTGCATTCTGCTTATAAAATTTCTATTCAGTTAAATCACAAGAATGGAGAGAAAATGGAAGCATACCAAAAAATGAGTACTTAATATGCAGATCTGAGCTTTGATAACCCTCACATAACTTTCATATGAACCTCAGGAACTTCTAGGAAGTTCCAAAGTCTTATCTGAGCCACAGTCCTTTAATTTGCAGCAAGAGAGTAATAATAACACCTACCTCCTTGGGGGGATGGTTAATAAGTAATCAAGAAATATTGGTTGACTCTGAATCTAAATGTGATTTAACATTTAAAGAAAATCCTTCTGCCTGGGTAGGAAGCACTCCAGGTAACTAAGCTTTGATTTGGAAGAAAAGAACCAGAAGTGATCTCAGGTCCAGGGTGACAGCTCAAGACCCAGAGAAAATGGGCATGTAGACTGAGTAGGGTTTGTTTGTTTGTTTTTCCAACTGTTGTTTTTCCAGGTGAGCTGGCATTGGAAGAACTTAACAGAGTTGGATCAGCTCTGGATGCTCAAATGTTTACGATTTAACTGGTACATCAATTTTTCTCCAACTCCCTTTGAGCAGGGTATATGGAAGAAGCACTACATTCAAATGGTAAAAGAACTTCATGTTACCAAGCCTAAGGTAAATTTGGGGCAAAAAGCAACAAGCATACAAATATTAGCTGTTTAGGAATATGGGGGGTGGGAGTGAGGAATGAGTTAAACAGGTGATGAGGATTAAGGGGTGCACTTGTAATGAGCCCAGGGTGTCGTATGCAAGTGTTAAATAACTAAATTGTACAGCTGAAACTAATACCACACTGTCCATTAACTAACTAGAATTTAAATAAAAACTTAAAAAAAAAAAGGAATTCTAGGACTAAGACTAAATTGATCAAACTTGAAGTTGGGGAAGGGACTTGGTTCAAAGGAAATAAACTATTACTTCAAAATTCTCCTTTTCTGAAACTTGATAATCTTTTTCAAGACATCCTCATGTTAGCTGACCACCCTCACTGAACACTCCCAAACTGCAGCTCCACCCAGGAGGTTAGGATAGGAGAGATCCTCTCTCTGTTCAGATTCCTGGATTTTTATATCTCTGACTCACACGCCAGGCAATTCTGACATCAGGACTCTGTGGACAATGTGCAGCATTTGCTATCAATGGATCATCAAATTTAACCTTAGTAATTACAATTTTCTGATTCTACCAGGTGAGGTAAAGTTTATTTTTATATCATTCCTAAGAAAAGTTTTCCAATAAATCCATAATTTTGGAAGGGAATAACAAGTATACTAAAGTTATTTTTAATCTAGAAACTAAGCAATGTAAAGCATTTACATATAATCATAAAAAGTAAATAATGTGAGAATAATTTTTCTAGTTGTTTTCCCTACATTATAACCAATGTTTATGTTCATTCTTATAGTCACAGTTAATTAGATGACTCATGGGAAAATTTTATGAGCCTTTTCTTTATGGTGTGATCTATACACATGCAGAGCTGTGCATCGTTTTGTACAATAGATGAGTTCCTGAAAAATTGTGTGTAAATTAAATTTTTTAATGATTTTTAAAACCACAGGGGTATCATATTCTATGAAAAAATTGCAGTGAATCCTTTTAAAATTGAAGAATCCTTTTGAAAGATGAATAGTCAACTCCTCACTTGCTCATTTAGGTTTAGCTTTATTGTTTTAAAGTAGAATCCATCTACATTTAGTATAGTAATAAACTATGCATAATTAATATTGTTACAATTGCAATGATAAAACTAGCCTTTCTGATTTCAGTAATTGGTGTGCACCACAAGGATTTTTTTAAAAGAAAAATGTAAACTGTAGTGATAGAAAAAGTTGTTTTAAAAATTACCATAGCTATGATTTCTTTTTTTTTTTAAGATTTATTTATTTATTCATGAGAGACACACAGAGAGAGGCAGAGACATAGGCAGAGGGAGAAGCAGGCTCTCCATAGAGAGCCTGATGTGGGACTCAATCCTGGATTCTGGGATCACACCCCGAGCTGAAGGCAAATGCCCACTGCTGAGCCACCCAGGCGTCCCCTATAGCTATGATTTCAAAAACTGATAAGGCTTTTCTTAACTTTCATTTTCAGTTAGAAGGCAGAGAATGGCATTCAATAGCTGAAATTTGGGCCATACTTGGGCAGAGAAGAGAAAAGTGATTAGCCAACTTATAGAAGGAGAAGACGTTTTGAGTATTAATTGTAAAACTGACTTGAAAGCTTTGTCTTTAGTTGTAATTCTTTTCTATAAAATGTGCATAACTTTATTTAAAAATGATGAATCATTCTGATGCAAGAAAATTGCTTAGTATTAAACTTCTTTAGGGAACACTTTGGTATATCAAACTTTAGTTTTTCTGGGTTTTGTTTTTTAAGATTTTATTTTATTTGAGAGAGAGCAAAAGAAAGAGAGCATAAGCAGGGAGGAGCATACTTCTCACTGAGCAGGAACTCCATCCCAGGACCCTGGGATTATGACTTGAGCCAAAGGCAGATGCTCAACCAACTGAGCTACCCAGACACCCCAGTTTTTCTGTTAATAAATAGACTTAAGTCAGAAAGACTAAGTCATATGACTAAGGTTATAAAGTCAACTGTCGGGCAGCCCCGGTGGTTCAGCGGTTTAGCGCCGCCTTCAGCCCAGAGCCTGATCTGGAAACCAGGGATCCTGCTTCTCCCTCTGCCTGTGTCTGCCTCTCTCTCTCTCTCTCTCTGTGTGTCTCTCATGAATAAATAAATAAAATATTTTTTTAAAAATAAAATAAATAAAAAGTCAACTATCAGCGCTATGTGTACTTGAATAATTTGTGTGATTTCTTGTGAGGTTGCTCCAGTGACGGCAAACATAGGCAGCCACTGGATTAGAGCATAATTTACTTTCACTCAAGCACCTTCCCTCAATACCCTGTACCTGGCAGGTGCTCCAGCAGAGCTTTTGAAAGCATTTTACAAGCAAATGATTGTGGTTAATATTAGTTTCCCCAACTTTAAAATGAGAGGACTGGACTAGAATGACCTTTATAACTGTCTGTCAGGCTATGCTATCTATCCAAAGAACGTAATTTCAAAAAGACTTCATCTAGAAAAAGAAGAGTAAGTTAACCCAAAGTAGATAGAAGGAGCCAATCTAGCTAGGTTGATGATGGGAAAAAAGAGAGAAAACATAAATTACTAGTAATAGGAATGAAAGAGGGGGCATCACTACAGATCCTATAAACATAAGAAGGATATTATGAACAAGTCCATGTCACTAAATTCAACCACCTGGATGAAATGGGCAATTCTTTAAAATACAGATTACAAAAGCAGTCTCACAAGGAAATAGAAAACATGAATAAATCTTTACCAATTTAAAAATTGAAAAAAAAATAATAAAATAAAATAAAATAAAATAAAATAAAATAAAAATTGAATTCATGGGACCCCTGAGTGGCTTAGTGGTTGAGAATCTGCCTTTGGCTCAGGTCATGATCCCAGGGTCCTGGGATTGAGTCCTGCAACGGGCTCCACCCGGGGGAGCCTGCTTCCCTCTCTGCCTGTGTCTCTGCCTCTCTCTGTGTCTCTCATGAATAAATAAAAATAAAATATTTTTAAAAAATAAAATAAATAAAAAATAAAAATTGAATTCATAACTTTCCACAAAGCTCCAGAACCAGATAGCTTCACTAGTGAATTCTATCACACATTTAAAGTAGAAATACCAAGTCTACAGAAATTCATAAAATAAAAGATGAAGGAATACTTCCCATCCCATTACCTTTATACCAAAACCAGATAAAGCCTTTACAAGAAAACAAAACCACAGATTAATATTCCTTATGAACAGAGATATAAAAATATTAGTATATTAAATCAAGTTCTATATAAAGAAAGGATAATACATGATGACCAAGTGGGAAGTATCCATGGGAAGTAAAATTGGCATAATATTAAAAATATATATATAGTTCACAGAATAAAAGAGAAAAGATGTATAATCACCTCAGTATATGCAGACAAAAACATAAACAAAAATGCAATATCATGATTTAAAAAATTCTCAAAGACCCTAGGTGAAGTGAGCAAAACTTTTGTTTACTTAATATAGAAAACTCATCAGTTTTCATTATATCCTATATTTTTAAAGTGTCAAACATTTTGTTACTTTTCAGAATGAACAATGTTTATTTATATATTATTACTAGCACTTATGCCTGAATTTCCCCCTGAAATTTTTATTATCATATATTATTTATTACCAGTAGTATTAAACTAGACCTTCTTCAGCAAAAACAGATTTTGTTCAATATAAGCTCAGAGAAATTAAATGAATGTCCATTCTAAATGAGACCTGAACAAAATATTAAATATTAAACCAATAATGAGCTATTATATAAATATAAAATTTCTTCTTAATTTACCAAACTACAATCATTCATTAAATTAATAAATACTTATTAAATACTGCTATATGGGGATCCCTGGGTGGCTCAGTGGTTTAGCACCTGCCTTCGGCCCAGGGCATGATCCTGGAGATCCGGGATCGAGCTCTGCATCGGGCTCCCTGCATGGAGCCTGCTTCTCCCTCTGCCTGTGTCTCTGCCTCTCTCTCTCTCTGTGTGTGTCTCTCATGAATAAATAAATAAAATCTTTTTAAAAAATACTGTTATATATATGGTCGATGCTGAGTATAATGATCCTAACCCTGCTTTCAAGGAGTCTAGTCTAGTGGCCTAGGACATAGACAAATACCCAATTACAACACTGAGTACCAAGTACTGTCCTGTATCAGAAGTAGATACAAAGAACACTTGAAACAAGGGTAAGAAACTAACTGATTCTGCTTGAATAGATTGGGGAATTTCTTAATTGTCACAAACAATTCAAGCAAACCAATTTACCATACAAAGCTTCCCTAATCTCTTAAAGAACAAAAATTAAGCCTTTAATGGCTTCTCAACATACCATTAACCACTTCCCTTAGGTTACAACCACATAAAACCTTATGAATTTCACACACAAAAATAGACTTTCCATTTGGGAAATTAAAGCAAAAATATTCTTTGGGAGCAGTTAACGTTTTGATAACTGATAAAATCTGTAGTCTACCTCTGTATAACTCAAAGTTGTCCCTATGTGTTACAGATAATTAAGCCTGGAGAACTAATTTTTGGAATGTGCACGTGTTCATGAGTCAATTAACTGCAGTCATGAAAAAATTATGCAATGATGTGGTGGAAGAGGTGGCAGTACAGGATAAAGAGGTTTAGTGCAAAGGCTTGAAGCAAGACAGTCCTAGATTCAAATTCTGACCTTCTGTCTTACTACTTACGTAGTAGAGGACAAGCTCATCGACTTGTCCTATCTTCAGTTTTCTCTTCTGTAAAATGGGAGTAGTAACTATTACCTTTTAGAGTTATTATGAAAATTAAATAAAATAATACATGAAAACTTCCTGAGACAGTACCTAGCATATACAAGGACTCCTGGGTTGGTGGCTGCTTCATTATTGTCACCTTTATCATTGTAATTGTGGTGATGCTGCTGCTGCTGCTTTGTTTTATTGTTGTGATTTTTATGATGTTCTAAGACCAGAAATAATTAATTTTCTTGTTCTAGACACCTCCAAAAGATGGGTTTGCCATTGCCAATGTTCAACCAGTTACAAGCAGGTCTCCAGGGGAAAAGCAGTCTCCTGCATCAGCTTTTCGGTCCTCTTCCTCTTTGAGGAAGAAGACTCACGCAGCGGAGAAAGAACTCCCACCCTGGCGATCCTCTGATAAGCATCCAACTGATATCATTCGCTTCAATTATCTGGACAACTGTGACCCCATTGAGCAAATCTGGCAAGGGTGAGAAGCTCTATGCTCTTCTCTATTTATTTGCTGTTAGAAACAATTTGCTGGCACTTAATTATATGACAAGAGAAAAATAGAATTTACTGTGAAATGCAAATACCTTTCAATACATAGAAGCAAAAAGTAATTGAAAGGTAAATAAACCACTATTGGCAAGTTTACCCTGTTCATTTGGATTTGTTTGCATCTTGTAGCTATAATGACTTAATGTTACAGCTTCTTTTAATATTTAAGACTTCAAATTTCAGTCTAGCACCATAGAGTTCGTTCTGGTCTTTTCCTTTTTCATATTTGCACCTCCCTTCTCTGACAGTGAGAAATCGGGCTCTCATATTTATTTATACAAGTTATATATACACATATATGAGTTTGATTATATATTATATGTACATATATAATTTATATAAAAATTCTATACTATGTACTATATATACACATTTACAAAAACAGTATATATTTACTTACAAATTCAGAAAGGAGGGGATCCCTGGGTGGCTCAGTGGTTTAACACCTGCCTACAGCCCAGGGCATGATCCTGGAGTCCTGGGATCGAGTCCCACATCGGGCTCCCTGAATGGAGCCTGCTTCTCCCTCTGCTTGTGTCTCTGCCTCTCTCTCTCTCTCTCTCTCTCTCTCTGTGTGTGTCTCTTATGAATAAATAAATAAAATCTTTAAAAAAAAACAAATTCAGAAAGGAATTTCAATATAACTAACCCATTTCATTATTAAAACAAATCTGCTGAGACACCTAGGTGGCTCAGTTGGTTAAACTTCTGTTTTCAGCTCAGGTCATGATTCTGGGATCCTAGGATCAATCCCCACATCTTTGTCGGGCTCCCTGCTCAGTGGGGAGTCTGCTTCTCCCTCTCCCTCTGCTGCTCCCACTGCTTGTGCTCACTCTCTGTGTCATATAAATAAATAAAATCCTAAGAAAAAAATCTAACTAGAATTCAATATTTGTTTATAATTCTTTTTGATTTTAGTCTGAGGACATATATTTATAATACTGTGTTCCAAAGTTATATGGGTTCTTTTTCAAAAATATTTTATTTATTTATTTATTTATTTATTTATTTATTTATTTATTTATTTATTTATTCATGAGAGATACAGAGAGAGAGAGAGGCAGAGACATAGGCAGAAGGAGAAGCAGGCTCCCTGCAAGGAGTCCGGTGTGGGACTCCATCCCAGACTCAAGGATTATGCCCTGAGCTGAAGGCAGTGGCTCAACCGCTGAGCCACCCAGGTGTCTCTGGGTTCTTTTTTTAAATATCTCCTTTTACTATCAGTGTAGGTATGTTACATTGTTCTAAAGTTAAAACTATATAAAAATATACAAGAGGTGAACAAAAGATATACTCACATCCTCATCTCTTCTACTCCACTCTTACCCTGTTGTCTTTTCCACCCCCATTGCCACTAACAAATCTCATTATTTTACCATTTTTCAATTATATGATTGGCAAAAGCTTTAAAAGTTTGACAGTACTTTCTGTTGGTAAGGCTGTGGGCAAACAGCCTCATACATTGCAGGTGAGAAGATAAATTAGCATAACCTTATGGAAGGGTGTTTGACAATTATCTAGCAAAAATACGTATGCATTTACATTTTGACCCCCAAATCCCACTTTTAGGAATCAACCTTGAAAATATGGAAAGAATATTTGTGCAGGGGTTTTACTGCAGGATTGTTTACAACTTTTAAATATTGTGAATAACTTAAATTTTCATACATAGTGTCTGTTGAATAAACTATGCATGGTCCATTTACACAGTGGTGAACTAGGCAACAGTAGAAATGAGGAAGCACTCTATGAACTGATAAGGAGTGAGAGGGTAGGTTGTTAAGTGAGAAAAGCAAATTTTAAGAGAGTATCTTTAGTATGCCACCCATTGTACAGAAAGAGGAAAAAGTAAAAAAATATAAATCTGTATCTGTATATACATACGTATGTTTATTTGTTGATAGACACACATATGTGCATGTATATAGGACACACATATGTCCATGTTTTCAGAAGATATTTCAACAGATTAACATCAGGGTAGCATAAGATGGTGGCAGTATACAGGCTCTGGTGCCATATTACTTGGGTTCAAATCCAGACTCCCACACTTCTAATGTGATCCTGGGGAGTTCCTTAACTTTTCTGTGCCTTGGTTTCTACACCTATAAAATGGCAGTAAGTAATATCTAACCCATAGGATCCCTGTGAGGTAATCCTCATGTATGTGAAATGCTTATGATAGTGCCTGACACATAGTAAGTAAATACCTCTTTTGTAGGATTGTTTCTAAAATTATATTATTTGGCTAATAAAAGAAAGGATATTTGATGTAATGAGCACTGGGTGTTATATAAGACAGATGAATCACTGACCTCTACCTCTGAAACTAATAATACATTTATGTTAATTAATTGAATTAAAAAAAAATTTTTTTTAAAACAAAGAGTAATTCCAGAAAGTTTGGTAACTTGGGGACTTTCAGATTACATGTGTATTTTCAGGACTATTGGAGTCCCTTTGGAGGTGAGATGAGAGTGGTATCCCTAACTAAGCAAGAATTGAACTCTTTGGGGGATCCCTGGGTGGCTCAGCGGTTTGGCACCTGCCTTCAGCCCAGGGCATGATCCTGGAGTCCCGGGATCGAGTCCCACATCGGGCTCCCTGCATGGAGCCTGCTTCTCCCTCTGCCTATGTCTCTGCCTCTCTCTCCCTCTCTGTGTATCTCATGAATAAATAAATAAAATCTTTAAAAAAAAAAAAGAATTGAACTCTTTGAGCATGCAGACCACGTCTTACTCATTTTTATATCACCACTGATTAGCTTTGCAATACTCATTAACTGATTTTGAGAGAAGTATAGCCTTTGAATTCATGAACTTTAAATCTATCTAGTTGTATCAGAAAAAGCCTAATTAGTTTGCTGGTAATTTAGAAAATATTGGGCAGAAAAAAAAAACAAGGTACAATCAAAGCTTAAAAGACATTCTACCATTTTTATTAAAGTAGATGGAGAAGAAAGAATATATGTATATATTCATAAATATCTATACATAAAATATCTCTGGAATATACACAATAAACTAATATATATCACTTGCCTTCAAGGAAGAGAACAGTAAGTTGGAGACAAGGATAGATAGGACAAATTTCACTGCACATCCTTTTGAACTCTTGAATTTTGAATCATTGTGAATGTATTGACTGTGTATTGATCAATATATCCATGAAGATAATATTTAAGAGTATGTATATGGCCCTTAGTCTGAACTATGGTGGTAAATAAAAGAGAGGCAAATTTAGATACCCAGACATATGTATGGTACATTAAGTGCTATTGTCCTGAGTTTTCTGTGAAACTCAAATACTTTTTGTGTAAAGCAATAATTACATTAAACATTAATGTATTGAACCTCCAATTAAAAGTCAGACATTATCAGAACAGGTAAAAAGGCAAGAACCAACTGTATATATTTTACAAGAGACACACCCTAAATTTAAAGACACAAATAAGTTTAAAAATGAAGTGATGCGGGATTCCTGGGTGACTCAGCGGTTCAGCGCCTGCCTTTGACCCAGGGCATGATCCCAGGGTCCTGGGATCAAGTCCTGTGTCGGGCTCCCGGCATGGAGCCTGCTTCTTCTCCCTCTGCCTGTGTCTCTGCCTCTCTCTTTTTCTCTATGTCTATCATGAATAAATAAATAAAATCTTAAAAATAAATAAAAATAAATAAAAATGAAGTGATGGAAAAAGATGTACCATGCAAAGAAATAAGCATACGAAGGCTAGAATGGCCATTAACATTAAATAAAATAGACGTTAAGATAAAGTATTACCAAAGATAAAGGGCAGCACTTCATAATAATATAAATATTAACTAAATGAAAATATGTAACTGTTATAAATGCATATGTACCTAATTACAAAGCCTCAAAGAACATAAGACAAAAATTGACAGCTTTAAAAAGATAGACAATTCCACAAACACATTTTTTTAAGTGCATGTGCTATATTCACCGACATAGACCAGATGCTTGGACTCTTCAAAGAGTCAGTGCCATGGGGAAAAAAAAAAAGAAGTGGGGAAAATATTCTAACATCAGAGACATAACCAAATACAGTTTGAATCTAGACAGAATTCTAATCTTTCAAAAAAGAAGGCATTCTTGGGACGATTGCAGAAATTTGAATATGGACTGAATATTAAATGATAATAAAGCATTACTGTTCGTTTTCCAAAGTATCATGATACTAATGTGGTTGAGGAGGCAAATGTCTTTATCTTAGGAGATGAATATTGAAGTATTTAGGGGTGAAATGTCTGTAATTTATATTCCTATGGTGTAGCAAAAAATACATACCTGCACATATATGTGGCTTGTGCATGTATACATATGTATCTATCTATATATATATATATATAGAGAGAGAGAGAGAGAGAGAAAGCAAAAATAACTGAATGTCACTAATTGTTGAATCTAGCTGGAGAGTGTATGGGTGATTACTGTGCTATTCTTTCAACTATTTTGTATATTTGAAACTTCTTAATTAAAAGTTGGGAGAAAGTTTTGCAAATTAAGCAACAAGAAATATTTGGGCAAAGCTGATCTTTCAAATATAATTTTTATAATGGAAATAAATATATGTAAGAGTAGAGAGAATACAACCACTTGTAACCATCAGCTAGCATTAATAGTTTTGAATTCATGACCAGTCTGGTTTCATTTATCCCTCACCCACTCTGCCCTTCCCCAGGTCACTTTGGAGACAAACCTAAATGTCATTATTTCATTCATATATATTTCAATAAATGCCTATCCTCAAAAGATAAACTCTTTCTAAAAATCATGATATGATATCACATTGAAATCAATAGATGACTCCATAATATAATCAATCAAATATCAAGTCAGTTTTGAGGTATCTGGGGATCCCTGGGTGGTGCAGCGGTTTGGCGCCTGGCTTTGGCCCAGGGCGTGATCCTGGAGACCCGGGATCGAATCCCACGTCGGGCTCCTGATGCATGGAGCCTGCTTCACCCTCTGCCTGTGTCTCTGCCTCTCTGTCTCTGTGACTATCATAAATTAAAATAAAAATAAAAATAAAAATAAAAAAGTTTTGAGGTATCTTTGAATGTCTCATAAATAGTATTTTTAAACAGTTGGTTTATTTAATCAAGTTCCAGACGAAGTCTGTGGATTGTATTTAGTCCATGTGTCACTTAAATCATTTTTGGATCTATAGGCTTACCCTCTGTCTTTTTCTCTCCCTTGTAATTTGTTTGTTATAGAGATCAACCTGTAGAACTTTTCACATTCTCAATTTTGCTGATTGTACTCCCAATATGCAGCTTAACATGTTCCTCTGTCTCCTGTACTTGGCCATACTGGTAGTCAGATCTAGAGGCTGGAGTATATAAGATCATGTACTTCTATCATGAGGCACATAATTTCTGGTTGTCTCTTTTTGTGTGTAATGTTAGTGGTTTTGAGGACCATTGCCTAGGTCCATTACTACAGGTAAACTTTTTTAGAAAGCACTAAATGATAAATATGTTAGGCTTTACAGGATGTCACTCTGTCACAACTGCTCTGCCATTGTAGCCTGAAAATAGTTAAAGACAATATGCAAAAAATGAGCATGAGTATGTCCCAATATAGCTTTATTTATAAAAACAGGCACTGGGCCAAGTTGACCTCAGAGTTATAGTTTGCTGATCCTTGCTTTATCCAAATATATATGATAGTTTTAGAAAATCAATACTAATATTGATTCAAACAATACGATTACTAAAAACAGTTTAAGATTTCTTTGCCTGTGCTTTTGTCCTTATATTCTACTAAGAATATTCAAATTACTGTGTTAAAGTCCCTAGTTCCTCAGTGTAGTAATACCACCAATTCCAGAGACAAGATTGTTTCTTTTTTTGTTCATTTTGTTCTTTTTTTTTAATATTTTATTTATTTATTCATGAGAGACACACACACAGAGAGAGAGAGAGAGAGAGAGGCAGAGACACAGGCAGAGGGAGAAGCAGGCTCCATGCAGGGAGCCCAACATGGGACTTGATCCCGGGTCTCCAGGATCAGGCCCTGGTCTGAAGGTGGCGCTAAACCGCTGAGCCACCCTGGCTGCCCTTTCATTTTGTTCTTAAATTTTGGGGATTTTGTCCCTTTGAGAAAAATTGAAGATTCAAAGGCAGATATATAAAACAAAGTATATTTGGAAAAGTCTAGCTTCTGTTCCTACTCCTCCATACTGTTCTTTGTTCTTGATTGGATCTCATGGGAATCCTACTTATAGGTAACCAGTTTTCAAAATGTTATGCTACAGTCCTTCCGTTTTTAAAAATATTTCTTTATTTTTATTTTTTAAAGATTTTATTTATTTATTCATGAAAGACACAGAGAGAGAAAGGCAGAGACATAGGCAGAGGGAGAAGCAGGCTTCAGGCAGGAAGCCTAGTGTGGGACTCGATCCTGAGACCGTGGATCACACCCTGAACCAGGGGCAGGTGCTCAACTGCTGAACCACCCAGGCATCCCATATTTCTATATTTTTAAGTTTTTATTAATTGGGGCTCCTGGGTGGCTCAGTGATTGAGTGCCTGCCTTTGGCTCAGGTCATTATCCCGGAGTCCCACACTGGGCTCCCAGGAGGGAGCCTACTTCTCCCTCTGCCTATGTCTCTGCCTTTCTCTCTGTGTCTCTCATGGATAAGTAAATAAAATCTTTAAAAAAAGAAAAAAAGAAAAGGAAGAGTGCGTGAGAGAGCACAAGCGGAGTGAGGGACAGGGGGAGAAGCAGACTCCCTGCTGATCACGGAGCCCAATGCCAGGTTGATCCCATGACCCTGGGATCATGACCTGAGCCTAAGGCAGACGCTTAACCAACTGAGCCACCCAGGTGCCCCTAGTCCTTCCATTTGACAAAATTTAAGCAAATACATCTGTTTCTGAAATAAAATATACACAACGCATACCATTTTATTCACCTTTCTTTTTTCATATAACAGTATATCCTGGAGATCACCCCACAGATGTATGTAGAAATACCATGCTTTCCTTTTTGCTGTGCTCCATTGCATGGATTTGCCAGTTTATTCAACCAGTTTTCTAGTGATATTATATTTGGCTCCTTTCCAGTTGAATGAAAACAATCATTTAAACCACAGGAACAACAAAATAAAACAGACAAATAGCTATACAAATTTAGAATGATTGTTTGTAATGTGCTAATGACTTTGAATTTACAGGAGGAGGAAAAGACATGAAATGAACCCAGATTCCAGTCGACAGTCACGTGATAAGAAAAATAAATTGCAGGACAGATCTAGGCTAAGAAAAGCGCAGTCACTGGTAAGTATTGCTTATAAAAGCTTCTGTACCATAATGTTTATGAAAATTGCTAGATCTCTAATCCTATTTGTGAAATGAAATTTGTTTGTTTTGTTTTTTTAATCAGAATCATCAAGTGGTGATTTAAATTCTAGTCTCTGACTGACAAGCTATGTGACCTGGAAGACATCCTTTATTTAATTTCTCTAAGCCTCTTTTAAAAAAAAATATTTGAGTATAGTTGACATACAGTATTGCATTAGTTTCAGGTGTACAACATTGTGATTCAACATCTCTATACATTATGCTGTGCTCACCACAAGTAGAGCTAACATCTGTCATCACACAACACTATCATAATATCTGTGACTGTATTCCCTATGTGCTACTTTTTATTCCCATGAGACTCTAAGTCTCTGTTTTCTCATCTATTTAAAAAAAGCAAAACTGGGGACCCTTCAATGGCTCAGTCAGTTAAGCCTCTGCCTTCAGCTCAGGTCATCCTAGGGTCCTGGGATCAAGCCCTGCCTTGGGCTTCCTGCTCAGCAAAGAACCTGCTTCTCCCTCTCTTGCTGTTGCTCCTCCTGCTTGTGCTCTCTCTGTGTCAAATAAATAAAATAAATAAAATCTTTAAAAAAAAACCTGGATGAACTGAAGTATATGAATCTGCTGTGAAAAAGTATACAATATAAAGGGAACATTATTATCATTGATTCTTTCTTCTGCTGTGAGTCCTTTGGGGTGAGGGAGAATGGGCTATAGAGATTTCTCTATGGAAATTACTTACCTCTAGGGGCCCCTGGGTGTCTGCCTTCTACTCAGGTCAAGATCCCAGGGTCCTGGGATTGAGCTCCCACATCGGGCTCTCTGATCAGAGGGGAATCTGCTTTCCCTTTTTCTCTCTCCCCACTCATGCTCTCTCTCCCTCACTCACTCTCTCAAATAAAGAAATAAAATCTTAAAAAAAAATAAAAGAAATTACTAACTGATAGAGTGAAGGTTCAACTTACCTAAGAAAAAAGGTGTACTTTCCATAGTTTTCCTGTTACCAGTGGAGCATGATTATAAAAGTGCACTTCAAGTCACTTCAGAAAAAATGAATTAGGAACTTTTCCTTCCCTAATTAAAAAATAGCTAATTGACTACCTAATAAAGTCAGTGATTGTGACTAGGGAGCATTATTATTTCATAGCAGAGTTTTCCAAATTGTGGTCCGTACACCCGGTGGATCCCTCTCAGCCCATATGAGAGTCTTTGGAACAAAGTAGAAAAGAATAAGGGTGGAATAAAAAGTTCATTTTAGTAGTAAAGATTTAGAAATAAGCTGAGGATACACACTCAAGGAAAATTAATATAAAATAGATGTCAATTGGGAGAGGAATAAGTATGTACTTAGGAATAAATCACTTTTAGAGCTCTGCTTTAAAGCTATTACTTTCTGTTTAAATGTATTTTCAAGTGTTATGTTTCAAAAAAAGAGAGAGAGAGAGCTTTTTAAAATGAGCTTTTTAAAAAATAGGGCAGTCTGTATTGAGGGGCCAATTTTGTTGGACTGGATGAGGTTTATAACAGACATATGTACAGATGCCCAAGGGAATGGAGAAGCTGAACGCAGAGCAGTAAAATTGTCAGTGAAAACGATTAATTGAGAAAAATAACTTTATGAGGCTTATCACACAGGCCATTTAGGCACGCTTCTGCCCAGTTTCCCAGCCCTTTCTAGGCCAGGAGTAGAAGAGAAATCCAGGGGAGAGCTGAGAATGTAAAGGACGATAAAAGTTGATGGTTGATGTATGCTTACAAATTATCAGCACAGTCAAACATTTCTCTGGCTTAAAACACAAGACAAAATAAAAGGCTACACAGAAGCCTTCCCCAGGGGCTTTTGACATTAACCATCTGTCACACACTAGAAGGGTTTGCGTACATTAAAAAATTCATTATATTTATAAACTTTAAAAGTTGTGCTCATTAAGGGAGACCAGGACAAATTAGACAATGAGAGAGAATGGTGAAGCCATTAATAAAATGAAGTGTGCAGTTGTATTGATGTACTTGTATTGTTTATGTAAATATACTAATTATAATCACTATTTATGCTTGGTAGTTTTGATAAGGAGCATAAGGCATCATTAAACCCTCCAGAAGCGTGCTAGATCATTCTCTCGGTAAGGATGCCTGTGACAAGCCTGGTTGTGTGGGGCCGCGAGGCAGCGTGTGGCTCAGGCCCGCTCTCCACGTGGTGGCAGTTTGCCCTCACTGTGGGCCACCTAGCTCAGAGGAAATAAGCAACCTCCTCAGTAATGCAAGACAGTTGTGAAAATTAGGAAATGCTGGATGTGGGACCTGAGAGAAGAGGAAATGGGTTTTGAGGAAATTCAATTAGGGGACAGGAAAAAAGGGAGCAGAACTCGAGACTTGCCACTGCAGAGAGGGTGGTAGACGCAGCCTGGTGCCATGGCAATGGAGACAACACCATGTTCATTCAATAGAAAGTTCTCACATCCTTTAGATAGGTGTATGTATGGAGATATGTAGGAGGAACTGGGCAAACAGGTGAGCGGTAAAATTCAGGGGAACACATTATAAAGGTGAGGATGAGAAGGACAGACCCTCAAAGCGGCCCAGAAGGTACCTGAGACCTGAGCACTGAGGATTCCTTGGCTCCTGTAAGCAGAAAATACTTGGATACTTGGCAAAGGTAGAGCTTCATGAAATGGAATGATTGGAACAGAAAAAAAGCCCGGGAGCATGAAAGTACAGAGAAAAATTCCTTAAGCCATCTCTCCAGGACTGTGGGCATCAGGCCACTGAGACCCAGCTTCTTCATTCTTTGCCTATCGTGACTTACAGCTTTCAGATGTGAGAGGGGGATGCCTGGGTGGCTCTGCCTTTGGCTCAGGGTGAGATCCCAGGGTCCTGGGATTGAGTCCCGCATCAGGCTTCCCACAGGGAGCCTGCTTCTCCCTCTGCCTGTGTCTCTGTCTTTCTCTGTGTGTCTCTCATGAATAAATAAAATAAAATCTTTAAAAAAATAAAACAAAAAAACAATGTGAGATATGTCTTTAGAAAGAGAAACCTGTTTGGGGAAACAGGTTCAAATCCAAACAGTGAGCTTGTGATGCTTTCTATTATTTTAAATGGGCTTTGGTTTTCAAAATCATCCCCTTAGGGTAAAAGGGTACCTACCTGATTGCCTCTTAATGCTTTTAATTCTAAAGGTGCCTCTTTAAAAAAAAAAGATATCTATCTGTCTATCTATCTATCTATCTATCTATCTATCTATCTATCTATCTATCTATTTGACAGAGAGCAAGAGCACAAGCAGGCGGAGCTGCAGGTAGAGGGAAAGGGAGAAGCAGGCTTCCCACTGAGCGGAGGGCCTGATGCAGGGCTTGAGCCCAGGACCTCAGCCAAAGGTAGACACTTAACCACTGAGCCACCCAGGCCACCCTAAAGCTGCCTCTTTTTTTTTTTAATATTTTATTTATTTATTCATGAGAGACACAGAGGGCAGGGACACAGGCAGAGGGAGAAGCAGGCTCCATGCAGGGAGCCCAACGTGGGACTCGATCCCAGGACCCCAACCTGAGCTGAAGGTGGCGCTAAACCACTGAGCCAGTGAGGAGCCCTAAAGCTGCCTCTTTACAGCTGCTTCATTTAAACCACCTTTGTTGTGAATCCTTGATAGAAGATGCGAATAAAGCCTAGACCTGATCACTGATGCTTTACAATTTTGAAGACCATTTATTAAAATTAGACACATATCAAGAAAGGTCCATTACTCTTCATTATTAAAATAAAATTCCATACAGGACAAAGCAATTGAAAAATATAAACACTACCACGGTATAGCAAGTACTACCATCTTAATTAAACTTCAGGAAATTTCCCATCTTGTATAAAGACATAGAAAAAAAGTTGTTTTTCATCTCAAGAGCCAGACCCACACTGCCTGTTCAGGAAGGGGAAGGGGGGAGCTGTCTCCCTGTGGGAGAGCCTTGAAGAGCTTGTGAGGAGGGATGCCATCTTGAGGGCTGAGATGCTACAGGCACCTGGACTTCAGAGGAGGGGAAAACCTGCTCTGTAGGAGATTAAGGAAGTTTGTTGTTTCTCCTCCTACCTGGGAATGCGAAGGTGGAGCGTAGGAGAGAAAGAAGTGGTGGAGAAAGAGCTAGCCAGGTGGAGAGAAGCTCAGACATGTAGGGGAGTGGGGCTAGGACCCATTCTGATTGAATTTATTTGCTGTTGCTGGGATGTCCACCCCACCTTCCATCGCTGTAGTAAATTCTCAATTTACACATGAAAGATCTCAAAAGTCTAGAAGACCACGAAAACAAAAGCCTCTGGGACAATTCACAAAAAACCCAAAGGTGGGTTTTGGACTTGCCCAGACCTGGAGGTAGACTTAGAGGATCCTGGCTGACATCTTGTTTCATCTCATTTTTTTTTCTTTTTCCTACCAAGTGAAGTATAAAAACCTTAAATACCTTTTATCTCACTTTGAACTTTTACTTGGAGATTAGAAGTCTTCACTTTCTAGGTTCTGATTTGGCCACAGATTTCAAAAAGCTTGCTGTTTCAGGGCATTCACCTAAATCCAAGTAACAAAAGCCTCTAATTGCCTGCTTACTCTAATTGCTTTAGATAAGAACTTCTCGTTTCCTGTGCTCTGCTAATTCCAGCCTCTGCACTTAACCTCCTTCAACACTTTCCAAGATAACTTGATTCTTAGTATTCTAAGAATACTAAAGATTTTTAAAATGCTTCTGCAAGCTTCCTCACCTTTTTCTTTCTCACCTTCTCTGAGTCAGAAGAGGAGGAAAAAAAGAATAGACTCTAAATCAATACCTGATTCTTGTCATGGAAAAAACAATGGTTTAAGAATCAGAAAACCCAGAGTTCTGGCCTCCACTCTATAATTAACTGGCGATGAGTTTTCGTTTTCCCATTTATGAAATGAGAGTTTGGATTCCAACATCTTTAAAATCCATCCCAGCCGGGATCCCTGGGTGGCGCAGCGGTTTGGCGCCTGCCTTTGGCCCAGGGCGCAATCCTGGAGGCCCGGGATCGAATCCCACGTCAGGCTCCCAGTGCATGGAGCCTGCTTCTCCCTCTGCCTGTGTCTCTGCCTCTCTCTCTCTCTCTGTGACTATCATAAAAAAAAAAAAAAAATCCATCCCAGCCTACAGTCTGGAGCAGTGGGACCTCACAGTCCCCTATAAATGTTCTCTCCCCACTCTCTTCTGATACCTGAGGGACACAGCTGAAGCTCAAGTGACTTTTTTTTTTTTAAGATTTTGTTTATTTATTCATGAGAGACACAGATAGAGAGAGAGGCAGAGACACAGGCAGAGGGAGAAGCAGGCTCCATGCAGGGAGCCCGATGCAGGACTCCATCCCGGGACTCCAGGATTAGGCCCTGGGCCGAAGGCAGTACCAAACCGCTGAGCCACCCAGGGATCCCTCAAGTGACTTTATATAAAATTTCAGAAAGAATCCATCACACTTATGAATTCTGATTATCAACCAATCAAAACCGGTTTCTGTCTCTGTCTTTTACTTGGAGCTTTAGAAAATACATTTGATTCTAAACAGAAGTATTTACCAAACAATTGTATGCTCTGGTTTCCTGTGGGCAGTCTTTAATAGATTTCTTTAGAATTCTGATGACTTCCCCAGGTATTTGTTTTCTAACATATATTTGGTTTGGTTGTATAGAACTAGAAATCTTTACAGAAGAGATTTTAAATCATTTATCTCCAGCAGTGAAATTCCTGAGAATTCCATTTGAAATGCAGAGTAAGAAAGAACATGGGCCGGTACTTGGGTGGCTCAGTTGGCTGGGCATCTGCCTTCGGCTCATGTTGTGATCCTGGGGTCATGGGATCAAGTCCCACATTCTCCTGCTTCTCCTTCTGCTTCTCTCTCAAATAAGTAAGTAAAATCTTTATTTAAAAACAAACAAAAAAAAAAAAAAAAAAAAAAGGAGGGACGCCTGGGTGGCTTAGTGGTTGAGCACCTTCCTTTGGCCCAGGACATGATCCTGGAGTCCTGGGATGGAGTCCCACATCGGGCTCCCTGCATGGAGCCTGCTTCTCGCTCTGCCTGTGTCTCTGCCTCTCTCTCTCTCTGTGTGTGTGTCTCTCATGAGTAAATAAATAAAATCTTTTTAAAAAATAAAAAGAAAGAAAGAAAGAACATGGGCTTTGCAGTCAGACAGACTTGAGCTCTTTTACTAAATGGTGTGACTTTGGATGTTACTAGACCTTTCTGAGCCTTCATTTTTTCATCTGTAAAATGGAAATAATGATTCCTCCCTTGCAGGATTGTGATTTGGGCCACTTATTAACCTCTGGGACGCTCTGTTTCCTCATAGGCAAAATGGAGTTAGTAGTAATGACACTAACCTCACAAAGTTGGGAGGGGGGATGTAAAGCATTTAGCATAGGCCTTGCTCAAAGAAGCAGTCAGTAAATAACTAGTAAGAGTAATGGCAATAACCAAGGTCAAAATCCCACCACAGCACAGCCTGAGGCTGCAGGAGGGAGAGCACTGATGATAAGAAGCTATAGCAAGAGAGGTCAGCCCGGCAGCCAGGGGTCCTTGGCACAAGTCTCTAACCTGTGAAATAAGCTTATTTTTCTTGCTTTTACTTTTGGTTCCCCTCAGTTTTCTTTATCTCCCTTTGTCTTTTCTTCCTCTCACAGTTTACACTATATGAAAAATGGTTGCATCCGTAGTTATATATTGAAATGTGAGCCACATATTTCTTTTTTCCTGCATGGTCTCTGTACAGTCTTGTGCCTACACATATGTTCATGCACTCATTCCTCATCAGTGTTGGGTTTTTTATTCCACACTCAGGCTGAACAGAGCACACGTGTTGAACTCAGTGCTGTGAATTCTGTACTACACACACTCCACTGCTTGTCAATTACAATATTAGTGGTTGTTAATTTTTGATACCCAAGAGAAGAAAGGACCTAATTGCTAACAATCCTGGGGGCAAAATTAACTCTCAGGCAGGACCACTATTTAGAATCTGCATTTATCCTTTACCTCTAAGAGAGCATAGTTTTCTTGTTCTGTCTTGTTATCTCTTGTTTTATGATGCTATGTATAATGAATTGCCCTGGTATATCCAACAGGAATGACTCTACCTACTTCTCTTTCACTGAATATTTAGACTGTGGCATCATGGCTACTCATTTTTAAGAGTTACATACAAAATATTTGACACAAATTGGCTTCTCTTTGGGATCTACATTGTTTGTGAGTTATGTAATATTATTAGTTACATACATGTTAGTTATGACAGATATTTAATCACTGTTACTTCTGGGGTTTTAAAAATATATGAGCTGGCTGGCTGGCTGAATCAGTAGAGCATGTGATTCTTGACCTCAGGGTTGTGAGTTTAAGCCCCACTTTAGAACCAGGGCTTGCTTACAAAAATTACACATATATAATAATTTTTATTATATATATAATACACATATGTGTATGTGTGTATGTGTATTATATATATATATAATTTTGTAATATAGTATTTCACCACAAACTACAGTAGAAGCCAATTTTCTAAGACATAGCTGTTTAGAAATACAAGTTCACGATCATTGCTAACAAATAACCCTTTGAACTTCATGGCCTGTGCACATTTTGCAACATATTCCTGCCTTCCTTCACTTGGGAGACCTATTGGTGCCATCACATAGTCTTGGATTTAAATTTTAAAACCCTGCCTAGGGTTGCTTAGCCTTCCTTCGCAGCTCACAGTTTTACCCCAAGATTACTTAAAAGATAAACCAACAGCAAAGACAGACCTGTGGCTTCTTTAAAATTCTGTTGATGATTTTTCCCCAACATGTTCCCTCTGTTTCTCACAGAAGCAGAGTGAGCTAGGAAGAAAAGGGAACACCTCCTCCATAGTGTTGACCAAAGCAGGGGTCCCCTGGAAGACTGACCACACAGGTCTGGGCAGCAACCTGGGATCCTAAGCAGACAAGAGAACAGCAGGGATCTTCCTCTCAGAATTCCCAGATTGAAAAATCCAGGGAGCAGCCCCATCCTAGAGATTAAGCAAAAGTTGAAGTGAAGCCAGGATGAGTAGTCATTCCTTTTAAAATCTCTTCCAAAAGGAAACCCCTCTAGGTGGGTTTATCCCCATCAGTGACCCTTACTTATTGCTCAGCCCCCAACCTGTGTTGAGGCAATTCATAGGAATGAGTTGAAGCTGACTAAAACAAACACTTCAGATTTTATGATTGTCAAACACAATAGTCCATATTTATATGTAGTACTACCATATTACTCTTGAATTAAGTGTCATAAAATGTTGAGGGTAGATATTTAAAAGGGGGGAAGTGGGTAAAATCTACAGAGTGAAGATTGTCACCTTCTTTACCTTACTTTACCATATCACAGGCTTGAGAAGATTAAATGAAATAATGTCACCTGAGTGGCTCAGTCAATTCAGCATCCAACTCTTGATCTCAGGTCATGATCTCAGGGTGATGAGTTCAAGCCCTGAGTCGGGCTCCATGCTGGGTGTAAAGCCTACTTAAAAAAATTTTAAAAATTTCCCCGAATAGCCAGGGAAATATTAAAAAAGAAAACCAGAGCCAGGGACATCACAATGCCAGATTTCAGGTTATACTACAAAGCTGTGATCATCAAGACAGTGTGGTACTGGCACAAAAACAGACCCATAGATCAATGGAACAGAATAGAGAATCCAGAAATGGGTCCTCAACTCTGTGGTCAACTAATATTCAACAAAGCAGGAAAGACCATCCACTGGAAAAAAGTCTCTTCAATAAATGGTGCTGGGAAAATTGGACATCCACATGCAGAAGAATGAAACTAGACCATTCTCTTACACCATACACAAAGATAAACTCAAAATGGATGAAAGATCTAAATGTGAGACAAGATTCCATCAAAATCCTAGAGGAGAACACAGGCAACACCCTTTTTTGAACTTGGCCACAGCAACTTCTTGCAAGATACATCTGTGAAGGCAAGGGAAACAAAAGCAAAAATGAATTAGTGGTACTTAATCAAAATAAAAAGCTTCTGCACAGCAAAGGAAACAGTCAACAAAACTAAAAGACAACCTACAGAATGGGAGAAGATATTTGCAAATGACATTTCAGATAAAGGGCTAGTATCCAAGATCTATAGAGAACTTATTAGGGACACCTGGGTAGCTCAGTGGTTGAGCGTCTGCCTTCAGCCCAGGACATGATCCTGGAGTCCGGGATCAAGTCCCACATTGAGCTCCCTGCATGGAGTCTGCTTCTCCCTCTGCCTGTGTCTCTGCCTCTCTCTGTGTCTCTCATGAGTAAATAAACAAAATCTTAAAAAAAAAAAGAACTTATTAAACTCAACAGCAAAGAAACAAACAATCCAATCATGAAATGGGCAAAAGACATGAACAGAAATTTTACAGAGGAAGACATAGACATGGCCAACAAGCACATGAGAAAATGCTCCGCATCACTTGCCGTCAAATCAAAACCACAAATACCACCTCACACCAGTGAGAATGGTGAAAGTTAACAAGACAGGAAACAACAAATGTTGGAGAGGATGTGGAGAAAGGGGTACCCCTCTTGCACAATTGGTGGGAATGTGAACTGGTACAGCCACTCTGGAAAACTGTGTGGAGGTTCCTCAGAGTTAAAAATAGAACTGCCCTACGACCCAGCAATTGCACTGTTGGGGATTTACCCCAAAGATACAGATGCAATGAAATGGCAGGACACCTGCACCCCAATGTTTATAGCAGCAATGTCCACAATAGCCAAACTGTGGAAGGAGCCTTGGTGTCCATCGAAAGATGAATGGATAAAGAAGATGTGGTCTATGTATACAATGGAATATGACTCAGCCATTCGAAACGACAAATACCCACCATTTGCTTCAATGTGGATGGGACTGGAGGGTATTATGCTGAATGAAGTAAGACTGGAGGGTATTATGCTGAATGAAGTAAGTCAATCGGAGAAGGACAAACATTATATGGTCTTGTTCATTTGGGGAATATAAAAAATTAGTGAAAGGGAATAAAGGGGAAAGGAAAGAAAATGAGTGGAAATATCAGTAAGGATGACAGAACATGAGAGACTCCTAACTCTGGGAAACAAACAAGGAGTGTAAATGTCAGTGAGGGTAACAAAACATGAGAGACACCTAACTCTGGGAAATGAACAAGGGGTAGTGGAAGGGGAAGTGGGCGGGCAGTTGGGGTGACTGGGCATAGGATGGGCACTGAGAGGGGCACTTGGGATGAGCACTGGGTGTTATGCTATATGTTGGCAAATTGAATTCCAATAAAAAAAAAAAGAAACAGGGGTAGTGGAAGAGGAAGTGGGGGGGTTGTGGTGACTGGGTGACAGGCACGGAGTGGGGCACTTCATGGGATGAGCACTGGGTGATATGCTATATGTTGGCAAATTGAACTCCAATAACAAAAATAATTTTAAAAAATTAAAAATTTAACACATTAAAAAAAGAAATAATAAATGTATGCCATTTTTTTAATGTATGGCATTAAAACAATGCCCAGCAATCAGATATTTGCAATTGGGGCTGGTGGGGTGGTATTTCTAGAAGAGTGATTGGCACACTTCAGGGACTATCATTATTGTTTCTATATTTATCTCTTTTCCATATCCACATAATCATTTACCTAATCTATTCTCTTATGTGCATTTATCCAATAGTGTTGTATGAGTGATCATTTGCAAATTTTTGCAAATAACATGAATGGAGAATCAGAAAATGAAATTCACTGGGGAGCGACAGATACAGGGATATATTCAAGCTGGTATACACAAGTTATTCCAGGTGATAGCCCTTCTTGGGCCTTCACCTGCTATAGGGTCCTACTCCTTCTTGGGACGCTCAGCCTCAATAGCCTCTCCCCATTCTCACTCTCCTGTGCCTAATAAAATGACCATCCAGCCTGAAGATAGGAATTTTCTATTCCTACTTCAATGCCCACTTGCAAGGTGCTTTCAGCCACTGCCCTGAAATGAAAGAGGAATCATTGGTCCGTTTATTCACTTATCCCACAAGTACTTTACAGGTGCAAGAGTGGGTGCTAGGGACACAACTATAACAAGATACAGTCCCTGCCTTCCAGGTGCTACATGCTGGAGGAGGAAAGCTTCTGTCAAGGAAGGGTGTCTCCTAGGTGTCTCCTAGGTGTCTGGGTTGGGCAATTGTGTTAATGCTCATGCCACCCACTGAGACTGGAAATGCAGTAGGACATGCTAGGTGTGAGGTACCCGTGGGACAACAAGTATATGTATTCAGAAGAGAGCTGAATTTATGACCCAAGAGTTCAGGAGGGACAGTGGGGCAAGAGATATAAATCTAGCAGTTGAAGACATAGGCACTGATTGCCTAGGAAGTGGGCCTGGAGAATTCTATTGTGTAAAGCATGTCCTTATATTTCTCTTCTATGTCCTTGCATTTAAAGACATGCTGACACCAATTGGTGATATTATTGAGTAAATATTTCTAGAAAAAGAACAGTAAGGGGGCACCTTGCTGCCTTAGTTGGTAGAGCACATGACTCTTGACCTCGGGGTTATAGGTTCAAGCCCCACATTGAGTGTAGAAGTTATTTAAAAATGAAATCTTTAGGGATCCCTGGGTGACTCAGTGGTTTAGTGCCTGCCTTCAGCCCAGGGTGTGATCCTGGAGTCCTGGGATCTAGTCCCACATCTTGGCTCCCTGTATGGAGCCTGCTTCTCCCTCTGCCTGTGTCTCGGCCTCTCTCTCTCTCTCTCTCTCTCTCTCTCTCTATCTATCTCTGTGTCTCTCATGAATAAATAAAATCTTAAGAAAAAATAAAATAAATAAAATCTTTAAAAGAAAAGGAAACAGTAAGATCAACAGTTAGAAAAATCTATCTATCTATCTATCTATTTATTTATTTATTTATTTATAGCTCACATGAACAGTGAGGGGCAGAGGGACAGAAAGAGAATGTCAAGCAGACTCTGCACTGAGCTCAGAGCCTGATGTTGGGGCTTGATCCCATGACCCTGAGATCATGACCTGAGCTGAAATCAGAAGTCAGACACTTAACCAACTGAGGCACTCAGAAACCCTGAGAAAAATAATTATAGATGGTCCCTGGCTCTCAGTGGTTTAACTTATGACTTTTTCAGCTTTATGATGGTGCAAAAGCAGTACACATTCAGTAAAAACCATACTTTGAGATTTGGATTTTGATCTTTTCCCAGGCTAGTGATAGGCAGTATGACACTCTCATCTCATGATGCAGGTTGGTGGCAACTGCAGCTCCAGTCAGTCACACAGTCACAAGAGTAAACAACTGATACACTTAAAACCAGTCTGTACCCACAGAACCATTCTGCTTCTCACTTTTGGTACAATATTCAATACATTACATGAGCTGTTCCATACTTTATCATAAAATTGACTTTGTGTTTGATGATTTTGCCCACCTGTAGGCCAACGTAAGTGTCCTGAGCGTGTTTAACGTAGGCTAGGCTGAGCTATAATGGTCAGTAGATTAGGTATATTAAATGCATTTTTTACTTAAAATATTTTTAATTCATGATGTGTTTATCAGGACATAACCCCATCAGAGGTTGAGAAAGATCTGTAGGCTGGTTCCATCCTTCTTTGTGGGAATAGTAAGGAAAAGCTATAACAGATACACCTGCGCATAAGTAAACATAATTTATAACAACATTGCTTGTAAGAGCAACCCCATCCTACTGGGATTTTTATGGAGGCTCCATCATGGAGGCATGATCAATTATCAAGTCCATTTCTAGCCCCTCTCCCCTCTCCAGAGGATGGTGAGTGGGGCTGAAAATTCTAAGCTTCTAATAATGGCTTGGGCTTTCTGGTAATCAGCCCCCATCCAGGAGCCCATCCAGAGTCACCTCGATAGAAAAAAAGATACTCCTAAGTGCTCTTATCACTTAGGAAATTACAAGGGTTTGAGGAGCTTCGTGCCAGGAACATGGGACCAAGACCAATATGTATTCTTCTATTATCTCATACCCAATGTTAGCATACAAGAAATTCCCAGTTATTTCAACCAGATCATCAGACGCTTTAGATCAATATCTGAGACTGTCAGATTTATACCTTTTTTATGTAACCTCCCCATGTTTTCCTCTTAAATCTTATCTTTTCTCTTGTAATGATGGACATTAAAGCCTTAAAATGAAAAGGGTCTGCAAATTTGTTTTCAGAGACAGAAAGAAAGGGTGGATGTAACAAGATGATTTTCCCAGAGCCCATCTTAGAGGGAGGAGAAACCCAACAGTCTGGATAGGTGGTGACAATTACCAAGGGTGGGGGGCGTCTGTGTGGGGGCGGGGGTAGGGTGAATCCCTGCAACCTGCCTTGGCTAAAAAGGAGATCTTGAGAGGAACCTGCCTGAGCATGTGAACTCCCCACCTCCCACCCCCACCCCTGGGGGGACTTAGGAAAAAAGGGGTTCCTCAAATGCAGTGATAAATCAGCTTTGCAAAGTAATAGGATTAAATTCAAAACTGTTACAGGTGATGTGTGACTAGCCCGTGCTTGTATCCTAAAGAGCTAGGTCTTTTCTTCATTCAACAGGTATTATTCTATTTTTATTGTTACTAAGATAGCACAAAGGGAACACCTCTGTTTGTTCTCTTACCTTAGGTTGATGTTAGAACAACACCAAAAATGCTTACTGTACACTGATCTTGAAACAACCCTGAAAGCTTCAAAGGAGGGAAGATTATTTGCACCCATTTCTTCCACCTTTTCCTCTCCAATTCTAACAACATGCTACATTTAATCCCAACTTTGCCTACTTTTTCCCAGAAAAATCATCAATGAACTATGGATCTACTATAGGAACCCGTAGATTCACTGAAGTATAAGATCCCAGCTTTGTTCTCAGAGTTTGTGGTTTTGTCAGGGGACAAATGATTACAGTCAGGAGTGAATGCTAATGTCCAAGAACATATGTTCAATGCCAAGTCCATAATAATGACTTCCAGAATCCAGCTGAGGCAGAAATCCTTGAGGGTCAAGAAACTCAAGCTTCTTGGAGAAGGTGGACCTCAAAGGACAGGTTAGATTTAAATAAAGAATAGAGTATGTGAAGCTGGTATAGGGTGTGAGGTAAGACCAGTCCATTTGGGGCATCTTTGTAGAATAATGAGGGACCCAGTTCCCTGGACAAGAGGACAGGAGACAACAGTCATTGGATGAAGCGGTTTCTGATTCAGTGAAAGTCTAAAGTAGGATTTCCCCAGATTAATGGAAACCCTGTGTGTTTCGAACATATCCAGTAGAGCATGAGAAGGATATAATACATGATCTGATGGTTGGGACATGCCAGCTGGATATGAAATCATGGGACCAAGATTGTGTTCAGGAAAGGTTACAGTATCTGCATATCTGCCCCACTTCCTTATGTCTCTCTGTACAGTAGGGGCCAATGTTAAGAGTGAACTTACAAAAAAAAAAAAAAAAGAGTGAACTTACAAGAGTCCATCGCTTATGCTCCCCGCAAGCTCAGCTTGTGATCTTTCTTTCTCTTGTCGTCTCCAACTTTCCTTCTTCCCTTTCCTGCTCCCGGCCAGATGTCCAGGAGAAATCCTTTCTCACTGTGAGTTTTGGTTGGAATGTCAACCTGCAACATTTTCCTTTTTAGAGTGAATGTGTGCATGTACAGATTAGTTGAGAGTGTAAAATATGGAAACTCTACCAATACTCACCTGGCCTGAGAGCCGCAAGACTCCAGACCTGGCTGACACCTTTTTGCTCTGTGAACTTGAGCTGGCACTTAAATTGCCCATTCTTGGGTTTCATTTATTTGTAAAATGGAGATGCTAATACTTCCCTACCTACCTTGCAGAATTTTCTTGAGGTTCAAATGAAATTATGGTTGTGAAAGCACTCTGGAGACAAAAAAACTGATGGTAGCTCAAGGTGAAGATTGCATGGGGGCTAGGGGTGGTGACATTGAGAAAGCCTCAATAAATCCCATCCAGCCCTACAATTTGATAAAGTTGTTTTGTATCATTAAAATAAGTTAACTATATAGCTTCCTCTCTGATGTTTTAGTGGCTGTCACTCAAATGATGTCTTTTTCCTCCCCAGATATCCCTAAGTGCAGAACCCAGCGCCCCTCTACAAGTTCCCACTCATCTTGCTTGGTCTCCTCATTGGTGGGCAGGGCTCCCAGCCACCGAAGCAGCAACGAAAATCCTCACGCAGCATCTTCAGAGGCACTCTGGACTTCAGGCTTTACCCAGCTAGGCTCCTGATCCGAAGTCAATTTAGATATGTGAAAGGATTTTGATAGAATGACAAGGTGTTCTACACACTGGAGAGTTGGGTGTTACTTGAGTCCTCTATTAGAAACTTTCAGCTTAGGTACCTACTTGGCAAAGGGAGTTCTCAGTATCTCTATAAAAGGTATTCATGGCATAAGTGCTGATATAGTTACAAACCTAGATACAAATGTGAGGATAGATACCATGGGATTGATAAAGGGACATAGAATAGCTACAGTGGTAAATATTGGGTATATGGGGCAGGGTCCCAGAAGGATACAGACAGCATACTCCCAAGGCTACCTGAGCAGTTTAATGAAGGGGCTGTTTCCCATGGTGTCTCACTGGCTAGGGCTGCCATCACAAAATACCACTGTCTTCATCTGTTCCAGCTGCTATAACAAAAATACCATAGATGGGTAGCTTATAAACAACATACATTTATTTTCTCACAGTTCTAGAGGCTGGGAGCTCTAAAATCAAGATGTCAGCAGGATTGGTTACTTCTGAGGCCTCTCTCCTTGGCTTGTGAGTGGCCACCTTCTCCTTGTGTCTTCATATGGTCTTCTTCTGGGCAGGTCTGTGTCCTAATCTCCCCTTTACTATAAGGATACAAGTCAGAATTGATTAGGGCCTGCCCATATGACCTCATTTAACCTTAATTACCTATTTGAAGACTTCATCTCCAAAGATAGTCACATTCTGAGGTCCTGGGGGTTAAGACTTCAATATAGGAGTTTTGATGGGGGGTGGAGGCTAAGGGGGTGGGACACAATTCAGCCCATAACAACACTGTAGGGAGAAGTAAGAGAATCAAGATGAGATGGTGAAGCACCTAGGAACTAGCAACAGTGGAAGGAAGCCTCTGTCATCCTGTGGCCTGAAGAGGCAAGACAAGAGGGAAAAGGCCTGTTGTTCCTAGAACCCATGAGAGCTGTAGCCATAGGAGAAGGGCCGCCCAGTGAGATATATACTTTATGATGGAGGAACACGGTCACCGTTAAAAACAAGGCCTAGCAGGGAAGGGAGAGGGAGAAGTCCCAACCCCTCTCTCCCTACCCCTTGACACTCCAATAGCACTTGCCTCTCATCCAGAAGTCAGAGCACAAAGAAGCCTGGGGAGAAATGTGTCTAGGTGTGGTGGAAGGGGTATTATATGGGTGAGACAGTGAGGAATAACTAGCACAATGGGGCGAAATGTAAAAATTTCTGAAGAAGGAATTATAATTGATATTCAAGCAATGTAAATGGGCTTCAAAGGGTAATTGGAAAACAGAAATTGTTACTTAGCTGCAAAAATATTAGTTATATGTTCTAAACTAAACCACCTACTCATGTAACCATTTCAAGGTCCCAGAAGTTACCATTCTAGGATACTTACTTACCTAGTTAAGTATAATGATAGAAAATCAAATGTTTGTCAATCATGTAATGTTGAACACTCATGTTCTTATATTACATACTGATACACACACACACACACACACACACGCTTGTTTTTGAATGGTTCAAAATTATGGCCTGGAAGGATGGCCCAGGATACAGTGGTTTGGATGCCCAAATGATTGGTATAGGGCAAAACATGCCCAACTTACAATTGATTAGTTTACACCACCCAAGGTGATATTAAACATGACACTGAGGCAGAGAAGAAAAAATATATATACCTGGGATGAGACCTGGTATTCCTCCCATGGGCAAAGCCGATGACTATTAGTTAAGATTACTTCTTCATGAAGGCTGAGCCCTCATGGTCAGCTCCCAGGAGTCAGGGGCAGCTGGGTAGCTGGGAGGCCTACAGCTCCAGGATTCTGCACTGCTTTGTCCCAGTGAGCCCCCTGGATTATGTCAGGATCCAGTCACATCGTGGGCATAAATTTGAATGGGCCAGTCTGGAGTGTGTCTGTGTCTTTTCTGAAATAAACCAGAATCTTCTGGGGCAAGGACCTATCAAGAGAAGGGGGCTCGTCTAGTACTAGTGGCTACATCTTGTCTTAAGCTGTAGTTAGGTTATCTATTTCTATAAAACAAACCAGCCCCAAATTTAGTTGCTTACAATAACAGTCTGTCATTCCCCTCATAAATCAGCAGTTTGGGAGCGTTCTGGGGAGGAGCTTCTCTCTGATCCATACAACATCATCCTCTGAGTCCTCCTGACAGAGGGCTGGAAGATCCAATCCCAAGATGGTCTAGGGACATGGCTGGGAAGTGCATGCTAGCCTTTCACTGGGCGTTCAGCCAGGGATGAGGGCAGGGGCCTCTGCTCCTCTTCATCTGGGCTAGGGTTCTCATAGCATGGGGGCTGGGTTCTACGGACGAGTATCCCAAGAGAGAGACAAGTGGGCTCTGAATCACCTCTTTTGTCCTAGCCTCAGAAGTTTCTCCATTATGCCCTGATGACCACAGAAGCTTATCCAGTTTCAAGCAGAGCAGGCATAGACTTTACAGAATTGTAAGGTTCTGGAAGAACATGTGGGATAGGAAATATAATTGTGACTATTTTGGAACAGACTGCCTCAGGATGGTTCCCTGTGTGACCCTTACTTGTCATTGGCCACAGCATAGTTATATGAACAAGGCACATCCTCTGTATTAGTCTGCTTGGGCTGCTATAACAAAATACCACTGACTGGGTGGCTTAAACAACAGACATTTATTTTCTCATAGTTTTGGAGGCTGGAAGTCCAAGATCAAGGTGTTGGCACAGTTGGCATCTTGCAAGACCTCTCTTTTGGGGTTACCTCTTCTCTGTGTGCTCATATGCCCTTTCCTTGGTACCTGTGCAGAGAGGGGGGAGGTTTCTGTGGTTTCTCTTTTTATAAAGACACCAGTCATATGAGATCAGGACCCCACACTTATGGCCTGATTTAACCTTAATTACTTCCTTAGTGGCCTCATCTCCAAATACAGTCACTCTAAGGGTTCAGCCTATGAATTTGCATGGGGATGCAAGCATTGGACTTTTAACATTACCCAGAGTGATATGAATTAGATGACAATGGAGAAAGATAGATTTCTCTTGATATTTGTTAATTTGAGAAAACTTGATTGAACTCCAACCTTGTGCCAGACTCTTTGCTAGGCTCTGCTAGGGAATGTAGGTAGGAGCATCCTGCCTTTAATGGGTTTATAACCCATTTATAGTTTATGAGGCAGACAAAGCAGCCATTAAAATAGAGCAGTAGCTGCAAGGATCACAGGCTTCTACAGCTTTGGGAGGGGACAAATAAACCACTCCACATGCTGCACAAGGGGTGTCCAAGCAGAAATGGAGGAAGTGGTATTGAGTAGTAAATAGGAAGTGTGACAGATGAAGCATTTGGGAGAAATGAATAAACCATACAGAGACCCAAGGCAAAACTAGGGTGACTGCCATCCTGGTTTGCCCAGGGCTGGCCTGGTCTTAGGGCTGAAGTCCCACATGTAACAACACCTCACTCACTGTGCCTGGTCTATGGCACTGTAAATAGTTGGGTATGGCTGGCACATAGAGGAAGTGGGGTGGCAGCAGGGTTGGTGAGAGAGCAAGCTGAAAAAGTAGGCAGGAGTCCAAACAGGAACCAAGCCATGCTAAGTTTAGACTTCATCTTGAAAGAAGTTGAACAATGGGGGCACCTGGGTGGCTCAGATGGTTAAGTGTCTGCCTTTGGTTCAGATCATGATCCCAGGGTCTTGGGATTGAGCCCCCTGTTGGGCTCCCAGCTCAGCTCAGCAAGGAGTCTGCTTCTCTCTCTCCCTCTGCCTCTCCCCCTGCTTGTTCTCTCTCTCTCGCTCTTTCTCTCTCTCTCTTTCTGTCAAGTGAACAAATAAAATCTTTAAGAAAAAACAGAAAGAAGTTGAGCAATCAATAGGTGACCTTAAGCAAGGGAGCGAATGGCTAAGACGCAGATGTAGGAAGAGCTCCAACTGCTGCATAATTAAGAAGAGGGACAATTCTATAGGCCGGTCAAGAAGCCATTGCACAGGGATAGAAAAAACCCTAGGATTTAGAATATCTTAAGGAGAAGTAATAGAACTTAGAAATACAAATAAGAGAGACAAGGAGAATTCAAGCATGACTCTCAGGTTTCTGGTTTGGGCAATTGCAAAAAGTCTTGGGAAGTAATTTGGATGGTTTGGAAAGACCTTCCCCACACCACCCTACACAAGAATACCAGCAAAGCAGCTATTCTTCGGCTTCCCATATAGCTCTTATTGGCCTAAAAATTCTCCATTGTGACACCAGTGATCCAGAAATCTCAACCAGAGCCACTAGACGTACAGGAACAGGAGGAGGTTTGGGGCAAGAGGGGGAAGAAGATGGGCATTTATTACACGTGATACTTCCTAAATGATTTATGTACTTGGTCTTACTTAATTTTTGCAAGAATATTTTGAGGTAGGCAGGTTGTTTTTCTCATTTTACCAGCTGCCAAATTGATAACAAAGTAATGTACACAAGTGGCCACAGCTACAAGCAGCATAGCTGGGCTTTCAACCCACATGTGTTGGGCCATAAATACCTGATTTTTTACACCACGCTGTTTCCCTAATGAGCACTAGTTTCTACCTGACTGGATATTTTGCACATTTACTGTGATGCCTTGACTTCATCTGCCCTCAGCATTGAAGGATGAAGACCTAGGAAATGACTCTCTCTACTCTAAGAGGCCAGCTGAGGTTGCTTTCAGGAGCAAGCATTGCAAGAATGCTTCTTAATCCTTTGTAACTGGTCCCCACACTTGTTATACATGCAAAAACTCTAAAGCCAGAGGTCCTGCGTGATTATCTTTGTGAGGATCAGGGCCAGGGGAAGCTATGGAGACAGTGTCCCAGTCAACAGCCAATTTAGGGAGGGAAGAAGTGTCGGGAGATGAAAGTCTAGAGATAAAGAGCTAGGAGAAGGACACAAAAGGGAAGAAAGGAACACGTGCTGGGTTTCCAGGGCCTCCCTCCAAAAGACAGGTGAGCTTGTCTAGACCTTACAGGGTCTCTGGAAACCTAACAGCTGGACCCATACCGCCCCTACGTGGAGGCTGCCTTCCCAGGTCCGGGACACCCTGTACTTGGAGCCTTAGGAGAAACTCCAGTGCCAACCCCAGCTCCTTCTTAACCAGCGAGGTTTATATTCTGATATAAATCTTGACTTATCTCCTTCGAGGTCTTAATCTTCCTGTATTTACATAGTAGTCTATCCATCTTGCGTCTAGTATTCTGTTGTTATTTCTGCCTATCTTTTACTCTTCCCACCTGCCCATCCACCCGCCTTATGGATTGGGAACTTTTCAGAGGACCCCAGTTTCACTCACTCTGTATTTCCACATTTTCTTAATGCAGGAGGGGTGTAACTGGAGTTTGTTGTCACGGGAATGTCATCTGAGGGTCTGAAATGTTCATTTCTCAGCTGGTTCCTTGATCCACTGACATTGACAGAGAGAGGACGCAAGAGGGCGCTCCTTCCCCTCTATCTCAGTCCAGCGAGCTGCTCCTCTTCTATTATTTTATACTCTTGAAAATTTCAGACGTGACTGACCTCAGTGAAAACATATTTGTATTACTATTGGGGAGAGGTTTGGGGGAAATTTTGAATATTTATACAGACACCCTTAGGGAAATATGTGTTCAGCCCAGGTCTTTGATTTCATTCAAATCCAACAAAGACCCACCAAGTCAGTTTTTGAAAAACGTAAAGTCTAGGGAAGAAACCTGTGTTTTAAAAAGTAACCTACCACTTTACACCCATTAGGATGGCTATTGTCGAAAACATCAAAAACAGGTGTTGGCAAGGATGTGGGGAAATTGGAACCTTTGTGCCTTTGTTGCTGGGGTTGTAAAATGACAGATGCTATGGAAAAATTAAACATAGGATTAGTTTATGATCCAGCAATTCAGATATAATTGAGAACAGGGACTCAAAGAGATATTAGTATATCCGTGTTCATAGCAGTATTACTTATAATAGCCAAAAGGTAGAAGCAACACAAGTGTCCATTGACAGATGAATGGATAAACAAAGTGTGGTTTATACATACACTGGAATATTATTTAGCCTTAGAAAGGAAGGAAATTCTGACACATGCTACATTATTATGCTAAAGTAAAGTAAAGAAGCCAGCCTGGCTGGCTCAGTCAGTAGAGCATGCATCTCTTGAACTTGGGATTGTGAGTTTGAGCCCCAGGTTGGGTGTAGAGATTACTTTTAAAAATAAAAAATGTTTAAAAAAGAAGCCAGTTTCAAAGATACTGTATGATTCCAGTTATATTAGGTACCTTGAGGAGTCAAATTCAAAGAAATAAAAATAGAATAAAGGTTTCTAGGGGCTGTGGAAGGGAAAAATGGGGAGTTAGTGTTTAGTGGGTACAAAGTTTCCATTTTGGAAGATGAGTGGTGGTGATGGTTGCACAACAATGCGAATGTACTTAATGCCACTGAATTGTACACTTAAAAATGGTTAAAATTGGGGGAAAATGGTTAAAATGGTAAATATTATGTTATGTGTATTTTACTACACCAGAAAAGAATAAAGGGGGAAAACACTCAAAATGCATAGTTATCAGTACTAAAACAGAGGCAAGTTCTGAATATGGAGCAGCTTATTCTACATGGTGGGGAGAGGCTGGGAACAATTATAATCAGGGATAACAGTGATCTGGGTCTTAAAGGATGTATAGTGGATAAAGCAAGATAAGGTCTTAGGCTCTTCTTGATGCCCTAGATTATAGTTTTTATGTTATGATGGTCTTTCCTACACCCTACATTCTCCCCAAGCTTATTTTGTTTACTTCCCATAATTTAGGTTCTCTAGCCCCTGCACTGGTTTTATCAGAATCCAGATTTTTTTATAGTACTTGATAGATTACTGTGACCTTTCTCCTGCACTGTTAACACATTAGACAATCTCATGAGACAAACACGCAAGACACTACTATCACCAACATACACGTGAAGATTCTAAGATTCACAGATGTTAATGAACCTGGCAAGGGTGTTCCAGTTAATACAGAGTCAGGGCAGGAACTAGATCTGTACTTCCTTTCCCTGGCATTGGTTCTAAATACCAGGTGGCCACCCCCATCCTCTGCATCCACCCTGAGGTCAACTACTGTCAACAGCCCCACTCTGACCATGGGCTTTCTTCCTGTGGTTTTTCAGCCAATAGGCTTCATTCTCTCCTCTCACTTTGCATTTCTGTCCTTCCTCCTTACATCTTACACCCTCACCACTCTTAAGATCCCAGCTGAGAAATATCCTTAATTCTTCCTACTTTCTACTCCTAGAAGAAATAGATCACCTTGTGAAGCCCTAATTTTAGCAAGATAAAAAAAAAGTAACAAAGATTTAAGAAATGTATCTTTTATGCCCAAGTTCATAGCAGCACTATTCATGATAGCCAAAAGGTGGAAGCAACCCAAGTGTTCATTGATGGATGAATAGATAAACAAATGTGGTCTATCCCTACAATGGGATATTATTCAGCCTTAAAAACAAGGGAAATTCTTCCTACCATCATGTGATTGTTAATACAGACTCTATGTCAGACTGTGAGCTCATGGAAACTAGAGTATCATCTTAATCATCCTGTTTCTTTTTTTTTTTTTTAAGATTTTATTTTAAAGTAATCTCTACACCCAATGTGGGGCTTGAACTCACAACCCCAAGATCAAGAGTCACATGCGCCACGGACTGAGCCAGCCAGGTGCCCCTTTAATTACTTTGTTTCTAGAGTATAACATAATGTCTAATGTATAATAGGTCCTCAAAAAATGTATTTGTTGGGTAAATAAAATTTATTATTGCCATCTAAAAAAAAAGGAAATTCAGACACATGGTACAATGTGGATGAATCTTGAGGACATAATGCTAAGGAAAATAAACCAGGCACCAAAGGACAAATACTGTGTGATTCCACTTGGATGAGGGACCTAGAGTAGTCAAATCCATAGAGACAGAAAGAATGGTGGTTGCCAGGGGCACCACGTGTTTAATTTCAGTTTGGGAAGATGAAAAAGTTCTGGAGATAGATGGTATTTATGGCGGCACAGCAATGTGAATCTACTTAATTCTACTAAATCATACACATAAAAATGGAAGGATAAACAAAGAGAAAGAGAGAGATGTGTCTTTAACCCCAGTGTCAGATACATCCTCATCTCATACAACAGTGAAGACCCTCAGAGTTGTACATTGCTGTGTCTGTAAGGGAGAGGGCCAAGGATTCTGACAAAATGGCCAATACTGAAGCGATATGTCCCCACCCACCTACGCTCCTGGTTCCATTCCTTTTGGTGCCTAGGACCATGCTTTTTCAGTTAAACTTTTTTTCAGATGTCTTACATTCTTCACCTCACACTTTACAACTTGTCTCAAAAATGTCATGATTTGGGGGCACCTGGGTAGCTTAGTCAGTTTAGCATCTGCCTTTGGCTCAGGTCATGATCCCAGGGTCCTGGGATAGAGCCCTGTGTTGGGCTCCTTACTCAGCAGGAAGTCTCCTTCTCCCTCTCTCACTGCCCCTCCCCTACCCCCCCACTCCCTGCTTGTGCTCTCTCTCTCAAATAATTATATTAAAATTCTTTTTTAAAAAAAGTCATGATTTGACCCAGCCTTGTTCCTCTCCTTCATTTTGCTAAACACTCTCTTGCAAGTTACATGCATATCTTCCTTCTGTTCTTCAATATCTACTCACCTTAAATGAGGAAATCTGGTCTCAGCCTTAACTCATGGCAATTGCTTTCTCACAGTGTCTTAGTCTATTTGGGCTGCTAAAACAAAATGTCATAGATTGGGTGGCTTATAAACAACTGAAATTTATGTCTCCCAGTTCTGGAGACTGAGAAGTCCAAGATCAAATTGCTGATATATTTGGTGTCTGGCAAGTGCCTGCCCTCTGGTTTATAGGCCACAGCATTCTCCCTGTGTCCTCACATAGTAGAATAAGTAAGGGAGCTCTCTGGGATCTCTTTTATAAGAATACTAATCCCTTTAATGAGGACTCCACCTTCATGACCTAATCATCTCCTAAAGGCCCCACCTCCCCATACCCATCACTTTGGGGGTTAGGATTTCAACATACGAATTTTGGGATGACACAAACATTTATACCACAGCACATAGGTTCCCAGGAGCCTTCTAACTGCCAAATCAAATGGCCATTTCTCCATCTCCATCCATAGCATTTTATCTAGATGAATATTCTTTTCTTTTTAGAAGTCTTATCACCATGTTGGTGACTGCTGCCTCTGCATGAGTGCACCATCACACACAAATGGAATCTAAGATAATCTAGAGAAGTTTATGCAAGTGAGTTGTCAGGTCTCCCCCTGCCTGCCTGAGCAGAAGTGCATGTAATTCTTGCATGGGGCATTTTCTACCCCATTTTGTCAAGCAGACTCTTTCCTCATTAATGCTCAAAGAACTAAGAACTGATATATACTCTGAGAAAGGTCCAATTCTAACCCAGTAGATAGAAAGGTGAAAGAAATTTTTAATTTATTTTAAGTAGGCTCCATGCCCAATGTGGGGCTCCAACTCATGACCTTGAGATCAAGAATCCCAAGCTTTTACTGACTGAGCCAGCCAGGTGGCCAGAAATAATATTACTTTAATAAATAACACCAAGAGTTTCACTTTTCTTTCAGGTGGGAATGTTAACCCCAAAACACCTGAGGGAAGTGACTCTCCTATTAGAAATTAGTATTAATAAGTCTCCATGGTGATGATGGGGGTATATAAATATCAGGTGGGTAATATGATACCAAACTCAAGAGAGCTGAGAATCACAGTTGTTACAAGGCAATCTTACAGAAAAACATGAATCAATAAATACAATAAATACTACTTTTATCAATAAATATTCCCTGTTAATATTCTTGAAACACTGAATAACTGAGCCCCTATTCACTTGGTAATCAGTGTATTTAACTATTTATACTATCCTTTTGTACTCAATTGTACTCAGTTATTTCTTTTCCAGACCCCTTAAAAGATTCTACAGCCAAGGTAGGCCCCTTGCAATCAAGGAAACTATGATGCAGCAGGAAGGTGTATCTTCTAGACAGGAGACTGTTGCATTTTAAGGATGTTAAGCATAGTTGTAGTTCAAAGAACAAAGGCAAGGGTGATTGAAAAGCAGTTGTGAGGGTGACCCAAGCCCTGGAGGAAGGGGGAGGCTTGGATAGATAGAGACAAGGAAATAACAGTAGGAGCAAGAAGACTGTAGGAAAAAGTTTGCTACTAGGACAGGAGTCAAGGCTTGACTTGTGTCCTGTGAGGGCAGAGCAGGAAGGGCAGGTGGAGAGGGCAAGGCTAAGGGCAGACAACACCTGAGCAGGGTGTAGTAAGGAGACTTGTGGGTTGTTGCATTGAGAAATAATATGGTAAAACCATTTTCAGAAGATTAGTGAGAAACAGGATAGATTTGAGAGGTAAAAGACAGTAGGTGGGTGAATTGACCACTGCTGCAAGAATTCAGGCATAAGATGATGAAGGACTGGATAAGGGAGAGTGGACCCAAGGAAGAAAAGAAATTTTTGGATTAAAATGATAGGCGGCCTTTCTCAGTATCCACAAATCAATCAACATGATACATACACCACATTAACAAAACGAAGGAGAAAAATCATATGGTCATATCAGCAGATGAAGAAAAAGCATTTAACAAAATCCAATCCATTCATGATAAAAACTTAATGAACTAGATATAGAGGGGATGCACTTTGTCATAATAAAGGCCACAGATGACATCACATTCAATGGTGAAAAGTGAAAACTTTGCTTTGAGATCAAAAGGAAGACAAGAACATCCCAGGGGCAAGAGCCACTTTCGTTCAACATTGTATTGGTGGTCCTAGGCACGAAAAAGAAATAAGAAGCAACCAAATTGGAAAGCAAGAAGAAAACCCCTCTCTGTTTGCAGATGACAGGATATTATATGTAGAAAACTCTAAAGACTCCTCCAAAAAACTATTAGAAATAATAGATGAAACTAGTTAAGGTGCAGGATACAAAACCAATATACAAAAATCTTTTATGTTTCTATACACTCATAAACTATCAGAAAGAGAAATTAAGAAAATTCCATTAAGGGGGATCCCTGGGTGGCGCAGCGGTTTGGCGCCTGCCTTTGGCCCAGGGCGCGATCCTGGAGACCCGGGATCGAATCCCACGTCGGGCTCCCGGTGCATGGAGCCTGCTTCTCTCTCTGCCTGTGTCTCTGCCTCTCTCTCTTTCTCTGTGTGACTATCATAAATAAATAAAAATTTAAAAAAAAAAAAAAAGAAAATTCCATTAACAATTACATCAAAAACAATAAAATACCTAGGAATAAGGAGGTGAAAAATCTGTACACTGAAACCTTAAAACACTGATGAAAGAAATTAAAGGATTCATAAATAAATGAGAAGGTACTCTGTGCTCATGGATAGGAAGAGTTAATATTGCTAAAATATCCATAAAACCGAAAGCAACCTACAGATTCAATGTAATCTCTATCAAAATTCCAAAAGCACCTTTCACAGAAAAAGAAAAAAATCCTAAAATTTTTATAGACCTGCACAAGACCCCAAATAGCTGAAGCAATCCTGAGAAGGAGCAAAGATGCGGGCATTATGCTTTCTTTTTTCTTTTTTTTTATAATTTTTTTAAAAAGATTTTATTTATTGATTCATGAGAGACACAGAGAGGGGGAGGGGGACAGAGACACAGGTAGAGGGAAAAGCAGGCTCCATGCAGGGAGCCCAACGCGGGACTCGATCCCGGGTCACCAGGATCACGCCCTGGGCTGAAGGCGGCACTAAACTGCTGAGCCACCTGGGCTGCCCCGCATTATGCTTTCTGATGTCAAACTGTATTATAAAGCTAGAGTATTTAATATATAGCTTAATATATACTATATATGTAAATATATGTATATATATTTATATGCCTGGATGGTTCAGTCTGTTAAGCATCTGCCTTGGGCTCAGGTCATGATCCCAGGGTCCTGAGATTGAGCCCTGAGTTGGGCTCCCTCCTCAGCAAGGAGTCTGCTCCTTCCTGTCCCTCTACCCCTCCCCCTGCTCCTACTCTCACACTCTCTCTCTCTCTCTCTCAAATAAATAAATAAAATCTTGTTAAAAAGAACTTTAAAAAACCAGTATGATATTGGCATAAAACAAACACAGATATCAATGAAACAACATAGAATCCAAAAATAAACCCATTTATTTGTGGTAGATTAACTTACAAGAGAGAAGCCCAATATATACAATGGAAAAAGGATAGTTTCTTCAATAAATGGTGTTGGGAAAAGTGGACAGCCAGGTGCAAACAAATGGAACTGGACCTTTATGTTACACCATGCACAAAAATCACCTCAAACTAGATTAACAGCTTGAATGTAAGACCTGAAACCATGAAACCCCTAAAAGAAAACATAGAGGTCCCTTGACATTGGTCTTGGGAATGATGTTTTAGATTTGACACCAAAAACAAAGGTAACAAAAACAAAAATAAACAACTGGGAGGACACCAAAGTAAAAGCAGGAACCATCAGCAGGAAACCATCAACAAAATAAAAAAGTAACCTACAGAATGGAGAAAATACTTACAAGTCAACTATCTGATAAGGGATTAATACCCAAAATATATAAAGAACTCATACAACTCAAAAGCAAAAACCCAAACAATCTGAATTTAAATTGGGCAGAAGAACTGAAGAGACATTTTTCCAAAGAAGACATACAAATGGCCAAGAGGTCCGTAAAAAGGTGGGCCTCAAAAAAAAAAAAAAAAGGTGGACCTCAACATTGTTATCCCCAAGGACATGCAAATCAAACCACAATGAATTATCACCTCACACATGTTAGAATGGCTTGCCTCAAAAAGACAAGCTATAACAAGTGCTGGCAATATGTGGAGAAAAGGGAATCCTTGTGCACTGTTGGTGGGAATGCAAACTGGTGCAAGCTCTAAGGAAAAAGTGTGGAGGCTCCTCAGAAAATTGAAAATAGAACTACCCTATGATCCAGGAATCCCACATCTGGGTATTTATTGAAGGAAAACGAAACAGGATATGGAAGAGACATCTGCATGTTAGTTGCAGCATTATTCACAATAGCCAAGATAAGGATACAAACAAAGTGTCCATCAACAGATGAATGGATAAAGAAGATATTATTGAGCCATAAGAAAGAAAGAAATCCTGACCTTTGTGACCATGTGGATAGAACCTGAAGTCCTTATACTAAGTGAGATAAGGAAAACAAAGAAAGACAAATGCTGCATGGTATCACTTTATATGTGGAATCTTAAAAACAAACAAACAAAAAACAACCACCAAAGTCAGACTCATAGAAACAGAGAGTAGAAAAGTGGTTGCCGGGGGCTGGGAGGTAGGGGAGTTAGGGAGAGATTGGTAAAAAAAAAAAAGATGCAAACTTTCAGCAGTAAGATGAAAAAGGTCTGAGAATCTAATATGAAACATTTTGATTATACTTGATAACACTGTCTTGTATACGGAAATTTGCTAAGAGAATAGAACTTAAAATGTTCTTACAGGAACAAATCAAAACCTCTGCATTTTATAAAGGTTGCCAGGTGTTTCTTAAATTTCTTATGCCCTTTGATGTTTGAAGAACACTGCTGCATACCATTCTGTTCTTTCTTATGAAATCTCCACGTAACATAGTGGGTTAGGAGAGATAGTCACGATTTTAGGAGTTTTCACCAAGTAGAGAGTTGATTTGGTCCTTTAAGGCTGTATGGGGTTAGTTGGACAGGCGGGAGCCAGGACAGAGTTCCAAGGAGATGGAATGGTTTGTGCAAAGCAAAAGCTAAAAATAAGGGACGCCTGGGTGGTTCAGTGGTTGAGCGTCTGTCTTCAGTTCAAGGAGTGATCCCGGAGTTCCGGGATCGAGTCCCACATCTGGCCCCTACAGGGAGCCTGCTTCTCCGTCTGCCTGTGTCTCTACCTCTCTCTCTCTATGTCTCTCATGAATAGATAAATAAATAAATCTTAAAAAAAAATAAAAAGCAAAAGCAAACAGAGATTAGACAACTTTGTCGTCAAGAATTCATGTAGAGGAGTAGTAGTGATACATCAAGGTATTTAATTGGGAGTGCATTGTTTTCTCTAAATCATTCATGATGAAACTTTAATATATTTTATTTTGTCCTAAAAAAGAAACACAATTTTTAAGAAAAGAAATGACTATACAATTGACATGCGTTATAAAAATCACAGCTACTGGGAAGCTTGGGTGGCTCAGCGGTTGAGCATCTGCCTTCGGCTCCGGGTATGATTCCATGCTCCCGGATTGAGTCCCACATCAGGCTCCCTGCATGGAGCCTGCTTCTCCCTCTGCCTGTGTCTCTGCCTCTCTCTCTGTCTCTCATGAATAAATAAATAAAATCTTTAAAAAAAAAAATCACAGCTACCAACACATGTGGCCATGAGAAAACCAAGCTGTTGGAGTAAATACGATCTGTTGTGTCAAATCTGTGTTATTATTTGCTGCTTTTTCATTCAGTTTGTCATCTGCTAATGCTAGCAGATGAAAGTTGGGATCCCTACCACTATGGGAAAATAGTATAGGGGTAAAAAACCTTACAAGTTGAGGAAATCTTGTCTATTACATTTTCTTTTCTCTGTGGATTGGGCAAAGGCCATGGTTATTTGATATGAGGGCAGACCACCTTGGTGCAGCTCCCAGAGCAGTCAGTCTTCCCAGGGAGTATGGATTAGGCCCCTCTGTGCATCATGGGAAGCAATAGTCCCAAAAGGATAAATGTGTGCTTTTAGGCAGATTACTCTGGTAACTGTATACAGGATGGGTTATTGAAGGGAATGACCAAAGACAGGAAGACCAGTTAGAAAATTATAGCAGCAAGCAGCAGTAATCCAGGTTTGAGATGGAGTGATAGGACTTTAAGTTTACCTGGTACTTTGATATACAAATTATTTTCACAAACACTCCTTAAATGATTATGTGAGGCAGGAAGTATCATTTAAAAAAAAACAACCTGAAAGTTTAATTTAAAATGTGTCTATGTGAGAAATACTAAAAATAATAATGATAACTGGCAGGACTTAAAGAGTGGTAGAGTCGTGGGAAAGGAGTTGGGAGATGGAGAGGAATCAAAGCTGATCCCAAAGTTTTAAACTTGGACAAGTCGGAGAATGTTATTAACAGAAGCCTAGGGGAAAAGCAAATTTGGAGGGAGGTAAATTTTCTTTTTTTCTTCTGCACTCATGTCAAACTTTTTTAAAAAAGATTTTTTTCTATAAGTAATCTCTACACCCAGTGCGGGGTTTGAACCCATGACTTCTGAGATCAAGAGTCCAATGCTCCCCCGACTGAGCCAGCCAGGTGCCTTGCAGTAAGTTCAAGCTTTGAGAAAAGTTATATTAAAAAAATAGTGCAAAATAGGGATCCCTGGGTGGCGCAGCGGTTTGGCACCTGCCTTTGGCCCGGGGCGCGATCCTGGAGACCCGGGATTGAATCCCACATCAGGCTCCCGGTGCATGGAGCCTGCTTCTCCCTCTGCCTGTGTCTCTGCCTCTCAATCTCTCTCTCTCTCTCTGTGTGTGTGTGACTATCATAAATAAATAAATAAATAAATAAATAAATAAATAAATAAATAAATATAGTGCAAAATAAACATTATAGTCCCTTTGCTCATAGTTGCAATCAGCTTTTGCCTGTCATCTCAATAATGTCCTTTATACCAAAAGGATCCAACATAGGATCATGGATTGCACCCAAATGTCATGTCTTTCAAATCTCCTTCATTCTACAAAAATTCCTCGACTTTACTTTCATGGCCTTGACTTTTTTTTTTTTTTTTTTATTACAGACCATTTTGCAGGCTGTCCCTTGGTTTGGGTTTGTCCGTGTTTCCTCATGATTAGACCAGGTTATGCATCTTTGGAATACCACAGAAATGACTGCAAGCTCACTGTGTCATCAGATGGCACACTGTACTGATTTTTCTTTAAAGGATTGTATTTATTTATTCAGAGAAACAGAGAGAGGCAGAGACATAGGCAGAAGGAGAAGCAGGCTCTCCATGGGGAGCCCGATGCAGGACTCCACCCCAGGATGCCCTGAGCCAACGGCAGATGCTCAACCACTGAGCCACCCAGGTGCCCCACACAGTACCGATTTATTTCATCGCTTGTGATGTTGACTTTCATGACTTAAGACGGTACCTGACAGTTTTTTCTACGGTAAAGTTACTCACCATCTCCCTGCCTGATTACTAAACTATTTCACGAGGAGATGCTTTGAAAGGTGGTGGCAAGACTGGCTTCATGGCACGACCACCTGTGAAGCTGTGTTGGGTTCTGCACTTAGAAGGGTCCCAGGCTTGGTTTATTTTATTTTTTGCTCAGTTCCCACAAAGAAGGAAAGAAGGAAGGAAGGAAGGAAGGAAGGAAGGAAGGAAGGAAGGAAGGAAGGAGGGAGGGAGGGAGGGAGGGAGGGAAGGAAGGAAGGAAGGAAGGAAAGGGCAAAGAAGCATATATTCAATTCTTGACTTGTTACTTTGGGGTTGCCAGGACACCTAAGAATTAGGAAAGCGAGACTAGGGCTTGGGAGGAAATCTGGGCTTCAGAGAAAGCCTGGAACTTTCCAAACACAAAAGACAATCTCTCCAAGGGCATTAGAAAGAATGAGGACCTAAGCTTTGGAACACACACAGTTGCAGAATGGGAGAAAGGGAAGCCGGCAAGGACTTGGAGGAATGAATGCATTAGAGAGTGAGGGAAACGCAATAGTGACCCATTACAGAAACCAAAGGAAACGGGGATTTTATAGGGACAAGACCAGCCAGCTGTGTGAAAGCTGTGAAGAAGTTAAAGGAGATGGCTGACCAAGAGGAAAGATTCCCCGGTTCTAATAACTAGCCACAAGGAAGAGACTATGACTATTCGTGTGTCCTTTTAACAGGGGACATCCGTGGAGGTAGGTTAGGGCATAGGCTTGAGGATAGAGATGTGCTGGCGAGGCCGGCTTCCTGGGTACCATCACTCACAGGGTCCTGCGCTTAAGGGCCCCTGGCTTGGTTTAATGCTCTTGAAGTTCTTAACATTTTTAAAAAATATTTTATTTATTTATTCATGAGAGACACGCACGCACACACACACACAGAGAGAGAGAGGGGCAGAGACACAGGAGGAGGGAGAAGCAGGCTCCACGCAGGGAGCCCGACGGGATCCGATCCCGGGACTCCAGGATCACACCCTGGACGGACGGCAGGCTCCAAACCGCTGAGCCACCCGGGGGAGTCCTGCGTGTTCATCTTGCCCTCCGGCCTCTGCAAATTACGTAGCTGGTTCGGGTTGAGGGAGCAAGCGTAAACTCTTTTGTCCTTGGGGAACATTTGGGGAGGACAGTGAGAGGGGCAGTGTGCTGTGCACGTGTGTTGGCGGAGGGTGGGGGACGGCGGCGAGGTCCCCGGGGCCGCTGCGGGGAGGGTGGGGGTGCAGGAGTGGAGACAGAGGGGCTCAAGGCCCGTGGCGCGTCAGCCGCCGCGCGGGAGAGGCGGGGAGCCGGGGAAAGGGGCCCAGGCGAGGAAGGCGCGCGCCCGCGGCGAGGCCCAGCCGAGCGCGCACCCCCGGCGGCAGCGCGGCCTCCCTCCCGGCCCCGAGGCCGCCCCGCAGCGGCGCCCACGCGCGCGCCCGGCCCGGGAGCCCTCGGATCCGCCCGCCGGGAGCGACTGCGGGACAAAGGGGCCGCGCGCGGGCCGCTCCCTCCCCCTGCTCCGCCCGCGCCCTCGGCGGGGCCCCGGCCTGGGGCCCGCCGCCCTCCCCGCCCGCCCGCCGGCCGCGCGCCCGGGGTGGCGCAGGGAGGCCTCCGTGGGCCCGGGCACGTCCGCGCCGCCGCCCTCGGGCCTCGCGCGCCGGGAGGCTGAGCTGGCGGGGAGGGGCCTGGCTCTGCCTCCCCGGCCCGGGCGCTTCCGCCGGCCGCCGGCCGCCGGCCGCCGCCCCAGGGCGAGGCGCCCCCGGGAGGGACGGGGCTGGGGCCGCGCGTGGCCTGCGCCCGGGCGGGCGGGCGGGGCGCGGAGCGTGGGTGCAGCTCGCTGCGGACTCGCAGACACCCCACGAGCCGGGCCGCCTGGCCTCGGCCTCTCCAGCCTTCCTGGCCCGGCCCCGCTCCTCCGCGGGGACCCTCCAAACTTCTTCTTCTTTTAAGATTTTATTTATTCATTCATGAGAAACCCAGAGAGAGAGAGAGAGAGAGAGAGAGAGAGACCTGGGCAGGGGGAGAAGCAGGCTCCCTGCAGGGAGCCCGATGTGGGACTCGATCCCAGGACCCCAGGATCAGGCCCTGAGCCAAAGGCAGATGCTCAACCCCTGAGCCACCCGGGCTGGGACAGCCCTCAAACCTTTCAAGAGGGGTTTTGGAGGAAATCAACCTGCAGAGAATTGGGAAGGAAACTGGGGAGATTTGAGGTCAGTTTCAACCTCCCTCCGCCACCGTCGAATCAAAGCAGTCTGTGCTTACTGTGAAAACTGTGGCAAAGACAGAAAAGTGTAAATAATTAGACCAAATTTTTTTTAAAAAGCACCCACAATTTCACTACTCACAAGCAAACACGTATATATATTGGGATACTTCTTCACATGTTGCTATGGATATATATTTTTACAGAATTGCGAATTCTGTGCAAATTATTTAGTATCTTTTTTTTTTTTTGCTTCATATAAACATTTCTCATTTCCTTGAGCACATCGAGTTGTGTTTTTTTTGTTTGTTTTGGTTATAGTTCTATACTAACATTGTATAGCTGTACCAAAATGTTGTAACCATTTTCAGCTTTTAAATGTCCAAAGGATGCAAATATTTTAAAAATCCTTTATTCTTCATATTAAATTGTTCTCTACAGTGTCTGTACTAATCTATATTTCCAGTCTCACTGAATGAATGGCCACTCTTACTATACCTATCATTATCAATCAGAGAATGACATCAGGCCTTGAATAGGTATCCCCATCTGTCCTTCTGAGCACACCTCTGCTCTACCTTCCTCCTTACATTAAAAATGTAATGAAAAATTCAGAACCTTTGGGATTCAGACATTCAAACTATTGGAAACGTTGGCCACTTTTTCAGTTTCCCCATCATTTTCTATTCCCCTAAAGCTTATCAACAATATCACCCAATCAGTGTCTTAGAGATGGAAGAGGAATAAGTTAGAAATCTCTTTTCCAGGGAGGATTCCTTGGGTGTCTCAGTGGTTGAGCATCTGCCTTTGGCTCACGGTGTGATCCTGGGGTTCCGGGATTGATTCCCACATCGAGGTCCTTTCAGGAAGCCCGCTTCTCCCTCTGTCTATGTCTCTGCCTCTCTCTGTATCTCTCATGAATAAATAAATCTGAAAGAAAGAAAGAGAGAGAAAAAGAAAGAAATCTCTCTTCCAGAACCCTGGCCTCCCCTGCCTCTAGATAAGGCTCCTTCAGCATGTTTCCTCAGGAGCCTCAGCTGGCCAATAGATGTGGTGGCTCCCATGGAGTCAGGTCAATAAGTCAAGGTTGAGGTGTTAAATAATTATTGCTATTAAGAATCTCCTGGAGGGGTGCCTGTGTGGCTCAGGCTGTTAAGCTTCTGACTTTTTAAAGATTTTATTCATGAGAGACACAGAGAGAAGCAGAGACACAGGCAGAGGGAGAAGCAGATTCCCCGGAGGGACCTCCATCTGGGACTCGATCCCAGGACCCCAGGATCACAACCTGAGCTGAAGGCAGATGCTCAACTGCTGAGCCACCCAGGTGCCCAAGCTTCTGACTCTTGATTTCAACTCGGGTCATGATCTTAGGGTCATGAGATCAAGTCCTGCGTCAGGCTGCATGCTGGGTGTGGAGCCTGCTTAAGATTCTCTCTCCTGGGATCCCTGGGTGACGCAGCAGTTTAGCACCTGCCTTTGACCCAGGGCGCGATCCTGGAGACCCGGGATCGAATCCCACATCGGGCTCCTGGTGCATGGAGCCTGCTTCTCCCTCTGCCTGTGTCTCTGCCTCTCTCTCTCTGTGTGTGTGTGTGTGACTATCATAAATAAATAAATAAATAAATAAATAAATAAATAAATAAATAAATAAATAAATTTAAGATTCTCTCTCCTGCCTCTCTCTCTAAAAAATGAAAAAAGAAAGAAAGGAAAAAAGAAAAGATCCCCTGGAGAAACAACCTAACTGTCCATCAAGAATAATTCAGGAAGAAAAAAAAAGAATAATTCAGGAAGAAGGTGTGGTATATGTGCATATATACACACACATACATACACACCATGGAATATTATTTGGTCATGAGAAGGAAGGAAATCCTGCCATTTGCAATAAGAAATCCTGCCATTTGCAATAACGGATGAACCTTGCGGACATTAAACTAAGTGAGGTAAATCAGGGAAAGACAAATATTGCATGGTATCACTTACATATGGAATCTAAGAAAAGCTAAACTCATTCAAAAGAAAAAAAGAAGAAAAAGGGCGAGACGGTGGTTACCAATGGCTGGGGGATAGGGGAAGCAGGGAAGTAGGAGAGATGTTGTTTAAGAGTACAAACTAGTAGAGGGGCACCTGGGTGGCACAGTGGTTGAGAGTCTGATTCTTGGTTTCCACTCAGGTCATGATCTCAGGGTCGTGAGTTTGAGCCCCGTGTCAGGCTACATGCTTTAGGCTCAGCCTGGAGTCTGCTTATGACTCTCTCTCTTTCTTCCCTTTACCAGTACCCCTCATGCTTGCATTCTTTCTCTCAAATAAATAAAAATCTTAAAAAAAAAAAAGAGTTCAAACTAGTAGATACACAGTCCTGGAGATCTAATGTTTAACATAGTGATTATAGACAATAATACTGTGTTATAGACCTCAAACTTGCTAAGATACTAGATCTTAATTATTCCCACCACAAAAAAGAAATGATCATTTTGGTGACATGATAGAGGTCTAGCTAATGCTACAATAGTGATCATATTGTAATATATAGATGCATCAAGTCAACATGTGCACTTTTTTTTAAAAAGACTTATTTATTTATTTATTCATGATAGACACACACACAGAGAGAGAGAGAGAGAGAGAGAGAGAGAGAGAGGCAGAGACACAGGCAGAGGGAGAAGCAGGCTCCATGCAAGGAGCCTGGTGTGGAACTCCATCCCGGGACTCCAGGACTGGGCCCTGGGCCAAAGGCAGGCGCCAAACCACTGAGCCACCCAGGGATCCCTTCAACATGTGAACTTTAAACTTGCACAATATTATATGTCAGGGGACACCTCGGTGGCTCAGTGGTTGGGCGTCTGCCTTCAGCTCAGGGCATGATCCTGGAGTCCCAGGATCAAGTCCCACATCCAGCTCCCTGCATGGATCCTGCTTCTCCCTCTGCCTGTGTCTCTGACTCTCTCTCTCTCATGGATAAATAAATAAATAAATAAAATCTCTAAAAAAATATTATATGTCAAATATATTTCAGTACAGAAAAGCTCCCACATAGCTTGGACCTTAGAGAATAAAATAAACTGGAGAGTAAAAGAAACAACATTCCATATACAAATGACCTCACTCAGCCTTATTCCACAAAAAATTAAATTTAAATGGACAAGTGCTGTAATAAAGGTAAGTGCAAAATGCCAAGGGTGGGGAAGAAAGCCCTGGAAACCTGACCGCCTCCCCACTCAGGATGCTTTGGCAAGTCATGATCCTGGAAGATTTAGTGCCCAAATTAGTGGCTGAAGGGACTACGAAGCTTTCCAGAGCTGTGGCATTGCATTATAAGAATGAATAATAATAGTCACTCTAGGGATGCCTGGGTGGCTCAGCGGTTGAGCGTCTGTCTTGGGGTCAGGGCATGATCCCTGGTCTGGGGATGGAGTCCTGCATCAGGCTCCCTGCATGGAGCCTGCTTCTCCCTCTGCCTGTGTCTTTGCCTCTCTCCCTGTGTCTCTCATGAATAAATAAATAAAATCTTTTAAAAAAAAGTCACTCTATTGAGCCCTGTCTTGCTTTGAGTGTTATAACAGGTCATAACCACCCTGTGAAGGAGGGTGGCTCCTTTTATAGATAAGGAAACTGTAGCTCAGAGTAGTTTATCTGACTCCTTGATACCTGCAACTAATAACACATGTTGCTCCCCCTCCCCACTTTTGCACCTGCAGAGAGAGAGCGTGACCTGAACAGGATCTACACTTTCTCTTATATTTTCAACCTTATGTACTGTCTATACTCATGCAATCATAGCACAGCCCTGATGGGATCAAAACATAGCAGCAGCAACCACTTTTCATGTTTACTTCTATTTGGCTGCATATTTGTCATCACGTGGTTTTACCATATTCTATCCATTAAGCTGGCCTGCTTCCCTAGCCCCATAAATGCAGCTTGCTCTTGGGGCCCGCACCTGGAGCCTCTTGTTTTACCTTATCTTTGAAGTCTGTACTGCTCATGTGTTTGCCTGGCATCTCCCATCTGGGCAGCTGGCCTTGTGATGTTCTTGAAGACCGCTTTAACTCTTCTTCCCAGGGTGGGCTTTCAGCTTTCTTTAGATTATTAACCATTCTCTTAGTATCACTAAATCATCCAATAATTGAATTTTCAATCTAGGAGGGACTTTATCCATTGTCTAGTTATCATCTTACAGAGGCGGTGCTCAGATCACAGGTGTCCAGCACTCTTTCCTGCAGTCTCTGGTCACTGACTGTTTCCTTAGCTCCAGGAGCTAGCATCACAGATGAGAGCAGGTCACCCACCAATGCCCTTAGATAGAGCAGAGGCCTCTGTCTCTTGGCTAGTTAGCATGGTCGCTTAGATAATCCTGAATTATTGAACAATGTGGATTTTGCCTATGTTAACTCTGCAAAATATCCTTTTTTTAAATTTTTTTTTTATTTATTTATGATAGTCACACACACACAGAGAGAGAGAGAGAGAGGCAGAGACACAGGCAGAGGGAGAAGCAGGCTCCATGCACCGGGAGCCCGATGTGGGATTCGATCCCGGGTCTCCAGGATCGCGCCCTGGGCCAAAGGCAGGCGCCAAACCGCTGTGCCACCCAGGGATCCCATCTGCAAAATATCCTGATAAATTGTCTTTTATGAGCCTGCCTCAGTTAAGTGTCTGACCCTCGGTAGTGTAACAGGGAGAAGAGCATGTGTAAAGGAAAATGTTTAAAAAGTCCTGCTCTCTCCTACAGAAGGAACAATCCTCCCTCCTCCTGGCCCAACTCTTAAACCTTCCTTAAAACTAGAAAGAGCTTTATTTTGTTTTTCAAATGATCTAAAATTTATTTTAAGACATTACCACAAGCATATAGCATGTTCACACCTTTACAACTCATTGTCAGATTTTTAAAATAGTATTGTTTGTGTCATATTTTTATGTAATTTATATATTGTTTCAATTCTGCAATTTGCTTTCTTCCTTCTTTGTGTGTGTGTGTGTGTGTGTGTGTATATATATATATATATATATATATATATATATATATATAGAGAGAGAGAGAGAGAGAGAGAGATTCTGGTATCAAAAGTGATGAATTTTCCCAAACGGAACACATTCAGTTACTTGCATTCAGATCAAGAAGCACCATTTCCATCATCCCAAGCCTTCCTGTACAGAGCTTTTTAGTTGTTGTTCTTCTCTCCTTTCAGAAATTTGCCAAATGTGAAAACGGATTTTTGATTTAAAGATGCCACATTTCTCAGCTTCCTAGCCTGCAGAATGTGTACAATAGAAGAAACATTTCTTTCCTTCCTACTGTTATGAGGCCAACTTAAAATCCAGTTCATTAAACACTCTGCATCGCAGGAGAAAACTTGAGGGTGGATTCATAGATTCATAAGCTTCAAGAGACTTTGGAAAGAGGAGGTCAAGGTGGTGTAGCTCTCAAGTGGCAAGTCAGGAACTGGAGCCCAGGCCTCCTCACATCTTTCCTAGCTTTGTTAATACTATGTAAATAGCCGCAACTGAGAATAGAGAGGTACCAGATAGAGAGATTTCCCGAAAGTTTCCTGTGGAGAACTGAGGAATAACATTGTAACCTACTATGGAGAGTAGAGGTGGTGTCGTGTCGTCCCCCCCCCCCCCCCCCCCCCCCCCCCCCCCCCGTCTTCGGTTTTGCCAGAGAGAACTCTGCTGCCCTCTGGTTGCTACCTGGAATAGTCTCTAACAGGGTCCTGAAACCCCAGGGTACACAAATTGTGAGCAGAGGCACCCCCAGATGATGCAGAAAATTCACAGAGACCTCGTCAGTTATTTTTACATTTTTGAAGGAAACATGGTGATACCTGACATCCATCACAAACTGCATGAATTATTACTTAAAGGAAACCCATGGTTTCGAAATTAGGTTGCATACGTTGCTTTTGATGACATCCTACCTTTATGGAGTTGGGTTTTTGGTGGATGCTGTGTTAAAAAGAAAATTGTTGGGGAAAAGGAAATGGGCATGGCTGTGTGCAATCTGATTCCGAGGTTTGAGAAGTTGTACAGTGCTCCGCAGGTGCACAAATTTCATCAGAAAGTAATTGTAGTTATTTCAGAATAAAATAAAAATATCTACTTCTTTCCGCGTAGGTGGATTATTTTTGCAAACAACTGCTGAATTGTTTGGCCCTAACTACTTGATAAATGGACCCTTTAGGTAGGTATTTCCTTTGGCCTAGGGAGTCAATGAACCTTTTGCCTTAGGCATAAGGCTGGGTGATAGCGGCTTCTTTAAGTTACTTCACTTCTTTAGCACTATTTCACAATTGGGTGTTCAGCTGGTAGATCCAGAGTCTGGGGTGATTTTACTCAGATGAGGAAACTAAGTCTCAGAAAGTAAATTGATGGAGATTATCCAGGTAAGGCAGATCCAGGGTTTTTAAATTTTTAAAATTATTTTAAATTATTTTTTAAATATTTATTTATTTAAAGAGAAAGAGAAAGAGAGTTGCCAGGGCATGAGCAAGGGGAGGCACATAAGGAGAGGGGAGGAAAAAGAAATTCAAGCTGACTCCCTGCAGTACAAGGAGCCTGCCGCCTCTGCCGTATTGGGGCTTGATCTCAGGACTCTGGCCTTGGGGCTTGATCTCAGGACCCTGACACCACACTGACCAGAGCTGAAATCAGGAGTCAGCTGCTTAACCAGCTAGGCCAGACAGGCATTAGGGGCCTGAAGTTTCTGCAATTGTTGGAGCTTTACACTTGTCCTCTTTAAGAATGATAATGAACCTTTAGTTTCAAATTTGGATAGAGGGCTAGCCAGGGGCCTAAGCTAGTGAGGAGTCCTAAGGCTTAAGGTTCATTAGCTTTGTAGCAAGTCCACTTGGCTGCGAGCTAGTAAGGGGTGGAAATGGAATTCAAACTCTGCTTAATCTACCTCTAAAGACACAAAATAAGGAATTTTCTTTCCCTAAAGAGAAGAATAGAAAACAAGGGATGTGAAAATACTCCTAGAGATGTAAGCCTACCTGGGTTTTCTCCACACTTGACACTCTCCTCCCCAAGAAGGAACCTGAGGGTGAGGAACACAAGTCCTGTACCCTCTCATTGGAAAGTTGTGACAGGGGACTGGAGAGAGCTTTGGCGTCAAAGCTGAGTTTGAATTCTGGCCCCAGGGGGATCCCTGGGTGGCGCCTGCTTCTTCCTCTGCCTGTGTCTCTGCCTCTCTCTATATATATATTTATCGTGAATAAATGAAATTGTAAAAAAAAAAAAAAAAAAAAGAATTCTGGCCCCAGGGCTTCTAAACTCTGCAATCTGGGAAAGTGACTTACCATCTCTGGGTGCTACTGGAGCAGCAGTGCCCACACTCCACCAGATTGTGAGGATTAAATGAGCTATCACAAATGAAAGTGCCTTGTCTATAGCAGGCACACAAACTCTGTGAGTCTCCCACTCCTTCCTCTGCTCCCACACAGATATCATGCGTATTTGGAGACAAAATAAATATACACAAGCTAGCTGGTAGAATTTCCTTCATGTGTGGGTAAATTAAGTAAATGCACATATATGGCAAGCAGCTGTCTACAAAAGATGCAAATCAGACCAAGTTGGCAGATACTTGCCTGGTGTCTTGTCTTGGTTCAGTGCTTAGCTCGGTGTCTACTTTCAGGGGTTCCCCATTATCCACAGACTAAGGTCAAACCTCCTTATTCTGGTATCTGGAAATTTCCAAAATCTGGCCTCAATTTATCCTAACATTCTCTCCCACTATGACCCAACCCAAACCTCTTTTCTAACCCAACTGGCTTCCTTAATGACCCTTAAGTATCCACGGTGGCCTCAGCAGAAAACTACTGCCCCTGCCAGGAATTCTCTCTTTTCCACAGTCCTGAATCCTACCCATCTTTCAGGACGAATTCTGTCTCTTGCAGTAATTTCTGATGGACCCCAGTCCTTGGGGATTACACTCCCGTCAACTCTTACTGCTCCTCCCATTTGTACCATGCATTCAGATCCTGACCGCACACTGCCTTATTTTGTTCTACAGCTTTTAAGGAGTTTATTTTTTCTTCCAATAGCATTGTAAGTTCAATGCAGTGTCATGGAAATAACATCAGACTGAAACAGAGACTTGGCTTCTGTTTCCAACTTGCTGTATAACCCCAGGCAAGCAGCTTCCTTTAGCTCAGGAGTGAGGGGGCTGGATAGGGAAACTCTAAGATTCCTTCTTGAAAATTAGGACCCTTTCCACAGGGTCCAGCTTGGTGACATGTATATATAATTTCATTTGAAAAACACTCAAATATTTGTTGATCACTTATTCCCAAAGCACTGGCTAAAGGATGACTAAAGACAAACAACAAAGGGCTTGCTTTCAAAGAACTTAAAAGGGAGGACTAGATACATATACTCACTTGTGGAATTTACTGAATGAGGGTCAAGAGCTAAAAGGTCAGGAGCTGACTGATCATCTGTCTGACATTATGCCTGGTAGGTGCCTTTGTCCACCCTTCTCCACTGTTTGCCTCCCTGGCTGCCCTCATCCTCTGAACCTCGTGTTTCTTCCTGTTCTAGCACCCTACCAGAAGCTCCCTGCTTCTGTCCTCACGATGCCACACATCCTGTTCTCCTTGGCTTCGAAGTCAGCTGTGCTGCTCTCAACTTGGGGATGTGCCAGTCAGCATGGCTAGTCTGCCCTTCCATAACTATCTGGAACCTGAAGGTAGTCCTCTAAAGCTGGGCCTGACCTAATTTTAAAAAATATATATATTTTATTTATTTATTCATGAGAGACACAGAGACACACACAGAGAGGCAAAGACATAGGCAGAGGGAGAAGCAGGCTCCCTGCCTAGAGCCTCATGCAAGACTCCATCCCAGGCCCCCGACTGGGATCATGCCCTGAGCCAAAGGCAGATGCTCAACCACTGAGCCACCCAGGTGTCCCCTGACCTGAGAGATTAATCTGGTTGTGATACAGAGTAAGAGGCTTCAGGCAAGAGGAAGAACATCGGGCATGAGGGAAGAACATTAAGAAACCCAGCGCAGTAGGCCCACTGGAGTGATATCTTTGATGATGTTGTTATACTACAGGTGCTGTCCTGAACACTTTACCTGTATTAATGCATTCAATCCTCACATTTCTGTGAGGTAGTACTATCATTATCTTCGATTTACAAACAAGGAACCCAAAGCAGAGAGAAGTCAAGTAACTGCCCAGATAGCTAGTAGGTGGGGAAGCGAGGCCTGGAGTTCAGGCTGTCCGGCTCCACACAGCGCACTTTCCCAACCTCTAGATAAAACTGCCCCCTTTGCAGTCCTGGGTAAAGGTTTTCTGTCCCCCTGTCAGCTGTGATCCTTTCCTGGAGCTACCCTGAGACAGAAAGAAGGTAACAGGCCGATACACCTTCCCCCGGTGTGTGGTGGGGAGATCTGCAAGATGTAACCCGGATAACCAAGACTGGAGTTACCGGTTTCAGGAATAGTCGGGTCTGCCCCTGAACCGCAGGGAAGCATCAGGCTACAGAGAAGGCCCTGGCCGAGGGAGATCTGAGTTCTGGTCTTAGTTCTGATCTAGAAAATATTTGGACCTTTCATGGAGCCGCAGCTTTTCCAACCCTCAAAGTGAGAGCAAGGGAAGGGAGTGGCGCCAGGTGAGCTCCCGGGCCCCTCCGACGTCCCGGGTACGGAGGGTAGCAGAGAGGGGTGGGAAGGCCGGGAAGGCCGGGAAGGCCGGAGGGCTGCGTGCAGGAGGAGGTCTCCGCGGGCGGAGGCGGGGGCGAGCGCTGTCTGCGCAGCGCGGGCCGGGGCGGTGAACGCGTACGGCCTGGGACCCAGGCGTGAAACTTGAGGAACGAGGCTCTGCCGGCCGGGGCTCGGGGGAGGGGAGCAGAGGGCGAGCCCCGAGGCCGGGCTGCGAGCGGAGGCTGCGAGCGGAGCAGCTGCAACCGTGGCAAAGCAGACGGGAGGCCTAGCGCCGCGCTCGCCGGGCGACGGGCCAGAGCAGGGCCCGGCCGGGCCGGAGGAGGGCGGGGCAGGCGGGCCGAGGCCTACGCGGGCTCCGGGGAGGGAGCGAGCCGAGGCCCGCGCCCGCCCCCCGGCCTCCGCCCCACCCCACCCCCCCCCGCTCTCGGGCCGCCGCCGCCGCGGCCCGCGCAGGCCCCGCCCACAACACATATCACGTGTGCGCCACGCACCCTCCCTCGGCGCGGGCTGGGGGCGCGGGGCCGGCGGGCGGGCCGCGGGTCCCGAGTCCCGAGGGAGGAAGCTCCGGGGGCGGGCCGGGGGACTGGGCGCCCGGCCGAAGGCTCGGCACGGAGCCGGGACACTGCCGGGGTCGGCCGCGCCCGCCGCCGCGGAGAGGAAGGCGGGAGGCTCGCGGGGCGGGGGGCGGGGCCTGTCGCGAGGGGCGGGGCCTGTTGCTGGGGCTGGCGCAGGAAACGAGGAGCAGGGGCCGGTCCTACTGGCTGCCTGGTGCGGCTGCTTGTTTACTCCTGGCGGGGGAGCTTTAACCCGAAGGGCGGGAGGGAGAGAGGGAAAACCCGGAGCCGGAGCTTCGAGCCGCTGGAGCAGGAGTGGGCGGAAGGAGGGAACGGCTGCGAAGGTGCCAAGGCCGCTGCGTTCCTGGAAGGGTCCAGCAGCAGACGCTCTGGACAGTTTTTGCATGGTCTTTTTTTTTTTTTTTTTTTGGTGTGTTTTTAAAATTTCCTAGCCTGTGCAGTGTGCACCTCCCACCTCCCGCTTCCACCCTTCTCTCTGTTCTCGCGCACACACACGTTGGGAAGGGTGCTCGCCTGCAGGGCTCTGGCCCTGAAATTCCTCCACCCTAGGGTGGACTCCCCAGGGGAGAGGGCTGTGCCTACGTGCTCGCAGGGAGCCCTGCCTCGTGAGGTGCATGCCTGCGTGCGTGTTGTCCCTGAGTGAGTCTCTGATACTTTTCTTAATCCAGGAAATGATTCAGTTGCAGTATCGTCATATATTTTTCGTGTCTGCGTGTGGCTCCAGTTACACAAATAAGTTAATTTTAGTCTGTATTCTAAGCATTCCAGCTTCTTAGGGCTTCGTTCTCCACTTTGTGTGGTAGATGAAAGAGCTTTTCGTAAAATGTAAAGTGCTCCAGAAATGCACTCGCATAAAAATAGAGGAGAGGCAAGCCAGCAATGTTGCAATGCCTTCTTCCACTTAACTCAGTTTTTCATTGTCTGAAAATTCAGTTGGTACCAGCATAGGGAATCTGTAACATGGAATTTAATAGTGTACTAGTAACTACCGTGTAACCATTTTATACGTGAGGAATCGAGGCTCAAAAAGGCCAAGTGGCTTGTCAGCAATCGCGCAGCTGATTAAGAGCACAGGAACACAGATCCTTTCACTCCCATGGTGTCCTTCCCTCCCTGCATTCCCGTAGTGGACATATATCATTTTCTCTGTCCAGCATTCATTCCTTTGGGACATAAGTCCTCTATTTCCTGTGGTTTTATTTAGGCTCAAAACGGTTGTGTCCTATTCCTCTGGCAATGGTGGTCCAAAGGGTGGGCATTTTAACCCACCATTGATTCTTTAAGCAGAATCAATTAGAGTCTTTCCCTGGAACTGGTATATGAATACCAAGGGAGAAATTTTGCGTTCTGCTGGTGTTGCTAAATTGGGATGTCATAGTTGGTAGCTGCCAGCAACAGTCTTCCCAAGCATATGAAAGAAGCTCTTTTCTTGGGGGGGGGGGTGTATGTGTGAGGAGCTCTTTTGAAGTAGGAAAGACTGGGACTAATAAGAAGGAGCAAACAGAAATGAGAGGTTTAGAGCACAAACCCTAGCAACTTTGTTGCAACCTGGGGCCTAGCTGTGTCGGTGGCCAGTACAAACTCCTGGATTTCCCTGTTAAGTGAGCCAACAAATTCATTTTTTTGCTTAAGCTAGCATGAATTGAGTTCCTGTCACTTGTCTCCAAAGAGAGGCCTGTCTAATAAGTTTGGCACAGTATTATTTATTTATCCCTCAGAAAATAATGGAAGTTGGGTGCTTGCCACAACTATCACTTCTTAAGTATGCTAGTTCCCATGAGTCATACCAAGTGTGAGTTCCATGGATGTGGATAGACAAAAGAAAATAGAATTCTTCTTCAATATTATTGTATGATAAACAGGACACAATTCGACAAACCCAAATTAGAAGTTGGACAGGTAACATTTAACTTTGGAACATTGTGATGGTCTGTATCATGAAGAAGATAAGTCTGAGATTTTTGAGATGAGATTATTAGGAAGTTTTTAGTGAAATGGTAAAGAAGGACCAATAACAACAACAGTTGACTCTGAACAACATGAGGGTTGAGACTGCCGACCCCCCCACCCGCTCACCCCCACCTGGTGCCCCTCAAAGTAAAAAAATCCATGTGTAACTTTTGACTTCCTGAAAACTACAAATTGCCTAGGAAGCCTTACCTATAACATAAACAGTTGATTAACACGTATTTTGTATGTTACGTTATCATATAGTGTATTCTTACAATAAAGTAAGCTAGAGAAAGAACAGGTTATTAAGAAAATCATAAGGAAGAGAAAATTTATGATACTGTACGTATCTTTATGGATAAAAAATCTGCTCATAAGTGGACCCATGCAGTTCAAACTCGTATTGTTCAAGGGTCAACTGTCTTCTACTGCTTAAAGCTAAAGGATAGGAAGGCGAGCAGTCAGTTTTAAGGAGGTAGTGAGGACAGGACATTGAATTGCAAGGAACAGGGGCATTTAGAATCACAGAATCTTAGAGACATAAGGAGTCCCTGACAGATCATTCTTCTTCCTCCTGAACAATTCTGGTGATGGACAGCTAGCTAGGTCACCAAGCAAAAGGTGGTCAGCGGTCCAAGGAGAGTGGGAAAGAATGGTCCTTCACATCCTTTGTCAACTATTCTAAGGGTCTGGGGATAAAACTGTGGAGGCCCTGTGTGCATTCCTTGGGAACTCAGCAGGGAGACTGGGTCTGGTCTGATACTGCTGTCATGAGAAGAAGAAAAAAAAGAATAAAATTAAAATTTAAATGTATACAATACCAATCCCTTGCCATTCCTTGACTTCCAGGGGAAGGATTCTTGGCTGGCTCAGTCAGCTGCTAGGTCTTTGACAAAGTTAAGAGACAGAAGTCGGGAGGGGAGGAGGCTTATTTCTCCACTTGAGGAGGAAGGAGAGAGAGGGGAAGTGGTAATAAGGAAGCAAAGAGAACAACGTTGAGGACAGTGCAAGAGAGGAAGAGAAGGGGAGAGAAACAGCTGCTGGTGAGAGGTAGGGAACAGAAATTCGAAAAGAGGATTTCTGGAAGCTTTGTCGTGTGTGGTGAGATGAAATTCTTCGTTGGATTCCACCTAAAGAGAATCTCAGTGAAGACTTGCATTATTTTCAAGGCATTTTTGAATTGAATTAGTTTTTCTCCTGGCTGTGTCACCTGGATTTCACAGGTCTGCCATCAACATTTTGTAACTCCTCCAGCTAACTGAAGGTGCTATAGCATCTCACCTCCTGCACCTTTTCCTGAAACATAGAAGAAATCAGAGCGACAATAATACCTTCCATTTATCAAGTGATGGATTAGCATACTGGCAATGGTGCCAGTGGTTGCTAAAGTAAATGATAGTAATGATTTCCAGTCATTTTGGCTCCTAGTATTCATGTCAAAGAGGCCTGGCAGATAATTGGCTAGTGTATTTCAAAGATCCTCTTGATTGTTTAGATCAGGAGGTAAGCCATGAAGAAAGAATAGAAATATGCAAGATATAACAACCTAGAGTGGTCTGGGCATGGATAGAAACCTGCTTCTTGTGTATGGCAGATTTCACTCCCATGTTTGGGTGCTAAATGACTGAAAACCCAGTTGCTAGCCATTTCTCTTGCCCTCAGGAATCACTGCAAGCTTGTTGGGGTAATCTGAGATGCAATCAATTATATTGTCAGAAGGAGAAGTTTGAGATTTGGTGATTCAACAGTTTATGAGAAGATTATGAGACTGGACATGTCTAAAACAAGTATGAGAGGGGCACCCGGGTGGCTCAGTTGGTTGGGTGTCCCCTCATAGTTTTGGCTCAGATTGTGATCTCTGGGTGGTGGGATCGAACCCCGCATCAGGCTCCATGCCGAGTGCAGAGTCTGCTTGAGATTCCGTCTCCTTCTGTCCCTCCCTCTGCTCTTGCTCTCTCTCAAATAAATACATTACTTTAAAAACTATTTTAAAAAGGAATACAACAAGTATGAGGAAATCAGAGTGTTACCAGGTGGATAATGCAAAAAGGAAATTGAACAGGATTTTATAAATGCACATGATTTCTACTCCCAATGTATTATAAGGATTATTAATGCAGAATGTGGCCTAAAGCTAGCTGAATTGTAGGTTAAGAAAATCTGTGTGGAACTGCACAATTGAAGTAGGATTAAGAGGAAGTGTTTGATTGACTTTCTTCAAAAAGCCAAAGATCAGGAAGTCCTATTCTTTTCATACAAATTAATTTAGGCCGGTCTATGAAAAGAGAAAGTTTTGTCAGTAAATGATTTGAACTTGGAAAAATTAACTTTGGAAGGAGAATCTAAGTTTCAGGCCTTGCAATCTATACTGAAACACAAGAGAGAATTAACAATGTGTATCAATCCCTTTTTGCTTCTAGCATCTTATAAACTGGTCTTGTGAAGTTGAATATCCTACTGGATGTTGATGGAGGCCAATCTATGAGAGATGTAAGAAATTGTGCTGACTGCAAATACAATAAGATGTTTGGTACAAATAAGGAATATTGTCTGATGTTCATTTCGCAAGAGCCAGAAATTGTCATAAAATAATTGGCAGCATTTAAAATGCCTTTAGAAGCGGACTTTTGGGCCTCTTGTTTGATTGGCTTATGGGTTTATGGGGTTTTAAAATATCTTTTCATTTTGTTTGTCAAAAAGTTATTCAGTTGATCAACCCCACATCCTGGGCAGTGGTTAGTTAGCTCAGTACTGGTGTGGCGCTGTGGAAACTGTCAGCATCTTCCAGTGTTTATGGGGTGCCATTCCATGGTATATAGAGTAGTACAAATCATCCTGTGCCCATTGTGTTTCACATGTCAAGAACTATGGTACTCTTGCATGATCATTTCTCCCTGTAGGAGATATATAGGGTCCGGGCCATTCTTGGTGATCTGGGTGGTCTGGATTGTGGCAGGCAAATCTGCCTTGGGCAGGAGTTTGGTCCTATAGAATAAAGAAGAAGGGCTGAATCCTTATTGAGGCTAATGAACAAAATGGAATATAGTTGAGAGGATGAAGTTTAAGAACTTGACAAAAATGAAACTCTGGTAAGTTCACTAGAAAAATGGCCAGCAGCCCCTTCACTAGGGGTCTGGGAGGGTCTTTCTGCCATGGGAGGGAAAGTAAGACTAGAAGCCCTAAGGGTGAAGTTACATGAAAAAACATAGGGCAGGAAAGTCATTATCATTGTTGATTGGAACCCAAGAAAATGAAATAGAGGATGGCATGGGTGGGCATTCACAGTGTCTACTTTTCTGGCAATTCTTTGCTTGAGGCTGGTTGTCTTGCCTTTGCTTGATCTTTCTCCTCTCTCTTTGGATAGTCTCCAATCTGTTTTTAAGGTAACTTTTGTAATCTAGGGGGTGAGGTGATTTTAGGTTACCGCAACCCCAATGTATAACCAGGTCCTCTTTACTTTCACAGTCTAATGTTTCCTGTCCTTTCCCACCATGTTTAGTGTTGCTTATCCCTTAAATAGCTCTGCTGTCTCTCCTATGGTTGGGAAAAGCTGGCTGCTTCAGCCCATTTTAAGGACTTTCTATGAGAAGATTGTTATTACAGAGGTTATAATGTGGAAGCCTAATGGAGGAGGCCTCTGTTAGAATTTAGTGTTTTTTAATTTTTATTTTAAAAAAGATTTATTTATCCATTCATGAGAGATACAAAGAGGGTAGAGACATAGGCAGAGGGAGAAGCAGGCTCCCAAGGGGAAGTCTGATGAGGGACTTGATCCCAGGACCCTGAGACCACGACCTGAGCCGAAGGCAGATGCTCAACCACTGAGCCACCCAGGCGCCCTAGAACTTAGTGTTTAATAGTATTTGTTGAGTTGAGCTGAACTGGTATTTTTACCACGTGGTATTTTCCTGTACCTGGTATGCTTCAGAGTGAGAACCGTGTCTAGATAGTCTTAAGCCTGTGGAGAAATTTTTTCCTTGGACTTGCACTCCTCTGGTCTCAGTTACTTAGCATCTCCCCTGGGGTGCAATGTAGGATGAAGCTGGAGTTGGTCCACCCTCAAAAAGGTACTGTTCTGGATTTTATCTTCCTGCTCTGAACAGTGAGATAAACATACTTTTAATCCCCATTTTTAATGCACTCACTAGAAAGCAGACAGGGCTGTTCCAGAATGGATTTCCTGTGTCATAGAAATCACAGAAGCATAAAAGGAAAAACCAGATGTGCAGAGAGAGCCTGCCTGGGCTTACACATTCTTTCATACCCAGAGTCATAGGGCTTTATGGTCCACGTTCCCAAAGCCAGCTCATTTTTCCTCCCTTTTGATTATGTACTCTTGCTCATATTCACCAACTTTTAGAGCTGGGAGGAAGTAGGCACAGTTCTGGGTATTTATGCAGTGGAGTGTATCCGTGGGTATCTTCACACATGTGAGGACTCGTTTGCTTGAAATTGTGGCCATGCAGATCTGAGCAAGCTGTTCCAGGGATACCCTTAAGCTTTGAACAACCTACTTGCAACCTATCAATCCTTTCTCTTTAATGAAATGCAAAGCCCATCTTCTCCAGGAAAGCTTTACAGATTGAATAGATCAGAGACAGGACACATTTGCCTCAGGCATACCCAAACACTACCTTCTCTTTGGAGTTTCTGAGTCTTGTGCCTTTTAGAATGAACATGCTTAAAATAGGTGCTGGGCCTGTTTTTGTCCATGAGGATATATTGTGCTTTTTCTCAATCAAAAGAAAACCATAAAGTATGTTACAAAAACAGCAGTATTATCCTTTTTGTTTGACTCCATAGCCTGGTTTGAGGTTGTGATATGGAAGCTGTGTTTAGAACTGTGTATCGTAGAGGTAGTAGAACTCCCTAGTGTAAGTGGATGAGAAGCAGGTGGCAAACAATTGGGCAGCTGGGATCTTGGTGCCCCACCGTAGGACATTTAAATTCTGGAGGGATTAGTTGGGGCTAAAGCAGTGGATAAGGAGGGACATGGTTCAGGAGTAACTTTTTGGTAGTCTAATCAGACCCTGAATTCATGATTATTTCTTGAATGTCTGTTATATGCTAGACACTATTCTAGAAGGTGGGGATACAGCAGTAAACAAAATATAGTCTCTCCTATCCTTAAGCCTATAGTTGAGTGGATAGAAACAGGCTGTCAGGTGATGATAAGTGCTAGAAAGAAAACTAAAGCAGGGCCAAGGGATGGTTGGGTGGTGCTATTTTTTTTTTTATTTATTTATGATAGTCACACAGAATGAGAGAGAGAGGCAGAGACATAGGCAGAGGGAGAAGCAGGCTCCATGCACCGGGAGCCCGACGTGGGATTCGATCCCGGGTCTCCAGGATCGCGCCCTGGGCCAAAGGCAGGCGCTAAACCGCTGCGCCGCCCAGGGATCCCGGGTGGTGCTATTTTAGATAGGTTAGCTAGAGACTGCCTTTCTCAAAAGGGTACATTTGAACAGGGACCTGAATCAACTGATGGAGCAATCATATGGATATCTGGAGGTAGATCATTCCAAACTAAAAGAATAGCCTTGGAAAGGTTGATTTGGAAGTGGGTCTAAGAACAGCAAGGAAGCCAATGTGGCTGGCACTGAGTGAGCCAGGGAAGAGTGGTGGGCAGTGAGGCCAGAGAGTTGACTGGGGGCAAGACTAGGTAGGACCTTGTAGTGAGTGAGGTAGGTAGCCATTGAAGATTTTGAGCAGAATAGTGATATCATCTGACTTAGGTTTTAAAAGGATCACTCTGCCTCCCATGGTGTTGGATAAGGAGGTAACAGAAAAAGCAGGGAGAGCAGTTAGGAGTCCAGGTCAGGGAGGTAGTGGTCTGGCTGGGGAAGTAGTGCTGGAAATTGGAGGGGAGGGGGGAGCACATAGCCAGATTCTGGATATATTTCATAGATAGAACCAACAGGATTTTCTGGAGGATTGGATGTGGAGTGTGAGAAAAAGTAAGGAGTTAAGGATGACTCCAAGTTTTTGCTTGTTTGTTTCCCGAGCGACCACAAAAACGGAATTGGCATTTACTGAGGTGAGGAGAAGGAGATTTTTGGAGGGAAATCAGAAGTCTGGTTTCAGACATGGTACATTTGAGATCTTATTAGACATCCAAGTGGAGATGTCAAGTAGGTAATTAATTGGTGACAGGAATCTGGAGCTCAGGAGGCTGGGTTAGGTATAAAATTAGGTTCTGGTGGGGAGTGGAACCTGAGGACTCCATTCATTTCATAGGCCCCATCCTCTTCTAAATAAGTGGTTGGAAAGTCTTCACCAGCCCTGGAATCTACAGAGCATCTGAGGCATGCTTTGAACCAGGGATTGCCCAGACCATGAATAGAATGGCTCCCATCAGTCCCCTAGTCCAACCAGCAATTCATTATTAATCAATGTTTAGTAAGTACCTACCACGTGCCAGGCACTGTGCCAAATGTTGGGTATTCAATGGAGAACAAGATCTGCTCCTTGTCCACATAGAATGTTGAGTCTCATAGGGGATTAGGACAAGAGAAAGGAGATCTCAGTGCAGTGTAATGGGGGTAAGTACAGGGTGCTATTGGACACAAAGGAGAGGCACCTAATCCAGTCTTGGAGGCTCGAGAAAGTGCTATCTAAACTGATGCCTGAGGAATGAGTAGGAATAGCCAGGTAAAGAGGTGAGAGAATGCGGTGAAGAGTGTTCTAGGCAGAGAAAAGAGCAAGTATCAAGTAAAGAAAAAGTCTGTTCAAGCAGAGGACAAAAGTTCTATGTAGCATGTCTGGAGTACAGAGTGAAGGGGGTAGAAACAGAGAGGCAGGCAGTGACTGGAGAAGTAATTAGGAGCCACACCATGAAGGATCTTAATGAGCATTGCTGGGACTTTATTATAAAAGCTATGGGAAGCCTTTGAGGAGTTTCAAGCTGAGTAGGGAGCCAAGGCTGGAAGTAGTTACATCAGGGAATTGGGGATGGTGGTAATCTTAGACTCATACTGCCCTAAAAATCACCTGTAAATGTGTCCATATAATAAGAGGCAGAGGGACGGCTGAGTGGCTCAGCGTCTACCTTCGGCTCAGGGTGTGATCCTGGGGTCCTGGGATTGAATCCCACATCGGGCTAGCCACAGGAAGCCTCCTTCTCCCTCTGCCTATGTCTCTGTCTCTCTCTCTCTGTGTCTCTCATGAATAAATTAAAAAAAATAAAAAAAATATCTTAAAAAAAAAGAGAGAGACAGAGCTTGGGTCTGCTTTGCTTAACTTCAGCTAATGGGAAATGCTCTCCAAGAAGCTAAAAACTTTTATGAAAAGAGGTAGAAGATGCCTGCATTGTAATAGGGGGCTACAGTATGGGAAGAAGCAAGGTGAAGGGCAGTTCTAGGACAGCCTCCACGAAGGGCAAGCTCTAGTAATGGGAGAGCCAAGACTGCAAACCAGCAAGTTAAAGTCTTTCTACGATTTGCTTTGTGTAACGTGTGTGTTATTCGATGTGTCTTTAGAACAGGGCCTGGATTCTTTATGAGGGTGCTAAGTGCTGGGTGTGTGTTTGGTAATGGCTGCTTGTGATGGGAAGTTTTCTCTGAGCCTGTGTTAATGTGCAAGACTCTGGAATGCATACTGTGCAAGTATATACCTGCAGTGGAAAGGGGTATGTGTGAAGTACACACTGAGAGAGAGAGAGAGGGAGAGAGAAAGAGAGAGAGAGAGAGAGCGCATACGCCTTTTGCTGGCCTGTGTTCACAAAAGTCTCAAACAGCATAAGCAATGAGTTCTGTTCAAACTTAGAGATTTTTTTGGTTCACTCTCTACACAGCAGGAACTCACATATTTGTCAAATGAATGATTGTTTCCGTTTTATTAAAGTTCAATCATTTGGGGGAAATAGAGAGGTTTGGTTACAAGTTTGAACTAGATGTTTTAAGAAAAATAAACTCATAGCCCAGCACCAACTCCATTTGCAAAACCTAGCAGTTTAAGCACTGTAAAGGAGTTTATATACTAGTTGGAGTCCTACGCCATGTAAAAAGCCTTCTTGATTTTGTATTCAGTAAACATTTACCGAACACCTCAGCCACATAGGCAGTGCGGGGCTGTTGCTGCTGAACTCACTTCCCTCTCCTCTGGGCCGCCTTAGTCTGGGTGCAGCAATTAAAGCTTAATTATATGCTCTCTTGTATTGTTCCTTAATTGTTCCATGTGTATGAATCCACTTTCAACTACGCTGTATGTTCCTTGGGGGCAGGGACTATATTACAAACTTCAGGATAGGTGAGGAACTTAGCAGAGAGGTGAACATACAGTGAATAAACACCCACCGTTTAGGGAAAAGGGAAGAAAGAACATAAAACCATTTATAAGCCACAGTAATACATAATATATAAAATACCTTAATAATAAGGGAGCATACATTATTGTCAATTAACTATAAAATACTCCTTTAATAATATTTTTTTAATTTTTTTTATTTATGATAGTCACAGAGAGAGAGAGAGAGAGAGGCAGAGACACAGGCAGAGGGAGAAGCAGGCTCCATGCACCGGGAGCCCTACGTGGGACTCGATCCCTGGTCTCCAGGATCGCGCCCTGGGCCAAAGGCAGGCGCCAAACCGCTGCGCCACCCAGGGATCCCTCCTTTAATAATAAAATATAAAATTTGAATCTGCATTTTCACGTTAAGGAAAGGCTTTGTACATTGGTAGAATTGCTGTGATCCCCACAGTGGTTTCATTCTTGTTCTATTTAATGCAAAGCAAGAATGTTTCCTTGAGGATGAGAGTTGAAAGGTAGAAGTCTTTGGTGGACTATCTGATAGCAGAATTATCCTATAGCAGGATTTCTCAACAGCGGCACCACTAACATTTTAGGCCAGGTAATTTCTTGTGTGGGGCTGTCCTGCCCATTGCAGGATGTTTAGCAGCATAGTTGGCCTATACCTATTAGATGCTAGTACAATCCTCCCCTCCTCTGTGCACCCCCCCCCCATCGCCCAAACATTTCTAATGTTTCCTGGGGGCAAACTCATCCCCAGTTGAAAACATATGTCCTATAAGGATTTGGTTCTATTTAGATATTTTTCTTATGTAACTAATGGTGAGAGAAGGGGGAAAGGAAATAATATTTATTGCTTATTTGGTATGAGCTAGGCACTATACCTGTTTCCTATTTCATCTTACAGATAAAGAAGCTGAGGTTCAGAGAGATAAAAATCTGCTGAAGATCATAAAGATAAAGCAGTAAAATCAGGATTGCAAACCAGGCTTGTCTGACTGCAAAGTTTAGTCCTTGCCAGCACACACCCCACTGCCTCTCTGCAAGAAAAACAGCATACCTCAAGTTGAAGAAGTGCAACAAGTATGTCCAAAAAGATCTAAAACTTTTCTTTGGAGGGGGAGGGGAATCATTTCTTCCATTCCTTACATTTACTTGATTATAAATGTATGTCACCCATACCTATAGACACTCGGGGCCCCTCACTACCGTTTTGACTCTGTGGTCTTATCTCTGAAAAACATAGAGCAACACAATGGAACAGCTTCAATTCTCCTTGTTACAAATTACACAAAAGCCAGAGCCTAACGGTGCCAGAAGCAACTGGTATCGTTTACATAAGGGCCGAAAGCTAATAGTTAACTTTCTTTCATTTAATTCCAGAAAGAGTAAATAACGCCTCACTTTACAGCTGGGAACGGGTAAAATCGAGTAAAATGTCATAAAATGGAGAAGAAAACATTGACCCCGGAGGAAAATGGAAAGACCGGCTCCCAGGCTCCCTCCTCTAAGGCGCTTTCGCTCGCGCCCGCGGCGGGCGCCGGCAGCGCGGCCTGGGTCTCTGCGGTCCCCGGCGGCGCCCGGAGCTCTCCGGCTTCCTTCCCGCCCCGGGGCGAGCTCGGCCTCTCCGGGAGAAGCCCATCCCGGAGCCAGGCCTGGAAAAACAACAGCAAGAAACTTTGGCTCGGGTTTGCGGTTCAGTGAAAAAAAGCAAACACTCAAGTTTGGTTTGGGGCTGCAGCCGCCGGTTCCGATCCGGGGGCGGGGGCGGGGGTGGGGGTGGGAGGGGGGTGTCACGACTCGGTCAGGTTCAAGTGCGCATGTGCTTGAGGAGTCGCTGGGGCACTTATTGAGCGCCCACTGTCTACGGGAGGCGGGGGGTGGGGTGTGTGTGTGTGTGTGTGCGGGGAGGGCGCGCGCGGCCGGGGAAGGGGGAGGGGAGGGGAGGGGAGGGGAGGGGAGGGGAGGGGAGGGGAGGGGACGGGGCGCGCAGGCCGCGTGCGCGCGCGGCGCCTGGGGCTGGGGCTGGGGAGGGGGGCGGGGGGCGGGCGGCGGGCGCTGGGGGGGTGTGTCCCCGAGCCTCGCTCGCTCGCTCGCTCGCTCGCTCGCTGGCTGGCGCGCTCCGCCGCTCCCTTCCCGGGCGGGGAATCCGGGCCGGGTTGTGGCCGCGGCCGCGTACGTGAGCGCAGTGTCCCGGAGAGGGAGGGCAGGCCGGCCAGGTGGGCGCGAACGGAGCCTCGGCGGGCGGGCGGGCGGGCGGCCGGAGCGGAGCGGAGCGGAGCGGAGCGGGGCGGCGGGCCGCGCCGGGTGGGCGCGCAGGGGCCGCGGCCGCTGCAGCCCGAGCCAGGCCGAGCTGTCCGAGCGGGCGCTGCCCGGCCCGCGCTGCTGCGCGTGGCGGGGCGAGGTGAGCTGCGCGGGGACCTCGCGGCGCTGCAGCGCGGGGACGGGGGCGGCCCGGGAACTTCCCACGCTCCGCGCGCCTGGGGGGCCGGGCCGGCGGCCGGAGGGCCCGGGGGGCGGGCGCCGGGGGGCAGCGGCCGGCGGGGCGCGGGGGCGCTGCGGCAGCGCCGGTGCCCGCGCGGGCGGGGTGGGGGGTGGCCGCCCGCTCCGCCGTGCGCCGCCTTGTTTATCTCGGCCGCCGCGGGCGCTCGCGCAGGCACCCCCTCCCCAACTTTGAGCGGCCGTCCGGAGTCGCCTCTCCGACGGGACCGACCTGCCCCCTCCCTGACCCTTTCCGGCTGGGCCGCCAGCCCAGCCCTCGCGGCGCCCCGCGCGTCCCTGCCCGCTCCTCCGAGCGAGTGCCGGGCTCGGGACGCGCGGCGCGACACACCCTCCACCTCGGGGGCCGCCCCCCGCCCCTCTGCCCCCTTTTGTGCACCCCCACTTCCTTCCAGGCGGTGTAACCCTGTCTCTCCTCGCCGCAGGGGGGGGGGACGGAGGGGGGCCCTCCTTGGAACTGGTGCTGTGGGCCTGTGGGTGCTCGGGTGGGGGCCTGGACTGGGAGTTTGTCATGTGCAAACAATTTCAAAGGCAGAATTTTCCTCCCTGTCTTGGAGTTAAGGGTTCAGCGCCTTCACTTTAGGATTGACTCAGAAATCTAAAGAAGCCCACCTGCCCGGCGGTGGGGGTGCCACTGCCTCCTTGAGGTCAGGCAGTCCTGGGCAGCTGTCGGTGGCTTTGCCACATTCCCACCAGGCAGGCGTTTTTCGTGATGTCAGGCCGCCGGCTGCAGGGTTACCTACAGGCCACCACTGTCTTCTTTACACTCCTTCTATTAAAGTGTCTCTGGTGCAGTTTGCCTGAAAGTGAGTGATCAACAGGTATTGAAGCCTTTTTTTTTCTTGACACCCTCCTGAGGTGTTGTGTAAACAGAGGTTCTGGGTCTCAAGGAATTTGAAACACAGGGAAACAGCAATTAAGTTCAACTCCACAGGTACTTTTGAGGGGCTGCTGTGTTCTCAGGACTGTGCCAGGCTCTTAGGGAGAGATGATAGGAGGCACACAAGAAATCTAAGGCCTCAGAAATCCTACTGACCAGGTGGAAGTGATTTGAGAGCTCAAGTTCAAATTAATGTGCTGTGGCTGCCTAAATTACTGTAAATGCTGGGGGTGGGGAGGTGGGAGGAAGAATATCAAAGGAAAGGTTAGAGTTGGGGAATGGATTTAGGGTACTAAGTTATGAAATAAAGTTAGGCACTTGGAGAATATATTACCCACTGGCCAAGGCCCAAAGGCAAGAGAGGGAGAGAAGTAACAGGTGCCAGAGGTTGCAGAGATATTGCCCTAGGAGAATAGGTTCAAACAGTTATTTCAGTGAGGGAGGATACAAAAGATACATGAGATGATTCCTTCCAGGGTTTATAATCTCATGGAGAAGACAAATCCTTGAGCACCTGAAAGAAGACCTTGAGATAAGGCACAGGGGCACCTGGGTGGCTCAGTTGGTTGAGTGTCCGCCTTCAGCTCAGGTCATGATCCCTGGGTCCTGGGATCGAGCCCCATGTTGGGCTCCCTGCTCAGCACGGAGCCTGCTTCTCCCTCTGCCTTTCTCTCTCAAAAAAAAAAATAATAATAAAGATGAAACACAATTAGCTGTCAAAGTATGAGGTATAGAAGAGGTGCTGTTGGGATCCCTGGGTGGCGCAGTGGTTTAGCGCCTGCCTTTGGCCCAGGGCGCGATCCTGGAGACCCGGAATCGAATCCCACGTCGGGCTCCCGGTGCATGGAGCCTGCTTCTCCCTCTGCCTATGTCTGTCTCTCTCTCTCTCTCTCTCTCTCTCTCTCTCTCTCTATCATAAATAAAAATAAAAATTAAAAAAAAAAAGAAGAGGTGCTGTTGGAGCTCGGAGAAGAGTGCTATGCACAGGAATCACTAGAAATGTATTCCTGAGGATGAGACCCTCGAGATGGGTCCTGAGGTGCGATTGACCATGGCCTTCCTGAGAGACAGGAGATGGGCTTGGCCAGACGAGGGAACGTTTCCTGAGCAGGAGATAAAGATGCAGAGGAACAATGGTTAAGATTGTGAAAGTCCTAGAAAGCCAGACTGGGGAATTGCACTTTACCCTGTGTGTACTGGGGGGACATTAAAGATTTTTGAGCCAGAGAGTGACGTAATAAAAGGGTATTTGGAAAGGTTTTTAAAAGTAATGTTCAGAGACAAATCGGTAGACAGTTATAGTTGTAGAGTGCTCAGAGTTTGGACTGGGATAACTGGAAATGGGAAAGAGGGTGGATTTTAGAAGCATTACTGTTGAAATAATCTGTTGACAGGGGCAGGGTGAAGGAAGGGGATGAATGGAAATTAATTCTTTGTGGAAATTGATTACACGCCAGAGCCTTGGAACTGCTGTAGTTGGTAACTCGAGAAATCGGAAATGTGTATTTTGGAGAGAAGCAATTGACAGGCTGCAGAGGTTTCTTGTATTTGCCAAGACGTCCAAACATAGGTGTCTTGCAAGCAACTGAAGCTCTGCGATTGGTGGGAAACCAGGCTGCCAAAGCCAGGAGAGGGAAGACACGTTGAGTGGGATGTTGTCTTGGTCGTAGGTCATAGGTCCCAGCAGTAGAGGATGCTAGTGAGTGGGACTGAGGGTCTGAATTGGAAACGTATGTTCTGATTGTCATTCAGATGACATTGCTTGGTCCTGAAGTTGGCAAAGTAACTTGGGATTGGAGATTGGAGGGAAGAATGGAATTTGCTAAACACAAAAATTATTGGGCTTTGAAACCGGTTGAATTATGCTCTCCACTGAGACCTTCAGGCTAGTCCCGGTGTCCCTTCCTAGGGGTGTTTGGGAGGGTGATGGTGTGGGTGTGGGGAAGCCACAAGACAGGGGAGCTGCACAGTGACCAGCAAGGGTACTGCCCTTCCCAGGGCCAGATCTGTCCTAACCCGTGCCATTGCCAGTTCTCAGGAACAGAGCGACCTGCAGCGGGGGAGCTGGTGCCGGTTTTTTCCTGAGCTCTGAATTCCGCTTTCTTGTTGCAAGGGTGATTTAGGGTGATTTGCTGAGCAAATTCCCCAAGCCTCAACTTGCAACATCTGAGGGCTGGCGAATTTGAAGGATGATTGCAAAAAGTTGCAGAATGGAGTGGAGAACGTACTTACAGTCCTTGAGCCTCCTTGTTTCTCTGAGACGCAGGATCAGTGAACTAGCGGGGGAAAGCTGCCTTGCGTGGGCAGAGGCGGCCGTCAGATATTTTTCCTTTATAGGGAATATATGATTGTCAAAAAAATTTCACGGAGCGTTGGTTGAGCTAATTTACTCTTCAAACAGTAGTGTGTGTGTGTGTGTGTGTGTGTGTGTTTTGCACTGTTTTTTTTTTTTTTGTCTGTGACCTACATTAAGAAATAAAATTGACATCATGACCCAGGTACACGAAATCATGTATGTAAAAATCTAATTTAAGTTCTTGAAGTACTCCTTTCTTTTGCTTGGTGCAGTCTCCTTGGGTGCTTTTATTTTCTATTCTTTTATTTTTCATTTAAAAAAGCTCACTGTCTCCCAAGAAGTTGACTTAACCACTCGGTCACGGATATAACCCAGAGTTTGAAAAACACAGTTATGGAGAGTTTTCACATCTAGTAAATGTTTATTAAGCTGCTCATGTGCAGGGCTCCCCTTACCAGTGCTGTAAGTGGAAGGAAGCATGAGGAAGAGATTGAACATTTACAGGCTAGTTGGAGAGATAAGGTATACCGATGATTAAGGAGCAAGGCAAGATGATTAAATGCCAAAGGGAGAAATAAGCACCTGTCAGGTTCATAAGAGGGGGCAAGCAGCTTGGGCTGGAGTGGCTTGGGAAAACTTTTGGGGATAGAGAAGGAAGTCTGGGATGAACCCTCTGAGGTGTTGCATGGTGCCCTGCAGGTGTGTGTGTGTGTGTAGCCTGGACGAAGGCTTGGGGTTAGGATGAAATAGAGGGTTCTTGTTAGAGAGTGGGGAGAAGCCAGTCTGGAAAGGTTGGTTAGGATCAAAATATAGGGGTTGTAAACCAGAGACCCAGAGAACGTGTTCTACCTACAGAAGTGTTATAATTTGGAGAACACAAAGGTTTGAAAGAATTGGAACAATCCAGAAAACCTCTGGATTTGGGGCTCCGTTAAAGAATCAGATCAGGGATCCCTCGGTGGCGCAGCGGTTTGGCGCCTGCCTTTGGCCTAGGGCGCGATCCTGGAGACCCGGGATCGAGTCCCATGTCGGGCTCCCGGTTCATGGGGCCTGCTTCTCCCTCTGCCTATGTCTCTGCCTCTCTTTCTCTCTCTGTGACTATCATAAATAAATAAAAATAATAATAAAAAGAATCAGATCAGGCAGTGAGCAGTGGTGAACCCCTGTGGACAGGAGACAGGTCCTATGGTCGCCAGTTGTCATTGTGCCAGCATTCCCTGTTGCATGAGTGTGGTTGCTCTATATTTCTTGTTTAGTCCGGCAGGCCTTTGGGTTTGTGACCTGATCTTTCAAGAGACTTTAAATGCCAACCTAGGGAATTTGGGATGGCTGTCCTGGCTCTGAGTGGCCACTGGGGGATTTGGGTAGAGTGTGACATGATGGAATCTGAGATATTTGTGTGCAAGTAATTTGTTTTAGGCAAGCCAAAAGGCCAGCACTTTCTGAGTTACTGCTGGCTAGGACTTTGAAAGATTTTTCTGATGATTGGAATGGTACTAATTAGGGCTTTGGGCTGTGTTATGTATTGTGAGGCCAATTTCTAGTGACCTCAAGATTTCTCAAGCCCTCCCATTTTCTACTTCTGGCTGGCATCGGTAGATGGTGGCTCCTGGCATGTATCTTCTGAGAATGATGTTGGGGTAATAATTTGGGGAGATGTGAGTCACCACTGTCAAATGCCATATGACATTAGATTCTCAGGATCTTTGGTTGTATGAGTCAGTAGTAAAGGAAGAGCAAAGAGAGGGGCTCTGTCATTTCTTATTTCACTAGTCGTAAGAAACCCCCCAGGGGGTAGGCCTCTAGGGTTCAGAGATTTATAATCCAGGATTCAAAATGACCGCAGAATTATTGGTTTAAACCCAGGTGTTTGTGCAAATGACCCCTGGAAAACTAGGCTTATTTTAGGACCAGCTGAAGTGAGTAAATTCAGGGCTCTCTGGTCTAGAGACAGTTTGGTTTACCCTGGAAGTTCATAACCACCAGTGATTCTGAGCATTTCCCCAGGTGAGCTACAGGTTGCACAATCTGATTACTTAAACTGTTGCTGTTGTGACAGTAATAGAAGTCAGAGCTGAAGTGCTCTTTGGTTAAAAATGTGTGGTGGTAGGGTGTAAGGATAATCAAAAGTCAGCCTAACGGTATCAAATTGAATCCATTTCCTGTTTTATATGGTGGTTCTGTTACTAGAACAGAGGAATGAGGCAGTAGCTATGGTGCACTCTGGCTTTGGTAAAGTATTTAACAGTTTCTTAAGATGTGATGGTCCGTATTAAATAAGCGGTAGAATGTGGGCTGGGTGGTGTTATTAATTTGACAGTCATATGCAAAAACTGTTAACTAGTGGCACTGAGTCAACCTGGAATGGGGTCTGAAAATTAGTGTCGCAGGGTTCTATTTTTGGCCTTGAGCTACTCAACATCTTTTCCAGTGTTGTGGATCGTGATACAGAAGGTGTGTTTGTCAGCTTTGTTGATGGCACAGAGTTGGGACAGGTTGCTTATTTAGTTGATAGATCAGGGTTCACAGTCATCCAGAATGAAGGCCCAAATTAGAAAAGAAATTCTAAATAGGAAGTCTGATTTAGTTTTAAAAATTTGAATTGTTCGTACATTCTGGTAAGTTTATTTCACTTTTGGAGGTGGAGGTACAGCTAAGACCATATCCAAAATGTTAGATGATGATTATGCACAGAGATTATTCAGTTTTTTTTTTTTAACTGTTACTAAAGTGATAAGAAGTTAGAAATAGCCTAAACATCCAGTGATGTGACTGGGCTGAAAGTAATTTATAAGTGATTCTGATGGATATGTCATTATAATGGAATATTATGAAGCCATTAGAAATAATGTTTAGGGGGCACCTGGGTGGCGCAATGGATTAAGTGGGCAATTCTTGGTTTTGGCTGAGGTTGTGATCTCAGGGTTGTGAGATCAAGCCTGGTTTTGGGCTCTGCACTCAGTGGAGAGTCTCCTTGAGATTTTCTCTCCCTCTCCTTCGGCCCATCCCATTTACACACTCTGTCTCAAATCTTTAAAAAAAAAAAATTGTGTTTAGAAATAGCTTTAAAATAACATGGACAGGGCAGCCCGGGTGGCTCAGCGGTTTAGCGCCACCTTCAGCCCAGGGCCTGATCCTGGAGACCCGGGATTGAGTCCCATGTTGGGCTCCCTGCATGGAGCCTGCTTCTCCCTCTGCCTGTGCCTGTGCCTGCCTGCCTCTCTCTCTCTTTCTCTCTCTCTCTCTCTCTCTCAATCTCTCTCTCATGAATAAATAAAATCTTAAAAAAAAACATGGACAAATGTTTCTGTTAAAAGTTGAGGTGCATCTGCAATGTAATTTCAAATCTTAAAGAAACAAAGTGCCTAAGAAATGGCTGGAAGTAAATATCCTAATAATTCTAATACCAAAATACTAATACTGGATAGGGGGTGGAGTTGAATGACTTTTTTACATTTTAAATTTATTATTTGCTTTTTCTATGTGTATTTATAACACAGTGGGGAAAAACACTGTTATATATTTTTTAATGTATTTTTTTTTAGAGCAGTTTTGTGTTCACAGCAAAATTGAGAAGGTATAGAGATTTCCCATTTGTCTCCTGCCCCCACACATACATATCCTCCCTCACCGTCGACATTCCACCAGAGTGGTACATTTGCTGTGACTGATGAACCTATATTGACATGTCAAATCACCTAAAGACCATAGATTACATTAGGGCTTACTGTTGGTGTTGTACATTCTGTGAGTTTGGACAGATGTATAAATGGTGGACGTGTATCCACCATTAAGTATCCTACAGAGTACTTTTACTGCCCTGAAATCCTCCGTGGTTTGCCCATTTATCCTTCCCGCTCTCCAACCCTTGGCAACCACATTTACTTCTTACTGTGGACAGTTTTGCTTTTTCCAGGATGTCATATAGTGGGAATCATACAGCATATAGTTTTTTTCAGATTAGCTTCTTTTACTTAGTAACATGTGATTAAACTTCCTCCATGTCTTTTGATGGTTTGATAGCTCATTTCTTTATAGCACTGAAGAATATTCCATTGTCTGAATGTGCCAGTTTATCCACTTACCTACTGAAAGGGCACTTTAGTTGCTTCCAGGTTTTGGCACTTTTTATGAATAAAGCTGCTGTAAACATCTGCAGCTGCTGTAGGTTTTCATGTGGCCACAAGTGTTGAACTTGTTTGGATTAATACCAAGGAGTGTGATTGCCAGATCCTATGATAAGAGTATGTTTAGTTTTGTAAGGAACTTCCAAACTGTCTTCCAAAGTGACTGTATTGTTTTGTATTCCCACCAGCAGTGAATGAGATTTCGTATTGCTCCACATCCTCACCAGCATTTGGTGGTGTCATTGCTGTATTTTGGCCATTCTAATAGGTGTGTGGTGGTATCTCGTTTTAATTTGCATTTACCTAGTGACATGTGATGAAATCTTTTCATGTGCTTTTTTGGCATCTGTATATCTTCTTCGGTGAAGTGTCTGTTAAGGCCCATTTTGTAATCAAGTTATTGGTTTTCTTAATTGTTGAGTTTTAAGAGGTCTTTTTATATTATGGGTAACAGTCCTTTATCAGATGTGTCTTTTGCAAATATTTTTTCCCAGTCTGTGGCTTGTTTTTTTCACTCTCTTGAGTACTGCTGTTAAAACCCTGGGGGATCCCTGGGTGGCGCAGCGGTTTGGCGCCTGCCTTTGGCCCAGGGCGCGATCCTGGAGACCCGGGATCGAATCCCACATCGGGCTCCCGGTGCATGGAGCCTGCTTCTCCCTCTGCCTATGTCTCTGCCCCTCTCTTTCTCTCTGTGACTATCATAAATAAATAAAAATTAAAAACAAAACAAAACCCTGTCTTATTGTTTAAGGACAGCATAGAGTAAAGACAGATGATTTTAATTCAGTATCTTGAGTACCTACCTACTATATGTCAAGCACTGCAGTCACAAAATGAGACTCAGTCCCTGACCTGCAGTTGATAATCTAATTGAAAGGGGGAAGTCAGACAAGTGAATAGACATTGTCTTGTGAACTCACAAGTATACTGTAGTCCTGGTGGTACTCCAGGTATGCTGAAGAGGGGCAAATCATGTGGGAAAAAAAGTTTTGAGATTTTTCTATTGTTCATGGCTTAATGTGAGCTCTGAGTGGGATGTGGCTTTTAAAAAAATGAATCTAGTTCATAACTGGATGAGAAATTCATCCAGTCACAGGATGTATTTTAATGACTTCTACTGGTCATATGACATTTGGGCCATGAGGGGTTTGGGAAGGCATGATTTAAAGGAAACAAGAGGGCAGCCCCGGTGGCACAGTGGTTTGGCGCCGCCTGCAGCCTGGGGTGTGATCCTGGAGACCTGGGATCAAGTCCCGCGTGCGGCTCCCTGCGTGGAGCCTGCTTCTCTCCCTCTCCCTCTTCCTCTTCCTGTGTCTCTGCCTCTCTCTGTGTGTCAATAAATAAATAAAATCTTTAAAAAAAATAAAGGAAACAAGAACAAGCAAGGCTTTATCCTCAGGAGGGACCCTGGGATGATGTAGGATCAGGAATGACTGCAGTGAGTAGTGAGTATACTCATGTGGTCGATATACAATAGTGCTTTCATGTACTTTCATGGTTATCAGGTACAGGAAAGAGTAGATTTACCCATTTTTGGTCGTGGTGTTGGAATATGACCATTGGATAGAACAGTTGCTTTATCCTCTTTGTTTCAGGTCTCTCATCTGTAGAATGATTATACATTACAAGATCCCTTATCTGTAGAATGATTACACCAAAGTTTATGAGCTTTAAGTTTCCTTTTAACCCTAAATACTGAGAGATCAGACTTCAGGTCACTATTGAAAAAGGGTTTTTTAAGCTGGCAGAGCTGTCCAACAATGGAAATGTCTGCCTATGGAGTAGTGAGCGTCCCTTTGTTAGAGGTATTCAGTTGGGGCTGAATGCTATTGATTAGGGATGCTCTAGAAGAGAAGGACAGGAATTAGACTGACCTCCAAAGTCCTTTCCAGTTCTTAGTGTTCTTATGTGATTTGTCAAAGCTGAAAGATACTGTGGAATAGGGGTTATACTTCTAGTTGTGTAGTATTTGAGTCAACATCATCATGTGTCTTTTAAAAAAAAATGTTTATAAATGAGACCTCACACTTTTGAGAGACCCTTCTGGGGCCATTTTGGAAAGAATGAAGAGAACTGTTTCATGGTTGGTCAGGGTGGTGACCCCAGAGCTGCTGAAAACTTAATTTGGTCTTTCAGAGAAGCAAGAACGTGGGGGTGGGGTGGAAGTGGCAAATAATAAAATAGATTAACATGTAGAAGACCAGTGTGTTTATTGGGTGGTTTTACTCAACATAATGAATGAATGAAGATGGAGCCCTTTAATTGAATAATGGACACTTGGCTTGGCTATGGAGGACCTGGGAGTGCCCTTGATCATCTCCTTCCTATTTCATTTCCCACATCGCAGATTTATATCACTAGGTATAGCACATTAAAAACTATCCTGACGCCAGGGATAAGACTGAACCTCGTGATGGCTTTCTCAGTTTAGGGACAAAGAATTTCAAGGGACAAATTGAAAGAAACTTGAGTGGGATTTTCCAGGAGTGCATATATTTGTTTCATATCAGACAATAAGTTTGTGGTTCCAGTTAAAAATGTTTACTTTTTCAATTTATTAATAGCTTACACATAGAAAATAAAATTTCTCTTTCTGTAAAATTTGCTTTAGTTTAATTTTGCCTAAACTTTACTTAAATATATGGCCTATTTAGAATCTACTCTGATTATTTAACATTTTTAGATATTTTTGGATTACTTTTTGTTGGCAGGCAAGGGGGCAGTGCTAGGGCTAAATAGCCCCTTGCAAAAGTTTCTTAGCTCTGTAGACAGAACGAAGGTTTATCTCATCTTTGGAGAATATCACAAGATGATTTCCATGTCCATGTGATCCAGCCTCACATTTTGGCACTTGAAAAATCAGTATTTGGCAAGAAAGTGCTCTCTTTACATGGAGTAAAGCAGTTTGGGGGTTCATGAAGTAGGAAACAAGGGTTTTAGATGTATATAAAAATACAGGTTGAACTTGGTTATTTAGAACTAAAGTTGGAGATGTTTGTGCATTTAATGATACAGGGCCTGGGTCTCCTTTATCTCAGTATCACTTGGGCCTCACAGAGTATGGTGCATCATCTGGGCTTGTTGACTTGCTTTGAACTGGTTCCTTAGGCCATGTATCATAGGTATGGGAAACACTTAGACTCTCATATGCCTTTTTTTTTTTTTTAAAGCAAAGTATGATAAGAAATAACCGTTCACAGCCTTTTTTGTCCTTTGAGTATAGGGAAGCCATAAAACTCTTTTAGTAAAAACAACCACTTCCAGTGGCTGTTTTTTTCAAAGTGCTGGTGGAATGAAAAACTCCCTCTCCTCTTTCTATTTTTCTTCTGCTGAAAATGAATTGCTCTTGGTGTGCCGTTCTTAAATTCATGTGTCCTCTATCCATTTTAATCTTGTTATCTATTTTTATGGTGACTGTCGCCATGGTACTCGAGCTCTTTACATAGCACAACAGAGATTTCAGATGTCTGATAGGACAGCTCAAAGTTCTGCTGCAGCCAGCAGAGAAACAGTGTTTGAGTAGCTTTCTTTTTTTTTTTTTTTAATTGAAGTATAATTTGCATACAGTGGAATGCTTAGATCTTAAGTATGCTGTTTAATCAGTTTTGACAAATGCATTTTGAGACAGAACATTTCCATCACCCCAGACATGTTTCTTGTGACCATTTCCAGATTATCCTCCCCCCAACTAGAAGTAGTACTGTTCTGATTCCTATCACCTCAGCTTAGTATTGCCTACTAGGTTCTTAATAATAAAATATTGTATTTCCGAGTAGTGCTTTGAAGAGATGGAAGAGTCTGTGGTTAAAAATCAGTGTTCTATATGGTTAGGTGGCCCTGGTAAATAAATAATTTTTGGCACTTGTCTGCTCTTGCATACAGATTATTCCTTCTCATTAGTCCATGGGATCCAGATTAATGTTAGGAATTCTGGTAAGAGTCTGAGGCACAAGCAGCTAGGCCTAGAGTGGAATATGGGTGGTTGGGCAGGGCTGCCATTTGTGGCACGTGTGTACTAGTTGGTTGTGTTTGGGAGCTAGAATGTTCAACTAGAAGACCTGCAATTGCTCCTAGGACATCTGCGTGGATTTCCCAGAAAGCCCGCCTGATATACTTTCTTTTCCTGCCTCTTTCTTGAACTAGCATATAAATTTAACGATCCACAGAGTTACAGTGTTGGGCTTGTAATATTGTAACAAGATCTGTGTTGCAAAGCCTACTCTCTCCACTGCTGAGCTCTCAGCCTCCTGGAAAGCATGTGTCAGATTCAGATAGAAATTGCCCCAACACATAATTGAATTGTATCGAACAGAGTCAGTTTCTTTCTTTCTTTTTTAAAAAACTTAAATGGTTACATAGAATTTTCATTACTAAAGTAATGCATGAATACATTCTCTGTAGGGGGAAAAATGCAAACTTTCTAGAGGAAACAAAATCTCCCTCAACAACCACTCCTAATCCTAGTCCTTCTCTAGACATCAACCTCTGTTAGGAGTTTGTTGGTGTTCAGATGCTTTACGTACTTGTATTTATACCTTAGAACTTAAGACAAGGTAAGTGCATTGCACTGCAAGCACTGGGCTGTTGTTCCCCGTCCCCCTCAACGGGACATCTTGGTGACTGCTTCCTGTCTGCAAATCTAAGACTTCTTGATTTTGTCCAACTCCTATATAGCTTTCCTGAGAACCTTCCCCTAACTGATGGACATTTAAGTTATTTCTAAATCCTCTACTGTTACAAAAGCTGCTACAGTAAACTTGGCTGCACACATGCCTCTTTGCAATGCGTGTGTTTCTCTAGGGTAGATACTGAGAAAAAGCAGTTGCTGGGTGATAGGGTTTTCCAGTTTGAAATCTTTTTTTTTTTTTAAGATTTTATTTATTTATTCATGATACACACACACACACACACACACACACACACAGAGGCAGAGACACAGGCAGAAGGAGAAGCAGGCTCCATGCAGGGAGCCCTATGCGGGACTTGATCCCGGGACTCCAGGATCACACCCTGGGCCAAAGGCAGGCGCTAAACCGCTGAGCCACCTGGGGATCCCCCCCAGTTTGAAATCTTAAATAAGATATATTACAAGGTCAGTTCCTAGCTTAGTCCTGAGGTAGGCCAGGGCACATTTGAAGTGTGCTCAGACATGAAGCAATTGTTTCCTTTCTTCCCTCCTCCCCTCCCTCCTCCTCTCCTCTTTCCTTCTTGTTGACATGCAATATAATATTAGTTTCAGATATACAGCATAGTGATTCAACAACTCTCTACCACAAGTGTAGCTACAATCTGTCACCATACAATGCCATTACAATACCATTGACTATATTCTCTTTTCCATACCTTTCATCCCCAAGACTTACTCGTTCTATAGCTGGAAACCTGTATCTCTTAACTCCCTTCACTCATTTTGTCTTTCCCCTCACCCCTGTCTCCTCTGGAAGCCATCAGTTCTATGTATTTATGAATCTGATTCTTCTTGTTTATTTGCGTTTTTCTTAGATTCCATGAAGGAGTGAAATCATATGGTATTTATCTTTCTCTGACTGCTTTCACATAGCATAATACCCTGTAAGTCTGCCCATGTTGTCATAAATGGCAAGATCTAAATTTTTAAAAAAATGTTGACTAATATTCAATTGTATGTGTACCCTGCATCTTTTTTTTTTTTAAGATTTTATTAATTTATTCATGAGAGACACATAGAGACAGGCAGAGACACAGGCAGAGGGAGAAGCAGGCTCCATGCAGGGAGCCCAATGCTGGACTCGATCCCGGGACTCCAGGATCAGGCCCCTGGCTGAAGGCGGCCCTAAACCACTGAGCCACCCTGGCTGCCCTACCCTGCAGCTGTGGACACTTGGGTTACATCCATATCTTGACTACTGTAAATAATTCTGTAATAAACATAGGGGTGCGTATATCTTTTCAAATTAGTGCTTTAATTTTCTTTGGGTAAATATCCAGTAGTGGAAATCATATGGTATTTCTATTTTTAATTTTTTGAGGAAACTGCATACTGTTTCCACAGCGGCTGCACCAGTTTGTGTTCCTACCAACAGTGCATGAGAGTTCCTTTTTCTCCACATCCTGGCCAACACTTGTGATTTCTTTTTTTAAATTAAAAATTTTTTTAAAAAATATTTAAAATTTTAAAAACTTCTTTTTGATTTTAGGCATTCTGACAGGTGTGAGGTGATCGCTCTTTGTGGTTTTGGTTTGCATTTCTTTGATGATGAGTGATGTTGAGCATCTTTTCATGTGTCTGTTGGTCAGCTGTATGTCTTCTTGGGGAAATGTCTTTTCAGTTTCTCTGCCTAATTTTAATCAGATTATTTATTTTGAAGGTGTTGAGTTGTGTAAATTCTTCATATATTGTGGTACTAACCGCTTAGTGGGTATGTCATTTCCAAATACCTTCTCCCATTCAGTAGAGTTGCCTTTTTATTTTGTCAATAGTTTCCTTTATTGTGCAAAAACATTTATTTTGATGTAGTCTCAAAAGTTTACTTTTGCTTTTCTTTCTCTTGTCTCAGGAGACAAATCTAGATAAATGTTGCTAAGGCCAATGTCAAAGAAATAAGTATCCACATTCTTTTCTAGGATTTTTATGGCTTCAGGTCTCACATTTAGGTCTTTTTTTTTTTTCTTTTTAAGATTTTATTTATTTATTCATGAGAGAGAGAGAGAAGCAGAGACACAGGCAGAGGGAGAAGCCTTTAGTAGAAAGAGCTCCATGCAGGGAGCCTGATGTGGGACTTGATCCTGGGACTCCAGGATCACGTTCTGGGCCCAAAGCAGGCTCTCAACTGTTGAGCCACCCAGGGATCCCCACATTTAGGTCTTTAAAGCATTTTGAGTTTCTTTTTGTGTATGGTGTGAGCAAGTGGTCATTCTTTTACATGTAGCTGTCCCTTCTTCCCAGCATCATTTATTGAAGAGACTGTCTTTTCCCTACTGTGTATTCTTGCCTTCTTTGTCATAAATTGACCATATAAGCATGGGTTTATTTCTGGACTCTCTATTCTATTCTGTTGATCTATGTGTCAGTTTTTGTGTCGTACCATACTGTTTTGTCTATTGCAGCTTTGTGTAGTGTATCTTGAAATCTGGGATTGTGATACATCCAACTTTGTTCTTTCTCAAGATTGCTTTGGCTGTTCAGGGCCTTTTATGGTTCCATATACATTTCAGTATTATTTGTTTTAGTTCTGTGAAAAAATGTTGGTATTTTGTAGGGTTTGCTTTGGGTACTATGGACATTTTAACAATATTCTTCCAAACCATGAGCATGGAATTTCTATTTGTGTCATCTTCAATTTCTTTCTTTCTTTCTTTCTTTTTTTTTTTTTAATCTCCAATTTCTTTCATTGATGTTTTGTAGATGTCAGTGTATAGGTCTTTCACCTCCTTGGGTAAATTTATACCTAGGTATTATGCTCTTTTTGGTGTGGATATAAATGGAATTGTTTTCTTAATTTTCTTTCTGCTACTTCATTATTGGTGTATAGAAATACATCTGATTTCTGGATATTAATTTTGTATCCTGCAACTATACTGAGTTCATTTATAACTTCTAATAGTTTTTTGATGGAGCCTTAGGGCTTTCTATGTATAGTATTATGTCATCTGCAAATAGTGACAGTTTAACTTCTTCCTTACAAGTATGGGTACCTTTTTCCCCTCTCAGGTATAATTGCCATGGCTAGGATGGAGCCATTGTTTTCTAAGACTAGAGCAGGGTTTAGGTTGTGCGAGGTGTGTGTACCTGTAAGTTAGAGCTGATTGACTATAACACTTGGTGTTAGGAAGAGCCCCGCTGAGCCCCATTGTTCATTCTGTGTGGTCTTCTTGAGGACTTTGGTCTGCATGATGGTCCTGGTTGTGTGGAAGAGAGTCACAGGATGAGCAACACATTGAGAACATTGAGAACTCTGGATGGCAAATTCTAAACCAGTTCATTTCTGAACTAGAGACCTTCAATGCATCTATAATTCTTTTCTGTGACATCTTGAGAATTCAAAGTGTGGCTGAAATGCTCAAGCCAAGGGTGAGGCACATTTGGAAGCATTTAGTGTTCTTAAAAAAAAAAATCTAGAACACTGTCATGTTACTTTTATTAACAGTTTCATTTTATTTGGTGAAGGACGATGTGTGTCTCTCCGTATTTACACTTTGTGCCATCATCTCTGGATTTCTGAGAACTCTAGAAATCGTGAAAATTCATCATGTCAGGCCAAATCCATGCCTTTAGGAGCCAGTGTGGCAAGGGAGGGCTTGGCTCTGTCCCTCTTGAAGGCACATGCTGGTGCTTCCAGTCACCTAGCTGGTGAGAGGCAGTCTTTTTGCAGCTGTAATTATTTCACATCTGTTTGCCTTCAGATACCGTATGAAGACGTTAATGCAAACAGTTCTGGTTCTGACCCCAGGGCACCACTCTCCCCCTCCCCCGTCCCAGGTTGTATGAAAACTCCTGTCCAAACCCAGTGATGCATTGATATAGTCTTCTTCTGGGGGTGTTTGAGGCATCTCCCACTCTGGTCTCCCTTCAGTGTTAATAGGTGTTCCCTTTTCTGTCATTTCAGGACTTGGTGACAGAGTTGGCACCTTATTTCAGGGCCTCCTGGCCTTGGTCTTTCTGACCTTCTTAGCATACTTTCCCCATCACACACCCCCATTTAGGTGACTATCCTCTGGTTTTACAAGTTGTCTTTCTTATTGGGCAGCAACCAGTATTCTTAGTGTGGATGAATCTCTAATTTAATGGGGGGTGGTGTTGGTGGGCAGTGTGTTTGTTTTTAGTGTTCTTGCAGTGGTGCCAGATGACACGGTTTGTCCATCTGTCTTTTGGCCTTTGTGACCACATAGTAGGATAGCCTCATCTACAGTGACATCAAGGTCCTTTTATGGGGTTTGGACTGTTGCTCCAGAGCTTGATGGTCTTGATTTTTTGTTTTTTAAGATTTTATTTATTTATTTAAAGTACAAGCAGGGGGAGAGGGAGAAGCAGACTCCCTACTGAGCAGGGAGCCTGATGTGGGGCTCCATCCCAGGACCCTGGGATCATGACCCAAACCAAAGGCAGAAGAAGCTCAACCAACTGAGCTGCCCCAGCGCCCCGGTTTTGATTTTTTTTTCTTTAAATATTTTACATTGCCCTGTCATTGTTAAAATTTACTGGCTGATTTTCCTCATATTTGTTCAGTTTCCCTTGTAATCTTCTCATAAGTTTGAGTCATCACTACCCAGAGTTTTGTATCTTTTTTTCTTTTTTCTCCTCCTCCCTCGTCCCCCGCCTTTCCCTCCTTCTCCTTCTCCCCTCCTCCTCCTTCTCTTCCTTCTCCTTTTCCTCCTCCTCCTTCGCTATCATTTATCAGCTACTCTCCGAGAAATGGATGATGCTTAGTACTTGAGGTGCATTTTTTCATTTTTCCCAAGACTTCTCTGTCAGACCCAGGGAATCAGAATCTCTAGGAAGAGGAGCTCGGGGACACTTTAAAACCAAGACACCGTTGAAAGGGAAAAAGCTGCATTGCTTTCTCCAAGCCCCAAATTATCCTTTGAGCAGGAGCGAATATTTCCCTCATTTTATAGGTGAGGAAGCTGAGGCACAGAGAGATGAGGTGACCTGCCTGAAGTTGCACATTAGGAAATTAGAGTTCATTTGCAACCTTGACTCTTTCACTGTGCATTCTCTTTGGGGTATTTATAAAAGTGTTAAATCAGAATAATTTTAGTCCTGACCCTGGGGTGAGTCCCATGCTTGATACTTTGCTCTCAGAATGCCCATTTCATTTCCTCTTCCGTGCCCCAACCACCGCTACCACATTAACCTCTCGGTGACCTGAGTTTTTACTAACAAGGAGCCTGTAAGAGGTCATTTAGTCTAGCTTCTTCCTCCTCTTCCTTGATGCATAGATTTCCTGCATAATATAGTAGAAAGAGCATAGCTCTTGGAATCAGACCTATCTGAGCTAACATCTCAGTTCCATCACTTTCTGGCTCTGTGGCCTCGGGCATATGATTCAGCCTCTCTGAGTCTCAGTGTCCTCATCTGTAAAACAGGGAAGACGACGGTCTGGGGAAGATGATGGTCCTTCTCTCATGGGATTATTGTGAGGGATGAAAGGTGTTACAGTACACAAAATGCTTAGCCAGTGACTGGCACGTATGTCTTTGCCAAATAATGGCTACTGGAACATTCCTTAAGGAACATCAGTCTTTGAAAGGCTGTTTCTTTACAGAGAAGATCTGTTTTTCTCTTGCTATTTTACTCTGGAACAGTTCTAATGAAGTAGTTAGATGCAGTTTTGTTGCTTGTGCACATGGCAGTGTCTTTTCCCTCTAAAAAGGTTCTAGTCCTCTTTTGGCCCTGAACTAAGTATAGTCCACCTGCCAACCAGATACGGGGGTGGGTGGCCTCCTTGATTGTCCTTGAGGCAGGCAGGAGCTCACCAGTGCCGTGTAACCACGGCCTGTGTGTCTTGGCTTCCTGAGCGCTGATTTCATCCTTCACTTCTCTCAAAACTCAGGGGCGTGAGCCATCTGGTCTCTGTGATTGATCCACATTTATTTTGTCACTTTGGCTTAGAACATGCTTACCAGTGAGCACTCTCTGCCCAATGCCATTAGCCTGTCCATTTCAGGGAAAACATTCAAGAGTGGATACCCCAATATCCTGAGCCAAGACTGGGGGTGACCACTCATTCAGCCAGTTTCTCCATCTCTGTTTTGTCTTTGAACTCAGCCTCGGCCCTGCAGTTGTGAGGCCATGAGGATTCCTGAAACAGCCTTCTCCAGAGAAAGATACTTCCTTAGAGGTTGTGCTTTGGGTAAGCCCCCACCTCCCCCACCGTGTTCATTTTTCACTCTATTTGAACAGTCTTCCTTTATGGTGTCTATTGTCTCTTCACTTAGGCTGAATTTCTGTTTTCTGGGGAAATGTGTCTGTCTTCTTTACCCTTTAGTCACCCAGCAGATTTTTTTTTTCTAGGCTCATACTTTATTTCGGCTTAATTAACTTATGTCAAACACTTAAAATTTTAACATGCACACTCATTTAACTTTATGAGCTTAATCCTGAAAACCATCCTTTTATCAGGCTTCAGTGTCAGAGTGCTGGATGTTCTTTGCATTTTCCTGAAAGAAGCAAATTCTGATTTATTCATCTAATTATACAGCATAAATATATCAATGTGGCTCTGGAGCATATTAAGTGCTTTTATAAACAAGTGCTGGATGTGTGATCCAGGTGGGAGCTCAGTTTGGCCTAACGTTCTTTACAGGCAGGGTCTGAAGCTTAGGCTTCTTAATTATTCTGTTCAGTTCCTAGGTGAGAGTCTGGCACACGTGTTGAATATCAGCAGGTTTTTAAAAGTGCTGGTGTTTTGGTTCTGGGGTGCCCACTTCCCTGAGTTTCTGGTGAGTGGGTGCCAATTTGTTTCCCGTGTGGGTCTGCACTGCTGTGGGCCTGATCTGGATCTAGGACAGCTGGAATCTGAGACTGAGTGTCTGCGGGTGGGGTTACAGATTGGGAGGCAGTCACTGGAGGTTGCTCAGAGAGGCTGGTCAGATTCCGCCTCAGGGAGCTTTGGCAGCAGGCCTTGAACCATCCTGGGCAGGGCACCAAGAGTGAGATTTTGGCTTGGGGGAGCAGAGCACGATTTGGACCTGTGTGTGAGCAGGGGCCAGGTCATGTGGGAGACAGGCAGTGGCCCCTGGGTCTTGACTTTGTACTGCAGGGGCAAAGCTGTCTGGCTTGGCATTGAACTCTAAGCACTGATCCCTGGGGCTGATTCAGTGTGGCCAACAGGCCTCCAGATGGAATATGCTGGACTTCTCAGTTCCCCTAATCCTACTGAGATCAGTTTTGTTGCAATTTCCATTCATTACTGCCTCACCCTTGGTCTGCTTTTTGATTTCCTTCGGTAGTAGTATTACTGGTTTTGTTTGAATATCCTTTGCTAACTGCAGTTCCCAGATGCCAGCATGACAGTGGCTACTGAGCCTTTGGAGTGGCCCGTTGTGTTACTTAGCTCTCCAGCACTGGTCTAGAGTATCAGAGTCAGGGAAGGAAACACATCTGTTGAGTTCCTTCTAGATGCTGGATACATTTCTCATTTTTCACAGGTAAGGTAGGACATTGAGGCTCCAGTCACACAGGTGGAGGTGACTGGCTCCCATCCCTATCCCCGTCCATTCTTTCCCTAGAGAAGTGCCCTCTACAGTGAGTGTAGTGGCTGTGCTTTGGCTTAGCTTCACCTGCACAGGCTGGCTGTCCACTTTGATGAGCCAGGGTCAGCCCCCTCAGCATTGCCCAGCCTTTCCCCCATCTCAGCCATGGTATTCCTGGGGGATTGGAAGCATTCCCATTGGTATTGAAGGAATACTCCTCTCTCAGAGCAGAGTCTCCTAGGAGGAGATGATAGAGCGACAGGGTGAGGGGCTCCCCCCCATCTGGCAACAGAAAACATGTATAGTTAATTGGGGAGTAGGAATAAAGGGCAAAGTTGGATTAAGAGTTGGTCTGTGGAAGCCTGGCACTCCCACTTCTGGCCAGGGGGTAAGATCTATAGCCACTGGCCAGTCAGCCACTCTGGTCTTAGAACAAATTCTGGTGTCCAGCTCCAATTTAAAGATTTAAATGCTTCCAGCCACTAGAATATTTTGTCATGCCAACATCATATGCTTCTCGTGATTTATAATTTCCAAAATTGCAGTTTACTTCCCATTAGCTTAGATTTTAGACTAGTGCCTCCCAGATGACCCTTGGATTCCTGAGGGGTAGTTGGGTTGCACTCTGGTCCCTTTCCTCACCTATTTATCTTTCTTGGTTAGGTGTCTCTCAGTTGGCCAGTCTTGTGTACATGTGCATGGCTTATCTTTAATTTGGGGTCTCACACTCCTGACCTGCCCCCCAGACCAGGTGGCACTTTTCTTGAGCACTCAAAGCCCTGTGTGCCCTGATTATCCACCACAGGAAAGGGCTGCTGCCCTTTTATTACCTGCTGATTCCAGCCAGGCAAGTCGGCAGGTGGCTCCCACCCTCCTTACAAGCCTCACTGTCTGTTTATTTAGCATTGTCAATAAATGTAATAGTTATTTTTTCCAGTTTTATTGAGAAGCACTTGACATATTTCACTGCATAAGTTTAAAGCATACAGCATGATGGGTTGGTTTACATGTTTTGTGAAATGATTATCACAACAGATTCAGCTAACATCTATCTTCTCATACAGATTCAATAAAAAGAAAAGAAGGGAGAGAAGTGTTCTTGTGATGCGTACTCTCAGGATTTATTCTCTTAACACCTTTGCTATAGATCACACAGCAGTGGCAGCTCTAGTCAGCATGTTGGGCATCACATCCCTAGTACTTAGTTATCTTATCACTGGAAGTTTGTGTCTTTTGGCCACCTTCCTTTGATTCCCTGCTCTGCCATCCCCCTGCCTCTGCTAACCACAGGTCTGATCTCTTTTTCTATGAGTTTTTGTTTACTTGTTTGTTTGTTTTGCTTTTGTTTTTTTAGAGTCCACATGTAAGTGAGATCGTACAGTATTTGTCTTTGACTTATTTCACTTAGCAAAATGCCTTCAGGGCCTATCCATGTCGTTGTAAATGGTGGGATTTCCTCATGTTTCATGACTGAATAATATTCCATAGTATATACATACGTCATCTTTATTCACTCACCCATGGACACTTTGGTTATTTCCATGTCTTAGCTATTATAAATGTTGCTGTGATCATGAGGATGGAGATATCTATTTGAGTTCATGTTTTCTTTACTTTTGATTAAGATCCTAGAAGTGGAATTCCTGGATCATAAGGTAGTTCTGTTTTTAATTTTTTTTTTTTTTTAAAGATTTTATTTATTTATTCCTGAGAGAGAGAGGGGCAGAGACACAGGTAGAGGGAGAAGCAGGCTCCATGCACCGGGAGCCCGACGTGGGATTCGATCCCGGGTCTCCAGGATCGCGCCCTGGGCCGAAGGCAGGCGCCAAACCGCTGCGCCACCCAGGGATCCCCTGTTTTTAATTTTTGAGGATTCTCCATACTGTTTTCTACAGCGGCTGCACCAGCTTACATTCCCACCAACAGAGTATGAGGGCTCCCTTTGCTCTCCATCTTTATCAGCATTTGTCCTCTTGTCTTTTTGATGATGGCTCTTCTGACAGATGTGAGGTGATCTCCTCGTGCTTTAGCTTTGCGTTTCCCTGATGATGAGTGACATTGAGCATCTCTCCATGTACCCATTGGCCTCTTCTTATATCTTCTTTGGAGAAATGTCTATTCAGATCCTTTGCTCATTTTTAATTGGGTAATTTGAGGATTTTGCTTGTTTGCAATTGAGTTGTATGAGTTCTTTATATGTTTTGGATATTAAGGCCTTATCAGATACATGGTTTGCAAATATATTTTTCACTATTCTGTAGGTTGTCTTTAGGGAATGTGATTGATTATTCATTCAAATAGCTGTTGAATTCCAAATTGTTTCTACTTTAACCACTTAATGAAAAAAAATATATAGAGAGTACATTTTTCTGCCTTCCTAAGGGTGAACATCAGAGAGACTTTTTTTTTTTTGGTCTTGGGATTGCCACCTTGGGCATCATTACTGTACAGACTTCTCTTTCTGGCACGTGCAGTACTCAGGGCCTTATGCTAATGGATTGTTAGGCTTTTTAAATTCTCACCTCCATGTTTTCTATTTTTGGGGGTGGTTCTTTTGTTGCTAGCTTTGTGCTTTTTGTTACTGTGAGTGCTTCTAATAGATCCCTTTCTCACAGTGAAACTCACACTTTCTTCCTCACAGTCCTCTGAGGATCAGACAAGGTGGTGGGAAGGAGGGGACTGTGAACTCCAGAGCTCTCCATCCTGAGCCCCTGTCCTGCTGCTGCTAGGTCTCCACTTGTGGAGAAGACAGAATGAGACCAGAGAGGATCCAGGAAATCTGCAAATGCCACAGCTTGTTAGCGTGGACCAATAAATGACCTTGAGGAACCTCAGTTTTCTGAGTTGTGAAATGGGGATTATGTTGTCCCTCCATATTTTCTATTTTCTTGAGTTGCCAGGAGATTGTGAGGAAAAGGAAGTCCCCAGATGTGTGTATTATGGTGAGTGTAAACCCAAGTGCCATTCAAACAGCCCTCGGTGGTTTGAGTTAATGAGCAGGCCTCTCTTGTATGCTTACCTTAAAAACTGCTGGAGAGAACTGTTAGTTCTCTGGGCTCGTTCTCCAGGAGATCCTCAGCTCTAGGTTTCCTCCCTCCCACTGGGCTCTGGGTGAAATGCCGAGTCAGCAATCACTCATCTCCCCACCTCCTTCTGGAACGCTCACATAGTTTTAGCACAGTGCAGATCAGGTTTAACCACAGTGCACACACACACACGTACACATGTGTGTGTGTGCTCTCCCTTCCCCCGTGCATGTGCAAAAACAGTGCTACATAAACTCTCTACCTCACACAGCACATTTGCAAGCATGTTTTTACTTATGCCTGCTGCCTTTTATAGAATTCTCTGCCTGTTTTCAAGAAAACACTACAGTCTTAGAACTGAGTTTAAACACTAAAACTCTTGCTTTGCTTTTGATAACCTATCTTCATTTTAGGGCAAGCAGCAGATATTATTTCCTTTTTTTATATTATTTCTTATAACACATTATCTCTGGAATCTGGGGCTCTCCTCACCCATAAGAATATCATCCATTTAAAATCCTACATCTAAAAGAAAAATCATCAATCTGATGGGATGAGCAAGATTTGGTCTGTGCTCAAAGGGCTTACAGTCTAAGGAGGTGCAGTCCTACTGGCACTAGTAGAAATAGTTATAGATTACTGAGCCTAGCCACTAGCCTCAGAATTGTCTTGTTTAATACAGAGTGGTGTATGCAGGATAGAGCAATGAACAAAGGGCACCGCGGTGGTTTTGAAAGCAACTGGGGAGCTAGGTGTGAAGGAAGGGGAAGTGCACTTGTTCCTGGGCAGAACTGTGAAAACAGCTTTCCTTCCCTGCTGGCAGCGCAAACAGAATGATCTCTTTTACTTGACTGAATGATGGCTGTGCCATCAGACCCACAAAAGTGTTTGTTGACCAGGGTCATTTTTTATTTGCTGGAGAAAATTCAGTGTAACCAGATCAGATGACCTATTTCTATGGCCCATCTGCTGGAATATGAAAATAGGACTGCTATTTGGGACCTTTATTTTTTCCTTCCATTATTCTATTACATCTATTACTCACAATAATGGGAAGGCTGGGTACTCACTTATAGGGGATGCTGTGGAGAGGATGCCAGCCCTGGATGGGAGATGGGCACCCTTTAAGGTCCCTGTCAATCTTGATCATCTGTAATTTAAATTTTGCTGGTAGTCTAAACCATTATACACTGATGCAGTGTAGTCCAGCTTCTAAAAACCTACAGAAAAGGATGATAATTACAAAGCCCTGAGAATCCAAATAGTCATTTTTCGAATAGCTGACTTAGAAATGTTGGTATCAAATCAATCACTAATATGCTCAGTGCTGTATATCTTCAGCTTGAACTGTGAAAATCTAAAATGCACACCATACATTTTGAGATGGCATAATAGGGCCTGATAAATGACTGAAGGGGTCTGAAAGTTTTAGCTTAGGCCCTTGGCCACTCTTGGAAGGGTTTCTATCAAAAGCCAGGCTGGGCAGAGTCTTATGGGAAGAAAGGTCAATGTATGCCCAGTGAAGTGAATATTTTTAAACTTTTTCTGGAGCAGGTATCCCAGAAAAAAAATAAAGCTTGAGCACTGCCAGGTAGCATTTGGGTGGTGATAACATATGGGTATGGCCACTTGCTTCTGCCAAGGTTCAAATGGTGACCTGCGAACTAAGAGGACCACAGGCATATTTGCATATAATCATAAGCACGCTGTAAATGCACATGGAATCTCTCAACAGAGATTATCCCTGGCCAAACATTGCTGGAAAATGAATTGTTTGGGAATCCTATACCCCAATGGGTTTTGCTGTAAAATAGTAGATATGGTTTGCTACAGTATTTTGGCCTTTGGATGAGCTTAGAAAATCACCCTGAAGGACAATTTTAAGTTAAAACTTTATAGATTTAAAAGAAAAAATATTAGCTTTCTGATAAGAGATTAAGAATACTATGCAAAATATTAGCCAAAGAACTAAAAACTCAAACTGTCATTCTGTGCAGTAGTCAGCTGGTGGAGGTCATAAAATAGAAAACTGAGGTTTAGTAGAGGGCCTGAAACTCTTGGTAGAGGGTTGGTGTCCCTTGCCATGATCCATAATTATTCATTAGAGAGGTAGCAGGCACCCAGGATTTAGCAAATGGCAGTCTTATTCCAAACTCCACTCTCCTTCAACAACAGCACCCCCCTACCCCCCAAGAAATCCCATTGGATGTGTGTTGAATCACATTGACTTATGACCTGCATCCTGGAAGTGCCACTAGGTGATGTCATGGCTTGCTGCAGTGTCCTTGGGTGGTAGGAGAGAGCAGCCATTGTGCGTGAGCATGTGCACACACACGTACGTGTGCTGAGACAGGTGGTTGTCCAGCAACAGTCACATGTCAAATACCAATTTGCAACTCAGAACCACAGAAAGAATTTGTTTTCCTATTCTATCTGTTCCAGTTATTTAACTGATGGCAGATGTCCTCATTAAGGGCTATTAGTACATCAGACTATATTTGCTGAGGTTAACCCCTTTCGGACGTTGACCAAAATACAAGGGTAGCTACCCTACCTATTAGTGACAACAGCAAGGGTGAGAAACACAAGAAGGCTCAGGATCCCCTTAAAACTGTCCGTCTGCTGGGAAGGCTTTTTTAGCATACGTTTATGCTTCAGTCAAGGAATTCTGTAAGTAACTTCATAAAGTGGGATTGGGTTACAGGCTGAAACACTGTTATTGTTACCCTGAAATAGAGGTTCCTTGATTTCTTTTTGCTTCACTAGAACCCTATAGATAATAGGGTAGGGCTGTTTATATGCACCACTGATAGCTCCTGAGAAAGAAACCAAACAGGGAATGAATAGAAGTAGAGATGAGGAAAGAAGGGTTTGAAGGAGGCTATAGTTAGATTAATAGAAGCAACGTAGGAGGGAGGGTGGGACCCCTACTCCTCGTGTGAGACCCCCTACCCCTCGTGTAATGTAACGGGTGATCCTGGCGAGTCATTCTAGGTCCAGAGTTACCCTGGCTCCTTCACCCACCTGTATGATGGACCTCTGGAGGCACTACCGTTCATTTCTGGATCCCCAAAGGCCTCTGTGGTTTATGTTGTGCATAAAGCCATGCCCATAAAATAATGAGTATACTGATGAACACAAGAGAGGCATTGATTCGCTGCTGGCCTTGCTGCCCAGTCTATATTTAGCCTCGATTTGTATTCTTCACTTCCATGCTCTCAATCCCTAGTATAAACTTGGCTAAAATTTTCCTTAACTTTTGGGACTGTCATGTTATCTCTGTGCCCTCTGAGAGGGCAGTATGTGTGTAAAGGTCTTCCCGAACCACTAAATGATTAACAGTGCCTTCGACTGTTTAACAGGGTCACACTAAAGCATTGACCTTTATTTTGTAGGTAGGAGGCCAAGTGGTGAAACAATTTTCAAGGAAAGAAAGTGCACTAGGAAATGGAAAAGAGAGACTTGTAGGATTGGGAGCTAGTTTTTTTTTTCTATTGGGGTTCATTCATATAGGAAAAAAAATACCATGTAGAAAAAAAACAGCTTAACTGTTATATTTTGAGAGATTACACACCTACTAGAAACCCCCCACCCTGAGCACTGGTTCCTATTTGTGTAGCCTCTGCAAGCTAGCCTTACCGGGGCTCAGTTTCCTCATCAGAAATAGAAGAGTTTTGATCTCAAGTCATTTCTGAGGATTTAACTAAGTACAGTCTGTGAAAGCTAGTGCCTGTTTGCTACTTAATAAAGGCAGTTTCCCTTTCTTGTTTCTCTTCTGCTTTTAAAAATTAAAATGTGGGCATTCTATAAATAAATCAAATAATAAAATGCATTTCAGTGGAATTGGGCCAGTTAAAGGAGAAAGGCCAGAGAATGAAAGCAGATGCACATGGGGACGAGCTGGGAGTGGACAGGTTCACCAACTTTGCAGGCTTTGGAAGGCGTGGGATTCACAAACCAAGGGAAAAGTTTAATCTTTAAGTTTAAAAAGAAAAAGTCTCACAAAAACATCATCAGAGTCTGTCAGCCAAATATTTCAGGCCCCATCTGAAGCCTGGAAGCCCAGGAATTTTGGAAATACTATCCTTTCTTCATTTCAGTGGTAGAAACCTCAGACTTCCTGCTGTGGAAAGTGGGGGTGGCCAGTGTGTGTGTGTGTGTGTGTGTGTGTTTTTTTTTTTTGGTCAAGGAAAGGGTTGTGTTTTTCACCCCTCCCCCTGGATGGGTGCTGCCATCTGATGTCTGCAAGTGGCACTGCGGCTTCGCCTCTAGCTCTTAGGAACCCATTGAAATTAACCTGAACGTCGAGAGAGGTTCTTGTTTCAGGCTGGAGGCTTCAAAGATGAAGGTAGGCGACTGAGTTTCTAAAACCCAGTTAGCTTCGATATACTTTTTTTTTTTTTTGTAGTGGTAAAGAATTTACTGCTTACGTGTTTCTTCCTTTTTAGTGTTAAGCTTCCTAATAGTGTTACTGAATGTAAAGTCACCAGACAGCTAAACAGGAACTCCATAGGATGCTGTGGCTCTGACCTTTTCTTATCTGTTCTTTGCTTTCTAGGGAAATCATGGTGAGGATACCATGCTATCTGATTCTGATACCATGCTATCTGAAGCTTGGAGTAAAAAGCATTTCTAAAAACAAGACGAGCACTTTTTCTCAGTATTTGCAACTTTAAAGATTTTGCTTATTTATTTGGAGCATGAGTTGGGGGAGGGGCAGAGGGAAAGAGAGAATCTGAAGCAGATTCTGTGCTCCATCCCACGACCCTGAGCTTATGACCAGAGCCAAAACCAAGAGTCGGTTGTTCAACCGACTGAGCCCCCCAGGTGCCGCTCAGTATTTGCAACTTTATTATTATCTTTTAAACTTATTTTTTCCATTCATGTTTTGCTACCGTAGAAATGTTTGCTTAGCATAATTTGCTGGAATGGTTGGAAAGAGGCCAGGATTGAGAGATGTGGAAATAGCATGGGACTAGACAAAGCCCCAAGGCACTTTGAGACAAGGGTAAAAAGTAGAGGAGGTTTTTGGAATGGTTCAAAGCAAGCCTGAATTCTTTGCTGTGGTGATAGTTTTCTTCTGGTGTGAGTGTGGCCTGGGGAAAAGAGATGAGACGGAGGAGAAATGTCAATGAAACAGTCTCTAGCAATGCCAAGCCTAATAGTCAGGGGTGGAGTGAGCCTGATGGGGCATTTCAGGTGTAGCAATAGCATTGGTGTAGAGGTCCATGAAAATCCTTATAGTTTATATTTACCACAGCCCTGGGGAATGTGCTTTGCACATATCAATTCCTCAACTAAATATTAACTGAATAAATGAGTAGGAGGGAACAGAGGACCTGGAACAGTAGAGATTAGGAATGTGCTGGAGAGACCCAGAGGAAATGAACTCCAGGATGGCTGAAGAATCATGAGTGCTGTAGAGAAAGACGGCAACCTGAGTTTGTAAAGTGCTGCGTCTGATTCTTCCTCTTCTTTCAGGGGACACAGCTCTGAGAACCCCCTGGTAGGCACCTGCCCCTTGAGCCCTGTGCAAGAGCAAAGGGACTATAAAGGTCTGTCATGTTGTTAGGTGACCAATGGAAGTCAGTTCTCAGGAGTTGGAGAAAAGGACAGCTCTTAGGCTGGGGAAACCAAGGAGGAGGGTGTGGTTGGGAGTTGTAAGCACAAAGCTTACCCTTTCGGAATTGGACAATACCTTATGAAGCCAGTTCATGACATAGGTGCTAGAGATGGAGGTTTGGAATCAAAGCAGGTGAGGAATGGGGAAGTAGAGGCTGCAGGTCATGGGTCCTAGGCAATGCATATTTGGAAAAAGGAGGGGGAGCATGGTGCATGGTGTACTCTTAAGAAATACAGACTTTGAAGCCAGCAGGTCTTGGGATCCCTGACTTGGCCTTTCACCAGCTTTGACCTCAGTTGAGTCTCAATCTCTCTGAGCCTTCGTGTTTTTCTTTTGAGAGCGGAGCAAGGAGGATGCTAATGGTACCTGTGGAAAAAAAGAGAATGCCATGACAGCACTTAGAATAGGGTCTCGCACATAGGAAATGCTCTCAAGCATTAGGTATGAATGTAATGTCTATGTATGTATGAGAGGTGTTTGGAGGTGAGCTGTCCAAATGACCTGGGGGTTAGAACTTGTTACCTAATGGGGGAAAAAAAGGACCATTCATCTTTTTTAAGAATATGAGAGTTAAGTCTATTACAGAATTATTGTAGAAATCTGTGTGCAGAATGTTCATTTCTCTGAATCTGGAAGCAGAGTGGACTTCATTATAACAATGCTACTTTGTATTTCTGTCATGCTTAGCAGGTTGGGAAGAGCTGCTACAGGAATGTTTTCATTTGCTCCTTCAAGATATTGGTGAGGGGAGTGTTGGTGGTGTCATTTGTAGATGAGGAAACAGACTGAGTGGGTACGGCCCTTTTGGCCTGAGGGTGCATCTGTGTTTTCCCTGCATCTCTTTTAGCAGGGAGGCTGTAGGTCAGGGGAAGGATTTCCCAAGAGCCAACTGGTTCAGATCACCGAGGTATCTGGAAAATAGAGTTCTTGTTTTCTGGAATGATGTAGGTGCATGAAGGTCAAGGAGTGGTCCAAAGAACTCCTGAGGGCCCCACACAGCCCTGGGGCTCACCGAGTGCCACGGTGGTCAGAACCCCTCCTCTCAGGAGGATTTTGACATGATGTCTGATGTAGGGAAACATCAGAGCAAAGTTTCTAGTTCCAGCCTCCTCCCTAGCTTCCTCTTCCCTACGATGTGGAAGGCAGGTGCTCCCCAGTTCTCTGCTTTCTGCAGTATGATAAATGGGGGTACAGGGATGCCCCCAGAGTATCCTGAGATGACATGTGCCATTTTTCACAGCAGCTAGTGTTCATCATGGGATGAATGTGCCAAGGCCTGGAATAGTCTTCCTTGGTCCTTTACAGGGCTGTGGTCCTATGGTCCTATGGTCACCCTTTATGTGTTAGTAGCCTGACACCAGGTGCTATTGGAGAGAGTGTGTTGGCCACTCTGATTCACGGAGGGGACCTGGATTTGGAGTTGGGAAACCAGATCTCCTTCAGGGCCTGGCACCTACCAGGTTTAATGCTGCAAACAAGTCACTTAAGCTCTCAGCATTAATTTCTTCAAGTGTAGAATGAGGAGAGGAGAGTTAGCTACTCATTTCTGTGGCTCTTTGCAACTGAATCCAGCTAAGCCAGAGAATGTGCAAGTCTCTGACAAACGTCCTCACACTCTGACTTAGTGATGTCCTATATGGGAAGTTGACCTAAGGAAGCATCCTTGGTATGTGTGTGCAGAGGGTTGAGCTCAGAGGATGCTCCCTGCAGGCAGAGCAGATTAAACAGCACCACGCGGGATAGAGCCCTCAGGTACAATAATAAAGGATTTGTTAAGTTAGCAATAATGCATCTGCCTAAGAAAATACCGTGTGGTTTCTAAAAGTGTTTACTCATTTATTTTTTATTATTTATTTTTTAAAAAGATTTTATTAATTCATGAGAGAGAGACACACACACACAGAGGGAGAGAGAGAGAGAGAGGCAGAGACACAGGCAGAGGGAGAAGCAGGCTCCATGCAGGGAGCCCGATGCAGGACTTGATCCTGGGACTGCAGGATCACATCCTGGGCCGAAGGCAGGTGCCAAACCGAGCCACCCAGGTGTCCCTAAAACTGTGTTTATTGAATAACATTTAGTGTTATAGTAAAACCTATAGGGATCCCTGGGTGGCGCAGCGGTTTGGCGCCTGCCTTTGGCCCGGGGCGCGATCCTGGAGACCCGGGATCGAATCCCACGTCGGGCTCCCGGTGCATGGAGCCTGCTTCTCCCTCTGCCTGTGTCTCTGCCTCTCTCTCTCTGTGACTATCATAAATAAATAAAAATTAAAAAAAATTATAAAAAAAAACCTATAGAAGCTATTAAGTGAGAATTCAGTTTACCTAACCATGATCCCATTTCTGTAGAGATAAAGTATATCAACATATATATTGAAGAAAGCATGGAATGTTATATAGGTATTGGGTACCTCTGGGAGGCAGCATCTTGAGTGATTCGTTTTTTTCTTTGTGCTTATCAGTATTTTCTAAGTATCCTACTGGGGATGGGTGTTACTTTTGTAAAAGGAAAAGAAATTGTAGAAGTTACTTTAAAATGTTTCACCTACTTTAACGGATACTTACAGACTTCTGCTGCATGTAGGGTGTTGTACTAAAGGCTTCCAAATTCCTCCAGATAATGGATAAAGGACTCCCTGTCCCCTTTGCCTCCTCAGGAAAGGCAGCAGCATGGCCAGTGTGCTGTCCCGGCGCCTTGGCAAGCGGTCCCTCCTGGGAGCCCGGGTGTTGGGGCCCCCCGGGGCTGCCCCACCCTCAGAGCCTCAGACTGAGCTGCTGGAAGGGGCGGCTCCCCAGTCCTTCCTCGCCTCTAAGGACATTTCCTGCCAGGAGCAGCCCAAGGAAATCCTCAAGGCTCCTGGTACCTCAGGCCTCCAGCAAGTGATCTTTCAGCCTGGGCAGAAGGTAGGTTGATCCCCTGGTAGATAGGTGTCTGATCTCCCCTGACTTGGGGCTGGCAGGCCAGCAGCACCCTGAGTGCCCGGCCAGAAACTCTGTGGGTACCAGTTTGTACATAGACCTTGTAGCCCTGTGGGCCCTTGGGCAGCCCTGTGGGCCCTTGGGCAGCAGGCATCCCTAGAGAATGAGCCATCATTAGCAGACCCAGGGCTCCTCCATGACAGCGCTGTCTGGCCTCTGTTATTCTGGACTTAGGCCTACTCAAAGCCTCAGTTCAGAGCACGGCAAGAGCTCAGTTTCTCCATCTGCCTCAGTTTCCAACTTGACAAAACAAGACTCTTAGGCTTGTAAGAGACAGATAATATTGCACCTTTGAATTGCCTTTAGACACTTTCTTTTTTAAAAATTTTACTTATTTATTCATGAGAGACACAGAGAGAGGCAGAGGCACAGGCAGAGGGAGAAGCAGGCTCCCTTTGGGGAGCCCATTGTGGGACTCGATTGTAGGACCCTGGGATCATGACCTGAGCCAAAGGCAGACACTCAACTACTGAGCCACCCAGGTGCCTTTTTCCTTTAGACATTTTCAAGAGGCAAAGGTGTTGGTTTAGTCAGAGTGACATTTGGATTTCCTTTTTTAGTGTTCCCTCCCCTTGTGGCAGAGCCCAGTCATCATCTGTACCTGATATAACCACTAGGTCCAAGTGCATTGCCTTCTCGAGGGCCCATAAATAGAGACTCTACCTTCTGTCTCCTGCCAAGGCCTGTGTTGTCCAGGCCTCTCTTCCCATAATGTAAGGTGACCTGCCAACTGCTAGGCACCCCTTGAGAGAGGTCTACCTCTCCACTGCCACTATCTTGTCTCCAGGTAGACTTAGAATTCCCTGAAGGGAAAAATGCAGGGCTGATCAGTTCCAGGTATAGTTGGGAATATATATAGACAGCACATATATAGGACTTCAAAGGCAAGACAAAGCAAGACATCAAGAGAATGGATACAGATTCCAAATTCATTTAGTAGAGAATTTAACCCATTTACATTTAAAGTAATTATTGATAGGTAAGGACTTCTTCTTTTGTTAATTGTTGTCTGAGTTACAGTTCTTTTCTTCCCCTCTTGCTGTCTTCCCTTGTGAGTTGTTAATTTTTTTGTAGTTTTATGCTTTGATTCCTTTCTCTTTATCTTTTGTGTATCTATTATTATTACTTTTCTTAAGTTTTTTTTTAAAGAGATCTTATTTATTCATGATAGAGAGAGAGAGAGAGAGAGAGAGAGAGAGGCAGAGACACAGGCAGAGGGAGAAGCAGGCTCCATGCACCGGGAGCCCGACGTGGGACTCGATCCCGGGACTCCAGGATTGCGCCCTGGGCCAAAGGCAGGCGCTAAACCGCTGAGCCACCCAGGATCCCCTCTTTTGTGTATCTATTAGAGCGTTTTTCTTTATGGGTTACTGTGAAGCTTACAGAAAACATCTTATGTTTATAACAGTCTATTTCAAGATGATAACAACTTAACTTTAATGGTATATAGATTCCAAAATCAAGTTCCAGAAACTGGCATGTTTGCTTCAGAGAGTTTATAAGGATCTGTTTTGGGAAGAACTGATCTACTGTGGATAATTTGGGTATTCAGGTGGGAATCAGGTACCTGAGAACATGTATTTGAATTAAAATTTAGAGAAGCAGTTTGTGGTAGGTGGATCCTGGCTCTCAGAACAGGGGGCCTATGGCATAAGAACTACTAAGTACTGACCACCGATTGCTCTTTTTTACCCTCTCAGGTTTATGTGTGGTATGGAGGTCAAGAGTGCACAGGACTGGTGGAGCAGCATCGTTGGGCAGAGGATAAAGTGATGGTCTGGCTTTTGGATCAGAAGTTACAAATCTGCTGTAAAGCGGAGGAGGTGTGGCTGGCGGAGCTACAGGGCCCCATCCCTCAGGCACCACCTCTGGAGCAGGGAACCCAGACACCAGCCTACAGGCCTGTCTCTAGGAACATTGATGTCCCAAAGAGGTTTGTGTGGGAGCACCTGAGCTCTGAAAGTCATATGGGTGGTGAGGTGTGGGGTTATGGGATGTCTTGTGGTAGGGAAGGAATGTGAAAGTCCTAGGTGTCTAGTTGTCAAGATCTTGGACAAATGGGATACAGAGAGGGGGTGTCCTTTAAAAAAAAAAACAACACCTCAGAATAGCATCTTTTCTTCTCTGTAGCTCTGTTATGGGTGGCATATCTTTGGTGTGGCTAAGGGCTATTTCCCCCCTTCATCCTTAAATTAAAATGAGTAGTTTTTCATGATGAGAGGCAGGAAAAAATAGCTTAGATCAGAAGTCTGCAAACTTGTTCTGAGTGGGCCAGAAAGTAAATCACATAGGTTTGGGAGCCAAATAGTCTTCATCCTGGCTACTCAGCTCTGCTGTGGCAGTGTCAGAGCAGCCACAGACAATACAGAAACACAGGGCATGGTTGTGCTCCAATAAAACATTACTTACAGACACTCAGATTGTAATTTTATATGATTTTCATGTGTCACATATCAAGAGATAATTCTTTTGGTTTTTAATGCCATATAAAAATCTTCCCTTATGAGTCGTATAAAAACAGGCAGCGAAAACAACAACAACAACAACAACAACAACAAAAAACAAAAAAAAAACCAGGCAGCAGAGCATGTTGGCCCACAGATTGCTGACCCCTTGCTTAGATACTCAACACCATTGATGAGTGAAGAATGTATATTTTGCTTTAGAATTTTATGATACAAATTTTGCCCTAGAATATACATATATAATCTCCTAATTTCTATATTATGTACTCTGTTATACATTGATATTTTAAGATTAAGAAGGGAAATCTGCCAGTGAAGACTGCCTTATATATAGGATGTGTAAGCACTTAGGTCCCATTTTCACATCTTCTGCTGTGCTTGCCTCTGGGTACTACTGTTACAGGATATCTAATGTCTTTACACCAGACCAGAGCAATAATATTTGATTGTGAATTCAGTGGAATGCTGGCAAATAAATTATTTTACTGTCCTATGGAAATAGATATTCAAAGATCACACAGGGGGATGCACATTTGTTTAATATGATACTCGATTTAGTTACTTTCAGACCCTGTTGCATATTTCAGTGTCTAAATAGTAAAGAATGAATTAATACAATCCTTTCAAATAGATGAGCCAACCAGAAATTTATTTCAGAATAACTTTTCATACTTTAGCCATAGCTTACAGCTCCAAGTTTACTTCCATGTAATGTAACTTTATGTGGATTTTTAAAGAAGTTACATGTAAAATATTATAGAACTCTGCTGTCTGAAGCATTGAGATTTGTACCAGGAGATTTATTTTAGTGTTTCCGGTTTACTTGTGTACTAGGTTCAGAAGCTATCAGAATACCTCATCATTTTTCTCAGGGGAGGGGAAAGGAACTGGTTAATGTAATTGGTTCCTCTTCAGTTTAATAGAAGAGGGGGGAAGGAAGGTAATTTTAGTGCTTTTGAATCCCAGCAGGCATCTATTTGCTCATGGTTGATTTTGTGACCTTCACTCATCTTCCTTTGCCCCCAAATAAAATTCTCCACTTTAAGCTGCAGTTAGAGGGCCAACGTGAATTTAGCGGGGGACGGAGCTGCCTCTAGGTGTCAGCAGTGGCATGGGGACCCACCTGCTTGCACTGGGGTTGACTGATAGTAGGAATGCCATTCAGAGTGGGTATTTTTCATCAAGAATGAGGAGAGGCCTTCATGCTTTATTTAACGCACACACTGGCTGATTGGAGTGGGGGCACGGAGGGGACAGTCCAAAAGTGTGAGCTGATCACGCGCCCTGCTGTGTCAGGAAGTAACCTTTGGCACTCACCCACTTGAATTCAGGAAGTCGGACGCAGTGGAAATGGATGAGATGATGGCGGCCATGGTCCTGACATCCCTGTCCTGCAGCCCTGTCGTGCAGAGCCCTCCTGGGGCCGAGGCCAACTTCTCTGGTGAGGAAGGGGGCCCCCTGGCGGCTTCTGGGTGTGGTGCAGGCCCGCCACTGCCTCTGCTTTGACCTGCCCGTTGTGTGGCAGTAGGAGGATTTCTGGAGTCTCTTCCCCACTGGCTCCTTAGACTGGCTGAGTGACATTGAGTTAGATGCTTCCATTCTTTTTCTTCAGCTTCCTCAGCTGGGGAGGAGTTTCCCGGTGCCTTGTGAAGATGATTGAGCACGAGGCTCAGCCACACTGGCCACTCGAGTAAGTTCTTCTATGGGAGTAAGTGAGCGAGGCACTTTGGTGGGGGCCTGAACAGGGCCAATTGAGCAATATTTTAGTTCACGAAGGGGAAGCTTACCAAATGGTCCCCTAGTGGCCTCAGAAGTTTCACGCCCCCGATCCAAGTGCCTACTTCAGCCTTGTAAATCAGAGCAGGCCTACAGGCCAAGGACCTGGAATACATGAGCTGAAGTCTAACAAATCGAACTGCTTAATGCAAAGCAAGAGTAAAGGACTTCATGGCCAATTTCTTGATTAAAAGAAAATCCTTCTGGTGCGACCCCTGAACACATTATCATTAATATGGGAGGAAGAAGGGTTGCTGGATGCTAGTAGTTTGACGAGACCGATAGTGAACCTGAAGTTCTTTTCGAAATTCATTGTAAAACTGGCCTAACTTACTCCCAGGGAATAACTTTTTTTCATTGGTGACATCTAACTGAATTGCAAGCTACTTAAAAGCTGATAGGAAAATATGAGTTAGCTCAGAACACATGCCAGGAGGAAAGTGGCCTTTACAAGTATCTGTCATAAGGAATTTCCCTAGATGGAAGGTAAATCTGAAGGAGCAATGAGGCAAGCTTACTTTCTTCACCCAAAGCCTGTCATCAAGGCTGAGGCTGCTAGTGCGAGTCATGGCAGTCAGATGGCACCTAGTTGTGGAGCTCAGCACCGCTGGCCTGCTCTGTTAGCTCTTGGAGCCACACAAGCAAAACGGGGAGGAAAAGAATCAATCTTATGTTGTTAAGAAATTCTGCAGGTTTAGGAGATCTGGGAGGTTTGTCAACAGGAGGAAAATCAGGAATGTGTCATAAAGGGAAACAAAAATCACTGACTCCGTTCCCATTAGGTTATATGTGTATGTTTAGTACGTCAATACGTGTTCACACACACCCTGGCACCAACATATGCACACCTGACTGATACTATGCCTGAACCTGACATCTTAGGTCCCTGTTTGACAAACATTTTTCATTGTCTATTAAAGATTCTTTTTTCATTACAATGTATTTCCAATCTATGGTCAAAGTCAGTGGAAAAATAAGTCTTTCTTGGCAGCTGATTATATTGAAGTATTCTGCAAGGTGAGCTCTATGCTTTGCTGTACTTGTGGGTATATTTGCACAGAAGCCACCTATTTTCTTTATTCTCTGTATTGTTAGGATGGGTGTCTGTGTGTGTGTGTGTGTGTGTATGTAGAACAGAGGAAATTATAAATATTTCTTAGAAATTCAGTGTAGACCCTCATAGTTATGCAGAGGAACACTGTTTTCATGGTATAGAATATCTATTAACCTTACCCTAGAAGATCTAATGATTGGGCACCAGGGTGGCTCAGTGGTTGTGCATCTGCCTTTGGCTCAGATTATGATCCCAGGGTCCTGGGATCGAGTCCTGCATCAGGCTCCCTACAGGGAGCCTGCTTCTCCCTCTGTCTATGTCTCTGCCTCTCTGTGTCTCTCATGAATAAATAAAATATTAAAAAAAATCTCATAACCTAAGGTAGAGTCATTTATGTTTATCTTATAATTTATAGATTAATTTATGATATTAATATTTGTTATTTTGTTTTCTGTTTTTCTTCCTTTGTATGTCAATTTGCCAGTTTTGACATTTGAACCATTTGAATGGTTCCTCTGTGGAAGGCTGCTGTATTGTAGGGTTGGCCTACTGTTTGACCTACCTTTTTTCTCTAGAGTCTTGATCACACTAAACGTAGCATTCTGTTCCCTGGCCCTTATTTCCTTGATAGGTGTCCTAAGTAGATGTGTGGGCCCTGGACCTACTGGCCTGTTGGTGGCTCCTGAGTTCTTCCCTGAAGGGCTATCCTGGTTTTTTTTTTTTTTTTTCTTTCAGACTTATTTATTTTAGAGAAAGAGAAAGAGAGCAAGCTTGGGGGTGGGGGGGGGACAGAGGGAGAGGGAGGAGAGGGAGAGACAGAGAATCTCAAGCAGACTCCTCGTCAAGCATGGAGCCCAACACGAAGCTCGATCCCAGGACCCTGAGATCATGACCTGAGCTGAAATCAAGAGTCAGATGCTTAACTGACAGAGTCACCCAGGCATCATGAAGGGCTACCCTGTTTTAAGCCCTATGTGTACATGTTGAAACTCTGGGTTTTCAAGAAGTCATAGCTTTGAGACTTGACAGTGATACTTGGGGAGGGAAGAGTTCCTCCATCCCGTTCTTTTTGGGTGAGCTTTTCTTCATATGGAGGAGAGCCTGCATTGGAAACATGTAATGCTGAGAGTCTATTTCAGATGTCTAGATGAGCCTAGAAGCAGTTGGGAATCCGGAGCAGGATGAGAGAAAAACCGTAGGATTTTTATCCCGGCCACAAGGGACATGGTAGCGGATCTCAGAATCCAGGGTAGGGCAGCTCTGTGGAGCACCTGCCCTTGTTGGCAGTTGGGACTTTAGGGGACATGGCTGCCATACCTTGTCCCTGGCTTTTTCCCCCTCCTTCTCTTGCTCTTTCCGTGTATCAGAATTTCAGATTCTCCTGTCCCATAAATCAATCTGGATTTATGGCCTAGGCAGGGAGGGTTTGGGTTGCACCTAAGAAAGCAGCCTGAAGAAAGGCAGTGTAGAAACTGAAGAATGCACCTGTCTCCCTGCAGTCTTCTTCCTGTCCAGACACACAGCTGGGAGCAGGACAGTGAGTTCAGGGCTGTAGCTGTGGAAGGGTCTCCCCGACATCTCATGGTCAGTCTGAATTGCCCTCAGAGTTTCTTTCCTTCTCCAGACGTGTTACTTGTGGATAAAAGCAGGAGCCGCCTGGGCTGTAGTTAGCTCTGGTAAATGTTACACCTCCCATAGCTGTAAGGGCTGGTAGGATTGTTTCTCACACGCAGGTTTTGGTGTCCTTGTCTGGGTTTAAATTATGGAAAGGCATTTTTCAAGAAAGCCTGACCAAGGAACCCTTCAGTTGGCCTTTCCATCTGCCTTTGCTGTGGAGAAAGGGTCTCAAGTGAGACCCCGCACGCTGGTTTGTGCAAGTTCTCACCGACCCTCTTATGTCTAGATGCAGAGGAAGGTCTTGCCCCTCCCCACACCGGACACCCTACTCTCCCCCTGCCGTTTTTTTTTTTAAACATATAAAGTGAGAAATACATTTTAATTAGGTTATCCTTCTATTAATAATCTATAAAAGAAAGTTGCAGTGTGTGTCTGTGGGTTAATGATGATCAGCATGGCTGTGGTAGGAAATGCCCACTAGTGCAGAGCCGGGCTACTTCATGGAAGCTCAGAAAGGAAAGATTTTAGGGTCCTCCCCCACTCAAGGAAGTGGCAAAGCCAGGCAGAGCCAGAGCCAGCAATTGGATTCAGGAAGCCAGACTCCAAACTAGAATTTCATGGCCTCTGACTGGGGCTGCTGGTACGAATCTGATGTAGACAGAGCTGTGCCAGGAGCCCTGCCTGGGGATAGCATGTGAATGCTCCTGTCTTCTCTCTCTGGGCAGCTTCCCGTGCCGCCTGTGATCCGTGGAAGGAAAGCGGTGATGTGTCTGACAGTGGCAGCAGCACCACCAGCGGGCACTGGAGTGCGAGCAGTGGCATTTCTACTCCCTCGCCTCCCCACCCTCAGGCCAGCCCCAAGTATTTGGGGGATGCCTTTGGTTCTCCCCAAACTGATAATGGATTTGAGACCGATCCAGATGCTTTCCTGTTGGATGAACCAGCTCCACGCAAAAGAAAGGTATGTGGTATGGTGTGGCGCTGACATCGGCTTGAGACCCAGCTATAGAGGGGCGGCAGGTGGTGGTGGTGGTGGTGGCATGGGTCCTTTGGTCTTTAGTGTTCTCAGGCTCCATCCCATTTCCATTTTCCTTTGCTCCTGTGTTCCCTCATGATATCCCCAGGGGCACACTCCTCCTCCTTCACACTGGTTCCTTTTTACCTCTGCCCCAATCCCTGCCTTCTTCACTGCACTCATATAGGGCCCATGCATGAGGGCCTCCTGTGGGGTCTTATTCCCAGCACCCAGCACTGCTGCTAGCAGCAGGACCATCTCCTGGGTCTGGGCTTTCTGCCTCTGCCTGTCTGTTTCTCTGGTCCCAGAGAATCCCTTCCTTAGAGCTTTTTGTTAGGTTCTGTTTGAGGGCAGCTGAAATCCCCACTGGGTGAGGATGAGGAGTGGTGAGAGGGAGGGGCATATCCCCATGATATTCTCTTCCTTTCCCCCAGAACTCCGTGAAGGTCATGTACAAGTGCCTGTGGCCAAACTGTGGCAAAGTTCTGCGCTCCATTGTGGGCATCAAACGACATGTCAAAGCCCTCCACCTGGGGTAGGTATGGAGCCCAGGGCCCATTTACGTGGGGACCCACTCAGGTGTTCCTCCACTGTGCCAATTCCCCATGACCTACAGCCAAGAATGGCTCCAAGAAAATGACTTGCTGAGAAGACCACCTGGTGCCTTCCCTGGCCCCTGTGTTCGGCAAAATAGCTTGTTGGAAAGTGATCTTTGCTGGGAAGGAAGGGCCCTCCTCTCATGGTGAATGTTGATGCTGTTCATGGGAAGGGAGCCCTGTCCATCTGTGGACTTGTCTTCCTGCCTCACTGTAGGAAGCAAGATGTTTTAATTCCGTGTAGAAATTGGGTGATTTGGTGAGACCTCATTGTGGGTTCTGCACCCCCTTCCCCTCAGGGAGCTGGGGCTGCATCAGCTCTGACTCCCCGGAGCCAGGGCTGCTTATGGCAGTGGAAACTGACTCACAGCCCTTTCCCTTAAGTAGAGGATGTGACCACAGTATGTGGGGCTCAGAGGGGACCCGTTGCAGAGTCAGATGACTATTGCAGGAGGAGAGGTGTGCACACATCCCTTGAGAGGAGGAACCTTAGGTACGAGGAAAAACAGTTCCCACTAATGTGTAAGCACATCATCCTTTGCATCAGCAGTGAGACTTTTGAGGGTTCTCTTGGTCTCCTTCCCTGCCTTGGCTGGGTTGGCCTGAGCCATCACTCTTCCCTCTTGTGCCACAGTGTCCCTGTGTTTGACCTGAGACAACTTGTCCCTGACCATCACCACATCTCCCTCCCTCACAGAGACACTGTGGACTCTGACCAGTTCAAGCGGGAGGAGGATTTCTACTACACAGAGGTGCAGATGAAGGAGGAAGCCGCTGCTGCTGGCACCCCTGCAGCTGACCCAGCACCCACCCCCGGCATGACCAGCCCTCCTCTTGCTCTCCTTCCACCACCTCCTCCCAAAACCCAGTCCTCAGGCCCAGAACACCCTGGCCTGGAGTCTTACCTGCCGTCTGGTGCTCTCAGCAAGTCAGCTCCTGGCTCCTTCTGGCACATTCAGGCCGACCATGCGTACCAGGTATGGGACTGGCAGACATTGGGAGCTCAGCCTTGTGGCCATGAGGATGTTTGGTGTCTGACCTGTCACTGGTCAGCCTGATCGAAGGCTGAGGCCTTTGGCTAGATTGCTAATTGCTAACTTCTACAAAGAAGAAAAGAAAAATGACTTCATGGTCAATAAATGTGGGAATTCCATAGTTCTCCATCGGTGGCTGTCATGAGTAGTTACTAGAAATCTGGTTGAATCCGAGTGACCTGGTCGATGGATTTGGACTGGGGAACTGTTATATCCCTGGTTATACCAGGGGATGGAGTTGTGGATTTGCGCTTCCCACGGTAAATCCCTACCTCCTAAAATTGTGTGACGTTAACAAACAACCCGGCACCCATGTTTTTGAGTACCTGCTATGTGTCAAGCATTGGGCTAAGCTTTTCAAATAGAGTAAGACATAGTCGCTGATGGTGTGAAGTGCATGGTTTAGCGGGAGAAAGAAATGAATATGTAAGTCTGATTAATTATAATAAGTGGTCAAAATGCCTTTTGAGAGGCAGGAGAAATTGTTGTGGGTACAGGAAGAACCAAACTATTATGCCCGTGTGGCTGGGCAAGTTATTGTAGAGGGGGTGACATGTAAGCTGATCTTTACCACACATAAGTACTCAGTGAATGCACAACTTGCTCTGTGCCATTTTCTAAAAACATCCTTTTAGGCCTACAGCTTGGTTTTATCAGACTCCAGCCTGGCTTACAAGTCAGTAATTAAAAAGCAGTGCTTTCAATCAGAAAGACTTTACAAAATGAGCCAGCTCTCCTTCTCATTAGAATGAGTGGCTGCTTGGCTAGTTCATGTTTGGCCAACTTCAGGGGGCCCCTTTGGGCTGCTGGCTGACCCACAAGCTGGGCCCTAGAGAGGGCAATTGGTGTTTTTACAAACAGACCTAAACCCGAACATCTAGGAGAGTGTTGCCTCCTTCCAAGTGGTTGCCTGGGGACACCATATACTTAGTATAGCAATACCACCTGTGCTTAGAAGGGTTTTAGACTTCTTTGGGGGCACTGCCTTTAGCATGTTCTTGGAAGGTGAGCCAACTGATGCTAATCCAAGTGATGATTCAGTCATGAGGCTGGCACAGAGACCAGCTCTGAGAGAAGGGATCCAAAAAAGGATTGGAGCCTGGGACTAAGGAGTAACTCGAAGACTTGGGCTTGCTGGCGTCTCCCCCAGGCAGTGTTTGGGTGCATCCCAGTATTGTCTGCTTGGAGGCCCATACTCTGCTGTGGTATGAGTACCTAGAAGTTCTAGGGAGCATGGGTAGACTTGCACACTGCCCGAACAAGTGGGCCTGAGGCTGACCTGCTCTTGTCTTTGGCAGGCCCTGCCGTCCTTTCAGATCCCCGTGTCGCCACACATCTACACCAGTATTAGCTGGGCTGCCGCCCCCTCCACGGCCTCCTCCCTCTCTCCGGTGAGTTTGTCTGTCTCTGAGCCCCTGGGCACCTCTGGTGGGCCCAGAGCCAGCCCAAGGCTCTTCTGTATGTTACTGGTGCTGGAGGCCATCCCCCCCCCGCCAGCTCCTGTACTTGCTTCCAGTCCCCAGACTTCTAGAGGGCCTACATGCACTCTCCCCCTTGCCTGGCACTCCCTAGTGGTCACAGCCCCTCTCAGGGGGTGCTAGGGCAGGTGTGTGAGAAGGAGCATCCAGATCAAGCAAGTTTGCTGCCAGGGAAGTCACTGGGCAAGCATGGGGTCGGTTCCCTGCTGAGCCCTGAGTTATCTGTGGGTGCTTGTTAAGGTTCCAGTGTGCAGAGGAGAAAAAGGGAGAGAAGAAGGGAAGGTGGAGAGGATGAGGGTAGGCAAGACAGATGATGGGAGCTTGTGAGGGTGTTGCTTACCTCTGAACTAAAATCAATCTGAAATCCTTTTGAGCCACTCACAGTGGGTCCTGGTCTTAAATATCTCCTATGGGAAGGTGTCACATGTTGTCAAGTCTGAGTGCTTGCAGAAGCCACTGAGGCAGTACAGCCCCTCCTTTGTTCTACCTGCAGTGATTCCACTTAAACCTACAGGTGGCCAGGTTAAGAGGCTCCCCTGCCAGAGGCACCTGCTTTAGGCACGGAAGTGTGCCTTAAAGGCCTGCCCTCACTCTGCAACCTTTCACTACTGTCCTGGTGTCCCCGGCCTGTGCTGATGGCCCCTCTCTCTGTGCCCAGGTCCGGAGCCGGTCGCTAAGCTTCAGCGAGCCCCAGCAGCCACCGCCTGCAATGAAATCTCACCTGATTGTTACTTCTCCACCTCGGGCCCAGAGCAGTGCCAGGTGAGACCATTTGCTCCTGTGGCCTCCCCTCTGGCCTCTGTCCCCACCATGTCCACTCTAGGTGTCAACTATAGCCCAGCGAGCCTAGTCTCCAGGGTTAGTTCCCTGGTTGGGGGGTGGAAGAGGCAGCTGGGGACATGCTGGATGCAGGGGGGCGGTGGTGGTGGTGGGGTGTGGAGGGGACTTTGCTCCTTTGGCCCATTGGCTCCCACCTTTTCAGCCTCTGCTGTTTTGCTCAGCCTCATGCCAGGCTGTGCTGTGCTCCACGTCTTAACTACCAGTGCACGTCTGTACCCTCATTCTTCCTTTTTGACAGGAAAGCCCGTGGGGAGGCTAAGAAGTGCCGTAAAGTGTATGGCATCGAGCACCGGGACCAGTGGTGTACAGCCTGCCGCTGGAAGAAGGCCTGCCAGCGCTTCCTGGACTGAACCTGTCCCACCGGCTCCTCCTCTTTGCTCCCTGCCCTGACTGGCAGCCAGATGACAAAAGACAGACGTGTCACAAGCCCTCAGCAGAAACCTAAAACATAAAGAGTGGACATGGGGAGTTTGGGCTCTATTGGCTAAGGTTCAATACTTAACACATTTCCCCCTCCCTTTGGGGAACAGTTTAGTTTTTAAAAGAAGAAAGGAAAATATCCCCCCTCCCCCAGAATAGGAGAGAGAGCCAAAACTGACCAAGGGTAGTCTGCAGTGAACCAGAGACCAAAGAATTAATTACCCTCCCTTTCCTGAGTCTCTCTCTAGGGGATTAGTTTGCATGTTTCAAAAGACGGAACAGCTCATTCTGTTTCCTGCTGAGTTGGTGAATTCTTTGCTTTCTCAACTCTTCCAGAAGGGACGGTGAGCAAGATGAATTTACTTTTCTTAAAAAAAAAATAAATAAATAAGTTTCTGGCTGATGAGTCCGAGAGCAGGACCTGCTGTGGATAGGGTGGGAGGAGTGGGGAATCTGTGCACTTTTTAAGGTACAGCCGGCCCCTCTTCTCCACCCGCATCCAGGAGAAGGGAGAGCCTGTTCTCACCGAGCAGCTTCCATGGAAGTAAAAGGAAAACCCTTTCTTGATGACAACGATTTGAATCTGGGGTCACTCAGCTGTTGGGTTACATCCCAACAAATATTGTATGGCTTCTTCTCAAAGCCCAGACTAGTAGGTTTTTAAAGATTGTCCCCCAAATAGCTGAGCCAAAAGGCTATATGAATTCACTTTTTGAAAAATGTGGCAATTAAACACTACCTTGATCGTTCTCCCCTCTTTCCTTGAGGAAAAGCTGGAGGGTTTTAGTATCTGTGAAAGCCCTCTGCTGTTACCTGAGTAAACTCCCTCTTGATGTTCCTCCCTCCAGTTATGGACAGGACACCTCTAAAACACTTTATATTCTTTTCCACTGTATTCAGAAGCCTTTTATCTGATTCAAGCTCCCTTCCACTTGAGTGAGAGGCCCTCCCTCCTTCGGCACACTCTGCACAGGTTCCTCGGTCTCTGGTTTTACCAGGGATTTTCTCATACTGTCCTGAGGCTGCAGTTAGGGCTGGTGTGGCGGGACGGAGGGAGGAAAGAAGAGACAGAAAAGTAAGTGGCAGCTTGCCCCCACCATGGAGAGGGAGTTGGCAGGTTCCAGATTGTTCTGTTGGCTCAGAGGGTCCGAGAGAATCCAATCTTCCTGAGGTGACGGGTAGGACAGGAGTCTTCCATCAGTGTCAGCGGCCTCTGGATGTTTATCCATGTTGGTCCAGTCCCTGTGGTGGGAAGGTCAGTTTGAGGCCAAGACCTGCTGGATACCCATTTCTTCCCTGCAGGTAGGAGGGGGACGGTAAAAGAGTGGTGGAGGAACTCCTGGGGTGGGGGGTTGGATGAGCAGCTCCTGGTGCTTTTTTAGCCTTTGCTGTTTCTGGAGCCCTCAGGAATGGAGGGGAGCCTGGATGGCACTGTTTGTGGAGTAAATAAGCAAAGCTATTTTTGTTGACAAGAAGGGAGATGTGGGTGGGGAGTTTAGAACCCTGCCCATCTGTGCTTAATTGAGACCAGATGAGCTGAGGAGCAGGACACATTTTGTTTTGGGCATCTCCTTTCTTTTAAGGCCTATGTGTCTGGGAGTTCCTCTGGCCTGCATGAGTGTGGCCACCTGCTGCTTACCTGCCTTGGGTACTGGCACTGGGCACTGCACCTACACGCCAGAGGTCAGGGGTTCAGGAATGCCACCAAGTCCATCCCCTGGCTGTAACTGAGGTTGTCCTCTTACTCCCAGGTGAAAATCCCTGGCTGTCGAGGCTCCTTTGGCCACTTCACGTGGGAGCCGCACAGATGTTTGTCAATCTGGGACACACTGAGTGTGAGAAAACCCGCTGACCTTAGAGATGTGATGTTGCGAACGCTGATAGTGACTCCCATGTATGGGTGTCTGTGGTGGTGACGGGGTTTATTTTTATAACTTAGTAAAAAAAAAAAATAAGAAAGAAAAAGTATGTGGAATCTGTCCCTAAAGCTCAAAACCAGGCCAGCAAGAGGTGGCCTGGGGTCCTCCTTCCTGTCCCTTCCACCTCTGAGAGAATTAAAAGCTGACAGCAGGTGGTTGCTTGTTGTCCATCTTCAGCTCTTACCAGCAAGGGGAGGGAGCTTTTGAGACGTGAGGACTCTGCCTAGCAGCGTCTTCCCTTCCCTTCTTAATCACAGCTCTGGCTGAGTCTCGTCTTTAGAAAAGCTATTTTCATTTTTCCCTCAGTTTGGTCCGTGTAGATATAACTGGCTATCAAGATTTCCTCTAAGTGAGGTAGGCTTCTCATGTCGTTGGTACCCAGGGCAGAAGAGGCAGAGAGAAAGAAGAAAGGGATGAAACAGTTTAAAAACTGAGGTGGTTTTTTTTTTTTTTTTTTTTTAATGTTTTATTTTGGTGCAGCTTTCCCTGTCTGTATCTGTTCCTCTCTCCTTATAGGTGGTGGTGGCGGTGGCGGCCTCCGCTCCCATCTTGTGGCTGTTGTGTTGGTTCTTGACATGTGGTCTGTCCGTGGGGTTGCCCCATTTGTTTCTTCTTGGAGGGTGGGGGTGGCTTGTGAACTGATCAGCGATTATGCCTGTTTCCTGCATCTCCGCGTCTCTCCCTACTTCCCAGCCCACCTGGGCAGCAGAATCTGACAGGAGGGCAGGTGCCACAGCTGTGCACTGGAATCTAACAGGACCGATTTTCAAAAGAAATGATTTGGGGAAACCATTTATTCCAGGGATGTTACCCCTATTCAATGTATTTCTTGGGGTTACCTCTGGAGTCTGTGGTGCCTGCTTCGGACAGCCTTAATGATTCTCAATCTGCACCCATGCTCATTCAGTGCAGAGTCCAGTGAATGATGTCTGTGGTCAAGTGAGATCACAGGGGCAAAGCTCATGGACCGACTAGCGAGGGAAATAGCTTGGATTTAATTATGTGGCTTTTAAGCTGGCTGTGAAAGCAATTTTGTAATTTCAGAGAGCATTCTGAGTGATACCAACTTTCTGATAGTAAGCCTATAGCTTGACTCCTTGGAGGACAGCATTGATTTGGATGTGAGAAACTCATTTGTTTGAAGAAATCTGTCCTGTTACTTTCTGGTCCTCCCAGGTTCTGACTTTACCAGGGCCAAAAATTAAAAAAAATTAAAAAAAAAAAAAAAAAAAAGGAAAGAGAGAAGAGGGAGATAAATCCCATCTGTGAATTTGTCTTATTGGCGCCTTTTCCCCCCAGCTGTCTTCCAAGTATTATTTTTACTGTTAAAAAAATTTTTTTAAAAATGTGAAATGTAATGTTTTTACAGCGACAATATGAAATATATTTTATAAGGAATAAAATGGTACATTGTCTGATTTCATGTGTGCCTGTCCCTCTACTCCCTCCCCCCTACAGAGGCTAAGATTACTGTTGTTCTTGGTGGTGAACACATGATGGCATTTGGGCAAAGCCTACGCATTCATTAGCTTGTAATAATAGGGACCATTAGGAGCCAGGCCAAGTGCTTACGTGAATAACCAAGTGCTTACCTAAATAACCCCATGAAAGTTACTACTCTTATTCCCATTTTACAGATGAGAAGGAGGCAGCACAGAGGTTAAAGAACCTACCCAAGGGCATACGTTGGGAAATAAGGACACTAAGATTACAACCCAGGCAATAAGCATTTTTCAGTACTGCTTATCTTGACAATGGGAAATATGCTTTTGGCTCTATTCCTGAGTTTCTTGATGAGTGGCCAAATGCCTTAGGAAAAAGTAAGTACATATTCTGCTTATGGGATGGTTCTGACTTCAGGGAGCATGCTGGGGACACTCCTTGAGTTCACCGATTCCATGTACTGTGATGGCCTGGATGGCTGGAGAATGCTGGTCTAGGTGGTGGGAAGCAGAAAGAAACATCCCATTCTTCCTGAGCTGGGACTGCTTCTTGTAATTTTAGCTTCTGAGACTACAGATGTCTCTGGGAGTGGGATCTGGGAGTGGGATCTAGGGCTCCTAACAGGGCCTGCCAGTGTGGGTGAGGTGCTCCCAGTGGGGGGTTGGATTACCTCACTCGAGCCCAGCAGCTAGTAAAGCTGGCCCAGGGGTGGTCTTTTGGCCCTTTTCCTTACTATGTGGTAGAGTGGAGAGCTTCTCTCGGCCCCCTTTCCCTTGCTCCCCACCCCCATGCAAAGTCTCAGTAGAATCCACTGCTTCACTGAGGTTTGCCCAAATCCCTCTACATCAGTTGTGACTTTGGGCTGCACATCCTCCATGTGTACCTGCCAGCCTCACCTTTATGGCTGGCTGTATGCACAGACTTGAAGTTTCCAGCTTCCAGCTGGGTTTGATCAACAGGTGAGACCAGACTGGAGTTTGAAGGGTAGGGGGAGAGAGACGTTGGGATAGCTCATCTCCTGGCCCTTCCTGTACCCCACAGTGTCTGAATGACTGCATTTTCCTGCTGAGAGCTACAGGGAGGGGGGGGCGTGGCGGACAGCTTTAGTTCTCCCTGGGTTCCAATAACGATCCCCCAGCATCCCAGAAGAGCTCCTTACCCCCTCATTGATTTCCCATCACCCGGTCTACACTAGATGTTTGACGCTCCTCAGTTACCCTGTCTGGGTGCACCATATGTTTCCTCGCCTAACTGACAGTTACACCTTAACATGCTTCATGCTAAATTGGAGATAAAAATGACACCAACAAGTGTGTCTAGGCTCTCCCATTTTCCACGTGTCTCAGTCCAGTGATCTGCAACCAGTAAGATCTGCATCACCTGGAATTTGTTAACAGTGCAAATCCTTCCTGAGTCAGAAACTGGAGGTGGAGACCAGCGAGCTGCCCCAAGGGTGCCGTTGACCGGGCGCTGGGAGGTTCTGAGCACCCTGCCCCCTCAGCCTGCTCATCTATTCACGCACTTGGATCTGGAGATGCAGTGCAATCAGGGTGTTTATGCTTATGTATTCTTGCCCGTCTTGTTTTATATAAAGCAGAGCCAGGTGCTTTTTGCCTCTGCTTCCCAAGAGAGGCAGCTCTGATGGTGTGTCTGGAGTCTGGGCTTCTTGGTGACCTCACTTAAAAAACAGCCACCCAATGTATTAACCATTTGCTCAGTAGAAGTTTAATGGAGAAATATCTGTTTAAAACAATCAGTCAAAAAGAACAGCTCTTTTACAAACAAGTTATGGCAGTGACAAGTCAAAACCCCGGGCTTAATTTCCTGTTCCTTTGACCCACCCCTAGAAGAGGAGAGAGTGTGGAGTGAGGACAGATGGGGCCGTTTATATGTTAGCCAGAGGAATTACAAAAATACACTCTGATGTAGCAACAAGGTTGTCATGAAACATGCCATGGGGGGGTGGGGAGGGAGGGACTGGGGGAGTGGGGAGGGAAAGACAACCAGACAGGGAGGTTCTCCACCCTGAGGGTGGAGACCTGAAGGCAGAGCTTGCCTCAGGGCCTTGGGAAGGAAGGAGTCCCGATTCCCAGCCGACAGGTCTGGGGCTGGAGACATGCTGTTTTGGGGATCACCTGGACACCTGGGGAGACAGAAATGATTAAAATGGCAAACACAGTAGTTTCTTTGACCTTTCAATGCTATTTGCCCTGGTGACTGAGCAATAGAAGGGAGGCAATGGAAAACTTATCAACTGAATAAAGAGCCCCTGAAGCAGCAAGTAGAGTTCCCTAACTTCCTCCATACACCTCAAGTCTGGCCTTGAGTCTATTGACAGGATTCACAGAATAATGGCTGGGACTTGAAAGGCAGAGCTGAGGCCTGGAGCCCAGAAGCAGCTCTCTTATCCTTGATGTTTGGAATCCAAGTGTAGTAATTCATTTTTTGAGGCTAAATAGTGTCCTCATTTATGGCTCTTTTATATTGCAAGTGCTCTTTACACCTGATTTCACCAATTCCTCACCACGAATGGATCTGCTCACTTTCCACTGTCTAGAAAGATCAAGGTGTGGGGCAGAAGAGAGTAGAATAGGAACAGGGAAAGGGATAGGAGGCAGATACCCTTTGCACGGATCTTTCTAGGACTGGACTTGCATCTCAATGTCCCTCCTTCCTGACATCATTACACCTTCTAAATAGGGTTCTTTATCTCATTTCAGTGTCAAGAGGCCCCACTTCCTCCAGCCTTCCAAGTGGTGGTTGGTATTGGGTATCTCAGAAGTCCAGAACAACCCTGGCAACAGGATTCCCCACGATGGAGACATCTGAGGCATGTGTAGGGCTGGTTGGGTGTGTGTGGGTGAGTGAAGACAGGGTCTCAGCTGCCTGGTGTGGACTCGTAAGTACATATCCATATTAGAACTCAGCCACCCTGAATGTGTGCAAAAAGGAACCAGAGAGATGGCTGCAGAAAGAGGAAGGAGAACAATCAATAATATACTCAAATGAGCTGGTTAACATTTCCAGTGGTTCTGTCAAGAACTTTACATCTTGAGCAAAGCAGCAGACAAGCTAGTTACCAAGTTATGTTTCAGTGCCTCTCAGCTGGAAGCTTAATAGAAAACTAGCAAAGTCAATTGTCTGAATAGGGGCTCAAAAATTTTTTTAAATAAATTGATTTCTGCTAATGTGACTGATTTTATTTTTTATTTTCATTTTTTATTTTTTATTATTTTTTTTTAATTTATTTATTTATGATAGTCACACACAGAGAGAGAGAGAAAGAGAGAGGCAGAGACACAGGCAGAGGGAGAAGCAGGCTCCATGCACTGGGAGCCCGACGTGGGATTCGATCCCGGGTCTCCAGGATCGCGCCCTGGGCCAAAGGCAGGCGCCAAACCGCTGCGCCACCCAGGGATCCCTTCATTTTTTATTTTTAAAAAGATTTTTAAAAGTCATGAAAGACACACAGAGAGAGGCAGAGACATAGGCAGAGGGAGAAGCAGGCTCTCTGGTGAGTAGGGAGCCCAATGCAGGACTCCATCCCAGGACCCGAGGATCACACCCTGAGCTGAAGGCAGACATTCAACCACTGAGCCACCCAGGTGCCCCTAATGTGACTGATTTTAAACTGTTTTTAGGAAAAGAAAATAGCTGTGGTTCAGAATTAGACAAGAGCCTCAGTGTCCCTTAAGAGCCACTTTAAGAAGAATAAATGTCTAAGATTGGAAAGAATTCAATCCATGCCATTTCTGAAAGATATGCTGTGTTAGGTACTATGCAAATATGGCTTAGGAAGGAATAGGATCCTTGTTAAGGATCCAAGAGTATGACTTCAAAAACCGTGAGGGTTAATTCAGGGCCTTTAGAGATTAGTCATTCTGCTAAAATGCACATGGCAGCCTTCTCCTCACAATTTAATACTTACGTCTGTATTTGGTAATGCACCTTCTACAACCAGCTTACCTGCAAAGAGCTATGTGGGCTGCCCCCATGCTGAAGTGTGGGTGCCAAAGATTAACAGCTGTATTAATATACTTTGAAAATGAGGATTATTAATGATCTGGCTGCCTTTGACATATGGAAAACAAAATAAAACAGCACATGTAGACTTTTTTAATGCCCCTAAATCAGGGAAAAGCCTCACTTGGGTAATGTTCAGGGGAATGTTTATGACCAATTGATTAGTTCTTTCTACTAGGGTAAGTTTCTACTGTTAACGAAGAGGTATGAGGCTCTGCAGATAATCAGATTCCCATATATGAGTTAAGGCACATGTTTGATGGGTAGAATTTTCTTAGATTTTCAGAAAAATTCCACTGTGCTAGTTTTCTACTCCACTAGAAGTTCTGTACAGGGTGACGGACCAAGGAAAGTGGAATTTGTAATGACTGGGCAATAAATTAGAGGGTTTGATGTTTATTATCTGATATGTATTATAGTACATGTAGAAGCATTCCCTTGGGCATAAGATGGCCCAGATTCTCTAAGCCTTGCTCAGTGATGATGGTGAAGTAGGTCTAGCTATGGGTTCCTAGATAGTCTCTGAGGAAAGGTGAACTGAATGGTTACTATGGCAACTGGATAGGTAGATTGGTCCACTTAACTGTCCCCATAGTAACTGAGCTCCTGGAGAGCGATAGAGGAATTAGTTATCTTAACAGGCTACTATTATCCCCATGGTAACCAATCTCTAAATGGCAGTGGTCAGCGCTAAGGAACAATCTGAGGAAAATGTTTGCTCCCTAGAGAAAGGATAGGTAGGAGGCAGAGAGGTGAATATACCTTCCCTGCCTCCCAGGAGCTGAACACCTTGGGGAGGTCTGGGATGTGTGTGTGCATGTATCTGGGGGCTAATGTGCTTCCAGGCCCAGGAGAAAGGCTAAGACAGTTGGGTATATAAGGTTTCCTTTTGCCCCCAGCTCAATCGTGCCCAACTCACTCATGGGTTGAAGTGGACGGTGCAGCTGGGAGGGGCTCCCCTTCCGGCTACACATTACCATTCTGATGCAAGGTGCGCCGGCGCTGACTGGACTGCAAGCTCAGGACCAGGTACTGCCTCATAAACTCACTGAACCGCTTTTGGTTGGCCAACTTCCGGGCCGACTTCCGGGCCCCAGTGAAGCCTCCAAATCTCTTCTGCAGCTGCTTCTGCTCTATCTCTCCAGCCTCATCCATGCCTGGCTCTGTCCCTTCCTGGGCTTGGATTAGGCTCCTGATGCGAGGCATGCGCTTCAGCTGCATCTCAGAGGTGCTTGGCTGGTGAAGGACAGTTGCCACGTGCTCTGGGTCCGCAGGGCTGAGCTGCCAGGAGCCCCTGGCCATGACCTTGGTGCACGGAGTCCAGAGAGGGCTGCTGAAGACCTTCCCTTCACACTCAAGGATGCACACCTGCAAAGATATAGGCAGAGTGGGGAGGAAGGGAGGAGAAGGATTGGGAATGTCTATTAGTCCAAGGTGATGAGATAAAGTCCTTCTATTGCATACAAAATCCACATTGGTACCAATGCAAGTGCTTCTGAAGCATCTCTTTATTAAGTATCATGTAGCAGTTTTACACATAATTACTCAAGTTTGTAGAATTTCAGAGTTGCAAAGACACAGAAAACTATCTGGCCAGAGAGGTGAGTTAATTTACCACAGGTATCACAGAAAGTCAGTGCAGAATGAGTGCCCCAAACCACACTCAGAGCACTAGCTGAGTTTTTGAAGCCAATACGACTCACGAGGGTCACCCATAAAAAAGAATCTTATTTTATTCTCTTCCCAGGCTTGGGAGAGATCAGTTTGGTTTAAGAAGCTGGGGATGTCAAAGCATGTACTTAAATCTGCGTGTTGAGATGAACCCTGGTGTGGTTCATTTTTCATCCCACATATACTGGTTCTCACTTACCTGTGCCTCAGTTATAGGAAATGAGGGTCAAGACCCTTTGGAATGTAGACAGGTTGGAGTCGGGTTTAGGTGGGGAAGAGGGGTCATCAGATACCATCCAGTAGACCTGCCAGGGTTCTGGGAACTTCTGCTGCTGCTCTGTCTCTCCAGGTGTCTTCCACTTCTAGTCTATACCAACACCCTGGCCATGAGGTTTCCATACCCTTCCTGACTTGTCCTGGCCTTGGCCATGCTTCCCACATTCTTTAATTGTGCCTTTTGGAAGCATCTAACCTCCAACTTCTTTTACTATTTGCTGTCTTTGCTTCACCCCAAATGCTTCTCTGTGTTTCTGTCCTCCGCCAGATGAAAACCCCATTTCAACATGACCTTGCCATCACAGTCACTGAGTAGCTGCGGAGCCCTTCATCAAACCTTGGAGCTCTTGCCTGGCTTACAGGGCATCAAGAGATACTGCTCTGTCTGGACAGCTGTGGGACATCAGAAGACTGGAGTGTGTGCCCAGTATCCCCTATCTGGGGAGCAAAAGCCTCCCCATGGTGTTCAGAGTGGCACAGATGTTAATATAGGCAAGGTTTCCCACCGGATCCCTAAACAAGGATCCCTCCTTGTGCATGAAGCTAAATCACATACCTTATAGCCATCCCACCGAACTCGAAAAAATGGCTCCTCCAGTCCCGCTTCTCTGTGACCCTTTGCCACTCTTGACCCTGACCCTCTTTTGTCTCTGCCAAGCTTCTCCAAGATGTGGTCTGTACTCATGCCTCCATTTCCGCATCTTCCATTTTTGCCTCATCTCCTTGAAATCTGCTTTCTGCCCTCTTCTTCCACTAATTGCCCTCTTGAGGACCATCAGTGAATTCCCAGTCACCAGATCCACTTGGGCCTCGTCACAGACTATGCTGCATTTGGCAGCACAGGCCACACCCTCCTGAAAATTCTCTTTCTGACATTGCACTCACCTCTCAGACTCCTTCCTTCTGGGTTCCTAAGATTCTATCTTTAAGATTCTTTAAGATTCTTATCTCTCTTTACAATCTTCCCCTTGGTGACTGTTCATTTCTGTGATTTTGGTCATAACTTTCAGAGCATCCGAGGTCTATAGGTTCAGCGCCTGACATCCATTGAACTCCAGATACTTCTCTGATCCTGTCTGGTATCACCATCAAAGTATCTAACTAGCACTTTAAATGCAAGTTGTTAAGAATTCCCTTCTGGGGCAGAGACTGCCAGTTGTTCATTCCATACCCATCTTGCCTCTTCCTTCCTAACAGAACACTTGTCTTCTTCCTGAAGGCCACATGTATGTTTCTCAAACTCCTTTTTAGCCAGAGGTGGCCAATGGCATAAAAATGGAAGTGACAAGGTGGGGCTCCTGGGAAAGTAGGAGGTTGACTCATCAGGGGAGAGCATCCTTTCTTCCTTCTTTTTCCCCGTCCTCCAGCCTCCTGCTTAGAATTGGCTGGAACTCAATTGGCTATCTTGAAGACATGAGGTGACTCAGAGGATGGAAGCCATGTGGGAGTGGCACCCATATACGGATAAAGTAGAAAGAGAAGGAGCCTGGGACATTGGCGATGTGGTAAAGCTGCCATACCAGCCCTGGATTATCTACCTCCCAACTTCTTGGAGGAATCAAATCGCTGTCTTATTTAAGCCATTGTTACTTTAGGTCTTTCTTACTAGCAGGTGATATACTTTCTCTACCTTAAGTCTGCTCTTCTGCTTGGTCTGGGTGGGAATCCAAATAATCTCAGAATTATGTATTTATTTAATTAATTTATTTTAGAGAGAGGGGTTGGGAGGGGGCAGAGAGAGTGGGAGAGAAGCAGCCTCCCCACTGAGCACAGCACCTGAAGCTGAGGGGACTTGATCCCATGACCCTGAGATCACGACCTGAACTGGTGATCAAGAGTCGGACGCTCAACCAACTGAGCCATCCAGGTGCCCCTCAGCACTTTTAAAAAGACAGAATTCAAAAGCCAGTTAAATTCCTGAGGAATAGAACCAGGGTTTAAAATGCACTTTTATAAAGATCAGGTAATTGTGAAACCTACCTGGGTTTGGAAACTGCTAACATAGTCCATGTTCACATGTTATGATGAGGTTTAGTAATTAATGTGTCCAAAACTCCACTGTTAGACAAGATATTACCTGAACGAGAACCCAAGACTTTCAATCCCGGATGTCTCCTATTCAATGAGCCCTGTGTGCTTGCAATACAAATTGTTGTAAATTAATACAAGAGTAAGAATCTTGCGAGACTGAAAGGTAAAGTTCTGATGGGAAAATTGCTAATTTTTGCTGGGCCAGAGAGAAAGAGACAGTAGCCAGTGGGAGTGCCACTTATCTTCCCTGATAAGATTTCCAAGGTGCACCCTTTGCCAGGCCCCCCTGCTAGCCATAGGTAGTGACGGTGGCCCCTGCTGATACACAAGTCATGAGCATATCTTTTCCATTTAGATTTTCCTCAGAGATGCTGATAGAACTATTATCATTAGTGCCAACTCAGCTGAGATACAAAGAGAAGCCACTTTTTCACATCCACAAAGTCACTGGGTATGAATGAATGGCAGCTTCCATAGTGGGGGGAGGGTAGACTTTAACACAGTGGTAGCTACAAATCCGAGTGCTCTTTAAGAATGGCTACTGGTTAAGGGTGCTTGGGTGGCTCAGTTGGTTAAGCATCTGCCTTCAGCTCAGGTCATGATCCCAGGGTCCTGGGATTGAGTTCTGCATCAGAGTCCTTGCTCAGCTGGGAAGCTGGGAATCTGCTACTTCCTCTGCCTCTGTCCCTCCTCCTGGCTTGTGCTCACTCTTTCTCTCTCACATAAATTAAAAAAAAACTTAAAAAAAAGAATTGCTACTGGTTTGTTAGAATGCAGATTCTTAGCCTATACTCCTAGAGATGCTGATTTAGTATGTCAAGGGTATGGTCCAGGAATCTGCACTTTTAGCCAATGCCCCAGTGATTCTGAGGCTGGACTGTATTTGAGAAATCCTGCTTTGGATCTTGCTTTGAGGAGGAAGGTGTCATCATGGAATATAGTGGTCGGAGGAAGGGTTACTTGGGTCTTTATTTAGCTGTTCCTGAAATACTTTGAAGAAAACCAGGCACAACCAACTTGTAGTACATTCTTTTCAGATCATCATCCCATTGAGTTATTATTCTATAGCCATGGGTATCTAGTGGGGAGCAATTTTGTCCCCAGGGAACATTTGGAAATGTCTGGAGCCATTTTTGGTTGTCACATGGTGGGTGGGGAAGGGGGGATGCTACTGCTATCCAATGAGTAAGGCCGGGATGCTGGTAAACATCCTACAATACACAGACAGTCCCCTGCCCCCACCCCATGACAAAGAATTATCCAGTCTACAATATCCATAGCGGTGAGTGTGAGGTATCCTACTCTACAGGGTCAAGAGGAAAGCAGGAAAGCATGGGTAGAACTGGGAAAGACAGAAGTGTAAAATTTTGGAGATAACATGGAGTTGGAGCAGACTTGGTCCACTCCTTACAGAATAGAACCCCAAATGCTTGTTGAACAGTTCTACTCCATCCATTTACAAGAACAGGTGGAGGTTATTAAACCTAGAGGCTATGAGATCTTCTGGGAGCCCCTGGGTCGCTAAACCCAGATGGTAATTAGATTAGGTGTCAATCGGAGAAAATGAAGTTCTATGATCAAACCAGATGCATAGGCTGTACAGAGACTCAACATACTGTTAGATGAATTGGATACTGACAAAATCATCTCAACCCTTGATTTAGGAGAAAGTTTTGGGCAAATGTGAGGAATCCAAATTCGCAACAGCATTTGTAGCACCAGATGGGCATATGAGCTTAATGCCTAACACTCTGGTCTAAGGGACCCACCAGTCTCTTTCCAGAGATTGGTTAATGGACTATTAAGTGGAGCTGAACACATTTTCACAGCCTACACCGATGACATTGCTATATTAAGCCAGAGTGTGGATGAGCATCTGGAAAGTCTCAGACTGGTGCCAAATTCATCTGTAAAGCTGGGTTTAGAGGGAAACTGAGCAAAGGGCCATCTGGATGTCTGGGATCAAACATTAGGGAAATAGGCACATGAGCCCATTGGAAGGAAAAGAAGAGGCTCACTGAGATTGTCAAGTTTCTGCACTAAAGAATCAAATCACTTTTGACCAAAACATTTAGGAGCTATTTGCTTTAGTAAGTTATGCTAGAATATGAGGGGTAACACTAGTAGGGAAATGGATAAGTAGTGCAAGAGGAAAACATATTAGGAACTCTTACTGCAAATCAATCAGTAAGTTTTTATGTAATGAAGGTAGAAAGCACTAGAAGTTCATTTCTTTTGCTATTATTCAAGTTTCAGGAAGTTATAAATACATTTCCCCAGACCTTGATGGTTGCCTTCTTCTTTGTCTCTAAAACAACTTGGTGAATCTAGTTTTTTTTTCTCTACATAAGCTTATGGGCTAAGTATCATTCATAATTAGGCATAAGCCCAAGGCATTGCAATGGGTTTGGGTGTGAGAGTCATTTACTGACCAAAACTACAGTCTTACACAAAGCCAGCCATCTTTGGACCATTGATCTAGAGTGAGAAATACAGAACTTCCTGATAAAGCCAAGGATTTAAAGTGTCCTGGGAATAGCTCAGAATTCCATAATTTAGTGGAGGGATTGGGAAGGTGATCCTTGCTGAAATATCTAAGTTCCCCCAGCTCCCATAATTCACAAAGTTGGGAAAGAGTTGCAAGATTTGGAAATGAGATGTGGTTGCCAACGTTCTAGGCATTTCATCAAACTTTAAAAAACAGGTGAAAAGTGAATACAAACTAGGAATAAAACAACCAGGCAGTCAGGTTCCCTGAGGGTCAGCAGGCACTTTGAAGGATTTCTCTTTCACTGTGAAGGTCTAACTGGTTATATTCTAACTTGTTTCCAAGAAGTATCAACTGGTGTTGTCTGGATCCCAGATATTTAAATGCTAGGGTGGGATGGAAACATGTTCCAGATTCTTTACTGGGTTTGAAAGATGCCAATGTGAAAATGCTGCAGCATTTGCACTGGATGGACCCATTAGGAGCCTAGGGGTCTAGCTGTCTTACAATTTCCATGGAACATGTTCATGGAGTACTGCTCTCTGCCATGCTCTGTGCTACACGATGGGGATCCCCAACACAATCAGAAAAGGACCCTTACACGTTATGGTAAAACACTGGCAGACACAAGTACCTGTCAGAACACAAATGAGCGAGGTTGTGGCTCTACTGGGGGCAGGTGGAGAATCAGCATAGTGTTCTCACAGGTGAAATTTAATCTGAGTTTTGAAGTAGTATTGGATGAAGGAGGAGGGAGAAGAAGGCACAGGATGGTGGGGCAAGTTCTTGAAGCCTTGGGAAGGCCAAGAAGGGAAAGCGGGATTTTTAAGGAACTGTAAAAAGTGATTGAGGTAAGGAGTGTACCCTGGGGAGACACCTGCAGCCTGGGGAGAGCTGAAGGCCTGGGATCCAGGATGGCATCTCAGAAGGAGAGAGTATAGGGAGATGAGAAACCCCCGATCTTGGTGATCACTTGTGTTTACAGAGTGGGGAGAGGAACAGGAACCCAACAGGACATAGAAAAAGAGGAGTCTGAATGGAGAAGAGAACCAGGCAAGTTTATCAGGAGAGGATAAGGAGGAGGAAGCCTACAAATTGGTCCTGGACCTTGCTCGATGTGATGCCGTACAAAGGGGGCGAAGGCACAAGTGTAGATTACTTCCTGAGTATACAAATATCCGTTTAAGTCCTAATACTTTTTTTTTTTTGAGTGGGAAATAACGGGTTACTTACCATGAAAGCTAGAGATTCCAGAATTGTGCATAACTTTCAGTCTTGTCTAGGCTACAAATTGAGAATTTAGCTGCATGGTGATTATCAGATTATCAGCTCATCACGGGTTTACAGGTAAACTATGTTGTCTGTTCTGTTTACTAAGATCAGGGGAAGGTGTTTTTTAGATAAACTTTAAACCTCTTTGTGCTGCACAACAAAGCCCTGTGGGCCTTCTATGTTTCAGCCAAACTCAATTTTCTCAGTTCCTTAAATGACATTTCCCTCTGGGTACAGGCATTTGCACATGTGCGCCTGGCCTCCCTCCACCATGGGGAGCACTCTCCCTGCCTCTTCACTTCCACTTTTCAGGTCTCCTTAGATGCTTCTGATCTTCCAAAAGCCCGCTCTGTCTTTCTAGTCTAGTTTGGGGGCCACTGCTCTGAGCTTCCCTAGCACCCAATAATTAATCACTTCCTCTTGGAGGGATTGTGAGATCTTCTCTCCCACTGGTTGCAAACTCCATCCATCTGCTTACCTACCTTTGGATCCTTTGCCCAAGCCTTGGGCTCAGCATATAGGAAATGCTCAGAAAAACCGTAACAGATCAATGAGAAGGATGGATAAACTTTGGATGGGTTACCTGGGGATGCTCTTCATGATGCAGTAGTTATTACTGTTCAGAAAACAGGTGTGGGGATAGGTTGGTCTTTGGGTCTGTAGGGGCTGTCCACTCATGGTTAGTGAGCTAACCCAATATGAATATATATTCCATATTTGTACACTTGCCTTAAGGAGCACTAGTTACTTTTGGTTGATTTTTAAAGATTGAGGAGTTTGAGGGGCGCCTGGGTGGCTCAGTCGGTTAAGCAGCTGACTTCTGATTTCAGCTTAGGTCATGATCTCAGGGTTCTGGGATGGAGCCCTGCATCAGGCCCCATGCTCAGTGGGGAGACTGTTTCAGGATTCTCTCCTTCTCCCTCTGCCTCTCTCCCCATTCTCTCTCAAATAAATAAATAAATAAACCTTAAAAAGATAAAGATTGAGGGGTTTGGAATATGGCACCTTTTCAAAGAAGTTTGACTACAAAGAAAAAATAATTGAGTTCTATTGGGCTTAATAGAGGAATAACCATTCAGACTGCTATGAAAGCAGTTAAGAAAGCAGTTTATTTAATGTAAAGAAATTTAATGCCAGATTTGCACCTCAAATTCAAAATTTAAAATATAAGGGAGCATTTAGGTATTTGTTGTAGAATTAACTTTAATACCAAAGATGGAGGGCAATGTACATGTTCAACAGGAGGACCATAGTTAAACAAATTATACTGTATTCATAGAAAGAAAGAACTTAAAATAATGTTAAATAACATGGGGAAATTATCCTGGTATAATATAGCACGTGAAAAAACTAAAATTGTTTCTCTGACAGGTGGGATTAAGGGTAATTTTCTTTTTTTCAGACTTCTCTTAATTTGACAAATTCTCTAAGAGGAGTATGCATTATTTTAATAATGGGAACGGAATGGCGGCCCAGGCATGCCTTTATCTGAATGTGAAAAAGTGGAAAAATGTCAGGGTTTGTACTTAGAAGATGTGAAGGCCCGTATCTGTTTCCCTTTTTTTTTTTTTTAAGATTTTGTTGATTTATTCATGAAAGACACACACAGAGAGAGAGGCAGAGACATAGGCAGAGGGAGAAGCAGACTCCCCTCCCCACAGGGAGCCCAATGTGGGACTTGATCCCAGGACCCTGGGATCATGACCTGAGCCAAGGGCAGATGCTCAACCACTGAGCCACTCAGGTGTCCTCTGCATCTGTTTCCTACTGACCACATGACACCAGATGAGTCACCCGACCTCTGGGCAAGGCCCTAAGTTTCTCCTTCTGGGTCTGGAGGGAAGAAGGAGAAGGCAGGGATGCTCCAGGACCTACCTCAAGGTTGAAGCTGTCAAGAGCTGGGCGGAGCTTCTCTCTGCAGGTCAGACAGTCCTTTTGGCAGCTTCCAGACACGCTGGAGAAGAGGCTGAGCAGCAGGAGGTCACAAAGCAGGATTTTCATGGTGCAGGAGCAGGAAGTAGGGTGCTAAAATGTTAAAACACAAGGAAGGGTGGGGGGCAATTACACCAGCCATTCTGTGGGGGCCTCACACAGGGGATGCACTAGAGGTCACAGCACCAGAGCCTAAGATTCACCTCCAGGAGGAAGTGGGTTATCCAGGAAACAAGAGGCCTGCTCCTGTCAGCCAGGTCTACCCTGCATGCCCGGAGTTGGGGGTCTGGGCTCCTAGGGAGAGCACCCTTGTGATTCTAGCCACCTAGCTGGTCTCAACAGGCAGGAGCACTTCCAGGGAGCTAAAGACCTCACTTAGTCGCTTACCCATGTGTGACCGTAAGACAATCTTGCCAAGCTTCAGTTTTCACAGCTACAAAAGGGGTATAGTGGTACCTGTCTTGTCACAGGGCCGATGCAAAGAGATGAGATCCATAAGGGGAGTTTTGCACAGGGCCTTGCAAGAGTGAGATTTATGAATGACTCATGGACTTTGTCTTGTCCTCCCTAGCCTTCCCTGTCTCAGCCAGGAATACCTGGGTCCCGGAACTTGCTCTTGCAGGAAGCCTCCACCAGGCTCCTTGTCTGCTTCCCGCACTAGGTGTGAGCTGGCTTCCTGAACACAGGGCCTATATGTTCACTGTGTTTAGTCCACACAAAACACAGGACCAGGTATGTGGAGTGGAATGATTGAAAAATGAACAGAGACACGAAGATAACAGCTCCAGCTATTAGTTAGGTCAGCCGTTTATATTCTTTATGTAGGATTGCCTAAAAGGTGTGCAGTTTTTCCTGCTGCTCTTTAAATTTATCCGGCAAGCAAGCCTCCTGAATCAAAATGCTGTTTCCTTGGACTGCATCATTTTAAGTCCCTATAGAAACATCTTTACTTGGAGTATTAAATGGAATAGGGAACAAGGGAAATTTCTGGCAATGTTGGGAATGTTCTTGGCTGAGGTATAGGTCGCAGGGGTGTATACACTTGCTGAAACCCTGGGAATTGTACATTTAAATCCTGTGCATTTCACCGTACATAAATTTTAACTTCAACAAAGAGTCCAGTGTAGAAAAACAAAAATTATTGCTTTCTTATCAGACTATACTGAGAAAACGTATAAGTTTTGCTCTTCAAATGCGGTCTTCAGACCAATATTGGCATCATCTGGGATCTTTTTAGAAGTGCAGGATGTCAGGCCCTAAGCCAGAGCTACTGAATTTGGATCTACTTTTTAAGCAAGATTCTCAGGTGATCCAGACACATGCTAAAGTCTGAGAAGCCCTGCTAGACGATGGATCTGGAATGAAGCAAGTCAATAAGAGAAGGAAGGGGATCCTGCAATTGAATTCACCCAATGGCCATATTGGGAGACTTTCCCAGTTCTTCTCCCGTGTCATCCAAGCATCTTATACTAAGAGGATGTCCACTAAAAGATGCTTAATCAGTGCTTGCTAAATCAATGAGGTGATATATGAGATGGGTTTTGAATGAGTAATGGTTTGCCAAGAGGACACAGAAGAGGGCATCTGAGAGGCTCAGGAAACAGCCTTTGGAAAGACATGGAGGAGCTGGGACCACAGCCTGTGAGAGGTACCAAGGCCACCTGCCCACACTCCCTATGGGAAGCTCCCTGGGACTGGGTCTTGCTTGCCATCCAAAGGGTTTAAGCTTTACTCAACAGGTGATGTGGTGTCCAGGGCTAATGAAGAATGAACAGAAACACCTGTACAAGGAAACATATTATATGCATTTTTTCTTCTCTATCCCAAAGGCCAGTGCCTTAGTTGAGACTTACTGCCTTGGCTATTGTGATGGTCTCCTAATTAGTCCACCTAATGATCTGGCTGCCCACCAAGCCATTTCCAAATCTGATGACATTACTTCATACTTAAAATGGATCTGTAACCCCAGTGGGACTTCGTACTGCTCCTGCCCACTCTTTCTAGCTTTCTCTCTTGTTGTTCACAGTGACATCTCTTCTGGTCGTAGGGAATCATGCAGTTCCCATTTCTATCCTGTCCTCAATGCCTTTGAATCTTGGCACATGCTCTTTCTTCTGTCCAGAATACCTGTCTCCAATTTATACTTCCTACGCATCTCAAAAATTATCCCCCTGGGAAGTCATCTCCAAACCATGGTCTGAGTTAGATGAAACTCCTGTGTTTCTATGCCATCGTGAAGCAGCACATCACAGTGGGAAAGGAAGAGAGCCTCGGGGGCCTGTCAAACAGACATGACAGACCTGTGTCCCAGAGCTCTGATTTGCATTTTCTCATCCGCTCATCACTACAGAATGACTAGGTTCAGATCCTATATCTGAAACTCAACTTCTCAGTTTCTCATCTGCAAAAATTGGACAATAATAGTGCCTATCTCATAGGGCGATGAATGTGGTAACGTTTCTAAGAAGTTAAAATGGCACCTGGCACATAACCAGTGCTATAAAAAAGCTTATAAAAGAAAAAAGCCAGCACATAGCCTTCACTTTATAATGCTATCATCATCTCTCACATGGCACTTATGACATTGTACTGTAAGCTTAGATTTCTATGGCTACTTGTCCCACTGGGCTGAGACCGTGTTATATGGTTCTCTGTATTTCTGGCCCCGAGCACAGAGTGAGGAGGCACTTAAGAGGTGCTCAGAATGTTTGATAAGAGGCAGAAGAGTATCTCTGGAGCATTATTCCTTCTTTTTAGCTAATGTAGAGTTGAAGAGCGTCTAGGAGCATCTGCCTCACTGGGGTCTGAGAAGCTAATGGCACAGGAGCCACTTCTGGACTGTGTAACTGGCAGCATGTCTGTTAGCTAATTGTTCAGTTCATGCGGGCAGGAGTGGGAATGGTGTCACTCCAGAGCGAGGCAAGACACCATCCTAAGCTGTAGCCCCATGCCTGCTCTGCTATGGTTGCAAAAGGCTGTGAGGCGTGGCTGGAATAGTGTCATGTGCTAAGTCTGCAGGTTAAATACAGCTTGTTGGTGCACAAGCTATAGAAGCTCATCACACCGGTTCTTTTGAAGAGAAAATGTGTCCTTGAGTTCCAAACAGCCACCCCATAAGCACATGTCAAATTGAGGACTGCTCGAATATGCCTTTGTTTATTCTGAGACTTGCCTTTACATTTATTATTTTCTTAAATTTTAGTCCTTCTAGGGGCCCCTGGGTGGCTCAGTGGTTGAGCAACTGCCTTCCCTTCAGGTCGTGATCCCTGGGTCCTGGGATCAAGTCCCACCTTGCGCTCCCCGCAGAAAACCTGATTCTCTATCTGCCTATATGTCTGTCTCTCTCTCTCTCTCTCTGTGTGTCTCTAATGAATGAATAAATGAAATCTTAAAAAAATAAATATTTTTGTCCTAGTTGGGAGACGTTTTTGTAGAATTTGTCCAGAATGGCATGGCTGTGCCCTCTAAGGCCACATGGTGGCAGTAGCTGTATGTCACCAAGGAAAGAGAAGGCCCGGCGGAGAGGGACCGGATCCTTCCTAATACACAACTGCCATACATAACGTTTGCATAGGCTGAGCTGATAAGTTGTGACAGATGTTAATGAAATGCTCTCCGGCTGAGGTTTTTCATGAACCTCATTAACTGTCGCTACTTGCACATTCAGGAAATGCCCGGTGGATTGATTGATGTTTGTTATCTCAAATTCTGTGTAAATGGGTTTTTAGGATGAGGTGAAGAAAGAAGATGAGCTCCTGGGACATTTAGCACGGAAAATATATTTGATAGCCCTGCCGCATGTAAAATGTGAGCCGTCCTTGGTTTGGCACTTGGCAAGTCTTATCATATGCACTTGGCATTAGCTTGCCCCCACCCCCCTGCTCCCCTCTGGGGTGGCCCACCATACACCTCTCTTACAGGCTCCAGCCTCCCTACCCTCTGTGTCCTACTCCTCGCTCTGAACAAGTAACTCCACCTATTATTTAAAACCCATAAAAAAAAAAAAAACATCCATACACGAAGCTATTTATTCTTTGCAATTCCAAGAGTCCTTAAAATGGGACCGACACAGGTCTATCTCAAAGATAGTGATATTTTAATGAGACCAATATAAGTGAAAGCTCAAAATAAATCTAATTATCCTTACAGAGGGGACCATATTTTGTACTTTTTGGTACTCCTCACAACACCTAGCATCATTGTGTTCTAGGTTAAGTCAGATTTTGAACTGTACTGAAAAATCAATACTTTCATTTTTAAGAAATCTTAGCAACATCGCTATGCTTTATCTTGTAGCTCTGTGTATAAGTTAATGTCATGTAAGTGAAGGTGAGTAATTAGTTAATTCATGGATTTTATTTATTTATTTATTTATTTATTTATTTATTTATTTTCATGGATTATATTTATAAGTTTTATACTTTGTGTGATTTGGGGTGAGCTACTTTACCTGAGAGTGTTTGTCTTCTTCACTGCAAAATGGGGATCATGACAGGTGGTGGTTTTTGTTTATTGCAAGAACACTGACCCTCAGTAAATAAAACTGCCTGGAATATGTTTGAATTTTACCTGGCTTGTATTTCACTTGGTGAACCAAGCTTGGTTAACACTTCGTGTGATGATGCTATCATCTGGACATCTCTTATTGAATAAAGGAATGTTTAATTACCTCTTATTTCAGTAATGACACCTTATAAATATAATTGTGCCTCGTTTATGAAGATAAAATACCACTGTGTTTTAGTCTTAATCTATTTGCATGTAATCTTGCTTCCCAGGGCAATATAATTAGGTGCTTATCTGTTGGGAGGATTACGTATGAAGCTAAAAGTTAATTGAGTTTTGTCTTATGACCTATGAGAAAGGCTGTAATTTTGGTGCTTTTAGTGGAGAAGGGGAGGGGCAGCCTTTCTGTGAGAGCCACATACTTCTCTGTTCTTTTCATCAGCCACGTGTGTAGATATTCTTCTTTAGAGCTGACAAAATATTTTTATATTCATATACGACCCTATAACCGAGGGTTAATAATATGTCTCTTTTTGAGAAGAATGTAAGTTCACAGGGGTTAAGCAACTTGCCTAAGATCATCCAGCTTATAAATAGCAGAGCCAGGACTTAAACTCAGATGTTTTGACGTCAAACTGTGTGTTCTGGGAAACTGTAAACTCTATATACTGCTTCTGTTTTGGAAGGGTTGGCCAATTCTGGTGGAATCTCACTGGGCCAGTCTCTATTTGTATTTGACAGTAATCACATTACCGCTATACTTAGAATATGATGTGCCAGGCGCTGTGTTAATCGCTTTGTAAGCATCCATCCTATGGGGTAAGTGGTATTATCCCCATTTTACCATTGAGAAGACTGAGACTTGAAGGGAGTGCCAGAGGTGAGCCTCAGACCCAGCTGATTTCCAGGCTCCTGCTCTCACTAGGCCACTCAGTGATCTCTGCAGCTGTCTCTGGGTAGGTGAATTCATTCTAAGTATTGCCCCCTGCCCTTTTATTAAGATTTTATTTATTTATTCATGAGAGGCAGAGACATAGGCAGAAGGAGAAGCAGGCTCCCACTGGGACTTGATCCCAGGACCTGAACCACTGAGCCACCTAAGAACTCCCTTTTATCCCGACTCTGGGCTTCCCCTCTCTGATTGCAACGTCCTTATTGTTGTCTCTCCTTCATAGAGAAATTTTTCATTGCCCACAGGCATGGGGGTTTGTCTTCTGCATGCCTCACTCCTTGACCCCTTGTAGGCAGAGGACTCCTCCACTGGATTTTGCTTGTTCACCAGCTGTTACTAAGAGAGCCTCCTTTAGTGGCTTTTTGTCCTCTCACCAATATGCTCATGTTCAAAAAGGTCCTTCTTCTGCTCTAAATTTCTACCTGGAAGGAGGGAATGAGCAGAGAGGAGGTGGAGGGCAAAGCAGGTCCCCCACCCCAGTGTGCCTGGTGCTGGTGAACAATGAATGAGCAAGAGCCCTGTGCTTAGAAACGAGAGTCTTGGATTCCAGCCTTGGCTCTCTTGTTACCTGTGGGATCTGGTGGAGCAAATCTCTTTCTTTCTCTGGGCCTCAGTTTCTCCTTCTCCAGAAAGAGTCAGTTAGGTTAGATGGTTAATATTTTTTATTTTATAAGTGGCCAGATATTTGGGCTCTTCTAATAAGGAGAAGCAAGAAGGAAAGAGGGAAGGAGGAGGGAAGATGAGGGTTTCATGAGGAAGCAGCTTCAGGGCAGCACAGAACAGAGGCTGAACAGCCCAGCTCCAGCTCAGGAGAGGGCTGGGAGGGGGCGACAGACACATTCCCTGTCAGGGCTGCCAGGAAGTTGGAAAGGTATCACTCTGAACTTTGATTTTCCGGATTCTGGCCCGTAGTTCCACAGATGCTGTCAAAATAAGTGGATTTTTAAAAGCTTTCATTTACTTTTATATTAAAATTACCTGATGTTCTTTCAAAAAGATTAGAAAGTACATGTAAGCAAAAGGGCTATGAATCTAGACCAATAACCTTCAAACTTCTTTAGATTTATATCTCCAGCAATCAAACCGTTTTAAGCAGACATTCCCAATTGACTTATAAGGTAGGTACATTATAAAGCCCACTAAAGGGCAAATTAAGAAAGATAATATAAAAAGCAAGACTTCAGTTTCCCAAAGCCCAGTGGATTGTGGGGCACACACCTCTTTGGGAGACCACTGGCCTAAACTCATTGCCGTTCAGCTACATTGATGTGAGTTGCTACGAAGCCGAGGACATTCTGACAGTCTTTTCTGGCACAAAGCACTACGGGATCCTATCAGAATGTCACACACGTTTCTTGGCTGGATGAATGAAATGATGAATGGGGATGGGGGGTGGGGAGGGAGCACAGGCCCCGTGTGGGAAGAGGAGAGCTTGGCTGTATGGTGATTCACTGACATTTTCACCAAGACTTAGACTTCTTGGAAGCAAGCTTTACACTTCGCCTGCCAAGCCAGGCCCTTCAGAGCTGGCAACACTTGTTTCTGCAATGCTGAGGTAGCAGCTAATATTTGAAAGTCAAGACTGAATGTGATTGTAGCTGGTCTAGGGAGATGCCCAGAAAATTGGCTTGCCTCTCAAATTAACATGCCCCAAATCTCAAGGTTTGTGGCCAGTAGGAAACCTTCATGTTAGGTACTGGGAGCACCTACAGGCATTTAAATAAAAGCGTTTAGAAAAACCAGTTTGCGTAGTGAGTTGTCAGCCATTGAAGCCACTGCAAGATGCTGTCACAAGGACTCCTGTTTTCTGAGAAGGGCCCATCCCCTTCCTAGGATGTCTGATGAGTAGCTCCACCCAGACGCAGGAGGGGTAGATTGCAAAGTTTCCATCTCAGGCTTCAGGAGCTGTGGGTCCATGGGGTGGGGCTCCCTGAGCTCTGTTGATAAAAGCATAGAACACTCACCCTAAACCTCACATCTCTACTGTGTGTGTGTGTGTGTGTGTGTGTGTGTGTGTGTGTGTGGAGCGTGTGTTAGCATGAAACAAGCATGTAGACAAGCTTAGCTCACTTCCGGGCAATGAGGATTTCAATAAAGGTTAATTCCCTTGCCCTCCTTTTGGGCTTTGTCCTGGGAGCCACCTCCCTCTCCGAAGCCCTCTACCCATCCCAATCCTACCTCCTTGCCCGCTCAGTCCGAATCCCTGGAATCTCTGGAGCAAGTGCTCCTTCTTCCAAATTCCTCCAGCACTTGCTGTGTGAACCACACAATTTAGGACTTAATTACCCTCAGCCTTACATCCATCCTCTAATTGTTTCACTGTGTTTGCATTGTCCTACCCCCACCCCCATTACTTGGTGAGCCCCCCTGACCCCAGAGAGTGGTGTGCAGAAGCCGGAAAGGCTGGACTCGGTCCTCACAGGGCCTGGTCCAGTTCAGTCCCTAACACGGTATTTAGCTGAGCTCTCAGCTTCAGTTTCGCAACGTGGAGATGATGACACCAGCTCACGGGGCTGTTGCTGGGGACAATGGGTGTGAAATCGTGAAGATGTAAATCGTTGTGCGAACATAAAGGGCTGTTATTATCACCTCAGTTGGATCCACCGAAGCCCCCACATGCCTCCCCTGCCTGATGGAGTGTAGATGATAAATACCTGATTGATGGAATACAGAATGGCTTTGTGACAGCTCCCGTCACAGGCTCCAGAGAGCACGGGGTAGAACCTAATCCTGCAATTACTCCCTTCATTGACAATGCAAAATCTCCTGCATTCTCTGAATCCCCCGAGTACCCTCAGCCCTCAGCTGATAAAGCAGAGGCTGCTGCCTCGTGGAGAACAGAACAGTACCCCCCCAGCAACCTGGGGCTGGACCGCACACAGTGCCCTCGACGGGGCAGCACACATGGCCTAGGGAAGGAAGCTGCTCCTTTTACTGACGTGGTGGGTAAGGACAGTCTTTCCACGCACCCTCGCCCACAGAGGACTCAGCAAGCCCAAAGGAACACTAATCCTTCCTGTTAAAGGTATCGCAGCATCAGTGGTAGTGTATTGAATATTTCCCTGCCTCACTTCGTAAATGTGAAAAAGGAGTGTGCGTGCAGCAGCCACCCACAGGCAATGAGAAAGAACAGCAATTTCTTTGGGAGGTTTTGATAAGAAGCCAGGCAGTTACTTTCCCCCATCTATGTTGAGAACTCTGGTTTAGGCTTGCTGGCAAATGCCATGCAAAGCTCATCTTTTGTGAGTCTGCCGAACAATGTTATTGGTTATAATTGGGGCAATTATGGGCTGCTCGAGGAAGCGAAACACAGATGTTTAAGCCCGGGATCAGGGTATTCAAGTCCAAGCAGCTTGCTTTAAATAGTCCATTTCCCGAATCATCCTGCTTTACTTGAAATTCCCCCAGAACTTACCCATGTTCAGAGTGAGATGGGGGGAGGAGGGGATGGATAATGAAGGGAGGGGAAATGACACATGCAGAAAGTGACAGAGAGAGAGAGAGAGAGAGAGAGAGAGAGAGATGGATGCACAAAGGAGACAGAAAAGGAGGAGGCTGAGAAAGAGCGAGAGTTTGGATGACTTCTGAACGTCATATTCAGCAGGACCTAGCAGAGACCTTTAAGTGGGAGAGATGGGCAGGAGGAGAAACATGCAGGGGAAGAGAAGAAACCCCCAGATAATTCAGGGGCTGGGAGCCCAAGGTCAGCCCTGCAGAAATCTACGTGGGTTTCGCGCACCGTGGCCGCGATCAGCACCGGTCTAGCATAACGCCCCGGGTCCCACTTTTCCCCACGTCATTACTGGCAATTTCTATTCAGTGCATCAGGGAGAAGGGTTCCCTCAGGACGGAGAAACCCAAATCCAAATCAAGTTCAGAGGTATGTTGAAAACCAGCCCGAACACACTCGGAGGGAAGGAAAGAAAGGAAGTCAGCCACAGAGAGAAATCATTCACCAGGGTGCCCCGAAAGGCCAGCCCCCTGCCCCGGTGCCTGCTCCCCCGCTAATCTCACGCCTGCATCCACCTCTTCTCAACAGAGAACAACGACATAGTGGGGGCCGCATCTGGGGAATCAAAACTTTTTCTCATTTCCAAGTTCAGCTCTTTCTTCTTCTGCAGCTCTCTTCAGGATGAAAACCTCAGCCCTCGCCTCCCACCCCCTATGTGAGCACTGAAAGTAAGATGAATGGAGAAATAATTTTGCAGGAGGCCAGCAGCATCCACCCTGGACAAAGGAGACAGGGTGAGGGGAGAGCCCCTGGCTGCTGTGTTCCTTCCCCGGCCTTTCAGCTGCGCATCCGGGGCTGGGGTTCGCATGCAGTTGCCTACCTGAGAGCTGTCAGTAGCCCGGCTCCCTCGGATGTGAGGCTCAGTCCGCCGTACCAGCCACACCAGCATATATATAGCCTCCCCCCACCCCCCCACGCACAGCCCTCCCCTTCCCTGCCCACCTCGATGACACATACACACGCTGACCCCCTTCATCAAGCGAACAGCAGAACCTACAATCCTCCCTGGCTGCTCCCCGCCCCCCTGGCTCTGAGCTCAGACCTGTGACACCCCAACCGCCCCCCCATCCATCCATTCTCGAGCCTGCTTTACCTGGACTCTGTTCAGCCAGGATCCCACAGCTGCCTTCTCTTTCCTTCCAGAGGCACGGCGAGCACTGATGGGGAGCTCTGGGAGGAAAAAAAGACTCCTGGTGACAGCAACGAAGCAGACCCCAATCCCGGAGTCTCCTTGAACAACCTCTTTTTTTTTGCCTAAAGAGTAAGGAAGAGGAAGCGGGCAGAAGGAGGGGAATCTCACGCCAAGCTCCCACCGGCACAGAGAAGCCCAGAGCCGAGCTAAAGCCAAGCCCCCGCTCTTGTCACTGCCCCACAGGCAGCAACAGCTAGGCCACTCAAGGGAGTGGCTCTGACCTGCCACCGGTCAGGTCCCGGGGCATTTTCACAGGTGCCCACAGCAGGGCACAATGTAAGATGCTGAGCCCTTACTCTCAGAATGAAGTGTCTGAACCTCTGGCTCTACTGTCACAGCAAGTTACTGCTCTTCGAGAACCTCAGGTCCTCCTGTGAAATGGGTATGGTACCTCCTGAGTAGAAAAACGAGATTCCATTTGCATTTGGAACACAGGAGACCCTTAATAAATGTGTTCTGCAACCCCCTCATCCATTTCGCATTAAATAACACCCACCGAATCTAAAAATCCCCTGTCAACATCTAGTGTCACAGCAGAGTACTTTCAAAGCTGATGCTGAACCTTAGGGTGTCACCCCCCAAGGGTCTTGGAGTGTCAGAAGCTGTGGAAGATGCCTCCACTGCTCAGTGTGGAGCCTCCTTCCCTTGCCCATGGGGAGGTGGTTCGTGGTCAGCCCAGGCAGGCAAGGTTTCGATCCCCAGCGTCCTGTGCATCCCTCCTCCTCTCTTTGCCCTGCACATATTGCAACATGACCTCCTCCTTGGTCCTCCCATGAAGATGCAAAAATGATCCAGAATCCCAATTTGAGCCTATGTTGTGCTGGGCCCTCTCGTGGACCTGAGAATGGCGGTGAAAAATGAAAGAAAGCATCTGCTTTGACTGCTAATGACATGGTGTTTTTCTTTTTTTCTGGGAGGAGGAGCTGATGGAAATGTTCTGGAATTAGATAGTGCTGAGGGTTGCACAGCATAGTGGATATACTAAAAGCCACTGAATTCTATCCTTTAAAATAGTGAGTTTTATGTTATGTAAATTACATCTCAATAAAAAAACTAGAAAGCAAGCAAGTAAGCACCTGCCTCGAGTGAAGAGCAACAAGTTCTAAGAATAAAACTTCCCTTCCATTCATAATTCAACGGCAAAAGGGTCCAGGAGACCAACATATCCATGATTTTCCACTTAGATCTTGATTGCTAGAAACTTACACTTTGTTACTACAGGTCAAAGCCCCAGTAGGAACTGAGAAATTAGCATGACCTGTGGTCACTTTTGCATCCTGCCCTATGTGGGGATCCTAGGTCTGGAGCTTGATTTCACTCATCCTGGGCCAGATGTTCTCGGTTGCCTCCCTGATACCCGTTCCTCTGTTCTTCTTTTCTAAACAGTACCCTTGAATTTATTCCAGGGGGCAATGTGCTGTGCTAAAAGGCCACATTTCCCAACCCTCCTTGCAGCTAGGGGTAGCCAATGAGAATCAAGCTGCTAGTCATTGAGTGGGGCTTCCAAGAAAACTCTTCTAAAGGGGGCTGGTGCAACCAGAAAAAGCCTCTTCTCTACCCTCTTTCCTTCCTGCCTGGAACATGGATATGACAGCTGGGGCTCTAGTAGCTATCTTGGGTCATCAGACGACTTTGAGGGTGAAAGCCATAGACTAAAGATGATGAAGCATAGAGACAGAAGGATTCTGGGTCCCTCACGACTATGAAAATGCCACACCAATCCTGGATTTCCAACCTCCAACTTTTTTTTTTTAAAAGAGAAAAACCTCAGGTATTTAATTTCAAATATCAGTCAGGGTTCAGTTAGCTGTTGCTGCATAATAAACCACACCAAAGCCAGAGGCTTAAGCACCAAATCTTTTATTTGGCTTGTGATACTGCAAATTGGCAATATCAGGCTGGGGTCAGCAGGGAGATTCTTTTGGCTCAGTTTGGCTTCCTCGTGAATCTGCAGTCAGCTACGTGTTGGCTTCAAGAAGTTGGCTGCTGTCACCTGGGGCACTTGGTTCTCCTGCATGTGTCTTATCCTTCACATGTCTCTTATATCCCTTCAACAGGCTGGTCTGGCATGGTCTCCTAGCAAGGCTGAGGTGCAAGCGCAAGCAAGTACAATCAAGCAGGGAAACAAGCCGAATCAGGTATCCCTGGAGGCCCAAGCTCGGAACTGGAGCTCCATTGCTTTTGCTGCATTTACTGGCTTAAGGCAGTCACGAGGGCAGTCCAGAGTCAGGTTGGGTGGAGATTACAAAGTCACAGGACAAAGCGGGTGGCCAGAGAGAGGCCATTCCCTGGAGCCATTGATACTTTTCTTTCTTTTAAAAATTTATTTATCTGAGAAAGAGAAAAGGAATGGGGCGGTGAGGGGGGAGAGTGGCAGAGCAAGAGGGAGAAGCAGACTCCCTGCTGAGCAGAGAGCCCAACATGGGGCTTGACCTAGGACCCCAGGAATCATGACCTGAGCCAAAGGCAGATGCTTAACCGATGTAGCCATCCAGGCGCCCCTGAGCCATTTGTAACTTTAATCTACCAAGTTTTGCTCAAGCCGATTTGGATTTTTGTTACATCCAGTAAGAAAATCATCTTAAATGAGATACCCACCTTGGAGCACCTAATCGTTCCCAGAGTGTTTGGTAGCGAACTGCTTTAATCCCCGTGCAGCTGAGGTAAAGAAAAAGCAAGAGCGAAGTCACAACTTCTCTGAACGTTTCTTTCTTTAGTCACCAAATGAAAGAGTTGAGCCAAATGACCTGGACGTTCTCTTTGGGGTAAATGAAGCTATGGATTCGGATTCAGATGGGCTGTCTCCTATAATGCCTGGAGGGGAAGGGCAGGGATGAATCTAGGAAGGGACTTTACAACCAATTGCTGTTTGGGGGTAGAAGAACCTTGCCTCTTGGAACAGCCAGAGCGAATTAGAAAGGGTGCAAATTGCCTGGTACTTGGAATCATGCAAAGGCTTTCTTCTGGGCACTTTGCCCCTGAATCAGCACGTCCAGGTCTGCGGGCTTCCCTCGGCTGTGATAACTGGTCCTAGGCAAGCAAGCTGCCCTCTGTTCTTCTGACAGTATACATTAATTAAAATCCTTGAGGAGGAAAGTCACATAGCCTATTTCTAGTGATTAGCGGGTGATGGTTGTTCACTTCTGCTCATACCAGCTTGCCATCCTCTTGCAGTGAAGACACCCAATCTAATTCTACAAGAATTAGACTCTATTCCATTCAGATGGGTACATTTTGAGGCAGCTTTAGAAGCTCTTAAAACAGGGGTGCCTGGGTGCCTCAGTGGCTGAGCATCTGCCTTTGGCTCAGGTCATGATCCCGGGATCCCAGGATCGAGTCCTGCATCGGGCTCCCCGCAGGGAGTCTGCTTCTCTCTCTGCCTATGTCTCTGCTTCTCTCTGTGTCTCTCATGAATCAATATATAAAATCTTAAAAAAAAAAGGCACCCTCTAAACAGCCACCAGAAAATTTCTGTAGAAGTATAAAGGGAAGAAGGCAGTCATGGCTGGGCTCCCACACTGAACTCCTGGAACCTCCACCCACCCAGCAATTTTCCCCTCTCAAAGTGAAGAGCCTCTCACCATCAGGTATTTGGCTGCTCAGAATTTACTGATTAATTACAGCACCTACAGCCAATTCGTCTCCTTAGTAACCACTCTAGCAGGGTCCCAGCTGGAAAAGCTGCTTCTTATTTCCCTCTTCACACCTCCAATCTGAACACAGGCTATTATTTTATTTTATTTTATTTTATTTTATTTTATTTTATTTTATTTTATTTTATTTTATTTTATTTTATTTTATTTTATTTATTTTATTTTATTTTATTTTATTTTATTTATTTTATTATTTTTGTCTATGTTTTTCTTTTTTTTAAAGTATAGTTGACATACAATGTTACATTAGTTTCAAGTCTACAACATAGTGATTAGACTATACTTTCTGCTGCGTTCACTACGAGTGTAGCCACCACCTGTCATCGTGCAACACTATTATAATACCATCGGGTATATTCCCTAAGCTATAACTTTCCTCCCTGAGATTTATTCACTCTGTAACTGGAAGCCTGTACTTCTCACTCCTCTTCACCCATTTTTCCCTATCTGCCTACCCTCCTTACATCTGGCAATCATCAGTTTGTTCTCTGTATTTATGGGTCTGTTTCTGTTTTGTTAGTTTATTCATCATTATTTTTTTAGATTCCCTATATAAGTGAAATCATATAATATTTGTCTTTGACTTATTTCACTTAGTATAATACCCTCTAGAGCCAGCTATGTTATTGCAAATGGCACAATCTCATTCTTTTCTTATGGCTGAGTAATAGTACACAGAATATAAATCCCATTTTTTTTAATCCATTCACGTATGGATGGATACTTGGGTTGCTTCCATATCTTGGCTATGGTAAATAATGCTGCAATAAACATTATGGGGAGTATATATCTTTGAATTAGTCTTTTTGTTTTCTTTGGGTAAGTACCCAGTAGTAGATTTACTGGATCATAGAGTATTTCTATTTTTAATTTTTTTTGAGGAAATTCTGTGCTCTTTTCCCCAGTGGCTGTACCAGCTTGCATTCCCACCAACGTGGGTTCCTTTTTCTCTATATCCTCACCAACACTTGTTATTTCTCATCTTTTTTTATTCTGACCATGCTGATAATTGTAAGGTATTATCTCATCATGGTTTTAATTTGCATTTCCCTGATGATGAGTGATGTTGAGCATCTTTTAATGTGTCTGTTGGCCATCAGTCTCCTTTGAGAAACTATTCAGGTTTTCTGTCCATTTTTAAAATTTATTTTATTTATTTATTCATGATAGAGAGAGAGAGGAAGAGAAAGAGAGAGAGAGAGAGAGAGAGAGGCAGAGGCACAGGCAGAGGGAGAAGCAGACTCCATGCCAGGAGCCTGACGTGGGACTTGATCCCGGGACTCCAGGATCACGCTCTAGGCCAAAGCCACGTGCTAAACCACTGAGCCACCCAGGGATCCCCCTTTCTGTCCATTTTTAATTGGATTGTTTGTTGTTGTTGTGTGTGTGTGTGTGTGTGTGTGTGTGTTGGTTTGGTTGTATAAATAATTTATATACTTTGAATACTACCCCTTATTGGATATATCCTTTGCATATTTTCTCCCATTCAATAGGTCACCTTTTCATTTGTTGATGATTTCCTTTATTGTGCAAAAGCTTTGTATTTTAGTGTATGCCCAATAGTTTGTTTTTGCTTTTGTTTCTTTTCCCTTAGGAGACATATCTAGAAAAATGTTGCTGTGGACAAACGGATTTTTAAAAATTTATTTTAGAAGGAGGGAGGAGGAGCAGAGGGAGAGAGAAACTCAAGTAAACTCTGTGCCGAGCCTGGAGCCTGACTCAGGGCTTAATCTCAAGACCCTGAGATCGTGACCTGAGCCAAAACCAAGAGTTGGATGCTTAACCAACTATGCATTTCATCCAGGTGCTCCTGGGGAAATGGATTTTTAAAATAAAGGGACACACACACACACACAAATAAAATAAAATAAAATAAAGGGACACTCATATTTCTCCACAACTTTACTTCCAAGTAAAGTTGCATGGGCTTTGAGTTATTGAGGGAAAGTGGAATTTTAGTGATCAGTAAGAGATAGATTTTATTTTATTTTATTTTTTAAAAGATTTTATTTATTTATTCATGAGAGACAGAAACAGAGAGAGAGAGAGAGAAAGAGAGAGAGAGAGAGGCAGAGACACAGGCAGAGGGAGAAGCAGGCTCCACGCAGGGAGCCCGATGTGGAACTCGATCCTGGGACTCCAGGTTCATGCCCTGGGCCGAAGGCAGGCGCTAAACTGCTGAGCCACACAGGGATCCCAAGAGATATATTTTATTTTTTTTATTTTTTATTTTTTATTTTTTAAGAGATAGATTTTAAATGAAGAATTCATCAAATACAATTTCAAAGCAAACAAGTATAGGTTTGACTACTTAGAGTACCCAGCTGTGTGCTGTGCTAGGTGAGGTGAGAACAAGGGAAGGACTTGGATGCAGGTCCTTGCCCTCAAGAGCTGTCCCAGGGGACAAGACATATGCTAATAAATGGTGGCCTGGACAGTGTATATTATAGTGGCCCAGAGAATTTAGGAATTAGAAAGCACACAATAACGTAAGGTGCTAATTGTAGATTAGACTAGAGGTTAAGGAGTTCAAGTGAGAAGGGAGGATGACATGATGTTTATCTTCTCTTTTTGGATGAAATGTTAAGATGTTGAGGATCAGTAGCAGGATCTGAGTGGGCAGAAAAGTGACTGCAGGGCTTCGATAAGAGTATGAGGATTAGGGAGGTTGCAGTCTGCCCGGGCTGCCACAGCAGAGTGCCATGGACTGGGTGGGGGTGTGTGCGCTTAGCAACAGACACTTAGTTTTTCACAGTTCTGGAAGCTGGAAATCTAAGCTCAAGGTGTCAGCAGGGTTTGTTCCTCCTGAGGCCTCTGTCCTCAGCTTGCAGGTGGCTTTTTCCTCCCTGTGTCCTCACACAGCTTTCCCTCTGTAAGTCTGTGTCCCAATGTGCTCTTTGTATAGGACACTGGCCAGATTGGATTAGGGCCCATCCTAGTGACTATTTAACCTTAATCATCTCTGGAAAGACCCTATCTCCAAATACAGTCATATTCTGAAGTACTGGGGATTAGGACTACAATATACAATTTTTCTTGTGTGTATGTGTGGAGAGAGCCCAATTCAGCCTATAATAGGGGCAAAATGATACTATGCCCATAGTATAGGTAATGTGGATAAAAACCCAGAAAGGGAATGAGAGATCACTATGGATTGGTTGGTGACTAGTGAGCACAGTGGGTTTCTTTTGTTCTCCAGCCTCCAGGCCCAGGCACTGGTATCACCAAGCCAACAGGATCCATCCTGCCTTGCCATATCACAGTGTGCCTGGAAAACCCAGGCAGTTTTGCTGGGTGGTGGTTCTCATCTTACCTGCATAGGAGGACTGTAAACTACCTGATGGAAGCAATTTATAGTCTCTCCTATTTCTCTTTGAGCACAGTGCCAAGCATGCTGAGATCAACCAGTCCCACATGGTTGAGTACCACTTCTTTGGTGATATCCCCAAGGCACATATTATAGGCAAGAGACTAAATTAAATACAGTAAAAATCCCAGCACTCAAAGAGCTCACCGTCTAGCTTGGAAGATGGGCTGCAAGCACCAACAAGGATGTACAGTTGACCCTTGAACAACGTGGGTGCTAAGAGTGCCAACAGTCCCCCTTTCTGGAATTGAAAACCCACATGTAATTTTTGACTCTCTCAGAACTACTGATTGCCTACTGTTGACCAGAAGCCTTCCTGAAAGAAAAAACAGCACATATTTTATGTGTTATATTAATTACATATGGTATTATTTTCAACAAAGTAAGCTATAGAAAAAAGGATATTTTTTAAAAAAGATTTAATTCATGAGAGAGGCAGAGACATAGGCAGAGGGAGAAGCAGGCTCCCTGTGGGGAGCCTGATGCAGGACTTGATCCCAGGACCCCAGGATCATGATCTGAGCCAAAGGCAGATGTTCAACCACTGAACTGCCTGGGTGTCCCCCAAAAGGAAATGTTTTTAAGAAAATCATAAGAGAAAAATGTATTTATGGTAGTATACTATAACAAAATCTGCATATAAGTGGACCCATGTTTTCATGGACCTACATAGTTCCAATCTGTATTGTTCAGGCTGTTACAGTATCAGCAAAAGACATTCAAGGGTGATAATTCCCCTCTGGCTGGGATGGTAGGAAAGGCTTGGCCAACAGGGAAGATTTGAGCTGGGACTTGAAAGATGGGTGATATCTGGATTGGTGGAGATGGGGGGGTGTAGAAGCCAGTGGACAGGCCGGGTGAACTGGAACAGAAGGGAGTGGTGGGAGAAGGGGCTAGATATGCAGACTGGATAAGACAGTGAAAGGCCTTGAATGATGGCCTCAGTAATTAGTACCTTGGCAATCAGAAGAGATTAAAGATTTTTTTTTTTTGAGATTAAAGATTTTTGCCCAAGGGGTGATATGTTCAGGGCAGTCTTTGGAGGTTGCGAAGCTAAGGCTGACAATAAATACTTACTGATTAGAGAAAGCAGGAGGGTATTTATCTGTGTAGGTGTTCATCAGTCTCTGTGTAGTTAGTTCTTATGGATGACTGCAGCCTCAAAACCCCACTAGAAATAGACAAATAGTCAAGCAACTGCACTGAAAGCTTAGTATTTTTTCAGCAAATAATGCCACATGAAAATCTCCTAATCTCTTGACATTTCCAGTTTCCAGACCAACTCACCTCTCTCTTCACCACCATCCTCAGAGCCCTAACAGCCAGACACAGTCTGAACCTGTGCCTCATGAAGGAGGGTCCCTCCTTCCTCTCTCCAAACAAGTGCTGGCTTAAGGATCATAGAATGCCATTTCAGGAAATTGTGTTGTTGTTCACGCAAGATGACTACCTTTTCAAAGCCATTTTGTGGTTCTGGAAGGGGAAAATAGGAAAGAGATTTTTTTTTTTTTTTGAGAAAGAAAATTGTTTTACTCCTTTGTAAAATAAAAAAAAGGATCTCCAAGTCCAATTTTTCTGCATCAATTAAAAGACATTTCCTAAGAACTTGTTGTAATCTTCTTCCTCCTGCATGCCCTCTGCCCACCCTGGGTATCTGCTGGCCACACACACACACAGCTGGTACTTCCAGCTCTGTCTACCATCATTACAATCAAAGAGCTTTTACCAGCACCCACATGAGCTGGTGCCATTAGAATTGCTTGCAAAATGTATCTCGTTGAATCACAAGAGCACAGTGCCTAAAAAAAATCCAAAGCTACTTGGTTGCTTAGGATAATGAAATTGTTTCTCTGAGGGAAAGGTAGGTGATTAACCTCTTGTGTCATATAATAATAAAACTGAGAGCAGATCACCAGGAGAGGAACTTTTTCAGAAGTTAACTGGTGCTTGCCAAAGCTTGGCTCTGTTTTTTTTTTTTTTTTTTTTTTTTTGTTTGTTTGTTTTTGTCGTGTTGCCCACCAATGTAAAAGAGTTATCCAGGCCTAGGCCCCGGGAGTTCAGGCTCCTATCCTAATGACAGATAAGAGTAAATGAGAATGGGACTCCCCTCTGAGGTAGCACATCTGTATTCCAGGCTGCCATGAGGCCTCCATGGTGCTGCATCCAGGACCTGAATGTTTTATTGAAGCATTAATAGTGAATTTTCTGCTTGGATTCCTTGCTGCTTGGAGACAAAAGGCACCAGAGGGCTCTGAGTCAGGGCTCAGGGTTGGGGTGGAAACATTCTTATTTGCATTCCATAGCTTTGTATGTGTGCATAGTCTAAATAGACACAGACTCTCCCCGCCAACATAACTGTACAGAGATTTTGATTAATTCATTCAACAAACACAGACTCAGTGGCAAGCACTGTGCTAGGTGCTGGGCACACAGATGAGAATGAGACAGGATCCTGGCTGCAGCACACTGTAGCCCCTGAAGCTTGAAAAAGGCATTTAGGATAAATGCAAAAACGCTTATATGCCAAATATTCATAGATTGCAGAGGATTTTACATTAATGAACTGAAGATTCAGAGGAGAGAAGTAAAAGGAAGTCCAGATGATGACAACTGGGTAAATCATATGGATAGATTAGTGGGAAACAAAAAGAAAGAAATCATTGACACGGTGATTTTTCCTTCTCTTCAAAATTTTGTTACATGTTGTTACAATAATATTTACATTGTAAAATAGGAAGAAAACACTTAAGGTTAGATGAGAACTTCAAGATGTATCCAGGGCCTTTGTAAGCAACACAGTATTCTCTCATACTGAAATATTTGCTAAAGGAATTTGTTTCATCAGACAAACAATTATCTCAATCATTTCCAGAGATGGAAAGACAACTTATGGAATAGAAAATGGTATTTTTCCCAAAAATGAATGTAGTCATTTTTCTGCCTCTACAAGCAATGTGTGTTCAAAAAATAGACTACCCAAAAAAAGTATAAAAACGAAAGTAAAAATACATCTGGAAACCCATACAGATATAAGTCAACTGATCTTTGACAAAGAAGCAAAGGCAATACAATGGAACAAAGATAATGTTTTCAACAAATGGTGCTGGAAAAACTGGACATCCACATGCAAAAAATAAATGTAGACAGAGGCCTTACACCCTTTACAAAAATTAACTCAAAATCCATCGTAGGCCTAAATGTAAAACACAAAACTATAAAACTCCAAGGAAATGACATAGGAGAAAACTTAGATGATCTTGGCTATGGAGATAACATTTTAGATATGGTACCAAAGGAACAGTTCATGAAAGAAAGAACTGATAAACTGGACTTCATTAAAATTAAAAGCTTCTTTTCTGCAAAAGACAATGTCAAGAGAACGAGAAGACAAGTGACAGACTGGAAGAACATATTTGCAAAAGTCACATCTGATAAAGGGCTATTACTCATAACATACAAAACTCTTAAAACTTGACAATAAGAAAACAAAAAACCTGATTAAAAATGAGCTGAAGGCCTTAATAGATACCTAACAAAGAAGAAATATAGATGGCAAACAAGTACATGAGAAGATACTCCATAACATATGTCATCAATAAAATGCAGATTAAAACAACAATGAGATGCCACTATATACTTATTAGAATGGTCAAAATCCAGAACACTGACCATACCAAATGCTGGTGAGGATGTGAAGCCACAGAAACAGCCACATTCATTGCTGATTGGGAATCCAAAATGGTACAGCCACTTTGGAAGACAGGTTGGTAGTTTCTTATAAAACTAAACATACTCTTATTATATGATGCAGCAGTTGTGTTCTTTGATATTTTTCCAGAGAAACTGAAAACTTATGTCCACACAAAAACCTGCATGTGGATGTTTACAGCAGCTTTATTCATTATTGCCAAAACTGGAAGCAGCCAACATGTCTTTTAGTAGGTGAATGAATGAATCAATAAATATGATTCAGTGCTAAAAAAAAAAAAGAGCTATCAAGCCATGAAAAGACACAGAGGAAGCTTAAATGCCTAACACTAAATGAAAGAAGGCAATCTGAAAAGGTTATTTACTTTATGAGTCCAACTACAAGACATTCTGGAAAAGGAGAAACTGTGGGGACACACACATACTTTGATTGCAAATAACAGAAAAACTCACTCAAATTGGTTTTAACAAAGAGGAGGAGTTCAGATACAGGAACATCTCCCAGAACCTAATGGTAGGCATGTGGCTAGCTTTCTAAGGGACTGGGACCAAGAACCAAAGCTTCAGAAACAAGGAGCCCCTCTCTCAGGCTCTCTGTCTTTTCTACATCTGAGGTTGCATGGTCTCTCTCTTTTCTGCATCATTCTGGGCATCTGTTTCTTCCATTATTCCATCTGGGCTAGTTTTCTCTGCTTTTCCAAGCATGTAGTAGAAGAAGGTGACGGCCCTCAGCTTCTGGGTTGACTTGTCCTTTAACTTTTTTTTTCCTTAAAAAAACCCAACAACTCAATTTTTGGGTTTCAGTAATCAGCCTAGAATGGCTTAACATTTCTTTCTTTCTGTCTTTTTTTTTTTTTTTGGCTTAACATTTCTAAATCCCAATGGCAAGTTCCCAAGAAAGAGATGATTTGTTCTCAAGTTTATTCTAAAAAAAATTCAAACCCATAGAAATGTTGGAAGAACAGAACAATAAACCTTCCACAAAATTAATCAATTGTTAACATTTTTCCATGTTCATGTGCTTTCTCTCTCTCCACACACATACACTGTTTTGTGGCTGACACACTTGAGATCAGGTGTGCTCAGGGTGGTATGATCATAGATCACCAGCTGTGGCTGGCTGAACCATTTGAAAGTAAGTTGTAGATACCATGATGCTTCTCTCCTGAAACCTTCAGCATGATCTCCTAACATAGAGATGGTCTTTTGAACCACTATATTCTTATTGCACCTAAGAAAATAACCACAATTCAACAACATCATTTAATGTCCAGTATATATTCAAAATTTCCAAAGTGTCCCAAATTTTCCTTTGTAATTTTTAAAAAGATTTATTTACTTATTTTAGAGAGCAAATGAGGGGAGGGACAGAGAGAGAGAAAAAGAGAATCCCAAAGCTGAATGTGGAACCTGACTCAGGGCTCAATTGCAGGACCACAAGGTCATGACCTGAGCCAAAATCAAGAGTTGGATGCTTAACTGACTGAGCCACCTAGGTGCCCCTATAATTTTTTGCTTAACAAGGATCCAATCAAAGTTTTTATACTGCATATCTTCGGTCATTTAAAAAATCTAGAACAGTCATTCTTCCTTCCCTTGTGTTTCTTCATATTGACTATTTTGAAATATTCTGGCCAGTTGTCATATAGAATGAATTTCATTCTGGGTTTGACTGGTATTTTTCCATGATTAGATTCAGATTAAAAATATTTTTTGATAAAACAATTATCTAGATGATGTACATTCCTTATTTCATCATGTCAGGAGGTAATTTCTGGTAATACCAAGTTGATGACTTGGTTTGATGACTTATTAATGCAGTAACCACCAAGTCTTTCCATTGTAATGGTATATTTTGATTTTCTAATCAATAAGAAATCTGTGGTGTAATAACTTTGAGATTGTGTCCTTATGAGTTTTATTCAATATTTTCGGATGATCTTTACCTGAATAAATTATTATTTTGGAGGTTGCAAAATAATATTTTTTTCTCTCATTACTTTTTTATTTTTAAATGGCATTGTTGTAAAGAAGAGTTTTCCTCATTTTCCTTCCCTCTCTCTGCCCCCACCTCTTCTTCAGGAGCACTATAGAATGTACATCTCAAAAAACCCCAACCTCAAAGTATTGAAACACCATAATTTTTCTTTTTTTTTTAATTTTTCTTTTTTGATACTCTGACTGCTCCCAAATTTGGCTAGTGAGAATCCTTCAAGTTGGCTTCTGTGTCCTGAGCCGATGCTGTTAATCTTTGAACACTTTATGTTTTCGTGCACAATATGTTCCAGAATTATCTTATAGTTCCTTGTCCCAGATCTAAAATCAACCAAAAGAGAGAATCTAGATGGCTTAAGATGAATCTGTTACCCCTCACCTTTGGCCTAACTGGCTATCAAGGGCATGGGATAGGGGGTAAGGGCCCAATAGAACAAACCTTTCTGCCTGTATGTGTGTGAGTGAGTTGAGTGTGTGTGTGTGTGCACGCATATGTTTAGGTGTGTGTGAGTGTCTGGTGGGAGTGGGAATGCCCATGGGTGCTGCAAAAATCTGGTATGTTTAATATTTCAGGACACCAAGATTGAGACTGGTGTCTTGCCCAAGCTTTTCTCATGTTACTCTTTTGGGACATCTCCATCCTATCTTTCCACTTCAAATCTAGTTCTGATGTTCATTTGGACCAAATTTTACCTGTTTGAAAATGTTGATAGAAGCACAACAGTTTTATTTATTTGGGTCCCTCACCTCCCTAGAGACCCACATTCAAACAGACTCTCATAACCTCAGCCAATATTTACTCATCTCTCACTATGTGCCAGGATAGCTGATTTCACAGATATCATTTCTTTAGACTTGAAGGCAACCTTGCCAAATACATACTATTATTCTCATTTTACACACGAGGGAAGGAGTGTCAGGTTAAGTAACATGCTTAAGTTCATATGCCGGTAAATGGCAGAGTCCAGGCTTGAACCCATTCTTCAGACCTCAAATGTGGAAGTCTCCTATTCCTTGTAATCCTGAATGTGAAAACAACCTGTGCTCTGATATAGTCAATCACCAAGTATGACCTGAATGTCTACTATGTATTCACCACTGTATCAGGCATGTTCAAGGATATATCATTTATTAAGCATAGTGTAGAGTATTAAATTTGTAGCAGATGAATGGAAGGTGTGATTCCCATCGTTCAGGACTTTATACTCTGACTTTGGGGTGAGGGGAGACACACATGGAAAGACTTATATAAAGAAATAAGTGTAGGTTAGCTTGGACAATGTGAAAAAGTATCATAAGAATGTCTAATGAGTAGATTCTGGAACAACCATGATATGTTATTTCAACTTGTTTGAAGAATTTTGTAAAAAAAAAAATGTATTGACCTAGGAGACAAAAGACTTTAAAGATAATTAGAAAATCCCACTCTTTTTATTTTTTTTTTAAATTTCTATGGTCTAGGGCAGCCCTGGTGGTGCAGCGGTTTAGTGCCGCCTGCAGCTCAGGGTGTGATCCTGGAGACCCGGGATCGAGTCCCGCGTCAGGCTCTCTGCATGGAGCCTGCTTCTCCCTCTGCCTGTGTCTCTGCCTCTCTCTCTCTCTGTGTGTCTCTATGAATAAATAAAACCTTAAAAAAAACCCAAACAAACAAAAAAAATAAAAAAATAAAATTTCTATGGTCTAGTATGATATGTTCTTTAAATTTTTTTTATTTAAATTCAATTTGCCAGCATATAGTATCACACCCAGTGCTCATCCCATTAAGTGCCCCCCTTAGTGCCTGTCATCCAATCACCCCAATCCTCCACCCCCCTCCCCTTCTGCAACCCTTTGTTTCCCAGAGTTAGGAGTCTCTCATGGTTTGTCTTCCTTTCTAATTTTTCCTTATTCAATTTCCTTCCTTTACCCTATAGTCCCTTTCACTATTTCTTATATTCATATGAGTGAAACCATATGATGATTGTCTTTCTCTGACTGACTCACTTCACTCAGCATAATACCCTCCAGTTCCTTCCACGTTGAAGCAAATGGTGGGTAATCATCCTTTCTGATGGCTGAGTAGTATTCCATTGTATATATAGACCACATTTTCTTTATCCATTCATCTGTCAAAGGACATCATGGCTCCTTCCACAGTTTTGCTATTGTGGACATGGCTGCTATGAACATTGGGGTGCAGGTGTCCCAGCATTTCACTACATCTGTATCTTTGTGGTAAATACCCATTAGTGCAATTGCTGGGTCATAGGGTAGCTCTATTTTTATCTTCTTGAGGAAACTGTGCACTGTTTTCCAGAGTGGCTGTACCAGCTTGCATTCCCACCAACAGTGCAAGAGGGTTTCCCTTTCTTCACATCCTCTCCAAAATTTATTGTTTCCCATCTTGTTAATTTTAGCTATTCTCACTGGTGTGAGGTGGTATCTCATTGTGGTTTTGATTTGTATTTCCCTGATGGCAACTGATGTGGAGCATTTTTTCATGTGCTTGTTGGCCATGTGTAGGTCTTCTTTGGAGAAATGTCTTCATGTCTTCTGCCCATTTCATGACTGGATTGTTTTGTTTCTTGGGTGTTGAGTTTGATAAGTTCTTTATACATCTTGGATAACCCCCTCTTTTGAATTGAAATATAATTAACCTACAGTGTAATGCTAGCTTCAGGTGTACAACATATTGATTTGACAATTCTATATATAACTCAGTGCTCAACATGATAAGTGTAGTCACCTTGCAACATTATTACAATATTATTGACTATATTTCCTATGCTGTATTTTTCATCTCTATGACATATAACTGGAAGTTTATAGCTCTTAACCCTCTTTATAAATAAATAAATAAATAGATAGACAAATAAATAAATTATATATATATATATATATATTTTTTTTCTCATCCTCATACTCACTTCTCTGGCAACCTCCAGTTTGTTTTCTGTATTTGAGTTTATTTTTGTTTGTTTATGTGCTTGTTTTTTTAGATTCCACATATGAGTGAAATCATATGATATTTGTCTTTTTCTTGTCTGACTTATTTCACTTAGCTTCATACCCTCTAGTTTCTCCATGTTGTCATACATAGCAAGATCTCATTCTTTTTTATGGCTGAGTAATATTCCATTATATATATATACACCATTTTTTTGTTACTCATTCATGTATAGATGGACACTTGGGTTGCTTCTATATCTTGTCTATTGTAGATAAACCCCCCAAGTGTCTGTCCATAGATGAATACATAAAGAAGATGTTATATATAAATTAGATTTATTTATTTATTGATACTTGTATCAATAATTTCTTAAAGATTTCTTAAAGATTTTTTTTTAAAGATTTTTTTTCTTAAAGATTTACTTATTTATTTGGGAGAGAGGGGAGGAGAGGGGCAGAGGGAGAGAGAGAGGGAGAGAATCCAAGCAGACTCCCTGATAATCATGGAGACTGACAAGGGACTCCATATCATGACCCTGATATCATGACCTGAGCTGAAATCAAGAATTTGATGCTCAACCAACTGAGCCACCCAGGTGTCCCTGGATACTTTTGAATTGAGCTTCTTCTGTGTACCAGTGTTGTGTGCCAATCTCAGCCTATCAATAACCAGTGTTGTATTTGGACTAGCTCCTGAGAGTCTCATTATGATTGCAAGATCCCCTTCAGCAAGAAACATTAGGAAACTTAAAAAAAATACAGGTTTATTATTTTGGGGAAGGAGGGAGGGAGAGAGAGAGAGAGAGAGAGAATGCATGGGGTCTGGGGTTTAGCTTTCATTGGGGTAAATGGTGGGGCCCTAGGGTTTTACAGGCTCACTCTCTATTGGTGATTCTAAAATATAAGAGTGGAATTTAAAGTGAAAGAAGAGAAAAGAACAAGTGGTCCAAATGGTCAGTTACTGAAAGCACTAAAACAACATAGCCTCAGTTGAGAGTGGTAGTCTGGCTCTTTATCTACTCATGTGGCTGGTAAAGTGTTTATCTGAGATAACCCTCTTTTGAAGATACCTCCAAAATCAAAGCCTAAGTCAGGCACTTGCATTGCAAAAAAGAAAAGGCAACATCAGGGCTTATACTACAACCAGGTATGTTATATATAGCATACACTCTAACCCTCATGGCACCCTCCTACGGACTGGGTCGTATCTTTCCAGACTTCATATGTTGAAGCCTTGACCCATAACATAACTATATTTGGAGGTAAGGCCTTTAAAGAGATAATTCAAGTTAAATGGGGTTGTAAGGGTAAAGCCCTAGTCTAACATGACTGATGCTCCTGTAAGAAGAGGAAGAGACCTCAGGGATGTGTGCCTATGGAGAAAAAGGCCAGGTGAGGACACAGGGAGAAGGTAGTCATCTGCAAGGCAAGGAGAGAGGCTTCAGGAGAAATCAACCCTGCTGCCACCCTGATCTTGTACTTCCAGCCTCCAGAACGGTGAGAAAATGAATTTCTGTTTTTTAAGGCATTCAGTCTGTGGTGTTTTGTTACGGCAGTCCTAGCAAGCTAATATAGACCTCCACATCTCAGACTAAGAGAACAAAGTTCAGAGAGGCAAAGAAACTTCCCTAAGTTCCTGCAAATAGGAAGTAGTGATAGCAGAATTCGAATTCAGGTCTATCTGACCCATAGCAGAAGCTATGACTCTTTTCACTTCACTCTCCTTTGATCATGTTTGAGCCCTGCCACAGCTGAAGGACATGCCAAGAAGGCAAGGATGATGCTTAATTTGCTTACTGCTGTGTCTCTATGGCCTGCTATAGCACTAGCCACAGCACTCAAGTGTTTGTGGGCAAAATAATCCTTGCCCTAAGGAACTTCATGATTTGGTTTAGATAAGAAATGAAACAAATGCATAACTCACATCAAACTACTGTTATGGAAGAGCTTCTCAGAACAATACTTCTAGGGAGGGAAAGTTCAGGGTGGGCTGGAACAGAAGAAACAGGTCCAGGAGGTGGATGAAGCTCCAGCTGGACCAGAACTCTCAGAATATGAGGAAAAATAGTTACCATCGAGAAGGCTCAATGGCTTATCTATTTATCTTTTATATTTTTAAGTCATCCTGTAAATATAGAAGTGAAAATAAAGGGATAGTGAAAAACAACTTTATTAGATTTTTAATAAGAATCCAAACATAATAAACCTCTTTGTAGCAAGTAAATTTTGAGGCACAAACATCAATGAAAATGAAACAATGCTATCATATGTCCTTTTAGCAAAACGGGATAAGTCAGGTTCTTGTCACAAATGATTGCATGAAGAGGCTTTCCTTTGACTGACTAATTGGATAAAAATACTGTATTCTCTTCTTGTCCTTAAAAATACGTTGTTCAGGTGCACCTGGGTGGCTCAGTTGGTTAAGGGTCAGACTCTTGATTTCGGCTCAGGTCATGATCTCAGGGGTCTTGGGATTGAGACCCAAGTCAGGCTCTGCGCTCAGTGGGGAGTCTGCTGAAGATTCTCTCTCTCTCTGCCCCTCCCCACCTTCCTATCTCTCTTTCTCTCAAATAAATAAATAAATCTTGAAAAAGTACATTGTTCATATGTTGATTCTTAAATTTGAGAAAGATCATTAGAATATTGTCATCCGAGGACTCACTGTCTGAGATTTCACTTACAGGGTAAATTTTACCATCATCATTAGAGTCTAGAGTGCTGCTGTCTCTTTTCATTTCATCTTCTGGTTGTCTAATGATTTGAAAGGTCTTTCCCTGTTCATTTTCTTTTCTTTGCCTTTAAGAGTAGAAAATGAAAAATTCTGAATTGTCATTTGTTTTCTGTGAAGGCTAAACACAGACTATGAATATGGTGTGTACTGCCTTCTTTCATGCCCCTTGAAAGATGATATATTTCTTTTAGCAGTCAGAAAACTAAAGGATGGTGATTATTTCACTACTGGTTCATCTTTTTAGACAATTCCATCATTCTTCCACTTAAAAATTATGATGACTTTTTTTTTTAGTATAGCTAGGAACAGGTGATGAGTAATGATGAGGGATGATGAATAACAATAATTCCAGGTAATGGAAGAGTAACGTGTTTGAAGATATAGGAAAAAATAAGATCATTAAGATCCCACATTGTATCTTAGACACATTGCCCTTGGATAAAATGGTTCATATGGTAATTGCAAGCTAGAATAAGTTCTGTGTAATTAAAAAATATGTAAATTCCCTTTTTGTTCTTTGGAAGACCTTTAGGAAAAAAGGAAGTCACAAATTATCAATCCTCATAAATAGTTAGAATTGAGAAAAGAAACACAAAAGAGGACTCCCAGCTGTGTGGGGCAGGGCTGGCAAACACAACAGGGAGAGGCAACACAGCAGTGTGTATATGGGAGCCGGTGAGTAGACGAGATTTATCACAGCTGATGTTTTGTTGGAAAGTAGGGGGCTGCTGATGGCTACTATCACCTTGAACAGTGTGGACTCTATTCTGTAAGGCATGGCACAGTAATTTCAAAAGGTCTTGAGCAGGGGTGGCATAGAACATGCAAATATTCTCCGGCTGTTTTCTACTATAATTGTGAAGCTATATTCCCAAGGGAAAAAATAACTTTTAACATGTAAGAAAATGATACATAAGAATCTTAATATTTAATTCAGAGCATTATGTATCTATTTTTCTAGTCCTTCAGTATGTATTTTTTTCTTTTATACAAAGTAAAAACCCACAGGCTGTCTTCCAAGCCAATTAAAACCATACACATATCAACAAATTTCTTAGTTATACCCCATTTCTTTGGGACTTTGCACTGACTCCAAAGGCCTTGAATGTTTCAGGTGCCAAACTGGTTTGCCAGTAGGGAATGTGATGAGAGATTCTAGACTTTGCAGTCTGCAAAGGTAAAATTTAAGAGTGAATGTGATTGTAAGTTCTGAAACGGTAAGAGCAGTAGATAAATTGAAAACATATTTGTTGGGCAGCCCGGGTGGCTCAGTGGTTCAGTGCTGCCTTCAGCCCAGGGCGTGATCCTGGAGACCTGGGATTGAGTCCCATGTTGGGCTCCCTGCATGGAGCCTGCTTCTCCCTCTGCCTGTGTCTCTGCCTCTCTCTGTCTCTCTCTCTCTCTCATGAATAAATAAATAAATAAATAAATAAATAAATAAATAAATAAATAACATCTTTAAAAAAGAAAAGAAAACACATTTGTTTTTCTAGTTCTGGAAGAGTTTCATAAGGAAGAAGCTTATGGAACTATTATCCCAAATGATGGTACTGCCTGACAAAGTAATTTCAAAGATTAAGATAAATGTGACGATGACAGTCATAATTGGCTATTAAAGAAACCAAAGTGTCTTGAGTGGCACTCCCCTAGAAGCTATTGTCAGGGCCGTAATTTCCAGCTGCTTAGGCAGAGTCACAACTAGCATGGCCCTTCGTACATTCTTGGGAGGCAATCTTCATCAAGAGATGTAACTCAGAACACAGGCTCTTTCCTTCTTTTCTTTCCTTCTTCCCAAAACAATCATTTATTTTTAACTGGGCTTAGGAAGTGGTTCTCACTTGGGGTTCCTCATGAGGTTGTGATCAGATAGTGAGTGGAGCTGGAGTTATCTCAAAGGTTGTTAATGCTCTCTGTTTGTTAGGACCTAGATTGGAGTAAGGACTTGGCCTCTCCATTTTTTTGCCTAGGCTTTCTCACATTACAGTGGCTGGGATTGAAGAGCATCCCAAGAAAGGGAGAGCCAGGCTAGACCATCTTTTATGGTCTAGCCTGGGAAGTCACACAATGCCACTTCTGTCCATTCCCTTCCTTAGAAGTGAGTCTCTAAGTCCAGCCCACTTCAAGGACAGGGGAATTAGACTCTACCTCTTGACAGGAGGCTCACTGACTTAAAAAAATGCTGGTTATCATTACTACATATTGATAATAATTATACCTAACATCTCTCTCTTGCCATTTAATCATTCACTCAGCAAATATTTATTATGTTGGTATTTTGTCCACACTTGACCTCTCAATGGGGCTTTATTGTTTCAAAGCATTATCTACACTTTCACTTGATATTCTCAACAGTCATGTATAATAGGCTGAGCATATTTTATTACTTCAGTTTTTTTTTTCAGATAAAGCAAGAGACTAAGGAACTCATCCATAGTCCCTAGCTGATGCCTGGTCCAGAGATCGTTAAAACTCAAGTTTGGGCAGCCCCGGTGGACCAGCGGTTTAGCGCTGCCTTCAGCCCAGGGTGTGATCCTGGAGACCTGGGATCGAGTCCCACATCGGGCTCCCTGCATGGAGCCTGCTTCTCCCTCTGCCTGTCTCTGCCTCTCTCTCTCTCTCTGTCTCTTTATGAATAAATAAATAAAATCTTTAAGAAAAAAAACAACCCAAGTCTGTCCTGGGACCATGTTCTTTCCACTTACTACCCACAGCACCACCATATCCCTTTCTCTCAAAATGTCTAAGATTGGGGTGCCCAGGCTTGCTCTGAAGTCATATGTTCTATGTACTGGGTGATTACATTATCACCAAACAGGGACACCTGAGAGTGGAAAGCAATGCTACTAATAATTATATTGCTTTTTTTAAAAAAGATTTTATTTATTCATGACACACACACACACATACACACACACACATAGGTAGAGGAAGAAGGAGGCTCCATTAAGGGAGCCTGATGCGGGACTTGATCTCAGAACTCCAGGATCATGCCCTGAGCTTAAAGCAGATGCTCAACCACTGAACCACCCGGGGGTCCCTATATTGTGATGACAGACATAGATCAGAAACGTTCCAGGCAATCAGGACATATGGTCACCCTATCCAGATAGACAAACTTCATTGGGACCCAAGCATCCTGTATTTTCCCACCAAAATCTTGTCTTAATTTTTAAACTTCTCATTTCTTAAAGCAAACCCCACAACTACTAAGAGAGCCATCAGCATATGAGTGATCTACAGCCTCCCCAGATAAGGCACAGGGGCACCTACTGCTTCTACACAACTGCATGATCAGATCCCCATACCTGGCTCATCCCACGTGAGTGGAGGCCCCAGGATGGATTTGGGCCAATGGACAGGGGCCTGTAGGGAGCCTGTCCAGTTGTTCTAGACTTCTCTTCTGTTGTTCTTCATTGTTGGCTGGAAGACCACAATCTCGAGAGCCAGAGTTAAGGGTGAAGGGGGTGACTTGGTTGGTAAGGGTAAGAACTGAAAGCCAGCCTAGAATTAGGGTGGGCAAGTCAGGGATGAACAAAAATTGAGGACAAGGTGGTTGCCAATTGACTGTGGGTGTGGCATAGCCTGGAAAGGCAGGTGTGGCAGGTTGGGTGCTCCAGAAGCAGATGCTGAGGAGGAAGAATCTGTGATGTAAGATGTTTATTAGGAACCAGCATCTATGAAAGAGAAGGAAGGAAACTGGATTGGGCAGAGGAAGAAGTCACAGTGTGATGCAGGTCTGATAAAACTCTGGCTAGCCCAGTGGGAAGCTCTGGAGTGAATACCACCCACCAACATTGCCCCCATTAGGCAGAAATGTCTGGGTCTTTATACCCTGCCTCATATAGTCAATGGATACAGGCTGCCATGGGAAGACTGTGACCTTGGGTAGCATGGACTTCTACAGTTGGGGCAGACCCTGAAGGCACTGAGAGCTTTAGGCTGTGTACTGACCATGCTTCCCACAACTGGACCACAGTCCTTGCTGAGAGGAATTCTGGGTGGTACTTGTCCATGACCACCCTGGCTGTTCTAGGAGAAAGAGAAAAGAAAGGAAGAAATTTCTATTTTAAAGTAGGCATGGTCTCAGATTTAAGAGACCCAGATCTGGTGCAGACTCACTACGAATTAATTATGTGACCCCAGGCATGTCTTTGCCTCTCCCCAGATTCATAGTTTTCACCTGTAAAAGTGAGACAACCCAATTAGAGTTGGAGCTAGCCTCCAAACAAGGCACTTCCCAACTCAAAGTTATCTGGGCTAGGAAGGCTTTTCTATTCCTACTGTGGGTTGAATTAAGCATTTTTGCTCTTGGTTGGGGATATTTGTCACCGGCTGTTCAAAGTAAACTAGAATACTCCCCGGAGAATAATGTTTTAAATGGAACTACAGAAAATTTATTGTGACTGTTAAATGGCTAAAGAACAGAATCCCTAGGGAGTGATCAGATGCCACTTGTCACACTTGGGAAAGATTTAGCCTTTCCATTAATGGGAAAGTGTGTAGAGTTGTGGTTAATAACTGCAGTGTGCCATCCTTAGCATTTACAGAGAACATTTTTGTGTTTTTCCTGTCCTTTGGATTTTACTTCCTTCCTGAAAACCTGTCACTGGCCTCTTTTGTGTCTTGCAAGCATCAACTTTAAATTGCACATTTGACGTGGAAGCGTTTTTTTTTTTTTTTGGAAACAAATGGATTATCTGTAGCTTTCCATTATTCTTATCTCCTGTTCCCAAGGTAATTAAAAGATGGCTGTGTCATTGAGTGATTTCAAGTGCTTTATCCAGTTATCTACAGTTTTGATCTTTCTCTGTGCAGCTGAATATCCTCTTTCCACTAGCTGAAGAAAGGTTGGCACCTTCAGTATTTCTGGCAGATTGCTGGTAGGAAAGAAGGCAGGTCATCCTGTGAGCTTTCTGGATAGTCAGGTTTAAATGAGGGTGAGGCGGGAGCCCTGGCCAGCATCTTAGAACAGTTTGCCCCCTGACTCCCCCGAGAACAGGTGGAAGATAAAGGGAAAACTGGGGACTTTGGGAAGTGTACGTCTCTGAAGCATGTGGAATTCTCTTAGGGAGAGATTCAGAGAATTATGATTCCTGCCAGGTTGGGGAGAATAGAAAGGGTCCCTTTTGGTGAAAGGGCCACCTCTAGTGCTGCTGGTCTTCAGTGATGGGAGGGGAGATAGGGAACCCATAGGGGGCATGTCCAGTTGATAATGGTCATCTGTATGTGAATCCTAGGTTTCCTGGGGATGGGTTGCAGGCTGGATTTTGAAGAAGAGGGATATAGATGAATAGAGGGGAGTCAGGCAAATGACATAAAGAAGCACCAGTGGCAGGACTCAGTCAGTCACTCATATATGTCAGAAAACAGGGCAGCCCCTGTGGTGCAGCGGTTTAGCGCCGCCTGCAGCCCGGGGTGTGATCCTGGAGACCCAGGATCGAGTCCCACATCAGGCTTCCTGCAAGGAGCCTGCTTCTCCCTCTGCCTGTGTCTCTGCCTCTTTCTCTCTCTCTCTGTGTCTATCATAAATAAAAATAAATAAATATGTCAGAAAACAGAACTTGGTTGGCAGCAAGGCCCAAGGGGGCACAGGACATAGATGAAATAGAAAGACCATTTTCTGCTAGGAATCTGAGGGGTTGAAGTGGGAACCATTTTAGGTTCTTGAGCCAGTGGGTACATTCATTTGCAGTGTGATTCTAGTAGCCTCTTGGGAATGGATCACCTTGTGGAAAAGACTGATGGGTAGGGGAGTGGCACCTGAGGGAGACCGATGGAGCCCAGCTAGGAGAGAGGGGGAGGGGAGGAGCCACATCAGTGTGTCCTCTTTTGCATAATGTCATCAATACCTCCAGAAACCTGGGCCTCAAACCCTGATAATATCCCAAAGAGCTCCATAATGAACCATTTCCAATTTCACTGCCCTGGCCCTAATTGAGCCCATTAATAATGTGAATTTGAATCTTTTTTTTAAATTTTTTTTATTTATGATAGTCACAGAGAGAGAGAGAGAGAGAGAGAGAGAGGCAGAGACACAGGCAGAGGGAGAAGCAGGCTCCATGCACCGGGAGCCCGATGTGGGATTCGATCCCGGGTCTCCAGGATCGCGCCCTGGGCCAAAGGCAGGCGCCAAACCGCTGTGCCACCCAGGGATCCCGTGAATTTGGACTCTTATACAAGCTTCCTACCTGGGCTTCTTGCCTCAATTCATTCTTCTGCTTATGACTCCTTCACTGTGCCTGGAGCTGTCCTACTAAAACACAGCTGTGATCCCCCCTCTGGTGACCATGTCTTTGAATCTTACCAACCCCTCTCAGTGTGGTGATTTCCTTAGCAAGCACTAAGTCCTTAGCTTGCCTTTTTATGCTTATGTCCTATAATCTCCCCTTCTCCTGATCTTATAGAAAGTCACAATTTTAATTTTGCTGCTTCTGTGTCCTTATTTACAGCTTTCCTCTGGATGAGAACATCCTTTTTCTTCCCTCTTCCTAACCTCAGCTGTAGAACTCTTACCATTCCTAAAGCTGAGTTCTAATGAGACTTTGTTAAAAAGCTGACCAACTTTTCTGGGCAGAATCTGTTTTGTTTTGTTTTTTGTTTTTTTCTCCTCTGCTGCTATAGCACTATTATAGCATGTAATGTAGTTTTCCTTGTTTATTGGTTCTTTTCTGTCTCCTTCATGAAGTGCTGGTAATTGATGGCAAGGACGGCATCAGATTGATTTGTATATGCCGCATGGTACCTGGGGACTCAGAGGCAAATCATTATAAGTGTTACTACTCTCTCCCTCAAACCACAGGCATCATTTATTCTTGTCCTATATGTTATTCTTCTTGGGGACCAAGGCCCCTTCCCCAAAGTCCTGATTTTGATTCTCTACAGGGTCAGTGCTACTCTACTTCCAATGTTCTCTTGTATGTGTGATAACAGATTATATCTTCAGCCCCACTACTGTGGCAGAAGCTGTGAATTCACACAAGATTCATTTGCACTGTCTTCGAAGACCAAATGGTAACCCACTAGGATCAGAAGGGCTGAATCACTGGGCAAGGCCCCATCCCCTTTTTGCAAATATTAAAAATGGACATTAATAACTACTTCTCAAGGGGTGTCAAGGATAACAATAAAATCATGGGCAAACAAGCACTTACAAATAAAAGTTTAGGGCAGCCCCAATGGCCCAGAAGTTTGGGCGCCACCTTCAGCCCAGGGTGTGATCCTGGAGACTCGGGATTGAGTCCCACGTCGGGCTACCTGCATGGAGCCTGCTTCTCCCTCTGCCTGTGTCTCTGCCTCTCTCTCTCTCTGTCATGATTAAATAAATAAAATCTTAAAAAAAAACAAATAAAAGTTTAAACCTCAAGATAAAACATTTAGATGATCCTTTGCTCATCATCTGATTCTTTGGATGCTGTTGAAAATATAGTTCACCTCCATTTATCATCTATAATGTTAGAACTCTACATCCTCAGAAGAATTGTCTGACCCCCTGGAGAGTGTGAGGGGTGGACAGAAGTTAGGAGACTGGCCCAAGGTCACACAACTAGTGGGTGTTGCATTATATACATGACAGCATTAACCCAAATACAGAGAGAAGGAAGTTCTAACTGAAGCTAGCAATGCTAAAGGCAAGATTTGCTTCCTGAACAATTAGATCTGGCATCTTCTCAACAGGTTATTAAGCTGATTGCTAAGGCCATGGCTATTGACTAACTGGGTCACCTGACTCACCCATACCTCTTTCCAAATGAACACAATTGAGACTTAGCCTTTGGGGTATCATGCTGCAGCTAGCTTACAAATGCTGCTGCTATGGACAACAGCAGTGTGAAAAGGCATGGCCAGGAAGACATAAGCTCTCCTGTTGAGCCAGCTTGGAGAGTTGTTGAAAGGTTAAGAGATAGTGGATGCAAAATGCACTCCACAGCTCCCAACACAGAGGAAGCATTTAATAAATGTCACCCACTGTTGTCATGTTTATTCACTCCACATTCCAGAACTGCAGCATAAACTACTTTTATATCATCTCAGAATATACAGCTGGAAGAAGCTTTCAAGATCTAGTTTAACCTCTTTGAAGAGGACTTCCTGACGGACAGTCTAGAGTCTTGCTATCCATTGAATCAGACCTATTGCATTTTAATAGGATTTCTAAAAATAGGAGATCCTGTTAAAACAATCTAGATACCATACCCTTAAGTAGGGCAGCAGTTCTAACTACTCCCCCATTGGTTGGCTTTGTTAGTTCTTCCTTATGCTGAGTCTAAGTCTTCCTCTAGTGATGTGCGCCCCTAGGTTGGGGTTTGCCCTTTGGTGCCACACAAACATGGTCTTCCCTGCTTTCTCAAGAGCAATCTTTCAGGTATTTGAAGACACCCATCGTTTTCCCCCGAGTCATCTTTCTGTCTAAAGGAGCCCGATCGCTTCAGTTGACCCATGACTTCCTGAGCCTTCACAATCTTGCCTTCCTTTGAACAATTTTCAGGTCTGTAATTAATGCGGAGTATCCTTCCTGAAAGGATTAGAAATGGTTTGTGATGACAACAGCAAAAAATGCAACAAGGTTAGGCTTCATTCCTTATATTAAAGGGAAACCAGGATAAGGGGAAATGAGGAAAACAATATGAGAACTCTAAGGATTAATGTAGCTGATATAATCGAGCATAGAATTTGGCTTTGAGCATCTGAACAGCAAAAGTAAAAACAAAAGGACAATAAGTTGTATTTACTGTTTAAAAAGAAAGAAGGATATACAGCTCTCTTGGGAGATTTTTTTTTAACTGTAAGCTTATCATGCAAGCCTTTTCTTTCTACGTAAACTTAATTTTGGAATAATTTTAGATTTACAGAAAAGTAGCAGAGATAGTACAGTGTTCCTGCAGACTCTTCACTTAATTTTTCCTAATGTTAACATTTTACATAGCCATGGCACATTTGCCCAAAGTAAGGAAATAACATTGGTATTGTTGACCTTAATAGTAAAGCAGCCAGTTATTTTACCAGGAAAATGGGTTTATTTGGGAATAGAGGAATTGCAATTTGAGACAAGCAGTCTATAGCAAAAGCAGGAAGTTGGGAGGGGCTATTATACACAAAAAGCCCATTGGCACAAACTAGAAGTTTGAAGTGTAGTGACTTTTCATTGGCTGGGTTGTGGTAGTTTCTCATTGGCTGGGCTATTGCTGGGCAAGGAGGAAATCTTCTTTCCTTCTGCTGGGGTAGTGATGTTTCAGATGAATATCAGTTGAAGATTTTGCTCATAAAAAGGATAGTAGCTGGTCCAATAGGGATAAATGACTGGTATCCCCAGACTTAGCCATAATGTTGTCAGAAATGGAGCAAATAAAAGACGTGAAGGGGTCATTTAACTCACCTGGTTGGCTATTTTGATTATTACTGTCAAATTCTAGAATTGCTACCCACTTTTGGGAGAAAGAAATCCCAGCATAATATTTTTCTAAGAAATCTGGACCCAATAAATGAATAGTGGCAGAGGAACTAAGGAGAAAAAGATGGGTATCACTCAAAGGGCCTTAACCAAAGGGCATAGGTTCAGAGACAGGAAATTATTGAGGTTTATTACAGACCCCCAGTATTTGGGCATTTGGGCATTTGGGCATTTTAGTACTCTAAATCCAGGGCCACTTTATAGAAGTTGGGTTGAGGTCAAGAGTATAGCTCCGGTGTCAATAAGACACCAAGAGATAAGAGAGAGATTAATTCCCAATCTGAAGAGTTATTTTCTCCAGGCTTATTAAGAGGGAATATTGGGAAAAGCTCCTGTTGTTCCTCAAACCCCATCATTGGGAATTAGGAGGATGTTGGAAAGGATGGTTAGAGGTCTGAAGGCTACAAGTTTATAAAAATCTTTTCCCCAATGTCCTGGCTTTTTGCAACAGTTGTGGAGACTATGAGGCTTTTGGTTTTATTTTGGGTCCTCCATTCACCAGAGTTGAAAATTAAGAATTTTGAGGGTCTCCCTTTTAGTTGACTCAAGGAGGGTGTGGGTGAGCCGATTTGCCAAATTAACTAAATCTGGAGTGGATTATAGTTTCCCATTCTACCCTGGTCCTTTTAACTAAAACAGAAAGATCCTGGTTTAGTCTGTCAATAAACATAGAGTTCTACCAGAGTGGATTCAACATCTAAAGGAACACCAGATTTATAATGTTCATGAAGAGGTTCATCAGGCTTATGTGTGCAAGCCTGAATTTTATTTCAATCAACAGGCTTAGAGAAAGCTACTGTTAATTGCTTGGGTGGAGATTTGCAGTGAGTGTTCTAGCTTCTTGCCAAAGTTAGGGATCCATTTCTTTAAATCCTTTTGGAGATGTTCCCATTGGGGCTAGTTTCATACAATCTTGGCCTGACCCTTACAAACAAGCATGTGGACTAATTAATATACTCTAAGAAACCATATTGGTAAGTTTGAATGACTATATTGAATTCTTCTGCAAACCTGTGGGCGTCCTCAGTTACTTTAGGACACATTTTATGACTTACAGTTCAGCGTTAATCCAAGGAGCATAAGAAGTTTGAGATTTATTTGGATCCTCAGAAGACTTAACTCTAAAGGGAGAGGTTTTAAGAGGTTCAGGAAAAGAGGGAGCAGGGAGAGTTTTGGAGGAAAAGGGAAGTTTGGCAAAAAGATTAGAATGAGGGAGGAGGGTTATAGAGGAGGTGGGACAGAGCAGAGGGAACAGAGGAAATGGCACCAGAAATGGGTCCTGAGTACAGAATGACTGCTTCAAGGGAAGGGGAGACGCTTCAGAAGCCATTTTGACTTTCTTTTTTTAAAGATCTATTTCTTTATTTTATTTATTTTAAAAATAGATTTTATTTATTCATGAAAGACAGAGGGAGAGGCAGAGACATAGGCAGAGGGAGAAGCAGGCTCTCTGCAGGGAGCCTGACACAGGACTCAATCCCAGGACCCCATGATCATGACCTGAGCCAAAGGCAGCTGCTCAACCACTGAGCCACCCAGATATCCCTCTATTTGAGAGAGAGAGAGAGAGAGAGAGAGAGAGAGAGAGAGAGAGAGAGAAGGGGCAGAGGGAGAAGGAGAGAGAGAGAGGGAGTCTCAAGCAGACTGAATATGGAGCACAACTCAGAGCTTAATCTCAGGACCCTGAGATCATGACTGGAGCCGAAATTAAGAGTCAGGTGCTTAACCAACCAGGTCCCCCTTGATTTCTTTTGATTGCTTATTTGTCTCAGTTAATTTAGAAATTGTATTTTGCAAAGAGGCAATTTTAGAATCTGGGAAATATTTGAAGCCTCAATGTACCAATTAAAATAGGCATTCCATTCAGTTTTTGTTTTTAATTTTGGAGCTTTCTAATTTAATTTTGAGAAAAAGAAGTTTGGGGAAATCAAAAGTTCCCCATAATGGCCATTTAAGTTTTAAATATCTTTAGCCAAGTTGGTCCATTTAGTTAAGAATGAACATGAGAAGGGATCATAGTTTTTAAAGATAAAGTTGGCCAATGTCCCTGGGGGGGGGTGCCCTCAGAGCATTTAGATGACTGGGATTTTTCTCTAGGGTTTCCCAGGGTTGTCCTCTAGAACAAAAGAAAAACTAAATAGCTTGGTTCCAAGGGAGTGAAGCCAAATATTAGCACAATTCCAATAGGAACAGCCTGATTCCAAAGCAGTTGGGCCAAATGCTAGCACAGTTCCAGTGGGAACAGCCTGATTCCAAAGGAGTCGGGCCAATGACAAATGAGTACTTACAAAAAAGACAAAGTCTTTAATCTTCCACCCTCCCCTGGCCCCAAAATAGGTCCCAAATAAAACCTGGAGAGCTCAAAATGCAAAGAGAGTAAGCCTGAGCCCAGGAGAAAAATGATCCTCAAATTCAAGAGTCTGTGAGAAAGAAGTGAGCTCAATAGGCTCAGTACCCACCAGTACCCACCAGTACCCACCAGTACCAGTACCTATTTGCTCACCAGTCTCAGAGTTGTGTGTATGTGGGTCTTCTCTGGAGTCTCTGATACCAAATAATGTCACCCTTTAAAGCAAAACAGCCAGTTATTTTACCAGCAAAATGAGTTTATTCGAGAATAGCAGAGGAATTACAATCAGGACAAGCAAGCTATAGCAAAAGCGATAGGCAAGTCCAGAGAACAAGAGGAACGCTTCTCAATAGAGGAAAGGGGAATGTTGGGAGGGCTGTTATAAACAAACAGTCCATTGGTGTAAACTAGGATCTTGAAGTATAGCAGCTTCTCATTGGCTGAGTTGTGAGAGTTCCTCACTGGCTGAGCTGTTGCTGGGCAAGGAGAAAATCTTCCTTCCTTCTGCTGGGGTAGTAAAGCACAGACTGACTCCTGTTGGGTCTGCAGAGGATTGCAACACGTGGAAAGGTGTGAGAGCTCCCCTTCCTGGTCTCCTGATTCCATTTTAAATGAGGTTTCCTATATTCATTTTCACAGTACACAACTATTAATTAAACTCCAGAATTTATTTGGATTTTTGCTAGTTTTCCCAGTAGTATCGTTTTTTCCTGTTCTATGGTTCAATCCTGAATACCACATTGAATTTGGTCATTTGGTTTCTCTAATCTCTGGTTTGTGAATTTGTCAGGCTTTACATAGGGTTTTTATTGCTGCCTTTATTATTGGGAATGTTGAATAATTTCCTTAGTAACAAGATTTTAACAAAAACAGAATCACATTTCATATAACACTTCTTGTAATGATGCTCAATAACAGTTGATGTTAAAACACTTAAGTGCACTTTAGTAAAGATGATTCTGTAGCTCAGGCTAATGGGTACCAAGTATAAGGCCTTTTGGCGATTTGACCTGGACAATAGGTAGATTGAAGTTAGAAGTGGATGACTCCAAGCCTTCTTTAAATATCACATCTCTTAACAAGGCTTTCTAAAACAGCCAGAATATGTGAATCAAGGTTATATTCTCTAACAGTGGCCTGCAGTGGTGGTGTCTATATTGCAGATTAAGATGGTGACTATCTAAATTGGTGAATCCTCACCTTTTGAAAAACCATGTAATAATGTGGTGGCTCTGTGTCATGCTGATATAAAATCTATCCTCTTGATTAAGTTTTAAAATTTACTCTGTGTTGCTTTTCTCTTTCTTTCTCTCTTTCAAACTTAGGAAATGAGTGTTCTTCTTCAAAGTGTTCTTTTTTTTTTTTTTAAAGTTGCCTTCACATCAGCATGAGTGAACAATGAGAATTAATGCCAAATCTAATTACCTATAGGAGATAGGTCATGGAAATTATATGGTGGTGATGTGACAGTTGTTAATCAGGCTGGGAAAAAAGGTTTTGAAAATAATGTGTCAAAATGGACTGGAAAATGTGGAATATTCAAAGAAAAACTAATTCTGTGGTCTGGTTTAAGGAATCCTCTGGCAAAGCAGCCAAGTCTTTTGCTGGAGTGAAAAACATTTACTACTGATAGCACATATTGGCCACTTCACATGGTTTGTTATAGAATTTTGTGACATTGACAATATGAATGAGGTTTTCTGGTCTAGATGAAGAAGAGTGTCAAATATTGGATATGCAGCATGGCATCATTTTGGCTGAAATATTTATGTGCAGAAACCCGAGTAATATTCCAATCTCAAATGGCTCTTGAAATCCAACATTACATGTAAAATAATAGAAAATTCTTTATTATCATGTGAGTTGCACATTAAATACTTTGATTTAATTCATTAAGTAATTGTTTTAGTCCTGCAGGGCTGCTATTACAGAATGCCATAGACTGGATGGCTTATAAATGACAAAAATTTATTTTTCACAGTCCTGAAAGCTAGAAGTTCAAGATCAAGGCACCAGTAGATCCACTGTCTGGTGAGAGCCAGTTTCCTGGTTAATAGGTGGCCATCTTCTTGCTGTGTCCTAATATGGCAGAAGGAGCAAGAAAACTCACTGGGATCTCTCTAAGAAGGGTGCTAATCCCATTCATGAGTGCTCCACCCTTGTGAACTAATCAGGTCCCAAAGGCCCCACCTCCTAATGTTATTATATTGGGAATAAGGTTTCAAATATATGAATTTTTGGGGCCACAAATATTCAATCTATAGTAATAATCAGGGAACACTTGTGGAAGGATTGTAAAAAAGGAAGTAGAAATTTCAGTTCATTTGGAGACTGTTTAACTCAACAAATAATTTGACATGTTTTGTGGACATGCCAAGTGGCCAGCACCATGCTAGGCACTGGAAATAATGAATAAGACAAAGTCCTTCACCTTGAGGAGCTAATGGCTTAGAAGGAGCCAAAGCAACAGGAGATCAATACAGTGTGTGATAAACATTATAAGAGAGGCTTCACAAAGTGCTATGGGAGTACTGGTGAAGAGTATGCAACCCAACCTGGGGGTTTAGGGACAACTTCTTAAAGGAGGTGACACCTGAGCTAATCTTGAGATAAAAGACAACTTGGAAGTGAGATGTGGCAACATCAGCAAGAAAACATAAATGTTGGAAATATAAGCAGTTGTATCCTATTCAGGTGTAAAATGTACATCCATGATTGGTAGAATAAAACTAGTAAACTGTGGTGTAGAGCTTGTACCTTGTCTTTGCCTGATGGGATATCAGGAAGGGTTCTCATCAGGGTATATTTTTATCTGTTAGATAAATCTCTTTGGAGACCATCTAAAAGATAAGTTCAATGGAAATAGGACTGGGTGAAGACGACTCTGGAAAGATGTTGGCTGGAGCACCCTTTTATGACCTCTTGTCCCCTTTCCTCTACTGGGATCATCAACTAGTAAAATTGTGTTTCACTGCTGGATCCTGGAGGGGAATCACAAACACACCTGGAGCCCTGAGTATGGGAAAAAGTGCAGGTATGGGCACTATTATTTGCAATATTGGGGACAAGCTGAAGGACTTGGGAGGAAGCCAGTCTTTCTGGCCAATGCTAAGCTGGAGCCCACTGATGCAAATGGCATGGACTACTGGTTCCATCATCCTGTCTTCTTCAAATGGAACTTCTTTGCTCATTTAACTGCTTTCTTTCCATGTAGTTGTGAGGAGATTGTTCTTCCTGTAGTTTCTAAGAAGTTGAGTGCCTTCTCAGGTCCCTCAATTAAGAGGTCAAGCATGGGGGTGCCTGGGTGGCTCAATTGGTTGAGCGTCAGACTCTTGATTTCAGCTTGGGTCATGATCACAGGGCGGTGAGATTGAACCCTGTGATAGGGTCTGTGCTCAGCAGGGAATCTGCTTAAGATTCTCTTTCGCTCTCCCTCTTTCCCTGTTTATGCTCTCTCTCTCTCTAGATAAATAAAATCTTAAAAAACAAAACAAAACAAAACAAAACAACAAAACAGGTCCCAGCATGCCAGGCCATTTGGCTCTGACACACAGAATTGGTTCCTTTCTAAGCAGCTGGCTCCCCATTGCCTGCAAGAGCCCAATATCCTAACCTACATTAAGTGATGCAAGTAGGCAAAGAAAGCTCCTAAGTTACTTAAGGGTCTTAGTAGGTTGAAGACAAATCTAACCAAAACCCGATTTGTTTCTGAGTAAAACTCAGGAAGAAACAAGAGATTAAAAAATTATATAAATCTTATGGAGATATTAGACTATATTGCAAAGGAATGGTCAAAGAGCTGAAAAGAAGTTTCTGGAAATATAAAATTATTCTAAACTGAAAAAAGTGAACAGAATACCTAAAAAAATGGAGCAAACATGTTTGATTTAGTAATCTGGAAGACCAAAAGGGGAACCAGGTCTATAAATTATTGTGATTCCCTGCTTCACCCTTCATGTGATCAACAGGGATTTTCAAGGGGAAAACCAGTGGGCCATATGATTCATATGCATTTTATAAGTTTATAAGTCCAATTGTTATTTTAAATGAAACCTTACTGCTTTATTGTTCCCTTCTCAAAATTTGTGTTTGGGTTGCATTTTGTGATGTCATCTTCTGTAATATTTCAGTGAATAGATTTCAGTTTTTCTAGGGTTATATATTTACATGTTATTGTATACATTTGTTGAATTTTGCATTCATTATAGTTAATTTGTATTATAATGTCTGGAAAACCAATGGAATGGAGAACAGAAGAACATTTTATATCAAAATCAATTAGAAACAGTGAAACCAACATTCAAAGGAATATTTATGTTGTAAAATGTGTTGTGGTATTTTCCTAGTTTACAAAGAAGGATAGATGGCTTGGAAATGGTTCAATGAAGCATAAAAATGGTGGTGAAAATGATAATGTAAACACTACAATTCAAATGTGGAATGTGCTGGAACAAGTAAAACTGCACAATTTGTTAGAAGGGAGGTACAAATAAAAAGTATGACAATAAATTAGAAATTGGATTTTGTTGGACAGGTAATCCATTTCCCTCCATTTTCTAATATGTTGACTGCTATGAAACTTTGTCAAGTAGGTGCAGAGCCACCAAAGTTCTTGTAAATGAAAATCAGAAACCTCTTTAGTAAACCTCCAACTGATTGAGTTTGATGCAAAAGGCAGAAGATAGGCCAAATCTAGCTGCATCTTTTGGAATTGCAATCCTCATAGCAAAAAAAAGGTATTAGTTACATTATTGATGGGATATTTGTAGAACCAGACAAAAGCTGATAGTAAATATGGTTGGAGAGAAAGAATAACAAGTTAATGAAAAATTTATTTAAAAATTGCTGCTGTTGAAAAAAAATGATGCTATTGGACAGCAGAGGCAATATGAAAGAGTGATTACCATCGTGTATGGTTGGGTGAAACTACTGTGTGATGTTACACATAAGGGAGAAGTGCTTTGAGACGTTTTGTCTTTTGAAAAGCACATGCTGCAGAAGAGATTTTTCATTTCATTTCTAATTAGTTCATCAGTGATGGTTTAGATTGGAAATGAAATGTTGAGATCTTCTCTGAACATGCTTAACTAGGTATAAAGCAAGAAGGGGGATTCTTGTTCTGCAAAAAGTTTGCTCAGTAATGTCATCCACACATTGCCCTATTCACTCAGAACAATTGGTGGCCAGCAGTCTGCTTCCTGTGTTAAGCATGTCTTTTGTTTTCTTTTTTGCTGATGCTTTGACATCTAAGGCCTTCGTAACACTGGAGGGACTGCCCCTGCCCTCCCAGGGCTGGCCAATTCCTAGAGATAGGAAATGATTCCCTGTGAGCATGACTTCCATATGCAAACCAACCAATCCAAAGCCCTTATTACCAAGCTCCTCCTTTACCTGGCTCTCACACCCTGGGGTCACCATCTACATGCTAATCACTCTAGGAACACGTAGCAGACAACTAGGGACAGCCCCTATGCCTCAGAGCCAGGTGAAATTATTCAAACTAGCCAATCCCTGTCAGGTTTACACCTCTTCCTTTCCAAGCAAGCCATAATAAAGGCTCTTGACCACATTTCTCCTCCCTGTGTCTTTGCCTCATGACCAGCCCTGGTGCTTCTTCATGTGCCATCCTTCCCCACCATCTATAAAACAGTCTGTCTTTTCAATGGCAATTTTCTCCTGATCTGTTGGCTTCACTGTACCTGAATAATAATAAAGCCTGCATTTTCAAACACAACTTGACCTTGATTCAAGGTTAATAGAAATAGCAAAAATGGTAAATCCATCCAAATTATGCCCACTGGCAGCATATCTTTTTAATGTGCTGTGTCAAGAAATGGACTTCTACTTACAGGACTTTTTCCACATTGAAGTACCCGAGCTGTCAGAGAAAGCAGCTCTTAAGAGTTTTTGAAATCAGGAATAAAATAAAAACATTTCTTCAGGACACTGATAATGTCATAAACTCCATTTCCAAGACTTCATGTGTTTTGCTCAACTGTTTCTCAGCAATGTATTTATTGTCTTTAAAGCTTGAGCCTATTGCCTAAGGGCTGAATGATCATGAATTTTAATATTGAGGATAAGATATCAGAATGTGTCCATGGTGCAAAATAGCTCAGTTGCAGAAGGTTTGTCTTTTTTCTAGCACTTGCTGATTTTCTTCTCAGGGAGAAAGAAATCAATGATGTATTATTTGGTATATTTTAAAATTACCTCCAAGGGCTGCAATGGAGCATGAAAAGCTACTTTCCGAAGGGTAGATTAGGAATCCATTCAGTGCCAATTCCCAAGCTGAGAGTCATCCCTCCAGCTTTTGAGTGTGATGTACTTATTGACTTAGCATCTGATGGAGAGCTGAAAGACTTCAGTGAGTCATCTCTTCGTGATTTCTGTGTCCCTATTCAACCCAAATACCTAGCACTATGTGCTCAATAACATCATAGAAACTTAGAATTTTGTAATTAGGTGGGAATAAGGTGAAGAAACCAATTAGAGTAGAATCTGGTGGCACAAACTATGTTATCAAGCCAAAAAGTGAAATAGGTTGTCATTCTTTCAATTGATCTGAATAAACAGTATTGATTTTAAAGTGTTAATTTTTATTATTAAAATTATGATGACTCTCTTCAGCAATGATTGAAAATTTGACCCATTAAGTGATGCGTGGATCCCCAAAGTCAGAGAAATCCTGATTTAGTGTAATGGCTCCTAAAGAATTGCCTTTCCATTCTTTACTGGGTCAAGTACATTTCCTTATTCCCCAGGATCATTTTTCTTTCAAGTGAGTCTGTATTAGGGTTCTCCAGAGAAACAGAACAAATAGAGTATTTTTGTATTTAGGAATTGGTTCATGTGATTATGGGGGCTGAGAAGTCTCTAGATCTACAGTCTGAAGGCCTGAGAACCAGGGGAATCAGTGTTGTAAATTCCAATTTGAGTCCAAAGGCAGAAGGCTGATGTCCCAGTATAAAGACTATATCAGATAGAAAGCAAATTCTATCTTACTCAGCCTTTTGTTCCATTCAGGCCCTCAATGGATTAGATGGGACCCATCACATTGGGGAGGACAATCTGCTTTACTCAGTCTGCTGATTCAAATGCTAATTTTATCCCCATTCACCCTCACGGACAAACTCAGAATGATATTTAACCAACTATTAGGGTTCCCCATGACTCAGTCAGGTTGACACATAAAATTAAGCATCACAAGGTCCTCAGCCCTCCTGAACAGAGGATTATGTGTGGCCATTCCATTAGTCTGCTATAGAAGATATGATGAAATCCAGCAGGGAATAGAGCTTAAAATTTCTTTCCAAGAGGCACCATAGCCTATATAATTACTGTACTAATAGGCTTTGCCATGACCATGCCATCAACTTCCTAGGGGTGCCTAGAGTCTAGATGTTTCTGGATCTCTCCTCCTCAGAAAAGGACTTATGTATCACGGTTCTTAATGGCAATCAAAAGAAATTGATTTTGATTGTGCTAATGGCAAAGTCATCTATTGAAAGGAGATTGGGAAGGGGATTCATGTGTACTATTGGTGGGAATGTAAATTGCTGCAGTCACTATGGAAAGCAATATTGAGGTTTCTTAAAATATTAAAAATAGACCTACTATATGATTCAGCAATTCTACTTCTGGATATTTACCCAAAGAAAATGGTCACTAGCTCAAAAAGATACCTGCACTTCCATATTCATTGCAGCATTATTTACAACAACCAAGACATGGAAGCAACCTAAATGTCCATTAATAGGTGAGTGGATAAAGAAGATGTGGTGTATACATATAATGGAATATTATTCAGCCATAAAAAGGAAGTCCTGCCATTTGTGAAAACATGAATGGAATTTGAGGGCTTTATGTTAAGTATAGATCAGACAGAGCCAGACAATATTGTGTGATCTCACTTGTATGTGGAATCTGAAAAACAAACCAACTAGAACTCACAGATCTGAGAGGACAGATGGTAGTTGCCAGAGGCAAAGGGTTGGGGTGGGGGTGAGGGAAATGAGTAACAGTTGTTGGAAGATACAAACTTCCTTTACTTATAAGATAGATCTAAGCCCGGGAGATATAATCTACTGCCTAGTGACTATAGTTAATAATACTGTACTCTTAATAATACTGCTAAGACAGAAGATCTTAAAAAGTTCTCAGCATAAGAAAAAAATTATTATGTGTGGTGATGAGTGTTAACTAAACTTATTATGGTGAGAATTTACATCTATCATTTTTTTGGTATATGTGCTGCCGAAGCAAGCAAGAATTTATATACATCAAATCATTATGTTGTATACCTAAAATGAGTATGTCAATTATACCTCAGTAAAGAAAGGAAAAATGTAAATAATAAGAATAATTCTAAAAAACTTAAACCACTGTAGATATGCATTAGGATACTTTTATCAGCAAGTAATAGAAAGTCCACTTAAGTGGCTTAAAAGAAGATGACATTTATTCATTCAGTCATTTGAAATATGTTGATTGGGTGCTAAGTGTAAACTAGATACACATCCAGGCGCTGAATCCAGCAGTGAACAAAGTTTCCTGCCTTCATAAAAAATTCTGGTTGGAGGAGGTGGGAAGGAAGAAAACAAACCAATAAACTATATATAGGGTATTAACTAGTGATATGGGCCAGGGAGAAACACAAAGCAGGTTAGAGTAACTGAGTGAGGTAGGATCAGTATTTTTAATAGTGTGGTCAAAGAAAGATTCTTTGATTAGGTGATGTGTGAGCAGAGACGGGAAGGCAATGAGGGAATGGGTTCTGAGAATATCTGGGGGAAGAGCTACCATTTTCATATTAAGGTGAGTTAAATTATTCTGACAAACTCTGTTTCTGAAAATAAAAATGTCGAATTAATTTTTTAAAATAAACTTTTCATTTTAAAATAGTTTTAGGCTTACAGAAAAATTGCCTAAGCTTGGGGCACCTGGGAGGCTCAAATGGTTAAGCGTCTGCCTTTGGCTCAGGTCATGATCCCGGGGTCCTGGGATAGGGTCTTGCATCAGGCTCCCTGCTCAGTGAGGAGTCTGCTTCTCCCTCTGCCCTGCCCCCCCTGGTCATTCTCTCTCTCTCTCTCTAATAGATAAATAAAATATTTTTTTAAAAAAATTGCCAAGCTAGTACAGAGGGTTCCCGTTTGCAGCTCATCCAGTTTCCCTTATTGTTAACAACTTACATAAGAATGGTCCATTTGTCAAAACTAGAATCCAGCATTGGCATATTACGATTAAATAAGCTCTAGATATTATTCAGATCTCATTAGTCTTAAGCTAATATCATATTTCTGTTCCAGGATCCAATCCAGGATACCACATTGCATTTGGTTCTTATGACTCCTGATCTTGTCTCAGTCTGCTCAGGCTGAGACAGATTACTATAGATTGGGTAACATAAATAACGGAAATTTATTTCTCATAGTTCTGGAAGTTGGGATTTTCAAGGTCAAGGCACTGGCAGATTTGATATCTGGTTAGGACCCAGTTCCTTTTCCATAGATGGCTGTCTTTTTGCTGTGTCCTCACAGGGCAAGGGAGCTCTGTGGGGTCTCTTTTGTAAGGGCATTAATCCCAATAATGAGGGCTCCACTCATGATCTAGTCACCTCCCAAAGGCCCCATCCTCTAGGGGCCATCCATCTAGGATTTCAACATATGAATTTGGGACATAAACATTCAGTCTATAGCAGATCCATAAAAGTCTTTCTTTCCTTTTCATTACCTTGACAGTTTTGAGGAATACTGGTTAGATATTTTGTAGAATGCCTCTCAATTTGATTTTGTTTGATATTTTTGTTATGATTAGGCTGGGCTATTGGTTTGGAGGAAGACTACCAGAGAGGTAAAGCATTCTTCTTATCACATCATATCACAGGATACACAATATCAACATGCCTTATCCCTGATGGTGTTTTTTTTTAATAAATTTATTTTTATTGGTGTTCAATTTACCAACATACAGAATAACACCCAGTGCTCATCCCGTCAAGTGCCCCCCTCAGTGCCCGTCACCCATTCACCCCCACCCCCCGCCCTCCTCCCCTTCCACCACCCCTAGTTCGTTTCCCAGAGTTAGGAGTCTTTATGTTCTGTCTCCCTTTCTGATATTTCCCACACATTTCTTCTCCCTTCCCTTATATTCCCTTTCACTATTATTTATATTCCCCAAATGAATGAGAACATACACTGTTTGTCCTTCTCCGATTGACTTACTTCACTCAGCATAATACCCTCCAGTTCCATCCACGTCGAAGCAAATGGTGGGTATTTGTCGTTTCTAATGGCTGAGTAATATTCCATTGTATACATAAACCACATTTCTTTACCCATTCATCTCTGGATGGACACTGAGGCTCCTTCCACAGTTTGGCTATTGTGGACATGGCTGCTAGAAACATCGGGGTGCAGGTGTCCCGGCGTTTCATTGCATCTGAATCTTTGGGGTAAATCCCCAACAGTGCAATTGCTGGGTCGTAGGGCAGATCTATTTTTTACTCTTTGAGGAACCTCCACACAGTTTTCCAGAGTGGCCGCACCATTTCACATTCCTACCAACAGTGTAAGAGGGTTCCCCTTTCTCCCCATCCTCTCCAACATTTGTGGTTTCCTGCCTTGTTAATTTTCCCCATTCTCACTGGTGTGAGGTGGTATCTCATTGTGGTTTTGATTTGTATTTCCCTGATGGCAAGTGATGCGGAGCATTTTCTCATGTGCATGTTGGCCACGTCTAGGTCTTCCTCTGTGAGATTTCTGTTCATGTCTTTTGCCCATTTCATGATTGGATTGTTTGTTTCTTTGGTGTTGAGTTTAATAAGTTCTTTATAGATCTTGGAAACTAACCCTTTATCTGATACGTCATTTGCAAATATCTTCTCCCATTCTGTAGGTTGTCTTTTAGTTTTATTGACTGTATCCTTTGCTGTGCAAAAGCTTATCTTGATGAAGTCCCAAAAGTTCCTTTTTGCTTTTGTTTCTTTTGCCTTCGTGGATGTATCTTGCAAGAAGTTACTGTGGCCAAGTTCAAAAAGGGTGTTGCCTGTGTTCTCCTCTAGGATTTTGATGGAATCTTGTCTCACATTTAGATCTCTCATCCATTTTGAGTTTATCTTTGTGTATGGTGTAAGAGAGTGGTCTAGTTTCATTCTTCTGCATGTGGATGCAGCACCAATTTTCCCAGCACCATTTATTGAAGAGACTGTCTTTCTTCCAGTGGATCGTCTTTCCTCCTTTATCGAATATTAGTTGGCCATAAAGTTCAGGGTCCACTTCTGGGTTCTCTATTCTGTTCCATTGACCTATGTGTCTGTTTTTGTGCCAGTACCACACTGTCTTGATGACCACAGCTTTGTAGTACAACCTGAAATCTGGCATTGTGATGCCCCCAGATATGGTTTTCTTTTTTAAAATTCCCCTGGCTATTCGGGGTCTTTTCTGATTCCACACAAATCTTAAAATAATTTGTTCTAAGTCTCTGAAGAAAGTCCATGGTATTTTGATAGGGATTGCATTAAACGTGTAAATTGCCCTGGGTAACATTGACATTTTCACAATATTAATTCTGCCAATCCATGAGCATGGAATATTTTTCCATCTCTTTGTGTCTTCCTCAGTTTCTTTCTGAAGTGTTCTATAGTTTTTAGGGTATAGATCCTTTACCTCTTTGGTTAGGTTTATTCCTAGGTATCTTATGCTTTTGGGTGCAATTGTAAATGGGATTGACTCCTTAATTTCTCTTTCTTCAGTCTCATTGTTAGTATATAGAAATGCCACTGATTTCTGAGCATTGATGTTGTATCTTGCCATGCTACCAAATTGCTGTATGAGTTCTAGCAATCTTGGGGTGGAGGATTTTGGGTTTTCTATGTAGAGTATCATGTCATCGGCGAAGAGGGAGAGTTTGATTTCTTCTTTGCCAATCTGAATGCCTTTAATGTCTTTTTGTTGTCTGATTGCTGAGGCTAGGACTTCTAGTACTATGTTGAATAGCAGTGGTGACAGTGGACATCCCTGTCTTGTTCCTGATCTTAGGGGAAAGGCTCCCAGTGCTTCCCCAGTGAGAATGATATTTGCTGTGGGCTTTTCGTAGATGGCTTTTAAGATGTCGAGGAAAGTTCCCTCTATCCTACACTCTGAAGAGTTTTGATCAGGAATGGATGCTGTATTTTGTCAAATGCTTTCTCTGCATCTAATGAGAGGATCATATGGTTCTTGGTTTTTCTCTTGCTCATATGATGAATCACATTGATTGTTTTACGAGTGTTGAACCAGCCTTGTGTCCCGGGGATAAATCCTACTTGGTCATGGTGAATAATTTTCTTAATATAGTGTTGGATCCTGTTGGCTAGTATCTTGTTGAGAATTTTGCATCCATGTTCATCAGGGATATTGGTCTGTAATTCTCCTTTTTGGTGGGGTCTTTGTCTGGTTTTGGAATTAAGGTGATGCTGGCCTCATAGAACGAATTTGGAAGTACTCCATCTCTTTCTATCTTTCCAAACAGCTTTAGTAGAATAGGTATGATTTCTTCTTTAAACATTTGATAGAATTCCCCTGGGAAGCCATGTGGCCCTGGACTCTTGTGTCTTGGGAGGTTTTGATGACTGCTTCAAATTTCCTCCCTGGTTATTGGCCTGTTCAGGTTTTCTATTTCTTCCTGTTCCAGTTTTCGTAGTTTGTGGCTTTCCAGGAATGCGTCCATTTCTTCTAGATTGCCTAATTTCTTGGCATATAGCTGTTCATAATATGTTTTTTAAAATCGTTTGTATTTCCTTGGTGTTGGTAGTGATCTCTCCTTTCTCATTCATGATTTTATTAATTTGAGTCTTCTCTATCTTCTTTTTAATAAGGCTGGCTAATGGTTTATCTATCTTATTCTTTCAAAGAACCAACTCCTGGTTCTGTTGATCTGTTCCACAGTTCTTCTGGTCTCGATTTCGTTGAGGTCTCCTCGAATCTTAATTAACTCTCTTCTTCTGCTGGGTGTAGGATCTATTTGCTGTTTTTTTCTCTAGTTCCTTTATGTGTAAGGTTAGCTTTTGTATTTGAGTTCTTTCCAGTTTTTGAATGGATGCTTGTATTGCGATGTATTTCCCCCTTAGGACTGCTTTTGCTGCATCCCAAAGATTTTGAACGGTTGTATCTTCATTCTCATTAGTTTCCATGAATCTTTTTAATTCTTCCTTAATTTCCTGGTTGACTCTTTCATCTTTTAGCAGGATGGTCCTTAACCTCCACGTGTTTGAGGTCCTTCCAAACTTCTTGTTGTGATTTAGTTCTAATTTCAAGGCATTATGGTCTGAGAATATGCAGGGGACAATCCCAATCTTTTGGTATCGGTTCAGACCCGATTTGTGCCCCAGTATGTGGTCTATTCTGGAGAAAGTTCCATGTGCACTTGAGAAGAATGTGTATTCAGTTGAGTTTGGATGTAAAGTTCTGTAGATATCTGTGAAATCCATCTGGTCCAGTGTATCATTTAAAGCTCTCGTTTCTTTGGAGATGTTGTGCTTAGAAGACCTATCGAGGGTAGAAAGAGCTAGATTGAAGTCACCAAGTATAAGTGTATTATTATCTAAGTATGTCTTAATTTTGGTTATTAATTGATATATTTGGCAGCTCCCACATTCGAGGCATATATATTGAGGATTGTTAAGTCCTCTTGTTGGATAGATCCTTTAAGTATGATATAGTGTCCCTCTTCATCTCTCACTACAGTCTTCGGGGTAAATTTTAGTTTATCTGATATAAGGATGGCTACCCCTGCTTCTTCTGAGGACCATTTGAATGGTAAATGGTTCTCCAACCTTTTATTTTCAGGCTGTAGGTGTCCTTCTGTCTAAAATGAGTCTCTTGTAGACAGCAAATAGGTGGGTCTTGCTTTTTTATCCAGTCTGAAACCCTGCGCCTTTTGATGGGGTCATTAAGCCCGTTCACGTTCAGAGTTACTATTGAAAGATATGAGTTTAGTGTCATCATGATATCTGTTCAGTCCTTGTTTTTGTGGATTGTTCCACTGAACTTCTTCTTAAAGGGGAATTTTAAGAGTCCCCCTTAAAATTTCTTGCAGAGCTGGTTTGGAGGTCACATATTCTTTCAGTTCCTGCCTGTCTTGGAAGCTCTTTATCTCTCCTTCCATTTTGAATGAGAGCCTTGCTGGATAAAGTATTCTTGGTTGCATGTTCTTCTCATTTAGGGCCCTGAATATATCCCTTTCTGGCCTGCCAGGTCTCTGTGGAGAGGTCTGCTGTTACCCTAATACTCTTCCCCATAAAAGTCAGGGATTTCTTGTCTCTTGCTGCTTTAAGGATCTTCTCTTTATCTTTGGAATTTGCAAGCTTCACTATTAAATGTCGAGGTGTTGAACGGTTTTTATTGATTTTAGGGGGGGAATCTCTCTATTTCCTGGATCTGAATGCGTGTTTCCCTTCCCAGATTAGGAAAGTTTTCAGCTAGAATTTGTTCAAATACATATTCTGGCCCTCTGTCCCTTTCGGCACCCCAGGGAACCCCAATTAAACGTAGGTTTTTCTTCCTCAGGCTGTCATTTATTTCCCTTAATCTACCTTCATGGTCTTTTAATTGTTTGTGTTTTTTTTCCTCAGTTTCCCTCTTTGCTATCAACTTGTCTTCTAGTCACTCACTCATTCTTCCACTTCATTAACCCTCGTCGTTAGGACTTCTAGTTTGGATTGCATCTCATTCAATTGATTTTTAATTTCTGCCTGATTGGATCTGAATTCTGCAGTCATGAAGTCTCTTGAGTCCTTTATGCTTTTTTCTAGAGCCACCAGTAGCTGTATAATAGTGCTTCTGAATTGGCTTTCTGACATTGAATTGTAATCCAGATTTTGTAACTCTGTGGGAGAGAGGGCTGTTTCTCATTCTTTCTTTTGAGGTGAGTTTTCCTTCTAGTCATTTTGCTCAGTGCAGAGTGGCCAAAACCAAGTTGTATTGGGAAAAGGGAAAAAGAGAGGAGAGAAAGAAGGAAAGAACAGAGAAAAAGAAAAAAGAAAAAAGGAAGAAAAAAAAGAAAATAAGAGAAGAAAAAGAGAAAGGAAAAAAAGGGTGGGGGAAGCAAAGAGAAATCAAAAAGCAAAAAAAAAAAACAAAAAAACAAAAAAACAAAAAAACAAAAAACAAACAAAAAAAAACATGGGGGAGTATCTTCTGATTCTGTATACTTTAAGTCCCTTGACTTCCCCTCGAACTTGTCCCTCTAGTTGGTCTTCTGGGGGAGGGGCCTGTTGTGCTGATTTTCAGGTGTTAGCACTTGGGGGAGCTGCTCTGCCCCTGCCTGCTGCAGGGCTCAGCGGGGGTTGTTTACCCTGTGAGGCCCCAGGAGGAACAGCCGCAGTGGCTGAGTTCATTTCTTCACTAATGCAAGGCCCCATATTTCAATGGTTATTAGTCAGAGCCTGTGCCATGGCAGTGCTTCTCAAACTTTAGCCTCCCTTGGAGGGTTTGTTAAAACCCAAATTACTGGGTCTCCTACCCAGAGCTTCAGGTTCAGTAGATCTGGGTGGGGCCTGAGAATGTGCATTTCTGAAGTTTCCAGGTGATGCTGATATTGCTGGTCCAAGGACCACAGTTTGAGAAGTCTTGGGCCAGAGGAATGGGTGGAACATAGGAAGTATTTTTTTTTGAACATAGGAAGTATTACATAAAAGTCATGAAATTTCAATCTTATAGGTTCTGTTTAAACAACATCTTTGTGGTTACTTCCATGTAAGGTTGATCAGAAGCAAATAAATTGGATGAATCTAAGTTTTTAAAAAATGATTTTATTGAGATATAACTCATAAATCATACATTTCACCCATTTAAAGTGTATAATTCAATGGCTTGTAGTATGGCCTGCTAAGTTAGAATCTTTTCATTGTGATAAAATTTACATAACATAAAACTGGAAGTTTTAATCATTTTTAGTGTACAATTCAGTGGCATTAAGTACATTCACATTATTGTGTAATCATCATCACCATCCATCTCCAGAACTTTTCATTTTCCCCAACTGAAACTCTGTCTGCGGTAAAAAACAACATCCCATTAACCCTCCTAGACCCTGGTAACTTCCACTCTACCTCTCTGTCTTTACAAATTAAATACCCTAGGTACCTTGTGTAAATGGAATCATATAGTATTTATCCTTTTGTGACTGGCTTATTTCATTTAGCATAATATCCCCAAGATTCACCCATGTTGTAGCTGTGTTAGAATTCCCTTCCTTTTTAAGGCTGAATAATATCCCATTATATGTATATTTCATATATTGTTCATTCATTTGGAAATTTTGGGTAATTTCTTTTTTTTGGAAACTTTAATAATGCTGCTATAAACATTGGCCTATTAAGTGCCTGCTTTAAAATTTTAAATAGCTAATATATTCATATGGCTCAAGTACAAAAGAATGAGTACACAGTAAAAAGTCTTGCTCTCACTCATGCTTGCAGCCACCCAGTTCCCTTCCCCATGGCTGTCTTTGTTATCAGTTTCTTGTGTGTCCTTCCAGAGATAGATGACTTTCTTTCTGACACAAATGACACTTACTATCTTATATGCACTGTTCTGCACCTGTTTTTGAAAATTTGGATTTCTTCAAGTCCCAAATTAAGAGCTTTTCCATTCTTTTTTATAGTCATATGGTATATAATTGTATATCATACTTTATTTAACTAATCTTTATTGATTGTCATTTAGGTGGTTTCCAATCCTGTGCTTCGGAAACACAGCTGCAATGAATAATCTTGTACAAATGTCATTTTGTGTATACATTTGTATGATAAATTCCTAGAAGTAGAATTAGTCAACAGATATTGCATGAGTAATGTATATGTATATAACCAAATGCATATAGAAAGATATCTATATATATCTCAAAATTACTCATATCTATGTATGAGTAATATATTTAGTCAAATTGCCCTTCAGGGAAGTAGTCGAGTTTATGCTCCCATCAGCATATATATGAGAGTGCCTGCCTGCACGGCCTTGCCACACAGTGTGTTATCAAAGTTTCTAGTGTCACATACACACAAAATTTCTAGTCTCTTCCAATCCGTTAGCTGAAAAATGGTTTCTGATAACCACAGAAAGACTTGTACAAGAATGTACACAGTAGTCTTACTCATAATAGTAAAACCCACATGCAGTTTTAAAAGGCTGTGAAAGTAATGCAGATCCCAGAAAGCCATCTTCTTCAGCATCTAACTCAGGAGGACTGTGGAGGAGAATGGGCAGGGAAGTTTCTCTCAGGGGCCAGGACAAGGGGTCACAGAGACCAGTGGACAAAGAGAACTATCCTAAGAGCAGAACCAGGGATTTCCAGGTTACCTGACCAAGTAACTCATTCTTCTGCTAATGAGTGTCAATTCTATTCATCGTCAGGAGAATATAGCACATGTGATGGATATAGCAGTGTGGTGACTGCTTTATGTTTTCCATTCTCCTCTTTTCAGGAAAATATTATTCACTTATCCTATTCCTTCATTATCACTGCTTATTGGGTGAGTTCAATAATGTGTTTTTTTAGCTTATAGATCATTAGACCTTGAGAAGGGTTCAAGATCCTGGACTTGGAGCTGGTAACTGGATCAGATATTGAGAAGTTGGCTGGTCTCATGTATAGACTGTGGCAGATATTGGTGGATCCTTGATAAACATTTATCCCACTTTCCTTTGGCCTTTTATTTCTTGCTTATATAACTCTAATTTTGTTGAGGAGGTTGAGGGGTTACGGTAGGGATTGCCCAACTGCCAATATGAGTCATGATGGATTCACTATAATCCAAAGAACCTCAGAGCAATGTTTTGCTTTTCTGATAAATAGAACAGATGTACTGGTACAGTCCTTTCCCTCTCTCTCCTACCTTGATGCACACAAGATGCATAGTGTTACAACAGCTACCTTGTAACAGTGAGGTGATGAATAAGGATGATAGACCAGAACATGATAAAGAAGCTTGGGTCTTTGGCCTCACTGAACTTCTACATCAGCCCTGTAATTCTTATTTCCAGATTTTTAAAATATGATATAGTTAAAGCCTTTATTGTTTAAGCTACTATTGACATGAATATTCTTTTTTTTAAAGATTGTATTTATTCATGAGAGATACAGAGAGGGAGAGAGAGAGGCAGAGACACAGGCAGAGGGAGAAGCAGGCTCTACACCGGGAGCCTGTGTGGGACTCGATCCTGGAACCCCAGGATCACACCCTGGGCTGAAGGCAGGCGCTAAACTACTGAACCACCCAGGGATCCCCTTAACATGAATATTCTATAACTTCCAGCTAAAGCATTCTTAATGGATATGTATGTATTGCCAAAGTCCCATTCGTTAATAATAGAGGGACTTTTTTTTTTTTTTTTGACTACCTTTGGTTCTGACCATTCTGGATAACCAACCCCTCAGTTACCTTTCCTGGTTTCCCTAATGGCCTATTGCCCAAACCACCTTACTTCTTGTGTCAGTTGTCAGAAACTCTGAAAGGTATGAGATTTTGCCTAATTGTAAGCTAATAAGCCAGTTTGCCCACATTTCATGGATGGTGGTAGAAGACATGAGACTCCTGGGTCAGAGACAGAGGACTACTCACTGTAATGGAAATATCCAGAATATCAACATTTACACTAATTCTATGAGCCTCAATTCTCATAGGGTAAAGTAAAGAGGTCCAGATGATGTCTGCAAAAACATTGAGGTACACTTCAAAAAAGGAATCCCAACTTTCAGTAAACTTAATCTTTTATAATGGATGTGAGTCTGCCTGACTTGCCCTGGAGGGAGATATTGTCTTCATTATACCAGACAATAATAAATCTGCCCTGCCCTCTGCTCCTGAAGAAGACCCTATGTTTTCCAAGGTTGTTGACTATACAAACATTCTTGGACAAGTAGTCTGAAATAAGTCAGAATTCTCTGCTCTAAGACATGCAAAAATATGGGAAACCCGTGGATAATTGTTCCTTACCATCATTCTATATCCTTAGTTACAAATTGACTCTGGATGGTGTTGGCAGCAGAATAAACTTGTTAAAGTGATATAAAATGCAGCCACTATAGAGGACTGGATATATGACAGTATATAGTTGACTTGGAAATGCTCATATGGTATGACCTAGAACTTCTAGAACTATACTCTCTGGGAACCCTTGTACACACACTAGGAGACATATATAAGAAGGTCTGTAGCAGTATTATTTATATTAGCATAAAATTAGAATAACTTAAATGTCTACCTATAGGAGAATATATAAATTGTATATTCATTCAGTGGAATCCTATAAAGTCGCAGTAAAAATGAATGAACTAATAGCCAAATATATCATCCTGGTAGAATTTCATAATTGTAACATTGAGTGAAAAAAGCCAGTTGCAGAAAGTAAGACACCATTTATATAAAGTTAAAGAATATTTAAGATGATCACTATCTAGTACTTAGGGTTACATACATATGTAGTCAAGTATTAAATATGCATGAAATGGCTAATACCACCTGAGAGCAGTGTCTGCCTCACTAGGGAAAGCCAAGTGGGATCAAATTGATTTGTCAAAGTTTTACTTTTAAGTTTTATCTTCTTTATACCCTTTATGCCTTATATTTTGCTTTCTAAATTAAAATTTTGTAAGAAATATATTGGTTAGTTTACTGGAGTGGTAGAGGGATACAGATGTGGGCTCAGAGGCCACCAGGCCATGACCAAAGGATGAGACCCCAGTACATCCCAGGACAGAGCTGGCCTGAGGAGGGCACCACTGCTGGCCTTCTGAGCACAGGGTCATCTGTTGCAGCACCAGAAGTGACTCTGGACACGAGCAGCCACCACTAGCCCTGCACCACTCTTACTCTAGAACTTCAATCTTGTTTAACTTCCGGACAGATTTGTCTGTGATCCTTGAGTCTCTACCTCACTTGCGCCTGTTTCAAAGTCTAGAGTGAGTATAGCTGATTGACAGAGCCTAGGCTGTATGGCCATGCTCTAGTTGCATGGGGTGCTAAAAACATTACTAGTTGGCACTTTTAGCCTCTATTGTGTGAGGTGGGCTTTGCTTCTCACTTACATTTGTAAAGTTGGGAATTCCTCAAGTCAAAATGTCCATGAGAAATCTTCAAAACATGTGGTTGGGTAGAATTAGTAAAAAACAAAACAAAGCAAAAAACGAAAAAAACAAAAATCTTAGATAGAAGAAAATAGAAGAAATGAAAATATTTAAGTGGTATTGTTCTAAAATGTAGAAAGAATAGTAGGAGGCAAAATTAATAGTCTAAACTTTACCTGGTTATAAGGAGTATTGAAATCTCAATCTCTCTGTGTTTCTTTTCTGTTTAGTCATCATCATCATTTTTTTTTTCATTAAACCCCTATTAGGCCAATCTCCTCAAAATCAAAGAGCATTCCTTGCCTGGGAGAGGACATCATGTTTGCTATGGAAAGTTTGCATTCAAGTCAGATGGAACTGAGCTTGAATCCTGGGTCTACTGATTAGCTAAATGATAGTGGTTGTATAAGGCAGCCATTCTTGAGTCTTGGTGTCTTTGTGAGTAAAATGGAGATTGCACCCACTTTTCTGTTTGGTAAATATTATACCCAATATAAGTAGGATTAGAGAGTAGATATTCAGTAAGTATTCTCTCATTACCTTTTATTTAGGCCCTTTCTGTTTCCTCCTCAGGTCTTGCACTGGGCTTAGAAAGCACTTGACTGGTGTTTGTGGAATGAATGAACTTAGCTTCATCACATCTATAGGTGTGCTTCTACTCCTTCCTACCATATTTGAGCTGATCTCTGTAGCAGTTTTGGTAGTTTGGTGTAGTTCCCTTTTTCATGACAGCTTTAAGGAGGTTTTTACATGCCAAAAGGACCTCACTGGTGCTACTTTTTCTTCATTCACTAAACAGCTCATTTGACAAATGGAACACCAGATATGTGCCAGGCTCTAGGGATGAATTACATGAATCTTACCATCAAGGAATGTGTAGTTGTAATAGGAGAGATGGGGTTGTAAATTGCTAATGTATAATAGTAAGTGCTGCAGTAGAGGTAAGCACAGACAATGAGCAGCTCTCATGGCCATCTGTCTTAGGAGTTCAACAGATGCCATTTTATTCCATTTTTATGCTATGTAATTCCTAGGGGTTTTCCAAAAATATGAGTGATCAGATAATGATGTTTAGTTTAATTATTTAATCAGAATATTTTTTAGAAGATGACATCCCTACACATGCTTTATCAGCATGCTCAAGCCACAACTTTCACTTTACTTCTATTTACCTGTCTCCTGATCTTCTTGAGTAGGAATTAGTCAGGTCCCATCTCAAATTTCCTGCTTCATGTAGTTTTGAAAAGCTCTATTCCCAGAGTTTCATCTCAGCTTTTTCCTACTGAGAAGGATCATGACTGTAACAATTTCCACTGAGAACTAATTATGAAGATGGCAATGAAATTACTATATCAACAGTCTCATTAACACAATCACTTGAGATAAACCGGATGGAAATTAGTGAAGGCTATAACGTAGCAGGGGATTGGCCCACCGGAAGCACAGGAGGGATTGCTGAGCCCATCTGGCTCCAAAATCTGACACTCAGTCCTGAGGAGGAAAGTCAAAAGAAGACAGACATTGGACTTCCAGCGAGTCTTTAGCTGTTGAAAAGAAGTGAAGCCATGTAATACTAAACAGTTTAAATGAATGAATTAGAGCAAATATATGGACAAAGCTCAAAATCATTGTGGAAGGGGAAAAGCAAGTTGTGGAATAATGTAAAAGATTTTCAAATCTGCAAAACAATGCTTTATGATATTTATGTGTGTATACCCAAGTAAGAAAACTATCAAAAATATATGGAAATACACATTCTGAATTCAGGACAGTAGTTAATTCCGGAAGGAAGGAAGGATGATGAAATCTAGGAAGGGACTCAAGTATTATCATGCTTTAATTAAAAATAACAAAGATTTGAAGCAAATGGAAGAAAAAAGTGTGAGGACAGAAGCTCTTCCACCCTATGGATGGATACAGCCAAGGTGACAGTGAGAAGGAACTGGGTGGAGCAGGCAGTGGATGATGTGGAGGTGGGGGACAGAAATCCAACCAAGTCTTGTCTCTTCTATGGTGAGGTTGTGAGACCTTGGATGAATTTCTTCTTTTTGTAGAATCAGAAAGTCATATTTAGCCATAACTTCTTTAAAGTGTTTCTGTGAACATCTTATATGTATATGAATACGTTATGAAGACTGTTGAGAGTTCTCCAAATGAGCGATTTTTAGCAACCAGTGAGAGCTTTAGAGTATATTATGGTTAAGCCAGAAAAAGAATGAGGTTAGCAACCAGGTTATAGCATCCAACCTCTGTATTTATCAGCAATACAGGGTTTAGGCATAGAAAACAGAATGTTTAGAAAAATACAGGGAAAACCTAACAATCACTGAGGAAAAATATCCCTAAAACTCCACCTATGTTCCACATTCCACCCACACACCACCTTTAGGATTGTCACATCTCTATCCGCAATAGTGCTCCTTGGAATCTTCCAGAGGATACTGTGTATATGCTCCCTGTTGCGTCTATGTTCACATATGCATACATATATGTGCTTGGGCATATCCTTGGCTTAAAGGGTAGAGGATGGGTGGGAAAGAACATCTGACGTTACCTTGGAGTGAAATCATCTGATGCTACCTGTAACTAATTACCCATTATTCCTCAAGAGTATGAAGACTTATGCAAGATTCACTTGACTGCGTGAGGCCAAGGGCTCTCTATCCAACCTTCTCCACAAGGGTAGCTTACTGAAGACACAGGGCAGATCCAATTATACCTTAGAGACTTTCATTTGAAGTCATTCCTGAAAGATAGTCATTTCAATGACATACTTGTCACCAAGGGCTTTCAACTAATGATTTTGGGCTAAGACAGTGAACTTCTGCCAGTGGTTGTTTTGCCTATTAGTTTTTGTATGTTTTTTGCACTTGTCTCCACATGTCTGTCTCTATTGGCTGTCTCTGGTTGATTTTTACTATCATTTTTATTTCCAGGTCTTACCTGTCATTCATCTCCCCCCTTCCCTTATTTCTCCTCCAAGCCCTTTGCTGCTGCTGTGCATACTATACTTTACTTTCCTGGATATATTTTCTCTTTTCTCTTTTTTCCTTTTGTGTCTGTGGCTCATTCTTCCTTTTGTCTCCTTATTTTGTGTTTTTCTGCATGCTATCTGATGCATAATGGTTGGGACTCCAGACTACTCTTTAGACTTGATGATTTGGAAATCTTTCTTTGTTGAAATGGTTGCTCATACTCAAACTAATGAATACTTTTTTTCTGCAAGAACACATTTTGTCTTGAGTAGAGTGTGCCAGGAGAAAGCAAATATCAGTCACCATTCATTTTCTTCCATATGCGCCATGGTTCTCTTATCTTTTACAAGGCAGCAAGAGTGAGAGAAGACTTTTGTTGCACTGAATATCTTTTACCTTGAGATTATGCTGAGCTATGGCTGAGAGAGTTACTTTCAGGGAAGTAGGTCCTGAGAAGGAGTTACTGGGTAAGCAGTATGACCTTGCTGTTCAGATATGATTATATTTTGGGGAATTCAGAGAGCAGTTCAGCAGAGGGAAGAATCTTCATTTCAGGGAGTCTTAACTTTTCACTGTAGCATGTCCCTGCAGATGGTATCAGAAAGGAAAAGAATTAACAGAAAAAAAATGGTTTAGTTTTTCTAGAGGTCCTGTGTGGTCATTTGTTTAGCCCATGGTTAATACATTGGAATTGTGAAATGAATATCGAATTTTCTTGGGCTCCTGGAACTAATTAGCCCCCCAAACTGTCAAAAGCATGGACCAAGGTACTGGGGAATGAAATAGAGGTATCTTAGGGAAGTTGTCAATGAGCAAGAATGTGGAATTCAAGGTAGAAAGGAAGAGCTTTTGCCTCTCAACTGGGTCTCAAATTTTTTTTTGTCAGTGTTGACAAAGACTTGGCTCAAGGCATAGAAGCTTCAGCTGCCAGTTCACAAACAGATGTTTCTCTAGGTTTTAACATTAGAGCTGTGTCTAAGGCAGCAGTAAAATTTTTTTCTGATCAGTTCACACCCACACCCATGCATGAACGGAGAGTATGGGGCATGCAGCCATGAGCATAGATGGAACCTTACACACATACCCTGTGCAGTGTGTAGACAGATTTACCCTGTCTTTGGAAGTGGCCTTTCCTCATGTCATGTCCAATGGGCTTTGACTTGGTTCCTGCTGCTTCTTGCCAACATGCCTAATGAGGCCAAGTGTCTAGATCATACCTCCAAATCCTTTTAGTATCCAGTATCCCTCTTCCCTACAATCCCAGTTCTATAGCTTCTGAACCATTCTCCTGGTTCCTTCATTGCTCTTTCTGCTGCTCTTGTCCCACTTAAAAAAAATGAACTTGCCTCTTCACACTCAAAGAGCAACTTTATTGTTTCAAACATAGAGATATAAATACAGAATAATATATTGAAAACCCACATACCCATTATCCAGCTTCATCAAATCTCTATATTAAGCTATATTTTCAGGAGAATTCTTTAAAAGAAGTTACATGTTATAGCTATAATAGAGGCCTCCTGTGTACCCTTTTCAGATCTTTCCTTCTCTCTCTTCCCAGAGGGGATCATACTCATGAATTCAGCCTTTATCATTTCCATCTATGTTTTTATATTTTTGCCACATATGCTATATAACCATAAAAATTATAAAACATTGTTTTGCTTGTTGTAAAAGTTTATATAAATGATGTCTTATTGGAAATGTCACACTGTATCTTGGTTCCTTTGCTCAAAATTGTTTCTGAATTTATTCAAAGTTGATAGATGTAGCCCTAGTGCTTTCATTTTTAAATGCCAGATGGTGTTGGAATGTCTGAATATAACATAATTTACCCATTCATTCTCCTGTGGGTGGCCATTAGGTTATTTACATTTTTTTGGAGTTGTTTTGTTTCTATTACATACAATCAGCATTCTTACACATGTCCTTTTGTGCACATATGTTAAAGTTTCTTTAGGGCATTTATAGATTTTAAACTTGCTGATCAAAGAGCATGCACATTTTCAGCTGGGCTAGATAATGCCAGATAGCTCCCCAAAGTCAGGATAATTTATATTCCTCTGTGCAGTATATGGTGTTTCCTGGCTTTCTTTATCTTTGCTAACCACTTCATCATCACATTTTACATGTTTTGCCAATCTGATGTGCGGAGGGCACTGTTATTTTATTTTGTATTTTCCTCATTGATAGCGATGTTATACATCTTTTCATGTGTCTGTTGGCTACTTGGGTTTTCTCTACTGGGAACTGTCTATCATCCTCTGCCCATTTTTGCTATTGGATGTGATTAGCACCTTCTCTCTGATAAAGAGAAAAAGCATCCCCTGACATCCAGATGCTGGCCTAGTACTATTAGCAAGACCTGTGTATTCTCCTATTGAGCATATTAATTTCATACAATGTCAATTTCAGACAAAGCCACTCTGGAACCATGATGGATTGAGATGAAAACAGGAGCGCTCTGTACTTATATCTGAATGCAGACAGCACATGAATAGTGTGCAAGTCACAAAATACAAATCCCATCCCCCCCAGTAGTGGGCAGAAATCTAAGTTCCCTCACTTATGGGCAGAATTCCCAGGCCCTGTTGTACACACACTTTCCTGTAGTATTAGCAAACACTAACCTATGTACCATTGTGAAGGGATTTTACAGATATGATTAAAGTCTCAAATCAGTTGACCTTAAAATGGAGATTATCTGTAGTCCCAAACTAATCCTATGCAAATTTTACAAGCAAGGAGTTTTCTCTAGCTGACTATAAAAGAAAAAGTCTGGAACATACTAGTCCGGAAGAAAGCAAACATCGATATTGGGAACTGCCCATGAAAAGTGTATGTGGCAGAAACTGCAGGGAGCCTCAGGATCTGAAAGCCATCCCGTCAACAGCTAGAAGGAAAATGGGGGCCTGAGTTCTCTAGTTGCAAGGCAATGGCTGTTCTGCCAACAGTCAGTGAGCTGGAAGGAAGAGCCTGAGCCTTGGAAGAGAATGGCAACCCTTACCTGGTGAGACCCTGCACCACCACACCTGGATTCTGACCTATAGAAACTGTGATAATACACATGTGCTATTCTACACCACTACATTTGTGGTCATTTGTTACAAAGCAGTAGAAGACTAATTTCCCTGCCTGCTTCTCCCTCTGTCTATGTCTCTGCCTCTCTCTCTCTCTGTCTCTCATGAATAAATAAATAAAATCTTTAAAAAAATCTATTTCCCTCAACATTGTCTTCTGCTGAGCCATCCTAGTTCTCTTGATGTATTTGTATATCTCTGAATCTAAATAATCAGCAATTCATTATTTTGACACATGCTTAGGGAGCAACCTTATGTGTCAGGCATTACTTTATATGTTGGATACAAGAGGGACAAGAAAGGTAACATTCCTGCTGTCAGGTAGCCTACTTAGTAACAGAGTGAGCCAATGGGCAAGTACAAGAAAAAATCAGTAAGATAATTACTGAGTTTGATCAATGCCAAGAAGGAAATATATATATATATATATATATATATATATATATATATAGAGAGAGAGAGAGAGAGAGAGAGAGAGAGTAGGATTTGGGGGTAAGACACTAACTTAGACTGGTTAGACTGGCCAGGTGGCTTCATTTGCTGGGGCTCCTGTAACATAAACCATATACTGGGTGGCTTAAACAAGAAACATTTATTTCTTATGGCTCTGGAGCCTGGAAGTTTGAGATCAGGGTGCCACTGTGGTTGGGTTCTGGTGAGGTCCCTCTTCCTGGCTTGCAGAGAGATGTCTTCTTGCTGTCTTCTCACATGGGGGAGAGAGAGCTCTTCATTGTCTTATAAATATACTAATCCCATCAAGAGGGCTTCACCCCCATGACCTTATCCAAATCCAATTACTCCCAAAGGCCCCACCTCCAAACACAACCATATTGGGGATTAGGGCCTCAACATATGAATTTGGTGGGGGTGGGGGTGGGGGTGGGGTGGGGACAGAAACAGTGAGTCCACAGAAGCAGGTAAGACCTTCCAGGGGAGGAGTCAGAGGGGGGCAGTTGAAGAACAAACACGGGATCTCATTTGCAGAGTCAGGGAGGAGGTGTTGATCATGTCAAGTCCTAAAGGCTGTGGTCAAGGCATTTGGATTTTGTTCTAGTAATTAATCTGAGGCAACTGAATTACGTGAACTTTGTCATAGTTAGAATAAAGGCTAGGCTGACATAACAAAGCAACCCAAGCACGCTTAGTGGCTTCAAGAACACAGACATTTATTCTTCTCTCATATTAAGGTCCAAAGTAGGTAGGCCTTTGCACCATGGCCTCATCCAGGAGCCCAGGCTAGCAGATGCCATTCTCAATAAGTGACACGGAAGTTGCACACATCACTTTCAACTACAACCCATGGGCCAGGACAAGTCCCATGGGCACACCTGGCAGTAAGGGAAACTGGGAGATGGTGACTCTAGCTGTCCAACCATGTATCTTGGAAAAAGGGGGGAAAAAACTGTGGGGACAAGTGGCCTAGTGGAATCTGTCACATCTTGTTGAGTGATGCTAGAGGAGAGTATATCTCTATTAGGTTTTACATGATTTCTCTGTTAATTGATTAAATTTTTTGTTTGCTCCAGGAATCATCTGTGGAAGGAAGATGTATTCTATTCTTAGAGTGAAGCCTTGGGGTAAGATTCAAGGCTGTTGTTGGGGAGGGGGCTCATCAGGAGACCAAAGCTCAGGACGCTACCTGGGGCTGTAAGTTAATTGAGCGGAAACAATGACTTAGTCAATTGTCATTCGAGTCAGACCATATGTCTGACACACTGTATCATCAAAGCCAAGGCGTTTTGGAAGAGAATGATTATTCCCATTCATTATATGCAAAGATTTTAGATACTTCAAAACCTCTGGATTACAAAGTTGCTGGGGTAGAACCTGCAAAAGATAGAGTTATAATTGAAAACCACTTAAGTGATATATTTAAAATGAGTTTGACCTTCTGCTTCTAGGCATGTTAAGGGATCTCAAATAATTGTTTTTGGCCCGAGCTAAATTTAGAACCCCTAAGATAGATAGTTCTGTCATGCTCTCACTCAGGTAATGTTAATGGTTTCTTTTGTTTAATAAGTGCTACCACCAAGTGCCTACTGCAGGCACGAGGCTGACAGGTCCTTGTAATCATTTTACTGAAACCTCACAATACCCTTGGATAAGGTTCCTGGATTTAGTAAATAAAATACACCATGCCTGGTTAAACTTGAATTTCAGATAAATATTTTCCCATAATAAAAGCATGTCCCTGATATTGCATAGAGCATACTAATACTAAAAGAATGTTATTTATCTGAAATTCAAGTTTAACCAGGCATCCTGCATCTTATCTGGCAACCTCTACTGAAAAGTGGGTGGTACCATCCTCATCTTCCACATGAGGAAATGGGAGATTCAGGGAGGCTTATGTGACCTCCTTGTGTCATGTAGCCAGTAAGGACGAGTATGGGATGTAAACACAGTCTTTTGGACTTTCAAGTTCATGATCTTGCCAGCATATTGTGTTTATATCCTTTAGACTACTCCTTGAACCCTCCTGACCTGGCGCTAACTTCCCTCCAGTCTTGCCTCACCTGTCCTGTGCTCAGCTCCAGCAGGACTCTGCTGGCTGCCAGGACATCCTTGTCCTCAAGAAGCACCCATTCGGGGGGTGGGGGGTTGGCAGGTAAGGATCCAGCTTCTTATAGTACAAAGTGATAAAGTGAGGGGGACCAGTTGAGGAAATAATTTATTCTGTCCAATAAAATACCATAGAGTGGGTGGTTAAAACAATGGAAATTTGTTTTCTTTCTGTCTTGGAGGTTGGGAAGTTCAAGATCAAGTTGCCAGCAAGGTAAAGTTCATTCTGAGGCCTCCTTTGGCTTGCAGGTGCTCACCACCTCACTCTGAGCTCATATGACCAATTCTTTGTGCACATGCAGACAGGGGGAGAGAGAGAGAGAGCGTGAGCACTCTCTGGTTTCTCTTCCCATAAGGGACATGAATCCTTTCAGATCAGGAAAGGATCATCCTTATGATCTCATTTAACCTTAACAACTTACTTAGAGAACCCCTCTTAAACCGTGGCCACACTGGCGATTAAGGCTTTAACATATGAATTTTGGGAGGACACAAACATTCAGTCCATATAAGAGAGATGGTGAAGGCTTCATGGAGCAGGTGACATTTAAGCGAGGTTTATTTTTTTAATTTTTATTATTTTTAAAAGACTTTATTGATTTATTCATGAGAGACACACAGAGAAAGGCAGAAACATAGGCAGAGGGAGAAGCAGACTCCCTGCAGGGAGCCCGATGCAGGACTAGACCCTGACCCCAGGATCACCTGAGCCAAAGGCTGATGGTCAACCACTGAGCCACCCAAGTGTCCCATAAGCTAGGTTTAGAAAAATAAGCAGGCATCAGCAAAGGAAGGAGAATGAGAGTTATAGGTGGAGAGCACAAAACCAAGTGCTATGCTGGAGGAACATGAGCAGTCTCCTGGCTCTGAACAGTGACTCTCAAGCTTATGGAGACCAGAACATCACCTGGGAAAGTTGTTTTCAATTTTACCATCGTCGATGGGCTCAGGAGTCTGCATCTTGACCAACATCCAGGTGATCCTGATACAGATGGTCTACCAGCTGTCTGGTAGAGAAACTTGGTTCCAGAAAGTACCTGGAGATGAAGCTGAAAGGGCAGACTGCATCAGGTGGTGAAGACTTTTTATGCTAGATTGAGAAGTTAAGATCTTATTTTAATGACAACTTTAGACTCTAAGGACAGAGATCAAGATGAAGGTTCCTCAAATAAGAATAGAGGAGTTTCTTGAAGTTTAACTTTGAAGAGATTTCAAATAATGAAACTAGAGCCATTTTGATAATTCATCTGGATGGAAATGTGATGGCGGAATTTCACCCATAAATCTGGGACTGAACTTAATTCCAAGGATCAGCTGGAGACTGGAAAGCTGGCTGGCTGGGCATTTGGGTTGGCTGACTTTTAGATGCTTGGCTTCTGTCTATCATAGAGCTGGACCAAACATATTTTTCTCTCCTGTAGAATTTTCAGTTGATTGAGTCAGAAAACTGGTGACCAATTCTTTCAGGCTCAAGAAACAATATATATATGCCTTAGTATCATTTTGAGAAGGAGCATCCAGTGGATTAAACATAAAAGATAATATAATTTCTCTTTTCAGATTTACTCATTTAAAAGTTAATTTTTGTTATAAATAAGCACACATCTCTCTCTCTCTCTCTTTTTAAAGATTTTATTTATTTATTCATGAGAGACACACAGATAGAGGGCAGAGACATAGGCAGAGGGAGAAGCAGGCTCCCCTCCCCACAGGGAGCCCAATGTGGGACCCGATCCCAGGACCCTAGGATCATGACCTGAGCCAAAGGCAAACACTCAACCATTGAGCACCCGGGCACCCCCAACACACACCTCTGTAAGTAAATTAGGAAAACACTGAAAAGCAGAACAAAAAGGTCATTCCTATTACTTCCCAGACATAACCCATTACTTTCTGGTTTTAAAATTGAAAATGTTTATATTTTAAATAATTTATTATTTGATGTTGTTTCCTGTTTGGACAGGCTCAGTATGCAAATGTCCCCAGCTTATCTCAGTGAAGATAAGTTGACTTTTCGCTAAACTAAGTGGAGATAAGCTTACCTCTGACTTTTTTTTTGAATTTGAACTGAATTGATGACCTAGTGTAGATTACATTCAATTTGATGTTATCTTTTGAATGCCTGCCACGTACATGATATTGAGTTAGATCCTATGGTAGTTACAAAGATTAATAAGACACAGCACTTGACTTAAGCAGGTTATAAACTAGTAAGACAGCCAGACCTGTGTAGAACATGAAAGAAGGATAATATGGGGATCAAAAAAGAAACAAGGTAATTTCAGTTGATATGTTTATGGACAGGATGAGTGTGAAGTACACAGACAGGTGTTTTGTTTTGTTTTTTTTTGTTTTGTTTTGTTTTGTTTTGTTTTGTTTTGTTGTTATTGTTTTAAAGTAGGCTCCATGTCCAGCATGGAGCTCAATGGAGCTTGGACTCATGACCCTCAAGATCAAGACTTGAGCTGAGATTAAGAGTTGGCTACTCAACTTACTGAGCCACCCAGGCATCCCAGGAAGGAGGTTTTTGAGAAGTGGTGTTGAGCTGGAACTGAAAGGGTACCTTGAAAAAAAAAAAAAAAAAGAAAGGGTACCTTGGCATTAACTGTAATCCTAAGAAAGGAAAGCTAATATGTGAAAAATACACGATACTGGTCTTGGCAAGGACGGCTGTCATGCTTGAGTAAGTAATGAAAAAGAGAAGGGCCCCTCTGAATTCCAAGTGGCTCCTCCCCACAGAAAAAGAAGAGCAGTGAAGGAGAAGAGGTTATGTTTCCCACAGGGCTTTGGAAAGCAGTGAGGGTCCCTAGACACAGAGATGGTAGCCAGTGATGGAGAAGGACATATAAGGAGAGTGATGTGGCAGGGAGGTGGGAAACTGTGTGTGTGTGCATCCACATGTGTATATGTGTGTGCATCCACATGTGTACATGTGTGTGCATGGGTGTATGTGTATGAGCAGAAAGAGAGAGGGAGAGAGATTTATTTTTGGCAGTTGCTGTTGTGAAAAATATTTGATAAAGAGATATTCTAAAGAGGGTTCTAGGAAACTTTCTGTATGACATACCTTACAAAATCCATAAACCATTTTTTCTCACCTTTAAGATTATCCTTCAAGAATTTGGTGTCAGATAATTGCTGTTTTTGGATGAATTGACATGCAGAGTCAGGTGGCCCATTATAGTCTGATTTCCAATATGCTGTCTAAGATTGGGTCCTGAAAACTTTCTTTCTTTCTTTCTTTCTTTCTTTCTTTCTTTCTTTCTTTCTTTCTTTCTTTCTTCTTTCTTTCTTTCTTCTTTCTTTCTTTCTTTCTTTCTTTCTTTCTTTCTTTCTTTCTTCTTTCTTTTTCTTTCTTCTTTCTTTCTTTCTTTCTTTTTTTTTGGAAAAAAAGATTTATTTATTTGTTAGAGAGAGAGTGCATGTGTGAGTAAGAGCAAGTGTGGGGAGAGGCAGAGGAAGAGGCAGAGAATCTACAGATGACTCTCCAATGATCATGGAGCCTGCCTTGGGGCTCATTCCCAGGATCTTGAGATCATAATCCAAGTTGAAATCAAAAGTCTGATGCTTAACCAACTGAGTCACCCAGGCACTCAAATAATTGAAAACTTTCAATTATTTGAGATGCATTCATTTTCTTGTTTTCTGACGCTAGGTCAGTTATCTATTGCTATAACAGAGCACGCTGAGTCTCTGTGGGTAAAGATAACTATTTTGTTACTTATGAATCTGTGGGTCAGGAATTTGGGCAGAGCTCAGGGAGTCCAGCTCATCTGTTTCATGTGATGTCATTTGGGATCCCATATACCTCCCTCACATGGATGGAGTGGCAATGTGGCTGTCAGCTGGGGGATCTTGGGGCTCTTTCATGTGACCTCCCTCACTCTATGATCTCTCATCCTTGGGGGTCTCTCGCTCTATATGTCTTCCTCTGGCAGGAGAGCCTGGATTTGTTTACATGGTGGTTGTGTAAAAAGAAAGAGAAACTAGAAGCTGCAGGCCTCTTAAGATCTAGAGCCCCCCCCCCCCGCCCCCGTGTTCCTTCTACCACATTCAGTTGACCAAAGCACATAGCAAGATCATCCCAGATTCAAGGGGTGAGGAAATAGACATCACCTCTTGGTGGGAGATGCTGAAAAATGCTGTGGCCATAATTTCAAAGCTTCCGAACTTCCAATAGCATTCCCAGTGGCTTCTTTTAGCATCCCTGGCCCTGTCCTTCCAGAAAAAGTCTCCAGGCTCTAAAGCAGGCAGCCTCAACTTGGGCTCCCACATTTGCTCGACACCCAGCCCATACTCTCTGTGGATGGGACAGGGTCCAGAATAGAGACTCTGTATATGGCATCTTCAGGGGTCTCCTCTCCCTTCTAAAGAAGAATTCAAATTCCTGGGAATTACGACATCCATTGGTGCATGATTAAACACCAATTTATTTCCAATCTGGGGCTTCATAAAGGCATTTCTTAGACTTTTTCACTCTACTAAGTTTGCACAATGCACCTTATGTCTGCCTGTCCATCCAAAAATATTTCAGCATGTGCAGGGCATTTTTTTTTATGTCATGCTGACCTCAGACTTGTTGCTTTAGGTTCTCTCTGAAGATCACTGTGGCTCACACAGACAGGGTCTCCACTCCCCTTGGACCTGACACTTTCCATCTGGTCATCTGGTTGAGGGACACTCTTGCCTTAGTTCTAGAGTGATTGTTTAATCCATGCTGTTCCTGAGCCCTTATGGCATACTTTGAAACCCTTAACTCATCTTGAGACAGGATCATGCTTTGTTGCATTTACTAAGTCAACTCTAACTCCACGAGACATGAGTAAATAATGTAAATTTTACTCAAATTGTCCTGGAGAGATGGAAGAGATGGTTATAACATTTGCTGCATAATGAAATTTAACTTAAAAAAGTCCCACATAATCACTTCATTCCACCCTTCCACCCCAGCTGTTGGTTCTTCTTGAACTACCAAGCTGTTCATCTGCACCTTGTCCCTTCCCTTCCAAACTGCTTCACCCCTTTCTCCTGCACCAGGGTCTTCCAGGGGCTTCTCTCATGTTCTCCTTTCCTCAAGCAAAACATCTCTGCTTCTCCAGGCTATATCATGGCAACCATCATTCTGTGCAAATTGGTGATGGATTATAGATATGAAATAACTTTTCCCCATCTCAAATAAGTTTTTTCCCCCAAGTCATATGAATTTCCCATTGCTGCTGTCATAGATCGCCATAAATATAACGGCTTAAAACAACAAAAATTTATTCTCTTTCTATTCTGGATGTCAGAAATCTGAAATGGGTCTCTAAAACCAAGAAAGACTGCATTGTTTCTGGAGGTTCTAGGGGAGAATCTGTTTCCTTGTTTTTCAAGTTTCAGAGGCTGCCTGCGTTCCTTGGTTCCTTTATCTTGAAAGTTTAACATCTTCAAGTCTCCCCCTGACCCCGATGCTTTTGTTTCACTCTTAGATAGAACCTTGTAATTCCACTGGGCACACAGGGATAATCCCAAGACAATCTCTCTATCTCAACACCCTTAATCTAATGACACCTGCAAAGTCCATTTTACCATGTGACACAACATAGTCCCAGGTTCTGGAGGTTAGGGTGTGGACATCTTTTGGGGGCCATTATTTTGCCTACCACACACATACAGTACATATACTAATATATACATAAAGGATTTTTGAAAATGTATCAGAAGGATACTATTAATTGTAGTTTCCTGTGGGGCTGGGGATTGAGAAGGGCGGGAGATTTTTATTTATTTTGTACATTTCTGTAAGGCTTAAACTTTTCCCAGGTGCTTGTGTGTTTTACATATATACATACATACATATATATAGTTTAACATGTATGTATAATATGTAATATACTACATATTGTATGTGTTTCTATATATGTTATACATAATTTAGATAATATATGCCATGTATATGTATGATATATATTATTCATGTACATCAGTACTATGTATATTATTTATGCATGTGTATTAGTTTCTTAGGGTTGCCTCCAAAGTGCCACAAATTGGGTGACTTGAAACAACAAAAATTTATGTTCTCATAGTTTGGGAGGCTGGAAGTCTAAAAACAAGGTATCAGTAAGGCCATGCTCTCTCTGAAAACTATAAGGGGAATCCCTCTTTGCCTCTTCTGGCTTCTTGTAATTGCCTGCAAGCCCTTGTTTTCCTTGGCTTGTAGATATATCACCCAATCTCTGCATCTGTCATCACAGTGCCATCTTCTCCCTGTGTGTCCCTTCACATTGTCTTCCCTCTGTTAGTGTCTGTGTTCAACATTCTATTATGAGAGGACATCAGTCACATTGGATTAGAGGCTCATGCTATTCCAGTATCTAGTAAGGGCTTTATCTTAATTAACATGTACAATGACACTCTTTTCCAAATAAGATGATGTTGTGAGGTACTGGGGGGTTAGGATTTCCACATCTTTTTTGGGTGATAAAATTCAATCCATAGCAATATATATATATTATGTAATCCACATATAGTATTATTTATATGTAATGCAAACATCATATATTTTTGTTATATAATACATATTCAGTGTTATTTATATATACACATATATACCTAGATATAAAATAAGTTTCATGATGTATTTGGGAAATAAGAACAGTGTCATGAGCACACAGTGTATATAGTAGGAGGAGAAATCTGAAAGCCAAAGTTACAGAGGGATCTTGAGGTTCTTTGGACTTCTATTCCATAACCAGCAGAAAAATGTTATTGTTCTTCCTAAATAGGAAAGATTTCGGAGTTCCACTTGTAATATGTCAGTATATAATAATAATATATTATTTTAAATAATACATTTTAAATAATATTTAAATAATATATTATTTACATATTTAAATATATTTAAACAATATATTTCACAAGGTTTATGTTTTCTGTTTCTAGAAATAATATCTATTATTTGAAAAACAATTAGAAAATTCAGAAGATCATATAGAAGAAGGAAATCACCCATAATCTTAATACCTTGAGATGGCCACTTCTAATATTATATAAAAAATATTAATGAAAAAATATTTGAAAATGCAAAATACTTGTCAGTATATATGGGTTGTGACACATGGTAATAATATTAACACTTGTCAGCCCACCACTCAACAACTAGAACATTATCAATAAATCCTCAGGGGTCTGGAAACTACTGGCAACTTCTCACCACTCCCAGCTCTTCATTTCCTCATCACCTGCTCCAGGAGGCAGCTGTCATCATGAATTTCATGTTGGTTAGTCCCTAGCTTTTTAAAAAAGAGTTTTTACTACATATGTATGTAGCCTAAACATGATTTTGTTTAGTATGTGTTTAGATTCGATTGCTTTGAGCTGAATAACCCATGGGCCATAAGTCGGTCTGCCCTTTGCTCCAGAAGGAGACATTATCTTTATCACACTGGACAGGAAGCAGAACTGTGATCTGGAGGGAGGCACTCCCAGATCTTCCAAGGCTATTCACTAAGCGAATGTCCTTGAAAAAATAGTCGGAAAAAAAAATAGGCACAAAAAGCTATCATTGCCTTTCTCGTAAGGCACATAGGAATGTGAGAAACCCACAGATAAGTGTCTTTCAACAGAAATTTACCAGCAGACAAGGTAGGGGGCAAGAGCTCTGTGCTCAGTGAGTGGACGTTTTAGTAGGGAAACAGGTCACAAGTACACAAATGAAACGGATTATCTTCAGTGCTCTGAAGCTGATAAATAGGTTGTAGAGATAAAGACCAACACAGAGAATAGTGTGCTTACATGCCATCATCAGGAAGGCCTCTCTCTGGAGGCTCCATGGATGCTCAGAGGCAAAACATACAACCTGAAGGAAGTCCATTGCCGGCAGGGGGAACAGCCTCCATGGGGGCTCAGAGGCACAAAGGAGCTTGGTGTGGCATAGAGCTCAGAGGTCAGTGTGCCTGGTGGACAGTGAGCTGGAAGAAAAGAGGCAGGGGGGACGTTTGGATTTTAAGTTCACACAGAAGGGTTTCGAGCAGAGGTGTGAGTAGAGCTGATTTGCATTTTTACCAGCCTCACTTGCCTACTGTCACAGAAGGGCTTAGGAGGGGGACTTCTTCGAACATTGGCAAGTCCTTACAGTTTCTGATTGAATTATTAACCTATTAGCTCAATCTGACATCAAATGGACTTTGAGTCACATATTCCCAGAATTAAAACTGACTTTTTAATCACTGACATTTTCTGCTGCTTCTGATAGAAGCACATCACTTTGAGTCATTTCTCTTTTATACTCGGGCACTTGCGTGTACTCATTCTGGTTAGTCCAGCAAGGCTCGAGAATCCCAGTGTAAAGTCCTTTAGGAAGTAAGAAAAAGGAAATGCCAGATGAGCAATTCAGATTTCCCTGCAGCATGCGGGCCTTCTGTCATAGGAAATGCCATGTGACATTTAACTCCAAGGCTATATCAAGCAGGTACCTGTGAAGAAAATGGCCAATGACTTAGTTCTTTGAAATAAAGCATTTTGAAGTTGAAATTCTTGCATCCTACCCATTTGCTTTGAGGGCTTGGTTGGGTTCGGTCTGTAGGACTTGTGACCCCCAACAGTGTGGATGAGGGTGAACAGGGAGCCACCAGGAGCCAGTACCAAGCTGGGGATTTCTCTGAGGGCTCACAGTGCATTTAAAATATGTGCAGATTTTCACACTTCGTGCCATAACATAGCTTTGTTTTTGTTTTTTAGAGAGAGATTGAGCTTACAAGTGGGGAGCAGGGGAGAGGCAGATGGAGAGTAAGAGAGAGAATCCTAAGCAGGCTCCATGCCCAGTGCAGAGCCTGATGTGGAGCTTGGTCTCAATACCGATCATGACCTGAGCCAAAATCAAGAGTGGGATGCTCAGCTGACTGAGCCATCCACGTGCCCTCATTTTGTTTTAATATAAACATGCTTTAAGCTGGGTCTCTAGGGTAAGACTGGCCCTGTCAGCCTTTGGCTGTATATACCTGGCCTGCCACATGGATGCTGCGTGGGGTTTATTCCTCAGTGTGAACTTCTTTCTTCTCTTTGTAGACTCTTTATTATCTTGGGGGCATCCTTGGTATCCTTCCTACAGCCTGGAACACAGACCTACTCCTCGCCCACCCTGACCTTGTCCATACAACCCCTATTCATCTTCCAGCTCTCAGCTTAACCTCACTTCCTTCCAGAAGCCTTTGCCACACCCCAACACACTCCTGCCTACCATGTGCACCCAAACATCCTGCCCTTCTCTGTTGAAGACCTAACACATCTCTGTTTAACATCTATCTTCCATGTTCAGTAGAAGGTCCATAAGGGTGAGATGTTTTGTACACTTTTTAAAAATAAATGGTTTTTTAATGTTTTTAAAAAAGATTTTATTTATTTATTTGAGAGAGAGAGAGAGAGAGAGAGAGAGAGAGAGATTGAGAGAAAGAAGGAGCAAGGGAAGAGACAGAGGGAGAGGGAGATGCAGACTCCCCACTGAGCTGGGAGCCCAGTGTGGGGTTCTATCCTGGGACCCTGGGATCCTGAGCCAAAGGCAGATGCTTAACTGACTGAGCCACCCAGGTGCCCCTGTTTTGTTCACTCTTGATCATTCTTTGAAAAAATTCTTTTGTTAAAAAGATAGTTTACCTATTTATTGTTGTCTTTGTGGTCTTGGGTCTTGTTCATCTCATTTATCATTGTGCCGCAGCGCCTAATAGGGCTTTAGCACAGAACAAGCACTTTCTGAAGTTGTGAATGAGAACACAAGTGTTGTGGAGAGGGGACCAGGATAGATTCACTTGTGCCTGTGTTCAGGTTCCAGGTCACCTCTTACAATCTTAACTTGGCCAAGGCTCAACCTCTGGGAGCCTTAATTTCTTTATCTATAAAAGAAAAAATTAAGATGGTCTAATTGCCCTTTGGAGGATTGCTGTGAGAATCAAATAAGGTAATAATTATGAAGTGACTTGTTGTTATCTTGGAGCCTGCTGAGTTCCCCTTCCCGCCCCCTTTTAAGGATTGTGGGGTTCCTTGTGGGGAGGGTGCTATGGCAACATTCTGCGCTAGCCCTACTGCTTTATCTGATGGAATCCAATTTCCTCTTCCTCAAAGACTTTACTGTGGATCACCATCTCTTGGCCAATTTTTCCCCTAAGGGGTCTGCTTTCTAGGATGTGAAAATTAGCTCTTCCTCACAGTTCTGGGGACCCCTACATTGGACCCTGGTGGTGACAACTAAAGGGGATTTTCTTTCCCCATATGAAGGGTCCTAGGAGTTGTCTTGCAAACAGTGCTAAATTAGGGTGAGCGGCTGGTATCACTTTCTTTCATACAGCATTGCAGTCACCCTGTAAGTCTGGTAATATCTTCATTTCAAAAATGAGAACACATCCCTTGTCCCTTCTCAGAGCCAGCAAATGATGGTGCCAGGTTCTCTGGCTCTGGAGCCCTTGTGCTTACCTCGAATAAGAGGATTGATAATAAACCACTTACCTGATGGTCCCTGGTGCTTGACCCTGGGAAAGAGTATGGAAGGATCTCTGACAGGATCTTGTAGTGACAGGACATCAAGGTGAATTGGCCTTATTTCCAAATTCATCGATCGATTCGCAATAAATGTCTGTGGTTTGTCCTGGATTTTTGATACCTCTATGAGGGTTGCCATAAACCACAAACCCTGGCAGGTAGCAGAACTGTGGAGACTCCTCTTCCTTCCCAGGAGGATTGGCAGGTTCCCACCACAGGTGTCTGCAGAGTTTGGAGACTGAACTGGGGTCGGGTGTCTGAGATAGAAATGCTTGGTCACAGGCTGGGTGAACAGAGTGCAGACAGAAACCAGGGAGACAATAGTAATTGGCTGCTTTTTCCTGAGAGCACACTGAGGAGTGAGGGGTGTGAGCTTCCAGCTCTGGGGCTAGAGATTGGGGTGCAGTCATTTTTAACCCCTACATTGGCTCCAGCTGTGGAGTCACTTGCACTGAGCCTGGTCCCCTGGCAAGGGGGGTAAAATGTGGCTGAAGCAAAGACCCCTGAGAATCAGCACAACAGGCCCCGCCACCTAAAGACCAGCAGAAACTTCCAGCTAATACCAAGCTCATCAGACACACAGAACTGCAAAACTCCAGCGCTAGGGGAAAATAGGCTATAGAATTCATGGTTTATTCTCATGATTCTTTAGTCTTTCAATGTAAAATTTTTTTCCTTTTCAACTAATTTCTTATTTTATCAATTCTTTTTAAAAGCCTTTTTAAAAATTTTTAAAAAGTCTTTTTTAATTTTAATTTTTACATTTATGTTTTATATATTTTCATATTTTTGGCTTCCTTTAATTGTATTCAACTTTATTTTTGTATATATATATATATATATATGTAAGGTTTTTTTTCTTTACAATTTTGGGGTCTACTTTCTTCTAACAAATAGACCAAAATACACCCAGGATCTACTTTATTGTTGTGTTCTGTTCACCTTCTGTTTTTATTCTCTCTTTTTTTCTTTTTTGGTTTCTGATCTCTTCTGATTTGTTTAGTGTATATTCTTCTGGGTCTTTGTTGCTATTTTGTATTTTACTCTCTTGTTCATCTATTCTTCTCTGGACAGAATGACAAGACAGAAAAACTCACCTCAGGAAAGAGAAAAAGAGGCAGTACTCATTGACAGGGACCTAATCAGTATGGATATAAATAAGATGTCACGATAAGATGTAAGAATTCAGTATATGTGCTGCCAAGGCGAGCACAGATGTAAGAATTCAGAATGACCATTTAAAAGATACTAGCTGGGCTTGAAAAAAGCATAGAAGACAATAGAGAATCCTTTTATGGGGAAATAAAAGGACTAAAATCTAATCAGGTTGAAAATAAAAAAGGCTATTAATAAGATTCAATAAAAACAGAGGCTCTAGGGGTGCCTCGGTGGCTCTGTGTTTGAGCATCTTCCTTCAGTTCAGGCCATGATCCAGGGTCCAGGGATTGAGTCAGGCTCCTTGCAAGGGGCCTGCTTCTTCCTCTGCCTATGTCTCTGCTTCTCTCTCTGTGTCTCTCATGAATAAATAAATAAAATATTTTTTAAAAATACGGAGGCTCTAACTTCTAGGATAAATGAGGCAGAAGAGAAAATCAGTGATATAGAAGACAAAATAATGGAGAATAAAGACACTGAGAAAAAGAGAGATAAACAACTACTGGGTCAGAAGGGGAGAATTTGAGAGATAAATGATACCATAAAGCAAAACAATATTAGAATAATTAAGGTCCTAGAGGAAGAGGAGGCAGGGCAGGAGGTATATTTGAGCAAATTATAGCTTAGAACTTTCCTAATCTGGGGAAGGAAATAGACATTCATGTCCAGGAGGTGCAGAGAACTCCCCTCAAAAATCAATAAAAATAGGTCAACACATATAATAATGAAGCTTGCAAATTTCAGAGACAAAGAGAAAATTCTGAAAGCAGCTTGGGACAAGAAGTCTTTAATCTACAAGGGTAGAAGCATAAGACTGGTGGCAGATCTATCCACAGAGACCTGGTAAGCCAGAAAGGACTGGCAAAATATATTCAGGGTGGTAAATCAGAAAAATATGCAGCCAAGAATACTTTGTCCAGCAAGGCTGTCATTCAGAATAGAAGGAGAGATAAAGAGTTTTCAGGACAAACAGAAACTAAATGTGTGATCCCTAAACTAGCCCTGCAAGAAATATTGAAGGGGATCCTTTAAGTGGAGAGACCAAAAGTAATACTGACTAGAAAGGAAGAGAGACAGTAGATAGAAACAGTGACCTTACAAGTAATACAATGGCACTAAATTAATATCTTTCAAGAGTTACTCTGAATCTAAATGGGCTAAATGCTCTAATCAAAAGACACAGGGTATCAGATTAGGTAAAAAAAAAAAAAAGCAAGATCCATTGATACACTATCTACAAGAGACTCATTTTAGACCAAAGTCACCTCCAGACTGAAAGTATTGGAGTGGAGTCCATTTATCATGCTAATGGACATCAGAAGAAAGCCAGGGTAGCCTTCCTTGCATCAGACAAATTAGATTTTAAACCAAAGACTGTAATAAGAGATGGAAAAAGATACTGTATCATAATTAAAGGGTCTATCCAAAAAGATAATATAACAATTATAAATATTTATGTCCCTAACATGGGAGCAGCCAATTATATAAACCAATTAATAACAAAATTAAAGAAACACATTGATAATAGAATAATAGTAGGGGATTTTAACACCCCACTCACAATAATGGATAGATCATCTCGGCAGAAGACCAACAAGGAAACAAGGGCTTTGAATGACACACTGGATTGTATGTATTTCACAGATATATTCAGAGCAATCCATCCTAAAGCAACAGAACACATATTCTTCTCCATTGCACATGGAACATTCTCCAGAATAGATCATATACTGGGTTGCAAATCAGGTCTCAACTGGCACCAAAAGATTGGGATTATTTCCTGCATATTTTTAGACTACAATGTGTTGAAGCTTGAACTCAATCACAAGAGGAAATTTGGAAGGAACTTATATAAATACATGGAGATTAAAGAGCATCCTACTAACAAATGAATAGGTCAACTAGGAAATTAAAGAAGAATTTAAAAAATTCATGGAAACAGATGAAAATGAAGACAAAACTATTCAAAACCTTTGGGATGCAGCAAAGGCGGTCCTAAGAGGGAAGTATATAGCAATACAAGCCTTTCTCAAGAAACAAGAAAAGTCTCAAATACACAACCTAACCTCACACCTAAAGGATCTGGAGAAAGAATAGCAAATAAAGCCTAAGCCTAGCAAAAGAAGATAATTAATAAAGATTGGAGCAGAAATCAATGAAATAAAAACCAAAAGAACAGTAAAACAGATCAATGAAACTAGGAGCTGGTTCTTTGAAATAACTAATAAGATTGGGACTTCATCGAGATAAAAACTTCTACACAGTGAAGGAAACAGTTGGGAAAAACAAAAGACAACCTACAGAGTGGGAGAAGCTATTTGAAAATGTCTTATCAAATAAAGGGCTAGTATCCAAAATCTATAAAGAACTTATCAAATTCAACACCCAAAGAACAAATTGCCTTGTTGGCAATCTGCCCAAAGACTCCACTCACACCAGAACCAGGACTTGAACTCATGTCTCTGGACTGCTGGTCTGGGTTCTCCTGGGTGAGAAGATTGGCAGAAAGAGACCAATCTCCAGGTACTTGACAGGCATCTCCTCTAAGCAAGGCATGTGTGAGAGGGAATGCATGATCATTTATTGCCTTCCTTATTCTGGGAAAGACTCGTTTATTGTTCCCTGTTTGGGGATACAGTTTCCTTCATGTGGAGCTTTTAAAGAATTAGAGATGTTTCTGGGAGATAGCATATTCCTAGGTTCCTTTTGTCATCAGCGAATCTAAAATCTCTATGGAATGCAACACCATTCAGGAGCTACTGAAAACTGGATTAGGAACTGTGGAGCACAAGTAGAAAAAGGGTGTGTGTGCGGGTGGGCAGCATGCATTGATTGTTCTTCTTCATGGACTCAGTCTTTTACACATACTCACATTACCCCGTCAGGCTGATGGTTGATGGCGGTATCCTCCTTTTTGCATATGAAGAAATTAGGCTTAAATATCTTGGTCCAGAGCCAACTTGGAATCCTTGCCCTTGAGTCAAGGCAAGTAAAAATTCAAAGTCAGAATTCAGGTTCTCAAGATCCCTTTACCTCGACACAAAGAAACAAAATATCTGGGAAAATTCTTTCTCTTATCGTATTTATGTTCCTTCTTTTCAAAATATTTTTTTTGGGAGAGGAGCAGGTTCTGTGGAACAGAAATGAGGGAGAGACTCAGTATAGAATTTTGGGCTTTGGAGAACAGGGTTATGTTTGCTTAGGGCTCCTGAGACAGTGCCCACTGGAGTCTTTAGCCAAAAGACCTAGAGAGGCAGGGCAGGCTTCCAGAAGCATCAAGAGAGAGAAACAGAGCTTTAGGAATGGAAGTACACCTCCTGTACCCTTGCTTGTGTCCTGCTTTTATGAAGATTGGTAAATCTAATACTCGAAAGATGGTGACGGACTCTTTACACTCACAGCTATGGCAAAAAAAAAAGAAGAAAGTTAAAATAGTGGCTATTGCCCTGTGTATTGGGAGAACTCCTTTGCTCTTACATTTAAAAGTTTAACCAAGTTTGGGGCATCTGAGTGGCTAAGTCGTTTAAGCATCCAACTCTTGATTTCACTCAGGTCAAGATCTCAGGGTCATGATGTCAAGCCCACATTGGGCTCTGCACTGCTTAAGATCCTCTCTCTCCCTTTCCTTCTTCCTCCTCCCCTTATGTTCATGCCTTCTCTCTGTAAATTTGATTTGCAAATTTACAAATCAAAGAACTTAATTAATGAAACATTTTCTTTCTATTGCTCCAGTTTCATCATGGGTCTATCAGTGCCACAATTTCTCTAATTTCAGTGGGGTAGAGGTGCAGAATATGGAGTGGGGAGTGGTGATACATTTTAAGGGGCTTATCTGAATGATTTTCAAACTTTCAGTTGTCTATATGAAACCATTGTGAACCTCTTTGTACAAATTATCTTTTGGATTTTCTTGGAGGCTGCTCCCCAAAGTGGAATTACTAGGTCCAAGAATACAAATACTTTTATAGAACTTTAGATACTTATAGATAGTTTGGAAGTATTTTGCAAACATGGTCATTGCCTCCTTTTCCCTTTACTTCAATGGTAGAAATTCCTAACTTACATGAGGATGTCCATTTTCACATTTGGAACCTGCATTTTTCTATCACAGAAAAACAGAAAGCCTGGGTTGTAGTCTCTACCATGTAGCTCTGTATTTTGTCTAAATCCTTTATTTTTTCCTCTCTATGTCCACCCTTTCTATTTTAACTGAAAATCAAGTAGTACACAAGATGAAAACCTATGTAAAAGGTACCAAGCAATCTCTAAGTGAAGGTAGATTTACCTGGGGAATATAGAATCTTTAAGATTAGGAAAGGCAAGTGATTATATGCCTTGAAGGTGTCAGGCACTTCTTACACTTTGCCTCCTTTAATCCAGCTTCATTGGATTCTAATTTGACCTTGTGAGTTAGAAGCCCACCTTTAATACATGAAGGAACTAAGATCCAGAGACAGTGAGTCATTTCCCCAAGTCACACAGCTAGGAAATGGCAGATACAGAATTATAACCCAGGTTGGTTTCATTCTGAGTCCAGGCTACATCCAGGTCAGGATCCTTGGGACCCTTTGCTGTATAACACTAGCTAATAATAAATCTGAAGATTTTTAATGGAGGGAGGTTCAAGGTAGATGTATTAGTTTGGGAGGGTACCATTACAAAGTGCTATTGACTGGGTGGGTTAAACAATAGAAATTTATTTTCTCATTGTTCTGGAAGCTGGAAGTCTGAGATCAGAGTGTCAGCAGGATTGGTTTCCTCTGAGCCCTCTCTCTTTGGCTTATAGATAGCTGTCTTCTCCCTGTGTCCTCACCTGGTCTTTCCTCTGTGTGTCTGTGTCCTATTGTCTTCTTCTTATAAGGACACCAGTCATATGGGAATAGGGCCTACTTTAATGACTAATTTTGACCTAATACATCTTTAAATACCTATCTCCAAAATACAGTCCCATTCTGAGGTCCTGGAGGTTAGAATTTCAACAGAGGAATTTGGAGGGGACAAAATTCATCCCATAGCAGTAGACAGAATGAATTCATGCCTTGCTTCAGTCAATTTTAGTCAATAGAATTGTGTACATTGAATTTATCTGAAACAGAACTACTTTGTAATTGTATACTACATTAGATTTACAGTGAATTTACAGATTGGAAACACCTTGCCATTTTGAGCCTCATTTAACAATGCTGTGAGGCATACAGGAGAGATGTTATTAATCTTCTGAAGAAAACAAGGCTTAGAGGTTTCATATGACTCATTCATGGACAGATTAAGTTGGGTGTAGTTTTTGGTATACTTGCAACAAAAAGTAAAACTTGATGGTTGCTTGTGAAGATAAAAAATATTGAACCATTCAGCAGAGTACTGTTCATGTACCTTAGATAAATTATTAAAAATATGGAATAATAACAGTTTTATAATTTTTGGAAAAATATTCTCTGGGATTCTATTCCAACTACAACTATTTTCAGTTTTAGGTATTTTTTAAATAGTTGCACGTATTTTTAAATAGTTGCAATTATTGTGTAGATAATCTGTATTTTCACTGCATTTTTGGTTTTACTTTTTATTTGGGATATTTGTAGAATCACATGCTGTTGTAAATAATACAGAGAAATTCCATGTTCCTTTTACTCATTTTCCCTCAATGGTCACTTCTTATAAAAATCTAGTACAAGATAACAACCAGGATATTGGCATTTATATAATCAAAGTATAGAACATTTTCATCACACAAGGATCCCTCATGGTGCTCTTTGATAGCCACTGCCATTTCCACTAATCTGATCTATAATTTTCATTCTATAATTTGATCTGATTCTTTAATTTTGTTGTTTCAAGAATGCTATATAATTTGGCTCATGCAGTATATAACTTTCTGGTATATCCTTTTTTTGTTGTGCATGTACATGTGTCTCTCTGGAATATATACCCAAGAGTGGAATTGATAAAGTAGGTGTATCTTTACTTATACTATATAGCAACAAATTATTTTCCAAATTGATTACACCAATTTACACTCCTACTGACAATATAAATTTCTGTTGCTCCACATTTTTTATAACCCTTCATATTTATTCCCTGAATTCTAATTTTTGTCTATCTGCTGAGGATGAAGTGGGTACCCACTGTGATTTAATTAAAACTTCTCTGTTTGTTAATGAAACTTAGCATCTCTTTTCATATGATTATTGGTCTTTTGGGCTTCCTGTTTTTATGTGAAAAATCTGTGTAATTCTTTTTAATAGTTCTCCTCCACCCCAGCTTTGTCTGTCTTTTCAAAGTTCATTTTTAAACCTGAGGTGGTCCAGTTGCTCCCACATCGATTGTTAAAAAAGATATCATTCCTCCCTTGGATTACTAGATGACCTATTTTTTTTTTTTTAAACATTTTATTTATTTATTCACGAGAGATGCAGAGAGAGAGAGAGAGAGAGAGAGAGAGAGGCAGAGACACAGGCAGAGGGATAAGCAGGCTCCATTCAGGAAGCCCGACATGGAACTCAATCCCTGGTCTCCAGGATCACACCCGGGCAGCAGGCAGTGCTAACCACTGCACTACTGGGGCTGCCCTAGATGGCCTATCTTGATATATGTTCCATAGGTACTTGAAAAGAATGTGTATTCTGTTGCTTGATGGTGTATTCTACTGTTGATCAGATCCCATTGATTGGTGGTGAGTTTTTTTTTTAATCACCTTGTTGATTTTTCTGTGTAGTTATTCTCTCAATTGTTGAGATCTCCAATAATTGTGGATTCATTTATTTTAATTGTATTTTGTTTTTTTTAATTTTGTTTTGTTTTTATGTCTTGATTGACCCTTTTGTCATTATGTAATGTCTCTGTCTCTACTAATTTTCTTGCTTTGAAGTATATTTTATCTGGTATTAATATAGCCACTCCTGCTTTCCTTTGATTAATGTTTGTGTTATATATCTTTTCCCAACTTTTTACTTTCTACCTGCTTGCTTCATTATATTTAAAATATTTCCTGTAGTTCATCATATAGTTGGGTCATGTTTTCTATTTTTTTAGGATTTTATTTATTTATTTATTTATTTATTTATTTATTTATTTATTTATGAGAGACAGGCAGAGACACAGGCAGAGGGAAAAGCAGGCTCCATGCAGGGACACCAATGCGGAACTCGATCCCGGGTCTCCAGGATCATGACCCAAGCCAAAGGCAGATGCTCAACCACTGAGCCATTCAGGTGTCCCTGAGTCATGCTTTCTAATTCATTCTGTCAGTCTTGTCCTTTGATTGGTTATCTAGACCATTTATATTTAATGTAATTATTGAGATTTTGGTCTTAACGCTTTTCATTTTATTTTTTGTTTGTTCTCTTTGTCCCCCCCCCCCCGTTTTCTTTTTCTTTGGGCATGTTTTAGAGTTTTATCTTTATTATCTATATTGTTTGTAATGTGTATATATAATACACAACTCATCACAGTCTTCTGGTATTAACACATTACCAGTTCAAGTAAAATATAGAAAACTTGGCCCTCTTAACTATCCTTTATCCTTCCTGTTTACCATAGAATTGTCTTTAATATTTCCTTTACATATAGAATCACATCAGATAATGTTATTATTTTTGCTTCAACCATCAAATACAATTTGGAAAGCTTAGGAGAGAAGAGAAGTCTCTATTTACTAATATTTTTTGTTTATTGTGTTTTTTCTTACTTCCTGGTGTTCCAAGGGTTCTTTTCTTTTTTTCATTGTTTCCTTTCTATTTAGAAAACTTTCTTTAGCCATGAGAAATCCACTGTAATTTGAAATGTTTCCTCTTTTATAGACAAGGTGTCATTTTTTTTCTCACTGTTTTTAAGATTTATTCTTCATTTTTAGTTTTTAGACATTTGACTATGATGTGTCTTGATACAGATTTCTTAAATTTTATTTTGTTTGGGATTTGCTAAATTTCTTGAATTTTAGGCCTAGGTCTTTTGCCAAATTTGGGGAGTTTTCAGCCATTATTTCTCCAAGTAATTTTCCAACCCAGCCCTTTTACTTCTCTTCTTCTGGGACTTCAATGACACAAATCTTAGATCTTTTGTTCTAGTTCCACACTTTGTTAATTTTTCACTACTCTATTTTTGCTTTGATGTTCAGACTGGGGAATTTCTATTGTTCTATATTCATGTTCACTGATTCTTTTCTGTTTCTCCATTCTGTTGTTGAATCCATCTATCGAGTTCCCCCTACATGGCCTTATTGAGATACAGTTGACAATTTAAAATTATATATATGTAAAGTGTACTACTTGATGATTTGATGTATATATACATCATGAAATATTCACTGCAATCAGGGGACTTAACATATCCTTTACTCATATCTTTTTCATCTTCTTTCTTTTCTTTTGGTGATGAGAACACTTAAAATATACCCTGTTAGCAAATACCAAGGATAAAATAGGATACTAAGTATAGTCACATTGTTGTACATTAGATACCCAGAGCTTATTTATCTTGCAAAACACACTTTGTACCTCTTGACCAACACCTCCCCATTTTTCCCCTCCCCTCAACCCCTGATAACCACCACTCTATTCTTTGTTTCTATGAATTTGACTGTTTTAGATTCCACATATAAGTGAGACCACACAATATTTATTTTTTTGCATCTAGCTTAGTTTACTTATCAGAATGTCCTCCAGGTCCACCCATGATATCACAAATGGGAGTATTTCCTTTTTTAAAGGCTGAATTTTATCTATCTATCTATCTATCTATCTATATCTATCTATCTATCTATCTATCATCTATCTATCATCTATCATCATCATCATCTATCATATGTATAATAGTGATCATATATATAATATCATATAAAAATACTTTATTCATTCATCTATTAATGGCATTTAGGTTTTTTTTAATATCATGGCTATTGTCATAATATTTCCATGAACATGGGGAGTCCAGATAACCCTTTGAGATACAAATTTTATTTATTTTGGATATAGACACAGAAGTAAGATTGCTGGGTCATATCATAGATATATTTTTTTATTTTCTTGAGGAGCCTCTATATTGCTTTTCATAGTGGCTGTACAAATTTACATTCACATTAACAGTATAGAAGGGTTCCCTTTTCCTTACATCCTCATCAGCACTTGTCATCTTTCAATTTTTCTGATGACAGCCATTCTAACAGGTATGATGCATTTCGCCTTGCATTTCCCTGATGATTAGTGAAGCTGGAACCTTTTCACATACCTGTTGGCTATTTGTATGTCTCCTTTGGAGAAGTATCTATTCAAATTCTTTGCCCACTTTTAAATTGGGTTATTTGTATTTTTGCTTTTGAGGCATATGAGTTCCATATCTATTTTGGATATTAAACCCTTGTCAGATATATAATATGCAAATATTTTTTCCTATCCCATAGTTTTCTTTTTTACTCTGCTGATTGTTTTCTTTGCTAAGTAGAAACTTTTTAGTTTGATGCAATCCCATTTGTCTATTTTTGCTTTTGTTGCCTGTGCTTTTGGTGTTATATCCAAAAGATTATTGGCCAGACTAATGTCAAGAAGCTTTCCCCCTATGTTTTCTTCTAGGTTTTTTTGTTTTGTTTTGTTTTGTTTTTTACAGTTTCAGGTCACATATTTAAGTCTTTAATCCAACTTGAATTGATTTTTGTGTATGGTGTGAGATAGGATTCCAGTTTCATTCTTCTGCATGTGGATATCCAGTTTCACAACAAAATTTTTTTGAAGAGCCTATCTTTTTTTCCTATTCTATATTCTTAGTATTATTATTTTTAAAAATTCGAGTATAGTTAATATACAATGTTATATTAGTTTCAGGTATATGCCATAGTGATTCAACAACTCTATACATTATGCCATTCTCACCAAAAGTATAGTTAACTCTTGTCACCATTCAATGCTATTGTGATACCATTGACTATATTCCCTATGCTGTACATTTTATTTCCATAAATTCTTAATTCCATAACTGTATCTGCCACTTTCCTTCACTCATTATGCCCATTTCCCCATCTTCCTCCCCTTTGGCCATCATCAGTTTGTTCTCTATATTTATAGGTCCAATTTTGATTTTTGTTTGTTTATTCATTTGTTTTGTTTTCGAGATTCCATATATAAGTGGAAGAGAGTTGATAATAAATGTGTGGACCTATTTTTGGGCTCTCCATTCTCTTCCATTGGGCAATATACCTTTTTTTTTTGTGCTAGTACCCTTACTGTTTTGATTAACATAGCTTTGTAATATATTGTTAAATCAGGAAGTGTAACGTCTCCAGCTTTGTTCTTTTTGCTCAAGATTGCTTTGGTTATTCAGGGACTTTTGTGGTTCCACATAAATTTCAGGATTATTTTTTCTATTTCTATAAAGAATGCCATTGCAATTTTTATAGAGATTGCATTGAATCTGTAGATTGCTTTGGGTAGTATGGATGTTTTGACAAAATTGATTCCCCCAGTCCATGAACATGGGATGTCTTTCCATTTATCCATGTCTTCTTTTCTTTTTTTTTTTTTTTAAAGGTTTTTTTTTAATTTTTATTTATTTATGATAGTCACAGAGAGAGAGAGAGAGAGAGGCAGAGACACAGGCAGAGGGAGAAGCAGGCTCCATGCACCAGGAGCCTGACGTGGGATTCGATCCCGGGTCTCCAGGATCGCGCCCTGGGCCAAAGGCAGGCGCCAAACCGCTGCGCCACCCAGGGATCCCCATGTCTTCTTTTCTTTCCTTCATTAATGGTTTCTAATTTTTAGCTTACAAATCTTTCATCTCTTTTATTATTCGTAGATTTATTTTTTGTTGTTGCTATTGTGAATGGTATTGTTTTCTAAATTTCTTTTTCTGATAATTTGTTGTTTGTGTTTATGGAAATGTGGTTGATTTTTGTATATTTATTTGTATTCTGCAACTTTACTGGATTTGTTAGTTCTAACAATTTTTAAGATTCAATCTTAGGATTTTCAATGTATTTAATCATATCATCTGCATAAAAAAAGGTAATTTTTAACTGCTGTTTCTGGCTTGGATGCCTTTATTTATTTTTCTATCTAATTGCTCTGGCTAGGACTTCTAGTACCACATTCGAAATAAGTGTTGAGAGTGGGCATTTTTGCCTTTTACCAGATATTAGGGGGAAAGCTTTCAGTTTTTCCCTATCAATTTTCATGTTATCTGTGGATTTTTCATATATGGCTTTTATTATGTTGAAACAAGTTCCTTCTATACTTATTTTGTTCAAAGTTTTAATTATACATGAATAATGAAATTTATCAAATGCTTTTTCTGAGTCTATTGAGATGATCATGTGTTTCATTCTTGGTAATTGTTAATTTTGTTAATATGTTGTATTGATTGATTTGTGAATGTTGAACAATCCTTGTAGCTTTCTTTTCTGCTAGTGTTTTTTTTTTTTTTCTGCTAGTGTTTTTATCTGGCTTTGGTATCAGGGTTAGACTGGCCTTGTAAAATGAGTTTGGAATATTCTCTCCTCTTTGATCTTTTGGAAGAGCTTGAGAAGGATTGGTGTTACTTTTTCTTTAAATGTTTGGTAAAATTCACCAATGAAGCCACTTGATTCTGGGATTTTCATTGTTGGGAGTTTTTTTTTTTTTTTATTACTGATTCAGTCTCCTTACTAGTAATTAGTCTGTTCAGATTTTCTGTTTCCTCATGAGTCAGTTTTGGTAGCTTGCATGTTTCTAGGAATTTGTCTATTTCTTCTAGGGTTTCCAATGAGTTGGTGTGTAATTGTTCATAATAGTTTCATGTTCTTTTCTGTGGTATCAATTGTAAAATCTTCTCTTTCATGTCTAATTTTATGTATTCAAGTTCTTTTTCTCCTTTCTATCTCTCTCTTTGGTGAGTCTGGCTCAAGTTTGTCTATTTTGTTCATATTTTCAGAGAGCCAGATCTTATTTTCATTGATCTTTTCTATTGTTTTTTAAAGTCTTTATTCATTTATTCCACTCTGATCTTTGTTATTTCCTTCCTTCTGCTAACTTTGGGCTTCATCTGTTCTTCATTTTGTAGTTCCTTCAGGTGCTAAATTATGTTGTTTATTTGAGATCTTTCTTTTTTTCTAAAATATTTTATTTATTTATTTATTTATTTATTTATTTGAGAGAGGGAGAGTGAGTGAGGAAGTAAGGAGGAAGAGCAGAAGGAGGAGGAGAGAGAGACTCTCAAGCAGACTCCATGCTGAATGTGGAGCCTGATATGGGGCTCAGTCTCATGACCCTGGGATCATGACCTAAGCCAAAATCAAGAGTTGGACAGTCAACAAACTGAGCCACCAAAAATCCCCATGATCTTTTTTATTTCTTCATATAGGCATTCATATCTATAAATTTCCCACTTAGAACTGCTTTTGCTGCATCTCATATGTTTTGGTATTATATTTCCATTTTTATTTGTCTCGATTTTGAGTATGTTTTGCTTTCTTCATTGATTCATTGGTTGTTCACTAGCATGTTGTTTACTCTTTATGTATGTGTGGATTTTCCAATTTTTTCTTTGTAATCGATTTCTACTTTCATACTGTCATAATTGGAAAAAAATGTTTCATAGGATTTCAATCTTCTTCAGTTTATTAAGACTTGTTTCGTGGCCTAACATATGATCTATCTCAGAAAATGTTCCATGTGCACTTGAGAAAAATGTGTATTCTGCTGCTCTTTGATCAATTGTTCTGCACATATTTGCTAAGTTCATTTGGCAAGGTATAGTTTATATCCAATATTTCCTTATTGATTTCTGTCTGAATAATCCATTGATGAAAGTCAGATATTAAAATTCCCTATTATTTTTATATTGCTATCTATTTCTCTCTTTAGATCTGTTAATATTTGCTCTATATATTTAAGTGCTTCTATGTTGGGTGCATAAATATTTACAAATGTTATAGCCTCTTATTGGATTGACCCCTTTATCATTATATAATTACCTTCTTTGTCTTCTATTACAGATTTTGTCTTAAAGTCTATTTTATTTGATATAAGTATAGCTACCCCAGATTTCTTTTGGTTTCCACTTGCATGGCATATATTTTTCTATATCTTCATTTTTAGTCTGTGTGTGTCCTTAAAGTCTGTGACTGTCTTATAGGTTGCATATAGACAGGTCTTACCTTTTATACATTCAGCCACTTTATGTCTTTTGAATGAAGAATTTAGTCCATTTACACTTAAGATAATTATTGATAGGTATGGACTTATCATTATTTTGTTCATTGTTTTCTGGATGCCTTGTAATTCTTTTGTTCTTTCTTTTCTCTTGCTCTCTTCCTTTATGATTTGATGATTTTCTGTAGTGGTATGCTTAGATTAGATGCATACAGAATCCAAAGTGAGGGTGTGTGTAGAGCAACCGTGGTTCCAGGGCTCAGGACACAGGCCCTCTGTATTGTGGCTCCACCCATTGAATTTTTATTTGGTTATTTTAATTTTCAGTTCTAAATTTTTTATTAGATTCTTTCTTGTATCTTTACTTATTTCCTGAACAAAATTAATTTTTGTTTGTTAAAGTGTGCTTTTAATTGCTTATTGAAGCACTTTCATGCTGAATTTTTTCAAAACCTTTGTCAGATAATTCTAACATCAGTGTCACTTTTCTGTGGTCATCTATGCATTTTCTTTTTTAGTTCAGTTTGAGATCTTCTTGTTTCTTGGTAAGACAAGTGATTTTTTTAAAAATGATTTTTAAAAATTTATTTGAGATAGAGTGAGGGAGAGAGCATGAGCCAGGGTGGGGGCAGAGGGATAGGCAGGCACCTAGCAGGGAACCTGACACAGGACTTCATCCCAGGACTTCAGGACCATGACTTGAATTGAAAGCAGATGTTTAGTTGACTGAGACTCCCAGGCACCCCAAGACAAGTGATTTTTGATGGAAACCTTCACTTGGGTATTATGTTATGAAACTGAATCTTTTTAAGCCTTCTGTTTTTTGTTGTCTTACTGTGATGCCACTCCATTAGGTGAAGGGGAGATGTTGTGTCACTATTGCTGGGTGGAGGTAAAAGTCCACATATTCGTCTTTCAGCTTCTGATGATACCTCAATAGAGACTTCCTTATGCTACTGGAGAGATGTAAGAGCTGTATCTTTCTACTAGGCTTCCACGGATACTAACTTGGCTGTGAGGTCAAGAGTGCCTTGTTACTGCTTCCCATGTGGTCTCCACTGATTCTTTGTTGGAGGAACCGGTTTTGTTTTTGCTGAAAGGTGATGAAAGTCCTGATTCTCCACTGGGATATCTTGATGGCATTCCAGAGAGCAGAGGTAGGGTGCCTCTTTACTGCCAGGTAGGAGTAGAAGTTCAGGCTTCCAGTGTAGTCTCTATTGACACAGTGGGAAGAAGTGATGGTGGTGAAGATCATTATCACCCGGCAGGGTTGAACACCCTGGTCAGTACTCAGCCTTCTCTGACACCATTACAGTTGAACAGGATATGTGTTGGAGTGCTTTGTAACAGCCTGGCAAGGTAGAAATCTAGGCTCTCCACTTGGCCATTGCTGGCATGGGTCGGGGTGGGATCACACATTTTTTTTAATGGGATGTTTGGCTGGAAAAGAGTGATTGTTGTCTAAATGTTTTCTATCGTACTAGGATGCTATGGATAGAAAGAGCAAGCTTGTGTTTGGGCTTTGGATAGAAAGAGCAAGCTTGTGTTTGGGCTTTTTTTGTCTGCCCTCATTTGTGTTTCTGAGTTGGCAGCTTCTTAGCTCCAGGGTCTGTGATATATGAGGCAAAAAGAAAACCTCAGAGAGTTCACCTCTAGATTTCTTGGTAACCAAAATCCCTATATATTTGGCCATCTTCTCTCCACCGTTCAGGGTCTTTTTATGTTTTGTTGTGTTTTTATATATAATGTTCCTAATTTTAGTTGCACTTAGTAGGAAGGATAGGAAAAAGTATGTCGTCTTCATCTTTCCAGAAGTAGAAAGCTGTACCGCAGATTATATCACACAATAGTTTATATTTCAACATTGTCTTCATGACCCAAACTTTTCTATATATGAGCTTTGTCCCTGGATATTTCAAAAGTTGGAGTCTGTTCAATATTTATTTCCTTATGGGCTTCTCTCCAAATAATTACTTACCTTTTATACATTTTCAAAGCACTTTCATAGCCCAGTTTGCCTTTCTAGCTTTGTGTATGCTTTCTTTAGTATGAAATTTCTTTCCCCATGTGACCAAATTCCTCCCAGGTGGTAGAATGCCACCTCTATCTCAAAGTAACCTCTCTCTTCTGAGCTTCTGTGTTGGATCTGTACCTGTGTTCTAGCACTCACACATGTGTTTCTGTATTTCACATTTCCCCTTCTAGATTACATATTCCTTAAAGGTAGAGACAACTGTGCCTTTTCATCTTTTTTTTTTCCTTTTCATCTTTCTATGCCCCATGTACTTACTAGTTAAACATGGAAAGAACTCATTATGTTATATAAATTAGTTAATCATCTAATTTGATCCTCTACCCTATATGCTGTGAGGTAGACTATCTTCCCTACCAGCGGCGGGTCCATGTACCCCATTATGTGTATATTTGCCTTTGGATAGGTGTAGTAGGATTCAAGGACCAAGACCTTTGGAATCACACAAGTTTGCATTCTAACCTGGCCTCCTCTCTTCCTGTGACTTGAAGTCCCTCAGTTTCTTAGGACCTCTTTTTTCCCATATGCAAAATGTGAACAATAACACTTACCTCTCAGGATTGTCCAGAGAGTTAAATATTATTTCTTTTTTCATGCCTATTCACCTTATTTTTGTTACTTCATTCTTCTTTAGTGCCTCTGCACTAAATAGTTTGCCATCACTTGGGAAATTTATGTAAGGCCTTAAAAAAAATCTTTACTAGTTATTTGCTCCCACCTCCACCTGCCCTCACACTCCTTGGAGTAAAAGATGCTGAGCTTTGGGAGTCCTAAGCAATGCCTGAGAGGTTCCTGAGCCTCACAGATAAGGCCAAATCTTTCTGTATGCAACCAGAGGGAGAGATAACAATAGGCTCAATATACAATGTCACTGTTAAAATAGTGCATTGTAGAATGAATCTCCTTGTTACTCTAAGTGAAAGAACAATATATCTCTTTGGCTTTCTTTCCAAGTGTCCTCTACCTTATTCAAATAGCTTTACTAGTGTATCAATACTTTTTCTACAGTAGAAAATGGGATCAAAGTGAAGGTCTGATTCCCTGACTGGCATTAATTGGTTGCATGTCATGGAATAATAAATGATTTACTTTTTATTTTATTATCAGGATGCCAGTAAGATCAATTCTTTGGAACTAAGACTGATTGTCTATGGGTTTTTTAATTGTTTGACCTTGAGCATAGTTCTGGCTGAAATAGACTCTAGATATAAAAATCTACCTGCCGTCACTGCCCTGTACATTCTCTCAGGAAAGGAACTGTAATTCATGTCCACAGGCAGATCAATACTGCTGTTTCTTCAGCTGTGCACATTTTTTACACAACGATTGTACCCATAGCACTTATGCCTAGGGGAAAGTCCTATTATTCCAGCTGTTTCTTTGGCCAGTTGAGGAACATAAAGCTGTATATTTCACAAGCAGTCAAGGATGTATTCTGACGCAGAAGGTGGGAGGGTATGTTGGTGTCCTGTGGCTGCTGTAACAAACTACTGCAAGCTTGATAGCTTAAAATAACTTTGTTCTCTTAAAATTCTGGAGGCGGAAGTCTGAAATCTACCAGGGTGGTGCTCCTCTAGAAACCCTGGCAGAGTCCATTCCCTGAGTCTACCTGCATTCCTGGGCTTGGGGCTGCCTCACTCCAGTCTCTGTTCCATCTTCACGTTGTCCTCTCCTTTGTGTATTTGTGTTTTCTCTTCTGTCTCAAGTCTCCCTCTGCCTCTTTCTGATAAAAACACCTGTGCTTGCATTTAGAGCCCACCTGAATAATCCTCATTTCAAGATCCTTGATTATATCTGCAAAAGCCTTTGTTCCAAATAAGATCAGATTCACAGGTTCCGGATCTGATGTAGGTATCTTTTGGAGGGTCACTTCATTAGCCTATCACAGAGGACTAATAATGACCTTTGCATATCTTACAGATATTTTCTTTTTTTAAAAAATTTTATTCATGAGAGACACACAGGAAGAGAGACACAGGCAAAGGGTGAAGCAGGCTCCATGCAGGGAGCCTGACGTGGGACTCGATCCCAGGTCTCCAGGATCACACCCCAGGCTGCAGGTGGTGCTAAACCGCTGCACCACAGGGGCTGCCCTAGATATTTTCTTATTAGTTCCATGTCTTGATGTTTGGGATGCAGAAAGATCTTCATAGACTGACATACTAGATAGTTCCTGAGAAAGTACACAATAGTTATGTAACTCTATAAGTGCTGCCATTCTGATTATTTCTTCAATTCTAATAGTGAAATCTCACTGATTCTAAATATTTTGTAATGCATATGATTTCTAGGACTCAGAATATGCAAAAAAGAAGCCCTTAGTTGTTTCCCTATAATTTCTATCTGAAGCTTCATTTACTTGCCCAAAATTCAATCAAGCCACTTCTAAACACTTAACCCCTTTAGTGATTTCTCTGTCCTTTTAGATTTAAAGTTAATTAAGGATTTCTCCTACTTCTCTTTCTTCTCTGCTGGATTGATTCTAAGTTCCCAGCTTAGGCAGGCCAAAGAGTGTAATGGTTACGAGTCAGCCTTCAAACTTGTTCTACCTACATTGAAAACCAGCATCTTTACTTAGTAACTGTGCAATCAAACTGTGAGATATGAGATGTTTGCTAAGTAAGGAGTGTCTTTAGGGTCAATACCCTTAAAGGAGGAGTAGAGAGCAGGAGTGTACAGAGGAAAATGTCCAAATGAGATGCAAGCCCAATGCCAGCTTTGGTCAACCTCACAGAGAGCTCTAGAGCTAGGAAAGCCTTCAGAGTTTTCCCAAGTTGGGCCCAGATGGCCAGATCTTTATACTCTCGTTGACTGGTCATTGGGTGTGGGCTGACCTGTGAAGTGATGTGATCCTAGGCAAGGCAGGTCTCTGCAGTTGAGGCAGTCTTTTCAGGGGCTGACAACTGAAGGCTATCTGCTAATAGCCACCCAGTAGCTGCAGAACTGGGTGGCGCTTTACAGTGTCCATTATAGTCCATCAGGCTTGAATCCACTTTTCCATCTATATTCTGGGAGCAATTACTCCAGGATGCCAGTGCACTTTTCCTCCTGGGGAAATTTATAAAGGGAATGTTTCTGGGATGAGCTACAATGCTACCTCTGAGCTGGCCTCTGGGCCTCACTGACACTCACCATCTCCCTCCTCTACTCTCCATTCAAGGTTCCCCTAAACTTCTGCTAGCACTTTTGCTGATCCCAGTGGCTAACCTGATGGCATAACACAGACTTCCACCTCTGAGGGAATCTGAGACATTGTCACTAAGCCCTTCTCAGGCTGAGATTCCTGGACTTTTCCATTTTCTTTTCTTTTTCTTTTTTCATTTTTCAAGTTTTTATTTGAATTATAGTTAGTTAACATACAGTGTAATATTAGTTTCAGGTGTAGAATTTAGTGATTCATCACTTTCCTACAACACCCAGTGCTCATCACAGCCAGTGCCCTCCTTAATCCCCATGATTCATTTAACTCATGCCCCTCCCACCACCCTCCAGCAATCCTCAGTTTTTTCTCAAGAGTCTGTTTTCTGGTTGGCCCCTCTCTCTTTTTCTCCCCCCACCATATTCATCTGTTTTGTTTCCAAAATTCCACATATGAGTGAAATCATATGGTACTTGTCTTTCTCTGACTGACTTATTTTCCTTAGCATAATACTCTCTAGCTCCATCCATGTTGTTGCAAATGGCAAGATTTTATTCTTTTTGATGGCTGAGTAATACTCAATTGTGTGTGTGTGTATACTACATCTTCTTCATCCAATCATTCATTGGTTGATGGGCATTTGGGCTTTTTTCATAGTTTGGTTATTGTTGATAAGGCTGCTATAAACATCAAGGTGCATGTATCCCTTCGAATCAGTATTTTTGTATCATTTGGGTAAATACCTAGTAGTGCAATTGCTGGATCAAAGGGTAGCTCTGTTTTTAACATTTTGAGGAAACTACATACTGTTTTCCAGAGTGGCTGCACCAGTTTGCATTCCCACCAACAGTGTAAGAGGCTTCCCCTTTCTTTGTGTCCTCACCAACATTTGTTGTTTCCTGTTCTTTTGATTTTAGCCATTCTGACAGGTGTGAAGTGATATCTCATTATAGTTTCGATTCTCATTACCCCAATGATGCAAGTTGTTGAGCATCTTTTCATGTAACTGTTGGCCATCTGTATGTCTTCTTTAGGAAAATATCTGTTAAACATTTTCTGTCTTCTGCCTATTTATTTATTTATTTATTTATTTATTTATTTATTTATTATAGTCAGAGAGAGAGAGAGAGAGAGAGAGAGAGAGAGAGAGAGAGAGAGGCAGAGACACAGGCAGAGGGAGAAGCAGGCTCCATGCACCGGGATCCCGACGTGGGATTTGATCCCGGGTCTCCAGGATCGCGCCCTGGGCCAAAGGCAGGTGCCAAACTGTGCCACCCAGGGATCCCTCTTTTGCCTATTTTTAACTGGATTATTTGTTTTTCAGATGTTGAGTTTTATAAGTTTCTTATATGTTTTGGATACTAACCCTTTATCAGTTATGTCATTTGCAAATATCTTCTATACTGCAGGTTGCCTTTTAGTTTTGTTGATTTGTTTCCTTCACTGCAGAAACTTTTTATCTTGATGAAGTCCCAATAGTTTGTTTTTGCTATTGTTTCCATTGCCTCCGGTGACATATCTAGTAAGAAGTTGCTATGGTTGATGTCAAAAAGGTTACTTACTGCCTGTGTTCTCCTCTAGGATTTTGATGGTTCTCTGTCTCACATTTAGATCTTTCACCCATTTTGAATTTTTTTTATGTATGTGTAAGAACGTTGTTCAGTTTCATTATTTGTTGCTCTCCAGTTTTCCTAAAACCATTTGTTGAAGACACTGTCTTTTTTTCATTGGATATTTTTTCTGTTTTGTCAGAGATTTGTTGACCATATAGTTGTGAGTCCATTTCTGAGTTTTCTATTCTGTTCCATTGATCTATGTGTCTGTTTTTGTGTCAGTACCATACTGTCTTGATCACCACAGCTTTATAGTATAGCTTGAAGTCTGGATTTATAATCCTTCCAGCTCTGCTTTTCTTTTTCAAAATTGCTTTGGCTATTCGGGGTCTTTTGTGGTTCCATACAAATTTTAGGATTGCTTGTTCTAGATCAGTGAAAAATGCTAGAGGTATTTTGATGGAAATTGCATTCAATGTATAGATTGCCTGAGTATTATAGAGATTTTAATGATATTTGTTCTTCCAATCCATGACCATGGAATGTTTTTCTATTTTGAGGGGTCATTTTCAATTTCTTTCACCAGTGTTTCATAATTTTCAGAGTACATATCTTTTACCATTCCTAGGTATCTTATGGGTTATGTTGCAATTGTAAATGGGATCAATTCCTTGATTTCTCTTTCTGCTGTTTCATTATTGATATATAGAAATGCAACAGATTTCTGCATGTTGACTTTGTATCTTGCAACTTTACTGAATTCATGTATCAATTCTAGCAATTTTTTATGGAGTCTTTTGGGTTTTCTACATAGGGTCATCTGTAAATGGTGAAAATTTGACTTCTTCCTTGCCAGTTTGGATACCTTTTGTTCCTTTTTGTTGTCTGATTGCTGAGGCTAGGACTTCTAGTGCTTACAGTAATAACAGTGGTGAGAGTGGATAACCCTATCTTGTTCCTGACCTCAGAGGAAAAGCTCTCAATTTTCCCCCATTGAAGATGATATTTGCTATGGGTTTTTCATATATGGCCTTTATGATGTTGAGGCATATTCCCACTATCCCTACTTTGTTTAGAGTTTTTTAAAAATCAAGAATAGATGCTGTACTTTGTCAGATGAATTTACAACATCTGTTGAGAGGATCATATGGTTCTTATCCTTTCTTTTGTTAATATGGTGTATCACATTGATTAATTTGCAAATATGAAACCACCCTTTCATCCCAGGAATAAATCTCATTTGATTGTGTGAATGATTGTTCCAATGTACCATTGGATTTGATTTGCCAGTATTTTGTTGAGAATTTTTGCATCCATGTTCATCAGGATATTGGCATATAGTTCTCTTTTTTGGTGAAGTCTTTGTCTGGTTTTGGAATCAGGGTAATGTTGGCCTTGTAGAACAAGTTTGGAAGTTTTCCTTCCATTTCTGTATTTTTGGAAATAGCTTGGAAAAGCTTGAGAAGAACAGATATTAACTCTTCTTTAAATGTTTGGTAGAATTCCTCTGGGAAGCCAACTGGCCCTGGACTTTTGTTCTTGAGAGATTTTTGAGTACTGATGTAATTTCTTTTTGGTTATCAGTCTGTTTAAGTTTTTTATTTCTTCCTGTTTCAGTTTTGGTAGTTTACCAGTTTCTAGGAATGCATCCATTTCTTTCATATTGCCCATTTTGTTGGCATAAATTTTTCATAATATTCTCTTATAATTGTTTGTATTTCTGTGGTGTTGGTTGTTATTTCTCCTGTCTCATTAGTGATTTTATTTATTTGAGTCCTTTCTCTTTTCTTTTTGATTAGTTTTTCTAGGGGTTTATCAGTTTTACAGTGTTTTTCAAAGAACCAGTTCCAGATTTCATTGATCTGTTCTATTGTTTTTATTTGATTCTATATCATTTATTTCTGTTTTAATCTTTATTATTTTCCTTCTTCTGCTAACTCTAAGTTTCATTTGTGGTTCTTTTTCTAGCACCTGTAGATGTAAGGTTAGGCTTTTTATTAGAGATTTTTCTTGCTCATTGAAGTAGGCCTATATAGCTATACAATTCCTTCTTAGACTGCTTTTGCTGTATCCCAAAGGTTTTGGACCATTGTGTTTTCATTTTCATTTGTTTCTATGTATTTTTTAATTTCTTCTTTAATTTCCTGGTAGACCCATTCATTCTTTAGTAGGTTGTTCATTAACCTCCATGTGTTTGTGGTCTTTCCAAATTTTTTCTTGTGGTTAACTTCAAGTTTCATAGTGCTGTGGTCTGAAAATATGCATGGCATGATCTCAATCTTTTTGTACATGTTGAGGCCTGATTTGTGACCTGGTATGTGATTTGTTTGGGATAATGTCGCATGTGCACTTGAAAGAATGTGTATCCTGTCGCTTTAGGATGAAATGTTCTATATGCACCTGTTAAGTCCATCCGGTTCAGTGTGTCATTCAAAGCCATTGTTTCCTTGTGGATTTTCTGCTTAGATGATCTGTTCATTGATTTAAGGGCTAAAGTCCCCTACTATTGTTGTATTATTATCAAGTGGTTCCTTTATGTTTGTTATTAATTATTTTATATATTTGGGTGCTCCCCAGTTGGGGGAAGATATTTACAATTACTAGATCTTCTTGTAGACCCTTTTTTTATGATATAGTACCCTTCTTCATCTCTTGTTATAGTCTTTGGCTTAAAATCTAGCTTGTCTGATATAAGTATTGTGACTCTAGCTTTCTTTTGGTGTCCGTTTGCATGGTAAATGTTTCTCCATCCCCTCACTTTCTTTTTTTTTAATTTTTAAAAAAGATTTTATTTATTCATTCATGAGACACACACACACACACACACACACACAGAGACAGAGGCAGAGACACAGGCAGAGGGAGAAGCAGGTTCCATGCAGGGAGCTTGACGTGGGACTCGATCCTGGGACTCCAGATCAGGCCTCAGGCTGAAGGAGGTGCTAAACTGCTGAGCCACCCAGGCTGCCCCGTCCCCTCACTTTCAATCTGCAGATGTTTTTAGGTCTAAAATGAGTCTCTTATAGGCAGCATATAGATGGGTCTTGTTTTTTGTGGCTTTTGTTTGTTTGTTTTATCCCTTCTGACACTCTATGTATTTTGATTGGATCATTTAGACCATTTATATTCAGAATGATTATTGATAGGTATGAATTTAGTGCCACTCCATTAGCCACTTCTAGAGATTTTCTCTATTCTTTCCTAGTCTTTGTCACTTTTGGTCTTTCTTTCCCACTCAAAGAGTCCCCTTTAATATTTCTTGCAGGGCTGGTTTAGTGGTCACAAACTCCTTTAGTTTTATTTGTCTGGGAAACTATCTCTTCTTATATTATGAATGATAGCCTTGCTGGATAAAGTATTCTTGGCTGTAGATTGTCCCCATTCAGCACATTGAATATATCACACCACTCACTTCTGGTTTGCCAAATTTCTTGGAGAGATCTGTTGCTAGCCTTACTGATCTTCCCTTGTAAGTTAGGGACTTCTTTTGTCTTGCTGCTCTTAGGATTTTTTCTTTATTTGTATATTTTGCAAATTTAAATATAATATGTCTTGGTGTTGGCCTGCTTCTGTTGATTTTGATGAAGTTTTCTGTGTCTCCTGGATTTGGAAGTCTGTTTCCTTCCCCAGATTAGGGAAGTTTTCAGTTATAATTTCCTCAAACAAACCTTCTGCCCCCTTTCTCTCTTTTATTTTCCTGGGACTCCTATGATATGAATGTAATTATGTTTCATGGAGTCACTGAGCTCCCTAAATCTTTCATGATCCATGATTTTTCTTACCTTCTTTTGATCAGCTTCATTATTTTCCATAACTTTATCTTCTATATCACTTATTCATTCCTTTGCTTCTTCCATCTTTGTGGTGATTACATCCAGTCAGTTTCAAATCTTGGTTATTGCATTTTTCATTTTGGCCTTCTTGGTTTTTAGGTATTTTATCTCTGCAGTAAAGGTATTCCTGATGTTTTCTGTGCTTTTCTCAAGTCCAGTTAGTATCCTTATGATTGTTGCTTTATTTTTTTTAAATAATTTATTTATTTATTCATCACACACACACACACACACACACACACAGAGAGAGAGAGAGAGAGGCAGAGACACAGGCAGAGGGAGAAGCAGGCTCCATGCAGGGAACCTGATGTGGGACTCGATCCCGGGTCTCCAGGATCAGGCCCTGGGCTGAAGGCAGTGCTAAACCACTGAGCCACCTGGGCTGCCCTGATTGTTGCTTTACATTCTGGATCAGACATATTATTTATATCTGTTTCAATGAGATCCCTGGCTATGACCTTTTCTTCTCTCTTTTGGGATGAATTCCTCTGTCTTGGCATTTTGTCTAGGTCTCTGTCTTCTGTGCATTAAAAAAAAAAGCCCTTTATGTTTTCTGCTCTTCAGAGTAACAGCTTTATGAAAAAGAGGTCATATACCGTCCAGGGCCTGGCACTGCAGGAAGTGTCTCTGGTGTGTGCTGTGTGCACACTGCTGCTGTGTTATGGTTGCTCTTTCCCTCAGTTCAATCCTCTGCAGAGTTTCTCCTTGCTTGTAGTGGGGAGTGTTTGGACCTTGGCAAGAGTGTGGCAAGTTTTAACTAGGTGTGCTGTGTTTCCTTATTAAGAGAGGCCTGATACTATTTCCATTAGAACTGAAGCTTTGCAGAACTCCATGGTCAGTAGATGCTGAGTATGGGGGTTTGTGCTGGTCTTCTGGGGGAAGGGCCAGTGCACTGGCCCTCAGCATACTTGTCTGAATAAAGTAGCACCTGCAGAGTGCAGGGAGTGAGGCGTGGTGTGAGCAGATTAGGCAGCCAGTTTTGGCCTTATGCTGTTTACTGAAGTTAGTTTATGTTGAGGGGTGGGGGAGGGAAATGGAACCAACTAGCTTCTTTGTCCTTAGAGAGAGGAGTTTGTGCTTGCTGTTGGCAAGGAAACTCTCCCAGAAAAGGAAATAATTTCCCTCCTGTGTCCTAGGTGTTTTTCAGATTGCTTTTTCCACACTGTCTGTGTCCAGATTGCTTGCTTGCTTGAGACAGAGCAGTGAACTTTGGGTTCTCCTCTAGCCAGGCTGCCTGAGTATTAAGACTCCAAATTTTAACAACCTGTTGTGTGGTCTTCTAGGGTCTGCTGTGGTGGGATTGATGTGGGTTTGACCCAGAAGGGGAATTGCACCAGAGTACAAGAGCGTGGGGTTTGGAGCAAAGCACTAAAGAAACAATGCCCAAGTTAGCCACCCTCAGCAGGTGTCTTGGTGTCTATGTTGAGGAGAGGGGAAGGAAAATGGTCCCTGCTGGCTCCTTTGTTCCCAGAGAAGCAAAGCCACCTGACTCAGAGGCACTTCAAGAATGGGGAACCATCTCTCTTGCTGTGTCTCAGGTGATCCTCAGATTGCGCCATCTGCGCCAAGGTTAACTGCCTGCTTTCTCTACAGGAGCACTGTAGTGCCCTCAGGGCTCTATATCGGATATGCAGCAGACCTCTAAACTCCAGTCTTTGAGGCTTGCTGACTGCAAAAACTCATGAAAATCATCCCCTCTATTTTCCCAGTCAATGGCTTTGGGGAAATGTTTTCCTTTTGTGATTTTTCTTTTTTTTTTTTAATAAATTAATTTTTTATTGGTGTTCAATTTACCAACATAAGAATAACACCCAGTGCTCATCCCGTCAAGTGTCCCCCTCAGTGCCCGTCACCCATTCACCCCACCCCCCGCCCTCCTCCCCTTCCACCACCCCTAGTTCATTTCCCAGAGTTAGGAGTCTTTATGTTCTGTCTCCCTTTCTGATATTTCCCACACATTTCTTCTCCCTTCCCTTATATTCCCTTTCACTATTATTTATATTCCCCAAATGAATGAGAACATACACTGTCCTTCTCCGATTGACTTACTTCACTCAGCATAATACCCTCCAGGTCCCTCCACGTCGAAGCAAATGGTGGGTATTTGTCGTTTCTAATGGCTGAGTAATATTCCATTGTATACATAGACCACATCTTCTTTATCCATTCATCTTTCAATGGACACCAAGGCTCCTTCCACAGTTTGGCTATTGTGGACATGGCTGCTAGAAACATCGGGGTGCAGGTGTCCCGGCGTTTCATTGCATCTGAATCTTTGGGGTAAATCCCCAACAGTGCAATTGCTGGGTCATAGGGCAGGTCTATTTTTAACTCTTTGAGGAACCTCCACACAGTTTTCCAGAGTGGCTGCACCAGTTCACATTCCCACCAACAGTGTAAGAGGGTTCCCTTTTCTCCGCATCCTCTCCAACATTTGTGGTTTCCTGCCTTGTTAATTTTCCCCATTCTCACTGGTGTGAGGTGGTATCTCATTGTGATTTTGATTTGTATTTCCCTGATGGCAAGTGATGCGGAGCATTTTCTCATGTGCATGTTGGCCATGTCTATGTCTTCCTCTGTGAGATTTCTCTTCATGTCTTTTGCCCATTTCATGATTGGATTGTTTGTTTCTTGGGTGTTGAGTTTAATAAGTTCTTTATAGATTTTGGAAACTAGCCCTTTATCTGATATGTTATTTGCAAATATCTTCTTCCATTCTGTAGGTTGTCTTTTAGTTCTGTTGACTGTATCCTTTGCTGTGCAAAAGCTTCTTATCTTGATGAAGTCCCAATAGTTCATTTTTGCTTTTGTTTCTTTTGCCTTCGTGGATGTATCTTGCAAGAAGTTACTGTGGCCAAGTTCAAAAAGGGTGTTGCCTGTGTTCTCCTCTAGGATTTTGATGGAATCTTGTCTCACATTTAGATCTCTCATCCATTTTGAGTTTATCTTTGTGTATGGTGCAAGAGAGTGGTCTAGTTTCATTCTTCTGCATGTGGATGTCCAATTTTCCCAGCACCATCTATTGAAGAGACTGTCTTTCTTCCAGTGGATCGTCTTTCCTCCTTTATCGAATATTAGTTGACCATAAAGTTCAGGGTCCACTTCTGGGTTCTCTATTCTGTTCCATTGATCTATGTGTCTGTTTTTGTGCCAGTACCACACTGTCTTGATGACCACAGCTTTGTAGTACAACCTGAAATCTGGCATTGTGATGCCCCCAGCTATGGTTTTCTTTTTTAAAACTCCCCTGGCTATTCGGGGTCTTTTCTGATTCCACACAAATCTTAAAATAATTTGTTCTAACTCTCTGAAGAAAGTCCATGGTATTTTGATAGGGATTGCATTAAATGTGTAAATTGCCCTGGGTAACATTGACATTTTCACAATATTAATTCTGCCAATCCATGAGCATGGAATATTTTTCCATCTCTTTGTGTCTTCCTCAATTTCTTTCTGAAGTGTTCTATAGTTTTTAGGGTATAGATCCTTTACCTCTTTGGTTAGGTTTATTCCTAGGTATCTTATGCTTTTGGGTGCAATTGTAAATGGGATTGACTCCTTAATTTCTCTTTCTTCAGTCTCATTGTTAGTGTCTAGAAATGCCATTGACTTCTGGGCATTGATTTTGTATCCTGCCACGCTACCAAATTGCTGTATGAGTTCTAGCAATCTTGGGGTGGAGGCTTTTGGGTTTTCTATGTAGAGTATCATGTCATCGGCGAAGAGGGAGAGTTTGACTTCTTCTTTGCCAATCTGAATGCCTTTAATGTCTTTTTGTTGTCTGATTGCTGAGGCTAGGACTTCCAGTACTATGTTGAATAGCAGTGGTGAGAGTGGACATCCCTGTCTTGTTCCTGATCTTAGGGGAAAGGCTCCCAGTGCTTCCCCAGTGAGAATGATATTTGCTGTGGGCTTTTCGTAGATGGCTTTTAAGAGGTTGAGGAATGTTCCCTCTATCCCTACACTCTCAAGAGTTTTGATCAGGAATGGATGCTGTATTTTGTCAAATGCTTTCTCTGCATCTAATGAGAGGATCATATGGTTCTTGGTTTTTCTCTTGCTCATATGATGAATCACATTGATTGTTTTACGAGTGTTGAACCAGCCTTGTGTCCCGGGGATAAATCCTACTTGGTCATGGTGAATAATTTTCTTAATGTGTTGTTGGATCCTATTGGCTAGTATCTTGTTGAGAATTTTTGCATCCATGTTCATCGGGATATTGGTCTGTAATTCTCCTTTTTGGTGGGGTCTTTGTCTGGTTTTGGAATTAAGGTGATGCTGGCCTCATAGAACGAATTTGGAAGTACTCCATCTCTTTCTATCTTTCCAAACAGCTTTAGTAGAATAGGTATGATTTCTTCTTTAAACATTTGATAGAATTCCCCTGGGAAGCCATGTGGCCCTGGACTCTTGTGTCTTGGGACTTTTTGATGACTACTTCAAATTTCCTCCCTGGTTATTGGCCTGTTCAGGTTTTCTATTTCTTCCTGTTCCAGTTTTGGTAGTTTGTGGCTTTCCAGGAATGCATCCATTTCTTCTAGATTGCCTAATTTATTGGCGTAGAGCTGTTCATAATATGTTTTTAAAATCGTTTGTATTTCCTTGGTGTTGGTAGTGATCTCTCCTTTCTCATTCATGATTTTATTAATTTGAGTCTTCTCTCTCTTCTTTTTAATAAGGTTGGCTAATGGTTTATCTATCTTATTAATTCTTTCAAAGAACCAACTCCTGGTTCTGTTGATCTGTTCCACAGTTCTTCTGGTCTCGATTTCGTTGAGTTCTGCTTGAATTTTAATTAACTCTCTTCTTCTGCTGGGCGTCGGATCGATTTGCTGCTTTTTCTCTAGCTCCTTTATGTGTAAGGTTAGCTTTTGTATTTGAGTTCTTTCCAGTTTTTGAATGGATGCTTGTATTGCGATGTATTTCCCCCTCACGACTGCTTTTGCTGCATCCCAAAGATTTTGAACAGTTGTATCTTCATTCTCATTAGTGTCCATGAATCTTTTTAATTCTTCCTTAATTTCCTGGTTGACCCTTTCATCTTTTAGCAGGATGGTCCTTAACCTCCATGTGTTTGAAATCCTTCCAAACTTCTGGTTGTGATTTAGTTCTAATTTCAAGGCATTATGGTCTGAGAATATGCAGGGGACAATCCCAATCTTTTGGTATCGGTTCAGACTGATTTGTGACCCAGTATGTGGTCTATTCTGGAGAAAGTTCCATGTGCACTTGAGAAGAATGTGTATTCAGTTGAGTTTGGATGTAAAGTTCTGTAGATATCTGTGAAATCCATCTGGTCCAGTGTATCATTTAAAGCTCTCGTTTCTTTGGAGATGTTGTGCTTAGAAGACCTATAGAGGGTAGAAAGAGCTAGATTGAAGTCACCAAGTATAAGTGTACTATTATCTAAGTATTTCTTCACTTTGGTTATTAATTGGTTTAAATATTTGGCAGCTCCCACATTCGGGGCATATATATTGAGGATTGTTAAGTCCTCTTGTTGGATAGATCCTTTAAGTATGAGATAGTGTCCCTCTTCATCTCTCACTACAGTCTTCGGGGTAAATTTTAGTTTATCTGATATAAGGATGGCTACCCCTGCTTTCTTCTGAGGACCATTTGAATGGTAAATGGTTCTCCAACCTTTTATTTTCAAGTTGTAGGTGTCCTTCTGTCTAAAATGAGTCTCTTGTAGACAGCAAATAGATGGGTCTTGCTTTTTTATCCAGTCTGAAACCCTGCGCCTTTTGATGGGGTCATTAAGCCCGTTCACGTTCAGAGTTACTATTGAAAGATATGAGTTTAGTTTCATCATGGTATCTATTCAGTCCTTGTTTTTGTGGATTGTTCCACTGAACTTCTTCTTAAAGGGGAATTTTAAGAGTCCCCCTTAAAATTTCTTGCAGAGCTGGTTTGGAGGTCACATATTCTTTCAGTTCCTGCCTGTCTTGGAAGCTCTTTATCTCTCCTTCCATTTTGAATGAAAGCCTTGCTGGATAAAGTATTCTTAGTTGCATGTTCTTCTCATTTAGGACCCTGAATATATCCTGCCAGCCCTTTCTGGCCTGCCACGTCTCTGTGGAGAGGTCTGCTGTTACCCTAATATTCCTCCCCATAAAAGTCAGGGATTTCTTGTCTCTTGCTGCTTTAAGGATCTTCTCTTTATCTTTCGAATTTGCAAGCTTCACTATTAAATGTTGAGGTGTTGAACGGTTTTTATTGATTTTAGGGGGAATCTCTATTTCCTGGATCTGAATGCATGTTTCCCTTCCCAGATTAGGAAAGTTTTCAGCTAGAATTTGTTCAAATACATATTCTGGCCTTCTGTCCCTTTCGGCACCCTCAGGAACTCCAATTAAACGTAAGTTTTTCTTCCTCAGGCTGTCGTTTATTTCCCTTAATCTGTCTTCATGGCCTTTTAATTGTCTGTCTTTTTTTTCCTCAGTTTCCCTCTTTGCCATTAACTTGTCTTCTATGTCACTCACTCGTTCTTCCACCTCGTTAACCCTCGTCATTAGGATTTCTAGTTTGGATTGGATCTCATTCAATTGATTTTTAATTTCTGCCTGATTGGATATAAATTCTGCAGTCATGAAGTCTCTTGAGTCCTTTATGCTTTTTTCTAGAGCCACCAGTAGCTGTATAATAGTGCTTCTGAATTGGCTTTCTGACATTAAAGTGTAATCCAGATTTTGTAACTCTGTGGGAGAGAGGGCTGTTTCTGATTCTTTCTTTTGAGGTGAGGTTTTCCTTCTAGTCATTTTGCTTAGTGCAGAGTGGCCAAAACCAAGTTGTATTGGGAAAAGGAGAAAAAGAGAGAGAAGGAAAGAACAGAGAAAAAGAAAAAAGAAAAAAGGAAGAAAAAAAGGAAAAAAGAGAAGAAAAAGAGAAAGAAAGGTGAAAAAAAGGGGTGGGGGAAGCAATTAGAAATCAAAAAGAAAAAACAAAAAACAAAAAACACGGGGAGTATCTTCTGATTCTATAGACTTTAAGTCTCTTGACTTCCCCTGGAACTGGTCCGTCCAGCTGGTCTTCTGGGGGAGGGGCCTGCTGTGCTGATTTTCAGGTGTTAGCACTTGGGGGAGCTGCTCTGCCCCTGCCTGCTGCAGGGGTCAGCGGGGGTTGTTTACCCCGTGAGGCCCCAGGAGGAACAGCCACAGTTGCTATGGCAACTCTGGAAGCCTGGATTCAGCCTCCGCAGGAACTACGGGGCTCCCCGTCTGCAGGGCCTGGAGGCTCCAGGGCGGGGCCGCTGATGTGCTCAGCTCGGGGCAGGAGCGTCCTCGCTGTCCTGGGCCCTCTCGGCCTCTGCCTGTCCCGGGGGAGGCCGGATCCTGGGCTGTGTCCCGGCGCCCTGTGCTCCCGGCCTGCGCTGCTGGATTCGCGCTCCCGGTCGCGCAGCCCCCTCCGCACGGAGCCTCTTCCTGCCCCAGCCGCCGCTGCCGAGCTGCTCCCGGAGCCGCGCAGCCCCCTCCGCGGAGCCGCCGCCCGAGCCCCTCCAAGCTGCTCCGGCCCCGCCGTGCGCGCTGCAGCCCTTAGGGAGCTCGGCGCACTCTCCCGGGGCGCAGGTGTCTGTTAGTGTCCCCGGGAGCCCGAGGGCATCCCCGCCCTCCTGGGTCCTGCTCCACCTCCCTGCGAGCCCCTTTCCGCCCAGGAAGGTTGGTGCAGCTCCTGCTTCTCCGGGACGGGGCTCTCCTGTCCTGGGGACACTCGCCCCGGCCTCAGCCCGGCTCCTCGCGGGCCCCTCCCCCTTGGAGGCCTTTTGTTTCTTTATTTCTTTTTCCCCGTCTTCCTACCTTGATAGAAGCTGAACTCTTTTCACTGTAGCGTTTCAGCTGGTCTCTCTTTACATCTCAGGCCGAATTCATAGGTTTTCAGGATGATTTCAAGGTTATCTAGGTAATTTGGTGGGGACAGGTGACTTGGGGACCCTGCTCTTCCGCCATCCTGCCCCTCCTCCTTTTGTGATTTTTCTGTGCACTGCTCTCTCTGTCCCGCCTCTCTCTGTGACCAGGGTTCCCAACCCTCCACATCATCCATGATCCCTTTCTCCCCCAAACCACCTCTCTGCACCTTCTATCTTCCATGATGTGGCTTCCCCTCTCCCTCTAGTTTTGCAGTTTGTTCTGTCAGTCCTCAGTTAGATTTCTTGGGTATTCAGAATGAGTTGATACTTATGTAGCTGTGTTTGAGGGACGAGGCAAGCCCAGGGCCCACCCACCACTCTGCCATCCTAGCTCCCGGCTGTACTTGTCCATTACAAGGGACTTCTGAGAAAGGCACCCAAATGGATCCTTCCTCCCCACATATTGTCACAGCAGATACAGTGTCAATTAGCTTGCCAACCAAAACCAGATAAGAACACCACAAAAAAGAAAATTATAGGCTAATTTCTCTGATATAAATAGATGCAAAATTGTCAACAAAATATTAGCAAACTGAATTCCACAAAGTATTAATTGTCTCATACACCATAATCAAGTGGGATTTATTCCAGGGATGCAAAGATTCAACATCCACAAGTCAATCAACATGATACACCACATTAACAAAACGAAGGATAAAAATCATATGATCATCTCAGTAGATGAAGAAAAAACATTTGACAAAATTCAACATCTATTTAAGATAAAAATCCTCAATAAAAGTGGATGTGGGGTAATGTACCTCAATATAATAAAAACCATATATGATAAGCCCACAGCTAACATACAAAGGTGAATAACTGAAAGCTTTTCCTCTAAGATCAGGAACAATACAAGGATGCCCACTCTTGCCACTTTTATTTAACATAGTGTTTATTGGAAAGCCTAGCCAGAGAAATTAGACAAGAAAAAAAAAGGCAGCTAAATCAGAAATGAAGAAGTAAAACTGCCACTACTTGCAGATGACAAGATTTTATACATAGAAAACCCTAAAGAATCAATGAAAAAACTGTCAGAACTAATAAACAAATTCAGTACTGTTGCAGGATACAAAATCAATGTATAAAAATCTGCTGTTTCTATACAGTAGCCATGAGCTAGGCATCAGAAAGAGAAATTAAGAAAACAATTTTAATTCCATCAAAAAGAATAAAATACCTAAGAATAAATTTAATCAAGGAAATGAAAGACCCATACACTGAAAATTATGACATTGATGAAAAAAATTGAAGAAGACACACATAAATGGAAAGATAGTCCATGCTCATGGATTGGAAGAATTAATATTGTTAAAATATCCATGTTACTCAAAACAATCCACAGATTCAATGCAATCCCTATCAAAATCCCAATGGCACTTTCTATAGAATGAGAACAATCTTATAATTTATATGAAACCAGAAAAGACCCCAAATAGCCAAACCAATATTGAGAAAGAACAAAGCTGGAGGGATCCCTGGGTGGCGCAGGGGTTTGGCACCTGCCTTTGGCCCAGGGCATGATCCTGAAGACCGGGATCGAGTCCCACATCGGGCTCCCGGTGCATGGAGCCTGCTTCTCCCTCTGCCTGTGTCTTTGCCTCTCTCTCTCTCTCTTTCTCTGTGTGACTATCATAAATAACTGAAAAAACAAACAAACAAACAAAAAAAAGAACAAAGCTGGAGGCATCATGATACTTGTTTTTTTTTAAACTATGTGACAAAACTATAGCAGTGAAAACTGTATGATATTGGCATAATATCATAGATATTATAGATTATCACATAGATTAATGGAACAGAATAGAGAACCCAGAAATAACTCACATATATATGGTCAATTAATTTACAACAAAGGATTCAAGAGTATGCAGAGTGGAAAGGACAATTTCTTTAATAAACGATGTTGGGAAAACTGAACATCTACATGCAAAAGAATAAAACTAGACTATCTTATGCCATACACAAAAATTAACTCAAAATGGACTAAAGACTTGAATGTAAGACCAGGAACCATAAAACATTTAGAAGAAAACAATGACAGTAGAATCCTTGACATCGATTTTAGAGATGACTTTTTCGACCTGACTTCAAAAGCAAAAGTACAGTTGACTCTGAACTGTATGGATCCACTTACATGTAGATTTTTCTCAATAAATACAGTACTGTAAATGTATTTTCTATTTCTTATAATTTTCTTTTCTCTAGCTTTATTGTAAGAATACAGTACATATGTGCTATGTATACAAACATACAGAATAAGTATTATCAGCTGTTTATGTTATCAATAAGGTTTCTGCCAACAGTAGGCTATTAGTAGCTATGTGTTTAGGGAGCCAAAGGTTATACATAGATTTTTTACTGTGTAGGGTATCAGTGCTCCAATCCCCACATTGTTCAAGGGTCAACTGTGATCAAGTGTAGTTATATTAGACTAAAAATCTTCTGCACAGCAAAAGAAACCATCAGTAAAATGAAACAGTAATCTACTGAATGAGAGAAGATACTTGCAAATAATATATCTGGTGAGTGAATATCCAAAATACATAAAGAACTCATACAACTTAATAACAAAAAACCCCAAACAACCCCAAACAATTAAAAATTGGGCAAAGGATCTGAATAGACATTTTTTCAAAGAAGACAACAAGTACAAACATGCACATAAAAAGATGCTCAACATCATTAATCATCAGGGAAATACAAATCAAAACCACAATGAGATGTTACTTGCAGTGTTAGTTACTAACACCTGTTCGGATGGCTAGTATCAAAAAGACAAGAAATAACAAGTGTTGGTGAGGATGTGGAGAAAAGGGAATCCTTGTGCACTATTGGTGGAAATGTAAATTGGTGCAGTCACTATGGAAAATTAAAAAATTAAAACTAGAACTAGCATATGATCCAACAATTCCACTTCTGGGCATTTTCCCAAAGAAAATGAAAACACTAGTTCAAAAAGATATATGCACCCCTATGATCATTGCAGCATAATTTACAATAGTCAAGATACGGAAACAATCTAATTGTTCATTGACAAATAAATGGGTAAAGACGTGGTATATATACAATGGTTAAGTATAGATACTTAGCTATAAAAAAAATCACAGCTTGCCATTTGAAACAATATAGATGAACCTAGAGGATATTATGCTAGTGAAATAAGTCAAACAGGGAAAGAAAAATACCTTATAATTTCACTTATATGTAGATTCTTAAAAACAAATGAGAAATTTAAAAAAACCCTCATAAGTACAGAGAACAGAATGGTAGTTTGCAGAGAGGACCCTGGAGCTAGGGAGTATGTGAAATGGATGAAGAGAGTCAAGAGATACAAACCACCATTTATAGAATAAATAAGTCACGGAGATGTGTGGTAATGTACAGTATGGTGAGGATAGTCAACAATATTGTATTGCATATTTGAAATCTACCGGGAGAGTAAATCTTAAAAGCTCTCATCACAAGAAAAAATTTTGTGACTTTGTATGATAATGGATGGTAATTTAGACTAATTGTGGTGATCATTTTGCAGCATATACAGATATAGAATCATTATATTGTACACCTGAAACCAACATAATCTTATACATCAATTGTACCTCAAAAAAAAAAAAAATTAGCCCTGCCAGGCTGGTGTTTCTCCTTCCTAGTGGTCCTTTGGGTCAAGGATCTGAATTACAGGGGTGGTAGTCACAGCTTAAACTTACAGGGAATTTTGCTATGTCTCCTGGAAGAGGTGTTCTCCCTTTGGGAACCTTGAGTTACAGAGCTCAGAGCTGCAAGGACAGGAAGCACAAATTTCCCATGTGGGTCACTGGATATGATGGCAAGTGATGCTACCAGGCCATGTATTCTTCATTTGGGGGCACAGCACCAAGTAAGGGTTTCCAGACCATGGCACCTGGGTAATCTCAGTCAGTTAAGCAGGGAGTCCCTAGCAGGACTCTTGATTTCAGCTCAGGTCTTTTTAAAAGATTTTATTGATTTATTCATGAGAGACGAGAGAGAGAGAGAGAGAGAGAGGCAGAGACACAGGCAGAGGGAGAAGCAGGCTCCATGCAGGGAGCTTGATGCGGGACTTGATCCTGGGACTCCAGGATCACACCCTGGGCCGAAGGCAGACACTAAACCGCTGAGGCCCCCAGGGATCCCCTCAGCTCAGGTCTTGATCTCAGTGTCGTAAGTTCAAGCCTCATGTAGGGCTTCATGCTCAGCATAGAAAAAAAAGAAAGAAAGAAAGAAACAAACAAACAAACAAAGAAACAAAGAGAGAGAAAGGAAAAAGGAAAGAAAGAAAGGGGGGAGCTGGGTGGGGGGATGGGGTGACTGGGTGATGGGCACTGAGGGGGGCACTTGATGGGATGAGCACTGGGTGATATGCTATATGTTGGCAAATTGAACTCCAGTAAAAAAAAATATATATATATATATATATATATATATATATATATATATATATATATTCATTAAAAAAAAAAGAAAGAAAGGAAAGAAAAAGTGTTCCCAGGCCATGTATTCTTCCTTTGGGGGACACATCTCTATATAAGGATTTTGATTAAAAATGGGTACTGTTTTGGGGGCACCCCATCATCTGAAATTATGATTGTCAAGCTTTGGTATTCAATTTGCCGTTAATCCCAGGCCCTATTCCCAGCCCACTGTAATCACTGGGCACTGTTCCCTCTAATCCTGTCTGGTGGCCTGTGGAGTTTCCTCTCTGATGCGCACTATCAGTGCTCTGCTGAATACTTGAGGGAGATCCTCTGCAGAGCTCCGGAGTTCTCTTCCTGTACAGTTCTATGTCCTGCACTCTAGCTTTCTTGATCTTTCTAGGTTCTCAGATCTGTCTTTCCGGTTTAGGAAGTCTGCTAGCTTTCACTTGGTCCCCTATTCTGTACCATGTCTCAGAAACTGTCCCAAGGCCTTACCTGGAGCAGTCTTAGGGCTCACTTGTAGATTTCCTGTCTCAGGGTTCACTCCTTCCCTATCTGACATCCATTGTCTAAAAAATAATTTTTCATGTATTTTGTCCAGTTTTTGTTGTTTCAGAAGGGGTTGAGTTCTGCATAACTCAGTGTATGCAGAATTTACCTAGGTGGTTTTTGTTTTTTTTTTTTAATTACCTGGAGTTTTATAAATCTAAATGTTCCCTCCAGTTTCTCCATCACTCCTTTCCCTTTGGGGCAATGTCAATCTGGAATTTCCTGGTCTGCAAAGCAAAGTTTCCCAAATTAAAGTAATAGCAGGACAATAAAAACAAAACAAAACAAAACATATATTGCATAACCATATCACCTCTCATCTTGCAAAAATGATGACTCATACAATTTCTTTTGCCTTAATCAAGTTTTATTGTCTTACTTGAGGAAGAGACACAGAAGATTCTGTTAGTTTCTACACCCTATTTATTCTTGGTTTTATTTTGTGGGGGAAATTACACAACCACACATGTGAGAAACAAAATCACCCAATTTTAGGAACTTCAAAAGTACCCCAGGAGAGTCCATTGCGCCCCCTGAATCTCTTTCCACTCAGTCAATAAGATACTTTTCTGCTTGCTTGAATGTGGAGAGAGATTGTATGTCTAGGTCCCTAAAGCCCAGGCATCAGTCTCTGTAGTTTTAGAGGCTTCTTCCTATGTGCGTCACTGGTGCAGGGGAGACAGAAAAACTGGCCTGGCTCCTGGTTGGGGGGGCGCCCACAAACCCTGTTCCCTGTGGTGTAGGGAATAATTCTAACAGAGGCTAGAACTCTGGGCATTTGGGCTCCCTACAGCATCTCTGGCTGTTCATATACCCTGCTCTGTGGTGTTGAACTGACATAGAAATGAAAGTCCCAGCTGCTTTAAATTAATACTACAGGAGGACGGGTGCCTTAAGTGGACTTCACTGACTGAAGAGTCATTTTGGTTGCTTTTCAAATAACTAAGGGCAAAAATTCAACATTCAGCTAACACTGAGGCAGAAGCCAGTTATCACTATCATAGTAAGAGCTTATGGGAGATAAGAATGAATCTAACATTTTATTAAAAATTGCAAATTTTAAACTTCTACTTAAAGTGAAAAACATGCATTTATTGTATATAGCCACAAACTACTACCATATTAAAATTCTTGGCATTTTGGTTAAACAAGTCTATACAGCTTGCAGTTACAATTTTGCATAACAATTTAGCTTTTGGTAATATGCTGTTTAGATATATCACAAGTTCTGTTATACATGAGCAGTCTTTTTTTTAAAAAAAATTTTATTTACTTATTCATGATAGACACACAGAGAGAGAGAGAGAGAGAGAGAGAGAGAGAGAGAGAGAGGCAGAGACACAGGCAGAGGGAGAAGCAGGCTCCATGCCAGGAGCCCAAAGTGGGACTCGATCCGGGGACTCCAGAATTGCGCCCTGGGCAAAAGGCAGGTGCCAAACCACTGAGCACTCATTTTCAAATCTGATACTCTAGGTGTACAATTTGTCTGCACGCAGTTAAGCTGATGGACCCATATGCTTTAGTGTGAGAACTTCAGTTGCTGAAGTTCTGAATTTCCCCACGGGGTTTCCATCTTGCACTTTGATGATACCCACAAAATGCTTCAGGATACTGAAGTTTAGGTGATAAAGGCCAGAGTGTATTCACTTAGCTGTTGAATCAAACTCATGCATAATCCAGTAATATGTAAAAGTTTCTTTAAATTACTATTTCAAGATCTGCCCCAACACAGTGTTCTTGCTTTGGGAACAGAAAAGAGAAAGACACTTGCTGAGTATATATTTTTTCTTTTTTCTCTTTCTTTCTTTCTTTCTTTCTTTCTTTCTTTCTTTCTTTCTTCTTTCTTTCTTTCTTCTTTCTTTCTCTTTCTTTCTTTCTTCTTTCCTTTCTTTCTTTCTTTCTTTCTTTCTTTTTCTTTCTCTTTCTTTCTTTCCTTTCTTCTTTCTTTTCTTTTCTTTCTTTCTTTTGTAGTGTTCCATTGAAGAAAAATACAAAATTAGTTTGCCTTCTTTCCTGAATGATGGCAATTTCAGGAAGTCCTGGAACAAACAATTTCCAATTCAGTGAATCCAGGTGATTTTTTTTTTATTGTGCTGGGAGTTGGCTTAGGCCATGCATAGTGGAAGCTGTATGGATCTATATGCAAAACACCTCTGTGTACTCTGATCTAGGTCTTATATGAAAGCTCTTCTAGGCATTTACAAGCACATTTTGGCTACATTTCATTCCAAATAGAAATTTTATTGGACCGCATCTTTAAATTATCCTTAGTACAGTTTAGAAGTTTCTTACAACACTAAACATATTCTTACTATATGATACACAGCAATCATACGTCTTGGTATTTATTCAAGTAGTTGAAAACTTATGTCTACACAAATAACAGCACACAGATGTATAAAATAGCTTTATTCTCAAAAGCCAAAACTTGAAAGCAACGAGGACATCCTTTATTTTGTTTATCTGAGCATTTTATTTTAATTTATTTTTCATTTTTAAAAATTTAAGTTCAGTTAATTAACATATAATGTATTATTAGTTTCAGAGGTAGAGGTCAGAGTGATTCATCAGTCTTTTTTAAGAGTTTATTTATTTATTCATGAGAAACACACGAGAGAGGCAGAGACACAGGTAGATAAAGAAGCAGACTTCCTGCAGGGAGCCCAATTAAGGACTTGATCCTGGACCTGGGATCACGTCTGAAGCCAAAGGCAGACACGCAACTGCTGAGCCACCCAGGAGTCCCCATCAGTCTTGTATAATACCCAGTGGTCTACATCACATTTCCTTCTTATTTTATTTTATTTTATTTTATTTTAACATCAAACATTTAATTTTTCAAGGGGTGGGGGGATTTTACAGCATCAAACACTTTGACATATGTCCAAGAAATATTTTTAAACCATCTATATTGAAGACATTTCCTTCTTAATGTCCATCACCTAGTTACCCCATCCTCCCACCTCTACTCCCCTCCAGCGACTCTGTTTGTTTCTTATGATGAGTCCATTATGGTTTGTCTCCCTCTCTGATTTTGCCTTGTTTTATTTTTTCCTCTCTTCCCCTGTGTTCATCTGTTTTGTTTCTTAAATTCCACATATGAGTGAAATCATATGATAATTATCTTTCTCTGATTGACTTGTTTTGTTTAGCATAATACCTTTCAGTTCCATCCATGTCATTGCAAATGGAAAGATTTTATTTTTTGATGCCTGAGTAATATTCCATTGTGTATATATACCACATCTTCTTTATCCATTCATTTGTCAATGGATGTCCTGGCTCTTTCCATTGTTTGGCTATTGTGGACATTGCTGCTATAAACATTCGGGTGCAGGTGCCCTTTTGGATCACTATATTTGTATCTTTGGGGTATATACCCAGTAGTGCAATTGCTGGGTTGTAGGGTAGCTCTATTTTCAACTTTTTGAGGAACCTCCATACTGTTTTCCAGAGTGGCTGCACCAGCTTGCATTTCCACCAAGTGTAAAAGGGTGTAGGAGGGTTCCACTTTCTCTGCATCCTTTCCAACATCTGTCATTGTATTTGGATTCAGAACCCATTTGGTGGTGGCAGGACATTTGGCTTTGGCATGATTTATGATTTCCTGGATTATGTAAAGAAAAATGAACCCAAACATAGACTAGCAAGACATGGCCTGCATAAGAAGAAAAAGATGTCAGGAACTACTGGGTATTTACACCAAAGATAACAGATGTAGTGAAATTATGGGACACTTACACCCCAATGTTCATAGCGGCAATGTCCACAATAGCCAATAGTGGAAGGAGCTGAGGTGTCCTTCAACAGATCAGTGGATAAAAAATATGTGATACACACACACACACACACACACACACACACACACAATGGAATATTATTCAGTCATCAGAAAGGATGGATACTTACCATTTACACTGATGCAGATGGAACTAGAGGGTATCATGCTGAGTAAAATGGGTCAATCAGAGAAAGACAATTATTATATTATTTCACTCATATGTAGAATATAAGAAATAGTGAAAGGGACCATAAGGGGGAGGGAATTAGAGAGGAAGACAAACCATGAGAGACTCCTGATTCTAGGAAACAAAGGGATGCAGAAGGAAAGGTGGGTGGGGGGATGGGGTAACTGCGTGATGGGCATTAAGGAGGGCACATGCTGTGATGAGCAGTGGGCGTTATACTATACGTTGGAAAATTGAATTTAAATTTAAAAAATAAGGTAAAAAGATGTCAAGAAAACAGCAAAAGAAATGCAAGAACAGAATGAAGAAAGTCAGGGGGACTGCAAAAGCCAATGTTGGTGCTGGCAAAAAGTGAGCTGGAGATTGGACAACAGAAGGAGTAAAGATTTTGCAGTGGCTTTAGCTTTGGTGATTGTGTAAATTTTTCATGAGACAATTGATAAACTAAGAATGTTAAAGAAATAAAATAAAAAGAAATGAGCTATTAAGCCATGAATAGATCTGGAGGAAACTTAAATGTATATTACTGAGAGAAGCAAATCTGAAAAGTCTGCATACTATATGCTTCCAACTACATGGCATTCTGGAAAGGCAAAGCTATGGAGGTGGTAAAAAGATCAGTGGTTACCAGGTATAAGCAGGGGGGAGGAATGAATAGATTAAATATAATATTTTCTGGGCAACGAAACTATTCCATATGATACTATAGTGATGAATATGTCATTATACATGGTGGCCCAAACTCATAAAATGTACACCAAGAGTGAACCCTAATGTAAACTGTGGACTTCGGGTGATCAATGTAGATTATGTGTGTCAATGTAGGTTCATCAGTTGTAATAGATGTACAACTGGAAAACATGTTCATAATAGGGGAGGCTATGCATGTGTGGGGCAGAGGTATGTGGGAAATCTCTGTACATTTTACTCAGTTTTCCTTGAACCTAAAACTACTAAAAAAATGAAGTCTACTTGACAAAAATATACTTAATAGTGAAATGAAGCAGTCATACTCTTTCTTAAAAAATATTTTATTTATTTATACATGAGAGTCGTAGAGAGAGAGGCAGAGACATAAGCAGAGGGAGAAGCAGACTCCCTGTGGGGAGCCTGATGTAGGACTTGATCCCAGGACCCCAAGATCATGACCTGAGCCAAAGGCAGATGCTCAACCACTGAGCCACCCAGGTGTCCCCATAGTCCCCATTCTTAAACACCTAAGCAAAGCTCTTCTTTCAATAATCTGTTTAAACTATAGAATGCTAATGTAAGTTATTTTATAGAAACACTTAAAGGAGAAAAAAATCAAATCATATTTCTTTTTTTTTAAGATTTCATTTATTTATTCATGAGAGACACAGAGAGAGGCAGAGACATAGGCAGAGGGAGAAGCAGGCTCCATGCAGGGAGCCTGATGTGGGACTCAATCCCAGGACTCTGGGATCCTGCCCTGGACCAAAGGCAGATGCTCAACTGCTGAGCCACCCAGGCGTCCCTCAAATAATATTTCTACATAGCATTTTATTTTAAAAAAAAAGATTTTATTTATTTATTTATTTATTTATTTATTTATTTATTTGGGGGTCGGGGGAGAGGGAGAGGGAGCACAAGCTCAGGAGGAGGCAGAGGGAGAGGGAGAAGCAGACTCTCCACTGAGCAGGGAGCCTGACATGGGCTTGATCCCAGGACCCCAAGATCATGACCTGAGCAGAAGGCAGATGCTTAACTGACCAAACCACCCAGATGCCCCCCTAAATAACATTTTAAAGAGAGATAAGTTGAACAGCTTCTGAAGGTCAATGTTTGCTACACTGTCATCGTGTTCCCCCACTGGGCTGTGGTTAGACCATGACATTGAGTTTATTACTTTTGTGTTGTGTCAACACTGTTGGAATTCTACAAATCATCTTCCTCATAGACTGAAGATGCTGTCATGTTCCATTAGGAGCAGGATTCCCACAGAGCCCCAGATGACTAGTATATTAGTTTGCTTGGGCTGCCCTTACAAAGTACCACAGACTAGGTGGCTTCAACAACAGAGACTTACTGTCTCACAGTTCTGGAGGCTGAAGTCCAAAATCAGGGTTGGTTTCTCCTGGGGCCTCCCTCCTTGGCTTATCAACGGCTGTCTTCTCCCTGTGTTTTTAGTGTCTGTGTCCTAATCTCCTCTTATAAAGGTACCAGTCTTTGGATTAGGGCCCACTCTCATGACCTCGTTTCACTCTAATTACACCTTAAAATATCTCCAAATACAGTCACATTCTGGGGTAATGGGGTTAGGACTTCAACATGTGGTTTGCAGGATGACACAATTCAGCTCACAGCTAGGTTCTGACCCAAGTTAAAGGTCTGTGGGGCCTGCTTGGAAAGTTCATGGTCACTGTGTGTCAGAATCAATTCCCCCTGAGAAGGCACACTTTTTTTGTTTGTTTACAGATCAGACAAATTGTTTCTGGATGTGTTTACCCAACTACATGTTTGCAGTGATAAACATGGAAATTGAGAAGGTTGCTGAGTTGGTCCCACCTCCACATTCATCTAAGAACATGGCACATGTATCATACCCATCTCCTTCCTGGAATTTATATAGACAAAGTCTCTTAAGATGATATTTATAAAATATTTCTCCTAGTTGGATGCCTGTGCTGGAAAAATTGTGTGACTATGAAAATGAGTGTGTAGATAAGATGAATGCCTGATATGAAAAAGAAGGTAAATTTCAGTCAGCTTAATTCTGGAACTGAGACAAGGCCAACTCTTTCTTCATATGTGAATTCATCTTTCAGAGAGTTCTCTGATACTTCCCCAATAAAGGCAGAAGGAATGTCACTTTTTTCCCCAATAAAACACATTATATGGATTCCCTCTAAATTAAGTTAATCAGTATCAATCTTATGAACTATGGCTGCTTTGTATCCTGCTCTCTGTTTATTTAAAATCTTAATATCAAAATTACTATCAATAGAACTGAGCAGAGAAATGCAAGATGAGCTTGGAGCATCTTAAGTCAGGGAAGTAAGGAAGCACTCACTAAATAAATAAAGTAAGGAAATAGGAATGAAAAGAGTGGGAGGGAGACAGAGAAACAGAAATGGAGGGAGAGAGGTGAGGAGAAAAAGAAAAATGTAAAGAAAAGGAAAAGAGGAAGAGAGGAAGGATGGGGGAGTGTCAAAGGGACACAGGAGCAAACTGAAAGAACTCCCAATGGCCAAAGCTAAAAAACTTTGAACAAAAGAAATGATAATAGTAATGGGTTATAACCTAAAGAATAAAGTAACTATCCATACATTCATACTGACATAAATTATTGAAGAAATAAATGGGGGAGAAGGGACAAATCTTCCTTAAAGAGAATATCAAATTATATATGTGGATTCTCTTCTCTCCAAGAGTAGAGCTTAAGTCCCTTACTCCTGAGTGTGGGCCTAGTGACTTGCTTCCAAAAAATAGTGTGGAATAGTGTGGAAAGGAAAAATTAGTAACTTGACAGCAGAGAAACCTGGCAGGCACGACCTTTACTAAATGACCAAAGTGTTAACTCTGGTTAAATGATGTTGATGTGTATTCTTCAACATGAAATGACGAGAACAGCCCTTTATCTGTGGCATTCTTGCCAAACCCACAACCCCAGTCTAATAATGAGAAAGCAGGGATCCCTGGGTGGCACAGTGGTTTAGCGCCTGCCTTTGGCCCAGGGTGCGATCCTGGAGACCCGGGATCGAATCCCACGTCAGGCTCCCGGTGTGGAGCCTGCTTCTCCCTCTGCCTGTGTCTCTGCCTCTCTCTCTCTCACTGTGTGCCTATCATAAATAAATAAAACAAAAAAAATTAAAAAAAAAACAATGAGAAAACAGACAAACACAACGTGAGGAACTTCTATAATATATTTCAACTTTCAAGGTCATGAAAACAAGATTGAAAAACTGTCACAGACCAGAGGAGACTAAAGAGCACGCAATATGATGACCACTGGGTGTTATACACAACTGATGAATTATTGAAATCTACATCCAAAACTACTGTTATACTATATGTTGGCTAACTGAATTTAAATTAAGAGAATTAAATAAATTGAATTGCCCTGAAAAAAAAAGGGGGGGGGGCATAGTGACTGAATTCAGGATCAGATCTTGAGACAGAGGAGGGATATTCATGGAAAAACTAGTGGAATTCACATAGTGTCTGTAGTTTAATTAATAGTATTATGCTAGTGTTAATTTCTTAGTTTTGACAAGTGTATAATGGCTATGTAAGATGTTAACATAAGGGTAATCTAGGTGAAGGGTATATAAGAACTCTGAACTATCTTTGCAACTTTTCTGTAAAGTGAAAATTACTCCAAAATAAACATTTAATTAAAAAATTACACATGAAAAGCTGTTCAACATCACTAATCATCAGGGAAATGCAAATCAAAATCACAATGAAATGTCACCTCACACCTGTCAGGAAATAAAGAGTGTTGGTAAGAATGTGAAGAAAAGAGAAAGTTCAAGCACTGTTGGTGGGAATGTGAATTGGTGCAGCAACTGTGGAAAACAGTATGGAATTTTCTCAAAAAATTGGAAATAGATCACCATAAAATCCAGTGATTCCACTTCTGGGTATTTATCCAAAGAAAATGAAAACACTAACTTGAAAAGATATTTGTACTCCCATGTTCCCTGCAGCATTATTCACAATAGCCCAGATATGGAAACAACCGAAGTGTCTTTGATGGATGAAAGGATAAAGTAGGTGACACACACACACACACACACACACTGAAATTTATGCAACCATAAAAAAAGAATGAAATCTTGCCATTTGCTACAATACGGATGGACCATAAGGGTATTATGCTAAGTGAAATAAATCAGACAGAGAAAGACAAATACAATATGATCTCACTTATATTTGGAATCAAGAGAACAAAACAAGACAAAAAATATAAGCTTAGGGTTATAGAGAACAGATTGGTGGTTGCCACAAGTGAGGGGTAAAGGGCAGGAGAAATAGGTGAAGGGAATCCAAAGGTACAAACTTGCAGTTACAAAATAAGTGTCAGGGGATCCCTGGGTGGTTCAGCAGTTTGGCGCCTGCCTTTGGCCCAGGGCGTGATCCTGGAGTCCCAGGATCGAGTCCCACATCAGGCTCCCTGCATGGAGCCTGCTTCTCCCTCTGCCTGTGTCTCTGCCTCTCTCTTTCTCTCTCTCTCTGTCTACCATGAAAAAATAAATGAAATCTTTAAAGAAACGTGTCAAAAAACCCCCCACAAAAAAAAAACCAAAATAAGTGTCATAAGGATGTAATGTACAGCATGGAAACTATAGTTATTATACCGTATTGAATATTTGGAAGTTGCTAGAGCTGGGGCACCTGTGTGGCTCAGAGGTTGAGCATCTGCCTTTGGCTCAGGGCATGATCCCAGGGTCCTGGGATTGAGCCCCACATCAAGCTCCCCGAGGGGAGCCTGCTTCTTCCTCTGCCTATGTCTCTGTCTCTCTCTGTGTGTCTCTTGTGAATAAATAAATAAAATCTTTAAAAAAAAAAGCTGCTAGAGCAAATTTTAAAAGTTCTCATCATAAGAAGAAATGTATTAACTATATATGGTGACAGATGTTAACAACAACTAATTGCAGCATTTGCAATATATGCAGATATTGAATCATGTGTTATGTACCTAAAACTACTATAATGTTATACCTCAATTCTAAAACAATCTAGGGAAGGATAAAAAATTACAATCATTTTTCTAATTAACTCAGTGAGGATCCTAGTGTTTTTTTCAGTGGTGAAGGTGCTGTGAGTTTATAGATTTCTCTGGTTCTGAGTTAATCTCTGGTTCAAAGCCAGAGATTTAGGCTTCAGCCTAAAGCCTATAACCAAAACTTGCCTAGGATCATCAAATGTCTAAGGTATATTTTCAAAGCTACACTAAATGTGTCAAAATATCCCCATCTAAGGGCAATTAGGTTTGAGAATGCAAGGGACTGAACCGTCATAATGGCCTGTATCTGAGTGGGCACTGGCATTAACATTGCTGGAGGGACAGCCCCAGAACATACAAGGTCGCTTGTCCATAATATTGCTGCAGGAGGAATCTCTGCCAGGACTTCAGGATAAGTGTCCACACTGGCCCCCACAACCTCAAGACCAAGCCTACGAATGAATATTATTACATTTTTGTTACTGGGAATTTCGAACTCAAATTCTAAAAGCATAACACTCTAGTGCAGGAGTAATAATATTGCCTCACACGTAGCACCTACATCCTTCCTCTTATTGCTGCACGGCGCATTGGCAACACCAATTAGGTGCTGGCATTTAATGACACTTCAAAAAAAATGTAATGAATCCTTTTATGGTGAGCCCTTACAGACATTTCTGCTTTTGGAGCCAACGTTGTGGCTGCATCAGCGTGATTCCCGGGATTGCAAGATGTACCTCAGCAACAACCATGAGAAAACTGAAAAAACAAGGTGCTCTGGAAGATACCTGTGCCTGTGCCACCTGGGCTGGCACCATCTTGTAGAGCCCTGAAGGACCTTCCAGAAGGTCCACACCTGTGCCGACCGTATGCCACTGGGTATAGCAGCAACTGACCAAGAAAAGGATCACCGTGTTTTGGGTTTTTTCCCCTGGAAAAGGCAAATTATGTCATGGAAAATTCTAAAATATAGGACAGCCATTTCTATTCACTATACTTTGCTATCATGTGCTTAGAAAAAGGAACTTGGGCTCTTTAAAAATTGCAGATCACAGGCCTTCCTTGTGAAGCCCTTTGTTATCTCAGTGCTTACAGCACAGCAACCTGGCTGATGTTAAGCCTCATGGAAAGGAGCAGGTCATTCCTTCTGGGCTCCGTGAGGAGAAGGCAATGGCAGGAGCCCAGGTGAGCATACATGGCCACAGTCTCTGACATGGCAGGCCACGACGGTCCCTCCATCCCGCACAGTGTCACGAGTTGGCCATACAGCTGTCGAAATGCTGTTTCCTCTAGGCCTGATCCACGGAACTCTGAGAGGATGGCTCTCAGGAAGCCCTGTTCTGGAACGAAGGTATTTCTTAAAACAAGGTGTGTGTTCTCATAAGTGGTTGAGGCCACTTATGGCTCAGAGGGCAAAGGCATAGCAGAAAATAGTATTTTAAATAACATGTTTTCTAGAAGTAACTGGGTACCAAGGGGTCATAGCTTGAGCCAATCTAAAAGCCCCTCATCTTTACCTGCGGGCAGCATTCTCCAGTGACCATATTTACACACCTTTTATTTTAAAATTTCAGCTTCTCTAGATCACACACTATAGGGAACTGTCTTCTTAAAGTATTCTTATGAAGTCTATTCTGAATTTGATGAGGAAACACAAAATAGGTACCTCATTTTTCAGTATCATATTCCTAATGTCTTCATATGTTTCATATTCTTTAGCCTAAACCAAAGGTGACTAATCATACATGATTTGGGAGTTTCACCTTAAGACATTTTTGACAGCCCAGAAACAGAACCACATGTGTACATGTGTATGGGGATTTCTTCCTGTTGTAAATTTAGAGGTCTAGAGTTTGTTATATAGTCAGGGCTGCTGGTGATGCGTTCTTTTTTCTTTTTCTTTTTCTTTTTTTTTTTTTTTAATATTTCATTTGTTTATTTGAAAGGGAGAGTGGAAGCATGGGGTTGGGGGAGGGGCAGGCAGCAGGAGACGTGGGGCTTGATCCCAGGACCCTGAGATCATGACCTGAGCAGAAGGCAGGTACTTAACAGTATAGTCATGGCTTCATAAGGCTAGGCCTGATTATTATTTTTTCCTGGTGGCAAGACAATTCTAAAATATTATCATTTCAACATGTAACCAATATAAAAACTTAAGATATTTTAGCTTTTTTTTTTTAACTGAGTCTTTGAAATCTGGTGTTTATTTCGTGCTTTCAGTACATCTAAAACTGACTATTTTGACTAGCCACCTTTCTAGAGTTCACCACCTGTATGAGACCACATAGGTCTAGATGTAAATCTCAAAAGTTCTTTTTTTGCTGCCTCACCCCCTACTCCCAGCCTCTTTCAACTTACTGAGACTGACCTGGCCACCGTGTAAGCTGTGGAATGGATAGTGGCTTCCTCATCTGATTTTGCTGTATTGCTGAGTCCCTCTGAGTAATTAAGAAACTGGATGTACTAGTGAAGCTCTTAGGGTTTAGATTCTTGGTTCAGCTTTTCCAATACAAATTTTTATGCTCTTTCCTTGTCTCTGTACTCAAACCAAAGGTTGTCATCTGTCCTCAACTCTCCCTCATAATCCTTGCTGAATGCAGCAAATAAAAACTGACATGTACTAGCTCTGTGACTTGTCCAATCATTCTCCTTATGACTTAGAGGCTCGAGTGGGCACTCAGTCAACCTTCCAAGTTATTTAGGTGATGGTTTCACCAATGGTTTACCAAATGTTGGTTTGACTTATGAAATCTGTTTTCTTGCAGCTTACCCTCAATTGCCAAGATTTGGTTATACATTTTGGTTTTAGTATTGCAGCACCCCACTTCAAAGTAGGAATTTCTGACAAGGGATGATATTAGCTGCTCTAATAATCCCCCCACCCCCACCCTGAAATTATGATTGAAATTTATTTCTTGCTCGTATAACAATCCAGCTGGTGGGAATGAGGCTCCTTTCTGTTTGGTGGATCCAATATCCCCTAGGGCCTTATAATCCTCTGCAGACATCCATTGTGTGGGGTGGGGTGGGGAAGTGTAGGTAAGTATGAGTACTGCAAAGCCTTGGCCTGAAATTGCATACATTACTCACATTTCATTGATTAGAATGTAATCCCCTGGCCACACAAACAGCAAGGGAAACTGGATAGGATAATGTTGGTGCCCAGGAAGAAAAAGGAGCATAGATTTTGTTGGCTGGCAGCCATCCTTTCCATAGTGTTTACATGAATGAGATTGGCTTTTAACTTTCCTTTTCATATGTTTCTTGTCTGGTGTTTGACATTCAAGTTTAGACTAGGTTATGCAGTCCTAAAAGGATATAATTGGGAGGAGTAGTTTTTTTTTCTTGGAAGCATTTGGGTAAGACTGTAACTTACCTATTTTTAAAATAATTGGTAGATTTCTCACTGCTCCTTGGTAGAAGGATTTTTTAACTATTAATTCAATTTGTTAAGTGCCTATGGAATGATTCAGGATTTTTATTTCTCAGCAATTTTGGTAGGCTCCACTTTTTAAAGAAATTGATCCATTTCAAGGAATTTTTCAACATAAATATGCTCACAATATATGTTCTGTCTTCTTTTATTTCAGCAGCACTGGGAAGTGTTTCCTTTTTCATTTCCAATATTATTTATCTACGTTTCTTAGGAATGTAGATGAGGATGTTCTCCAGCAAAACAAGAGTGTAAACCAGGAAAAGGGAAAACATGGAATTAGTAGACTGTAGCCCTGAAGAGTAGGGCAGTAAAGTTCTGGGGGATAACTGTGTGAGGGACTTTCAAATTCTCAACCCACACAGGAGAAGAGAACCAGGGGTCTTCTTTAGAAAAAAATATTGGAGGTAGTCCACCAAATGGGGTATGCTGAAACCTTGAGGGGGGAAAAAGGCAGATTGTTCAAGAAAAAGAAAAGTGAAAATGTCAAGGATAAAACTGCACAAGAAAACTATAAGCCAACATAAAATGCAACATAATTATAAGGAATTAATGGGGTGTAAAAAGAGAATCTTGTTTTTCCTTGACGCTAGAGGTACTGTCTTTCAAGTGTCTGGTGTTGTAAAATTGAATCCACAGGGGAATCAATGTAATTCTATCACACTGTGCAGCACTACATGGGAAAGTATTTGCATAGCCATAGTAATAAAACACTTTTATGGATTTCAACTTTTAGAGTGTGCATATGGATAGGGAAACAGTTGATGGACAGAAGTAAAGCTTAATAAGGCTTGAAAAAATATTCTAAAAAGTGAAAATTCTACAGCTATCCTCATAATATACGTATTTGTCCATATGTCCCATTATTTCTTTAGGATAAATTTCCAGGGGCTGAGTGGCTGCAAATAAGAGTGCACACTTAGAATGAATACACGGTTAAATCCCCATCCAGAAAAATGTACCACTTTATCCTCTCTAGTATGTGTCCCTGCTCCTATCTGCTTCAGCTCTAGGAAATCCCCAGAATTTCTGACTTGTTTATGGTATCCTTCTCTGTTTTCCAGCCCTATCCCCAGATAGATCACCTTCTATTACTATTTATAGGAATATCTCAAATGATTTTTGTATTAGGTGAGTGGTAAAGTGTATGTCCTTAAATTACCATCCTGAAAGCAGAAGGCCCCCACCAGCTTTTAAAAATGTAAATTGGTATTTTTTTCCCAATTATAAAAGTAATGCATACTCATTCTAGAAACAGTGTGAAGTGAAGAGAAAACACCTGAGCTTTTGAAAAGGCCCAGACATAGGAGCATCCTGGCCAGAGCAGTCTGTTCTGTGGAGAGTTGGTGAGGAGCCTTCTTGGTATCTCATCTGCCAGCACTGGGAAATGGGAAAGAAACCACCTCTTTCTCCCTTTTGTTTGCCAAAAATATTGAGAGGCCAGGATCATTCAGTTTTGCTTGGTAATTTTCCCAACTGAAGTAGCAAGGTTTATTTGAGTATTTTCCTGTGATCACTGGTGCTCCTACAATTTCACTTTCCCCAATATCTTTCTTTGGCCTTGCAGTGCTACCAAACAACCAGCCTATACCCTGGAACCCACTGACCATGCCTTTTCTTTCATGCAGGGATATCATTCAGCTGGTTCATTTAGAATTGCTAACAACTAAAAACCCTATATGAGAGGCACCTAGGTGGCTCAGTCAGTTAAGCATCCCACTCTTGCTTTCCGCTCAGATCATGATCTTGGGTTGTGAAATCAAGAACTAGGGGTGGTAGAAGGGGAGGAGGGCGGGGGGTGAGGGTGAATGGGTGACGGGCACTGAGGGGGATACTTGACGGGATGAGCACTGGGTGTTATTCTGTATATTGGTAAATTGAACACCAATAAAAATTAATTTATTAAAAAAAAAGAAATCAAGCCCCATGTTAAGCTCTGCACTTAGTGGGGGAGTCTGCTTGGGATTCTTCCTTCTCTCAAATAAAAAAAAATCTATATGCAATGTATGTTACATCAGTCTGTGCCACTTGATTGCCATCACCATGGGGAGAAAAGGAATTCTGCAAAGCCATTTAGACCCATGCTTTATCGATGAAAACCAGATGTCTTCAGGGTCTTGTGCACCCCTTGAAGGTCTGGTGGAACTTGACCCAAAATCCTTTCCACAGCCCAGGACATTGGGCTTCCTGTCCTTATTTTCTTGTGACTTTCTTTTGTGTTCCCACTTCACATCAGCAGCGCTGATTCACAGGCATTTGACGACTGGTAACTGAAGTTTCACAGGGAGGGACCATTTCCATGCATCACTCACCTACCACCCACTGTCTTGTCTCCCCTCCACCTCACCCTCCATGCTTCCCCACACTCACACCTGCCTGACCACCCATATGCAGGGCCTTAGAAAGGGTAACCCCTCCAGGCTCCCAGTGGTTCTCAGCACACCAGATTGCTTATCTTCAGCCCACTGAGGTCCCAGGAAATTAAAATGTCTCCAACTTGTTTTTTCACTCTATTACTGGAAAAGAATGCTTTTATGTGATGGCCGGTTTTATATGTCACCTTGGCTGGGCTACTGTACCCAATTATTTAATCCATCACTAATCTAGGTGTTGCTGTGAGGATTTTGTAGGTGTGGCTAACATCTACCATCAGCTGACCTAAATGGAGACCCTCAATATGGGTGGACCCCACACAATCAGTTGGAGGCTTTAAGACCAAAAACTGAGGTTTTTCCTGAGAGGAAATTCTGCCTTAAGACTGCAACATTGGGCAGCCCGGGTGGCTCAGTGGTTAAGCGCTGCCTTCGGTCCAGGGCATGACCCTGGAGTCCTGGGATCGTGTCCTATGTCGGGCTCCCTTCATGGAACCTGCTTCTCCCTCTGCCTATGTCTCTCATGGGTAAATAATTTAAAAAATTAAAAAGATTGCAACATTAACTGTTGGAGTTTCCAGCCTGCCAGCCCTGCCCTACAGATTTTGGACTTGCCAGACCGACAATCATGTGACACAACCCCTTAAAAATAAATCCTTATACATATATACACACACACAGATACATATACACATGAATGTCTGCTATATATATGTACATCTCCTATCTACCTATTCTTTCCTATTGGTTTTATCTACATCCTACTGATTCGATTTCTCTGGAGAACTTTGATATACCCTGTGTATTTGTTTTAATTATGTAGATGAGGCATGTTTAGTATAGAAAACTACAGATCAAAAGAAAATCTTACCAGCAATTTTATCACCATTGTAAAATAATCACCATTAACCTTTCAAGAGCTGTGTGTAGGTATACATATTTCAAAGAGGTATATTTTACATATTTTGCACTTAATATATCATGAATATCTTTCTATGTCAGAAGGTACAGATATAGATAATTTTGAATGATTACCAAATATTATGTTTTTGGCTCAACCATAACTTCTTTAATCCTTTCCCTAGTGATGGAAGATTATAGTGTCTCACTATTTTCATTATTCCAAACAACACTGAGAAACATCCTTGCATATGTCTCTGTGCCCTTTGTCTATGATTTTTAAGTAGACTCCACAATGGGCTTGAACCATAGGGCTTGAACTCACAACCCTGAGATCAAGACCTGAGCTAAGGTCAAGAGTTGGATGCTTAACTGACTGAGCCACCCAGGTGCCCCATGTCTATGATTTCTTAATGATGAATTCTCCTGGCCACCATCTCATTTTTCCGTACACCCAAGAGGATATTTCCTACAAAATAGTGATCTGCTTGGACTGTTGACTTCTCTAAGTGGGGTTCATACATTGTTTAAGCTGGAAAGACCTTACAGATCCAGCCAAACCTTATCACTTTCACATAAACGAAGGCCAAGAGAGAGGAAGTAATTCCCCAACATGACATAGCCAGCTGAGCACTGATCAGGGCCCAGAATGCAAGTTTCACTGGATTTGTGCTTTCAGATGAATTGAGTGCAGTCCCTTCAACTGTTTCATTTAATCTCCACAAAGCACTACACCCTGCCTAGGTGATATTCTTCAGTTTGGTGAAAGTCACCATTCAGGGTAAATGTCTTTAGTATTTTGCTCATGGGAAACCAGCCCAGTGAAAGATGAAAGAGAAAAACTCAAGTTCTCAATTTCTGGTGGACTCAACTTCCATGACATTTTGATTAGGTGAACTATCCTGCGGGCAAGATAGTGGCTGCTGCTAAAACCAATGCGCAGAGAAATTGAACTGAGGAGGAGTAGTTATTCATGGCAATAAAATGTCCCTTTTATTAGAAAAAAGTTTTTACATTTTAAAAATAATAGTCCTGAAAGCTGGGCATTTTGAAGAGTAGGAAGAAAATAATTTTTCTGTAGTCCTGATATCTAAAATAATTTTTCTGTAGTCCTGATATCTATCTAAAGATGTTAACATTTCAGGTAACTTATTTCTAGTTTTTTGGTGTTCTTTCTAAAATCTAAAGTTATAATATAGTCTGTGTAGGCTGTTTTCTTTACCAGACTGTACTCATTCTTTGTTACCGCATAGTCTTCATAAATACAATTTTAATAGCTGTGTAATTGTATTAATGTGCCAGTTTTGCATTCCCCTGTTGTTGCATATGTGGTTGTTTCTACTCTTTCACTGTATGAGATACAGACAGGGAAAGAAAAAGGTCCTCTAAAGGATGTATATCCTGGAAATGTGGAAACAATATTTCATGATTAACATGTATTCCTAGCCTGAGGCTGCACTTCACTTTAATAGACCAGTAATAACTCGAAATAAGATAATCAGGATAATTCTAACCGGACAACATCCTTAAAGTCTTGAGCATGTGTTTGAAGGAGGGACTCTTAAGGTACCTATTCAATCTAAGGATTAAAAAATGATCATTCTTCCTGTACATTAAATGTGCAAGATTCCTTAGAGGCTGTTAAAGTCCTTACAGTCTCGTGTTGTAAAACTGTCCTCTACAAATGAATTACCTAGGAAATATGTTAAAATGTAGACTCCTGAGCCCACCTGCAGAAAGTCTGATGTGAGATTAGGATGGGACCTGGGAATATGCATTCTTATCTAGCACCCCAGGTGCTTCTAAGGCATGCCAGACATGAACCCACTCCAGGGAACTATGATGTTTGTTAATGGAGTATCTTCTGCCAAATGGATGGGTACATGCCCTGCATGTTCAAGTCTATTCATCATGGAATATTTCTCCCATGCCTCAGCAGTTAGTGATGAGTCAATCAGATTTGTTCCCCCATTTAAATATAACTTATCTTTCATGGAAGCTCCCATTTGACATCAAGATTAAGTTGTGAATGATAGCAGATATTACTGACTACCCCTTCTGTGGAAGGTACAAATTAAAATTTTTTTCTTAGTTTCAGTTCATTAAAAGAGGAGAATTCGACACTTTATTTCACAAAATTAGCCATAGTCTTCTGTTGGACCCTCTTCAAGCAATGATTATGCTTTGACTAGACCTGTCTTAGAGTGGTGCACAGAGTAAATAGTCTTTACTCTGAGCCCTCGAATGATGTAAAGGCAGTACTTGTAGTTAATTACCATGGGGCAATGCACTGTGCCATCGCAGTCCAAAATAGACTTGTTCATCTTTCTGAAGTCACCACAGTGGGAGACATGAAATGTAACCTGTACATCAGGGCCTTACTAACGGATATGGGCAGTTGGACTAAAAACAATGGCCATTAAGAAAAATTGGACTCCACAAAAATAATGCTAAGAAATGGGCAAAGGATTTGAATAGACATTTTTCTGAATGGATGATAAGTACTTGAAAAAATGATCAGCATCATTATTCATTAGGAAAATCTAGATGAAAACCACAATGAAATACCATTTCATATTCACTAAAATGGCTGTAGTGATCTACCATCATCATTATTATTGGAAATTAAAAAGTACTGGTGAGGATGTGGAGAAATTATAGCTCATTGCTGGTGGGAACATAAAATGGTATAGCCACTGTGGAAAATTATTTGGCAGTTTCTCAAAAAGCATAGAACTACCATAGAACCTAGCAATTCCAAAGAATTGAAAACAGACATTCAAACTGATTCTTGTTCACCAATGTTCATGGTAGCATTATTTATAGTAGCCAGAAGATGGAAACAAGTGTCCATCAACAATTGAGTGGGTAAACAAAAAGTGGTATATACACACATCCAGCCGAATGGCACATGCTGCAATGTGGATGAACCTAAAAAAAAATTATGCTAAGAGAAAGAAGGCAGTGATAAAAGGCCACATATTCTAGGATACCATTTCTATAAAATGTCCAGAATAGGCAAATGTAGAGATACAGAAAATAGAATAGTTTGCGGAGGGTTGATGGGAGGAGGGATATGGTAGGGTGATAACTAAAGGGTTCAGAGTTTCTGTTTGTGGAAGATGAAAACATTCTAAAATTACTAGTGGTGGTAGTTGTGCAACTCTGTGAGTATGCTGAAAAACATTAAATTGTATATTTTAAATGGGTGAATTGTATTATGTAAATCATATTTCAATAAGCTGCTTTTAAAAAGAAAGAAGTAATTAGCCTAAATACATTTATAGCTTACATTCCAGATTCAGAGGAACTTAAAAAAGAATCAAGATAATTATTGATGTGGAACTCTGCTTATAATTTTAAAAGAAAAAGTAATAGAATACCTGCAGAAAACAAAGCAGCAAAAAGCTGTGTATGAGTGTACAGCTTGTTGTCCAAAAAACCTACCAGCTAACATTCAATTGCAATAAATTGAATTGAATTGAATTGCTTGTTAAAATTAGATGGTAAAATAAATAAATAAATAAATAAAAAATAAAAAAATAAAAATAAATTAGATGGTGATGAAAACTAGAAATATTTTCTTTTGCTTTTTGGCTAACGGTACATACTCAGGAGAATATTATCTTATCTTTTTTTAAAAGAATTTATATATTTATTTATGAGAGAGGCAGAGACATAGGTAGAGAGAGAGAAGCAGGCTTCCCATGGGGAGCCTGATGCGAGACTCAATCCCAGGACCCCAGGATCACGACCCGAGCCAAAGGCAGACGCTCAAACAATGAGCCACCCAGGTGCCCCAGGAGAACATTTTCTGATCTCTTCCATATATGTATGTGCCCATGAGTATACATCTACATATATTGTGCATATAATTTATGTATAAGCTAAGATGCATACATATACATGCCAGCTCTATAGATGTTTTAGATATACACAGAGATATGCAAATTGCTGGACAGATCCTTTTTTATTCCTTAGTGGCTACTCTTGTTCTCTTTACTTGCATTATGTGCAGAAAGCTCTTGATTAAGTGAATAATCATAAGCAACTGGTGATTCTTGCGTGGAAACTTCCTATGCACAGCGTCTAATTCCTTCTGGGTTCCGGCTCCTGTCTCCCTAAAGTCTTTCACAGTCTGGCCAATCTATTTGTTATTTCAGCCAAAAAACTGGTGATGGAAATTTACATCCTGAGACTTAGAATGGAGCCCATTAGAGTGGGAAAGAATCAAAGGGAAAAACATGAGGAGAAAAGCAAATTTCAGAAAAAATTTTTTTGCTGCATTTTCATAGTTTGGCTTAAAAGGCTAGAATGAGAGCACACATGTTTCAACGGGTCCAGAAAGAGCCTGAGGTATGTAAAGAATACTGTGCCTCTTGGCCTGAGAATTTCATGTGATCATACCTGTGGTCCTTTATCATAGAGGTATGTACTTTTATCCACATGACCTGGAGTAGCATTCTTAAAAAATCTTTGCCCTTATTATTATTATTAAATGCCCTTTCTTGGGATGCCTGGGTGGCTCACCGGTTAAGCATCTGCCTTCAGTTCAGGGAGTGATCCTGGAGTCCCGGGATCCTGTCCCACATCGGGCTCCCTGCATGGATCCTGTTTCTCCCTCTGCATATGTCTCTGCCTCTCTCCCTGTCTCTCTGTCTCTCATGAATAAATAAATAAAATCTTAAAAAAAAAAACCCTTCTTTTTCAGAGCTGTTTTAGGTTCACCACAAAATTGAGCAGGAAGTACAGTTTTCTTATATTCCCTGTCCCATATACAGCTTCTTCACAACCAATGTGCCTCACCAGAATGGTACATTTTTAACCATCAGTGGGTCTACATTGACACATCATTATCCCCTAGAGTCTGTAGTTTACAGTAGGGTTCACTGTTGGGGAGTTTGTATCCACCATTCTAGTACCATCCGGAACAGTTTCACTACCCTAAAAATCTCTGTGCTCCACCTAAATTTATCCCTTCCTCCCCCCAATCCCTGATCTTTTTTATTATCTCCATAGTTTTTTGTTTTGTGTGTTTTTTTTAGTTTTTTTGATACAAGTAAAATGAACATACAATGTTATGTTGGTTTCAGGTGTATATCATTTTCAACAATTCAACATGTAATGCTTAAGAGCACTAAGTGTAGTTACCATCTGTCAACAAAATGCTATTACAATATTATTGACTATATTCCCTATGCTGTACTTTTCAGCTCTGTGGCTTATTTATTTCATAACTGGAAGTTGGTACTTCTTAATCTCCTTTATCTATTTCACCTATCCTCCTCGCCACCTCCCCTCTGACAGCCATTAGTTTGTCCTCTGTATTTAAGAGTTTGAGGTGGGCACTTGACGGGATGAGCACTGGGTGTTATTCTGTATGTTGGCAAATTGAACACCAATAGAAAATAAATTTATTATTAAAAAAAGAGTTTATTTCCTTTTTTAGACTCCACATATAAATGAAATTATATGGTCTTTTCTTACTCTGAGTTATTTCACTTAACATGATACTAAGTCCATTGTGTTGTTATAAATGGCAAGATCTCATTCTTTTTTATTGTTAACTTTCCATCATAGATATGCCACATCTTCTTTATCCATTCATTCAATGATGAATAATTAGGTTGTTTCCATATCTTGGCTACCGTAAATAATGCTGCAATAAACATAGGGGCACACATACCTTTTTGAATTAGTGTTTCATTTTCATTGGATAAACACGCAGTAGTGGAATTACAATTTTAGAATGTTTTCATCTCTACAAACAGAAATCCTGAACCCTTTAATTATCACCCTGCCAGGAGATCTATTTTTAATTTTTTTGAGGAACCACCATATTGTTTTCCACAGTGGCTACACCAGTTTACATTCCCACCAGCAGTGCATGAGGGTTGCTTTTTCTCCAAATTTCTGCCAACACTTATTTCGTTTTGATTTGAGCCATTCTGCTAGGTGCAAGATGATATTTCATTGTGGTTTTGATTTGCATTTCCTTGATGATAAGTGATGTTGAACATCCTTTAATGTGCCTGTTGGACACCTTATGTCTTTTTTGGAAAGAAATCTATTCAGGTCCTCAGCTCATTCTTTTGTCATATTATTTGTTTTTCTGAAGTTGAGTTTTGTAAGTTCTTGATATATTTTAGATATTAACAACTTATTGACAGTATCATTTGCAATTATCTTCTCTCATCCAGTAGGGTTGACTTGTTGATGGTTTCCTTCACTGTGCCAAAGCTTTCTATTTGGTGTAGTCCCAATAGGGTTTTGTCTTGTTTTGTTTTGCTTTTACTTTTGCTGGAGACGTATCTAGAAAAATATTGCTAAAGCAATGTCAAATTACTGCCTATGTTCTCTTCTAGGAGTTTTATGGTTTCATGTCTTACAGTTAGGTCTTTAATCCACTTAGAGTTTCTCTTTCGTATGGTGGGAGAAAGTGGTTCAGTTTCATTCTTTTGCAGGTAGCTGTCAAGTTTTCCCAACACCATTTATTGAAGAGACTGTCGTTTTGCCATTGTCATAGATTGCTTCCTTTTTCATAGATTAATTGAATATATATACATGGATTTTTTTCTGGGTTCTCTATTCTGTTGGTCTATGTGTCTGTATTTGTGTTAGCACCATACTGTTTTGATTATTGCAGGTGTGAAGTATATTTTAAAATCTGGGATTATGGGATGCCTGGGTGGCTCAGTGGTTGAGCGTCTGCCTTTGGCTCTGGGCATGATCCTGGGGTCCCGGGTTCAAGTCCCACATCGGGGTCCCCACATGGAGTCTGCTTCTTCTCCCTCTGCCTGTGTCTCTGCCTCTCTCTGTGTGTATGTCTCTCATGTTTAAATAAATAAAATCTTTTTGAAAAATCTGGGATTGTAATACCTCTGTTTTTATTCTTCTTCCTCAAGATTGTATTGGCAGGTCAGGGTCTTTTGTGGTTTCATATGAATTTTAGTAATATTTGTTCAAGTTCAGTGAAAAATGCTGTTGGTATTTTGATAGGGATTGCATCACATGTGTAGACTGTTTTGATATTATGGACATTTTAACAATATTCTTCCAATCCGTGAGCATGAAATATCTTTGTGTCATCTTCATTTTATTTCATAATGTTTGCAGTTTTCAGAGTACAGGTCTTTCACCTCTTTGGTTAAGTTTATTCCTAGATATTTTATTTTTGGTGTAACTGTAAATGGAATTGTTTTCTTAATTTCTCTTTGCAGCTTCATTATTACAGTATAGAAATGCGACAGATTTCCATACGTTGATTTTTGTATGCTGCAACTTTACTGAATTCATTATTCAGTTCTAGTGATTTTTTTTTTTTTGGGGGTAAGGTCTTTAGAGTTTTCTACATATAGTATCATGCTATCTTTAGATAGTGAATGTTTTATTTCTTATCAATTTGGATCCCTTTTAGTTTTTTTGTGTTGTCTGATTGCAGTGGCTGGGACTTCCAGTACTATGTTGAATAAAAGTAGTGAGAGTGAATATACTTGTCTTGTTCCTGACCTTCGGAGAAAGCTCTCAGGTTTTCACCATTGAGTATGATGTTAGCTGCTGATTTTCCTATATGGCCTTTTTTATGTTGAGATATGTTCCTTCTAAACCTATTTTGTTAAGGATTTTTAGTATGAATGGATGTTGTACTTTGTCAAATGCTTTTTCTGCATCTACGAAATGATCATATGGTTTTTATCCTTTCTCTTGTTGATGTGATGTATCATATAGATAGATTTGTGAATATCAAAACACCCTTGCATTTTGGGAATAAAACCCACTTGATTGTGGTAAATTATTTTTTAATGTATTGTTGGATTTTATTTGCTAGCATTTTATTGAGGATTCTTGGTTCTGTGTCATCAGGGATATTGGCGTATAGTTCTCTTATTTATGGAGTCTTTATCAAGTTTGGATATCAGGAAAATGCTGGCCTCAAAGAGTGAATTTGGAAGTTTTTCTTCCTCTTCTATTTTTTTTAAAGAGTTTTATTTTTTTTAAAATTTTTATTTATTTATGATAGTCACACAGAGAGAGAGAGAGAGAGGCAGAGACACAGGCAGAGGGAGAAGCAGGCTCCATGCACCGGGAGCCCGACGTGGGATTCGATCCCGGGTCTCCAGGATCGCGCCCTGGGCCAAAGGCAGGCGCCAAACCGCTGCACCACCCAGGGATCCCTTTCCTCTTCTATTTTTTGAAATAGTTGGAGAAACATAGCTATTAACTCTCCTTAAATGTTTGGTAGAATTTGCCCGTGAAACTCTCTGGGCCTAGACTTTTATTTGTTGGGAGTTCTTTGATTACTGATTCAATTTCATTGCTGGTAATGGTCTGTCAAGGTTTCTATTTCTGTTTCAGTTTTGATAGGTTATATGTTTCTAGGAATTTACCCATTTCTTTTAGGTTGTCCAATTTGTCAGCATATAATTTGTTATAACATTCTGTTACAATCCTTTGTATTCTCATGGTGTTGGTTCTCTTTCACTTATGATTTTGAGTCCTCTCTCTCCCTGCCCCTCCTCCTCTTTTTTAATGAGTTTGGGTAGAGGTTTATCAATTAAGTTTATCTTTTCAAAGAACCAGCTCCTGGTTTCATTGATCTGTTCTACTGCTTTTTGTGTTTCTATATTATTTATTTAATTCCATTCTAATCTTCATTATTTTCGTCCTTCTGCTGGATTTGGGTTTTGTTTGTTCTAGCTTCTTTAAGTGTGTGGTCAGGTTGTTTGAGATTTTTCTTGCTTCTTGAATTATGCCTGACATGGGACTCAATCCTGAGACTCCAGGATCGCGCCCTGGGCCAAACGCAGGCGCTAAACCACTGAGCCACCCAGGGATCCCTGGGTGTTACTTTTTAAAGTCCATTTATGCCTTTTGAATGAAGCATTTAGTCCATTTACATGAAAAGTAATTATTAATGGGTATATACTTCTTGCTATTTTGTTATTTGTTTTTTGATTATTTTTATAGTTTTTCTTTGTTCCTTTCCTCTTCTCTTGTTCTATTTCCTTGTGGTTTGACAGCTTTTTGTGCTATTATGCTTGGATTCCTCTCTCTTTATATTTTGTGTGTCTATTACAGGTTTCTGATCTGTGGTTACTATTAGGTTGATATATAACATCTTATGTGTATAGCAGTCTATATTAGGTTGATGGTCATTTAAGTTCAAGTACATTCTAAGAGCACTAAATTTTTACTCCATTCCTCCATGTTTTATGTATACAATGTTATTTTTTACACCCTTTTGTGTATCCCTTGACTAATTATGGTAGATATAATTGATTACTTCTTTTTGTTTTAACTTCAGTACTGGTTTTCTACTACCTTTATTATATGCTAGCACTTACCTATGGAATTTTTTCTTTTCATAGTATTCTTACTTCTAGCTATTGCTTTTTCTTTCCACTCACAAATTTCCTTTAACATTTATTGTAATGCTGGTTTAGTGGTGATAAACTCTTTTGACTTTTGTTTGTTGGGAGACTTCGTCTTTCCTTCTATTTTGAGTGATAAACTTTCTGCACAGAGTTGCAGGTTTTCCCTTTCAGCATTTTCAATATACATGCTACTTCTTTCTGGCCTGTAAAATTCCTGCTGAAAAATCATCTGATAGCCTTATGGGGTTTCCATTGTATGGAATCGTCTTTTTTTTTTTTCTGCTTTTAAAATTTTCTCTTTACCATTACTTTTTGCCATTTTAATTATTATGTGTCTTTGTGTGGATAATCCTTGGGTTAATCTCATTAGGGACTCTGTGCCTCCTGAATCTGGATGCCTGTTTCTGTCCCCAGATTAGGCAATTATTCAGCTATTATTTCTTCAAATATTTTCTGCCCCCACCCCCTTCTCTGTCTGAAATCTCTATAATGTGAATATTATTACACTTATGTCACTGAATTCCCTTAATCTATTTTCATTTTTTATTATTTTCTTTTATTTTTGCTGCTCAGCTTGGTTGCTTTCCCTGTCTTCCAGATCACTGATATGTTCTTTTGCATCCTCTAATCTGCTATTGATTCCCTCTAGTGTATTTCAGTTATTGTCCTTCATCTCTGATTCTTTTTTATATTTTGTTTGTTGATACTTTCATTGGGATCCTTCCTTCTTTTTTCAAGTCTAGTGAGTAACTTTATCACCATTACTGTGATTTGTTTATCAGGCATATTGCTTATATCTGTTTAATTTAGCTCCTTTGCTGTGATTTGGGCCACACTTCTATTTATTTTTGTCTAACTCTGTGTTTGTTTCTGTGTGCTAGAAAGGTCAGCCATGTCTCTTGGTCTTGAAGCAGTGGGCTTCCATAAGAGTTCCTGTGGTGCCCTGTAGCACCATTACCCCTCATCACCAGAACCAGAAACTCCACCACAATAGCCAAACTGTGGAAGGAGCCTCGGTGCCCATCGAAAGATGAATGGATAAAGAAGATGTGGTTTATGTATACAATGGAATATTACTCAGCCATTAGAAACGACAAATACCCACCATTTGCTTCAACGTGGATGGAACTGGAGGGTATTATGCTGAGTGAAGTAAGTCAATCGGAGAAGGACAAACAGTGTATGTTCTCATTCATTTGGGGAATATGAATAATAGTGAAGGGGAATATAAGGGAAGGGAGAAGAAATGTGTGGGAGATATCAGAAAGGGACACAGAACATAAAGACTTCTAACTCTGGGAAATGAACTAGGGGTGGTGGAAGGGGAGGAGGGCGGGGGGTGGGGGTGAATGGGTGACGGGCACTGAGGGGGACACTTGACGGGATGAGCACTGGGTGTTATTCTGTATGTTGGTAAATTGAACACCAATAAAAATTAATTTATAAAAAAAAAAAAAAGAACCAGAAACTCCAGAGTCTCCTATGGGCCACATATGGCTCATTATTGTGGCTGAGCTGTGTTTGTCTTCTGTCCTGTCAGCTGCAATGATCTGCTTTGCCTGCTGTGGGCATACTGGACAGGATTTGGTCTCCATGCTGTTAAGTAATCTCTACATCCAGTGAGGAGCTTGAACTTACAACCCTGAGAACAAGAGTCACATGCTCCACCAACTGAAACAGCCAGGCACTCCTCACTGGTTTTTTAATTTACAATTCCTGAATGAATATGATGTTGAGTATCTTTTTATATACTTACTTGCCATTTGTATATCTTCTTTGGTGAAGTGTCTGTTTAGATCTCATTTCCTATTTCTAATTGGGTTTTTGGTCTTTTATTGTTGATTTATAGTTTCTTTTTGTATATTTTGGGTAAAAGTTCTTTATCAGATATCTTTTTTAAAAATTGAAGTGTAATCAACATTCAATACCCTATGTTTCAGATATACAACATAGTGATTTGATATTTTTCTGCATTAGGAAATGATCTCCATGACAAGTCTAGTTATTATCCATCACCATAAAAGTTATTATACTATCATTGTCTATATTCCCTATGCTGTATATTACATTCCCATAACTTATAAGTTGAAATTTGAACCTTTTAAACCCCTCACTTATTTTGCCCATCCCCCTGCCCCACCCACCCCAGGTAACCAACAGTTCATTTCCTATATCTTTGAGGTTGTTTTTGTTTTGCTTTGTTTTCTAATTTGTCTTTTTTTTTAAGATTCCACATATAAATGAAATCATATGGTATTTGTCTTTCTATGTCTGATTTCTCATTAATACCCTCTAAGTCCATCCATGTTGTCCTAAATGGCAACATTTCATTTTTTTATGGCTAATATTCGATTGTGTGTGTGTAGAAGTGTCTGTATATATGTATACATATATACATACATGCATATTTATATATATAAATACATATATATACACACATACACCATGACTTACCCATTAATATATCAATGAACACTTAGACTGCTTCCATATTTTGGCTATTGTAAATAACACTACAATAAATATAGGGGTGCATATATCTCCTTGATTTGGTATTTCCATTTTCTTTGAATAAATACCTATAAATGAAGTTGCCATTATATGGTAGTTCTTTTTTTTTTTTTTTAAGGAACTCTCACATTGTTTCTCATTGTGGCTGCAATGATTTACAGTCTCACCATTAGCGCATGAGAGTTCCCTTTTTTCCACATTTTTGCCAACATTTGTTATTTGTCTTTTAGATACTAGCCATTCTGACAGGTGTGAGGTGATCTCATTGTGGTTTTGATTTGCATTTCCCTGACTGTTGATGTTAAACATCTTTCCATGTGACTATTAGCCACAGGTATGTCGTCTTTGGAAAATGTGTATGTCCTCTGCCTAATTAGTTGACTTTACTATTTGCCTTTTAATTTTACTAGTTTTTTAAGTATCTATTCCACTGCCTTTACTATATATTTGCTTTACCAGTGAGATTTTTTTTCAAATATTTTATTTTATTTCTAGTTGTGGCCTTATCTTTTCTTTAATGGAAATCCCTTAACATTTCTCATAACACCAGTTTAGTGATAATTATCTCCTTTATCTTTTGCTTGTCTAAGAAACTTTTATATCTCTTTCAATTTTGAATGATAATCTTGCTAGGTAGAGTAGTCTTGGTTTTAAGTTTTTCCCTTTCAGGATTTTAAATATATCCTGCCACTCCCTGCTGGAAATTCAACAAGAATCGTTTCTCCCACGTATGAGACTATTTTTTCTCTTGCTGCTTTTACAATTATTTCTCTCTTTTTAAAAATTAAAGCGTAGTTAACATACTGTATTATTAGTTTCAGGTGTATAGCATAGTGATTCAACATTTATATAAGTTATGAGGTGATCACCATAGTAAATCTAGCTATTATCTGTCACCAAACTTGTTACATGTTAACTGTATTCACTATGCGGTACATGTATTTCCATGTCTCAATTATTTTAAAACTGGAAATTTGTACCTTTTAATATCTTTTTCCCTGTTTTGTCCATCCCCCAACTTGTCCCCTCTGGCTACCACCAGATTTTTCTTTATATGTAGGAGTCTATTTCTATTTTTGTTCATTTGTTTTAGATTCCACATATATGTGAAATCCTATGGTATTTGTCTTTCTCTGACATATTTCACTTTGTGTTATAACCTCTAGGTCCATCCTCATTGTCACAAATAGCAATATATTTTTTTAAATGGCTGAATAATATTCCATTATGCACGTGTGTTTGTGTGCCTGGTGGCTTTGGTAGGTCAGCTGCAGGTGGAGCAGACATAGGCTGGGTGTTATGAGGTGCTTTACATTGGGGTTGCCTTGGTGGGATTGCTTGAGCAGGTATACATGCCAGCAGGATCCTGTGCTGGGGCCATCTTGGCTGGACAGCTGGATCAGATGCAGATCAGGTTTGTCCCAGGGCATATGGTGCCAGGGCTGCCTTGAGGGGATGGCTGGAGCTGGAGCAGGTACAGGGTAGGGGGATCCTAGACATGCTCTGCTAATGCTCCCCTGGTGGGATAGCTGGATCAGGCATAGCCTGGGGGTATGGAGCATTCTGTGACAGGGCTGCCTTGTGGGGGAAGGCCAGAGGTCATGTAGGCCAAGGGACTGGGGTGTGCTGGGGCAGCCCTAGCTTGCTATTGTGCATGGACCCTGCTTCTTCATGAGCTGTCAAGGTGAAGGGAGAAATATAAAAAAAAAAAGGTCCTCACCAGCATCTCCAACCCTGGAAAGAGCCTTTTTACCCATTTAGTGGAGACTCTTTGTTTTGTGACTTCACTCCCCTTAGTTGTGTCTTTTGCAAATATTTTTTTCCAGTCTGTGACTTATCTTCTCATTCTCTTGTGTTTTTCTCAGAGCAGAAGTTTTTAATTTTAATGAATTCTACTCTATCAATTCTTTCTTTCATGGATTGTGTTTTTGGTGTCATATCGAAAAACTCCTCACATATCCAAGGTCATCTGGTTTTTTTCCTGTTATCTTCTAGGATTTTTGTAGTTTTGCATTTTACACTTAGGTCTCTTATCCATTTTGAGTTAATTTGTGGGAAGGCTCTAAAATCTGTGTCTAGATTAGTTTTTGTGTATGTAGATTGCTGGGAAATTTTTAGAAAAAAAAATTGTTTTACTTTTGTATTTTATTTATTTTTAATTTTTTTTAAAGGAATGTTTCATTCCCCTTCAGTGTGGGCCTTTCCAAAGTTACATCTTTCAAATAATTCTTAAACAGTTTTCAAATATGGAGAAAGGTTTTTCAGAGTCTCAGTCAGGGGTGTGAACTTCTTGCTTATCATTTAGAAACAGCATGGGCATCAGCCAAGCACAGATCTGTTCTCCTGTTGATCTGATTTTCCTTCCTATTTCAACTTGGTTAGTAGCCAGGCAAGGCAGGGCATTTATCAGTGACAACCAGTTTCAGGTAAACAATGAGTGGGGGAAAAGATTACTGCTGATTTTCATTTAGCCAGCTGTGGCAGCTATTGTATGGAGCCAAAAGCACAGAAGCAGATCCTAAATTGTCTCTGGAAGGGAAAACATAAAGCAGAAGGTACTGAGCAGGGCAGGAAGGGGGCATTGGTGAATCAGTGCAGTATGGCTCCTTCTCTGTGAGTCATCACAGAAACAATTTTCTCAAAGGAATCCTGAGGAGTGTTTGAGGAATGGGGCCTGGTTAAGCCATGCTGAGCCCAGTTCTGCAAAGTGAACAAATGACATTGAAGGTGGGCCATGCTGGTGTTCCTTTCCCTTAGGAGGTCAGGGTGGATGAATAAAATTTCAGCAGGAAGTATTGTGGGGCCTCTTGAATGGTGTACTGTCATGGCCCATCAGTGTAGTGGTAGATGGGATGGTAAGTACTAGCAAGCAATGGAAATCACTTTTCTACACCAGTCCTAGTTTTCTTATGTCTCTGTTTCTTTCCTGGGTTTATCTTTCATCTTTCCTCTCTCCTGCCCCTCTCTTCCCACTCTGCTTCTCACTTCACTCCCTTGATCTAGATTGGAGTCTTCATTGAGCCCCCAACTCAAATTAGATTGAGTATATGCTCTGAGCCCAAACACTGGACCAGCTCTGAGTATTGGGAAAAATGGGAACAGAGGTAAAGAAATGTACAGTAGTGTTTCCTGATGTGGAGAACAAAGACAAAAGGAAATGTAGATAAAATTAAATTTCCTTACATCTTGCAGTCCACTGACAAATGCTTGAGACAGGCGGAGTATGCCCTACCTCCAGGAACTCCCAACTGTCTTAATGTTTTGCTAGAGGCAAAAACAAAACAAAATACCAAACCCAACAACAAACAACCTTAGCTTGACAATAGCCAGGCCTCCAGGATTCTGTTAAGTCTTCTTTAATATATGAAAATCCTTTTGGAAATTTCCTTTGTCTCTACCCTCCCCATCCAGTTTAAAAGTATATAACCAGGGCAGCCTGGGTGGCTCAGCAGTTTAGCGCCGCCTTTGGCCTGGAAACCCAGAATCAAGTCCCACGTCAGGCTCCCTGCATGGAGCCTGCGTCTCCCTCTGCCTGTGTCCCCCCCCCCCCCCCGTGTGTATATCTCATGAATAAAGAAATAAAATCTTAAAAAAAAGTATATAACCAATCTCTCCTCGTAATTCTAGGGGATCTGTTCCTGCAGACAGGTTCTGTCCCTGTGCTTTAATAAAACCATATTTTTCTGCACCAAAAATATCTGAAGAATTCTTTCTTGACCGATCACTCTTGGGCCCCCCATATCACATGACCCCCTTATCCATGGGTTGATGAGACCCCCAGTGGATGCTTGAAACCACAGATAGTACTGACCCCTAAATATACTATGTTGTTCCCTATGCGTACATACCTATGATAAAGTTTATTTTATAAATTAGGCAAAGTAGATTAACAACAAAAATGATAAAATAGAATGATTATAAGAATATGCTGTATGAAGACTATGACTATTGTTCTGTACTCCTTCTTGTGATGATGTGAAATGATAAAATGCCTATATGATGAAAGAAAGTAAAGTGAATGATTCAGGTATTGTGACGTAGCATTAGGTTACTGTTGACCTGACAATACACGGAAAAGAGAATCCTCTGCTTCTGGAGCATGGTTGATTGAGGGTCACTCAAACCAGGCAATGCAAAACTGTAGATAATGGAGGACTACTCTATAAGACATAGTACTTTTTACAGATGTATGACATACCAATGTCACCATTTGATATCAGGAAAATTTCTTGAAATTATAGTAAAAAATATATTAGATTTCTGGGGAAGATGGCAGAGTAGAAGGATTTTAATCTCACTTGTCACATGGATACAACTAGAAAACACCCACATCAATGTAAATAACCCAAAAAATGATCCCAAAACTGGCAGAACAAATTCCAAACCTACATATAGAGGAGGGACCACATCGAAGAGAGTAGGAAGGATGGAGATACAATGGGGAGCTAAACTCCATGGGTATGACCATCAGAGGGAGGGAGCCACTGGCATAGAGAGGAAAGAAAAACAGACACCCTGGGGAGTCTGCAAAGGGAAGGCGAATCCACATAACATCTGGCTTTGAAAACCAGAGGGGCAGAATTTCACGAATTTCACGAGTTCTTATAACCAGCAGTACTTAAAGCCTGGAATATTAGAAAAGTTCAGGCTCAGCTCTAGGAGAACTGGGAGGATGATAGGAAATGGAGTCCCTGCCCTTAAAGAGATAGCACGACAAACAGCCCATAGAGACACAGTGTAGGAACAATAGTTTGAAAAATGCCTGAGGCATATAGGAGATAGTTATTTACTAATCTCAGAGTTAGCTGAGGGAGCTCTCTAGGGACAAAGGAGTTGGTAGAGACATTTCCCTCCCTCAGCCCCAACATAAACAAACTGTAGAAACCAGCACTGTGCAGACACTCCCTACTTAACTTGTTTACCCTATGCCCTGCCCCCTCCAGCCAAACATCCCTCAGTCCCTGTGCTGTGGGCTCCCTCCCCCAGAAGACCAGTGGAAACCTTACCAACATTGTATTTCCTGACTGCACTCTTTGGGCCTTGGTCCTCATGGGGGCTGATCACATCCTGTGAAGGGATCATGCGCCTTGATAAAACTGCATGCCCCACCCAGAACTTTCAAGAGCAAGAGATGTAGATGAATTTCCTAACACAGAGAAACAGAGAGTTAGACAAAGTGAGGAAACTGAGGAATATGTCCTAAATGAATAAAAGAAAACAGAACAAAATCACAGCAAAAGATACAAGTGAAAATGGAGATAACCAATACAACTAATAGAGAATTTAAGGTAATGATTATAAAGATACTCACTGGATTTGAGAAAAGAGTGGAAGACCTTAGATGCTTAACAAAGGCATAATAAAAGAACCAATCAGAGATGAAGAACACAATAATTGAAAGTAAAAATACACAGATGGAATAAATAGCCAGCTAGAGGAAGCAAAAGAACAAATCAGTGACCTGGAAGACAGAGTAACGGAAAGTAATCAAGCTGGAGTAGGAGAGAGAAAAAATTATGTAAAATAAAAATAGACTTAAGGAACTCAGTGACTCAATCAAGCATAGTAATATTCACTTTATAGGGATCCCAGAAGAAGAAGAGAGAAGGGATAGAAAATTTATTTGAAGAAATAATAGCTGAATGCATCCTGAATTTGGGGAAGAAAACATAAATTCACATCTAAGAGGCACAGAGATCCCCTAACAAAATCAACCCAAAGATGTCCACATCAAGACACATAGTAATTAAAATGGCAAAAAGCAGTGATAAAAAATTTTAAAACCAGAAAGAGAAAATAAAACAGTTATATACAATGGAAATCTCACAAAGCTATCACCTGATTTTTCAGCAAAGCTTTGCAGGCCAGAAGAGCATGGTATGATATATTCAAAGTGCTGAAAGGGAAAATTCTGCAGCTAAGAATACTTTATGAAACAAAGCTATCATTCAGAATAGAAGGAGAGAGAGTTTTCTAAACAAAACTTAAAGGATTTCATGACCACTAAACTAGCCCTATAAGAAATATTAAAGGGGACTCTTTGAGAAAGAAAGACCCCAAATAAGAGTAGGAAAGGTGGGAAGTACAAAAGCAGTAAAATAAGTATATCTGTAAAAATCAGTTGGGGTCGGGAGGGGGGATGCTTGGGTGGCTCAATTGATGAAGCATTTACCTTTGGCTCAGGTCATGATCCCAGGGTCCTAGATCAAGCCCCCTGTTGGGCTCCCTGCTCAGTGGGGAGTCTGCTTCTCCCTCTCCCCATGCGCATGCTCTCTTTCTCTCACTTGCTCACTCTCTCAAATAAATAGAATCTTAAAAAAAAATTAGTCAAAGGGGGCACCTGGTGACACAGTTGGTTAGAAGGCCAACTCTTGGTTTCAGCTCAGGCTGTGATCTCAGGGTTATGAGATTGAGCCCCATGTCAATCCACACTGAGCCTGGAGTCTGGTTAGGTTTCTATCTCCCTCTCCCCTGTGCACATACCCTCTCTCTCAAATCAATAAATCTTAAAAAATCAGTCAAGGGATTCACAAAATAAAAGGATGTAAAGTATGACATCATATACCTAAAACATGGGGAGTAAAGAATGTGTTCAAACTTCTTAAGTGACCATCAAGTTAATATAGACTGCTATATGCTATATATTTATATACAAACATAATGGCAACCACAAATCAAAAACCAATAAATAGATATGCAAAAAATAAAGAGAAAGAAATCTAAGTATATCACTAAAGAAGGCCAACCTACTGTGAGAGAAGAGAGTGAAGAAGAAAGGAACAGAGAAGATTCACAAAAACAAATGCAAAACAAATAACAAAATGTCAATGAATACCTATCAATAATTACTTTGAACGTAATTGGATTAAATGCTCCAATCAAAAGACACCGATTAATGGAATGGATAAAAAAACAAGACCCATCTACATGCTGCTTACAAGAGACTCACTTCAGACCTAAAGACACATGGAAACTGAAGGTGAGAGGATGAAGAAACATCTATCATGCAAATGGATGTGAAGAAAAAGCTGGGGTAGCAATACTTAGACAAAATTGACTTTATTTTTTTAAAAAAGATTTATTTATCTTAGAGCTTGAGTGGGGAAAGGGGTAGAAGGAGAAGGAGAGATCTCACCCGGACTCCATACTGAACACAGAGCCCAATGTGGGACTTGATCCTATGGCCCTCAGATCATGACCTGAGCCCAAATCAAGAGTTGGACACAATGAAATTGAATCAGTAATCGAAAAACTCCCCACAAGCAAAAGTCCAGGACAAGATGGTTTCGCAGATGAGTTCTACCAAACATTTAAAGAAGAGATAATACCTATTTTCAAACTATTCCAAAAACTTAAGTGGAAGGAAAACTTCCAAATCCATTCTTTGAGACCAGCGTTATTCTGATACCAGAAGCAGATAAAGATTCCATAAATAAAAGAGAACTAATTATAGGCCAATATCTCTGATGAACATAGATGTAAAAATTCTCAATAAAATATTGCCAAAGCAGGGATCCCTGGGTGCTCAGCAGTTTGACACCTGCCTTTGGCCCTGGGAGTGATCCTGGGATCCCGGGATCAAGTTCCACATCAGGCTCCCTGCATGAAGTCTCCTTCTCCCTCTGCCTGTCTCTGTCTCTCTCTCTCTCTCTCTGTGTGTGTGTGTGTCTCTCATGAATAAATAAATAAAATCTTAAAAAAATATATTGCCAAACCAAATCCAACAATACATTAAAACATCATGCACCATGATCAAGTGGGATTTATTCCCAGTTTGCAAGGGTGTTCAATATTTGCAAAGCAATACATCACATCAATAAGGTAAAGGATAAAAAAACATATTATTTGCTTCAATAGATTCAAAGAAAGGATTTGACAAAGTAAAACATCCATTCATGATAAAAAAAAAAACCCTCAACAAAGTATGTTTACAGAAAACATACGTCAACATAATAAAGGCCACATATAAAAAATCCACAGCTAATATTATCCTCAATAGGGAAAAACTGAGAGCTTTCCTCCTAAGGTCAGAATAAGGCAAGAATGTTCACTCTTACCACTATTATTAACATAGTACTGGAAGTCCTTTTTTTTTTTTTTTTTTAGTACTGGAAGTCCTATCAGAGAATTCAGACAATATAAAGAAATATAAAGAAATAAAAAGCATCCAAATAAATAAGAAAGAAGTGAAATTTTCACTATTTGCAGATGACATAATACTGTATATAGGAAACCTAAAAGACTCCACCAAAAAAAACCCTCCCAGGACTGATAAATGAATTCAGTAAAATATCAGGATACAAAATCAATGTACAGAAATTTATTGCATTTGCATTTCTATACACTAATAATGAAGCAGCAGAAGTGAAAATTTAAAAATACCATTTACAATTATACCAAGGGATCCCTGGGTGGCGCAGCGGTTTGGCGCCTGCCTTTGGCCCAGGGCGCGATCCTGGAGACCCGGGATCGAATCCCACATCGGGCTCCCGGTGCATGGAGCCTGCTTCTCCCTCTGCCTATGTCTCTGCCTCTCTCTCTCTCTCTCTCTCTCTCTCTCTCTCTCTGTCAGTGCCTATCATAAATAAATAAAATTAAAAAAATACAATTATACCAAAAATAATAAAATACCTAGGAATAAACTTAACCAAGGAGGCAAAAGACCTCAACTTTGAAAACTATAAAACATTGATGAAAAAAATTGAGATGGACACAAAGAAATGGAAAGACATTTCATGCTTATAGATTGGATGACCAAACACTGTTAAAATATCTATAATACCTAAAGCAATCTACTGATGTAATGCAATCTCTATCAAAATACCAACAGTATTTTTCACAGAACTAAAACAAACCAATCCTAAAATTTGTATTGAATCACTAAAGACCCCAAATAGCTGAAGCAATCTTGAAAAACAAAACTTGGAGGCATCACAATTCCAGACTTCAAGTTATATTACAGTCATAGTAATCAAAGCAGTACAGGCAAAGAAACAGACATAGATCAATGGAACAGAATAAAAGGCCCAGAAATAAACACACAATTATATGATCAATTTATCTTTTTTAAAAAGATTTTATTTATTTATTAATGAGAGACAGAGAGATAGAGAGGCAGAGACACAGGCAGAGGGAGAAGCAGGCTCCATGCAGGGAGCCTGATGTGGGACTCGATCCCTAAACTGCAGGATCATGCCCTGGGAAGAAGGCAGGCGCTAAACCACTGAGCCACCTGGGCTGCCCTCAATTTATCTTTGACAAAGGAAGCAAGAATATGCAATGAGAAAAAATCTCTCAAACAAATGGTATTTGGAAGACTGGACACAGCTACATACAAAATAATGAAACTGGACCACTTTTCACCATACACAAAAATAAACTCAAAATGGATTAAGGACCTAAGTATGAGACCTAAAGCCATAAAAATCCAAGAAGGCACAGGCAGTAGCCTCTTTGACATCAGCCATAGTATTCTCTTTCAAGATATGTCTTCTGAGGCAAGGGAAACAAAAGCAAAAATAAACTGTTGGAATTACATCAAAATAAAATACTTCTGCACAGCAAAGAAACAACCAACAAAGCTAAAAAACAGCCTACTGAATGGGAGAAGATATTTTCAAATGACATTTCCAATAAAAGATTAGTATCTAAAAATATATAAATGACTTATATTAACTCAATAGGAAAAAAATTCCATTCAAAAGTATGCAGAAGACATGAATAAGCACTTCTCCAAAGAAGACACAGTAGATGGCCAAAGGACTCGTGAAAAGATGCCTAACATCACTCATGATCAGAGAAATGCAAATCAAAACCACAATGAAATATCACCTCACATTTGTCAGAATGGATAAAATCAAAAACATAAGAAATAAGAAGTGTTGGTGAGGATGTGGAGAAAAAAGAACCCTCTTGCACTGTTGGTGGGAATGTAAACTGGTGCAGCCATTGTGGAAAACAGTATAGAGATTCCTCAAAAAGTTAGAAATAAAACTACCCTACGATCCAGTATTTGCACTACTGGATATTTACCCAAATACAGAAACACAAATTAGTAGAGATGCATATTCCCCTATATTTATTTCAGCATTATTTACAATAGCCAAATTATGGAAGCAGCCCAAGGGTCCATAGATTGATAAATGAATAAGGATGAGGTGGTTGTATGTGTACACACATGCACATACATAAATATATATATACATGTGCACATACAATGGAATATTATTCAGCTATAAAAAAAGAATAAAATCTTGCCATTTCCAATGACATGGATGGATCTAGAGTGTGTAATGCTAAGCAAAATTAGAGAAAAAAAATACCAAATGATTTCACTCGTATGTGGAATTTAAGAAACAAATGAACAAAGAGAAAAAAGAAAAACCAAAAACTAGACTTTTATCTATAGGGAAAAAAAGGAGGGTTACAGAGGGGAAGTGGATGGAGGGATGAGTGAAATAGGTGAAGGGGATTAAGAGTACACTTACTGTGATGAGCACTGATAAATACATGGAATTGTTGAATCTCTATATAGAACATCTGAAACAAATATAATACTGTAAACTACACTGGAATTGAAATAAAATCTATATAACATAAACTTTATCATGAACCATTTTAAGTGTATAATTCAGTGACATACGGTATATTCACATTGTTATGTGACAGATCTTTAGAAGATTTTCATCTTGCAACACTGAAATGTGATGCTCCTTAAACACAAATTCCCTCAACATCCAGACAGTTTTTAATATCTGTGTCTTGACCACCAAAATTTCAGAAAACAATTGAACTTTCATCTTTAAAAATATCAAACATATTGGGATGCCTGGGTGGCTCAGTGGTTGAGCATCTGCCTTTGGCTCAGAGCGTGATCCTGGGGTGCTGGGATGGAGTCCAGTGTCGGGCTCCCTGTAGGGAGCCTGCTTCTCCCTCTGCCTCTCTCTTTGTCTCTCATGAATAAATAAATAAAATCTTTAAAAAATATATCAAGCATATACATTGATATGCTTTCATATTCCCTGGATATCTTTGAAAAGATAAATAGTTGCTTTGGGAAGAGAAAGGGTTATGGGGGACAGGGTGGTAAAGGAGGCTTATTTTTCATGATCTATCCCTTCATAGCTTTGGAATTTTGTACTGTGTGCTTGCATATCCTAATAAGAAAAATTAAAGTAGCTGAGAAGAAAGAAATTCAAGTCATGGGCATAACAGACCCCTGGTTAAAGGACAGAAATTCAACTGAGTATATTCTAAGATGTAATTGGCTTTGTTGAACGATTCATGAATGAGGCAGCATCTCATCTAGTAACTAGGGGGGCTCCAAGGATGCGTACAAAATGGAAGATTTTAGGCAAGAACTTTTTTTTTTTTTTTTGCAAGAAAGTTATTAGTGAAAGACAAGGATTGTTCTAGGCAAGTCTTTCTGTGAGGGGGAAAGGCGAGGGCTCTCATCATGCGGATTGCCTCATCATTCTGGGGGTGGTGTAGGGCTGGAGAGGACCCTGTGGTGGATTCATTGTCACTGTTAGAAAAATTCTTGACTGATGAGCTGAGACTACATTTCTGGGGGAGGTCGAAATTGCAATTAGATTATGTGGTAAGGCCCAGTTTTGAGACTGGTCTAAGTGACACCATTCTGGGCCTATGGCTTCCTTTTTAATATGAAAGTGGTCAAGGCAGTGAATATTTAGATGAATGATAAAGGTTGAGGAAAGGACTCAGAAATTGGCCACTTATGCAGTGGGGAGGGAGGATAGTCAAGGAGCGAAGTCCATGGTGACCACAGACTTAGTCTGGGTTGTTGGGACAGTATCGAAGCCATTAACAGAAACTGAAGTCAGGCAGGGCAGCACTTTTATGGGGATAGATGGCGTCAGGTTTAATTTCAGATGACTTTGAGGTAACAGTGGGCCATTACAGTAGAAATGTCAAGTATGCAATTGGAAATGGGTGACTGGAGCTCACGAGGAGGTGACATGATTGTCACTAATAGAGTCACATAGCACCTTAGACCAGAGTGGATGCATTGTCTGTCGGTGTGGAAAGGGGATGGGAGGAGGCGGAGGGGAAGGCAGTGGTGGATGTTCAGTCGTAAAATGTATAATGTCAAATAAGGCCAGGGAAAGTGGGAAGGACCATCGTAATCCTGGGCAAAGAGGCCCAGGAGGATAACCATGGAGGGAAGGCCACTGGAGTTCAAAGTTGGAGATCAGTGTTCACATTAAAGCACAGAAAACTTTTTCATAGAAGCATTTGAAGTAGAATTTCCCTTGGCTTACAAGCAAGCTACAAAATCTCCAGCAGCCGTGGTTAATTTTGTGGTTGACAAGGCAATGCAAAAAGATTTCAGAGAAACACCATTTTGATTGAGCACAATACCTTCCGCTTCCTTCTAGTGCCTCTCTCATTCTGCAGCAGAACACACTGACGGCCATTCTTCCACAAACACTTCCTGAGGCCTCCTGGGTGCCTGTGGTGCTCTGGGAGTACAAAGGTGGAGGTGGTGTGGTCTCCAGGCCTGCAGCAGCTCACAGCCTGCAGGGTCTGGAAAGCAAGTGAGCCTCCAGGCCCTGCTTGGTGGGACTGTAAAACACTGGTGTCATGGGGTCTGAGTAAATAGGGGGTAAAGACACTGCATTTGCAGGTCTATGTCTCCCTGTGCACTCCACCCCCTCACCCTTGCCCTTTGTGCATTTGCTGCTGTATTTTGAGTTCTCAACTGTCTTCTTTCCTTTGCCTTTGGCCTATTTTTTTCTTTTTCTTTTTTTAAAATTTTTATTTATTTATGAGTCACACACAGAGAGAGAGAGAGAGAGAGAGAGAGAGAGAGGCAGAGACATAGGCAGAGGGAGAAGCAGGCTCCATGCACCAGGAGCCTGATGTGGGATTCCATCCCGGGTCTCCAGGATCGCGCCCTGGGCCAAAGGCAGGCGCTAAATCGCTGCGCCACCCAGGGATCCCATGCGCCACCCAGGGATCCCCTATTTTTTTCTAAAACTGGTCTTTTCTTTTCATCCTCTCACCAGCTCCAGCCACCTCTGGGGTACATGCTACAGGCTTCAGCCTGGAATTGTCTCTGCATCTCGGCTTCCCCGGCAAACTCTTGTTCACCCTCCTGGCCCTCCCCATAGAAAGCTTTCTGGATTCTTCTCATTGAGTGCACTCCCTCGCGTTCTGTAGACTTTCTGCTATAGTCAGTTTTTGGTAATATATGAATGATGTCATCAACTGATCTCCAGAGGACAGTTTGAGAGTGTTGGCTTCCCCAAGGTAGCTAAACTTGCCACATAGTTTCTAGATGAAGGACAAGAGTATTAAATGAGATTATAGAGTATAAGAAGATGTTTCATATTTGATGTGCAGCTTTAAGGATGAATATTCAAAATCCTATTTTGAACTCAGTTAATGAGATTTCCTTAAATATTGTAAATCAGTCAGAATTCATATAAATTTGGTAAACTTGATTTTTTTGTATGTACTTCCAGTGCCAGACTGGTCAGTTCATGACCTCAACAAGCAACAACTTCCCAAGCAATTTTTAAACAATCTTATAAATTAAATACCTAAAAATGTGAATGTAGCAAATCTCAATTTAAATATTTCAGGATTGTTTACAAATTTAGTCAAATTTTCTCACACCCTCCAACTTAAAATCATGTCTAAAAACAACTGCACATTTTAAATTGGAATCACAAGCTCAACTGTCATATAATCTAAAATGTCAAATTGTCTGAAAAATGACACTTTAAATACACAGACTATCTTTAACTCCAAAGTATTGGTAGTAAGATTTCATTTCATTATAAACTTTTCTGTTGTTAAAAAATGATTTCACACATTACATAATCCCAGTCACAGGATTAAGGCTGAATTCTGTAGTTACAGAGCAATGTCAAATTCTACACCAGACAACATCAATAGGGGTAATGAATTATGAAACAAAAAATGATAGGTAAATATTTGTTCATTTTCTTTCGATTTTCAATTTAAAGTGGAAATTTAGTGTTGTCTATGCTAATCAAATAGGCTGAGCAGATGGAGCAAGACCCTAATGATGCAGTTATCTTGAAGGAGCCCAGCTGATGGAAGGCTCTCAAGGGACACCCATGATTTTTATGACCTCGCTTAGGTAATAAAATGTCCCACCTTTTATTAGAGTCACTCAATACAATCTTAGTTCAACAATTAGAATGTCCCATCCCATACAATATCCACACTTCAAATGTGTGACCTCTGTCCTCTCCCTTGTGGTGGCCTACCGTACCGGGATGCAATGTCTCCTTCTCATGCTCTACTCCCTGCAAGATGAATGGCTGGGTCTAGAAACAAGTCAGGTGTGGGGGAGGGGTTATAATAGGATAGGCTTGTCTTGACCGGGCTTTGTGCTCCCTGGGCCAGCAGGGGGTTAAGCCAACTTGACAGAAGGTCATGCATCTCTATGTTGATTGGCTACTTGCTGTTTCTGCAGTTCTTGGAATCTGGAGATGCTTTCAGTTTCTCCTGGCTAAGACCTATTTGTGCTTCTGGGAAGCCTCAGACACCCCATGCTGGCTTCCTGTCCTGTGTGGCTTGCCTTGCTTACTGGGAACATTCAAACACCTGTATCCAGACACATCCTGAGAGCCCTCATCTATCTCCTTATTCCTATTCTTTCCACTTTCCCTGGAGGGGCTCTCCAGAACCTTCTGGATTTCCCAAGGGAGAGGTACTATGCTCGTGGGGGAGAGGCACATAGCTACCTTTCAGAGGGTCCTGTTGAAGTTTCATTCAAGTGAGAGGCAACCCTCTACCTCTCTTCTTTGAGAAAAGGAGTGGGTCTCTCTTTTTTAAAAAAAATCCTTTAAAAAAAAAATCTCTTAGTCTCCAATCTGACTTTCCATACTCCTGATCTGGATGAGAGGTTCAAAATCAGTGTAATGATATCCAACCATGTGAGTTGAGTATCTCATCTGGAAAGCTCCATTCTAAGGAACTCTGCTGTAGCTTCTGTTTTACCTTTTATTATATGGACCAGCTCAGTGAGTACTGTCAGGAAACAGCTTGCTTGCTTGCTTTCCTTTTCTTTCTTTTTTCCACCTTCACATGGTTCCAGCCTCTTCCTCCCTGCTCCCCAGTGACATCTCAGATGCATGGTTTCCCTGTTTTATTTCTAAGAGCAGTCTCTTTTGTAGACATTTAAAAAGTGGTCTAAGTCAACAATGCACTATAATTCCAGTTCTAGACCTGTACCCCCTGCTAGCTGTGAGGAAGGGACCTAGCTGTCCTCTCACTCTTGCTCCATCTTGCTCCCCCTGTTGCAGGCTCCTTAAAGGTGTGGGGAGGGAGGGGCCATAGAGAAGAAGGGGTAAAGCTCTCAATGACAGAAGATGCTGCAGTCAGGCCACCAGGCACCTCTGAGTGCATGATGTGCATTTCTGGGTTGTGAGAAGACTTTTATAAGGACCTCTGTGCCACACTGCTTCTTGCTATCTGGCAAATTATCTCCTACCCTGATCCTCCCAACCCATCTGTATAGAGCTACTGCTATGGTCTGAAGGTTGTATCCCTCCAAAATGCCTATGTTGGAATTCTAAGCCTTACTGTGGTTGATATCTGGAGATGGAGCCTCTGGGGTGATTAGGTCATGGGGATGGAGCCCTCATGAATGAGAATAGTGCCCGTATAAGAGAGACCCTGGAGAGATCCCTTGCCTCTTCTGTTGAAGATGGCTATCTATGATCCAGGAGGTAGGGTCTCATCAGACACCAAATTTGCTGGTACCTTGATCTTAGACTTCCCCACTTCTATAATGGGAATAAATTTCTGTTGGTTTTAAGCCACCCAGTGGTATTTGTAACATAGACTAGAACAGTCTCTTCCTACCGAGACCCTTTATCACTCTAGACACTGCTCTTGGGAGGACCAACTTCAAGATGTCTCAAGCCATCTGTGTTCCCTGGGTCTGTGACTTCTTGAGGGCACATTCATCCCTGCACTGGTACTCACTGCTGTCCCTTTCCCTCTGCTGTCCTGGCTGCCCCAGTTGGCTCCCACTTGAGAATTCTCCTTTCAGGCAGGAACCAGGCTTCATATTCACATGTATCCCATTTCTCCCTAAACCTTCTCTCACCATGTATGCCCTGGTGGCAGCAAAGAGATCAGCTCATTAGTTTCTACAGCTGGAGGGAAACATGAGGCTCCCCTTTCTAAGGCACACCCTCATCTTGCCTAGTGGTTCTCTTAGAGACCCTTCACTTGGCTTGTGGAAGGTCCCTGCCTCCCTCTTTTCCCATGAATCCCTTCCAATAGTTCTCCTTTCCCATCCCAGCCTCCTCTTTTTAGGCTGAGGATGTCTAGCTAGGTTGGTTCCACTCTAGTTTATTAAACCCCTCTAGATTGTTGAATGTCCACTTTCTGTGGAGGTATTTATCACTATCCTCCTCAGCTTGGGGACTTTGGGCAAAGTTTTGTGACAACAGGAAGAATATCCTCACATCTTGTTTGAAATACATATTTACACTATAGTTTTGATGGTTGATCTTTTTCTTAAACCGACTTCACTCATTTACGTTAATCCCTCAGCCCCTACAGGCATTTGAAATTATCACTTCTGCTCTGCATTTATACTTGTTTTAAAAAGATTGCTTGATCATGCTCTGACAAAGATGAATTTGTCTCCCATTGCTATTGTGTTTTGTTAATTCCTCCTTGCAGGTATGGCTTTTTGTACTTTTGCAAGAAAAGTTACCTGAAACTTGGAAAGAGGCAAAAGATATTACTAGGTGTTTTTCCAGTGAAATGCTGGGCTTGACTCTATTTGCTAGATATTTTCTAAGTCTGACAGGGCAGAAGTTAACTTGTAGCTGGTTGTCAGATGGAGATGGAAATCACTTCTCTGCAGAGGAATAGATAACACCAAAGGTTACATACAGCTTATGGTCCTGCTGGATATAAATAGTTTTGTGTCTAACTCATAACCTAGTAAATGAACTGTATGCATGTATCTAGCTTCTCAGATGGTCTTTTGATTAGTTTTACATTTTTCTGGTTCTCTCATTAATTAGTCAAATAAAATCTTTGACACATCTTCTTCTTATATTTACCTGAGTGTTCAGATTTTTACCGTTTTGAAAATTATACTTTAACCATTTATTTGGTATTCTTCTGTGGTACATAATAATTTATGTCAGTTATGACCTCATTGTAGAATATCAGCTCTTTCATGATAAAGTTTCATTTACGTGTTTAATACTTTTTGTCTCAAATTGAGCTTTGTCTGATATTAACATAAACCTGCTTCTGCTTTTGGTTGATATTTAATAGATCATGGGTTAAATACAACTTGTTAATTTCCATCTTTCTGAGTCACTTGATCTTAAATATCTCCTATTGAACATGTACTTGGGGTTTATTATTTGACTTAATATGAGTTTTTTCCATTTGTATATTAACATTAAAGTATGTGGTTGGTCTTAATGCTGTTATCTTTTTGTTTTGTTTTATCTTCAATACTTCCTTGTGATTTTCCTTAATACTTTTTTAAAAGATTTCATTTATTTGAGATAGACTGAGTGAGAGAGAGAGAGTGCCTGAGTGAGGGGGAAGGGTGGACAGAGGGAGAGGGAGAAGCAGACTCCCCACCAAGCAGGGATCTCAACTTGGGGCTCAGGATCAGGACAGAGCTAAAGGCAGATGCTCAATGGACTAAGCCACCCAGGTGCCCTCCTTTATTACTTTTTTTTTTTTTAACAATTCTATTTTCCAAGTAAAATCAAGTACAATAAAATAGTTCAGAAAAGTCTGTACGCACCTCAGGTCTCCTGGCCTCCTCTTCAGTCTTGCTTTCCAGAGACTCATGGTCTTTTCTATATCCTTCTCCCCTGCTGTGTTCCTTGCACATTGGAAGTCTATAGATTATTTTTAGTTCTTCTGTTAATGACCATTATAACTTTGACCTCTATTTCTTGGTTTGTCAAGGTAAAAAATGAAGTTGAATCTATTGATTCTTGTTATTAAATATGAGGAAATCAGTGCACTCATATATCTTCCTTCCCTTTGTTTCTTTTTTCCTAATTTTTTTGCATAGTACACTAAGTCCTTTATGATTATATTACAATTCTCTCACATTGTATGATTCTTTTTTATCCATTTTAATAACTGGGAAATATATTTTAGGGTATATAAAAAATATAAAGTATGAAGAGGAAAAAAAAAATAAACGCCTGCTCTTACCTTACCACAACCTTAGAAGAATCCTTTGCATACTTCCCCAATCACAATTCCCTATTCTCCATCTCTCTGACTTTGTGCTAATCATCCCTTACATCTGTGTGTCTGTGTGTATGTACTTTTTATAGCTTTATCCAACTGTGTAAAGACAGGGAAATTTGCTACTCTGAGAGAAAGGCTCCCAGAAGATAAGCTGAACAGAGACTAGCCATAGTGTGGCTGTAGCCACCTTGAGACTTTATGGGTGTCTCTTCTGGAAAAGTCATTGAGTTAGGTTTATGAATGAGTCTTGGGAAATCTAGGACTCCCATATTTGGGTGTCTGGCAGGATTGTAGTCTGAGACAGGTATTAGAGAACTAGCATAAACATAGCCAGGGAGAGGAGGTTACTCTGTGTTTTCTGTTTCTAATGTCTTCACCACTGACCCCAGAGGATTTGGGCAGCAGGACAAGGAGGGAGCACAAACCTCATCAGTATGTGGCAAAGAGCAGCTCAGTACAGAAGAGAATCTGGAATAGGCTCTTGTGGGCATTCTGGCTTCCCACTGTAAAGAGGGTATAACTGCAGTGAAGAATTGAAGGCAATGTTCCTCAATAGGACTGTTGTTTTTTTTTTTTTGAAGGATTTTATTTTTAAGCAACTCTACACCTTGCATGGGTCTCAAACTCACAACCCCGAGATCAAGAGTTGCACACTCCCCCAACTGAGTTCCCCAGGTACCCCAAAATGATTGTCTTAAGTCATCCCATTTCAGTCAGAATTTGTTTCGCTCTGTACTGGATACAACCATTATTCTGGGACCTTCCCTTCACCATCATGTGGAAGATTTTCATCTCTATTCTTGTATATTTAGTATCCTTTAACTTGTCTCTAATGGCATCTTTTTTTCTGGAGTAGCAAAATATCTTCTTTGCTTTGGTAGAGCAAATCCTCAGTAGCTTCTTGAGAAAGAGTATATGGGAAGTAAATATTTTTACTCCTTAAATATCTGAAAATGTCTTTATTCTGTCCTTACATTGAATTGATAATCTGAGAATAGAATTTGGAAAAATTTCCCTTCAGAATGTTGAAGTTATTGCTTCCTTTCTATCTTGTTTTCAGTGTTGCTGCTAAGAAGCCTAAAGCCAGTTTGATTTTTTGGTCCTTTGTATATTATAACTTGTTCTCCAGCCCCATCAAAACCTTTTGGGTTGTCTTGTACTCTCCACTGTTCTGAAATTTCAGTTCTGTACTTTGGTATGGGTCTGCTTTCAAACTATCACACCTGAAAATCCCAATTCCATTTCCGTCTGGAAATTCATATCCTTCAGATTTTGGAAAATATTTTGAATGCTTTTGTAAGAGTCCTTTTTCTCCTTTTCTCTCTGTTCCGTCATCTGTAACTCCTATTCAGTTGTCGGACCACATGAATTGGACTTCCAATTTTTTTAGCTTTTCATTTTAGCACTATACTTTTCTTTCCTGGTGTTTCTGTTGCTTCAACTGCTATAACAGAATACCACAGACTGAGTGGCTTAAATTACAGAAATTTATTTTCTTGCAGTTCTGGAAGCTGGGAAGTTCAAGATTAAGGTTTTGGTAAGGCTTGGTTCCTGATGAGAACTCTCTGGCTTACAAATGGCTCACATATCTCATTGTGATCTCAACATGGTTGTGTGTATGTGTGTGTGTGTGTGTGTGTGTGTGTGTGTGTGTGTGTGAGAGAGAGAGAGAGAGAGAGAGAGAGAGAGAGAGTTTTCTATTGTTTCTTCTCCCCCCATCCCTGTTATTGAGATATAATTGACACACAGCGCTATAGAAGTTTAAGATGTATAGTGTAATGATTTGGTTTGCATATATTGTGAAATGATTGCCACAATAAGCTTAGTTAAATCCATCATCTCATATAGATTCAAAAACAAAAGAAAGAAAAAAATGGTTTTTCCTTGTGTGAGAACTCTTGGAATTTATTCTAAGAACTTTCATTTATACTATCAGACAGCTATAGTCATCATGTTGTACACAACATCCCTAGTACTTATTTATATTGTACCTTTTGACTGGTTTTATCCAATTACTCCTCTCATCTCCTGCTTTGGGTAATCATAAATATGATCTCTTTTTCTATGAGTTTGGTTTTTTTCTTTTCTTTCAGATTCCACATATAAATGAGATTATATAGTACTTGTCTTTCTCTGACTTATTTCACTTAGGATAATGTCCTTAGGATCCATTCACATTGTCACAAATGGCAGGGTTTCCTTCTATATTATGGCTGAATAATATTGCATTGTGTGTACACACACACCACAACTTCTTTAACCACTCATCCATTGATGGGCATTTAGGTTGTTTCCATGTCTTGGCTATTGTAAGTAATGCTGCTATGAACATGGAAGTGGTACAGATATCTCTTTGACAAAGTGGTTTCATTTCCTTCAGATATATCCCCAGAAATGGAATCACTGGAACATATGGCAGGTCTATTTTTAATATTTTGGAAAACTCCATACTCTTTTTCATAGTGGCAGCAGCAATTTACATTCCCAACAACAGTGCACATAGGTCCTTTTTCTCCATATCTTTACTAGCATTTGTTTTGTCTTGTCTTCTCAGTGATTCTAACAGGCATGAGGTGATATTTCATTGTGGTTTTGATTTGCATTTCCCTAGTAATAAGGCATGATGAGCATCTTTTTGTGTACCTGTTGGCCATTTGTGTATTTTCTTCAGAAAAAGGTCCTTCAGATCCTTTGCCCATTTTTAAATTGGATTATTGGTTTTTTTTTTTTTTTCTGCTGTTGAGTTGTATGAGTTCTTTAGATTTTTTGGGTATTAACCTCTTACCAGATATACCATTTGCAAATTTTTTTCCCATTCCATAGGTTGTCTTTTTATTTTGTTGATCATTTCTTTTGCCGTGCAGAGCTTTTTAGTTCCACTTATTTTTTTATTTTGTCACTTGTGCCTTAGGTGTAATATCCCCCAAATCATTGCCTAGATCCATGTCATAGAGGTATTCCTTACGTTTTCTTGTAGGAGTTTTATGATTTCTGGTCTTACATTTAAGTCTTTAATCCATTTCAAGTTACTTTTTGTGAGTGGTGCAAGATAAGGGTCTAGTTTCATTCTTTACAAATGAATATCCAATTTTATCAGCACCGTTGAAGAGACTATCTTTTCTCCATTGAGTATTCTTGGCATCCTTGTCAAATATTACTTGACTGTATGGTTTATTTCTGGACTCTTAATTCTATTCCATTTGTCAATGTGTCTGTTTTCATGCCAGAACCATTCTATTTGATTACTAAAAGTTTATAATATTGCTTGAAATCAGAAAGTGTGATGCCTCCCACTTTGTTCTTTCTTATTATTGCTTTGGGTGTTTGGGGTCTTTTGTGACTCCACATAAATTTTAGGATTGTTTTTCCTACTTCTGTAAAAAAAAAATGCCATTGGAATCTTGATAAGGATTGCATTGAATTCAGCTATAGATGGCTTTGGATAATAAGGACATTTTAACAATATTAATTCTTCTGCTACATGAACATGAAATACCTTTCCATTTGTATCTTCTTTGATTTCTTTCATCAGTGTCTTCTAGTTTTCAGTCTGCTGATCTTTACCTACTTGGTTAAATTTATTCCTAAGTATTTTATTGCTTTTGATGCTATTGTAAATGGGATGGTTTTATTTCTTTTTCTGATAATGTGTTAGTGTATAGAAATGCTAATGATTTTTTTGTACATTAATTTTGTATCCAGCAACTTTACTGAATTCATTGATTACATCTAACAGTTTTTTTGGAACCTTTTGGATGTTTTATATATACAATCATGTCATCTGCAAATAGAGACAATTTTACTTCTTTCTTTCTAATTCTGTTGCCTTTATTTTTTTTCTGCATCTGATTAACCATTGAATATGTATTTCTATATTCACCATTGAATATAGTGTTAGGTGTCATATATGGTCTTATTGATATATTCTCCTTCTATACCTAATTTGTTGAGTTTTTAGAATATTGAGTTTTGTCAAATGATTTTTCTGCATCTGTAGAGATGATCATTACATATTTTATTCTTTCATTTTATTAATGGTATGTACCATATTGGTTAAATTATATATCGTGTGCCATCCTTGCATCTCATGGATAAATCCTACTTGATTACGGTGGATAATCATCTTAATGAAATGCTAATTTTGGTTTGCTTTAATATTTTATAGAGATTTTTACATTTATATTCCCAGGAATAGGGCCTATAGTTTTCTTTTTGAAAAGTGTCCTTTTCTGGCTTTGGTATCAGGGTAATGCTGCCTCAAAAAAGGAATTTTGGAGTTGTCTTCGATTTTTTTTTTTTTTGAAAAGTTTTAGAAGGATTGGTGTTAATTTTTCTTTAAATGTTTAGTAAAATTCACCAGTGAAGCCATTTGGTCTTAGGATTTTCATGGTTGAGAAATTTTTGATTACTGATTTATTCCTCCTAAAAGTAATTAGTCTGTCCAGGTTTTCTATTTCTCTTCCTGCTTTGCTGTGGGTAGGTTGTATGCTTCTAAGAATTTTTCCATTTCTTCTATGTGGTCCAGTTTGTTGGCATATAGTTTTTCATAGTAACTTTGATGAAGCTTTGTATTTTTGTGGTATCAGTTGTAAAATCTTCTTTTTCACTTATAATTTTATTTGGGTCCTCTCTCTTTTCCTTGGTTAGTTTATCTAAAAGTTTGTCAATTTCGTTTTTCTTTTCATGGAACTAACTCTTAGTTTTGTTAATTTTTAAAAATTGTTTTCGTGTTCTCTATTTCATTTATTTCTGCTCTAATCTTTATTGTTTCCTTTGTTCTGCAAATTTGGAGTTCAGTTTGTTGTTCTTTTTCTAGTTCCTTAAGGCAGAGATTTAAATTGTTTGAGAAACTTCTCATTTTTAAAAACTTTTTAATTCCAACTAATGAACATAGTGTTATATTAGTTTCAGGTGTACAATATGGTGATTTAATAATTCCATATGTCACCCAATGCTTATCACGGACAAGTGCACTCCTTTAATCGCATCATCTATTTAATCTGTAACCCTACACCCCCTCCCTTCTGGTAACCATCAGTTTATTTCCTATAATTAAGAACCTGTTTCTGGATTTGTCTCTTTTCCTCCTCCCTTTATTCATTTGTTTTGTTTCATAATTTCCACATGTGAGTGAAATCATAGGGTATTTGTCTTTCTCTGATACTTATTTTGCTTAGCATTATACTCTAGCTCCATACATGTCATTGCAAATGGCAAGATTTCATTCCTTTTTATTTTATTTTATTCTTTTTTTTTTCTAGCTCCTTCAGGTATAAGTTACGTTGTTTGAGATATTTCTTGCTTCTTGAGGTAGGTGTGTATTGTTACAAACTTCCCTCTTAGAACCACTTTTGCTGCATTCCAAAGATTTTTGAACTGTTGTGTTTTCATTTTCATTGGTTTCATGTGCTTTTTAACTTATTTTCTTGTTGACCTATTTGTTGTTTAGTAGCATGTTATTTAACCTCCATGTATTTGTGGTCTTTACAGATTTTTTTTAAAGATTTTATTTATTTATTAATGAGAGACACAAAGAGGCAGAGACATAGGCAGAGGGAGAAGCAGGCTCCCCACAAGGAGCCCAATGTGGGACTCAATCCTGGACCCCAGGATCATGCCCTGAGCCGAAGGAAAATGCTCAACCACTGAGCTACCCAGGCATCCCTTTCCAGATTTTTTTCTTGTGGTTGATTTCTTGTATGTGATTTTTTTTTATACTGTTGTGATCAGAAAAGCTATATGGCATGACTTCTATCTTCTTGAATTTGTTGAGGATTGTTTTGTGATCCAATGCAAGATTTATTCTAAAGAATGTTCCATATGCCCCTAAAAATAATGCATATTCTGCTATTTTAGGATGGAATGTTCTGAATATATTTGTTAAATCCATTGAGTCCAGTTTGTCCTTCAAAGCCACTGTTTTCTTGTTGATTTTCTGTTTCAGTGATCTGTCCATTAATGTAAGTGGGGTTTTAAAATCTCTTACTATTATTGTTTTAGTTCCTTTCTGTTTATAATCCATTGTTTTGTGTATTTGGGTGTTCCTTTGTTGGGTGCATGAATATTTACAAATGTTATATATTCTTGTTGGATTGTCCCCTTTATTGTTATATAGTGTCCTTCGTTGTTTCTTGTTATAGTCTTTTTTTTTTTTTTTTAGATTTTATTTATTTATTTATGAGAGACAGAGGGAGAAAGGCAGACACAGGCAGAGGGAAAAGCAGGCTCCTCCCAGGGAGCCCAGTGTGGGACTTGATCCTGGATCCCGGGATCATGCCCTGAGCTGAAGGCAGATGCTCAACCGCTGAGCCACCCAGGTGTCCCTGTTCTTTGTTTTAAAGTTTATTTTGCCTAATATAAATATTGCTATGCCAGCTTTATTTTGACATCCGTTTGTATGATAGATGTTTCTCCATCCCCATGTGTCTTTAGATCTAAAAAGAGTCTCTTTTAGGCAGTATATAGGTGGGTCTTGTTGGGTTTTATTTATCTATTCTGTTACCCCATGTCTTTTGATTGGAGCAGTTAATCCGTTTACATTCAAAGCATTATTGATAGATATGTATTTATTGCCATTTTATTCCTTGTTTTGTGGTGGTCTCTGATGTTTTTCTCCAGTCCTTTGTCTTGCTTTCTTACATGGTTTGCTGGTTTTCTTTAATGATATATTTTGATTCCATTCTCTTTACTCCTTGCATATAAGTGGTTTTTGATTTGTGGTTCCCATATAACATCTTCTGCATATAGCAGTTTATATTAACTTGAAAACTTAAAAGTTATTCTTTACTCCTTTCATCCCCACATTTTAGGTATATGGTGTCATCTTTTTTACCTCCTTTTATTTTGTGGGCTACTTGACTGATTTTTTTAATAGAAATATTCATTTTTACTGCTTTTGTGTTTCCTGCCTTCATACTGTTACTTTTGTTCTTTCATGTTCACTCAAAAGGCCCCTCTAATATTTTTTACAGAGCTGGTTTAGTGGTCACAAACTCCTTTAGGTTTTGTTTGAGACTCTATATCTCTCTTTCTCTTCTGAATGATAGCCTTGCTGGATAGAATAATCTGGACTGGAGATTTTTCCCATTTAGCACTTTGAATATATCATGCCATTCTCTCCTGGCTTGGAAAATTTCTGCTGAAAAATCTGCTGATAGTCTTATCGGACTTCCCATTTATATTACTGTCTTCTGTTGTCTGGTTGCTTTTTTTTAAGATTTTATTTATTTATTCATGAGAAACACACACACACACACAGAGAGAGAGAGAGAGAGAGAGAGAGAGAGAGAGAGAGAGAGAGAGAGGCAGAGACACAGGCAGAGGGAGAAGTAGGTTCCATGCAGGGAGCCCGATGTGGAACTCGATCCTGGGACTCCGGGATCACGCCCTGGGCCAAAGGCAGGTGCTAAACCACTGAGCCACCTGGGCTTCCCTGTCTGGCTGCTTTTAATACTTTTTTCTTTATCACTATATTTTCCAATTGAATTAATATGTCTTGGTGTAATCTACTTTTGATTTTTTTGGGGGTTCTCTTTGTTTCCTGGATCTGAATATCCATTTCCTTATCCAGATTAGAGAAGTTTTCAACTAGTATCACTTCAAATAAATTTTCTTTCCCCTTTCTCTCTTCTTCTTCTGGGCTCCTATTATACAAATGTCATTATGTTTGATAAAGTCCCTGAGTTCCCTAAGTCTATTCCAATTTTGTATATAGATATATATATATATATATATATATATATAAATTCTCTGCTGCTGCATGTTTTAATATACAATTATACTTTCTTGATGGATTGAGCACTTTGTCATTAGATAATGGCTTTGTCTCTTTTTACCATTTTTAGTTAAGGTCTATTTTGTCTAATATACGTGTTCCTGCTTTTTTGGTTACCATTTCCTAGAAATAGCTTTTTCCATTTTCCATCCCTTCATTCTGTCTAAGTGTGTCTTTGAGGCTAAACTGAGTCTCTCATAGGCAGGATACTACTGAATGTTGTTTTTAAAATCCATTCAGCTACTTTGTGTCTTTTTAAGTAATTATTGATAGATAAGGACTCACTACTGTCATTTTATTAATTGTTTTTACCAGACATTTGGTAAACTTGTTCCTTGTTTCTAATCATGTTGTCTTTCTTTGTGTTTTGATGTCTTTTGGTATCAGTATGCTTTTACTTCATTATATTCTTATATGTAATTACTGCAGGTTTTTCCCTTGTGGTTATCATGAGGCTTACATTAACTTGAAATTATAACAGCTTATTTTGAACTGATTAAAACTTCAATGGTATTCCTAAACCTTATAATTTTACTTCTCCTGCCCCTCACATTCTATGTTATTGATGTCACAGTTTATATATTTTTATATTGTGTAACCAATAACAGATTATCATAGTTTTGTTTTTACTTTTGTTTTTTAACTTTTAAACTAGTTATAAGTGAATTATGCACCACTATTACCATTTTATAGAATCTAACTTTGACTATATATTTACCATTATTAGTGAGTTTTTTGGTACCATTTTATATTTTTATGACATTAATTAACATTCTTTTACCAAGTTAGAGACCTCCCTTTTGCATTTACTATAAGGCAAGTCTAGTGGTTATGAACTTCCTCAGCTTTTGTTTGGGAAAGTTTTTATCTCTTTTTGATTTCTGAAGGACAGCTTTGGCAGGTGTTGAATTCTTGGTTGGCAGTTTTTGTCTTTCAATATTTTGAATATCTCAGCCTATTCTCTCCTGGTCTGAAAAGCTTCTATTGAGAAATCTGCCAGTAATCTTAGAGGGGTCCTTTTACACATAACTCTTCTCTTTTCTCTTGCCATTTAAAAATTCTTTGCATTTGATTTTTGACAATTAACTACAGTATGTGTTGGTGTAACCCTATTCAGGTTCAACTTATTTGGGGCCTTTTGAGCCTCATGGATTTGATGTCCATTTCTCTCTCCAGGTTTGGGAAGTTTTCAGCATTATTGCTTTCAATATGCTATGTCTCTTCCTTTTACCCTTCTCTTTATGGAATTCCCACAATGTGGGTATTGTTCCTTTTGATTGTGTTCCATAAATCCCATAGGCTTTCTTCACTCTCTTTCCATAAATTTTTCCTTTTTATCTTCTGACTGGATAATTTCAAATGTTCTGTGTTCTAGGTCAATGATTCTTTCTTCTACATGGTCAGATCTACTTTTGAAGCTCACTATTGAACTGAATTCTTCACTTCAGTCATTGTAATTTTTTAGCTCTAGATTGAAACAAATTTTTTGATGGTTTCTACTTCCTCACTGAACTTATTTTTAATGCATTTTCCCCTAATTTCATTGTGTGTCCTAATAGTTCACTAAGCTTCTTTAAGAGAATTGTTCTGAATATTTTGACAGTTCGTAGATCTCCATTTTCTTAGTGTCAATTATTAGAGCTTTTTATTAGTTTCTTTTGGTAGAGTCATGTTTACTTGTCTTTTCTTTTTTTTTTAATAATCCTTGATTCCTTACACTGGTGTCTGTACATTTGGGTAAGTGAGTGGTCTCATCCAGACTTTATAGGTTCCCTTTGGCAGACATAGTTACTTACTGGTTAGCTCAGTTTGGGTTTCTGAATGTGTGTGCTGGTGGGCAGGTGGAGCTTGCTAAACAGGGTCTATTTTGGGGGGGAGGACACTGCCTAACCTCTGAGGCTGGGGGATGTGTCACTGGCTTAGAACAGTTGGATAGGACTGCTGGCCTGGTTCCCAGCTCAACTAGTAGTGTAGGATGAGATCTGTGGCTGCCTGAATTTTGTAGTCAGGCTTACTAGATGGTGAGGACTGGATGCTATACTCAGAAGTAGGTAGAGCTATGAATTGCTTCCTTGCCCTGGCAGTAAAACAGGGATAGGCCCCAAGCCCTACATGGCTAATTGTTTGGCAAGATTGTGCACTGAGTTTTCTGGCCTGCTGGGGCCACTGGTTTTGTTCTGCAAATGGGGAAAGCAACAGGGTACTTTTTGTTCAAGTGCCTCTGTCAGCAGGGCCATTAATGGGCTATGTAGCTTCCCATATGCTCTGGTTAGGATCCTGATAATGTGGCTGAAGGCTGTACTTAGCAGTAGGTGGGGATGTAAATTAGCTTCTCTGTCCAACAAGGCTCTTTGTGGTCTTGGCTCATGCCAACCTATGCCCCAAGTTTCCTGGCCCAGTGGTGTTACTGGCTTTGCTCTGTGATCAATTCTGCCTGTCATACTCTCTGTTAGAGCATTGTTGGGGTACATAGCTTCCAGGTGTTCTTGTCAGGCTTTCTGGTCAGGAGGGCCCAGGAGCCACATGCAGCAGTGAACTGGACTGTGATTCAGCTTGCCAGCCTGGGCAAAGCAGAGGAACCCTCCAAGGCTGGCAAGACTTTTTGTTTGTGGTTTTGACTCAAGCCAACCTGCTCCCTAAGTCCCCTGGCTGAATGGTGCCACCGGCTTGGCTTTACAGATCAGCTCTGCCTTCGATTCTCTCCGCTCAGCTTCAGCAAGTTGGGCTATGCAGCCTCCATGTGTTCCTGATGCGACTTTCTGGCTGGGAAGGGCCCGGGGCTACCCTCAGTAATGGGTTGGGCTATACCTTAGCTTCCCTGTCTGGGCGAAGGCAGACCAGGCTCCAAGGCCAGCAAAACTTTTCATTTGAGGACCCAAATCAGGTAGATCTGCATCCTGCCAAGTTCCCTGGTCAGACTGTGCCATCTTGGCTCTGTAAATAAACAAAACAGCTGTAGTCATTGGTCCTATTAGTAGGATGCTACAGATATGAACTGGGTCAGGATCCTTGTGCTAGTGGTTGTAAACTCCTCTCCTTTCTCCATCATCATTGGATGGATTTCCAGTGGTTGAGCTCCTCACATTCCCCTGCAGTCCCTGTAGGGCTCTCAAGAAGCCACCCAAAATGCTGGGGAGCTGAAGGTCTGCCATAGGCTTTCTTTTCTCACTGGAGGCACCATAGGCTCAGGGCAGGCCTCTTGGTGCAGTGCTGCGCCAGCCTGGGTGAGGGGCGATATGGTCTACATGGGCTACTCCTCTCACCCTTCTAATGCAGTCTATCTTGGTCACTTGTGGTGCAGGGGGATGCTTCAGCCCCATCCCCATGTTCTAGAATCTCTCATTGGTGTCTTGTCTATGAATAATTGTTAGCTGTTCTCCTTGTGAGGGGGGAGTGGATCAGGAACAACCTACCATCTTGTTGATGTTACTCTCCTCTGTTTTCTTTACTTGTAAGGACACTAATATTATTGGATCAAGATTCTATCTTTTGTGACGTCACTTTGCCTTAATTACTTCCTTAAAAGGCTCTATCTCTAGGCCACCTGAGTGGTTCAGTTGGTTAAGTGTCTGCCTTCAACTCATGATCTCAGGATCCTGGGATCAAGCCCCATGTTGGGCTCCGTGCTCAGTGAGGAGCCTGCTTCTCCCTCTCTTCCTCACTTATTATTTCTGTAACTATCTCTGTCTCTCTAATAAATAAATGAATCTTTTAAAAAATCATTGTTTTTAAAAAATAAATAAAAGCCTCTATCTCCAAATATAGTTACACTGGGGTTTGAGGCTTCAATATATATATTTGGTTGGGGGCGCGGAATACAAACATTCAGCCCTTGACACTGGGGCTTACTGATCTTGCTGGGGAGTAGCCATCTGTGTTGTTTCCTGAGGAACTCCAAACAACAGTCTCTTTTTAGGTCTTTCATCTAGGGTTGGTTAGAATCTCCAAAAGAGCCTTTCAATTTCTGGTCTGTAGGGAAAAGTTTCAGCTGCTTGCATTCTGAAAATTGGAGTTGGGGAAGATGGCTGGAACTCTTAGGACTCACTGTTCGGTGTGCATGGGTTCACTTAATCATCCTGTTTTCAATTATATTACCCAACCTTCGACTTCGTCAGGGTTCTCTCTTTCAAAGATCCTCTGTTTGATGCTCTTCAGAAAATAAACCTCCAGACTATTGCTGACGTGGGAACAGAGCATCTGCTTCGTGGAAGGAGCTGGTACAGGGACCCAGGGACCTATCTGCTATCAAATGATTTCCATAGTCCTGATTTTGGTCTCTTCCCTTCTTCTCCAGTGTTTGCAGCTGCCTGATCCTGTGGCTTTTGGTTTCTGTGGTATGAGCTGTATTGGCTGTGAACTTTCTCCATTGCTGTTTCAACTACTAAGTGAGTTACTACGATCTGCTCTATAGCTTCTAAAATCTTATCACTTTGGTCTCTTCTGTCATTTCTGTGGTATGGATTTTTTTTAAAAATCCCCTTTAGTTTGTGTTGTGAACTTCCAGGTGGAAGCAAAACTAGATCGGTGTGCTCAATCCTCCATTTTAACCCAGAAGCTCCCATTCTTTTCTGTAGCAATAACTTTCAGAGTTAGTGTCAATTCTCTAATTAAGTAGATTGATTACTTATTGCTGGTTCTTTCTTTCCATATTGCCTCTAGTCCCAGGTTCTTTATTTGGATGTATCTCTTGGCTATGTTTCTTCATCAAGTTTTTTTTTTAAGATTTTATTTATTTGAGAGAGAGAGAGAGAGAGAGAGAGAGAGAGAGAGAGAGAGAGAGAGAGGAGACACAGGCAGAGGGAGAAGTAGGCTCCATGCAGGGAGCCTTACATGAGACTGGATCCCGGGTCTCCAGGATCACACCCTGGGCTGAAGGCAGTGCTAAACCGCTGAGCCACCCGGGCTGCCCCATCAAGTTGTTTTTTAAGGAAGAGTTTACTGGCAGTTGTGCCAAGAGATAGCCTGAGGTAGGTGGGGTGAGTGCAGACAGTATCTGCTAGGCAAATGTAGCTTTAAAAAAAATCCCTGTCTAACCCAATTGCCAGCCTGAAGCCCTTTTTTATTTTTAAAAAAGATTTATTTATTTATTTTAGAGAGAGTGAGCATGGAGGTGGAGGGGTGGGGGAAGGGCAGAGGGAGAAAATCTCGAGCAGACTCCCTGCCGAGTGTGGAGCCTGACATGTGGCTCAATCTCACAACTCTGAAATCACAACCTGAGCTGAAATCAAGAGTCAGACACTTGGGACACCTGGGTGGCTCAGGGCATGATCCTGGGATCTGGGATCGAGTCTCACATCAGGTTCCCTGTGAGGGGCCTGCTTCTCCCTCAGCCTGTGTCTCTGCCTCTCTTTCTACATCTCTCATGAATAAATAAACAAAACCTTAAAAAAAAAGTCAGATGCTTAAGCCATTGAGCCACCCAGGTGCCCCTGAAACCCTGTTTTAGAAATTCTACAGGTACTACTCCTCATAGGTTTCAGAGTCCTTAGGTGAATGCCAATTTGTTGTCTTTATGTTCAGCCCTTCATTTCCTAGTTTTGTGGCCTTGGTTAACTTACTTAACTATTTGGGACCTTGGTTTCTAGTTTGTAAAATGGAGGCCATAATTTCTCCAAAGGTTGTTGGGGGTGGGGGGCAACACCAGGACTACCTGTTCAACAGGTACTACTTCTCTTTCTCTGCTCTCCCCCCACTTTCCTAGCATTCCTTTCCTTTCCCCAGATGGATATAAAGGATCCTTTGCTGCTGCCCCAGTACCCCAGATACACAGTGGCCTGAGACCCTAGTTCTTGTAAAGCTTGACAACAGGTGGAAACAAGCCTTGAACCCAGGCAGCTAAAAGCCAGGCTGGCTTTTCCTAGAGGTTCAGGTGCTGAGCCCGCCTCCACCTGCCCTGGTTGGGACAGCAGGAGCGTCACCTTCTTGCCCTCATAGCCGCTAACCTCACAGACAAGATCGGCCCGAGACAAGAGGATAACCTTTTCTGGCAAGGAAATCTGACTCGAAGCCGTAACTTCCATCAGGGGAGAAAAGATAAGGCCCAGTCACCTCTAATCTCCACTCACGCTCCAGTGCCTTTCCGTGAACCGGCAGCTTGACATTTTTCATCATGGACCTTGTTCACAATCAAGTGTGCTGCCGCTTTCTGAATGAGAAAGGGCAAGCTCCAGACGGGTTTGCTCCTTCCCCAGCTCCTGCAAGATGGCCTGTGAATGAAGGATTGAAGGACTTGGGGGTAGACACAGAAGCAGCCTGCCGTGGAGGAGGGAATGCTTTAGGAAACAAGTGTAAAGAGGCCAGTCTTAGGGTCGAGTCCGCGTACGTGGGCAGCCCCCATGTCATACGTGATTCCAGCTATTGTGATGATGAGAATGTAAGATACGAAAGCGTAAATAAACCGTGGCATCTGCAGACAACGGAGGGTTAGCTGTCGGTAGGTTAAGTATAGGTAGTCGTTAAAAAGGACTGGGCTCCTCTGTGTGTATCGACACAGGAAGGTGCTTGTTTCTAGTTCATCAGGTCACGAAGGTTACAAAGCAGCATGCGCAGTGCGGACATTTTATGTGAACTGATCATCCGTGTGCAGGAGACGGACGGTGGGTATGCGACAGTTCACTGCGCTTGTCCCGGGTGGTGGGATCCGGGGACTTTGTGTTTTTCTGTTTCAATTACTTATAATGAGCATATATAATTTTTAGAACCAAAAGCGATTTTCATTTAAATAAAAAAAGCAGACTCTTGGCATTCCCTCTGGAGGACCTCATTTACTTCCACCTGCCGTTTTACAACTGGGATGGATGAGGACAGGATTTTCCGCACAGGCTGTTTGTTGTGAGGGTGAAATGGTGTGAAAGCGCAGACTCGTTGCTCCATACCTGCTGGCTGAACAGCTTTGAACAGAAGCTGACTGGAATTTTTTTTCCCCTTAAAACAGGAAACATGGGGTAGCGTGGGGTGGGAAAGGCTGAGTCACTGACGTACTCGAATCCTAAATCCATTCAGCAGCTGACCAGGGCTGCCAGGCTGGGCCGTGGGGTGCGGGGGGGGGGGGCACTCTCATATTCCAGTGCAGGCCACCCAGGTGCTTCAGGACTGGTACCGACTGGAACTGGGCAGTGACAGCCCCGCCTGGGACTCGAGGCTCAGAGGTGAAGTCCCCAGCCCGGGTCGTCCTTTGTCACGTGGCGGGGAGTCCGGCATTCACCTTTGGGTGAGGACTGCCTAGCGAAGCACTGGGAGGGCCTGCGCCCAGCACAGTGGGACCCAGCAACACCAGATGCCTCCCCGGAAGGCGTTTTCCAGGCGGAAGAGAGGGGGTTCTAGGCTTGCGAAGAGACGGAGGTATAATAGTGTTGCCCATTTGGATATGAAAGAAAGCAGCCAGTTTGTTACTTCTAACAGTCATGAATTTGGGAGGGCAAAAAAAAGTGTTAAAATCAGTTTCTTTCAAGAGTCTGTAAAGTTAGTTTTTGAGACTGCCTGCCCGGAGTCAAACAGAAGCGTATTGCAGGCACATGCAACCCTATTAGGTTGCCACATAGAAACGTGGCACCACGTTGCTCCCCACGTTGAGAGGCTGCTAAACTCCCTTGGAGGGACTCCCCAAGTGGACAGAGTCACCAGCACAAGCAGGGGAGACTGGCAGTCCATATTGATATTGGACAGTATTCTGGGAAGCCCCCAGAATTACACTGATTTATTTTATTTTTTTAAGATTTTACTTATTTGAGAGAGCGTGAGTGAACATGAGCAGGGGAGAGGGACAGAAGGAGAGAAGCAGAGTCTCCGCTGAGCAGGGAGACTGACATGGGACTCAATCCCAGGACCCCGGGATCATGACCTGAGCTGAAGGCAAACGCTTAACTGACTCAGCTACCCAGGCACCCCTACAGTGGTATTTTAAAATGCTTTTTGCTGTTCCATATCTCAGCTAGTCTCTTGTCCCTCAGAGCATGGATCTGACAATTTGCAACCCTAGACTTAAATGAATGACATAGAAGGACCAACTAGAGGATGGGAGAAAAGGCCACAGAGCACCAGAGACACTATTTTTCTGACTGGCTTCTAGCAACATTTAGGGATTCTAGGAAAAAGCCACATTCTATTGCTAACATAAGAAACTCCCTTTTAAAAATGGGCCAAACACTGCACTTTGTTAGATTTAATAATAGCTAGTACTTCCAGTGTCTTAAGTTGAACAGCCCTGCACTAAGGGGCTTATACACTTGAGCTCATTGAACCTGCACTCTACTGCAGGCGGGAGTTACTGCCATCATCGGGAACTTACTAAGGGGCAGATAAGCTTATGTGCCCACGGTCACCCTTTCGAGAAGCCACTTCACTAGAGTAACCACTGTTTACATATAAGAGAATGTCATGGTGTCTGCATTATCCCTCCAGCGTGACCACAGCTGATCCTCGCACCTGTCCTAGGAGCTGTGTTTATCCCACATTAAGAGGGGAATTGTAAGGGGCCTGGGTGGCTCTGTTGGTTAAGTGACTGACTCCTGGTTTCAGCCCAGGTTGTGATCTCAGGATTGTGAGGTCCAGCCCCGCGTTGGGCCCTGTGCTTAGCACAAATGTCTGCTTAAAACTCCCTCTCCCTCCGCCCCTTCCCCCCCCAACTCTCTCTAAAATAAGCCTTTAAATGTAGCTCAAAAGGTGAGGGGGCACCCCCAGAGCTTCAGGGTTAATACAGAGCCCAGGTTTTCAGAACCTAGGTCTTGAGCTCTTAAACTCAGGGGGTCTGTGAGTTCATGAACAAATTGTTGTTTTTGATTAGATGATAATACCTAAACATGTACACCCACAGCACACCTTTGGAAATAGACATTTGCAATTTGAAAGATGTTTTCTTAGAATAGGTTTTAGTTCTTAAGCTGTACTTTTCAGTATTCCTTTGGGTCAGTAGAAATCTTTCCATAAAGGAAGTTGGTTCCTTCCCAACTTTGAGAAACCCTAGCTTTACTAGGCCTCTTCACTTGGTGATAATCTATTTTTAAAATCTATATTCTTAGCAGATTTGTCTGCGATATGGCTTAATTAAAAAAAACCCAAAAAAACAAAAAAACCCAACTCTCCAGGTGATTTAACAAGGTGAACTAAAAGCTGAGCTCTTTGACGAGGCTTGAGGTGGTTGCTAAGGTTTGTTCAATAGAGATCAGAAATACAGGCTTTAAAAGCTTCTGTGCTGAGGCTGGAGTGACCCTTCTCAGGAAGCGGTCTGTGGGACAGAGGCGCACCCGTCTTGTGAGGGCCAGCCCGGCCAGGCTGTGGAGGCGCCAAGCACCACACACACCAGGAAGAGCCCTGGGCAGTCAGAAGAGCAGCTGAAGCTTCTGCTTGCCCTCCCTCTCTCCCATGTAGCTTTAGAAATTCTGCGGCTTTACACAAGCTTAGGAGACTCACTCCAAAGAAGGCTGACAACGAGCTAGAAAGAAAGAGTATTTTTCTGAGTCCTGAGATGAAAACTCAAATAGAACACTGGCTGATAGCCACTGGAAATGAGCACACTCCTAGGCAATTGTTTTAAGATCTTGCTCTAAATTATTTTAAAAGGCTTTTTACAATTTTACAAGGGACTTGTTTGTACGTTACACATGGGGATCCATTTAGGTAAACAGGACACTGAGGATGAGAAACCAGAGGCCCAGAAACCCCTGTATAAGCCAGGGGCACACCGCAGGCAGAGGGGAGGCCGGGCCTGCGCGTTTGCCATTCGCCCCCCACTCTGCCCACAGCCAGTGTGGTGCAGGCACGGCTAGTTTGTTTTCTTTTTAAAGGAAAAAACAAGCACAAATGAGTAGCTAAATTCCCTAAACTACACTCAGGGAACTACACGCAGGGAAAGCCTTTGTGGCAAGCCCGTGTGCCCAGTGGCAGTTGAACGAAATGGCACACAGCACCCAGGAGAAAATAGTGTCACAGATTCATAGCAAATGTCACTACATGTGTAACAGACAGTGGAAAAACCCCTTACACGATTCTTCTCTGTACGTTGAAGGTTTTATTTTTTGAGGCTTTTAGGAGAATCCATTCCATTTACTAAACCTTTGTCAAATGGCACAGAAGCCAGGGGGCACAGGGTTAAGCTATGCTCTTAAGAACTGGCTCTCTCCAGGCAGAGTCTCCTTTGCAGATTGGCTGGAAGTTACAAAGAGGCAGTTATATAATATGAACCTTTGAAAAAGCCAATCTTTTTCCTAGTTTTAGATTTGGGCTTGTTTCCCACTTTTTTGCTTTCAAAGGAGTTGAACTCTTACCTTTCTTCTTCTAAAACAAACCAAAATCTATCTTAGAGAATTATAATGCAGGAAACCACTTTTGTGGAAGCACATTTTGACTTAGGGTTACACTCGGCCTGCTCAGGACAGACAACAGGGGAAGCCAGACTCTTCTCTGGGTAGAAGTGCTGCCCTCACTGTTTGGCAGGTGTCAAGAATGTGGGGAGTATAGACAATAAAAAATGTAAAATAAAGGATGTTTGTAGTGGGCTATTGTAGATGGTAGACTCCCAAGTGAGAAGGGCTGGTTTCAACTGACAGCTTCGGTTCTTCTCTCCCCATCAGGCTGTTATTTCAAACATCAGCACAGGAATCAGAACAATTTCCATGAAAATAAAAGCTCATTTTCTTGTGCTGGAATGTATATAAAGTAAAAGGCCAGAGATCAAAGTTTAACAGTTTTCATATGTTCCAATCTTTTTGTCCTTACAGTATATAAATAACCTACTCCTAAGTTTATTCCCCAAATGACAACAGCTAGTTTTATCTCATGAATTATGGTGCCCAAATGAGTTAATTTGCTTTCGTCACTGTGTGTTGAGTCAAAGTAGGTCAACTGCAGGCTCCATGCAGACTTTAGAAACTGAACATGTGACTTGAGAACACGCAGGGGAGGGCGTGTGGGAGCTCTGAGCACCAGAAGCTCAGTGGGCTGGGCAGCAGATGACTGGCCTGGCCCTGAAAGCAGTTCCTAGTCTCCACAGCTGCAGGATGAAGGTGAAGCTCCTTGCCAGGGAGGCAGGGTAGGTCCAATTGTTTAGCTCAGCCTCTCTGCTGAGTATTCAAAATATCTTGAATTTTTTTTTTCTTTCAGGGAAGATACTGCATCAAGGTAGGCTGGTATGGCCGTTATTTTAGCGTCTTTACCATGTACGGCCCTTGTAATCTGTAGCCAATCTTTCTGTAATAATTCCTGGTACCGACCCCTGTGAAGCAACAGAAAACCAAAGTAAGAAAAGTCTCCATGAAGCAGAAGTTTAGTAAAACCCTCAAAAGCCAGCAAACACTACCCTCACAACTCCCCACTCCCACTCTCATTCACAGACCAAATTCCCAGTCCAGACTGAATCTCATTTTAACAAGTTTGGAACATTTGTATTATTTTGAATTCAAGCCACATTTAAAATAGAGAAACTGTATTTTAGAGCCTCGCATATTCCAATGCTGTTGACATCACACCATGAGAGGAGGTGGATTTGAGAGGAGGTGGATTTGTGTATGAGATGTCCACGCTCTCAGTGGAGCCAAACAGTATATTTTAGTTTCCCGGAAGCTGAGAGAAGAGGTGTGGGAAAACGGGGTCTCCACACAGGGCCAACGTGAAAAAGGCCCTGAATGAAAGAAGCTGCACTTCAGTGTGAGCACCACACTCCCTTGGCACGAGTGACAACTGCAGCAAAATATTGGTCACATTAAATTAACGCTACTTAAATTTGCAATTTATTAAAGTTTTGTATTAACTGGCATATTTACTTTCCTGTATGAGCAGTATTAAGTACCAGGAATTTATGCCAGATTTGCGTTTGCATGCATTTAAACAACACAGCTGATTTAAGTCAATATGAAAGATCATTCAACTTTGAGAAACACTATCTTTAGTGACACCTCTAAAATAAAACAGTATCAAACATAAGCAACTGAGTTCCTAGGAGGATAAAGCATGGCCCTCTAAGGTAGTATCTACAGGAGTGGTTAAGAGGATGGGCTTTGGATCAGGTTGGTGTGGGTCGACCACACTCACACTGAAATGTGATTAGTTAAGAGTCTGAAAAAGGCCGATTCCTCAGAAACACCAGCTGTTGCTGTTATTCTTTTAAGCTTTTTATAATCTGGTACCTGCTTACATTTCTAGCTTCATCTCTTGCTACAACTCTCTCCCTAAACACTATGCTTCAGCCTTGGTGGATTTTAAATTTTTCTAAGTTCTCTGCATATGTCTGGCTCTTTCTCTAGCTTCCAGGTCTTTGCTCATGCCCTCGTTCCCTCTAGTAAATTAATTGAACCTGAGGAGGTGGGTAGTGGAAACTTCCATTTACAGGTCAGAAGCGCAGGTAACAAGCTGGACTTGCAATTGGCATCTGAAGTACAGACATTCTTGTGGGCCTGAGCTCTTAACCTGTGGGATCTGATGTTATCTCCAGGGAGACAGTGTTGGAACTGAGTTAAATTATGGGACACCCAGCTGGTATTGCAGAATTGCTTGATGTGTGGAAAACCCCTGCATCTGGTGTCAGTCGTGTAGTATTCAGTACTGTGTGCAATGTGAATGAAAACAATAGCGTTTTTCTTTACAGTGTTTTGCCCCCTACAGCTCTCCCCATGGTGAACTGTGTCGCTGCTCTGCCTCCCTGTGTGGTGGAAGTGTGGTGGAAGTTGTATTTAACTTGTTCATCATGTTGTATTCCAGTGCTGAGTATCATGCCTGGACTCAAATAATCGTTAGCTCTTTCAAGTCTAGCTCAGTGCTTTAGCCCAAACGTTTGCTATTTAGGAACAGGCCTTCCCCATCATGTTTTGTTTCCTATTCCCTTCAACATTTTTCAAGTGTTTAGAAAATGTAACTGGAGCTGGCACGACAGAGGTAACAAAACTGTCCTGTGAGAACCTGTCACTGGAGACTTTCCCTCTTAAGTCAAGGATTACTGCTATTCCATCTCACACAGTTGCACCTTGTCTCTGCATTCTATTCATTACTTCGGTTTAACACTGTGGCTTGGGGTAGAGCAAGGGGAAAACAAAAACAGTACAGGTGAGGTGGCAGCTCAGACCCCCTGAATACAGGAAGACAGATCAAAACCCCAGAGGGAGACAACCTTTCCTCAAGTTCTCTATCCGTAAGCATATCCTATAACCAAGCAACAATACCGAGGGAAAAGAGAAATGAATGCTTACATCTAAGAGAAGATATTATTTATAATATCCAAACAGGAAATATCCCAAATATCTGTCAATAACAGAATGGAGAAATTGTATTTTCACACAACAGAATACTACACAACAATGAAAAAAGGAGCTACAGCTATCTGTAAGAACATGGATGAAGCTCATAGACCTAACATGTACGAAAGAAAGCAGACAGAAAGGAGCCGGTCAACACAAAGTTCAGACAGAGGTAAAACTAGTTTTATGGTCCTAGAAGTCAGAGTACTGGTCACATTTGGAAGATGACATGGACTGAAAGAGGGGAAGAGAAAGTCTTCTGGAGTGCTGAAATGTTCTATTTTCATCTAGTAGTTACATGGGAACATAATTCACATGTAAAAATGAACCAAGTGGTATGCTTAACATGTACTTTTTGCATATAATATCTCAAAAAACAAACAAAAAGCCTCCAGAGGGGCAGTGCATGTAATAGCTATTTCAATGTATTTTGAGAGGTCAATTTGTCCAGAGAATTCAGTGAAGTGAAACAGAAGGAATAAGATGAGTGGCTCACTCGCCCACTCCACACTGAACCAACCTGGACAAACCACCAACTTGAACACCCCCACTTGGACAAACCGCTCAGCTAGAAATCATAGCCCCTCTCTCCATGCTAGCTGCATCCCTTACTTATTGTCCTGTTGTTTTGGTAGTCATGCTGTGCTTTGTTTTACTTGCATGTCTATCTCCCCTCTTAGAACATAAGCTCTTTAGTCAATGACTTCCATCATCAGGGCTTAATAAGTGTCTGGCATATATGAACAGGCAATAAATGCTTGCGGATATACTGTACTGTATTCAGTTATTACGTTGTGTACATACAAAGAAATGTGCTCCTGGAGGATGTCTTTAAAAAGAGAAAAAGAAAAAAACTGGCTCTGTGTTGTGAGGTGCCAGGAAGTGGGAATGACTCACTGTAAAAGGCATTAAGGGCAGGACTTCTTCATCTACTTATTACATATTTCCTACCTTGTTAACTTCAAGATTGAGAGGAAGCTTTCTGATTTATAGTATTATCTCTAATAATACTGCCCCCCAATTTTTTGAAATATTTCTGGCTTTTTATATTTTCTAATCACAAAGCAGATTCCATTTTCCATGTACTTAATTTATTACAGGGAATTTCATATATATATAAAATAGAGATGACAGTGTATCAAACCTCCACATACCCATTACTCAGCTTTAACAATTATCAATTCCTCACCATGGGAAGTCACAAAATGAATCTGTTTCCTTCTGGTTCTGCTCAGCCTGGCCACTGGAGGCATGTTTTAATTGCCTTCTTTCAAATAAAGATGATGGTATCTTCTTTACCATGGATTACCAGACTGAAGATGTACCATTGGTTGGAATGTTTTACTTGCTGAGGCATGCTACAAGCTGCATCTGTCCACCACAACCAGCTGCAGGGGTGAGACAGAAGCCACTCCTGACATCTAATGCAGAACTAGCCAGGTCCTGGATCACTGTAGAAGTTCACTCACCTTGAGTGTGTCCTGATTTCCTAGGCACGCTGCTGAAAAGAACAGCTCTGCAGGGGCACAGCTAAGCATTCCTCTGTCATGAGGAATTCCCACTGAGCGCACGGGCTCCCTGGGCTCTTCATTCCTGCCTTTAGACAGGGCACGGGCCCTATAAGCCAGTACTAACTTGAGAAGTGGCACTCAGGCTTTGTGCTTTTTTGAAAGAAAGGTACATTTTGAAAGAAAGGTACGTTTTCAAGCTCCTATCCTTGTTTTCAGTATCATGCAGTTAACACTGAGACAGACCCTACCCAGAAGTAACACTACTTCTGGACCCTCTGGGTGACTTAGTATTTGGGGAAAGGAGTCTGACCTCCAGTGGGCCTTAACCAACTAAGCAAAAATACTCCCCATTTGTATTTCACTGTGCCTATCTTTTCTAGAAAGAGCCCCTCACCCCCAGCCTCGTCTCTTGCTGTTTCTCAGATCTGATGAACAGACTGGGGAAAGGATTAGGACTCTTAGCCAGCTTGGAGGAGAACACACCATCACCGGGGCGGGGTGTTGGCTGTACCCTGCTCCCATCCCCCCTCTGTGCTGAGTAGGGCTCCTAACAGTCCTGTCACGGTAACTTTCCTCTTGTGATTCGGCCAACAACAAGCAATTACATGTCACAGCTGACGTCAGCTAGCCTCCCAGACTGACGTAGGCAGGCTGTGTCACAGGCCTCACCATTAACGCTGCTCCTGCCCTTGAGGAGAGATGCAGGGGGCTGTACATATAACTGAGTTCTCCACTTAGTTGCTGGGGTGTCTCTGTGAAGCCCCTGGGCTGGGGAATGGACAGGACTTACAGCAACATGCAGCAGTCCTTAGGATGCCCTTTGGGCAGCTGTCAGTAAAGCAGTCAAGACAGGGAGGAGTGGGTGGGTCAAACACCTGCTTCGTTTTATCCTCCAAGTTCTGTAACCCCTAGCCACAATCTACCTATATCACGGGGGCTTTTTTCCTACTCTCAGAGGCAGGATAAATGTTTTATCTTCACCACTTTGCAGGCTGTGATGATGATGAAATGAGATAAGGTGAAAGAAGAGTATTTTGAAATGTGCTAGAGTGATATTCTGGGATTTGGCTGTAGTGACCAGCCTCTGTAGCTACCTTCCTGGCCTCCGCCTGTGCCATAGGACATACACCTCTTTGGGGAGAAAAACAAAAACCTTGTTTGTTATGTGTGAAGGAACTTTAGGTAGAATCAGCCCCAGGACAGAGTTAAGTTAAAGGCAGGGAACACTGTTCACCCAGATGAGATAACAAGAACTGAGAGCCAGTCAGCACTAGGTGAGAAAGCCTCTGTGCCCTTTCCAATTATGACCTTTGGTTTTATTGTTCAAGGTTGGCTGCCAAGAGCTGCCCGCCTCCTGTGAACCTGGCTCCTGGGGAAGACCAGGGACTATAGTATTTCTCTGATCCTTTCTCTGTACCAAATGCCTTGAAGCCTCAAGCCCCGCACAGTGGACAAAAATGCCTCTGCTTTCTCATCCCCCGACCCTCTTTCTTTGAAAGATGCACACCATTTAGTTTAAGATACAATTTTGCATACTCTAAATATTGAGGAAAGAAAGGAAATCACCTAGAGTGTACATACATGCCAACTGCCTCAGTCACTGGCTATAGGAGCAGGTTAATTTTGAGTTGCTTAATGCTCTTTAGTAGAAGTGGGAGAATAAAAAATCACAAAGCCTTAAAATTTATGAAAGAGGAGGGACACAAGGGTGGTTCAGTTGCTTAAGCATCTATATCCCAGCATCCTGGATCAAGCCCTGCATCAGGCTCTCTGCTCAGCCAGGAGCCTGCTTCTCTTTCTCCCTCTGCCACTGTCCCTGCTTGTGCACATGCTCTCTATCAAATTAATAAAATCCGAAAAAAAAAAAAAAGAAAAAAGTAGTGAAAGAGGAAAAATGGGACAACTCTGTTTACTCAAATTCTACTGATTCTATTTTAGAAAACAAAAGGGGAAGAAGTAAGCAAAAGGAGTAAACAGGTCAATGTGGTGCCTAAATTGGGTGGAAAACAACTCTTCGTATTACTGCAGCCCTTTCCTGCTAAAAGGAGAAATTCAACACCAAAGCTGAGGCTGAGAAAACTGGAAACACATTTTCCCTTCAAAAGAGAAAAGCCAGGAGCAGGAATGAGCCTATATTCTACCAATCTCCATTTCAAAACAAAGGAAGTAACAACTTCAAAGTCGATTGAGTACAAAGTATAAAGCTAGAGGAGGAAGAAATTTCTTGAGCACTTAGAAATGTGGCAGGCATTGCATCTAGATATTTGCCATACCAACTTAATTAAATATCTAACAAGGGGGAGACTGGATGGCTTAGTTGGTTAACTGTCTGACTCTTGGCTTTAGCTTAGGTCATGGTTTCAGGGTTCTGGATTGAGCCCCGTTTCCAGCTTTGTGCTCAGAGATTCTCAGGGAGTCTGCTTGAGATTCCCTCTCTCTTCCTCTCCCCTACCTGAGTGCATTCTGTAAAATAAATAAAATCTTAAACAAAAAACCGAACAAGATTGGAATTACTTTTTTTAAAAAAATATTTTATTTATTTATTAATGAGAGAGAGAGAGAGAGGCAGAGACACAGGCAGAGGGAGAAGCAGGCTGCATGCAAGGAGCCCGACATGGCACTCGATCCCGGGTCTCCAGGTTCAGGCCCTGGGACAAAGGCAGTGCTATACTGCTGAGCCACTGGGGCTGCCCCTGGAATTACTATCCTATGAGGAATGTGAGTTCCAGAAAGGGTCCTAATGAAAAGTCAAAGAGTTAGGAAGCAGAACTGTAATTTGGACCCAGGTCCCTTGTCTCCACCGCTCACGGTATTTCAGATAACTAGAATGGACAACTAAGTGGCTTGTCTTCATCACCTTACCTCTCACATCTCTGTCTAGTTTTTGAGGATCGTTTTTGATAAATCACCAGATGAAATAAACATGGTAATCTTACTTTCATTTCACTAACTGGGCTCAGTAAGAAAAAGTTACATAAAAGGGTCTGATAACATAGGTAGACAATAACAAACTTTGTAAGCAGACATGGCTTACAAATGGGATACCTACTATTACTTTTCAGTGACAACTTGATAAATTGTGGTCACCCCTTTTAAAATGAAGAAAAATACAATATAGAGTTTGGAGGGAAAAAGCAACAAAGATGGAGCAATGATGGAAACCAGATCTCAGAGGAAGGGGAGTCAAGTCAGGACTATGAAACTTATAGAAAAGAAGGTGACTTCACCCTGGACTCTGCACACTAAATGATTAAGGTTAACTTTCCAGCTGAGAACAATTTAATTTAAAAAATTTGGACAAACTCAAAATGCTTCCAGTAAAAAAAAAAAAAAAAAAAAAAAAAAAGTTAACAGTTCTTATCAGGCAGAGAATAAGGAGAAAAGGTAAGCTTTAAGAAGGGAGGAGAGCCTTTTGTGCCTCAGTGGTGTTTGCTAATCCAGGAAGAGCAGCTGAGATCCACAGAGACTAGCTGGAGATAAGTGGGACCGGGCAGGAGTCACATGGTCACCGCTCATCTTACTCCTTTCCACAAAAGGTGCAGTCTGGATTGTGGGAGTAACTGAAAGCCAGAGTTGCTTCAAAGACTCAAGGAGATGGAACAGACAGGGGTCTGAATTCAGAGCCTGGTAAAGGCACAGACTCCAGCGTAACAATCTCCTTTCTGGACTGTCTTTGAAAGGCTCGACTTTGAAGTGGAGAGAGGGATTGCTGGGGAGTGGGTCATTCAAACAACCCAGATAAACTGCAAGCCTTGCTCTTGGACAACCAGTGCTCTTAGATGCCCTGGTGAAAGGAAAACATAAATCCTCCTTGGAAGAAGCTAACATCATCTGGTCTTGAAGTATTCTTGAAAGCAAACTCTCTAATAAAATGTTCAGCAAATAAAAAATGATGAGGTATACTTTGAAACAAAACAAGAGGGTAACAAGAGACTATCAGTACTCCAGATCTGAGGTCATTTGATGCAAATTGTAGAAAAGCTATGCTTACTACATTCATTGAGATAGAAGCTGACTTTAAGACTGTTTAAAAGCAACAAGAAACTATAAAACATGATGTAACAGATGAAAAATATACTAGAAATCAAAGAATTGAAAAATAAAGTGAGAATTAAGTCCTCAATGAGTTTAGCAGTAGGTTAGACTGAATTAGTAAACTGTAAGCTAAGTCAGAAGAAAATATTAACAATGACACATGGAGAAACAAAACAATAGGGGTAGGGAAAGAGGGTATGAGACACAATGGATACAATGAGTAGGCCTAACAAATGTTTAAATGCAGTCCCAGGAAGTGGGGAGAGAATGGGATAGAGTCAATATATGTGTTAGTTCGATACTACCTCTGTTAAGACACAAGACTGTCCCCCTTCATTGCTAGTCATGTGTTGGACTGAATTAAAATTCAGCCCACATCACATTCCCAAAGCCAAACTTGAAAAGAGAAAATATGCTAAATCTATCCTTTGAAACTTACATCTGATTTTTCTGAGTAGGTGCAATGATTGAGATGATGGATTCATGATCATTTTTAAAAAATCAGTAAAATAAACTGTTTTAATTACTTTGGGGTTCAATTAATTATTGAGTGATATATGCCTAGTAGCATTAATACAAGGCAAATGTATTCATTAGTTTCATTCATTTGCTACTAAAATGAGACTTTATTATATCTCATTGATCTCTTAGTTGGATGGCAATATTTCACTCTTCAACAATGAGCACATATGAGAGGAAAAGGTTTTTATTCAGAATGTTTGATAATGAACCAATTAACTCAATGACCTTAAATCTTTGAAAGAGGTTTTTTCCTGTTCTTAAAAAAAAAAAAAAACTTAAAGTTACCCACATAGAGCAGTTGATTATTCAAAGTCATTAATATAGCACCTTAGTACCTTATTCTCCAATACTTTGGAAGATACAGATAATATGTGAGCAGAGTTACAAGATCCAACCTGCCACCCAGCAACCTAAAAGTTCTTCTATCCATTCTGAAATGGCTATACCAAGATAACAAAGACAAACTGAATGAAAAAAAGTATCTCAATGAATAAAAGTAGATAACTTATAAAGCACTTAAAGAGAATCTAAATGAACGTTGACTTAAGAGTAGGGTGATGGTGGCAGGTTATCCTACAGCTCTTAGGTTTCTTCCCTTCATAGGGTATCTGATATAGTAGAGCCCGTAATCTTCTAAATTTTAAGTATTTAAATTTACTCCACTCCAAAATGGAGTGGCTCTGTTCATATCAGTGTAGAATATTGGTATGTCACAGATCATTCTCACTACTTTGCTCATGTCCCAAATTATTAGTGTGTCTCTGCAGAAGTTGAAGACTGTGCCACCTGTAACCTGATAGGAAGTGGGATCCTTCTATTTATAGTCTTAAAAAACAGACTTTAAAAGAGCAAATGTTGGAATAGGAAATTCTAGAGATCAGTCCCTCCACTGAAACTGGAAAAAATAGAACCAACTATTTTGGGACACTAGATCTTAATAAGACACTGATAACAACCAGGAAGTTGTTATAAGCAACTCTCGGTCTCTGTGATCACTTTACTGGGGGAAACAGCTGACACATGATGAACAACTCTATAGAGAGACCTACATGGCATGGTGAGGAACTGTGGCCCTAAAACCGACAGCCTATGAGGAACTGAGGCCTGCCAAAACCACACGGTAACCTGGCATTGGGTCTTTCAACCCCAACTGAATCCTAAAATGATTACACCCCCAGTTGATACTTTAACTGCAGCTTTATGAGATACCTGAGCCAGAGGTACCCAGGTAAATTACTTCTAATTTTTGACCTACAGAAACTGTGTGATAAACTGCTTGTTTTCAGCCACTAAGTTTTGTGGTTATTTATTACACAGCAACAGATAATGAATATAAGATGTTCTGGGACTTCTAAGCCCAAGTCTCGATTCCCCTTCCTTTCAGAGCTCAGCCTTCAAGCTACGGGATGTGTGAGTTATGTGGAAAAGAACCAAGGTGCTCATACTGACAGTCTCAACTGAGCACCTGCTACTAGCTAGAACTGAGACTCCAGACAAGCCAACCTAGTCAACTGACAGCCACTGAAGCCACCCTCGTGAACGGTCTAGACATCATAAAACAAATGAACCATCCTCTCTAGGATCTGCTGAATTTCTCTAACCCACAGAATCACTAAGAAAATAAAACGGTGGTTCTTTAAGCCACTAAATTTTGGTGTGGTGTGTTACACAACAAGAAAAAAACCAAAACAATTAGTAACCGGAAGGATTTGCAGTAAGAGGTAATAGAGCACATATGGTATAGATCTGGGACTTCTTTCTGGACTGGCATACCAAACATCAGTAATTCATTCATAAATAGTGGACAAACTGGACAACTAGATGCTCAGAGAGGTAAAGGATGGGGGATAAGCATAAGGAAACATTATATCTCACGGCCACTATCCAGATCCCTAAATCCACCAGTTAATGTCTTAAAATGTGAGCTATTAGTCAGAGACAACAGTTTAAGCCAGGCTGATCAAAGAGTAAGAAATTCCCTGTGTTATGCTCTGTTGGAATTAGAAATGCGTAAACTAAAAGACTCCATAAAAGCAGTATCTTAGTTGCTAAGGAAGGGCAGCATCAATATTTTCCAGCATTATTTAGTGATCTGCTCATGCAAAAGGGAAAAATCTGTCAAATCCTTGCCTCTAATAGATCTAAAAGGGGAAAGCTTTATTACATTGAATGGATTATAGATAGCAATGTCAAATATTTACAAAAAAGAGCCGCACTAATCATATGAAAGTTACATTGATAGGGAATTAACATTGTAACAAAATAAAAACAGAATTTGTGACAGCAGATGATGAGTAGTCTAGACTAGACCCCTCTGGAAAAGGCTTCCCTCCTCAGAAAAAGCCTGTGAAGTGTCTAACTTTACAATAAAGATAGTCGTTTCTATCAAAGCTCCCAGACCTCTCGGGAACATTATTAGGAGCCACACGATATAACACTATTTCTCTTGCCAAGCAGAAGCACACAGTCATAATTCTCAACATTCATAAACTAAGAGGAACAACAATGGGGAGAGAAAGCATACAGATGTGTGTCAATATTAGCAAGGCTGTCCTCTAGGACATTAATGTGCACATTTCTGAGACACAAGGAAACTTGCTAGCAAGGACCTGGGAAGAGCATCAGCACTTGCCAGATACTGTTCCTCAAGGGCCAACAAGTTACTACCTACCCATATCACTAGCTTCTGCCTAGGTAACCTCACCATGAATTCAGTTGTTGACAAGATCCAAACAGTGGAAACTCACTAGTGACTGATTCAGGAATATTTGAAAAATATTAATTAATTAATATGGTCATGAGATACTAAGAGAGGGATAAGTATAATGCACTGGATATGCAAAGTACTATAATGTGGTACCTGATTCATCTACAAATGAATAAATAACAAGTCAGGGACTAGAGTCCTGAGAGGAGCTGGGCAACAATGTCTCCACAGTGGCATTTTTGCCCAGTGGCAATACAGACACCAATGAGCAAACATTTAGCTAATTTCTTATCTAGGAAAATAGTATTCTATGTCATCAATGCTAGTCTGATTAATAATGATACTAAAATCAATAAAATCCTGGGAACAAAGCAATATTTTATGTTATATCTATTGTCTTTAAAAAGAAAGATATCAGCCACCACCATGATAAAATCCTATGGGAACATGCATCAAAAGTATGTATAATTGTTAGAATATCGAAGCAGAAGAAATAGAGAAATATACAGAAACCTAACAATGTACATTTAATTAGGGGCTAGTTTATTAAAAGATAAATTATGTAAAGGGATGAGACAGGAACTACAAGAGAGCAAACAATCTATTCCCCTCCTTTCTGAGAAGTGCTATGCACATGTGGCACAAACTGGTTTGCCTTTGGCAGGCTTCCTGTGTCCATCAGCAAACAGATAAGCCCAAATGAGGAAAAGCTTTTCTAGGCATTTTGCTAAGGATTATGAGTTCCTTACCAGACAGATCTAGTTACAAATGCATACTGCTTTTCACCTAGATTTTTTTTTTCCACCTAGATTTTAATGCAAAGAATAAAATTACCTTCACCTTAAATAAAGGGAGACCGGATGTAGCCTGGAATACAGGTGAAGTTTCTGGGTCCAGTAAGTAACTCTAAGCCATTTGTAGTTTAATGAAATCATCGACTGCTATTTTCTGCCCACATATCATTAAACACTGGCTCTGGGGTACCAGACTATTAATTTCAGTCCTGGGAAACCAAACTAGATTATATAAGGCACAGTTACATTGATGTTTTTTCACTAGTAGGCATTGTAGATGTAGCTTTAGAATCATATTCTGAGCATTGTGATTTAGAATGATGTCATCTCTACAATGACTCCTTTACTCACTCTATATTTAAGGTTTATGGTTTACTCACCCTGTGTATTTCTTCTCCCCTGCTTTCTTCTTTGCCTGTTTAATGGGTTTAAACAAAATGGCTAACAGTCTCTGACTTTAGTAATTTCTGCCATCAACCATTCAGGCATTTTCCTCATTTCTCACCACCACTGTGTGATCTATCAGCCTTGTACAATTCTTGGCCAATGGCCATATTAATTTTCTACTTGAAAGAACACAAATAGAATACTGCTTATGACGAAGGTACTGGGGGGAGCTTGGGGAATAGCTGTTCGTCTTGATGCATAGCAATTAGCTTGGCAAACAGAAATGGTAACATGATTGGATCTGATACCTAGCCAAAATTGCCAAAAGAAAAAAATCATTCTGTTGGGGGTATTAAGTGGCTTTTTAAATAGTAGCTATCAATAGTTCTATTTGCCCTTTTGGAAATGGTACGGGCAGTGTAACATCAGAGATCTCCAGTTTCCATGGTGATTATTAGTGATGGCATTTCAAATGTTGTAGTTAGGTTCTATAGTATAATCACTTGCACTTTATACCACCATATAGGGAAGAGAAAAAACTGCTTCATCTTAATGTATTAGAAAGAATGTTCATCAGAAACAGATAAGCATCACGGCTTTTAAGCTGATACAATTTGTTAATCTTAAACAGATATATGTTGATAGAAGCTACATGAGTAAGTTGGGGAAAAATACTAAAGCACTTGGATGTAATGGGGACTAATTACCTGCTTTGATACTTAGCGGTAATTAACTGCCTACACATTATTTTGTAAACTGGTTGTTCTTATCCTATCGATTTACCTATTTTTGTATGTAGAAAAAGATTATTTTCTTATTTTTAGGCAATTAATCATGAGTTGAGATGTAAGCAGAGAGAAAAATTTATCTTCTTCTGCAGTTAGGGATAATCTGTGGGGTGAAGACTGAGTTGGCTGTGCAGCCCAACAGCAACATCCCTCAAAGACAGGGCAGCATCTTGTACTCTTCTGTCCTCTCAGTGCTGGTTCCTTGAGCACTGGAGGTACTCAATACGCTTGGTGATTTTGATGTTGATGAAGCCAAATATTTATTTCATTTTTGCTTTAATTCTCACATTTATAGTTGATGGTTAACCTTAAAACACAGTTTACTTACTGAGACAAATATACATATTATAAAAATAGAATAATCTCAAAAGTGTAAGAAGGTGCTTCATTTGACTTCAATAAACAAGAAAATTTGCAATTTTCTCATATAGCTATAAAGTTAATCTTTTAAAAAAGGATCAACCAGCTATAAAATATTCAGTATATACCCTCTAGGAACAAAATATATTTGAGGTAACAAAGAAAAACTGATTTGTTTTTATTTTTATTTTTTTAAAGATTTTATTTATTTATTCATGAGAGACAGAGAGAAAGAGAGAGGCAGAGACAGAGGCAGAGGGAGAAGCAGGCTCCATGCAGGGAGCCAGACGTGGGACTCGATCCCGGTTCTCCAGGATCAGACCCTGGGCCGAAGGCGGTGCTAAACCACTGAGCCACCTGGGCTGCCCCTGACTTGTTTTTAATAGGGAAAAATAGAACACATGGAGACTTTCTGACTAGTGAGTCAAATCAGATCTACTCTGTGGTTAATCATATTGTCTAGAATCATAGATTATAAATCCAAGTGACAGAAAATCTGCTGGCAAGTTGAGAGGAAGTCATAATGAATCAGAATGTAATTAGAAAAAAACTCTACGAAAAAAAAAAAAACTCTACGTAAGTGCATTGCTCTTACAGTCACAGTAACCAGAATGATAAATGACCTGTCTCTCCCTTGCTTAAGCTACTAGTTATGCCAGGACAGACTATCTAGGCCACCACTGTGTATAAAATCCTACAGATCAGAACAAGGATGATTTACAAATCAAGGGCAAGGTCAGAAAAAAACAGAGGACACTTAGGTCACAAAGTATCACCAAACTGTGACTGAAGTCACTATGCATCCACAAATCATGGATAGGATAACCTACCTAACGGGAAACTGTACAATTTTTATCATCATATACCTAGTGTACAAGGAGACCAAACTCAATTACTAATGAAATTAAAGGGCTTTCTAACATGATTTCAGAAAAGAATCTATTTAAAATGTAATCAGTAAAACATAATTGGTTACTCTGAAGACACTGAGGGGCAGAGTTCTAGACTGCTAGAACTGTAAAAGATAACCTACCTCAGTTGTTTTTAGTAAGGAAAGAAAGGTCCATGGAGATCAAGTGAAATTATCCAAGATCACAAGGAGTGCTACTGTCAACACAGGAATGGAATCCAAATGGAATGCCTTCCCCCTACCACATGTCTCTTCCTATACAGTACATCTAATGAAGCACTGTGACTAAGCACAGTGCACAAATACCACTGTGATCAGATTTTCATTCCAAGGATCAATTTATGGAGAATAACTGTTTGACTCTTTGCAAAAATAATTTAAAACACAACCTCCCCACCACCACCCACACACACTCATTGTACTCAAAGCAGAAAAGTCCAAAGTAAAAAATGAGCAACCATGGAAGGACAAAAGCAACATAAAAGATATGTGATATCATTTGTGGAAGATAAATAGTGCAAGGGACCATAAGGGTAGGCGAGGAATCTGCGTGGGGAAAAATCAGAGAGGAAGACAAGCCATGAGACACTCTTAAATCTGGGAAACAAACTGAGGGTTGCTGAAGGGGAAGGTGATGAGCGAGGGGGTACTGGGTGATGGGCATTGAGGAGGGCATGTGATGTGATGAGCATTGGGTGTTATACACAACTGATGAATTACTGAAAACTACACTGGAAAATAATGATGTACTATATGTTGGCAAACTGAATTTAAATTTTAAATAAGACATGATAATACATTAAATCTGCACTACTCAAAGTTCTGAATTATGAACATCTCAGGTATCTGACTCAGAAACGTAACTGGAACAGTAACACATTTCTAAATTAGAGAAATAAAATGCACCATACAAAGAGCAAATGTTCTTGGTTTTTTCATTTGAAAGGTGATCAGATGTTGAGTCAAAGAGAAAGTCAAAGCATTATGTGCTTTCCCCAATAGAAAGCTTTATAGATTAGAGTGACAGGAAGTAATACTTCCTTCCTCTCATAGAACTCAGTTTGGTTCAAAAGACAATCCAGGACTGCTCCAACAGAAACTCACTGGCCAAAGGAAACCCCCATACAGAAATTTGGTGGTCCTATTGTAGTGCTGATAAGCAGAAAGGTTCTTTCCTGCTATTTTCAGTAAGTCTCTTCTTATTATTTTAAAAATTCTACAGGCAGATGATCTGAAATTGAGCTATTATTTAGATTACAATAAAAAGCTAGAAAGAGGACAGAAACAGATTTCCACTTAGAAAGACATCCTACTCATAAAAAACGAAAACTGAGGCTCTTATGGACAACTGAATAGAACCTCAGGCAAATCAGGGGGCCTCTCTGCATGTAACATTTCTAAGAGAGAGATGTTATGAAGGCTAATGAAATAATGTGGAGAAGTGAAAGAATCTACCAATGCTCTTCAGTTTTAAAATTGATTATGCTCCCACAGATACCAGAAAACCATGTGATTGCATAGCAGACTGTGGGAGTGCAGGCACTGCCAGGGCCACAGAAAGTATCCTCATCTTAATGATTTGGACAAGAATATGAAAATCCTGTTACTCAAAGTGTGGTCAGCATAGGTATCACTGTGAGCTGGTTAGAAATGCAGGCTCTGAAGCCCTACCCCAGACTGAATGTGTCAGAATGTACATTTTAACAAGATTTCCAGGTGAAATACAAGTACATTTAAAGCTCGAGAAGTATTGTGCTGAAAACACTGACAGTGCTCTAGCAAAAGGGACCACTGAAATTTCAGGTGCTCTTGACCCTCCACAGATTTGTGTAGGAGTCCTGAGTACCTGGTACCAGGAAAGGCTGACTTCTAAACAACCACAGGTTAAACAGTTGAGAGGTAAACATTTTTTATTACAAATATCAGTATCTATTGGGTAAGCCTAATTTGGTTCCCTCTTCTTTAGTGAAATTAAAGAAAACAGAGGAAAAAATATAAAGCTAGCCATGTTAAGAAATCTTTTACTAATCTGCCTGGATAATGCCAAAAACCATAGCCAGACTAAACGATGAGCCTAGGTCATTACATTTTCATAATTATAATCATTAAAACCTGAGCAAGGGTACGGATTTATTGATCAGCAACAATTATTGATTTGTTTTAAAAAAATGCATTTCAACTTTCATTTTCAGAAAGGATTATGTAAAAGATCTTAAAAGAAAATAATCTGCCTTTAAGAGAGAATGTTTCCGGGATGCGTGGGTGGCTCAGCGGTTGAGCGTCTGCCTTAGGCTCAGGGCGTGATCCTGGGGTCCTAGGATCGAGTCCCACATTGGGCTCCCTGCATGGAGCCTGTTTCTCCTTCTGCCTGTGTCTCCCCCTCTCTCTCTCTGGGTCTCTCATGAATAAATATAGAAAATCTTTAAAAAAAAAAAAAAAGAATGTTTTCTAATAGGAAAAGAAATGCTGGAGAAAAAACAACCTATGTTCTGATTACAGCTTTTCCTATTAGCTTCTTACTGGGAATAGTAATTTTTGTAAGTATATAGTACCAAAGTATAGGAGTGAAACAGTACATATGTACATATGCTACTTCTTGCTCCATTCATACCAGAATTTCCTTTTTGTGCCCACTTCCCCAGTTATCTGATGTCCTAAACAAATATGGGAAAACTTGCAAACAGGGAAAAACTATTTCTCAGAAGCAAAGTCACTGAGAGCAGTATTTAAGGAGCAAAGAACTCTACCTTTAAACATCCTGTACTGGCAACTGAGGTTCCATTCTAAGTTTCTGAACACCAATATTGATAATGGCCACATTGGTTTACTTTTTCTTGGATCCCTATCACCAAATTTCATTTTCCCAGACAGAGTAACCAGGCACAGAGCATGAGAGGAAATGCCCCTGACAGCTAGTGGGACAGACAGGTGACTGATGTGACAGACAACAAGGAAGACGAGACCCAAGTTACTGGTATTGCCAATCAGAGATGCAGTGCTTCTGAAACTATGCCACCGAACTGCTTGCAGGAACTCCGTGTCTGACTGCAAGTCTTTCACTATTATACTCTGCCCAGTTGTGAATAATCACAAATAGGGGCAAGAGAGGCCTGAGATCATTTTAATTCTGATACCAAGTTAAAAATGTGAATGGATCATGACCTCCGTCCTCCCCTAGTTACCTGATATGACAGCTATTCTCCCAGACCCATGTTCTTCTCTAGCTATTCTTTCTGCCTCCTCCATCAGCAGCATGCCAAATCCCTAGAAAGAGCAAAAGAGGGGGATAGGGAATTAAGAAGGAAGTCATTGAGGGGCCGTAAAACAAAAAGGCTAATATGCAGTAGTTGCTAAAATCTGCTGAAGTAAGAGAGACAAAAAAAAAAAAAAATTATGGGAATAAGAGAAACCATCCAATTATACCAAAAATACACTGCAGCAGATCAGTAAAAAAGGCAATAATTTTGAAACAAAAGCCATCAAAAGGTATTCTATGGATGATGTAGTCTCATCACAGGAAGGGGGCAATTGCCTCTCAACTCCTGTCTCTTTTTAAATAAGCTCTAGGCAATCTCCAGGTGATGAAGTCTGGGGCATCTAATCTTGTATCTATTAGTCACCTTTTCAATTTCTAAAAGGTTTTTGAAACCAGGCAATATTCTTAAATCACCAAGTTTAGGGTTTATGCTATATCCACATTAGTGGTTTTAAGCCATTTTCTAGAAATTTGAAAAAAAAATATTTATTTATGTTTGTGGGAGTTATGTTTAGGTTGTTTGTGGGGAGTGGAATAGCATTTCACTATATATCAGATACAGCTTGCATGTATGAAGAGCTTTCACATTTCACAAGTGCTTTTACATTATCATCTGCTTTGATTTCATAATACATAGTTGAATCATAACAAATAGCTGGTATTAGACCATTTCTGACTTTCAAAAATAGCAATTTCATATAGTTCAATCTAATACTATATTCTACTTGACTGAGTCTCAAATTTGTCTCTTACTTCCTCCCCTCTCATATACCAAAAGGGTACAACTTGGAGAAAAAAAATCCCTCAACATAAAATACTAGTTCCTTGGTTTCTGTACTTACCTTTCCCCTTCCTCCTTCCTCTTTCACTGTCCCTTTCTCTGTCCCCTCCCTCCACCTAATCCTTTCCCTCCTTTGGGCAATTTTTGTCTCTCTCTCTTTTCCTTTCTTCCTTATTAATCTATTTTTGAGAAAGAGAGAATGCATATGCCCATAAGAGTGAGTAAGGTGGGGGGATGGGGGGAGAGGGAAGGGGAAGAGAGAGAAAATCTCAAGCATAGTCTACGATCAGCACAGAGCCCAATGTGGGACTCAATCTCACAGCCCTGAGATCATGATCTGAGCTGAAATCAAGAGTCAGATGCTTAACTGACTGGGCAATTTCTTAATTACAGTCAAACAGAAATGGAATACAGGATACCTGATGCTGAAATTTAGTAGGATCTCGACTGCTCACAGGGACTACACTTCCATACACATGCAGCTCTCGAACTATGGAAACACCTCCAACCAATTCAAAACGGAAGGTTTCCTCTGAACACTTTCGTAATCGCAGGAGGCCAATCAAAATGTCTTGATCTGGGTCTTCATATGATAAGAATGTTTCCCAGCCACCATTTGCAACATAATCTCTCCTTACCAATTCAACCTAAAAAAAATTTTTTTTAAATTTAAATCAGAGAAAAAAAAATTAAATTAGAGAACAAAATTCGTTTCTACAAGTACTTACTAAGGTTAATATACTCAACTAAGGATAAAGAATGAATAATCATGAATTATGCTTCTTTTACTTGTTTACTCTCAAATATCAATGATTAAATGAGTTCATGCCTTGTTCGTGGAATATTATAAAAAGAAAACTTATTTGAACATCATTAACTTTGAGATTCTTGCAGAGACCTGGCTCAGTAAATGCTTCTATGTACTTAAATCTTTGATCTTCCATGAAGAGTCTCTAAGGTAAAATTATACATTATGTTACACGTGTAGCTCCTGAGAGAACCACTGAGGCGCAGAAAAGTCAGGTGTTCAATAGTTTCATTTCCTAGCCTTTACCTCTTTCACTAAAACCTGCTTTTGGGGGAAAAAAATTGTGTTACTGGTCATTTGTTTCTTGATGAGATTTTAAGAAAGTATGGCATTCCCTTTAAAGGGATGAGCCCTTTAAACTATTATGCCTAGTTAGTTATAAGATTAAAACGTCCAAGAAAATTCAAGCACTGGAGAGTAGCTTTTGGGGAAAGCTCTTGTGGTAGCAATCTATAGGCTTTGGACTCTTCAAATCATTGTTCAAGTGGCCACTGAACTTTGCACCTATAATATGTAACAATATGCACAGAGAAACCTACATATATGGGAATGGTCACACCCAGACACATTTCAAAAATGGGCAGACTGTATCCATAGTAAGGTGAACAATTCAAACTAAGGCTTATGTTTCTTCTCAAACTTACTGTTTGCTAACTAACTGATTTGCAAAGGAATTTGGAAAAAAATGATTAACTGTGTTTGGGTCTACTTTTCTCCTCAAAAATTCCCAAATGTTAAAAATATCAATGCAAGTATCATAGGCTTTCTTAAGTGGGGTTCCACAAGAGAGTTAACTCCCCCAGGAAATTTGGCACACAGCTAGGCATTATAGTTATATAAGGAGAGAAATTAACTGATTACAAACAATTAGGCTTAAGTTTTGTGGAACCCCTGCTGAAAGGGGCTCATATATTCATTTGATTATCACCAATGGAGTATTATATTATTTAATAGTTGTACATAGAGAAATAAACATCACATCCAACTTTACCTCAAGGTAGCCACTAGCTACATGTGGCTATTTATAGTTGAATTAATTAAAGTTAAATAAACAGTTCTGGAGTTGCACAAGTCACTTTTCAAGCGCTACTAGTCACATGTGACATGTGATTGGTGGCTGACACAATATTGGATGATGCAGATTATATATTTCCAACCCTGAAGAAAAGTTCTAGTGGATTGTGCTGATTTCAGAATGAAGCTCAAACTTGGTTTTCCTAGCCTGGCTCTTCTACAATTCAGTCACCTTCATATTTGCCTTTCCTGTCTTGACATCTGTATCTATCCTTAATTACTCCTTGCATACTTATTAGCTTCTAGGGATCAGTCCTGTTGGTTAGAAAGCGTGGGTTCAGGCTTGACAAAAATTTATGAACAGGACCCAATCTCTCTATAAAATGAAGAAACTAACCTGGTATGGCCGTACTTTGTGATGAATTTCTTGGATTCCAACCTCTCTAGTTCTCACATCTCGACACTGGCAAAAAAGAAAGAAAGAAAAAAAAAAAGGTGGAGGAGAGGGGCAAATAGAAAACTGCTAACTAATTCAATTTTTATTCACACCTTTCCACCAAACCCTGGGCTCAGAATTAAGTTTGAACAAATTTATAATGGTATAAGAAGAACATAACTTAAAAATAAAACCATCTTTAATAAATCTGAAAATAGGGGAAAACAAAGTATGAAGTTAGTACAGTAATGCTTTAAAAACAAGCTTAGAATTCAGAAATCAATATATAATACCCAAAGTAAATAACATACGTCCTAAAGTCTGAAAATAGTTTTACCCAGGGGATATAACTGTACCTCAAAGTATAATCCAAAACTATGGATATAGAAGAACAAAAGGCAAATTTCTAATTTTTTAAAACCTTCACCATTTTATGGCAGTTAATTTTTTTTAGCATTACCATGTTTGTATCATTTTACAATGTCAAAAAGAGGGATGCTGAAAGACTGCTGTGATTTTTTTTTTTTTTTTTTTTGCAGAGAAGGGCATCGTGGAAGAAAGGATACGAGGAAGGAAGGGAGGAAAAAAGGAAGAAAAGAAGGAAGCTAGAGCTATTTATTATACAATTTGATAGTCACCAGAGCATTGCTGGGAGGCAAAAAGCTGCCTCCAGATGATACACAATAATTGTGTGGTCTCTGCAAGGCCAAACTCATATGATGTGACTCTCACTTCTATTCTACACCCCATTGTGCATACTACATAGCCCGATGCTTCTAATTACAAAATCCTTACAGTATTCCATTCTATGTCATATGGCATATTTTCCCCTACAGAATAAATTGTAAAAATTATTGTCAAAGATTCTAACATTTTCTACCAGTGAGAAAAAAATCATCCTAGGAAATGTAATGATGCTATGCAAGCTATACTACTAAAACAGTATATTTATGAAGTACTGTTATATATGTATAGAATTCCACAAGAAAAATAAGAGCTCATTATTCAGTTCTATAAAAACAAAGCTATTTCCATATCCCAGGAACCAGCTCAAGATAATAATGCTTTGCTGATGTGGATTCTTATGAACTCTAAAATTATATAGCAAGCAAGGATCACAAGTCTCTATAATCACAAGTCTATTACATTTAGATGTTGTCTTTTAGCTATGGCAGTTCTGTACAGTAGTTTGCATGTGAATACACCATAGTTACATGCTCTTAATGAACACCTGTATGCCTTTGGGAGGTGGGCTATGAAAGGATGCAGAGGGTGAGTGTGAGAGAGAATCCCAAGCAAGCTCCATGCCCAGTGCACAGGTCTGATGTAGAGCCTGATCCCATGACCCTGAGATCACAACCTGAGCCAAAATCAAGAATTGGAAGCTTAACCCACCGAGCCACCCAGATACCCCAAGAATGCTTTTTAAAAAGTAGAGATTGGTATGTGCTTATTTTATGGTAAAGACACTGCCTATGTGAACTAGATATTTTTGATTATGACTGAATTTTAGTCTTCCCAGTTTACTTTGAGAGAGGCTATCAAGGTTTAAAAGGGATACTAGCTTAAAGACAATAGCTAGATGATGAGATTATCAGGATAACCAGGCTAGGCCAATCACTTTGGCTATGGTATTCTCAGGAGAAAGGGGCCAGAAGGCAAGGACAGCTAGAGATTGGGAAGCAGAACAGGCATGTAGTCTTGTTTGGCGCTATTAATTACTGTAAATAACACATTTGCTATTTTTCTACAACCTGTATTCCAAAATTGTCTTTTTTTTTTTTTTTTTTTAAAGAATAAGCCAATCATGTTCACAGACTCTTCTCTGGACAGTTTTCTGAAAAGTTTTCTCCATAATAATTTCACTAAAAGAATAAAATATCTTGGGCAAGTCCATAAACATGCAATTCTCAAAACGATGTCTTTCAAAGTGTGGTCCATGTTTTTACTGCGTATGAGAACAATCCACAGCTTCATCCCAGACCTAGTGAATCCAAATTGCAGAAGGCAGAGCCTAGGAACCAATTATCAGGCCTTGACTCCACTCCTGGCCTTTTCTCTTTAGTAGCTCTAAGAAAGAGTTTCTAGGGCACTGTGAATTTATGTCATAATCCCCTTCCTGTGATTAAAAAGTCATCTGTAGAGATTGTTGCAGATTCCTGGGCTCTTCTGTACTTCCAGGGTCAGAAGAAAGAAGATGTTTATTTAGGAAATATCTGTGAAATAAGTGAGTACCTGAACAGACATAGGGAAGGAGTAGGGCAAGGGACACTGAGCATATATGGGCAACTGCACTGTTTGGTAATCATTTTACACCTGTAATCATTGTTTCTTCAAATGCATACTCATATCTTCTATCAATGCTAGTCAAGAATTGAATACTCAAGATTTCAAAAGAAAGAAAAAAATAAATACTTCAAAATTTAAAAAAGAGAGTTGAGCACACATAGTTGGCATCTGAGTAGGTAGTTGAAAAAGCAACCCTTAAATTGCCACTCTTTTAGAAGAAAGCAGAGGGGTGTAAGATGCAGCCCTTGCAACCACTGGTTTCAACTTCATGTAACAGAGTAAGAATGCCTTCAGTACATGAAACTTTTTGACCAAACTTGTGAGTTTGTAAGCAGGTATCAAAGTTAGTATCAAAGTGTTTTGTGTTTCAGATTACTTTGATCCTAACAAGTATGGTCAGACTCTTACCTGTATTCCAAGGTCTTTCATTCTTGCAAATGCCAGCTCTCTCAAATTACCATGCTCTACTCCTGAGCTGACTAAGGGCATTGGAATATCTCTGCAAAAGAAAAACAGCTGTTGCAAAATACAAATCATTCTCTACTGCAGCAAGGCAGGGATATTAAAGAAAAGGAGACAAACAAAAATCTACAAAGCAAATCAGAAAAGCAGAATATTCTAAACAGGAAGCAAGGTTCAGGACTTCTCTGTCCCTCAATTTTCCCATCCATGAAATTATGATTTTCACCTACCACTCAGGATTTTTGTGAGAAACATCCAATGAAAATCACTTTATAAGATTACAAAGTATTAAAATAAATGTCTGATAACAATTAGTAATGATTTTTGGCTAATGGGATATTTGCACTAAGCAAAACAAGAAATACAACTGTCTTTTTAAATAAAATCCACTTTGTTTAAAGAGGAGAAATAACAATTATTATTAATGCACTGCTTTATTAATAGCTTATAAACACTTCCCCATACAGTTGCTGAATGACAAGTAACCAGGAAGCTCAAAAGCCTGGCTCAATGAATACCATCATTCCATCCCATTTCCCAGAAATCTAAATTAGAAGTGACTTGGTATTAGAAGATTAACAGCTTGCCTAAAGATAAGAGAAGATAAATTTTAATTCCTGGCATCCATACAGCATAAAGTGCCAGGCATCAAGGAGATTTCAATCAAAAGTTGAGTTATGAGCCCTATTATAGTAGCCCCCAACAGCCTCTTCTAGACAAAAATCAGTATCTGAAGATAGAAGTTAAAAAAAATATAAAGAATATGCTTAGCACGTCTGTTTCCTATTCAAAGACAAGTCTCCAATTTGCTTTGTCTAGTATTTGGTTTATTAGAAGATTTGAAAAAACAACAAATATGTTTTCTTTTGCTTTTGAGTCAACTTGAGTCTTTTACTTCTCTTTTTATTCATCCTTCCAAATGTTAAGTAAGTATATGCAATTAACTAATTCATCCATTTGATTCTAGGAAGATATTTCTTAATCACTCAAAAATATTAAAAGCCAATCAATTAGCATTAAAAGTTATACACAGTAAATATGTTAGGCTCTGGAATCCACAATTTCCATTAGACATTACATAAAACAATGATAAGCCAAAATTCTTTAAGACAATGAAACACCACAGAGTTGAGAGTGATAGTGATATTAAAAAATATATTTTAGTGTGATTAGTTAATATATATGATTTACTTGGAGTTTTTAGACAAAAAAGTTAATTTATTATCTTTGGAACTATAATTTCTTAAAATCAAATACATTTTTAATTAGTAATCAGATGTAGGGGCGCCTAGGTGGCACAGTTGGTTAAACATCTGTCTCTTGGTTTCAGTTCAGGTCATGATCTCAAGGTTGTGAGACTGAGCCCTATTTGGGGCCCTGCGCTCAGTGAGGAGTCTGCTTGTGACTCTCTTTCCCTTTCTCCCTCCCTGTCACACACTCTCTAAAAAATAATCTTAAAAAAAAAAAGGTAATCAAATGCAGCTAAATACAGTTGGTAAAGTAAAAAAATATATACATATGGTTTATTTCAGTAAGGAATGTGCAAATATACTATTTTAAATATTTTACTGTTTCTTATTTATGTAAGCCAAAGTTCAAGTTTTCTAAATGCCCCTTTTCGCCCTGACACATTGTTAAAGATTTTATTTATTTGAGAGAGAGAGAGAGAGAGAGAGAGCGCGCGCGAGAGCGTGCACGAGTTGGGGTAGGGGCAAAGAGAAAGGGAAGCAGATTCCCCACTCAGTACAGAGCCTGATGTGGGGCTCTGGGGCTCAATTTCAGGACCCTGAGATCATAACCTGAGCCAAAGTCAGATGCTTAACTGACTGAGACACCCAGGTGCCCCATTTACCCTGAAACATTTTATAAATAATTCACATATACATGTACTTTCACAACGTGAAAGTAAAATTTTAAAACTTGTTATATGATATTAATCTGATAAAATCAGTGCAAGCACTGTTAGTTTAGTACCCATTATATGACAGATACATTTGATTCTTGTTATTCACTGAACTTAAATTCTATAAAGATGCCATGAACACTGTATTTGCAATTACTCAAGCACTGTTCCTACAGAAAATGCAGAGTTAGGTTTCTGTGAGTCTTAATCACATTTTCTTCAACTGATCAATACATAACCCTGTTTTATGTATATTTCTGTGTAAAGATACTTTATAATATTGCGGCTAGCAGCAGTATAATTCTTTCCTTAATGAAGCTCATCTAATATTTATTTTCTTCAGAAGGCTCATTACAACTTTCTTGTACTTATAGGAATGCTAGACAGCACTTCAGAACTATGCTTGGGGTCATTTTAAACAGCAAAATCAACACAAAGCACAAAACTGTGAAAAAATGGGTTATTTAGTAGATTGTGAAAAGGACACCTGTTTACAGTATGAGAGCTGAAACAAGTACCCAGTATCAGAACAGTATCTTGTTCCTCCTCAACCCTCCAACTACTAGTGTAACATGTACTGATGACTGTTTCATCATCCCTATCGTGACTGTCAAATTGGTGATTATCATCCCTTCTGAATTTATTAATTGGGCTTGTATTTTAGTGCAAAGAACTTTCTCTTCTCCATTTATTTATTCACTTATGAACTCATGGATTCCTATTTTATGCAAAGAGTTGTAATCTGATACTAAGTTATTTATTTTGTTGCTTAAATTAGATTTGGCCAGTGGGTATGGATTCAGGCTGGTTTCTGGGTCCTTTTGACATGCCCTCATTCTTTGAATATTTCCTTACTTTCTGAACAACAAGATGTTCCAGGTTTATTTTGTAAGTTTGCTGCCCCAGCCCTGGAATTGGCCATTTTTCCAAGCAGCCCTGATTCCTTTTAGTGGAGAATGGAATTTAGAAATCAAGATGTGGGCACTCACTGTGCTTGCTCATTACTATTGAGGTGTAATTGTCTCCAGACTCTCTCAGTGTAAACAACCAAGAAATTTATGTATACACATACTTTTATGTATGTGCTTTATGTATGTGCATATATTCATATATGCACACACATAAACATACATCTATAACTATTTCTATATATAAATTTAAAAAAATCCATGAGTTCATGCTGATTATAATTCTAATCCAGTGTTCAACTTTTCACCTTACAATGTTTATAAATCGTTTTAGAGAGTGATAACTCTGGCTCTCTTTAGTATATTTACTTATTTGCTAAATCAAATAGTTTATTTGCTCAATATAACCAATCTCCTAACTACTCAAGCTGCCACAGCTGTACTCTCTACCCTTACTCTCCATTTCTTCAGATGACAGATATGTTGTGGCCAATGCCTCCATGGCTTGCCTCTCTAGGCAATGAGGAGGAGAAATGAGAGGGGAAAGGAAGATGGGCCTTATACAAATATTTTTAAAAATGAACCAGGACTTTTAAAAGACACTAAAATTTTCAAAGGAAGTAAACTCTCTAAGGGATTGGTTTTATCATATCGTGTTAAACAGAATTATATGACAGAGATTATTACCAGCAGGGTTGGCTAATAATTTGTGGGGCCTAGTACAATGACAACAGCCTCTTGTTAAGAAATTATTAATTTCAAGATGGTGAAAGCAAAGCATTAAGCCAATTTCAAGGCCCTATGAGACTACACAGGTCGCATGTCCCAGGAGCTGGCATTGATTACCACGAAGCACAAATCAGAGAGGACCTGATAATACAGGGCTTTATAAGGATATTGACAGTTCATAAATATCCTTAAATTTATGTCTGTCACTACAAAAATGCAACATGGTTTTAATAGTCTTTGGTGGTAACATGCTTAGAGTATACCAGATGCAAGTTCTTTCTCATTAAGGAATAGAAATATGGCAATCTCCATTTTCAGTGATAAGATCTTTTTCAATGAAAACAAAAAGACAATTCTATATATCCTGAGCAACTTCTATATGTGCAAAGTATTAAGCAATCTGAAATATATAAACATATATTGTTATAGTCTTCCAGGAGTTCAAAGCCCAAATAAGATTACTGACCATCTGAATTCCATCTAGGTAGAAGTTAAAATTATTTTTACATTTCTCAATTTGTTTCAATCTAGTTTTACTTTATTGACTTGAAGAGAGATGACACTAAAGAATATTTATTCACTTTTCTATTTCAACAGGTAACATCTTAAGTTTAGAGGTGCTAGTATTTGCAATTTGCTCATCAAAAAACTTTCAAAGTAATGTCTAGCTTTTTTGGTCTGAAGGTTCTCAAGCTTCAGAAGCATGTTTTGGTTGCAAATTGGTATTCCTATTCTAATGCTTCACAGTGATTTAAATATCACATGGAGGCAGACAGCTGTCAAAGAGCCTGCAGGCAGCAGCACTTTAATGTGGTTCCATTATGGATCTGGACAGAATTTATCATTTAATCATTCACTGCACCCTTCAGGGCCACAATACAGAATTATCTATTAGAATACTACTTCCTAAAAATACCTAGTAAGATGGTATTGACTCAAGTGTCATAAAATTAAAAGTACAAATTATAAATTAGTTAAGGAAAGAAAAGGTGGGGAAAATGTTCAATTAAAAAAATCAACTAGGGATCCCTGGGTGGCGCACCGGTTTGGCGCCTGCCTTTGGCCCAGGGCGCGATCCTGGAGACCCAGGATCGAATCCCACGTCGGGCTCCCGGTGCATGGAGCCTGCTTCTCCCTCTGCCTGTGTCTCTGCCTCTCTCTCTCTCTGTGTGACTATCATAAATAAAATAAAAAAATTAAAAAAAAATTGAAAAAAATCAAGTAATCTACTAGTAAAATATAGTACTAAAAAAAAAAAAAGCCAAGTATAAAACATTGTGTTTTCACTTGAAATACCTTCTCTCCTACTTTCCTTTCTCTGTCCCCTTCTAACACTGGTCTGAAAGACAATTCCTAAGATCTTCTTCTGGTATGTTTAGATTCACCAGACAACACAAAAGTTATTGCCTGTAATTGGTAGAAGTTGTCACCAGGTGACCCTACATAGGTATAGCCAGATATCCTATAGGCACAGAACAAAAAGACACATGATTTGCCTTTACTATGGTTTAAAACAAAACAAAAAAAAATTATAATTACCTACATTCAACACTCTGGGAGGAGACTTTTCTCCCTTGTCAATGGTTTTTTTTTTTTTTTTTTTTTTTTTTTTAGTCAGTTTTCTAAATTCTCAGAATTGCTCTAAAAGTCTAAAACTGAGGCTAGAGGAAACACTGCAGAGTCAAAACCATATGATTCTCTTAGCCTAAAACAGGTTTCTCAGTTACTTAACAGTGTCTAAAGACCCAGCCTTTTCTTGTATACATTTATATATAATGCTTGAGTTATCCACTAACAATTTCTTTAGCATCTCTATTTCAAAATTTTACCATCTAGTTGTCAATACAAATTTCCTTCCAGAGGTCCAGATATAACAAATTTGGGCTATAGCCAAATATAAACATGAGTAAATAGAATATAAAGTTTTTAAGCTGAGACATGAAGCTGTTATACCAGAACAACACAGCTATCACACTGTTATTGTTAAGTGTACTATGTGAACATGGACTTGGTTTTTTGTCTCCTTAGCCTTCATATTTGCACAGAAGAATGAAGATGATTCAAAAGGTCTCTGAAAGGTAAAACTGACATTTTCTTTCAGTTATCTCAATAAAAAGCACTTTATGATCCAAATTCCATGACTGGCAGGCAACTTATATATAAACAGACAAGCGCTTTAAGAAGCAGCACAAATAATAATCAGTTACATGAAAAAAATGTTAATCTCCACTAATAACTACAGAATGCAAATTAAAACTCCTAGGTAAATAAAAAATATAAGCATCTGATTCTATAGAGATTGCAATAAATAATAACTATTTATTACTCTAAACTAGTAGCTTATCCTAACCCCTTTGGAAAACCATTGTCAATATATACATATTAAAACCATAAAATTTATTTATACTCTCCCTGTTCCAGAAAGTATATTCATCTTCACCATTATCATAGAAAGATCCTTACTTGGATCTTTATCATTAGTAATTCTTTTCCTAGATTATACTACTCTAATGAATGACTTCAGCAAAAGTAACAAGTTCTATTACATGGATTTTTCTATGTACATGGATTTTAGCTGTAGTGGAGGTCAGGATAATGATTTAAAAAAAAAAAGTTGGAAGCAACCTAAATGTCCAACATCAGGGAACAGTTTACTAAATGAGACAAATTAAAATGCTAGACAACAGTGCTGTCATTAAAATTATAACTATGGAGATTATTCTAAGTCTTTAATAAGAAATGGAACACAAAAAAATCAAACAATATTTGCCAGTGTAAAAAATGTATTGCTGTGTAAAGATGCATCCTAATTATACAAGGAAATTTTTGGAAAAATAATGTAAGCCTATTAAAAATATATATTTGGAAGTGCTTCTAAAATAGCTTTATAGAGAAGTTATTTTGTTCCTATAAATACAGTACTGTATGGCTGGACCTCAAGTAGAAAATACAAGTTCTGGATAGTAATATTCTATAAACCCTGTTGGAAAAAAAATATAAAATCACATGCTCCAAAAGAAATGTGTTGGGATCAATGAACAGGGGTACACAGAAACACTCTACCTCAGCATTGTAAAAGTCTACACTAGAATTTCAGTGACTATTGATAACAAAAAATAAGTCAATGTGAAATAAATTTGAATAGATTTTTATGCAGTATATACGAAGAAAGTATGCAAATAAAAATGGGTTAAAAGTAGTAACACATAAATCTGAATAAATCCCTATGTAGGTAGTCATAATAATATTTCACACAAAACATAAGGTATTTGAGGAATTCTGTCCATGCTTATTGGGAAACATGGTTTACATCAGTCCACATAATTAAGCTACATAAAACAAAAGAATTCTAATGTAAACTTGTTTAGCAGTATCATAGTTCTATTAAAAACACACACAAAAAAATAAAATAGCATCATAAATTCTATGATTTATGATAGAATCATAATTTGAATTCAAATTCAAATTAAGTAAATATCAAATTTAGTAATTCAAAATTAAGTAAATTCTATATTCAAAATTCATTTAAATTCAAAATTAAGGGGCAGCCCGGGTGGCTCAGTGGTTTAGCGCCACCTTCAGCCCAGGGCATGATCCTGGAGACCCAGGATCTAGTCCCACATCAGGCTCCCTGCATGGAGCCTGTTTCTCCTTCTGCCTGTGTCTCTGATTTTCTCTCTCTCCTCTCTATGTTCTCACGAATAAATAAATAAAATCCTAAAAAAAAAAAAAATCAAAATTAAGTAAATTATCAGTCCCAAAGCATGAAACTCTGACATCATTGGTAGACTCAAGATGACTCCACCAAAGGCATGTGCTTTGTTTGGAACTGAGTCATCACGATCTTGAAATAAATTTTGAGTCTGAGGACATTACTAATTCTACATTTTAAAAGAGATTGTACCTCTTGTTTTACAGCATTCTGCTGAGTTTTCATTCACCCACACGTATGTGAAGTAATAAAAGAGTGTCACTTCAAACTCTTAAGCCTACAACCCACCTGTATCATTTGTTCTGCATAAATCTTTTAAGTGATATATTGATAGAGAAGTAGAACTGACAGTTTGGCCCCTTGGAATTAGAGCGAGGGGACACTTCTATTGCTGGATTCTCCAGAGAGAGCTGTAATGGGGTCATGACAGGAGAACTGAGAACAGAGAGGTTTGTTTTATCAGACTCATGTTGGTTATCCATAATATTATGCCCTTCTCATCATACAACCTTTGGTTATATTAACACACATATTCTTAATTCTTTTGGTCATGACGCCTTTACAATTTTCCTACAGAGATTATTTTGCTGCTCTTCTCTTCTCAAAGTCCTTATTTTCTTAGTTGGTGATAGGCCAGGATAATGTCCCACGGTGATACTTCATAGTTTATAATTTAAGCTTTTAATGTTAGAGCAGTATCTCTGTTTCTTTTGACTCACTGGTTATAGTAGTAAGAAATTTAAACCTGAATGTGAAGGGGGTGAATGCAAATTCTTCATCTAATTGTGTGAGCTATGCCTTGTTACTTATGGTAAGAAAACTATGACGTCTATGGCTGTGAAATTTCTATCTACTCTGTGATATTTGCTGCCATGCTCTGCTGTTGGGAAGTATTATCTTCTGTGCTCTTTGGTTATTACCCTGTAGTCTAAGTGCCTGACATTAAACTTTCTGTAGTCTAAGTGCTTGACATTAAGTTTTTGATTGCTGAGGCATTCATTTCAAAAGACATCCCTCCTGAATAAACATATTGCAGCTGTGTGACACAGCTACTAACAAAACAACCAGATAAGGAATTAGACTACCCCTTCCCCCATGAAGTTCCCTCTTTCAGAAAGCCCTGGGTAACCTAGATAACTGACCATCCGAGTCAGTTATCTTCCTTATCACACCCTAATTCCCATTCTTATTCTTTAATCAATAGTGAGTGAACGCACAAAACCCTAGACACTCTCCATCCTTGGATCCTAATAAAGGCAGAGGCCCGGGTTCATGCCTTTCCCCCTTCCCCCTTCAAGCTCACTGTGTACCTCTCAGGTTTCCTGGGTATCCTCTAGGACATTTGAATAAGTCCTCTAGGACATCTGAATAAGAAATCTTGTTTCTCAAAGTCCCCTGATGGTTTTTGCTGAAGTGTGTCCTGCAATTGTAATAAGCAGTATAAGGGTTAGTCCAACAACACTGGTCCCCATGCAGGAAATGTCTGTTGGGGCTCACCATGAGTAGTAATGGCCAGGTGAGTGTCTCAGATATTCAAAGCTGATAAGATCACTATCATTAAGCTGACGTCAACACAGTAGATTTGTTGCCATGCTCTCCTGCTGGGAAGTAGTATCTTCACTTGTATCTAGTTGCTTCAAGTCAGTTAAATGCAAATAATCTTTTGTCTTTGCTAATACTATCTATTGCATCTTTGTTTTCTATTGTATAATTTACATTTTTTGAAACAATCTCAAAATTACATAAAAAGTCCTAAGTGTCATACAAAAAACTATTTTCCTAAATTATTTGCTTGTAAATTGGGAACAAGATGTTCCAACACCCTCTGAATAAAGTATTTCCTACAATAGGGATGTTCTCTTATACAGCTATAATACAACCATCAAAATCAGGAAATTAACACTGGTATTTTACTGGTATTTCTACTGCAGGCTCACTAGTGTCTAAATAATGTCCTTTATGGCAAAAGAGTCCAGTCAGAACCTTGTGTTGTATTTAGGTATCATGACCTTTTGGTCTCCTTCAAAATGAAACTCTTTCTTTAATTCTTCTAATTTTGAAGATTTCACCCTTTTTTTTTTTTTTTAGAATATCCCTCAATTTGGGATTGTCTGCTGTTTTATAATTATATTCAGATTATGAGTAACAGAAGTGATACTGTCATACTATAATGTGGCACATAATTGACTTATACTAGTACTGGTGATATGTACTTTGACTAGCTGCCAGTCTTCTCCATAGTCAAGTCACTTATTTCTGCTCTGTAATTAATAAGCATGTTGTAGGCAGGTACTCTGAAACAACGTACAATCAATTCTCATTATTCATAGTAACTATGTTCTACAAAGTTGTTGTGAACACTGAGTTAGTGAATATTAAAACATTGCTCCTAGTGGAAATACAGGGCTAGGTTCCTGTAAGCCTCTAGTCACAACATTTTAATTAACTGATAGCCTTGTTTCACATGTGTTTAAAAACACCCTGTATATGTAATTGCTGGTTCAACACTGAACTCCCAGGCAATAGGGCTATAACTCATGGCTGAATGAAGCTTATCTCACACATGTATTTTCTCTGTAAGGCACATCATAGCCTTCTTGCACTTACACTACACAACATTTCAGTACTATCCTTAAGGGCCATCTTAAATAGTGAAATCACCAACTGCACAAAAACGCAAAAAAACCCACATGGCATTCAACAGACTATGAAAAGGATACACACACTATATTTATTACTTATTACATATTTACAATTATTTCTATATCTACCTATATATTAAAAACCATGAGTTCAGACCAGTATCTCCTATTCTAAAACACCATGTGGTACATTCTAATTTTCTCCTTTTTCACACTTGCAATTTCCATTCCAGATAACACAAAACCAACTCCCATTATCCTTAATTACCTACTTTCTAGATCAGCCCTCTGCAAGAAACCAATCTTCTGTTGCTGTCCTCTTCTCTACACTGCCACATCACCCCGAGATATTCTCCTTACCCTGCTCAGTTCTGACATCCAGTGCCAGACCAGTCCTCAGTGAGAAAGCACTTTTTACCACATTCGGGCTGCCAGAGACATCACACTGCTGCCTGTTCCACGTGAACAGCCTACAAGCCCTGTGGCTACCTACTTCAGTGTGGATGGTGTCTCGCTGAACAACTTCTAAAGTCTTTTGAATTGAGTTGTTTCAGAAGGGTTGAAAAAGAAGTGGAAGGACAATGCAAACAATTTTGGCAGCTGAGTTTTCCTCAGTATTTTAAAAAAGAGATCATATAGGCAATTTAAATCCTTAAATTAGAATAATAACTTATTAAAATTTTTTTTAATTTTTATTTATTTATGATAGTCAGAGAGAGAGAGAGAGAGAGAGAGAGAGGCAGAGACATAGGCAGAGGGAGAAGCAGGCTCCATGCACCGGGAGCCCGACATGGGATTCGATCCCGGGTCTCCAGGATCGCGCCCTGGGCCAAAGGCAGGCGCCAAACCACTGCGCCACCCAGGGATCCCTAAAATTTTTTTTTTTAAATATTTTATTTATTTATTTATTCATGAGAGACACACACAGAGAGAGAGAGGCACAGACACAGGCAGAGGGAGAAGCAGGCTCCATGCAGGGAGGCTGACATGGGACTTGATCCCGGGCCTCCCGGATCACACCCTGGGCTGAAGGCAGCGCTAAACCGCTGAACCACCCGGGCTGCCCTAGACCAAGAATTTAAAAAAATCTAAGAAATCAATATGCTGTGGCAGAAGTATGGTGTAAACATCCTTCAACTTTTAAGCAAATCCATGATTTTATAATCTTGATAATTTTCCTTTAGTTGATCATTCTGCTTAATTTTCAGTGTTCATTATTTTATATTATCAGGCACACAATTTTTGTTTTTAGTGGAATAATATAGCAACTGATTGTACATGCATTTGCTAGTCATCTTTTCACCTTTTATTTATACTAGAATCCAGGTAGCTTTTGGCAAGGTGGTGGAAATATGCCTTCCTGACCAGCAAATACAGGAATGCCTTTGTCAGGATTATAGGTACACATGTAATTTTATGGCTCCTAAAATTTTTTGTCAATGTCATATTTCTTGTTAAAAAAAAAAAAGGCATGAATGCAAATGAGATTTTAGCTTTTCTCTCCTTTAGGGAAAAAAAAGTTAAGATGATCTCCTTCATACCATCAGGAATCGGTTACTCTTTCTCCATCTGTAAAGAATGATTATTGCTACTCTTTTTTTCTTCAGAGACTCTACCACAGGGATAACAGACACTTCTTCCTTCCGTACTCACTACTGTATCCAGACTGAAGTAGGGCTGGCAAAGAAATCCTGGAACCAACAACATGCTATCGTAACTCTGTCTCTTGGTGCATGAATCAATGGAGAGATGAATACATGAATAAATAAGATACTGGCAAAGTGGCTTGGACATGCTGTCCTTTCATTTTCATCCCTATCTATGTGTAGACAGCATTCCAGGTCTCATTTTTAATTAAAAAAAATTCAAGCTCCTCAATATTAAATTATACTGTTCTCATTAGAAATTAAACAGACAGACTCATCACTGATTTTTTTCTGGCCTAAGAGATAACACACTACCTCTGCACTCGGTACACTCGTGTCCACGGAGGCACAAGGGCAAGGATCCGAGCCACCAATTCAATCAGGTCGCTAGGAGAATAACTCTTATATCTTCCTGATTTCCACAGCTCATAAAGCCCAGTTCCACGAATCACCAGAGTAGGGTAGAGTTTCAAACCATCAGGACGAAAAGCAGGGTTCTCAAAAAACTCCTGTGAATGGAGAACAGAAAATTACCACTCCATTAGTTATATAGAGATTGATGATCCATTAGTTATATAGAGATTGATGAAGTTTCCATGGTCAAGTTTCAGTCTCGGGGCAACTTCTCTCATATATCTATCTAGTCTGTAGACTGCCTTTCCTTTCCAACAAGGGAGGGGATGCAGACAGAACAGCAACTCATTGTTTTTATAGGCTCACTGGAGCAAAATGTGTGTGTGCTAGGTTACAAAGCCCTTGTTAATCCAACCCCTGTCTACTGCTACAATCTCCTCTCATGCCACCCTTACCACCCTGCCTTTCTGCTTCTGCAAAGGCAATTTACTCTGTCTGGAAAGTACGTCAATCTTACTTTATCTAGCTAATTTCAAGGTCTCAACATGAATGCCAATTCTTCAGATAGGCATTCTTGACCTCGAATACAAGTTGCCTCGCTTAAAAAAGAAAAAACTTCATATTGGGACACCTGGGTGGCTCAGTGGTTAAGTATCTGCCTTTGGCTCAGGGCATGATCCTGGGATCGAATCCCACACCGTGCTCCTTGCAGGAAAACTGCTTCCCCCTCTACCTGTGTCTCTGCCTCTCTCTCTGTGTATCTCTCATGAAAAAATAAAATCTTAAAAAAAATTCATATTGAATTCTATATTACTGCTTTCTTAATATCACCATACTTTATTCAATGCCTGCCATTACCTTTAGACTGTATCCTCCTTTAATAATAGAATACACTTATTGTTTAAACTTTGAAAAAGTTGTGACAGAGATCATCACTTGCCTGCAAAACCTAAAGTGTTTACTATACAGCCCTTAGCAGGAAGAGTATGTCAATCCCTGGATATGCCTATTTTGTCTTCAGGCCAACTGACACCATTCCTAACCTCGGATATACACTATTTGTTATCTAGACACTGAGGAATACATCTAATTTATCTACTTTGACATAGTCATTTCCTGTACTATATCATCCCAGCTGGCTTTATTTGGGATAAAGCAAGGAGACACCAGGCATTATCTTTCCCTGACTTTGCACTGTTCATTTGCTCTTAATTTAGCAGTGTGTAAGGGAGGAATGAAGGTGGACTCAGTTTCCTCTCAACTCACCCTGGCATAGTATCTATAGAGCCAACTGTACTATATCTTATGACTGTAACAATGCTTTTTATCTTATGCTATATTCTTCAGAGCTTTCCATTGCTTAACCTGTTTTTCAAAGAAATGTTAACTACAGACTTTTTGATCTCATTGATTTCTGTCATATTTTTAAATGCTGTATTCTTTGTGCATCGTTTGGTCTTAGGGATATTCTTCTGTAATTGTCTGTAATTTTCCCTATAACGTTTCTATGTTGAAGGTTCATCAGCCCTTTTTAAGTATTCTATAACCACCCAAAAGAACATGTATGCAAGTCATTCTGTACCTAGTTTGAATCCATATTGGAAGATGAGATTTCAGAAAAGTAGTTCAAGTGCTTATATGATAAAGAAGATAGATGGGTTGATAAGAATGACAATAGATGAAACTGGTTCTGGATTTCTGATTAAACATGGAGAATTAAAGCATGTGTCTCCTTCCTTTTCCTCTAAAATCATAATTACATAACAGAGACGAACTTTTTAAAAAAGTATAAACTCAGAAGAACAAAAAGAACATCAGAGGAGATGGGGGTTGTGGGGGGAGGACAGGACCAGTTATGATAATAAATTTTTGGAAAACAGAAAATAGATGAAGACTGGTAAATGACTTTGCAAGTAAATAAAACTATAAACAAAGTACTTGCAAAAGGGGATACCATGAAAGTCCAGCTCAGTCACACTAGAGTCTCAAAAAGGCTCATGCGTTAAGTGAGCAGGATGGAAGAAATCACGAGATCAAAGTCTGTACATGGAGGGATTATTTCCCTTATTCCTTTGCCATTCTTACTGGCAGTCACCTGCCCATTTGTTCCCATCCAAAACTACTGGATTCTGAGATTCCAAGGACAAAGGAAGGCCTAGGTGAGAATAAAGGCTGAAAACAGAGAGATTAAGTGAAAGCCAGCACACTGACTGGTGGATTCCTTGCCTTGCTCCCTGGGTACCAGCAGTCAATTTTCTGTGACTTACTCATACCAGCCACCCCCAAGCAGGAAGTTGGAGAGTTCATCTATGGATTAATCAAATGACACTAAATAAGAATTCAAGATACTGACATTTGAGAATTCCCTAAAGAAAAGGAGAGCTGGGCACATCTGGATGGCTCAGTTGGTAAAGCATGTGACTCTTGATCTTGGAGTTATGAGTTTCAGCCCCATGTTGGGTGCAGAGATTACTGAAAAATAAAATCTTGGGATGCCTGAGTGGCTTAGTGGTTGAGCGTCTGCCTTTGACTCATGGTGTCATCCTGGGGTCCTGGGATTGAGTCCCACATTTGAGTTCCCTATGGGGAGCCTGCTTCTCCCTCTGCCTATGTCTCTGCCTTTCTTTTCTGTGTCTCTCATGAATAAATAAAGAAATCTTAAAAAAAAATAAAATCTTTAATAAGTAAATAAAACAAAACCTTAAAAAAAGGAGAGCTTATTATACGAATACCCTCCAATGAGATATATTCAGCAGCTAGCCACCTAGAGCTTGCAATCTGTTCTTTCAGCTCCTTACTTTTATTTTTAAATTTTTATTTTTATTTATTTTTTTAAGAGGGGGAAAAGGGGTGGATGGGCAGAGGGAGAGGGAGCAAGAGAATCTTAAGCAGTCTTCATACCTGGCATGGAGCCTGACATGGGGCTCAATCTCACAACCCTGAGATCACGACTTGAGATGAAATCAAGAACTGGATGCTTAACTGACTTAAGCAAGCTACCCAGGCACCCCTGACCCCTTACTTTTAAAATATGACCATTTGGCTAAGGATCACCAGAAAACTTGGAGGAAGCCTAGAACATAAAGGGCAGAACAAAACAAAAAGAAGGAAAAGGAACTTTAGAGGAAAGAGGCATTGCATAAAGGAGAAAAAAAAATCTATAATTCCTTCAGAGAGAAGATATATTACATCCATTAGACAAGAAAGGATGTTAGAGAAAATCAAACAACCAGAAAGTAAAAAAGAACTCTTGAAAATCAAAGCTATAACAAAAATAAAAACATTTAACAGAAATGTTGAAAGATAAACATGAGAATATAAGCAAGCAGAAAAAAAAGAAAAATAGGTAAAAAAAATATATGAAAATATTTGATGAATCCAGGAGATCCAACATTTGCTTAATAGGAGTTTTAGAAAGAGAATATAGAAAAATGAAAGGGGAAAACTATCCAGTAGTACAAAGAAATTTCCTAGATGACAGATCCTTCAAAAATCTAGCACAATTAAACAACTCTTACCAAAATACAGCACTGTGAAATTTCACAACATATGGGATAACAACAATTTCCTAAAATATTTCATAGTTAACAAAACAAGACACCAGGTTACATACATCATAGGATTAAAGAATACGGAATATAGAATTAGGAATAAAAACAAAATTGTGCTCCTTAGGAGCAGTGCTAAAAGCTACAAGGCAATGGTACAATGCCTTAAAAAATGGTTTTACAGAACTGTGTTAAGTGTAAAGGTGGAAAAGATTTGGAACACACAAATGGCTTACTTTCCATGATGAATCTTTCCTTTGGAAACTGGTGGAAAGTGTGTTTTAGTAACGGCAAGGAATAAACAAATAAAAAGGGCCAATTTGGAACCCAGAAGGCAAAGAATCCAATACAGGAGATTGGTGAAGAGAAGCCCTCCAAGGAAGACAGTTGTGAACTGGGTATACAAAGAACTGCCTAGCACAGTTTGGCATTGGAAGACAGGGTATCAGGAGTCATGGCCGTAGGCTAAAAAACAAACTGACATAGTATCTGATTAATTATGCCACAACAGAGAGGCCTTAACATTCAGTGAGTACCCCTGAAAGTTACAGGTGCAAAGAGAACTAAGCAAGTAAAAAAAAGACAATTGTTGATTCCAGAAAAAAACCAAAAGGTTATTCAAGAAAAGAATACTAGTATTATTACTTGGCTTTAGATCAGTAATAATTTATGTAAAAACTATAATGTAAACAGTGACTACTAATGTAACTAAAATAGTGACGTAACAATATTGGGAGAATGGGAGCAAAGTATAAAAGAAAAACAATTAACTTTTCAACTATGGTAACAGTAAGACAAGAGAATCTATCTAAAACTGATCATCAAGAAAAAGCAATCCAAACATGGTAGTAAGAAATATAAAGGTAAATATCAGGAAAAAACCCCACAGCTACAATGGTTTAATGGAGGCAGAGGACTACTTCTGTGTTCTGATATGATCTCTTTAGGATTTACTGAATTTTCAAATAACAATAGTGTTGAATTTATTATTCAACAACTTTTATATCGTAAAGATAAAAAATTAATAAACATCATTTTGGTGCAATGTGAATGGAACATCAGAAGGGAACAGGACTTATGGTAGGGTGACTTTGTTGAGAAGCTGTTTAACTGTGTAGGTAAGCTGACGAAAATATGAACTAAAGTTGTGGCAGTGGGAACCCAGAGGAGGGAGTAAATTGAAAACCTCCTGTAGAGTTAGATCCCAGGTACGAGGGGATAGTCACAGCAGCAAAGTACTGAGCACTCACTACATGCCAGGCATGTTTCTAAGTATGTTACATGTATTTTCTCAGCTAATCTTCATAATTGGTAAATACTATAATTAACCTCATTTTTGGGATGAGGAAACTGGGGAACAAAGCAGTCAAACAAACGGTCTGTTACTAAGTAGCGGGAGCTAGTATCCAAACTAGGTGCTCTGGCTCCAGAGTCCAAATATTCTCAACTTGCTCCTGAAAAACTCCTCTAAATTTCTGGCTAGGGAGAATATGTGGATGAAGAGGCCACCAAGGAAATATGAAAGGAAATAAAAGGGGAAAAGACTGCTGGGGAAAAGGATAAATATGTCCACAATGGATATATTAAGTTCTAACTACATGGAAGACATCTGGTGCTAGCTGCAGAGTATTAAGTAATTGGTCTTAGGAGCCTGAGGCTTAAGGCTAGAGAGAAAATGAGACTCAATGAAATGTTAAGTGGTCAAGTTAGAATTACAGAAGAAAGGCAAGCACATAGAAGAGTGCAAAAGACAGAACCTACATTTAAGTTGTGAGAACATATAAAGAAGATAGAGCCAAACAAAACAAAACAAAAGAGTCCTAGAGGTAAGGGGAGAGCCAGGAGACAGTAGAGTCACAAAAGCCAGGGAGGTGAGAATCCTAAAATGGAAACAGTCTCTAACAACAACAAATGCTAAGACTGAATAACATGACAGCAGAGAAATATCCTTTCCATCTGGAAAGCATCTTACAATATTTGAGGGAAGAGTTTCAATGGGATGTGGGAACTAAAACTGCAGCAGGTTTGAGGAATGAAGGCAAGGAGGGAGCAGAAACACTGGAGAGTTTGTAAAATGGTCTGGGTGCACTCAAGGAAAAGGAAAGGAAGGTATTACTGTCTTTCATTGCAGGTCTTCTGGTACAATTTGACTTTTAACATTATGCATGTATCCCTTTACTACAAATAAAAAGTAACTAAAAACAGAAACAGAATGAGGTTTAAAGTTTTGTTAACATCCAACTTGACTTATATTTCAACATCATTCAGGTCATGCAGTCACTCATGGTCAAACAGACTTCCCTTCACCTAAAAAAGTTACCACAGAAAGGAAAGCCATGGAAAGGGTGCTCATCTTACAGCTTGGGTTCTACCTGAGACTACCACAGACTTTTAACAGTTACTTAATCTCATCAGGCTTGCTTCCTCAACTGAGGAGACTATAACAGGTGGTCTTGTCTGATAGAATACTACTATGACCTGTATCCTATGCCACTATCTTCAGTAATAAACCTTTACATTAAAAACAAGTAACAACAAATACTGCCAGCCATCCCTGCCAAACAGTAACTTAATCAGATTGGCTCAGTGTAAAAAAAAAAAAAAAAAAAAAGGAACTTGTGTCATGTTAATGGACTTTGAAAGAGAAACAGATACTTTTCAAGCATTTTCAGCAATCTTAGCTTGTATATTCAAGAACAGTCTAATTTTTAAAGGAATAAGCCACCAAAACAACTAAATGTTATTTTGAGTAATAAGTCCTATCTGAGAATAGGTAGAAAGGGTGAAGTCAATACTCTTAGGATAAATTCCTAAATTTCCACCACAAGGACTTTCAGCTTTATAAGGACAAAGAAAATTTCATTTCCGAGTTCCTGGAAAATATAAGCAAATGCTATTTATCACACACAGCTACAAGATCTGCATCTACCACTAGGGAAGAGTGTGAATTTGTCATGAACAGATGCAAATAAACAGATACTAAGAGTAGTGACCCAGAGCTGACCTAAACAACAAAGTGTGAGGTCTAAGCCAATTTATAATTAGTGTTGTGCCCAAGACTGCAAATCCGAGAAACCACCAAGGAGCCGACACCCATGCAAGCACATGAGGGTTTATTAACAAGCTCGAGCTTGGGTCCAAGTATACCCGACACAGAGGAGCAGGGACTTGGACCCCGAGGCTAAGAGGTGTAGCAGTTTTATAGGGGCCAGTGGCCCATGAGATTGTAATTTACACAGGAAGTTGCACAGTCATGTCGGTCCACACGCAGGTGGCCAACTGAATTACAATTTACCCTACAGTGACCTTTTGAACTAGCCTATCACTCTGGTCAGAATCGATGCACAGGTTTGGTGGGCAAAAGGCGGGGTTTACATTTTTATAAGCCAGTTTCTGGTAAGGGTGTGCTCAGCCGCTTGACTAGGATGGGGGAGTCCCTTAAGCAATTGGGGGTTATACATGAGATGGCGGGTGTAGCACAAAATGGAGTTAGTCCTGCTCTGCTTGTCCAGGGGTAGGGGATTTTTGTTAAATTCCTTGGGTCCCACAATTAGCACACTATAGGCATACAACCCAAGATATGGCTGTGACATCTCAGCAGGCTGGGTAGTTGCTTTATGGATCTGTGCCAGGCAAGGCCATCCCATCCTCTACAGAAATAACATTTGGTATATTTCTGTAATTATATGAGCAGACCCCCAATTTAGCAATCCTTCCTATGGAACAAAACACATTAATTCAGGAAAATATATCTGTGGGTTTCTAATGATGGGACAATGAAATAAAATGGGGAAAAAGGTTTTAAAGTATAAAAGAGGGGTGCCTGAGTGGCTCAGTAGGTTAAGCATCTGTCTTTGGCTCAGGTCATGATCTCAGGGTCTTGGGATCGAGCCCATTGGGCTCCTTGCTCAGTGAGGAGTCTGCTCCCTTTCCCTTTGCTAGTCTACACCTACCCACTCATGTGCTATCAAATAAAAATCTTTAAAAAAGTATAAAATATATTGCTTACTAATTCAGGAAAGGTTGTGAATTCCAAATAGGTCCAAATAAGACTTCCTAAACAAAAACTAGTTTTAAAAGTTTTTGTGTGAACTTTTATTAGAATGTATCTTAGATACAGAAAAGTACACAAGCCCTAAGTATACATCTTGATAGATTTTTTACACGTCATGTAACTAGCACCCAACACTCAGATTCAGAAAAAAAATATCAAAACGTTAGAAGTTCACCTCCTGCCTGTTTCCAGTTACAACTCCACCCAAATTTTTTGACATAATATTAACGGAATTGTATGTGTAGTCTTTTGGATCTAGTTTCCTTCACTCAATTTTATATTAAAAAGAATCAGTCATGAGGATGGATAAGGTTGTAATAAATTTATTATTATTTCTAGTATTTCACTGTATGATTCCTCAATTTATTCACGCATTCTGTGTTAATGGATACTTGTTGCCACTCTGATGATATTACTAACAGTAGTAAACTGTGACTGTGACTTTTGGTCACAAATATATGTACACAAATACAGGTAGGTGTTTCTGTTGAGTACAATTGCTAGGTCATGGGATATGCATATATATTCATCCTTAGTAGATAATGCCAAACATGACATACCAATGCAGTAAATGAAGAATTCTAGTTGCTCCATACTCTTAGCAACACTTGATTTTGTCTTTTTTCATTTTAGCTATTCTTACCTTTTCTGGTGAGTATATGGTAGGAATATATTGTAGTTCTAAATTTCATTTCTTTGAAGATTAATGACTTTGAGAACTTTTAAATATGTTTACTGGCTGTTTAAATAGCCTATTTGGGAAGTGCTTGTTCACGTGTTTTTGTCCATTCTATCGGGCTGTCTGCTTTTTTCTTATTGACTTGTAGAAATTCTTTATTTTAACACTATTTAATTCTGTAGAGAATTTTGCTCTAGAGAGAAATGTTAGCTTTGTCACTCATTTATTTGCTGAGACGCAGTCAGAAAAGGCATACGGTCTGTTCATATTCCCTTTGAGTTTTTCTGAGATTTCAAACAAGAAGATAGATCTGTTTACACAAAGGGTTGTCTTTGCATTATCATCACTGAACTATTCTTTATTTTGAAGACACTAAGGAAAATGAATGGAAAGACTCAGCTATTTGCTATTACTTGAAATATGCCATATATTTTTCTAAGGATATTTAAAGTTATGAATTCTGGCTATATCTCTGGTCCACCTAGGAGCTGGGCTAAAGAAAAGTGTTTCAGGGGCCTTTCAGGAGTCTAAGTACCTGGCTATTAACTACTGAGGAGAGGCTATTAGACTCAAAAATCTTTACACAGAGAACACAGGAGAATTAGTAACAGGGACATTTATGAATTAGTACTATCTTATAAATTGGCCTTCAGTTGTAATCCATTGGCTTAAAAATTGTAAAAATAAGCTTTTTAAAAGGAAAGAAAGAATTATTAAATATGTTTACAAATAAGACAATGTGAATTCTAAATAGAGTAAAATAAAGTATTTTATGAAGAAAATAACTTGATAAATTGACAAATTTATTTGAAAATAAACTTGAAAACAAACTTGATAAATAAATGAAAATAACTTGATAAATTTTATCCTCTTCTCTAAACAAATATCCCAAAGGTACTTTTTTTAGTTGAGAATCTGAAGGTGAAAGAGTTCTGATCAATCTCATTTCTTAAGACAACAGGAACACAGATCAAGCAAACATGTGATAGAGTAACAAAAACAAAAACAAAACAAAAAAAAACCAAAAAACAAAAATACCCAAAAACAAAGACCAAAACCAACCAACCCAGAGTTAGATATTAGAATTCAAAGAACAGAAAACTCAAATATTTTCTTTCACTATTTAATGAAATAAAATCTCTCCTTGAAGAGAAAGGCAGCTCTAAATTCAGAAACATCTGAAGAAATCATAAATAAATGGGATGGATTTGACAACAGATATAAAAATGAAAGGCCCAAGGTGAATTGTGCAAACATATTTGTAAAAAAAATGAATCCACAATGTCCTTACCTAAGAAAGTTCGTCTAAATTAACATTAAAAATATTCATATACAATTGAATGATTGGTCAGAGAACAAAAACACACAACTCCAAGAAAATGAAAGAATTATGACATGCAAACCTGAAAAATATATTACTAGAATTACAAAATACAAGTTGAAATGGCACTTTTATCCACTAAATTAGTAAAAACAAACATTATATCTGTGTGTGTGTGTGTGTGTGTGTGTGTGTATAAATACATAAACAGGAAAGAATTATTTGGGGGAAAAAGATAACCCTGCTAAAATGACTAAAATGTTACAACCCTCTGAAAAACAACTAAGTAATATGGTGAGATATAGCTTTATTTGATAATTCTACTTCAGGGAATTTATCCTAAAGAAATAATCCTAAATATTACAAAAAGTTATAGGCATAAAATTGTTTACCTGCAGTGCTATTTACAATATAAAAAACTGGCAATACCTTCAATTTGAAAAAACTTGGAAGGAGTTAAGCAAAGTATGGCATATTTATTCAGTGGAAATTAAGTACACATTTAAATATGTTAACATGTTAACAGAGACCATCCTATATATATTTCACAGATAAATGTTTATATAATGTCAAGTGAAAAGGCCATTAAAATAATTACTTATCATATACATAAGTCTAAGTGTGTCTGTGTGTATATATGTATAAACCACCTCATCCCTCCAAAAAGCCTAAGCATAAAAAAAATCCTAGAAGGAAGTATATTAAAATGTTAGAGTTTTATTTGGTGCTGGGGCTGTGAATGACTTTTCTTTCACTATAGTGTTTCTAGTATTCTATAATGAGGACATATTGCTTTAATCATGGGGGAAAATTAGCAGTAAATAATCAAAAAGAGCAGAGAGGGTAGGGTAGCATGCAGAGGCACTCTAAAGTCCTTGGTTTTAAGGCAACACTTACTGTAAACTGTTCAATGTCTCTCTCTAGTCCCACATTTGGCAGATCAGGCATCATATGAGCCACGACTTTGAAACCAGAATCCTTGGCCAAGTGGAATGACTCACATACTGCCTTCACAGTGTGGCCCCTGAGGAAAGAAAATTCACTACCTGTTATATAAATAAATGAGCAAGAAGGTTAACACAAGGAACAGAGGGAAAACAATCTCTGAGATGTGTAATAGTAGTTTTATAATGAAGAATAATATGGTTGGGGAATAAAAATCTCAGAAAATAATTTTTATATCTCTAGCTCTGAGAAGGCCTGGAAATAAATCATTTCACTGCTGAGATACTTCTCAGAAATTCCCCATGTATCTACTAAAGGTTCTGACTGTAAATGATTGGGTTAACCAGAGTTAATGTACACTAAAATTATTTGGTTTAGCATCATCAGCCGAAGTAAGCCTACTAATGTAAATATTTAAGTTAAAAAAACAAAAATAATGAGCTCAAAACCAAGTAGAAGCAGCCTCTTGTTATGCTCTTTCCTTTAAAAATCTTTTGAAATTATCTGGAGAGACAGAGAGAGAGAGAGATGAAGAATGACACCTACATACAAAACAAATTGCACTCTGGTCACCTCTAAGGTCTTTAAAAAAGTGAGAAGAGTGGATTTTAGTGACAAGGCATAATCATTTGGGGCCAGCTGGGTAAATCATCTTAACATTCTAGTACCACATTCAAGTACAAGCAAGCCCTAATAACAGTTTGGAGCTACTAAAAATTGAAGCCCTATGTTAATCCTTTCACCTCTAGGACATTCTTATTCAACACACACACACACACACACACACACACACACACACACACACACCCTAGAAACATGGATTCCATCCCACTCTGGATGTTCCCATCTATTTCCATTAACCCATTTCCAATTTCTTTTTGCTAATCACTTCCCAATTTATATGAGAGCACATGTAGTTACTCAGTTTATATTTAAATTAATTAAAATGAAAAATCCATTCCCTCAGCTGTGCTATCATATTGGACAGTGCAGGTATAGAACCCTTCAATCATCACAGAATGTTCTTTTGGACAGCTCTGCTCTAAAGCAAACCTTCAATGGTTGTTTCACAAGTATCTAGAACTCAGTACATCCAAAACCAAAACTCACTTTCCCTCTAAGCTTCCTCTACTTCCATTCAGTCATCAAACACTGTCATTCACTTCTTTTCAAGATATCCTTTCTTATTTAAATTAGTGCAAATTATCCTTCCAAAGATATCTAAATGCAGATATGCTCCTATCACAATTTAGCTCACAGCCTGTCCTCAGATTAAAGCCCAAACTCCCTGTGCATCATTTGGCCATCATGACTTATCTTTATAGCCTTACCTCTCACCACTCTCCTACCTCATGCTCTACACTCTAACCAAGGTAACCTACTCTGAATCCCCTCAATATGCCATGTGCTCCCATCCTCAGGAGTTTGCTTATATGCTTCTTTCTGCCCGAAATAATCTTTCTCTTCCCCATGTGAAGCATATTCTTCCTGTAAGTCTCAGGTCTGATGTCATTCTTTTCATTTCAGAAAGCTTTCCTATGTTAAAGAGACTCTTCCCATCTTCATGGGTACAACTCTTGATCACTGCAGCAGGCCAACCAATGTTTCCAGTTCAGGACTCCCCCTACAAGAATGCATTCTAAGGTTAATCTTTCTTAAGCCTGGTATCTGTGCAATCCTCTGTGCTCAAATGTATCCAACAGACTGTTAGTACCTAAAGGAAAGACTCCTCCCTCCTTAGCTTGGCATTCTTCTGGTGGTTTCTAAGATGCTGACCACTGAATGTTTCCCTAGTTCTCTTTTACTTCCTTCTCTTACTACAGCTCCCCAAAATGTCTGCCCCTCCTGGTAAAATAGCTTTTAAAGTCCAATTGAACACTTACCAACTCTCTGAAGCCTGCCTTTATATCCACAAGCAATGAACTCTGCTGCCTCATAAACACTTGAAATCTTGTTTTTTTCTAACTTACCAATTAATCATAAAGTTCCTCATACAGCTACTCTTTCATGTGTGTCTTTTCTCCTCAACTCAGTGATCTATTTCTAGAGTTCTACAAGGGAACTTCATATGGCTCTATCAACCCTTATTTCTATCCTTTCTTACGCTCCCAAATTTCTCAAAGTTTATACCCATTGCTCACCAACCACTCTCTTACTCTGCTAATTGGCATCTGCTTCACAAAGACCAATCTTTTAAATATCCTAATTTCCTTCCTGTTCAAACTCTTCTTGCCTTCTTTCCTGCTTTAAATGACCGAGTTTGAGCCCTGCCTTCTGTTTTCCACATGGGAAAGGCTGTTTATGACAAAAACAGGAAGAGACAAGAGCATGTTTACAGGCTACTGGAAAAGAACCAGTAGAGAAAAGACTGGAAGTAAGGAAGGGAAAAAGAAATCAAGAGCAGAGATAGAAGGATGACTCTGAAAAGAATATCTATGTCTCTTTCTTTAAGATTGATAGGAAGGAGGAGAGGATGAGTATGAACATAGATATAATCCACAGGAGTAGAAGGAGGCTTGTGTGAAATCATTCGCCCCCATCTTACCTATTGGTGTCTCTGGCCACATCTTCATAGACACTCTGTACCCCTATCTCCAGCCTTGTGCAGCCATAGGTCAACATGTCACTTAAATGCCGCTTCATACAATAATCTGGTCTGGTCTCGATAGTAATTCCGATACACTTTGTGAGGCTTCTCTCAGAATACCTGCAGAACAAATCTAAAAGTGAAATCTAAAACTTGCCACAGCTTTAGGACATCTGCTCCCATTTAAAGGACTGTCTTCTGTAAATCCTTCCAGTATAAGATAGTGGTAAAGAGTGTGGCCTCTGGAGCCAGGCTGTCTGAATTCAAATTCTGGGTTGGCTACTTTCTAACTATGCAAATAGGAATGTTATTAATCTCTCGGTGCTTCGGTTTCATTATCTGCAAAATGAGGCTAACAGGAGCCATACCTCACAGGACTGACATGAGTGAACTGGCACACAGTACTGTTACCATTATCATTATCATTCTCCTCCTCCTGCAGTACGGTGCAACCATAATTTCCCTGAAAGCAGTGATTTCAACTGTGGAAACCCTGACAACCACTTTTCATATACATGAAAACTATCTGCTTTATTTCCCACTCCATATTTTATGTCATGTTAAATAAGAGAAAAAAAAGGGGGAAGTAAGATATGTATAATGATCATAGGAATAACTTAGATAAAATGTCTCTATATACACACAAGTCATTCTGACAAGCCTATTAATCTTAGCAATGCTTTATTAAATTAGGCATTGGTTTTCTCTTTCACTAATACCAGGTATCAAAGTAGTGAGTAACACTTTAGGTTCAAGCTGCTTGAGTTAATGGTTTTACTGCTGGCCAAAGATCCAGAGAAGCAAAAATGACTTGCTAAGGGAGCTGCTGATGTGAGGGGACAGGAACTAATATTTACAGAGGCTACTGTGCCAAGTGTTATGCTATACACTCTGTATAAACAGAATGCTTTATCAGCTCTATGATGTATGTCTTATTTCCATTTCACAGATGAAGAAACTGAGTTTTAAAGAGATGAAACAGCTTGTCCAAGAACATAAGAGCTCGTAATATCCAAGTCAGGATTTGAAATTGGGTCGACTTGACTTCCAAACCCTTGCCTTGTTCCAAATTTCACTTCATCACACTGCTTAAGACAATTCAGCAAGGGGCATCAGATTTCTCTTTTCAACTTCTCTAACCCTTCTACAACTTTCCCAATTCCTTGGGTGGGTGGGTGGGGGAACACTTATTTTCTTTTTTGCTGTTTAATTTCCTTCCTTTCAAAGAATTTCATAGTAATTTCTTAAAGTATAAAAATCATAAGATTTCCACAATTTTATAACTACTCCTTTAGGTTTACTTCTTCATTAACTGTCAATAAAAGCTGACTTATTCATAACAGTTATTAACAAGGTTAAGAATCAATGAACTGGAAGACTGATTCTGAAATCTTTGATTCTCAACATTCAAACTCTTTTGTACTGTTTAGTACTGTAATAAGGTTTTATACAAGATTACCAAAAGCAACAGGACTAAAAATTAAATAAATGGTCCAAAGTTACTAAAAAGTGAATTTTAAGTAGGAAAAAGGGCTCAGATTTTATCAAATCCTGCCTAAGAAAGGATACTAAATTATTAGGCTTCTTTGAAACAACCAAATCAGAAACTCCCACGCCTCTTGAATATGTGGGAATCAAGAATTGCAGTAATGGAAGTACATAATGCCATGGATAAACATAATTTTCTTCGAATATCAATTATTGTGTTTGGGGAAAATCATATTTAAAAAATTACACTACTCCTATATTATGGAGAAAGTAAAACCACATGAAGATTGATTAAAACAAAAGTAGGAAACTCTAAAACTACTGCATTTAAGAAGGTAAATAAAGCATTCCAAAATTGTATCACAAACCTCCCTATTAACTAATCGTTTTATAGAGCCTCCAATATTTCTTAAAAGGGAACTCAGCAGCACAATAGTACCTTGCATCACTGGGGAAAAAATAGAGGATGGGCAACTAACTGTACAATTGGGAATCTGTCGAGAGGAAAGAGAAAATCACCAGCTAACCTTTCTATTGCCCAGATCACAAAAAGCATAGACAAAGAGAGGAAGCTGCTGCAAGGATTATATGGTCTCTTCCTAAATAGATGGAATATAGTATGACAGAGACAAACTTTATTCTCAAGCAATAATTTAACTCCATTTTCAAAAATGTCTTTCTTCTGGAAGTAAATGTCATTACTTTTGCAGAAGAAATGGAGAAATAAAAAAAAATAAAGTTTTTAAAAGCGAACAATTTTATATTTACAAAAAGCTTTTACTACTATCTTCTTTTCAGAATTGTAGTATCATTTGAAAAGCAATTAAGCAGAAACTCTTAATATGAAAGACAAAACCAATGGGGTGTTTTCCTAAAGAACAGAGTATATGGCATCTTTCCTATAGGATCACTGTGTCTTTATTAGGAATTTTGTTAATGCTACATTTTGTCCTACCATCACTGAGCCTGTCTCTTAATTTAACTGAGGTGTAAGGATATTAATGATTGTTCTTTAATATGCAAATATTTGCATAAAGGCTGTCAACTAGTCTAAGTAAAATACGACTTTTGGGTGAATGCCTGCTATATAACCATCCATATCATTTAGGTAGCCATCTAATAGTATTACTCTTCTTTAATACCTACTTCAACTGCCATCCCTTCTGGGGGGCCACAGAATTCTTAAGTTCTTGGGCACCTAGGAATGTGTCAAACATTTTCCAGCCTCTATCTCTTACTTCTAAGAGACCAAGTTGGGATGTACCCAGGTCTTTTGACTCTAATTCCACTGCTCTTTTTGTGATATTACAGATATCTTAAATAAGTCTGGACCCCACAATTGTGGGGCTATGTTAAACATACACTTTTTTGAATGCTGCGGTGGGTATTCCAACCATAAAAGATGCTAATATGCTCTGCAAAGCCAAATATAACTGAAGCCAATAACTTATGCTGACATCGTTTTTTTCAAAGATTTACTTATTAATTCATGAGAGACACAGAGAGAGACAGGCAGACACAGGGAGAAGCAGGCTCCTCGTAGGGAGCCCCATGTGGGACTTGATCCCAGATCCTGGGATCATGCCCTGAGCCGAAGGCAGATGCTCAACCACTAAGCCACCCAGGCATCCCTGACAGCATTTTTTCTATGAGGTTGGAGGGTGTGGGTGGGGTGGGACAATACCTTCAGCATTTGAAAATACAAAAAAACTAAATGCTACCCAACCTTCAAAACATAGCTTAAATACATTTCTCCTCCCATGACATCTTCTCAGAGCCTCTCATAACTTTGTGCTCCCATTCCCAGAGCACCTTGCCCATAAAATGAATACAGTTTGCCTTGTTATTTGTGGATGTTTGTGCATCTAGACAGGAGGCTCCTCGAAGGCAGTAGGATCGAATACAATTTAGAGATAACTGCTCAAGGGCTTCAGAACTAAAACCTCTTCTTCAATGTAGAATAATATAAATATGAAGAATGAATAAATGAATCAGGCATAACTGAAGTTACAAGTCTCTCTTTACTCCCAGACAACCTCTAGATAATTTCACTGGTTATCTTTCCTCTTACAAAGAGTCAACCCTAGAAGGTGCCTTGCACTAGACCAAGTATTCAATAGGAAGGATAATACAATAGTTCTTGTCCCAGAGATGCTTAACAATCTAGCTGCAAGTAAAAGACACACAGGTAATATCAAGAACCACTTAAGAACAAGGAATCAGAGGTGGCAGAAACATAAACATAAATTATTTCTTTGTTCTATTTATAGAAGGAAAAAAGTAAACTATAAAAATGGTATCTATCATGACTTACTAACTCCTTGCCTGAGGCGTCTCAACAAAGAAGACACTGAAGGAAGACAGCAAACCACTGTCAAAAGTCTCTCTATTATGTTCTGGAAACTGTTTACATGATTCACTCCAGGGAGGCTATGGCATCACAGAACACTTTCCATTGCTATCAATTTGTTGCAGTCCTCTTTTAAAACCTCTGTCATTAATAAAGTTGGATGTGTTTTAGTCTAGTCCTGCATGAAATCTCACTAGAGCTGTAGGCCTAAATCCCTGAAAACCTTACAGAACCTTTCCTACATGGACCTCAGCCTGCTCAAATCAAATTACAAAGTAAACAAAAATGGTACATAGATGAAATGTTAATTTTCATTAGTCATAACATAAAACTCTCTTCTGAATCTACAATCCCAAAATCAGGAAGCAGAATTTACAAAATCCCTGGACAGCCAAATATTTGTTTCAATTGCCAAATAACATCTGGGGTTATTGGTGCAATTCCTCAGTAATAGCACCACAACACAAATTCTTTTTTTTGCTAAAATCATCTCGTAAAGTATCTCAATAAAATTTCATTCTCTGTACAATGCTGTGCTGTGATATTCTACACTTAAGAATGACCTAGATGGGCGTTTAATGATTTAGAAATAACACAGTTCCCCCCCTTTCCCCTTTATTTTTTGATACAGTGGTCAGGTCTGCTTCTTGGATATTGGTTGTTATGTCAAGGGAGTCTATAAATAAAAGGATCTGCCCAAAATAAACCAAGGAAAAAGAAAAAAATGGAATTTGAATTTTTAAATAAGTACAACCTATGAAAAACTAACCTTGTGACCTTTTGGTTTAGAGACTAATCAGGGACCCTTGCTCCCTATCATACTAGTTTGACAAGGTGTAAGATATATGTAGGAAATACCACCCATTACATTTTGGGTTTTGATTCTTTAAACATCTGCAGATGTATCAGACAGCTAAAGAACCAACAGCAATGCATTAATTGAAAAGGAAAAAAAAAATCACAATTATTACACGTTATTTTAACATTATATTCCCATTCAAATTTAAGGGATTATATACATAAATGCATTATAGAAAAGTTGTCATTGTCAGAAAGTGACTGGTAGATGAAAAATAACTTGCAAATACATCTTCTACATAAACACTCTTATTCCAATAGAAATCATCAAACTATAGAATGTTAGAGAAAGAAGTAATTTTAGAGATAATCTGGTCCCATCTTCTCGTTTTTATAAATGAGGACACTAAAGCACAGAAGACATAAGTGACTTAAACCAGGTAATAATGTAAGATAATCACAGACATAAACGTGGAACCTAACTCTCCTGATTCTTCATGCACAGTTCTTTCCACTGGTTCATTTAAAAACATTTACTAAAATAAATAATTAATATAATTAATTAATTAATTAAAACATTTACTTAGTACTCTCTATCCTTAAGGCATTATGCTAGATATAAGGGATCTCTCTTAAAAAGACATTCCCTACTAAAGGAAATAGGAAAAAATGCATTATACAGAATTAGACAATAACATTATTCACAAAAACTATTATTTTTGGCTACTGAAAACCAAACTGAAGGGATGATTAAACTGGTAGATGCAAATCTAATTGTATCAATGATTACATTAAATGATAACTGACTAAACCCTCCAACTGAAAGTCAGACAACACCAAGATGAATAAAAACTCAAGCTCCACTATTTTAGACTGCTGGCTACAAGAAATCCACTCTCAATATAGAGGCAATATGTGTGGAAAGCAAATGGATGGACAAACTAATACATAGGGCAAACAGTAAGCACATGAAGACTGTAATAAATTTACATCAATTAGAAGAGACTTCAAGACCAGGGATAAACCATATTTCATAATGATAAAAAGCTCATACATCAGGAAAACACAGAAATCATAAATGTATATGCACCTAATAACAGATTCTCAAAATAAATGAAAAATTAATACAACCGAAGGGAGAAATAACAGAAAAAAAAAAACCCAATACTGATCACCTCAATTTAACTAATATTTATAGAATACTACATCTAACAACTGTAGAATACACATTCTTTCTTTCACCAAGAGAGACCATGTGAACTGTGGTCACAAAATAAATCTCAATTAAAAAAAAAATGTTAAAAACCTGGAATCCTGGGTGACTGTTAGTTAAGTGTCTGACTCTTGATTTTGGCTCAGGTCACTATCTTGGGGATGTGAGACTGAGCATAGTATCAGGCTCCTTGGATACTTTCTCTCTTCTCCCTCTACCCTTCCTACCTCTCGTGCATGCGCTTGCATTCTCTCAAATACATAAATAAAAATCTTAAAAAAAAGAAAACCCAAACCCACAAAAAAAAACCAAGAAACTGAAATTATACAGAATAGGCTCTCTCTGACCAAAATGGTATTAAATCAGAAACTGACAACAATGAAGTATCAAGAAAAACTCCATGTTTTTAGAAACTTGGAAATTAACCCATTTCTATATAATCCATGGGTCAAAAATATAAAGGATTTAAAAAATATTTTAAATGGAATAATACTTAAAATACAACATATCAAAGTTTGTGGGATTCTGCCAAAGCAGTGCTTACAGGAAAACTTAAAGGTTTAAATACATCAGAAAAGAATGAAGGTCTATGTTGATGGCCAAGACTCTATACCTTACAAAGTCATAGAAAAAGGGTCATAAAGTAAACCCAAAGAAAGAACCATAAAGTAAACAACAACAAAATAGAAAAGCAGAAATCAATGAAGTAGAGGACATAAAGTCAAAAGTCAATTCTTTGAAAAGAACACCACAGTTGATAAACCCCTTACTAGACTAATTAAGAAAAAGAGAGAACACAGATTATCAGTATCAAGATTGAAAGAGGGATGATCACTAAGATCCTACAGACATTAAAAGCATAATAAGGGAATATTATAAACAACTTAATACCAAAAAGCTTGACAACTTGGATGAAGTAGATAAATTCCTTGAAAAATAAACTTGGCAAAATGGATAGATGAAACAAAATCTGAGTATCCCTTTATCTAGTAAAGAAAATGAATTAATCATTAAAACCCTTCCATAAAGAAAACTCTAGCCTTGGATAATATTACTGTGAGTTCTAGCAAACACTAATGGAAGAAAAAACATTCATTTTATATGAACTTTCAGAAAATGGAAGAGGGAACACTTTCTAACTTTTTTTATGGGGCTGGTATAAAAACACTAATACCAAAACCTAACAAAGAAATTACAAAAAGGGAAATTCCAGACCACCATCTCCCACGAACATATACACAAAATCCTTTCCAAAGTATTAGAAAAATGATATATCAGAAGAAAACATATTATGACCAAATAGAGTTTATACTAGGAATGCAAAGTTAAATATTAAAAAAAAATCAAAGTAATCTACCTGATAAAACTAAAGAAGGAAAATTATGTGGTCATCAGAATATAGAGAAATCATTAAAAACAAATTAATGATAAAATCTCTTAGCAAATTTCTTCAACCTAATAGAGGTATCTATAAAAAACCCCTCAAGTAATACTGCAGTTAATACTGAAATACTGAATGTCTCCCTTGTGTTACTGGGAGTAAGATAAATAAGCTCACTCTCACCACTTCTATTTACCACTGTACTAATGTCCTAGCCATGACAATAAGGCAAGAAAAAGAAAAGCATGTAAATCCAAAAAGAAAAATTAAAGCTCACTATATTTGCAAATTAAATGATTATGAAGAAAATTCTAGCAGACTTACAAAAATGACTTTTAGAACTAGTAGTGTATTTAGTAAAGTAATATGATACAAGGTTAATATACAAAAATCAATTGTATATCTAAACACTATCTGTAAATAATTTGAAAATGAAATTTTGAAGAAGTTCAATTTCTGTAGCATCTACAAACACAAAAAATATTTTGGAATAAATTTAAAAAGGCTAACAAGATCTCTACAATGGAGATCTCTAAAAGAAACTAAAGAAGACCTAAGTAAATGAAGAGACAGACTATAATCATAGATCAGAAGACTCAATATTATTGTCAATTTTCTCCAAATTGTTCTATAGTTCTAACACAATCCTATCACACTTTTTTTTAAATCCTATCACACTTTTTAATAGAAATTGACAGGCTGATTCTAAATATTAACATAGAAATGAAAAGGTACTAGAATATCCAAGACAATCTTGAAAAACAATGACAAAGATGACTCACACTACCTGACTTCAAGATATACTATAAAGCTACAATAATCAAGAGAGTGTGTTACTGGCATAAGAATTGAAAAATAGATCGGGATGCCTGGGTGGCTCAGTGGTTGAATGTCCACCTTCAGCTCACGTCGTGATCCCAGGGTCCTAGGATCAAGTCCCACACCAGGGAGCACGATTCTTCCTCTATGTCTCTGCCTCTCTCTCTCTGTCTTTCATGAATAAATAAAATCTTAAAAAAAAAAAAGGAATTGAAAAAATAGATTAATGGAACAGAAGAAAGCCCAGTTCCACATGTATAGTCAATCAATTTTTGACAAAGCTTCCAATATAATCTAAATGGGAAAAGAAAGTTTTTAAACAAGTACTGTTGAAACAATTAGATGTCTACCTACATGGGAAAAAAGAAACCTCAACTCCTACCTCACACTACATATAAAACTTAATTCAAGATGGATATAAGCCCGGAGCACCTGGGTGGCTCAGTGGTTGAATGTCTGCCTTAGGCTCAGGGCATGATCCCAGGGTCCTGGGATTGAGTTCCGCAGCAGGCTCCCTATAGGGAGCCTGCTTCTCCCTCTATGTATGTCTCTGCCTCTCTCTGTGTGTCTCTCATAAATAAATACATAAAATCTTAAAAAAAAAAAGATGGATCATAAGGCAAGCTAAATATAAAAAGCTAAAACTAGAATTAGAAGAAAACATAGGAGAGTATCTTCTTGTCTTGGGAGTACGCACAGATTTAATAGAGACAATACAAAAAGTAATAACTATTAAAGAAATAAAATGCTAAATTAGACTTCATCAAAATAAAAACTGCTTAAAGTTATTCTTAATATAATGAATGCTCAAGCCAGACTGGGTTTTCATATCTGTAAAGTAAAAAGCTAACAAGGGCCTAGTATCCAGGATTTATAAAAGCCCAATAAAAAACGGGCACAAGATTTTAACAGACACTTCACAAAGGAAACATATAGAGAAAGCATAAGCACATAATAAAGTACTCATCCTCATTAGTCATCAGGAAAATGCAAATTAAAGCCACAATGAGATACCATTACACACCTACTAGAATGGCTAAAATTAAAAAGACTGACAACACCATATGTTGGTGAGTATGTTGAACAACCAAATGCTCATACATCACTGGTGGGAGTACAAACAGTACAACTACATTGGAAAAACGTCTGGCAGTTTCTTATAAAATTAAACATATGATGTAACAATTTGACTTCTATTACCCAACAGAAATAAATACTATATTTATAGTTAAGACTTGTACAAGGATGTTCACTAAAGTTTTATCATAATAACAAAAAATGGGAAACAGTCCAAGTGTCTATCAATTGAACAGATAAACTGTGGTCAATGCATACAATGGAATACTACTCAGCACAATCACTGAAATACCCAATCACATTAATGAATATCAAAATACTATGCTCAGTGAAAGAAGTCTTACCCAAAAGAGTATATACTATATGGTTATATGGAAAGGGGAAAAAAAGGGAAAAGGGAATAATGGTTATTATTATTATAAAGTGAAAGTAAAAGGTTACTCTGCTTTTAGGAGGTACAGGTGAGAACTTACTGGGAAGGTGCACAAGGAAACTTTCTGGGATGATGGTTATGTTCTATATCTTAATAGGTATATGCACAGGTGTATGTACTTATTAGAACTCATGAAATGGTACACTTAAGACCTTTGCACTTCATTGTATATAAACCTATTTTAAAAGAAAACAACAGGGATCCCTGGGTGGCGCAGCGGTTTAGTGCCTGCCTTTGGCCCAGGGCGCGATCCTGGTGACCCGGGATCGAATCCCACGTCGGGCTCCCGATGCATGGAGCCTGCTTCTCCCTCTGCCTGTGTCTCTGCCTTTCTCTTTCTCTCTCTGTGACTATCATAAATAAATAAATAAATAAATAAATAAATAAATAAATAAATAAATAAATAAATAAAAACAACACAGTGAACTAGTTAATGATGTACATGATGATATATTTAGAAAGTGTACTGAAGTCTGCAACATACTTTGAACTGCTTAAAAAAAGAGAAGGGATCCACGGATGGTTAAAGAAACGGATAATTGGATAAGTAGGTGATAAAGCATGTACTGTAGAACTCAGGTGACAAGTATATAGTGCTCACTGAAAAATTCTTTTTTTTTTTTTCAAATAAAATATTGGAAGAAAAATATAGTTAAGATAACAGATTATATTTTAGGTTAGACTGCCAATGTTAAAGATCCTGGTCACCATCAATGAAAATCTGGTTGACTAAGAGAGGAAGTAAACAGGTCAATATATAGAGTGATGGGTGGGGAGTATATTAGAGTCAAAGCCCAGAAATTCAAGAAGTCTGAAGCATGCCAGAAATAATGCATAGGGCAGCAAGAAGAAGACAGTCACTTTCAAGCCTTCTGAGGCTGCTTTTGCTTTCTCCCTAACTTCTGCAAGTCTCTGAAACTGTCCCTTAGGCCTGGTATCCAGCATTATCTAGGACTCTAGCTTTTTCCAAGACACATAAGGACACAGCTGGAGGACTTAAAGTCATCGATGAGGGGCAAAAAAGAGGAAGGAACGGAAATGAATTAAGAATTCCACTGAGAGAAGGTATGACTCACCCACTCCTTGATGGGTAACTACCCTTTCAAATTGCATCTTCTGAAAACAGCCAAGAAGCATTAAAGATGGAATGTAAAACTGCTTCTGGGCAAGACTGATTAAAAAGGAATAAAACTATTTTAAAAGGTTACTCTGAGTTATTTGGCAATATTTGCATTCCAGTGAATAGGTGACTCAGATCCCACTGCTGGTCCTTTTCATCTCCAGAGCTATGATTTTTAGAGGACAACAGTTATCAGTAATTGTCGCTCTCTCCACAAGTCTCAGTCTAGCTGATAGAAATGAGTGATTATCACTTTGCTTGATTTAATGTGCCTTCACAGGAACTATACCTGCTTTATCCTTGAACTCTTTCATTCAGCTTTCCAATTCTTCTATTTGCAAGGATATAACATACTTTTGCTACTAACTTGCTATAAATAATAACCAGGTTCACTTCTACAGTTTTACCTTACCTTAACTTTTAATCTTGTGTAAAAAGCAAACCTTTAATCAGGTTTAAATACAGCCTAAACTGTGATCAGGTTAGACACCAGATAACAAAGGAGAGTAACAGGAGCTAACTGCAATTTGAATGAAGATTTCTAACTTTAAACATTATAGACTTATCTGTCACTATGTAATTTTTAACCTAATTTAAAAATTAATCTTTTAGTGCAGTCTGGGTGGCTCAGTTGGTTAAGCACTGCCTTTGGCTCAGGTTATGATCCTGGGATACTGGGATTAAGCCTTATGTCGTTGGAGCCTCAGATCAGGCTCCCTGCTCAGCAGGGAGTCTGCTTCTCTCTTTCCCTGCTCATGCTTGCTCTCTCTCTCTCCCTCTCGCTCTAGTGTATGTGTGCACGCATGTGCTATCTCTAACAAATGAATTTTTAAAAAATAAATAAAATAAATCTTTTAAATAAAAACCTCTGCTATGCTAGTGTAAATCAGTATTGTATATGTGTACTCAGCAATAACAACCAACCAATATCAACTGGTACTAAAGCAAACATGAAGTTCATTACTTTACATCTGAGAAAGGTGAGCCACTCTGGGTAATCTAGCCAGTCTTCACAAATACTCTTGGTACAAGATAACATAGAGAATGGAGAGGTAAATAGCTCATCTAAAAATTTTGAAGAAAACACATTATGTTCAAACCAGTATTTCTGAGCTGTTCTTTATTAAACCACAAAATGCTATCATTTGGAAATGGTTTTCTATGTCTCTAGTTCTGTAGTACAAACCAGACAGCTATTTCTTTAAACTATGTAACATTTCTCTAAAAACTACCATCTTTATTGTAGGGAGTGGATAGCAAAAATTTACCTCAACAAAGCAAACAAGGTGCCACAAATCAACTTTTTCCAGATTATCTCATAAAAGTATAGAGACCAGGAGAAAGAACAAAACATGTCAAGTGTGGGTTGGCATGATTCAATGTAACATTTATGGATGGTTTTATGGCTCCCAGATTGTACTTTTATTACTTCCCAAGAGCCATTCATGAGATTTGTTGCAATGAAGACTCAAATCATATATGAATTTTCATCTGAAAGTAAAGTATTTGTTGCCCTCTTGAGGTAAATTCAAGAACAGAAACAAAACAATGCTGGCTTTGCCTAGTCCATTACAGAAAGAGGCTTTCTTCTCCAACAGGCTTTTTCTACAAATACATCATGATCTGAAGCTGAGCAGTTATAATATAAACTCTATTTTTACCCTAACAATGGAGAACTTACAAAAGGCACTAGAATATTTCTGCAAAAATAAAGCTAAAACTTCACACCAGTAATACAGCAAAAATTTTAAAGTTTCAACTGATAAAAATGTCAAACTAGCTGTATCCTAAAAATTCATTATGCAGATCTTCAGTTAACCTAGCTTATATGACCTGGGATACCCAAAGTGTAGACTGTGAAAAGCTTTGTGGCAATCTTTAATGGAGGCTGGGAGGGCAGGGCAAGCCAAGACAGTATACTTAATTCCACGTAGTAAATAAGGTCTTCAACACGAGAAGAGCTGCACTGAGAAGAGAGTATTTAAGTGTGGGTAGAAAAAGTCAATGGTCTTGATAGACTATCCCGTTAGGGAATTCTCAGAGTTAAATGAATTTTAGTCAGTAACTCTGAGATGCTGCTGCCATTTCAATGTCATGGAGCTTTGAACTAATTAATGTTGTTTCCCCTAAAATTACATTTTATTCTAAACTATCATCTGATTTTCAGTATTATCAAGAAGAATGAGTTGGATTACATCACTATTCCTCTAAAGTTCCAAAGACTTCAGTGTTTCACGAAGAATGACTTATATTCATGAATGATCAAGGTTTTGAATAAGCAGTAAAAATATGGTCATCATCTCATCTTGCTACTAAAGATCCTGTAGAAGGAAGAGATCACAGCAGCCAGCTGTTGTTAAAAGTTTAGATTCATGGACACAGAATTAAACCATCACATTCTGTAGAGGCAGTCAAACAAAGTAGGTTCCTCACACACTCACCCAGCTGCTGCACTCTTTCTACATATCTCTCAAGATATCTTTGATTGCTAAGGGGATAGGGAAAGTAGGAAGGACACAAAAGATGTCCGCATTCTAAGAGGTTGCCCTACCTAATTAGCTGTCAGTATTTGACCTACAGACTGATCATTCATTCAAAATTCATTCACATATTTACTTATGGCTACTATGTGCCAAGAATCATTTTATTTTCAAGCCCATGAAAACTATCTTTAGGTTCATTCAAACTTTGGTTCCACTTATGACCCTACAAAAAATTTTCTGAGAGAGGCACTATTTGGACAACTTTGCAACCAGCTATGTGACCCTCTCTCCCTGATATAAAAGCCAGAAAAAAGCCAAAAGGCAGAAGAGGAGTATAAAAAAAAAAAAAAAAAAAAAAAAACAACTCCAGAGAGATATTTCTTCCACTGTTTTAAGCTCTGATGATGTACAAACATGTGTGCTTATATACACATAGAGACACAGTCTCATACATTTTTACACCTAGCACAGTTTCTTGCATTATAGCAAAGTTCAGACTCCGAAAGCAAAGCGGCCTGGTTTCATAGCCCCACTCCGCCACCAGCTACCTGTATAATTTTGGTAAGTTGTTTAATCTCTGTGCCTTAGTTTCCTCACCTGTAAAACAGAGATAACTTAAACACTTAACTCAAAGGTTTACTGTGATTTTAAGTAAATGAATAAATATGTATCACAATGCCTAGAACATGGTGTACAGAATAAACGTAAATGTCCTTCTTTACCCCCATCTTCCATATCCCTTCTTCCTCAGCTCTAACTACTGTCCACAATAATCATCACTCTATTACCTCTTCCATGCATTTACATTGTCTAAGTTTTGCACGCATTTCTAGCATTTCCATTTCCATGTATTTACATTTATATGCATGTACATAAAAATGGTGGGATCCACACTGTAGCAAATGCTCTAAAAACTGCTTTTTCACATTTTCTACCTTGGAGACTGGTAACTCTCCCATATTAGGTGATCTTATTCATCTGCATGGCTATTAATGTCATCTATATGCTGATAACTTCCAATTTTGCATTGCTAGCTCAGATGTCTCTTGTATAGCCTACCTGAATCTCCACTTGAATGTAACAGACATTTCAAAATTAACATATCCAAAGTAAAACTCTGGATTTTCTCCCCAAAACCTGGTCTTCCCCCGTTTTATCCATCTCAGCATATGGCACTACCCATTATTCACTTCCTATAACCAAAAACTGGGTATCATCCTTGATTCCTTCCTCTTTCTCACTCCCAACCCAAAGTCCTGTCATTTGCAACAATAAAACAGAGCTCTAATCCATTCTCTCTTCTCCATCATTACTGCCACCACCCTCAACTGAGCTATAAAGGATATAATAGTTTTCTATCTGGCTTTTCACTTTTACTCTTGTAATTCTCTAATCCATTAGCCAGACAATAGACAGAATGACCTTCTTATCGACATGAATGTGTCACTCTCCTGCTTAAAATCATCTACTTCCTACTGAATTTCAAATAAAATTTTGGATCCTCAAAGCATTATATTCTCTGGCCTACACTTAACTCTTTAAGCTCACTTTATGACATTCTCTCCTTTGTTCACTGGAATCTAGTCATACTGGTCTCTCTGTTTCTAGAAGACTCCAAGATCTTCCCCATTACAGTGCCTTTGTCTTATTTCCTTCTGCTCTTGGCCTGATTCCTCCTTATACTTCAGGTCTCAGCTTAAATATTACCACTTTGTTTAGAGAATAATCTTATTCTTTATCACAGCAGTCAATTTCTATCACAGCATTCCTGTTTACTTGTTGAACTAGTAGAAATCAAGCACCACAGGGCAAGAAAAACATCTGTCTTATTTCCAGTGCTTAAGGCAATGCACGCCATCTATTGGACCCTCCATAAACATTCAGTAAATAAGAGGGAATAGTATACGGTAATTACGTTTTCCTGAAACTTCTGAAAATAAAAACTACTTTAATACTTTTTAAATAACTGAACTATATATGGAACGTCAGTATTCTTACCAAAAACTGAGATATGAGATATCAAAAGAATGCAAAACTTTTTGTTTTATCAACTACAATAAGTGATCTCATCAATAAACAGAAATTTAGTAGTTATTATTGTTATAAATAAAAATCACTTGTTTTGTTGATTTTATGGCAGCTAGATGTTTTACATAAAGTGTACCCCTAGTACTCTTTTTGAATAGGCTGAAAACTCAACTAGTCAAATCAAAACTACTCCTGTGGTTTAGACCAGCCTAAGGTTGAAAAAAACTTCAGTGATTTTAAGAATCACCCTTTCTCAGAGAATACTAATGTCAACAAATCATGCTCATCTTTTTAAAAAAAATAATTTTTTTCAATGAAAACAATCTTTTCCCACAAAATAGGCATAACTTTGAAAACTAGGAATGTATAAGGTAATGGATGCTAACTAAGCTGACTTGGTGATCCTTTCACGGTATGTGTAAGTCCTTATGCTATGTACACCATAAGCTTTTACAATGCTATATGTCGATTATATCCCAATAAAAGTACAAAAAAGTATTTAATTATAACCCATCAAAATTACGCAAATAATAACAAAACTCCCCACCACCACCAAGGAACTATATAGGAATACAGATGTAGAGCAGAAGGAAATTTCACAGGCTGTGGCTAAGAGGATAAACTGACAATCACCTGGAGAATATGGTAACATAAGGATTTCTTACTTGACTGCCTCGTAAATATTGTTGGAGGTATGTCCTGATAAGGCATCATGTAAATTTCGAATAAAATAATCTCTGTATTCTTCTGGAAGAGCCATAAACGTTCCACCCATCACAATAAACTCCACTTTATCCACACTGTGACCAAGTTGTTTTAACTGAAATAAATATAAATTCATCAGCATTAAACAGATACAGTCAACTACCTTAAGAAGGCATGGCAAATTTCTAATATTATTTTGTAGTATTTTCAGCAGTATAGTTTAAAAATGAAAAAGCAATTAAACATATTTAGCAAATTCTGTGGATTAAAGAAACAGACTTCAGAGTCTGAAAGAAAAAAATTATAACTCATGGAGAGAAAGGGAGAATTAAAAAGAATAAGCAAGAAGCCAGACATTGATATCTATGTGAATATTTAAAAACACATGGAATATAAACCAGAAAGTAGGAAGGGCAAATATAATAATATGAAACAATATGCAACATAATATTTATATTTATTGATCACATATTTTTATGTCAGACCTTGCAGTAAGCCTTGGAAACAAAAAAGATGACTACATGCAACATAATCAGGACTTGATGCCAATGGAAGAAAAAGAACACTACATTAGAAAGAAAAATTAAGACAGCAGCTTTACATCAAAACCATAAGTTTTAAATCAATTGTGAAGATTTTGAGCAGAGGTGGCACTGCTTTCTGGGGGGAAAAAAAGGAAAATAAAAATCTGATTGATAAAATATGAAATAGTATATCTTTCTACTAGGGGAGAGAATGGTACATAATAAGCCAAGATTCTAAATTTTAAAAACAGGTATATACATTTCTTAGGTTCCTCAAAAAAATTAAAAATAGAAATTCAATATGGTCTAGTAATTCCACTACTGAGTATCTACCCAAAGAAAATAAAAACACTAGTTCGAAAAAATATATGCACTCCTATGTTTATTGCATTATTTATAGTAGCCAAGCTATGAAAACAACAGTCTATCAGTGGTCACTGATAGACAAATGGATAAAGATGAGATACACACACACACACACACACACACACAAACACAGGAATATAACACAGCCATAAAAAAGGATGGAATCTTGCCATTTACAACACCATGGAGGGAACCAGAGGGTATTAAGTGAAATAAGTCAGACAGAAAAAAAAAATACCATATGATTTCATTTATATGTGGAATCTAAAAAACAAAAACAGATAAAAAGCAGAAAGATTCATAAATGCAGAGGGAAGTGTGTGAGGAGATGGACAGAATAGGTAAAGGGCAGTAGGAGATGTGGGCTTCCAGTTATGGAATGAGTAAGTCACAGGAATAAAGCAGCAGAGAAAATATAGTCAACGATATTTTAACAGCATCGTATGGTGATCAATGGTAGCTACACTTGTGATGAGCACAGCATAACAAACAGACATGTTAACGCACTATGGTAGACACCTGAAACAAATGTAACATGGTGTGCCAACTACACTTCAATCTAAAAAAAAAATTCTTGCTATAACTCAGGGTTGAGAAAAACTAGGTCAAGTAGACTACCACAATATGAACTCAAATTAATGCACTATGTAAAGGACGTCTACACTTACTAGGGACAAAAAGGAATCTTTTAATGTTTCTGAAAATGGCAAGTAACAATTTATGTACATAAATCATATGTACATAAATCATATGTTTTCTTTATGTACATAAATCATATTCATATATACATATACATACATACAAACAAACAAACATATTTAAGTACATATGTAAGCTGTGTACACACACAGGCATACACACACATACATGCACACACAGACACACATACACACTAAAAGAAAGCTCTGTATCTGTGACTGTTTACAAGGGATAAAATTATCCTGGTACTTTTTTCAAAATATCTTGCAGGACCCTAAACCACACTTGATCAGAGCTCCAAAGGTGAAATATGTTTTGGAAAAGATACTCAGGTGGTTCTTGTGTATTTACAGTTAAGAAAAGAATCACTGCTTTATGGTCGTTTCTAAATCTTTTAAAACCCATTCCTTTTTTGGTAAACATAAAAATTTCATACTCTACTGAAACGTTTTAAATGAATTAAATACCATGGCTAAAAAAGAAACTGAAGCATCGTTCAGTTTAGAACATGCCTTTTGAAACTATGTAGGTTCCACCCAGGTGGAGTCCTCTCTTATAGCTGACAAGCCTGATGCACATATGTTTGGGTGACAGTGAAGTGAAAAATCTGAACTGGCTGGTATTCACTAATACTAGTCAAACAAAGAAATGACTTAATTACTAGGGTATATAGTAATTTCCATTGGAGATCCTGTAGATGCCCTATTAGATGTTACTGTTAAAATTAGTGTTCGCACTTTTTTAAATTGGGTGAGTTCAAAATAGAAATGTAAAAAAGAAAACCTGTATTAATGTTCAGATTTCCCAAACAGAGGAAGGCCATTTACACAGGACTTGTTTTTAATCAGTTATACTGAAGTATAATTTACATACAATAAAATCAATTAATTTTTAGATATAAAACTGAATGAGTTTGGGTTAAGTGTCTGGAGTTGTATAACTATCACCAAAGTCATAATGTAGAACAATTTCATGACTCCCAAGAGTTCCTCCTACCCTTTTGCAGTCAATTCCCTATTCCCATTCTGGCAAATCAGGCATAATACTTAAGTGGCCTATGGAAGCAAAAATTCAATACATTCAACTATTAAGAACTTCCACACATACACATCTGTAAATTTCATACAGTAAATGAGTTTGTACAAGTTGAAAGAAATTTAGAGATTATAAAACCCTTAAAGAAAATAATACAGTCTCTAATGGAAGTAGTGTTTTTTACTTTGCTGGGTATTAAAACAGTCTCCCTCCCTCAGGTGGATATTAAAAACTTACTGAGGAAAGACATTCTTTTAGTTATTTAAGGTTCAACTCAAATCAAACAATAATACCTTCCAACTGTGTACAAAAATCTAATTTAAAAATGCTTTTTGAAAACTTACCTGTTCTATTCGGTGTCTTGTCTGTAGATAAGGGTCATATCTAGCACGGATAGCTCTCATGGAGGTCGGCTACGAAAAAAAGAGAAAAATCTCCTGCTGGGCCCACGTTGAATAAAAAAATAAAAAGTAGTTTCAAAAGGACTGTATTAAAAATAAAATTCTCTTGTGCTCCTTCCTTCTTCAGTCTTGTTAGGGATCAAAATAATGTTCTGAATAGCATCTGGCTAGTCTCCACCCCCACTGTCTTAAGTATCTGAACAGCAGGGCATCTCCTTGAATCATATTTATCTTTGTGTAAACACTTAGGAAATCTACAGGGTCACTTTCTGCTGGAACAGAAAGGGATGGTTAAGGGACAGAAGTGAGAGGGAGCCTTTTCACTGAATAATTCCTTTTTGTATTTTTAAAAACCTGAACTATGGAAAACAAGTAAAAAGTGAAATACCATGTATAAGAAGAAAAAATCCAGTGGTTTGCTAGGTTCTGACCTCTTCGGAAGAGGCTGACTGCTTCAAAAGCCTGCTTGCTGTTCTTCTGCTTGCACCTCATCCCCTCTCTAATCCATTACCCACACAGCATCAAATGATCTTTTAAAACCCTACCTTGGAACAAATCATTCCCCTGCCTTCAACCTTAATAGTTTCTCATGACACCTATAATAAAATCCAAACTCTTTGCCCAGTTTACAAACTCCTATATCATTTGTCTCTTCAATCTCTTTCTTCCTCTTACCCACTATGTCCTGGTACACTCCACTGTTGTTTCTGCCATTGCTCCTTGTTCTAACTACTCTCTCTGCTGGAATGCTCTCTCCTGATATTCCTGCAATGGCTCCTTCATATCATTCAGGACTCAGTTTAAGTATCACTTCCTCAGAAGTGACTAACCTAACCATCATGGCTAAAGTATCTATTCAGCTTCTACAGATCTAACTCAATTTTACTTCTCTGTTTAGCATTTACTAGCACCAGATATTTTCTTCTTTATGGTCTATCTCCAATTATTGGAATGTAAATTCCATAAGATCAGGCACTTTGTCCATTTTTCAGTGCTAAAGAGAGTATAATGTGGTGGTGAGGAACAAAGAATTCAAAACCTGGCTCTGTCATTTATTAGCAGTGTGTTTCTGGGCCAGATGTTTAGGACTTCTAAGCCTGTTTCCTTATTCACAAAACCAGGATACTAACAGTGTCTACCTTCAAGATGCTACTGTAAGGTTTAAAGTTATAAAGCAACTTAGAACAGTTTGAAATATATAACAAGTACTTATATAAGTATTTTTCCAGTGACTAGAGCAATATATGTAGACACTCAGCAAATATTTGATGAATGAACAACTTCTGTAAATCAAGAGAAAAATAAAAAAAAATTTAACAAAGCCAGTACTTGGTACTTGTGCTCATACTTGTACAAGCACACTATAGGTAAAGAATGATGTTACACTTCCTCACAACAACCTCACATTACTTTACCTCATATCCAGTATAAGACTGGGTTGAATATTCAAAATCTGAATCAGGTCCACCGGGGCAGTATCTGTCAATACAACCGAAGAATGAAGATGTCAGATACAAAACTTAGTTCAATACTCTAGTTCAAGTATCTGCAGTTTCCATAAAATCCTGAGAGCAAACAAGCTTCATTTTCAAATCCTAATAGAAGAGTCTACCTTTGTAGTATCTATAGTTTCCACAATAAACATATAAGGAACATTATTGTAGTCATTTTCAGAATGTTGCAGTCACTGTTATTTTAGAGGTTTAAGCTTTTAGAAGTAAGTAACAGGACCTAGGTTTTCCTAGGCTTGGAATGATACAATGCTCTCTTGGTAACCAAACTTAAGAAAATCTTTCTCTCATTTAATCCTCCTACCTAGAATTATGCATATTATTCTGCCTATTTTTCCAATTATCTAAATTTAAGAAGTTTAAATGTTATTTATATGGGTAACTTTTTAATTTGATACTTTTCTAATCCAAACTCATTTTAAATTTCTGACATTTAGAATTCAGGCCACTCATATTTACATGTTTTATTTATCAAGTTAATAGACTGTCACTCTTATAAGTTCCATAACCTATGTATTTTTTTATTGTTTATTGCAACATATTAAAATCTTTATATATTTCATTTTTAAAGCAGTGAAACATCCTATCAATGGCTGTTTGTTTCAAAGAACTAACTTATGAGTCGACTGAATCGAAGTTTTAAATATTACCAGCATCACTGATTAAGACTCTAGGGTATTCACGAATTCAACTAAAGTACACACACAACTTATGAAAATCATCACACTTACACACATATATTTCCTGTAAAACTGATATGTGGGCATCTGTGGGGTTTGCACATCACAGCCACGACAGCAATCTACAAAAGAAAGATTAATAAAAAAGCTATTATGGAATAACAAATATACAATTCTGGAGAGTGGTTATGTCTCAGGAGGGCAAGGAATGCAATCAGGAAATGGTACATAAGGGGGGAAGAAAAGAAATGGCACTTAAGTGTCTTCAAAGTACTGGTAATGCTGTATTTCTTAAACTGAGTAGTGGGTATAAGGGTCATCTTTTCAATGTTTTTAATTTCTAAAATATACAAATGCCCTTATATACTAGCTTGTATTACATTTTACTACAAATTAAGTGCAAAATAAGGAATTACTAATTTTCAAAGTCATAGTGATTCTATTCCCTCTCTCTTTGATTTATTTTACTAAAATAGCCTACAAGAAAAAATTAATTTATGAAAGTCTATAAAATTATATCTAAACCTAACCTTTGTAACTCAATCTCCTCACGGATATACTGGATCTCAGTATTTAGAGCAGACAGTATTTAAACTAGGAGCTACACTTTATAGAGTATGTGCAAACTATTCTCAAAGGGGTCTATCACAGCCCTCCTGGGATAAGGACAGTATGTGTTTCAGAAAGGGGGTGATGACAGAGACAGAAATATGGTTACATTTGGAGGGAGTCAGCCAAATAAGGATATAGACTAAAGTGAATGCAAGCCAAGTTTCTTATTATCAGAGAAGGAAGTTATAAATATGGAAAGGAAAAGAACTTGGATGGAATAGAAGGTAGTGCTGTGAACTCAGTTTTCAATAAATACGCTGATATACAAATAAATATAAGTGCAAATGTGTTATGTATATATAAGTACATATGTCTGCATATATACAGATATATTTCTTAGCTTGGCCCACTGACACAATCTGGGAGCAGCAATACCCTAATAGCAATGCATATTAGTACTCATCTTGGTTTCTAAATATCCTTCTTCACTGAAAGGAAGCAGGGCTCCTTAGTGAAATGAAATGGCTTATTTCAGACCTGGGGCAAATAAAGGACAAGATGAACATGGAACATTTTATTATAACAGAAAGCTATAAACTGCTCAAAAAATGATGGGGACATTTTAGAAAGATATAGAAACCAGCCTGAAAAGGTTCTTACTGGCCAAATCAGGGATCATTTGAGCATCAAAATAAATAATAATAGTTAACAGATTATAACCCCCCAAATAGGAAACCACCAATCCATTCATTCAAATAAATGAATGAGCAAACAGAAAATCTGATAAGGCACAGAATACTTACAGAGTCTCAAAGTATGTCACCACATAAACTTAATTACAAAGTGAAGAAGATTAACTTTACATAAGAGAAGCCTGGTAGATACTACCTTGATCAAAATGAACAATATCAAAAAGAAGAACAAGGATAAAGGTGTCATGCATGGTCTCTTGATTTCAAACTATACTACACAATACAGTATTAGCATAAAAATAGACACACAGATAACAGAACAGAAAAAAGAAAGCCCAGAAATAAACCCCTCATATATGATCAGTTAATTTACAACAAAGAAGCTAAGAATATATAATGGGGAAAGGACAGTCTTTTCAATAAACTGTGTTGGGAAAACTGGACATCCACAAGCAAAAGAACTAAACTAGACCATTATCTTACATAATACACAAATTAACTCAAAATAGAATAAAGATTTGAATGTAAGACCCGAAACCATAAAACTTCTAGAAAAAACACAGGCAGAAGCTCCCTGACATTGGTCATCTGAGTGTTGAACTTTTGGACCTGAGTCCAAAAACAAAGGTGACAAAAGCAAAAATAAATGGGACTACATCAAAATTAAGAGCTTCTGCACAGCAAAGGCAACCATCAACAAAAGGAAAAGGCAACCTATTGAGTGGGAGAAAATATCTGCAATTCATATATCCAATAAAGAGTTAATTCCAAAATATATTTAAAAACTCAGCTCAATAGCAAAAACCAATATGATTAAATAATGAGCAGGGGACTTGAACATTTTCCCAAAGACATAGAGATGGTCAACAGGCACATGAAAAGATGTCCAACATCACTGATTATCAGGGAAATGAATATTAAAACCATAAAATATTACTTGTTAGAATAGCTACTATGAAAAAAATAAGAAATAACAAGTGCTGGTGAGGATGTAGAGAAAAGGAAACCATCATGCACTATTGGTGGGACTGTAAATCAGTGCAGTCACTGAGATCAGTATGAAGGTTAGAATTAAAAATAGGTCTACAATATGATCTAGTTATTCCACTTCTTGGTATTTATTCTAAAAAAAAATTGAATAAAAAAAATTAAATCACTATTTTGAAAAGATATGCACCCCTATGTTTACTGCAACATTGTTTACAATAGCCAAGACATAGAAACAACTTGTGTCCATCAACGGATGAATGGATAAAGAAGGTATGCTACACACACACACACACACACACACACACACACACTGGATTATAGCTCAGCCATGAAACAGAATGAAATCTTGCCATTTGTGGTAACACAGATGGACCCTGAGGGTATTAAATGGTAGATGAAGTAAGTCAGAGAAAGACAAATACCATATGACTTCACTTATATGTAGAATGTAAAAAACAGAACAAAACCTATATATGCAGAGAACAGACTGGGGGTAATCAAGGAGGGAGGTCGCTAAGGGATGGACCAACCTGGTGAAGAGGGTCAATTGTATGGTGATGGATGGTAATGAAAATTACTGTGGTGATCACTTTTAGTGTATACAAATATCAAATTATTATCTTATACACTTGAAACTAATATAATGTTATATACCAATTTTACCTCAATGAGAAAAAAAGAACATTATCGGTGACAGGACAAATTCAAACTATATACCACCTGATAGGATACAATAAGAACACATGATCGCTTCTGTGATGTCCCTGCTAAATATGCATAACCTGAATCTAATTATGAGGAAACATGTGATTAAACTAAACTGAGGAACATGCTACAAAATAACCTGCCTGAAACCTTCAAAAGTGTTACTGTAATGAAGTCAAGAAAACATAGGAAGTGTCCAGACTAAAGACACATGACAACCAAATCCAACATGTGATTCTGAACTGGGTTCTGTAGATTATTGAAACAGTGGGTGAAACTTGAATGAGGTCTGAGGATTAGAGGACAGTACTTATCAGTGTTAAATTCCTGATTTTTTTTTAAGATTTTATTTATTTATTCATGAAAGACAAAGAGAGACAGAGGCAGAGACATAGGCAGAGGGAAAAGCAGGCTCCCTCCAGGAAGCCCCTGATGCAGGACTCCATCCTGGAACTCTAGGATCATGCCCTGAGCCCAAGGCAGAGGCTCAACCACTGAGCCACCCAGATGTCCCAGATTCCTGATTTTGACACTGTACTGTGGTGATATAAAGAAATGTCCTTATTTTTAGGAAATGCACACTAAAGTATTCAAATACAACTTAATTTGCAACATACTCTCAAGTGGTTCAGGGGGAAAATGTTCTTTATATTAGACCTTCAATTTTTCTCTAAGTTCGATTGTTTTTCACAATAAAAATTATTAAGGGGATCCCTGGGTGGCTTAGCGGTTTGGCGCCTGCCTTTGGCCCAGGGCGCGATCCTGGAGTCCCGGAATCGAGTCCCGCGTCGGGCTCCCGGCATGGAGCCTGCTTCTCCCTCTTCCTTTGTCTCTGCCTCTCTCTCTCTCTATGTCTATCATAAACCAACAAACAAACAAACAAATATATAAATAAATCTTTAAAAAATTATTAAAATTTAAGTCATTAGCAATCTAGAAAAAGTACAAAATTTTTTAAAAATTGCAAATCTGAAAAATTTAGATTTTCAAACAAATGTTTACATTTAAAATAAGCCACAACTATATATACCACTGATAAGGCCAGTCTAACTCAACCGTCTGTATTGAGGGCCCAGTATATAGTCCAGGTTCTAAGCCTCACAGAGCAAATGGGCCTTGAGACTACAAAAATATTAATGCACTGCTTCTGTCCTCTGAAATCATACCTACCTAGGGGAGCAAGACACATAGAAATAGGATATTTCAAAACCACATGGTTAGAAGCATGTGGAAAATACTAGGAATGCTGAAGAAGGTACTTAGCCTTGACCAGGGAAGTCAGAGAAGCCTACCTGAGTTGCTAAGAGCTGTGCTGAGTAAGAGTTAATTGATGAGGCATCTGGGGAGCTCAGTTGGTTAAGTGCCCAACTCTGTTTCAGCTCAGATGATGATCTCAGAGTTGTAAGACTGGGTCCCGCATTTGGCTCTGTGCTAGCATGGAATCTGCTTGTCCCTCTCCCTCTGCTCCTTTCCCTGCTTGTGCACGCGTGCTCTCTCTCTTTCAAATAAGTAAATAAGTAAATAAATAAATAGTTAATTGAGCTAAGAAGATAGGGTAAGGTGGACCAGGGAAGAAAAGTGCAGCAGTTTTCAAAGTTTTAAGCAGTAGACCTCTCTTTCAAGTAACATTTTACTTAGAACTTCAATTTATAAGAGATAAAAAAGCTAGAGCCCTAGGTGAAATAGAGACGTACCTGCTTCTATGCCTTCCCTATTTATTATTCCTCACAGTAGCTCCAAAAGACTTCTACAGAATTCTAGTTTTGTAGAATACAGTTTAAAAATCACCAATAAAGTAGAAAATGCAATGACTTTGGAGTCAGTCATGACTTGGGAGATATAGGTTTGACTCTTTTCTCTGTCCCAAATGGGTATTTTCTTATTTGTAATATGTAGACAATACTACTTACCCCTCAAAACTGTTTTGAGGATTAAATTAGAAACACAGAGACCAGTGTGTAACAGGTGAGCAACATATAGTAGTTGTTGTTGTATTTAATACTGATACTATTAAGAATAATCACTATGTTCTAAGCAAAACAAAAAGTCAAATGCAAACTCAAAATGGATCACAGACCTAAATGTAAAGTCAAAAAAACTAAAAAACTTCTGTAACAGGAGAAAATCTAGGTGACCTTGGGTTTTGCAATGAGTTTTTAGACCAACAGTCCTTAATCCCATCATCTATTTAGCCCATCCCCCTAAATTCTTCCCCTCTGGTAACCGTCAGTTAATACTGTATACTTAAGGTCAGTTTCTTCATTTTTCTCTCTTTTTTTTTTTCCCTTCGCTCATTTATTTTGTTTCTTAAATACCACATAGGAGTGAAATCATATGGCATTTGTCTTTTTCTAACTGCCTCATTTTGCTTAGCATGATACTATCTCCATCCATGTCAGATGGCAAGATTTCATTCTTTTTAATGGCTGAATGATATTACATGGTGTGTGTGTGTGTTTGTGTGTATGCCACATCTCCTTTATCCATTCATGGATGAATGGACATGGGCTGCTTCCATAATTTGGCGATTGTAAATAATGTTAAAAAAACAAAACAAAACAGGGTGCACGTACTCCTCTGAATTAGTGTTTTTGTATTCTTTGGGTAAATACCCAGTAGTGTGATTAATGGTTTGTAGGGCAGTTCTATTTTAAAAAAAAAAATTTTTTTAAAGATTGATTGATTGATTGATTTATGAGAAACACACACACACACAGAGAGAGAGAGAGAGAGAGAGAGAGGCAGAGACACAGGCAGAGGAAGAAGCAGGCTCCATGCAAGGAGCCCGATGTGGGACTCGATCCCCGGTCTCCAGGATCACTCCCTGGGCCGCAGGCAGCGCTAAACCGCTGTGCCACCGGGGCTGCCCTATTTTAAAATTTTTGAGGAACCTCCATACTATTTCCACAGTGGCTGCACCAGTTTGCATTCCCACCAGCAGTACAAGAGCGTTCCTTTCTCTCCACATCCTTGTCAACACCTGCTGTATCTTCTGTTGTTGCATTTAGCCATTCTGACAAATGTGAGGAGATAACTCATTGTGGTTTTGATTTGCATTTCTCTGATGGCAAATCATGATGAGCATCTTTTCATGTCTTTTGGCCATCTGGATGTCTTCTTTGGAGTAATGTCTCTTCATGTCTTCTGCTGATTTTTAAATTGGATTATTTGTTTTTTGGATGTTGAGTTATATCAGTTCTCTATATATTTTGGGTACTAATATCATTTGCAAATATCTTTTCCCATTCAGTAGGTTGCCTTTTGGTTTTGTTTCCTCTGATGTGCAGAAGCTTTCTATTTTGATGCAGCCACAACAGTTTATTTTTGCTTTTATTTCCCTTGCCTCAGGAGGCATATTTAGGAAAAAGCTGCTATGGCCAATGTCAAAGAATTTACAGCCTCTGTTCTCTTCTGTGATTTTTATGGTTTCAGGTCTTATATCTAAGTCTTTAATCCATTTCAAACTCATTTTTGAGTATAGCATAGGAAAGCAGTCCAGTTTCTTTCTTTTCCATGTTGCTATCCAGTTTTTCCCAACTACTGTTTGTTGAACAGACTTTTTCCCAGTGTATATTCTTTCCTACTTTTTCAAACATTAACTGACCATAGAGTTTTAAGTTTATGTTTGGGCTTTTCATGCTGTTCCACTGATCTATGGGGTCTATTTTTGCATCAGTATCATGCTGTTTTGATTACTACAGCTTTATAATATTACTTGGAAGTCAAGAATGGTGATCCCTCCAACTTTGCTTTTCTTTTTCAAGATTGCTCTGGCTATCTGGAGTCTTTTAGTGATTCCATATGAATTTTAGGATTGCTTATTCTAGTGGTATTTTGATAGGGATTGCATTAAATGTGTAGATTGTTTTGGGTAGGATAGAGATTTTAACAATATTTGTTCTTTTAATCCATGAGCATGGGATGTTTCTACATTTCTTTGTGTCCTCTTCAATTTCTTTCATCAGTGTTTTATAGTTTTCAGAGTACAGGTCTTTCACCTTTTGGTTAGATTTGTTCCTAGGGATATTGTTTTTTGTGTCATTGTAAATGGGATTGTTTAATATCATTTTCTTAAGATTTTTATTTATTTTAGAGAGAGAAAGAGTGAATGGGGGGAGGGTAGATCAGAGGGAAAAAGAGAATTTCAAGCAGACTCCATGCTGAGTGGAGGGCTCAATCTCATGACCCTGAAATCATGACCTGAGCTGAAATCAAGAGTCAGACACTTAACTGAGAGCCACCCAAGTTCCCCTTAATTGGACTTTCTGATGCTTCATTATTGGTATATAAAAATGCAACAGATATCTCTACACTGATTTTTATATCGTACAATTTTACTGAAATCTATCAGTTCTAGCAGGTTTTGGGTGGAGTCTTTTGGGTTTTTTTACATATAGTTATCATGTCATCTGTAAATAGTGAAAGTTTTACTTCTTTCTTACTGATTTGAATGATTTTTATTTCTTTTTGTTGTATGATTGCTGCTGCTAGGCCTGTACTATGCTGAATAAAAACGGTGAGATCAGACATCTTATCTTTTTCCTGATCTTAGAGGAAAAGCTCTGTTTCCCCCCATTAACAATGATGTTAGGGTAGCCCAGGTGGCTCAGCAGTTTAGCGCTGCCTTCAGCCTAGGGCATGATTCTGGAGACTAGGGATCGAGTCCCACGTTGGGTTCCCTGCATGGAGCCTGCTTCTCCCTCTGCCTGTGTTTCTGCCTCTCTCTCTCTCTGTGTGTCTTTCATGAATAAATAAAATCTTTTAAAAAAATGATGTTAAGCTGTAGGTTTTTCATATATGGCCTTTATTATGCAGAGGTATATTCCCTCTAAACCTACTTTGTTAAGGGTTTTATCATGAATGGATGTGGTACTTTGTCAGATGCTTTTTCCGGGTCTACTGAAATAATCATATGGTTCTTTTCCTTTCCCTTACTGATGTGATGTATCACATTGATTGATTTGTGAATACTGAATCACCATTTCAACCCAGGAATAAATCTCACTTAATTGTGGGAAATGATTTTTTTAAATGTATTACTGGATTCGGTTTGCTAGTATTTTGTTAAGGATTTTTATCATCTATATTGATCAGGAATACTGACCTGACTCTTTTTAATGGTGTCTTTATCTGCTTTTGGTAATGCTGGCCTCATAAAATGAATCTGGAAGTTTTCCTTCCTATTTTTTGGAATAGTTGGAGGAATAGGTATTAACTCTTAATTCTTTAAATGTTTGGTAAATTTTGCCTGTGAAGTCAACTGGTCCTGGACTTTTGTTTGTTGGGAGTTTTTTGATTACTGATTCAATGTCTTTGCTGGTAATCAGTCTCCTCAAATTTTCCATTTCTACCTGTTTCAGTTTTGGTAGTTTATATGTTTCTAGGGATTTATTTCTTATAAGCTGTCTAATTTGATGGCATATAGTTTATCATAATATTCTCTTATTACTGTATTTCTATGGTGTTGATATTTCTCCTCTCTCACTTATGATTTTGAGTCCTTTCTCCTGTTTTTCTTGATAAGTCTGGTTAGAGGTTTATCAATTTTATCGATTTTTTTTTCAAAGCACCAGCTCCTGATTTCATTGATTATTTTCTTAGTTTTTATATAATTTATTTCTGCTCTAATCTTTATTATTTCCTTCCTTCTGCTACTTTTAGGTTCCATTTGTTCTTTTTCTAGCTCCTTTTGCTGTAAGAGTAGCTTGTAAATTTGAGATTTTTCTTGCTTCCTGAGGTAGGTCTGTATTGTTATAAACTTCCTCTCCTCAGAATCACTTTTGGTGCATCCCAAAGGTTTGGATTGTTGCGTTTTCATTTTTATTTGTGTTCATGTACTTTTTAATTTTTGTTCTTTTATTTCCTAATTGATCCATTCATTGTTTAGTAGCATGTTATTTAGCCTCTATATATTTGTAATCTTTCCAGATATTTTCTTGTGGTTGACTTCTTGTTTCATTGTGTTGTGGTCAGAAAAAAGATGCATGGTAGGACTTTGATCTTCTTGAATTTGTTGAGGCTTATTTTCTGACCTAGCACATGATCTCTTCTAGAGAATGATCCACGTACACTTGAAAAGAATGTGTATTCTGCTATTTTAAGATGGAATGTTCTGAATATATCTGTTAAATCCATCTGGTCCAATGTGTTTGTGCTTCCTTGTTTCTGGCTGGTTGATCTGTCCATCAATGTAAGTGGCCTGTTAAAGCTCCCTACTATTACAGTATTACTATGTATTAGTCTTTTATGTTTGTTATTAACTGTTTAATATATTTTGGTGCTCCCATATTGGGTACATAAATATTTACAATTGTCTATCTTCTTGTATCGTCCCTTTTATTATTATATAGTGTCCTTCTTTGTCTTTTGTTACAGTCTTTGTCTATTTTGTCCAATATACCTTGGATTTCTTTTGACATCCACTTGCATAATAAATGTTTCTCCAACCTCTCACTTTCAGTCTGCAGATGTCATTAGATCTAAAATTAGTTTCCTGTGAGCAGCATATAGGTGAGTCTTGTTTTTTAATTTATTCTGACTTCATATATCTTTTGGAGCATTTAATCCATTTATATATTCAAAGTCATTACTGATACTTATTTGCCATTTCATTCCTTGTTTTGTGGTTGTTCCTGACATTTTTTTCTGAACCTTTCTTCTTGTTCTATCTTTCATGGTTTGCTAATTTTCTTTAGTTATTTGGATTCCTTTCTCTTTAATCTTTGCATATCTATTAGTTTTTGACTTGTGGTTACCATTAGGTTTGTATATAAATCTTCTGCCTAGGGATCCCTGGGTGGCACAGCGGTTTGGTGCCTGCCTTTGGCCCAGGGCGCGATCCTGGAGACCCGGGATCGAATCCCACGTCGGGCTCCCGGTGCATGGAGCCTGCTTCTCCCTCTGCCTGTGTCTCTGCCTCTCTCTCTCTCTCTCTCTGTGACTATCATAAATAAATAAAGAAAAAAAATTAAAAAAAAAATCTTCTGCCTATAGCAGTCTATGTTAAGTTGACGGTTGTTTAAGTTTGAACTCATTCTTTACTCCTTTCCTCCCCACATTTTACGTATATGGTGTCATTTTTTTTTAACCCCCTTTTATTTTGTGGGTTATTTAACTGATTTTTTCCAATAATATTCATTTTTACTGGTTTTGTGTTTCCTACCTTCATACTGTCACTTTTGGTCTTTCTTTCCACTCCAAGAGTCTTCTTTAATATTTCTCATGGGACTGGTTTTAATGGTCATGAACTCCTTTAGTTTTTGTTTGGGAAACTCTATCTTCCTTTCTATTCTGAATGATAGCCTTGCTGGGTAAGATATTCTTGGCTACTTTTCCCATTTCTCATTTGAATATATCATGCCACTCCCTTCTGGCTTATAAGGTTTCTGCCGAAAAATCTCCTGATAGCTTTATGGTGTTTCCCTTGAATATAACTATCTTGCTGCTTTTAAGATATGTATTTTTAAAATCACTACTTTTTGCCATTTTAATTATGTCTTGGTATGGATCTGCTTCTGCTTTTGTTACTTGTATTGGGCATTCACTGTAACTCCTGGGTGTGGATATCGGTTTCTCTCCCCAAATTGGGTAAATTTTCAGCTTCTATTTCCTTAAATTCTCTGCCTCCTTTGCTCTCTCTACCTCTTCTGTGACACCTTTAATATGAATGTAAGATTGATGGGGTAACTGAGTTCCCTAAATGTATTTCAGTTTTGCATAATTCTTTTTTCTCTTTTTATTCAGATTGATTCTTTTCCATTACTTTGTCTTGTAGGTCAGTAATCCACTCCTCTGTTTCTTCCATCCTACTGTTCATTCCATCCAGTGTGTTTCTCATTTCATTTATTGAACACTTTATCTCTGCTATGTTATTCCTTATTTCTATGTTAAGTGCCTTATTCATGTCTTCTACTCTTTTCTCAAGTCCTGTGAGCATCCTTATGATTATTGCTTTAAGTACTCCATCAAGTGTGTTACTTATACCTGCTTTGCTTAGATCTCTGGCCATGACCTTGTCCTTTTCTTTCTTTTTTTTTTTTTTTTGGTAATAAATTTCTCTGTCTTCTCATTTTGTCTAAGTCTCTGTGCCTGTTACTCTATGTGAGGAAAGTCAGCTATGTCTTCTGTTCTTGAGGGTTAATGGCCTTATGAAGAAGTCCTGTACTGCCCTCCCATACATCGCCCCCTGCTCCCCAGGGCCTGGTGCTTTGGGGAGTCTCTTGGTGTGTGCTGTGTCAGTTCTGCTGTTGTGTTCTAGCCATTCTATCTTTCATGCTAGTTATCTGTAAAGGTTCTCTGTGGGCTCCCTGGTGCGACAGTGTTAGTCTGTCTCTCACCCTTCTCTGTGACTGGGGCTCTCTCCCCACCACAGTGGCCATGATCTCTTTCTCTCTCAAAACCCATCGCTGCACTTCCTATGTGGCCCGCTCTCTACCTTTAGTTGTATAGTTTGTTCTGTAATTCTTCCGGTCAATTACTGGGGTATTTAGGATGATGTGATAGTTATCTAGTTGTATTCATGGGATGAGGTGAGCCTAGGGTCCTCTTTCTCTGCCATCATCCAACCTCTCCCTGTACTTCTGATATTTTTAATAGTTCACTCTGGTGATATTGTCAAAGATGGATTTGGTGCAGGTATGAAACGTAGACTAGTTAGGAAATAACTGAAATAGTCTGAACACGAAATAATGAAGGCCAAAACATTCCTAGGAATGTGTGGTAGGAATGGACAATGCATTTTACATCTTTTAGAAACTGAGTGGACAGAGGTACTATGAACTAAGACAGACAAGAAAAATGAATGAGCAAGTTTGAGGTTAGTTTTGGTTATGTTATACATGAGGGTATACAGGCAGTCAAAGGAGAGATATTTATCAGGTACTTTGACCAAAGCCTGATGTTTGGGGAGTGGTCAGAGCTGGAAGTCAGCATATAACAATAATTAGAAATGTCAATGGATGAAATCACCAAAGAAGGCATGCATGGTACTAAAAACAGCAGACCCAGGACCACAAAAAAACATCACTTTTTAGAGGCAAGCAAAATAGGAACAGACCTCAAAGAAAGAAAAGAAAGAATCAGAGGTAGGAGAAGGAGAGAGAATGGTGTCATGGAAGCCTGGTTTATTAGTCAGGTTGCAAGGTTGATAAATCTTTGTCTTCCATAGTGGCAAGCTCATACATAATGCTGAAAACTAAAAATTCAAGACTGAATCTACAGAGTGTGTTATTTGGGGATAATGGAAGGAAATGCCAAGAAATCAGCTAAGAGTTAAAAGTGGTTACCCTGAGGGGAAAAATGGGAAGTGAGGGGTTTGAAACTATAGTTGGCACTTGAACAAAGCAGAGGTTAGTGGTGACAACCCCTCAGCTCAGTTGAAAATCTGAATATAACTTTTGACTCCCCAGAAACCTAATTACTTTCACAGCCTACTGTTGAGAAGCCTTACTGGTAACAGAAACCATCAATTAATACATATTTTGTAACTTATAGATATTATAAACTGTATTCTTACAATAAAGTAAGCTGAAAATCTTAAAGAAAATAAATCTATAATGCTGTATTTATTGGGAAAAAAATCTGCCTGTAAGTGGACCCATGAAGTTCAAACCCATGTTGTTCAACTGTATTAGTTTCTCTTAAAGAATCTTTTATACGAGGTACAAATAAATAAAACAAAAAACACTTAAGTACAAAGAAGAGCCCATGATTGGTGATAAAAATGAATTGTATAAAAAAGTTTTAGGGTTTAATTAGCCACAAATCCAGTATGATCCAGGAGATAATAGCCACCAAACAAGTCAACTTAAACTGTAATTACCACAAGTATAATACTCCCATCCAAATAACAGATTGAATTTCTATGATCATATAAGAAATACACAATTCAATTATGGGTACCAAGTTTTATGAGGGTTCAAATGCTATCTTTCACACTCATCCTTCTTATCCTAGAGCCCTTACCCTAATTCCAGCTCTTAATACATTTCACACTTAGATCAAACCAAGAGTATCCTAACTGGTCTTCTTGGCTCCACGCTACTCTACATCTTGTATCCAAATTAATTTTCTGAAAAATCCATTTTGTTCATATCACTCTCCTTCTCAAGTATCTTTAAGAGTTTCCTATTACTCAGGTCCTTTGCAGGACATTTAAGATCTTTTGCAAGCTGATCCCAAACTAACTCTTCAATCTAATGTCCTGCTGCTTTCTCAAATGAATGATCAACTCCAGGCAGTCTGAGGTACTCACTGTTCCCTGAACAAATCGTACCTCTTACAACATCTCTACCTCTGTGCCTTAGTTCCTTCTGCCCTTGCTCCCACTGCTCTTCAAGCCTGCTCTGCTTATATGGGCGTCACTTATATGTCAAACAAGTGCCACACTTTCTCTTGGGCTTTCCCTAGTCTCTTTTAGGGAAAGCTGCTTCACAAATACCATATACAGAATGACTTTGTACCATTAATTACCTTTTAAGAGTACAAGCGGCACCTGGCTGGCTCAGTCAGTTGAGTTTCCTACTCTTGATTTCAGCTCATGAAATTGGGGTCATGAGATTAGGCCCAGCACTGGGCTCTGTACTCAGCACAGTCTCTCTCCTTCTCCCTCTATCCCTCCCTCTGCTCATGCGCACACATGCATACATGTACAATATGCTCTCTCTCAGATAAATAAGCAAAATCTTTTAAAAATAAAGTAAAAGTCACTTGCATAAAATGGCCAAGAATGTGATAATCACTAAGCCTCAACTTACACTTTCAAGGACATCAAAACATCATCTACTCCTTCAAGTACAATGATTGGTTTTCCTCACTATGACCTTATTCTACACATGTCTCTACTGCAGCACATATCATAATATAATGGATTTTATTAAACTGACTCCCCTACTTCTACCTCACCACCTGGGTGTTACACATGCAAGCAAAGATTTCTGGCAGAACAGAAACACAGTATTTCATGAATCAAATTACTCACCCCACTGGCAGTTCTGATGGGTTTTGCCTTTAACTTGGGGACTAAGACCTTTCGATACTGAGGTGGGACCGCAGCGATGATATCCACTAGACGGGGCTGTGCTGAGAGGCCATATTTGGCAGCTGTCCTGGTTTTCACCCTGAAAATAAAGTACCTAGCATTATCAAGATCATAATATTTCAGGCATACTATCAAAAGAATGACTTATAAACATCATCAACTTCTGTCACTTCCCTATCCTTTCACCAGATGACAACAGTGGCTTTAACATTTGTGAGTATCAGAAAAATAGAAGAAAATCAGGAAAATGCAGCAGTGACTTCTTCTTACCCTGGAGTACAAGAAAAGAAAACAAGATGACTATAGGGAAGGGTCCCAGGACAGTGACACAAGGTAGGTCTCATTCAAAATAGTGCAGTAGCTTCAGAGGGTTCTACCCTTTTCTCAACCTCAACACTATACCATTTGGGATTAATTCTGTTGTGAGGGACTATTTACTATACTATAGGATGTTTAGCAGCTTCATTGGTACCCACCAGCACCCCACTTCCCATTGTTAACTAAAAATGTCTCTTGACATTACGAAATGTCTCCTGGGTGGGTGGATAGCAGGTATCATGCCTAGTTGTGTGTCTTAGAGCAGGCAAACAAACAAAAAATAATTTAAAGGAAAGGTGTGCAGAACCAAATAGTAAATGAATTATACATTTTTTAGAAGTGTTTTAAAACTTTTTTTAATATAAAATAGTAGTTACATAAAAAACAGAAGATAAAACGTACAAATGTACTTTAACATTTATGAAGGAAACACATGTACACATGTATCCCTTCCTGATTGTAATTCTATCTCTAATCCCTAGAAATAACCTTCAGCCCAATTAAATAGGTCCTTGCTTTTCTCTGTAACTTTATTGGTTTCTCATTTCTTGACTGCTTAGCAAATCCTAACAGTCACCTTAATTTCTCATTTTAATCCACCTAAAAATATTGTGAGGTATTTGTATCATTTTCAAAAAATGTTAACCCAGTATCTGATTTATAAAGAGACTACCCAAGTACTTATGCCAGAAGGTATAAGGCAGAGTTGTTTCATGCTCTATGTCTGTATGTTTTCAGATAAGCATTCACAAAAATAAATGTTAAATGATAAAAACACATGTGAAAAAACACCCATATAATAATGAATGTGTCCAGAGTTCAAGAGAGGAACTCAGTGTGTGCTGGGGAAACAGTTACGGAAAAGAGTTGGCTTCAGGCAGACATGGAGATGCCACTGAAAGCAAACAGGCTGGCTTATGTGAAGATGCAAAAACAGGAATGCACATATTTAAAGATATAGGGGTAGACTTGACAGAAAGCAGGAGACTTCCAACGTAAAGGTACAGAAGTTTAAAAAGTTGTGAAAGCTGAAGCCAGACCCAGAGGCTTTACATAATGAGCTGAGGAGTCTGTATTCAATTTCTTAAGTGTTGAAGACATACTGAACTTTCCTGTACAGGGAAATGACATGATAAAAGATGAGATGAGGAACAATTAACTTGTAAGAGATAAAAAAGAGGCTAAAGCACAAGCTACTACAGTAGTCTAGAATGAAGTTTACAAAAGAACGGATTTGGGAGCTGGTAGTGGAAATGAAAGTGACAGTCATAATGAAAAGAGAGAGAAAAAAAAAAAAAAGAAAAGAGAGTAAGCAAAACTTAAATACTAATTGAACCTAACAAGAACAATTTGAAGAGGACAAAAGAGTTTCAAGCCTAGGTGAAGGTTAACACAATTGAGCAAAGAGGACATCTGCGTAGAGGCTGATTTTAAGGAAGATGGTAGCATAAACTTGAGATAAATTAAAGAGACTGACAAAAATATCCAGGAAATAGAAATGTTCACTATAAATAAAAGACTTGTATAATTAGGGGCATAGCCAATCAATGACAGAAAATCATCAAAGGGTAGAAAAATCAGCAAAACATAACTCCACAGTCAAGATAGTTACTTACTTATTCCTTTAGCAAAACTTTATTAAGCACAATATTCCAAGGAAGTGATAAAACACTGCCGTATCTCTAGCAACAGGAAATAGTCTAAAAAAAGCCCACTGGTGATTAGATCACTGATGACCTACCTGGGAGTGGGGAGAAAACTATTTCATTAGAACAGATCTACATAGTGACTATCAAATGAAAACAAAAGATGTGGAGATGAAATCCTAACTGAGGATTTAGCAAAGTCAAAGCTGAACATGACTGTGGAAAGGAAACAGATGAACAAGTCAAAGGCGCTGTAAAGTAGCAAAGGATTGGATTAGATCAAGGACCCCAATGGTAGGGTTTTTCCTGAGAGAGCTACTGCTTCTTCTGAGACAATAGGGAGGAACAAAGATGTGAAGTGATGTAGCACAGGAGATAACATGGGCTCTGAGACAGATGATCTAATTCTAAATCCCAGTTCTGCCAACTACCAGTTCCTTACTCTTGGACAAATTACTTAATCTTTCTCTGTCTAAATTACCCACCTGTCAAATGAGGGTGATATAAGTACCTAACTCACACAGGTTTTGAAATGACCAACTGAGCTAAGACAATGCACTACTAACAGTGACTGGGACATAGTAAATGTCAAATTAATATTAGAAGCTCTTAGTACTATTAGGCCATGAGAGAATTTTGCCGTAAATGAGTCACAGGGCAGAGCAGAAAGCTAAATTCTCAATTAAAATATAAAACGTGAGACAGAAAACATAGTATTTGATAATTTCATTAAAAAGATCTACCACCTAAGAACAGGATTGCCTTCTTTTTTTTTATAAATCCACTTACTTATTCAGATCGATGTCTTTCCCCTGTTCGTGGGCTTCAATTAGTTGTTTAATAACATCTCCTATGGTCAGCATCATTAGCTCAGCAGGGCTGAGATCTCCTGGAAAGATCATATTTAACAATGTAAAAAGTCACATTACTCCATGAAGTTTTTTATTTTTTTCTTCCAAAATTATCCCAACCATCCCAGATGAATAGGTCAAGTTTGCAAGACACCAAACTTCTACTGTTTATAGTTTGGTTATATTTTTGTATCTTTAATTAAAACAAACCTAGCCTCACCTATACATGAGAAGAACTTTAGAAGCACTTTAGAAGCAAACATGCTGTCAAGAATGATAGATACAGGAAAGAATACAGAAAGAATCTAATTGTACCAGAAAGCACCAAATTGGTTAAAATAGCTTCCCTTTATTTCCAGAATTACAATTACTCTCAGAATGCAGTGGATAGAACAGAAATATTTGCTTGTCCCATAAAAATGCCATGAATGGGTAAAGTTGAAACTCAAATCCAGGTATCCACAGAAGTAATACTACAAAGCAACACAACACTACTTTGTAATACAAGCAATGTTGGTCCTATACTTGTCTAAAGATCTTAATGCATCACAAAGATATAGACTGTCCACCATCACAACTTTCTGGCAACTGAGGCTGACTTGACAAGCAGAAGCTGACATGTTCTTACATGACCCCATCCCAATTACAGTAGATTGGTTCAAGGATGGGCACCTACCCAACTCAGGCCAATCTGAGCTCTTTCCTCAAGGGAAAAAAATGTCAGTCTCTCACCAGTGATAAAAGCCATGAGACTGTGGCTTGGGAACTGCCAGCAAGTATACTTCCAGCCTGTAGAGAAAGCTAGCGTGCAACGATGATGGAATCATCATAGAGAAGTCTAGGTGAGAAAGCCCTGGCAGTTATGAGACCCTTTCATTACTTTATCTCATTTGAAGCCTCACAACACTATAAGGTAGATATTGTTAGCCCCTTTTACAGATGTTAAAAATTAACAGGAGAAAAAGGTCCATTATAATCAAAGGCTAAAAGCTTTCCAAACCATGTAATTCAGTACTCCAGAGTTCCAAAAAGGCACTTGAAGGACCATGTAACAGAAGTACGGTTGGTGGTGATGGTGCTGGAAGAAGGGAGAGAGGGAGGAGAGGAAGGAAAGGGAGGGTCTCTTTTTTTCATTAAACCAAAGCAGCTTGGCTTTTGCATATTTAATATATTGAAACTCTATGTAATAATTTAGAGGAAAAGAGGATTCAGGTGATAAAAATAAAGATTTGAAAACCACTTGTATAGCTCTTGAGTAAATCAAAAACTAATTAGAGATGCAAATTAGTAAGAAAAGACTTCATGAGGGAAATGGCATGGGGGTCTTTAAAGAAAGTGAACAGTGGACAAGAAAAAGAGGGCAACCCAGAAGGAACAACGGCAGGTATAGGAATTACTTATCTTTGTGAAAGAGTGTTGCCTAACAAGAAAATATATATAGGCTTTCTGACAAGGTTCGATAAAGAACAGATTACAGGGTACACTAAGTACTAGGCAAAGGCATTTAAATGGAGTGGAGAACTATATATTCTCAATTTGGGAGTAAAGAGATGAAAATAGTGTTTAAAGAAAAGTACACAAAATAAAATTATACAAAAATGACTCAGAAGGTGAAAAGAATACAAATAATTTGACACTAACTAAACCGCTCTTGAAAGGCAGCAATGTAAAATAAATAAATAAATAAAAATAAAAAAATAAAAACCCCATGAGATTTCAAGTAAAACATTTGGACAAAAGGCTCTCACCCCTAGTTCCCAACCCCTACTGGCTGTGTGACAATGAGAAGATCAATTACTTCTATATTCCCATTTCCCATTTGCCTGCCAAATCGGGATGAAACATACACATTTGACAAGACTACTGTAAGAATCAACAGAAATAACATACAGGAAAGCCAAAGTGCTATTCAAATATTAGTTATTGATGAAGTTGGATCAGGAGTATGGTGGCCAAAATGATAGGTAATAAATTATCTCAAGAGGCAGGGCTGTTGACAGGTGAAGGGAAGAGCCTAAAGCTATCTGGCCTGACAGTCCCAGGAAGAGTAAGGCAGAGGGAGGAGATGACTACCTGGGGGGCATGCGGTTTGATGCCACAACACAACTGCAGGTAACTTGTACGTCAGGAGCCGTGGTTCCAAGAAATAGCACTTGATGCCCAGAGGTATAGTGATGAAACGCAGACTTTTTTTTTTTAATTGTATTTTTTTGGGTACACACAGCCTGACCATATGTCCCCTTCCTATGGACAATTTTGGGCTGACAAAGTTACTTACAGCTCTCTGAACCTCAGCTTCTTCATCTGTAAAGTGAAAATGATACCGGCTTCAAAATTATTAGCAAAGGGGGATCCCTGGGTGGCTCAGTGGTTTAGTGCCTGCCTTGGGCCCAGGGTGTGATCCTGGAGTCCCAGGATCCAGTCCTGCACAGGCTCCCTACATGGAGCCTGCTTCTCCCTCTGCCTTTGTCTCTGCTTCTCTGTGTGTGTCTCATGAATAAAGAAAATCTTAAAAAAAAATTATTAGCAAAGGATCAACAAATAGTAGCTATGGTTATCATGGCCATCAATCATTAGACCAACGGCTCACAGAGAATATACAGAGATAAGTTCAGAACTTGCGAAAACTTTTTTTTTTGGCCAGAAGATAAGTTGAAACCTGACTCCATCCTGCTGAAAACGGGAAGATGGAATCGCTCCATCCTAAGTCAGGAGGTAATACAAACGAGAGAAACCACACAACTGTCCCACAGAGAACCAAGGACTCAAGAGTTTTTCCCTTTTTGAACCCAGATCTTTAAAAAAAAAATCTCAAAAAAAAAAAAAAAACAGGTGAAATTACCCTAAAACAAAATTTAGCACATCAAGAGACCCGACAGCACGTTAAATCAACCGACCACGTTAACTCCTTGGAGGGCATACCTCGGAATAAACCTTTTCCTGCCACCTATGCCAAAGACACCACGTGACTGCCAAAAAAGAAAGAGAGTAAGGACAGGTTTAAAAGGCGCCTGCCTTTGGCCCAGGGCGCGATCCTGGAGACCCGGGATCGAATCCCACGTCGGGCTCCCGGTGCATGGAGCCTGCTTCTCCCCCTGCCTCTGCCTCTCTCTCTCTCTCTCTCTCTATCATAAATAAATTTAAAAAAAAATTTAAAAGGCCCAACAGGGGCCACCTGGGTGGCTCAGAACGTGATCCCGGGATCCGGGACCGAGTTCCGCGTCGGGCTCCCTGCATGGAGCCTGCTTCTCCCCCTGCCTGTGTCTCTGCCTCTCTCTCTCTGTGTCTCTCGTGAATAAATAAATAAATCTTAAAAAAAAAAAAAGTGCAACAGGTCAAACCAGAAGGGCTGGAGCCGACACACACACCGATGGCAGGTGGCAAGGCGACTGGCTCGGGCAGAGGATTTCCGCGGGAAAAGCTGCGTTAGGCACCTGCCCGCCCAGGTGTTTGCCCCTTCCCTACCTCGCCGCGCGCTCCCTCCTCCTCTCCCCTCCCTTCCGTACCTTTTCGCTTCTGCCTCATTTCTCCGCGGGCCGTCGTAGGAACCACCACACCACACGCGACGTAGCTACCAACCCTGACCTCGGGGGAGAGTTGACAGCCACAAAGCAACCCCGGCCTGTCGTAAAATGACGGTCAATGTGTCGTAAAGGTGTTCCCCCAAAACGGCGGGCGCGGAGGCCCGCCCCGCCCCCCGCCCGGTGGCAGCTGGCGGAGCTGCTGGAGGCGGGGAAAGCGTGCGGCCCGGGAGGTTCCCGCCTGGGGCTTAAGGGCTGCAGGATGAGACCCTCTGAACCGACGCAAAGGACAACTTGGGCGTCGGGAAGCTCGACGTGGATGGTAGATGCTTATGACAATGCTTATGAATAGAGGTTAGTCCGGAAAGCCTAAGTGAAAAGTGTGGATGTGGACGGTCTGTAAATAAGGAGCCCAGGGTGTGCTGAGTCCAAGGAGGCTGGGCCGAAAACCCGAGAGGAAGACGCCTGAGGACGAGCCATCTAGTCTGTGGGAAACTAAATTCAGAGCCTGGAAGAGACCGTGCAGGAATCGAGTAACAGCCTGAGTTGCAGGCTTTGTCTCCAGTTCATCACCTTGGTCTCGGATAAATGGCGCGAATATCATGGAGGCTATGGAGAGCCCTCCAGAAAAACTAGCACACACGTGAAATCTTGCAGAGTTTGGAGGCAGGACTTGGGAGAAACGTTTTTCCTGAAATCCACCCATGATCTTTGCTCCCGGACCAGGAATTTAAAACTCTCGTTAGCATAAAGACAGGAACACAGCATGGAGCCTGCTTCTCCCTCTGCCTATGTCTCTGCCTCTCTCTCTTTCTCTCTGTCTGTCTATCATGAATAAATGAATAAATTAATCATTAAAAAAAAAAAAAAGACAGGAATAGGTGCCATATCCAGTTCTTTTCTTCCCGCTAGAATCAAGGCTACTTCAAGTCTTTGACCCCACCATGACACCAAAACCATCCTGGTCAAATTTTGCAACTTTCCATCAGACAATCCAGTCGTATTTGTCAGTCCTTACTGTCATCCTGGTACCAATGGACATGTTAGCTTCCTTGAAAGTCTTTCATGATAGGACCCCCGCCCCCCCCCCATTCTTGGGTTTTCTTCTATTTTTTCTCTACCTCACCTCCAAATATGGGTGTACCATAGGGTTCGTTTCTCAGCCTCGTCTCTCCCTGAGTGATCCCCAGAGTACCAAAGCTTTAAACACCACCTATCTGGTCCCATTTTTTTTGTAGTCCAGCCTCAACTTCTTCCCCATTTGACATCTGATTAGATCTGGGTGTCTAGATCTGAGCATCTCAAACAACATGTCCAGATCAGAATTCTATTTTTACTCCACATCTGCTCTTTTTCCACTCTTTCTTATCCGAAGTCTCTGTCATGCGCCTTACCACTCTTTTGCCTCACACAAGAGAATAGGTGAATAGTACAGTGGTAACTTTTAAAAAGAGGTTAAGGTGGACCTTATTCAGAAAGTGATTTTTAAAAAGATTCTATTTATCCATTCATAAGAGACACACAGAGAGAGGCAGAGATACAAGCAGAGGGAGAAGCAGGTTCCCTGCAGGGAGCCTGATGCAGGACTTGATCCCAGGACCCCAGGATCACAACCTGAGCCAAAGGCAGACTCTCAACCACTGTATCCACCCAGGTGCCCCAAGAATGTGATATTTGAGCTAGTATTTTATATACAGTAATCAGGGGGAAGAGCAGTTCAGGTAAAGGGAATCAGTAGTGCAAAGGTCCTTGGGCAAGAGGACACCTGGTAAGTAAGTAGGAAAGTAAGAAAGCCGCTGTCAATGGAGCACTGAGTGAGCAACATGTAATAGAGATCAGAGAAATGACAGGGTGGAGTGAAGGACAGAACAGTTTATATGAGACCTTGCAGGCCAGGGATGCCTGGCTGGCTCAGCAGTTCGAGTCCTGCATTGGGCTCCCTGCATGGAGCCTGCTTCTCCCTCAGCCTCTCTCTCTCTGTGTCTCTCATGAATAAATAAAATATTTTTAAAAAGAAAAAAAAAAAGACGTAGGCCATTGTAAAGCCTTTGGCTTTTATTCTTGTTGACATGGGGAGCTATTGGAAAGTTTTTAGCAGAGCTATGATCTGATTTATAATTTAAAATTATCTCTATTTTCTGTGTTAGGAATAGACTTGGAAGTGGCGATGGGAGGAAGCAGAGAGATCAGTTAGGTTATTATCATATCTATGCTGAGATTCCCAAACTTGGCTACACATTAGAATCACCTAGAGAGTAGTGAAAAATCCCAGAGCCCAGATCACATCCCATACCAAATAAAAATATCAAGGGGTGGGATCCAGTCATGTTTTAAAGATCTTTGGGGATTCCAATGCACAGCAGAGTTTGAGAACTACTGAACGAGCCCAGAAATTATTATAACTTGAGTCAAGATAATAAGCTGTGGAGGTGATGAGAAGTGCTCAGATTCTGAAAATACATTGAAGATTTCAACAAGCTTTCCCGACAGACCAGATGTGGGATATGAGTAAAAGAAAGTCATCAACATCAAAGATGACACTGAAGCTTTTGGACATAGGGACTGGAGCCATGTAGTTGCCATTAGCTGAGATGGAGAAGCTTGTAGGCAGAGTGGGGTTTTGCAGAGGGAGGTGGGGGAGGAGGTCAATCCAGACATGTCACGTTTGGGATGCCTAGTGAGCAGTAAGCCATGAAAAAGGTTCAGGCTAGAGATACCAAATGAGAGTTACAGGTGCATAGCTGAAATTTAAAGCTATGAAACAAAATAAGTGTGGAAAAGAAAGAAAAGACTAAAAGCCTAAAAGACCAAGCTTTGGGTGTGTTCTATTTTTAGCAGGTTGAGGAGAAGAGGAATAACCAGCAAAGGAAACTGAGGAGGTGCCCCTCGAGAGGTGCGAAGAAAACTAAGAGAGTTGTGGTTACCTGGGAAAGAAGCGAAAGTACGTTAAGGAGGAGGGAGTGATCCACTGGGTCAAATACTGCTGTTGAAGGTCAAGGCAGATGAGGGTTGAAAGGTGAGAATGGTAAAAGTTAACAAGACAGGAAACAACAAATGTTGGAGAGGATATGGAGGAAGGGGAAGCCTCTTGCACTGTTGGTGGGAATGTGAACTGGTGCAGCCACTCTGGAAGACTGTGTGGAGGTTCCTCAAAGAATTAAAAATAGACCTGCCCTACGACCCAGCAATTGCACTACTGGGGATTTACCCCAAAGATACAGTTGCAGTGAAACGCGGGGACACCTGCACCCCGATGTTTCTAGCAGCAATGTCCACAATAGCCAAACTGTGGAAGTAGCCTCGGTGTCCATCGAAAGATGAATGGATAAAGAAGATGTGGTTTATGTAGACAATGGAATATTACTCAGCCATTAGAAACGACAAATACCCACCATTTGCTTCAACGTGGATGGAACTGGAGGGTATTATGCTGAGTGAAATAAGTCAATCGGAGAAGGACAAACATTATATGGTCTCATTCATACAAGGAATATAAAAAGTAGTGAAAGGGAATAAAGGGGAAAGGAGAGAAAATAAGTGGGAAATATCAGTGAGGGTGACGGAACATGAGAGACTCCTAACTCTGGGAAACAAACAAGGGGTGGTGGAAGGGGAGTGGGCAGAGGGATGGGGTGACTAGGTGACGGGCACTGCGGGGGGCCCTTGGCAGGATGAGCACTGGGTGTTATACTCTATGTTGGCAAATCGAACTCCAATAAAAAATATACAAAAAAAAGAAAATTGACTAAGATCATTGGGGACTTTGACAACAGTTTTATGAAACTGTAGATGTGAAGGCTTGACTAGAGAAGGTTTATGACAGATTGACAGGAGAGGAATTTGAGACAGTGAGTTTAGACAACTCTTGAGATTTTACCCTCAAGAGGTACAGAGAAATGGGGTAGTAGCTGGCAGGGAAAATGATGTCAAAGAAAGTGGTTATTAAAATAATAAAGGGGCACCTAGGTGGCTCAGTCGGTTAAGCATCTAACTTCAGCTCAGGTCATGATCTCAGGATCCTGGAATCCAGCCCCATGTCAGGCTCCCTGCTCAGCAGAGAGTCTGTTGGTCCTTCTCCCTCTCCCTCTCCCCCCTCCCCCTACTCATTCTCTCTCGCAAATAAATAAATAAAATCTCTCGCAAATAAATAAAATCTTTAAAATAAGACAGTAATAAATAACAGCCAGTTTTTATGTCAATGGGAATAATCCAATGGAGAGTGAAAATTTGATGACTTATAAGAAGATAATCTTCCTGGTCCTGCAGTTGGAGAGAGTGGATGAAATAAGGTGCACAGGGGAAGGGATTTGCTTTTGATGGGTATATGGATGGTTCCTCTATCAACGGGCTGGAAAGCAGACTACACAAGTGCAGATTCTGATAGATTCTTGGTGTGATGGTGGGGCTCTGTGGAAGTTTTCTTTCAATTGCTTCAGTGTTTCCAGTGAATTCAATAAAAATGCAGCCTGGTAGGGGCACCTGGGTGGCTCAATTGGTTAAGCATCTGCCTTCACCTCAGGTCATGATCCCAGGGTCCTGGGATCCAGCCTCACATAAGGCTCCCTGCTCAGTGAGAAGTCTGCTTCTCCCTCTCTCCCTCTGCCTCTCCTCCTACTGTGTTCCCCTTCTCTCAAATTAATAAATTTTAAAAAATCTTAAAAAAAAAAAAGAAGACAATGCAACCTGGTAGATTTCCCAAACTTTTAACAGACCCAGCATTCAGTGTCTAATAATAGGTATGAAGGACCACCATAAAGAACCCAAGCAGCTTTAAAAGTGATCAAAATTAATTTTAGTTATTAGGTACTTTAGTAGTACCTCGGATTTAAAATACAGTTAACTATTGAAGCAAAGAAACAGCCAGTAGGGGGAGAGCTAAGCATGTGTCACATGAACACAATAAGGTGATTTTGCCCAGAAACATGAGATCCAAGACTAATGATGGTATTCAAGTTGATTTTCTTTGCTTTGAACTTTATACTGGTGTTTCTATAGTTTTCTTATGGAGGAGGCATACCATCTTGCTAAAAGTTCAAAGTAATTTTTAAGATTACAGTTTAAATATTTATCTCTAATTCTTTTTAACCTCTTTGCTTTCTGAGTCCCCACTTTGGATTAAAACATACCCACAGTTTCTGAGAGCTACCCTAGTAATGATTGAGTCTGCCTTTGAAGGTCAAACACAACCTGAAGCTAAAGGTTTAAAAAAATTGCTTTTTCCCTGTACTTGACGTGATTGTTTGGATTGCCAAACAGCAAAGTAGAGTAGGTTCTACTTTCCTCTCCATCGGACAGCATTTAAAAAATATTTGTGTTTCTGGGTTTTTTAAAAGATTTATTTGTTTGTTTTTACAGAGACAGAGAGAGAGTGTGTGTATAGGGGGAACGGCAGAGGGAGAGGAAAGGAGAGAATCTTAGCAGACTCCTGCTGAGCAAGGAGCCTGATGCAGGGCTCGATCTCATGACTCTGAGATCATGACCTAAGCCGAAATCAAAGTCGGATGCCTAACCAACTGAGCCATCCAGGTACCCCTGTTTTTCTTTTCTTTTCTTTTTTTAAATATGGATGTAAAATTTAAGTTCCAGAAAAAGTTCTTTAAAACTGTATGACCCTCATTTCTACAAACAATCCAATGTGATTTGGTTTTTGTGAGCTTCAAGATTTTGCTACCAAGAGTCAGTTTATCTTTACCATCTCATGTCATCTATCTCGTGAATTGGTCTTGTATTTGGGGGTACAGAAACCTGTGCATTGTCTCTCTTGGGACTAGGGCATTTTCCCTATCTGCTCAACATGTTAGATCCATCAAAATAAATTTCCCCTTCAAAGAAAAGATGCTGCAGGGTGGGTGCTGCAATTTATTTGGAAAAAAAATGAATAATACCTACCTGCTTATAAGAATAAGGCAGAGAAGGATGTGAGATCCCCAATTCACATACAATTTAAGTCTAAATGAGAGGGGGAAATAGCATGAATCAATTTCTGAAGGAACAAAACATCATAAATAGCCCTCGGATGGCAAGAGAGTTTCACTTCTGCTTGTGTGAATGTGGTTTGTGACTGGGGCTGCACAGGGCTATATACCCCAGCTGGTTCCACGTATCTATACCAAGGCAAAGAAACTGCAACCATCTTCTCTGTGGACTCCGAAGAGTGTGGACTCTGTGGAGCCGAAGCAGAAAAAGTGACATCTGGTAAGTTGTATCTCTTATGTAATTTATGCTGTAATATCTGGTTGATTTTAAGAAATAGACTTCAGATTTACAGAAACATTGAGAAGATAGTACTGAGTCCCCATAGAAGCCTCACTCAAGTTCCTCTCTAATCTTACATCAGAATGGTATATTTGCCATGATTAATGAACCAATATTCATAGCATTATGGTTAACTAAGGGCTATACATTATTCAGATTTTCTTAGTTCCTTTTTTTTTTTTTTTTTTTTAGATTTTCTTACTTCTTTCCTACTGTCCTTTTTGGGTTCTAGGATCCCATCTAGGACACCATATTACATTTAATCGTCATGTCTCCTTAGGCTCCTCTTGGCTGTAACAGTTTCTCAGACTTTCTTTGCTCTTGATGATCTTGACAGTTTTGAGGTTAAGATACTCTGTAGGATTCACTCCTATTGAAATTTTTCTGTTTTTCTCATGATTAGATGGGAGTGATGAGTTTAGGGGGAGGAAATCAACAGAGTTAAAGTGCCACTCTCATCACCTCACATCAAGGGGATACACAGACCATTTGATCTATGACTGTTGATGCTGACCTTCATCACATGGCTGAGACATGTTTGTCACCCTTCACTACTGTAAAGTCACTTTTCTCCCCTCCTTTCCATACTGTACCCTTTGGAAGGGAATCACTCTGCAAAGCCCACACTGAAGGAGTGGGGGATTATGCTCCCTTTCCTTGATGGTAGAGTATCTACATAAATTACTTGGAATTTTTCTATATGGAAGACTTGTTTCTCCTCCATCTCTTAATCATCTTAAAGTAAGTTTTTTTTTCCTTAAGGAAAGTGAGTTACACTTCCGGGTTGGTTTAAGTGAATTTTGAGGGTATGCAAAGACCAATGAACTAGAATCTGGACAATCAGGTTTTAGCTTGAATTTTACATAAGTGTGTGATTAGGCAAGTTACTAATCATTCTTCCCTTCAAAAAAAAAAAAAAACCAACAACAAACCAGTAGTTTAAGTCATCATTAAGGGTAGTATTAAGGTCATTTTTATTAATTAGTTAATTAATTAATTTAATTAATTTCTTTGAGAGAGAGAGTTGCATGAGTGAGGGGGAGGGGCAGAGGGAGAAGCAGACTCCCTGCGGAGCTGGGAGCCTGACATGGGGGCTCAATCCCAGGACCCTGAGATCATGACCTGAGCCAAAGGCAGACACTTAACTGACTGAGCCACCCAGGCACCCCTATTAATGTCACCTTATTCCTCACTAGCTTTGGCAAGCTTGGGGGAGCAGTATGAGAGGATTCAAATTCATCCTGTTAGAATCTGATAAAGTACATTATGAAAATATCTGCTTACTTTGCTTACCTATTCATCCAGGGTGGGAGAGGAAGGAAGGAGAAAATCATGTTATTCCAATAACTCCTTTACTATATCTACTTCTGGGGGGTGTATTTCTCATGTTGCACATATTAGCTCATGTATTAATGCTGAAAATATAAATCTTATCCTTTGGGGATTCGAAGGCCCTCGTTTCACTTTTGCTTCTGAGCTAATGTATTTAAATTGGTTTTTTGGCACATACCTAGTTTGGGAGAGCAGTGCAATGTCCAACAAAGTGGTTAGGACATGTTGCCAATACTAAAGGTACTTAAAAAGAAAGGACATAAATCCTAAATGTCATCAGCATTCCATAAATGTATTAAGAATCCCCTTCTCCTTATTTCATACTCCAGCTCACCTCCCTATGGGAGGAGGATAAAACTTCACCAAGGACTCTTAAAGGACTATGGGATAGAACTCTCAAGGTGACTGATCAATGTGTACAAGAGTAGAGTCACTTTATCAGTGAAGGTGGCATATGTACCCTCAAAACTAAATATACTTGGCCCAGGTGAATACTAGTATTAATTTCTAATTTAACCATCTTTGCCAAATATTCTAAAAATAAATAACATTTGTACAGATGCTTAAATGCCTACAGACCAACTGTATAATGCAATATCACATTTAATCATTGCAATGAACTCCTGATATAGATCTCTTTATATTTTCATTTACTTTTATTTTTTAAAAGATTTTATTTATTTGAGAGAGAGTGTGTATGTGTGTTCACAGAGAGAGAAGGAAAAGCAGACTCCCCACAGAGCCTGATGTGAGCTCGATCATGACTTGAGCCAAAGGCAGATGCTTAACTGACTAAACCACCAAGGTGCCCCACACTCTCATTTTATATGTGGATGAACTGAGGCTTACTGAGGTTAGGTGATTTGTTCAGTGTTACATTGTAGTCCTGGAACATGATCCACAAATCCAGACATTCTGACTCCAAATCCTGAGTAATTTCCACTACATCATTCACATTTTGGAATGTAAGCCCTGTGTGTGTAGATGCCTTCCCCATTTTGTTCCCTGATGCATCCCTGACACCTAGGAACATTGCCTGGCACATAATAGACACTCGACAAATATTTGTGGGTTTTTTTTTGTTTTTAAATTATTTATTTATTCATGAGAGATACAGAGAGAGAGAGGCAGAGACACAGGCAGAGACAGAAGCAGGCTCCATGCAGGACTCCAGGATCACACCCTGGGCTGAAGGCAGACGCTCAACTGCTTAACCATCCAGGGATTCCCCCTCAACAAATATTTGAATAAATGAATGAATGAATATAATTCCTGCCATTATTAATCTTGCCATCTAAGATACATTCGAAAGATGCACTGCAGTTCTTCAACAAATACTTACCTGGGGCTTTCTAGGGACCAAGTCCTTCCCATATTCAATAAAAGTAGGGAATAAACCAGTTAAAGATCAAAATATCCCTTAAAGGAAGTTTGCTAGGCTGGGCATTTTTATTTTTTTCTTATTAGTGCTTCCTTTGGTGGGGGAGGGTTGGTAGGAGATAGAAATGCAAGGAAAACAAGGAATCATGTTAGCAAAGGTTAATGGTGCAAAGCAAGGTAGGTTGAGATGAGATTCTGGCTAACGAGAAGAGCTAGGGGAAGAGAACAGGATGTTTGTGATTCTTAAGCACATTCAATTCTACATCCGACACAGAAGGAATGCAGTGAAAGTGTATTACTCAGTCTCTCCCCCAACCCCATGTCTCTCTCTCTCTCTCTCTCTCTCTCTCTCATACACACACACACACACACACACACACAGGCTTGTTTTACTTCTGAGGACACTAAAGAATGAATGTTCAGTCAGTTGCCTCAGTTTGAGTCCTAAGTATAGTTTTATGGAGTAGCTACTTTTCGTTCTGTTTTTTTAAAAAATATTTTATTTATTAATGAAAGACACACAAGGAGAAGCAGAGACATAGGCAGAGGGAGAAGCAGGCTCCCTGCGGGGAGCCCCATGTGGGATCACGCCCTGATCTGAAGTTAGACATTCAACCACCAAGCCACCCAGGCATCCCACTACTCTTCGGTTCTACTCAATGGCCTTTGTTCCCCAAATGCCTTTGTCGTGTATTTGAAGGACCCCCTCATTTGTGAGTGCCCTTCTCTCCATTGTCCAACACTTAAGCTCCAAAGGCTTTATTTATATAGCATCCATGAGAGGCTGCTTGGTGGAATGGAGCAATCATTCAACTTGCAGCCACTCTGGCCTTGGATGAATTCCTTCCCGTGTCTGGGCCTCTACATCCATATCTGTAAAAGAAGGGGCTCAAGAGCATTCGTTATTTAATTCCACTATATGAGGCTGTTGTAGCAAAGGAATAACTATTGCATTGCACCTCTGTTATGTTTCTTTAAGAAAAAAAAAAGACATCAAGGAAAACAGAGTGAAGAAAGGGAGAATGGGAGAAGCAAGAATAACGGTCAAAAGTCACAATTATTTAACAGGAAATGCGTTCTGTGCAACCTTCCCATATCTAGCTAAATATGCAGAGAGTTTCATTTAAAAGATGCTATTCTTAGGCTCAGTGCACATGAATGTAAATAAGTACTAAAATCAAAACTTAAGTGCTAACCGCATAGCTGAAATACCAGTGAAATAAACCACACGTGAAAATCTTGCCTGTGTGACCAATAAATTTGAACTCTTCAATTGCTTCTCCACAGCAGCCAAACTTTCACAAAATGCAACCACCATTACTGCCTCTCCTTGGGGTAAAGTAGATCCCCACTTAATTTGAGGAAGGACTGTGCACCCCTGAGTCCTTTGCTCCTGAAAGCGAAATGAACCCAAAATTACAGGAAACCTTGGTTTTGCTATTTTTGATTACACAGGACCCCTAATCACTGGTACAGTCTTGGTTTCAAAGGCAGGTGATGTTTTGAATTAAGAATTTTAATCCTTTTGGCATCCAACTAAATCAGAGAATATTCGCATTTTAAGGACTAGTTCAATCTCTCATTCATAGATGGGAAAACTAAGACCTGGGGTGATAAAAATGACTTGTATGAACTCCCACAGTTCCTTTGACTGGTGACAAAGCCAGAACTGTACCTTCTACACCTGACTGGCAGCTTACTGCCCTTCCTACCATCACTTAGTCCAGCTTAGTGACTATGGACGGAGTCTCTGCACCATACAATCCCCCACTGATATATTTGTTTATAAGCTTTCCTTTTAAGTGCCCAGTATTTCTTTCATTTTATTTTCTCAGCCTTTTTGTTAGTGATCCCTTCCCACTTTACAGTGTCTTAGTTTGCTGATCAAATGGTCCCTTCCTACCGGTCTTTGAACATTGGCAGAAGGAATTGGAAGCCCAATTCACCACAACCACAATTCAAATAATTTCCAATTTCTCCAAATTTCAGTTAGGGATCACATTTACTCATGTCCTAGTACCACAGATACTCCTGCATTGGGAGGCTTATGGTTCTGTGTCTCCACTGCTGCAGCTAAGCCTGGGCTAACCCCAGGTAGTTACATATGAACAACCTTTGCTGTGGCCATTGTGTGCAGTTGATTTCATAAGTGAAGTTAGATGAGCTGAAATCTTGTGATCCTAAAGGAAGCCCAAACCAGTGCCCAGGATTTGGAGAATCCTCCTTCTTTTCTAAATCTTCTTCTCTCTCAGATTGAAGGGTCTTATTTTTTTTTTAATTTTTTTGAATTTATTTATTTATGATAGTCACAGAGAGGAGAGAGAGAGAGAGAGGGGCAGAGACACAGGCAGAGGGAGAAGCAGGCTCCATGCACCGGGAGCCTGATATGGGACTCGATTCCGGGTCTCCAGGATCGCGCCCTGGGCCAAAGGCAGGCGCCAAACCGCTGCGCCACCCAGGGATCCCCAGATTGAAGGGTCTTAATCTCACTGTTTGTATGGTGGTAACACTTGTTAGTTCTTTCGGACTTCATCTGACTCCTCTATTTCTTCCTAGATTTTTGCTACCAGAACACAAGTTATCCTGGAGGTCTACAGTGGATTTGTCTATTGAGAGGACCATATATTTTGCTTTGTTTCCAGTGCTCACTATGATATGGTACCCAACATTTTGTGTGACTGTGGCTCATTAAGCTGCTGTCTTCAGAAAACAACAGATCACTTTCTTCCTTAGGGATAATTCCTAGTTCTGTATCTAAAGTTACTGATGGGGGGTGCCTGGCTGGTTCTATCAGTAGAGCATGTGACTCTTGATCTCTGGGTCATGAGTTCGAGCCCCATGTTAGGCACAGAGCCTACTTAAAAAAATACAGTTATTGAGAGGCATTACTATACTTGCACGCATTATAGCTTATCTACCTTTTTGATTTCCTATCTTATCTAGGTTTTGATGTGCTTTTTAGTATTTCCAACTTGACATTACAAATCAGGAGCTGCTTGTGTTTCTCATGAAGTTTTGTGACCTCATAGATGACTTCCACTACCAGCTTTGCTGGTAATAGAGAATCTTGGGATTTGAGGAGGCCTTAAAATTATCTAGTCCAATGCCATTGTTAAGTGGTCATACCAGTATAAGTTCAGACACCTTTAGTGGCAGAAAATTCATTACTTTCTAAGGGAGCTCATTGCATTTTAGACAATTCTAACTACTAGAGAATGTTAAGCCAAAATATGCTTCCAGGTACCTTCTACCTAAGGAACCTAATGGTCTTTTCTTGGGACCTCAGAAAACATGTGTCATCCCTCTTGTATATGCAACTCCACGGTCATGTAGTTGAAGACTGCTCTGAAGTCCTCTCCACATCTTCTGACTTTGCCTGTATCATCCCTTTATCAAGTTCAACATTCCCGACACTCTTCATGGTTGATACTGCCTCATTTCCAAAGACTTGTTCTTTTGTTCCTACTCTTTGCTTTACTCTTTAAGACTCTAACTGTATCAAAAACTAATTTGGTTTAAACAAAAACTTAAACAAAACTAATTTGGCTAATAAGCATCCTATGGTGTAGAATATCATCAGAAACTTCCCATCCATTATTTTATTCATTCATTCATTCAGCATTTATTATCAGTCATTGTGCTTCCTGATGGAAATGCAACATGAAAACAAATGTAGATATGACCTCAAATAACTTATGGTTCAGAAAGGAGGAACGAGCAAGAAAGGACTATAACAGAGGTATGCTTGGAACAGTGGTAACACAAGAGGGGAATGAGTGGGAATCAGGACAGTTTCACAGAGGAAATGCTAAAACAGAATCTCAATGAAAGAGTAGGAATTCACTGGGAAAGAGAGGAGAAGGGTACCCCACACAGAGAGAACAGCCTATGCTAAACTGCATGGATTAGAATACCGTGCCTTGGAGAACTGTAAGGATTTTGGGATGGTCTGAGAGGGAGCTTCTAGATAAGGAATGGAGAGGTGAGGAACTCCACCTAACACTCAGGACTTTGCACATAGTAGTGATTTCCACCACATCCAGCCAACATCCACTACGTACAGAAATCATTTGGCTAGTTAATATCCACCAGCCAAGCTAAGAATAAGAGGCTGTTTTGACTCTAACAGCCTAGAGCCTAGTGACAGTTGACAGATCAGGTGAGATTTTGCATTTTTCAGAAGGACCAGTGACTCTCTGCTTTTGAAATACATGGCTGAGTGATCCGAACAGCAACATCAATCAGGGAGAGAAAACACCTCGGGTGCTCCCCACCTGTGTTGCCTAAATCCTCCTCTATGCATAGGGACAAAGAGGCTCCAGGATAGCCCATCCCTTCCCAGTCTGTGCAGTGCACTCCGTTCTGGGCCTTGATGGGCCCCGTTCTCCCTCCATGCCCAAGCTCTGTCTGTCTGTGGACTGGATTCAGGCTGGATCTGACACCTCTTTTGAATGTGCCTCTCTTCCCCCAACTCCCTAATCCTGTGGATGTCCAAGCTGTGGTGCTGACTATAGACCCAAGTAGGGGTGTCTTCCTTGGTGAAGTGGAGTGGAGTGGAAAGATCCAGAGAACCTAGTTATTCCATCACTCCTTCCCCACTCAGTAGCTCCCCAAGCAACTCCAGGAACCCTATGAATATCAAATATCCCATCCATGTTCCAGATTCTTGCGGAGACCTGCTGGCACTAAATATAACTGAACCCAAGGCTTACTTGTTTGAAGCCTTGATGTCACCCAAAGCAGAAAAGCCATATAATCTCACCTTTATGGTTCTGGTCACTAGAGGTTTATTGTTATTTCAGTGTGGGCTGTCTTGAAGATCTCATATCAGTTTCAAGTTCTATAGATATAACTATTATTGAAAACCAAGGGTCAGGCATGGATTTTTATCCTGTTTAAAATGACATGTAGCATACAATGCATTGTGAGGAATTCAAGGTAAGATAGAAAGGCTACTGCCCTTTAGGAACTTGGAATCTAGTTGGGGAAACAAAGCATGAAGAGATTTAACCATTGTTGTTTTTGCTTTTTATATTTACAATTTCTGCTGTTATCCCCATCCCTGCCCCTGCACTTGTACTTTGTATATATTTTTAGGCTGATTCTCCTAAGTGGACAAAACCAGGTATTTGCATAACAGGAAATGGAAGACATGGACGATTTTGTCGGCCCGGGACCACATTCAGGTAACATCCCTGCAATATTGCCTGATGAAGTAAATAGTTCTTATAGTAAATAGTTCCATAATATAATAAAGGCCAGTGGGTTGAGACTGTACTGAACTATAGTGTTCTTCCTCTTTAATCAAAATCTGCTTTCTTATGACATGGTTTAATATTGAATGAATACAAATTCTTTCTTTTTTAAAAAAATATTTTATTTATTTACTCATGAGAGATACACAGAGGGAGTCAGAGACACAGGCAGAGGGAGAAGCAGGCTCCCTTTGAGGAGACCGATGCAGGACTCAATCCCAGGACCCTGCGATCATGCCCTAAGCCAAAGCAGACTGAGCCACTCAGGTGCCCCAATATAAATTATTTCAACAACTAAAATAGCCTATTCATAATGTAGTGGACTCTGATCAATAATTATATGTGTATGCACTCCCCCACCCCCCCCTTCTAAAATGAGGTTCCAGAACGCCATCTTGGATTTTCTGAGAGTAGTCTCTCTTGGAATGGGCAAGGTAAGGCCCCTGGAATAATATCAGGTGCTTTCCTTAGAAGGAGAGATATAGGGTGAATGCTCTGGGAGCCAGTGAGGGCAAGGCCCGAGAAGGCTGATGGAGGACCCCTGGCACCAAAGAGGGAACCTTCCCTGGGGGATGCAGAAAAGCAACTCCTATGTGCAGAAAACAGGGAAAATCACATGCTTTTTGTTTTGAGAATTGAGAGAAAAAATTTCTCACTCACAAGGAGTGAAATCCTTTAGGGACCAGGGATCCAGGGTTTTGGGGTCAGTGGGGTGGTGGCTAGCATCTGAGGCATGGCTGGGCACATAAAATGAAAGAACCACAACTTTGGGGCCTTTGGTTGAGTGTCGGGCTGAAAGAGTTTGCTTGGAAGATCCACCACCACCCACAACCCCCACTCCCACACACACACCATGACCGTGACAACAATGAGCCTGTGGGGCTGTTGGAGGAAGCGTTTTCAAAAGCAACACCTGTGGCAGCAAGAAGCAACAGCAGCGGTAGACTAGGTTAACTTCTTTAGACTGCCCCACCTGCCCCTACTGACTTTTTCTTGGGTGCTTCAGTGTAAAATACTGGAAAAGAGGAGAGAGTGCTTGAGCAGTTACAGGGAATGAGAAGAGATGTGGTCAGTTCAGGCCAGTTCATTCCAGTTACAATTATATAGCAAGACTACCCTTGAATGGTCTGAATTCCAGATAGAATACTTTCTCCTTTCCAAATGGGTTTTCATTTGAGAATTTGAAGAAAAAGTTTAAAGCTCTGCTGTTCATCTGACTTCTTAGCCTTTGCTTCAGCTGAGAAATAAGCTTCCAATCTTTTATCAGATTAGTTGCCAGTGCTTCAAAAATCGAGATAAAGATCATGGATACATGGACCCATCCTTTGCTTCATACATGTGGCTAAGATACTATGGAAATATTGTTCACAAAAAAGAGTTCCTAAGTTACAAAGTTGACCAAGGCCCGACATCCTTCACTGTCCACACGTAGGTTACAGAAACATCCTGGAATCCTGAGGCACCTTTTATAACATGGACTAAAGTAGTCATCAGCCTATATCTGGCCTAGGGTTGCCTGAGTGGCAGATTCTTTTCTTTCTTGCTTCTTCTTCTCCAGCTCCAACCCCTGAGCCAGCAATTTGGTATTTAATTCTATGCAGTCCTTAAACTAAGCCATGATGATTTCTTTGAGTTGAACTCAATTAAAGAAGTTAGAATGTCTGAGACAGAGAGTCTGAAATACAAGGTGTTTCAACTCCCTGTCACTGCATGAGCATGAGGAGGCAGAGAGTCAGGCTTTGGCGCAGCATACAACTGCACTGTGATATTTTATGGGGTGTGAGCTGGCTCCAGGACATGGCAGGATTTGTGCTGGAAGCCATAAGGCTGAACTGAGGGTAAAGACTGGCTGAACCATCTGGAAGACCTGTCTAGAGCCCAATGGAGGTTGGGCCTTCTGCTCAGGCTGCTATCCTGGGTCCCAAAGTGAAACTTCTCCTCTGAGGTTCTTCAGGGAAGATGACCTCCCAATGTCATGCTCAGTTTTGGGGCCTCATTGCCCCTGCATGAGCTTGTAGTGCCATGACTCTTAGGGATCAATTCTTCAGGTTCCTGTCATGGCCATTTCCCAAGGTACAGACTAATCCCAGGAGTACTGGGTTAGGATAATTTCCAATAACCTTGACTCCAAAGACCCACCTATGGCCCTTTTCTAACCTGGTGGATACTGCCAGCAGGTATTTTCTAAAACTCATCCAAAGGGGATCCCTGGGTGGCGCAGCGGTTTGGCGCCTGCCTTTGGCCCAGGGCCCGATCCTGGAGACCCGGGATCGAATCCCACATCAGGCTCCTGGTGCATGGAGCCTGCTTCTCCCTCTGCCTGTGTCTCTGCCTCTCTCTCTCTCTGTGTGTGACTATCATAAATAAATAAAAATTAAAAAAATTTTTTTAAAAAAATAAAATAAAACTCATCCAAAACACAATGTTTCGGTTGTACCTTTCCTGAGGATTATGGCTCCTACCAGTCCTTCACTTCATAACCAAGGGAAACCATTAAAGTGAGTAAATCTCTGGAGAACTGCAAAGATTTGCTTCTTTCGGATTTTTATTCTTTTTAAAATTTTAACCTAAGGAAGATGCTATTAATGACTTTCAGTGAGAAAGGGGGAAAATTCTCCCAAATTTAACCTCTGAAGGCCATCCACTGATAGAACACCTTCCCACACTGTGACATTTTGTGTTTTTGTCAGCCCTCTCATCTTACAGATGGTCACAGAGAAGTGATTTACCCTGGTCACGTGTCCCTTTATTTCTCTGCATTCTGCTCCCTGATCAATTTCTTTCCCAGTTTGAAAAGACCTCCCAGAGGCCTTTCTTCACCACACATTTAGTCCTATCTTGGGCTTCTCTGTACACAGTTGGCATTTAGTGAAGAATATCCAGCCATTTTGGCTTCTTGGGATTTCTAAACCTCATTTCATTTCAACATATGTTCTGAGGAGATACATTAGGCTGCATTTTGGAGTTAGTTGCAAAGTCCTACGACTCTGGGAAATAGGAACCAGACTGGAATGGTCCAACAGTGTCTGCTTCTGATGTGAGGCATAAGGAGCTGGCAGGAGACTTCTTACATTATTGAGTTTGTGGACTGATAGAGGTCAGGCAAGTATATTGTACCCCAAAACGTTTAATTTTATATAATCTCTGTTTATCTCTAGGTGATGATGATGTGTTTAAAGAACCAATGAAAAAAAGAAGACGTTCTCTTGACCAGCGGTTCAGAGCATTTCCTCCTGTGGAACAAAGTGCTTTTAAGGAATGTGAGTGTCATAACAATGCTGTGTGACTTATTTTAATGTGGTTCTGCTCTTTTCCAAATGTATAAAAATGCTCAATGGAGGAGGAGGTTAAATGGGAAAGAAGGATGAAACATTTTCAAATGATCCTGATCCAGAAAAGGGGACCTCAGAGTCTCGCAGAGATCTATTAATTTGACAGTTCATCTCTAGAAGTCCCTGGAGAGCAGGGTTTTGATCAAAATAACCTCTTCCGGGGATCCCTGGGTGGCGCAGCGGTTTGGCGCCTGCCTCTGGCCCAGGGCGCGATCCTGGAGACTCGGGATCGAGTCCCGCGTCGGGCTCCCGCTGCATGGAGCCTGCTTCTCCCTCTGCCTGTGTCTCTGCCTCTCTCTCTCTCTGTATGACTATCATAAATAAATAAAAAAAAAATTAAAAAAAAAAGAAAAAAAAATAACCTCTTCCTGGTGAGGACAAAGATTGTGAAAATGGTTGGTTTGGTGCCTTGGTGTTTCTTTGATGCCCTGGCTTTTTTTTTTTTTTTTTTTTTTTTTTTTTTTTTTTTTTTTTTATGACCACAGGAGGAAAGATTCTAGAAGGGCAATAGCCAAATGCAAAGCATTTGCTGACTCCCATTACAAGGATTTTCAGAGCAGACTAGCTCCTTGGGAGGTTCTCATACTCAATAATTGCTATCTCCCATGAGTTATTATCTCTAGTGTCTGATAACTTGCTATCATATTTAATTGGCTTTTCATTTCATTTCTTTCCCTTTTTTCTTTCTCTGCAACATTGAGCATATTCCTCTTTTGGAGACCTAGTACTTGATCCCTGTCAGGTACATCCCAGGTAATACATCCCTATTGATTCCAGATGAAAAACTGGAGTCACGGACCAGAAGGGTTTTGAGCAACACTTATCAGAAACTTATTCAGTCTGTCTTCCTTGATGACAACATTCCTAATGGAGTCAAGTATCTCATGTGAGTCTGATATCAGCTACCCATCAAACCTCCCATCCATTCTTTCCTTAGGTAGATGCTTTTCTCCAACAATGAAAGGGAATTTTCAGTTAGAAACCAAGCAAAGAAGGCTGAAAAATTATGTAGCTATGGGATATTATTATTTATACTGATAGTTGCCATTCTTTGGGTTGCCACTCTTGTTAAGTAACCTGCTAAATACTTTACATATATCAAATTTAATTGTCCCAATACCCGTATACAGTAAAAAGTATTATCACCCCAATTTTATTGAAATTGTGGCTTAGAGAGGCCAAGACATTGACCAAAGTCACACTGTTGGTAAGCAAAAGGGCTTGAATCCAAGCCAGGCTGTGTGAAACTCTAGCTGGTGCCCTCAAATGCTGGGCTGAGTTGACCTGAAGCCCTTGATTAGTGTCAGGACTGAATCTCCAGCCTGGTAAGACTCTGTGTTGCTCCCAGTAGTACTTTACTTCTGCCTAAAATTTATTTCTAGGATCAAGACTACATAGTTTCCATAGAACACAAACAAAGATGCTTCACATCTATATAGGCATTATAGAGTTTGTATAGAATTATCGTTACCAAGTATTTTTGTGTAATCTCCTTTGATCCTCATGACAACTCTCTGCAGGAAACAGGGACTAATATTCCCCATCTGATCAAGAAAGTAGCAGAGATTCAAAAAGATATATGACTTGCCTAGAATTGAAACTAAGTTCCTTCATGTTCTATTTTGTTATTCTTCCCACTGCCCTTTGATGACCATGACAACATGCATTTAAAAATCAATTCAGAAACAGGCTTCTGGCCTTGATTGAAAAACCATCATTGGACCCAATCTACATTGGATTATTTGGAAGCACAGGGGCTGGGAAGAGCTCCCTGATCAATGCCATCATCCAGCAAGCAATGTTTCTACCAGTATCTGGAGAAAGTATATGTACGTCATGTATTGTGCAAGTGAGCTCGGGCTGCTGTGAGCAGTATGAGGCCAAAATCCACCTTCTCTCTGACCAGGTAAGTGTCTCCTTCCTTGCTTGCTTCCTTCCTTCTTCATTCCTCTCTCTGTTTTCCTCCCTCCTTTCTCTCCTCCTTCCCTCTCTTCTTTCCTTTCTTTCCCTCTCCCTCTCTCTCAGAGATTAAATTGTAAATATAGTTTATGACTTTCTTGAAAGGAAAAAAAAAAACATAGTATGGAATGAAAAAGTTCTGTAGAGTGAGCTGGAGATTCTAGCCTGCATCCCATCACTGTTGTTAGGGGACTTTGGGCAAGACATTTCCCTTTTTGGGTCCCTATTTCCTCACTAACAAAACAAGGGGTTTGGATTAGATGATCCCTTGCTAGATTAGGTGATTTTTGAGTTCCTGCCTATGCAGTCCCTACCCATCTCCACAAGAACAATGGACTCCTCCCTTTGTCCTTGTTTTTTTTTCTGAATCTGTGTCATGAGGGGCTTGGCCCTACTCTCTTGGCAGGAGTGGAAGGAAGAGCTGAAGAATTTGACTAAACTCCTGCACAGGACAGAGGACCTGGGTGAAGAGGTGGACACTTGGGACAGGGACGATGCTGTGGAGGAAGCCATCTGGAAGCTACAAATGTTTTATGGAAATGGAGCAGAAAGAAAGAGCTATGAAGAGTTACTAAGGGCAAAGCCCAAAGGAAAGATTCCCACCTCCAGAATCATCACCCTCAAGGCAGAAGAGGTAGCTTCAAGATTTTTTTCCTGCATAGTATCATGAGTCACAAATATAATAATTGAATCCATTTAAGAGATTTGCTCAAGGCACAATGTTTTTATTGGAAATGAGTTGATACCCAAATCAGAAGTATCCCTGACCAAGTTCTTTTGTATTATTTATGGCTGTCAACTGAGAAATTTTAGTGTCTGACTGGGGGATCTTTTGCGAATAGGGAAGGCTATTTACAGTTACTTGAGGATTAATTAAGGATGCTTTGGGCTACAAATGTTTAAAAACAAAACCACCCCGTTGATAATGTCTTAAATGAATAGGGATTTATTCATTTTCTCACATAAGAAGTCTGGAAATAGTTGGGTTTGTGGCTTAACAATGTCAAGATCAACACCTCCTGGATTCCCTTGGCCCTCCACTGTACTTGTTGCCTCATACTCATAAGATTGCTACTGAAATGCTAGATTTCACAGTTGGCTTCATGGAAGAAAGAGATGGATAAAAAGTTGGCACTAGCCATATCTCCCCTTTCCTGGGAAAGTAAAAACTTTCTCAAAAACAGCCCCAACAAACTTCTGGATAGATTTCCTCATACAGAACTGGACTCTGGTTCAGTCACATGGCCTTTCCTAGCTGAAAGGGAATCTAAAGCAAGAAATAAACGTGTTATGATTGGCTGAGACCAATCTCAATCCACTGCCCAAACAAACAGTCACTATTCTGCTAGCATTGGTGAAGGACAGGATGGATATTGGATATGCAGCAAGTAGAACAACACTCTCCTCATTTTTATAATCAATATTCACTTTATTAAATTAAAATTTCATTTTAAATTAAAGTACTTGTGGAACTAACATGTAACTTATTAAAATTATACATTTAAAACTTAGTGTTTCTTGTCTCTTAAAATTCATGTTTAAATATTCTTACCTATTTATAAATCTGGCAATTTTTTTGTATGAAATAAGAACAATTACTTACACTTGTTCTAAGTTTTAATGTTCAGTTATCTTCTAAGGTTAACATAGTGAGTGTTCCTTAAATAGCGAATGCTTATTTATATAATTAATTAAGTTTCCTTAGACTTTTTGTGTTATAGTTCAGATTAAATATATTACATTCTCTCAAAAAAATTTAAATACTGGACCAGGCACACTTAGAGGTCAAATAAATGAAATCTTTCAAGGTACTTAGCTCCTTATATTTAAATGAGTATTACTATTAAAAATAGTTATATTCCTAATGTCTAAGACATAGATTGAGCATGTCCAAAGAAACTCAGTGATTATAAAACTGGTTACTTTATTTTGACACACACAGCTTACACCAAATAAGTTATACCAAGGTATCAGTATAGTGCCCATTTCTTTACTACTCTGTATTTAGAAATATATTCCTTCCCAATGATACAAATTTACCCCATGAAACTAGGAGTTGAAATACTCATTGAAACATAATTACATCTCAGTGAGTGAGGGCACAGATTCAAAATTTGATTCCAAGATTCTAGACTGGAATGAGGGAAGCCGAGTTTGCTTCTAGAATGATTTGTCCTGAGTCAGTTTATTTATTGGGTTGAGACACCTTCTTATACAAAGGGACTTTTCAAGCCCATGTGTTTTCTTTCACATTCTCCTTAGTGAATCTGTTTGTTTGTTTGTTTGTTTATTTATTTCAGAAGAGAAAGAGAGAGAGAGCATGAGTGGGAGGGGCAGGAGGAGAGAGAATCCCAAACAGATTCTGCACTGAGCAGGGAGCCAGACACAGGGCTCAATCTCACAACCATGAGGTCATGACCTGAGCCGAAACCAAGAGTTGGACACTCAACTGACTGCACCATCCAGGCACCCCAGTATCTGCTCTATTTTTAAATTAAATATCTTAAAGAACTTTTATCATGTTTTCTTTCACAATTTCTTATTATTTTATTAGAATTAATGAATTCTATGACTCCCTACCCAGATTGCAACAAATCCTTTATATAATCTCAACTCTGTCAAGAATTTCTGTTCTTATCTTTTTTTTTTCAGGACCATTCTAAAAATATTTATTAACAATGACCACCATGGGGCACCTGGATAGCTCAGTTGGTTAAGTGTCTGACTCTTGATTTTTTCTCAGGTCATGATCCCAGGGTCATGGGATCCATCCCCATGGTCAGCAGGGAGTCTGCTGGAGATTCTCTTTCCCTCTCCCTCTGCCCTTCTCCCCTGTCCCTCACCACCAGTGCTCTCTCTCTCTCTCTCTCTCTCTCTCTCTCTACAATAAATAAATACATTTTTTTTAAATGACCACCATACATCCCAGATCTTCTGTCCTCTGAAGTAGTATCCCAGTAGAGATTTGCTGCCACACATAGTTGCTGGCATGAATGTGTCATTGTCTGAAGATATGTTTAGCTAGGAACAATGGGCTGAGAAAAATTCCCCATCCCTACCATCATTAAAACATGCTGGAAATGCCTACACATCAAGATATTTTTGTATTTGGAAGAGAAATTTTAGAAACCATTTTAAAGATCAATTTCAGACCAATTTTCAATTTGGAAAATATGGTCATCACATCACTATCAATTTTCTATAGTCAAGGCTTTCTGGAAATCCAAATATTTGCATTAGCCACATGGGAAAAATGCTCTCTCTCCAAAATGTAGACAATTGCATATTAATAGCATTAATTTTAGAATTGAAATGGAATTTAGAGGATGAAATCATTATCCAGTGAAACTATAACTTTGCTGAAGCCCCATTCTAACTGGCTCTGGTTTTTTCATCTGTACATAAGGAGCTTGCACTTTCTGATCTCCAGGGTCCTTTCTGGCTCTCAGAGTGTGGGCCCTTGCAGACTGGATCACAGGCATCCCAGTGCCCATTGCCCAGTGCTGTTTCTTACCATTACTCAGCATACCTTCGCTGAGCCCAAATCACAGCTGATCCAGGACAGAGAACCAGGAGAATGTCTGGTGTGTGTGATTTTGTCCTTCCTCAGGCAGAGGAGCTATCTGTCAAGCTGGACCCCTACATCCGGACTCAGAGGAGAGATTTGGCTGGAGAACCAACTGAGACACAGATCTGGCCCTTGATCAAACATGTGGAAGTGACTTTGCCCAGATCAGAGCTGATTCCAGAAGGGGTTGTGCTGGTGGACATTCCAGGCACAGGCGACTTCAACAGCAAGAGAGATGAGATGTGGAAAAAGGTGATTCTCTTTCATGTGACTTCGTTTCCTCTTCCTTCAACTCCCCCACCCTTTCTAAAGTAACAAAGAATTTTCTGTTCTGGGTACAAAGTAGAGAAGCTGAGACTCAGAGCCAAGCTCCAAGGAACCAGGAGGCTGCTAAGGTGTTTAGTTGTAAAGAACAGAGACCTACTAAAGCAATCCCAAGCAAGAAGGGGTTCATCAAAAGAGTATCCAAGGGTCTCCTGTGACAGCCAGGCCTCAAGGCCACCTATCAGGATAGAACCTGCCATTTTCTCTCGTCCTCTGCCTGGCTTTTGTGACTGTTTCTTTGTGCATTTCTCTGTGGGGTCCTTCTTTTTGTTAGCTTCCTCTGCTTAGCCCTTAGGATCCATGTTGTGGACAATGACCACTCTAGCCCTGTCTCTATTTTTTTTTTTTAAGATTTTATCTACTTATTCATGAGAGACACAGAGAGGCAGAGACATAGGCAGAGGGAGAAGTAGGCTCCCTGCAGGGAACCCAAATTGGGACTCCATCCCAGGACCTCGGGACCATGCCCTGAGCAGGAGGCAGATGCTCAACCACTGAGCCACCCAGGTGCTCCCCTAGCCCTATCTCTAAATTACTTTGTGGTTCATATGCCTACAACTGTCTGATTCTAGTCTCTATGTGCTTTAGTTCAGATTCCTAAGAAGGAAAATGGGATCGCTTACTGCTCAGCTAATGATTAACCCTCTCTGGTTTTGGTATCCAGTACAATCAGCTGTGGCTGGAGGTGGTGGTTGAATGTCTACCCTTTCAGCCAAAATCTTGGGTAGAGTTTCACTTTCCGGCAAAGAAGTTGGAGCTGACCAGGCACCCACAGATATGTCTACAGTCAGAGAGCTACGCATTGTGGTAGCTAAATCTGTACCTAATGATGAAAGACCGAAATATCTAAGAATTTATCTCAAAAAAAAATTTATCTCTTTGTTCATTTGCTTTTCATTCACAAACACATATAATATGCAAGACAATAAATTTAGCACTGAGAATGCAGTGATTATGGCCAGTAATAGCAGACATTTACCGAGCATTTACTTTGTGCTAGGTACTAATCTCAGTAAAGTAAATTGCCCATTATCACCCTGGGGATTTTAACCCAGGCAGGATGGCTGGAGAGCCTCTCTGATCTTAAATCCTATTGTAATCCTATATGTTGGAACAAAGCTAAATTAAAAGATGCAGAGCATTACCTTTAATGTTAAGAAAGGTGCATGTGTGTATGCATGTGTAATGTTTGAAAATGAATAGCAGAAGTAGAATCTTGCCTTTTAGAAGGATACCCACCCAACTGTAAACAAGAGTTTCTGCATTTACTACCACTCTTTACTACATACATTTGTGAATTGTTTGCATATTTTGGATGAACATGTATTACCTTTATAACTAAAAAGCTGAAAGCAAAATAGAAGTGTTGAATGAGAAGCAGAGCCTTCCTACAAGCGGCTTAGAGTCTAACAAGAGAGAAGAAATCTACAGATGACTAACCCCTGGCAAAAGGTGATATAAGAGAAGTCCAAGGTGCTATGAACACAAAAATAGAAATTACTTTCAACAAGCAGCCTCATTCCTTCAGCAGACATCCACTGAGCGCCTACTCAATTTTGTGTTAGGTTTTGGATAGACGAAGACAAAGACTTGCTCTCGGCAGTCTTATAGTCCAGAAAGGAACCAATTAGTTCCATTAGTTAACAAACCACATTACTTAAAAATGAGAGCACCAAGGGATGAGTTCCTTTTGCATGTGAAGGAAGCTTCAGAGAGGTTCCTTGGGCTTAGCTGTCACCACAGTAGACTGTTGAGAATGGGACCAATGAGCGCTGTTCTAGGCCAGAGAGCAGCAAAGACCCAGAGGAATGAAGGAGCCAAGTGTTGGGGGAAGGATGAGTCTTCCTGGGTAGCTGGAGGGAAGGGGTGTGGGGTGTAGACAAGAGAGGCACAGAAGGCAAGCCCGGAAAATTTGGAGGTTGGGCTTGAATGCTACCCTTCCTGGGGAAGCTTGGAAGACAAGAGGGGCTGGGGCATGTGATAGGAAGAGAAAGGGTGTCTTTAGGCAGAGGAGCTCAGGAGCACAAGGCATAGGACTGGAGTTGGAAGGGGACTGGGAGGGAGAGCTGGGATCCGTAAGTCACAATCAGTCCAGCACTATAAAAGGATCTATCAGAGAACCATCTATTCTCTGCTATATGCAAGCTTTAAATTCTGCGGATTTGTGCTAAATGAATGTGACCAGGGGAACTTTGTGACCAGTTTGCAGCCAAGATCAGGTTGACAAGATCAGGATGCCAGCCTACAAATAATCAGTCTATGCTCTGATTTTACAGATGAAGAAGTTAAGGCTCAGAGAGGGAAAATAATTTGCCTAAAACCCCACAGCTACTGAATGGCAGAATTTGAATGAGAAAGCAGGTTCCTTCCGGCTGGCTCCATGTCTCCCCATAGGACCCCCTAAGTGTTTTAAGATAAAGGCAGTCCCAGAGTCCTTCACCTTGGTAAACTGCTCAGGTCCTGACATGAAGGCCTGGTTTCTGCAGGGTCTCAGCTCTTGGAGTGGAATCCCCAGCCCTGGCTAGTTCCATGCTAGGCCCCAAGAGCAACAGATTAGGGAGGCAGCCAGCCTCTCTCCCTGGATGGAGCTATGGTTGCTGCCAGTTATGATATGCTGGGCAACCTATCAAAGGCCACTCAGAACAGAGGAGCCAGCAGATCTGGCTCAGAACACCCGCTCTGAGGAGGTCGGGCTACAGTGAAGGGATGGTTCCCAGCCTGCTCCGCTTGGCCTCAGCTCCCCTGCATTCCTGTGGTTTTGGGATATTCTCTCACAAGAAGTGACTAAAGACTCCCCTCTTTTTAGGGAGAACATAGCACAATGCCCCCTCCCCCCATCTCTCTAGCTGCCAGCCTTGCCTTCCCTAAGCTAAGACTACTATGAATTCATGTGTCTCTGTCTGCCACCTTGAAGTTGTGACATTTTAGGCATATGTCACCTGAGCTCTCTGAGGCCCTTTCGCATCAGGGGAGGGGAATGGCATCCCTGCCACCCCACCCACTCATAAGTTCAGTTACTCTAGATAAGCTTTTTTGTGTCTTCTGCGACTCGAACTTGACCAAACCCTGGCAGTCAGAGCTTTGTATAGGGCCTGAAATGTGTACTCCTCTTCTTATGTTAATAAGCATTTATTAAGCACGTGCAGTTTCCCAGGACCAGAGTAATACAAAAGCAAAAGAGGCCCTGCCATTGTGGAGCTTGCAGCCTGGTATCCTATGATCTTCCACAACCTGATTGAATAGCTAGAAGCTTCCCTAAATAGATTATAGTTTGGGAAATGGGAGGGAGCAGTTGTTTTTATTCTCCTGCCTAAATGTGAGTTCATCCACATAGGAAGGAGGTTTTCCTAAGATTTCATTTGACAAAGGCTCCACTGCTAAAAATAAGCTTGAAACCCAAGATTTCTCAGCCTCAGCACCTTTGGCATTTTTGGCCAGATAAATCTTTATTGTGGAGGTGCTGACCTGGCATCAAAGGATGTTTAGCATTCCTGACTACCCACTAGTGCTTAACCCAAGTCATAACAATTAAAAATATCTCCAGAGATCACCAAATGTCCTCTAGGGTACAGAATTGCCCTGAGTTAATAACTATTGGCATAAGGCGAAATAATGACTTAATTAGCAAGTCACAAACTTGTTACACCTCTGTGTGCAAAGTGCTGTCCTGAGGAACCTCAAATAAACTCAGTCCCTGAGCTGGACCAGCTTTTTCTTTATATGGAAAAGGTGACAAGTGAAACAGTATAGTAAGAGAAATGTCACAAGGCAACATGTGATTACTTCTCACATAAAAGTTGCATATCGAATAGAGCAATACTTATGATTTTTTTAAGATGTTTATTTATTTGAGAAAGAGCATATAGCACATGAGTAGGAGGAGGGGTAGAAGAAGAGAAAGAAGCAGACTCCCCACTGAGCAAGGAGCTTGATAAGGGGCTCAATCCCAGGACCCTGAGATCATGACCTGAGCAGAAGGCAGACACCTATCTGACTAAGCCGCGCAGGTGCCCCAGTATTTATGACTTTAATAATAAATTGTAATTTCATGTTCATTGACCTTCACAACTGGGATCATAAAGTTTCTGGCTCCATGCCCCCACATGGTGGCAGTGTGCTAAATATGCAGGGGCAGTCAAACATCAAAACGATGCCCTCTGGTGATAACTTTGGGATTGATGAATGACCAGAACCTCTTCTGGAAAAACAATAATTTTCCCTAGAAGACAACTGAAGTAAAGCAAGCCAGTGATGGATCTGGGGCTGGAGGTCTGATTTCTTTAATTCTACCAATCACTAATGCCACAAATATCTGTGAAATCTCTAGTATGGGCCAAGCACTGTGTCTAACGTGACATGTATTCCAAGCTGAAAAGTGCAGCCCGCCAAATACCTCACGATCTGAGAGTGGGGTTGGGGTGGTGTAGAAAGCCAACCCTATTCAGTAACTCTGAAAGGTGCAATGGCAGGTAAATTTAGGTGCTGTAGAATGCAGAGGAGGGGTGGCCAATCCATCATCACGTGGCCATTAGCATAGTCTCAAAGGGCAAATGGAGGTCAAGCAGAGGTTGTGGCCAGTGCAAAGGGCCTGAGAGATAAAAGAGTAAGTTACATCTGAGAAACTTCAAGAAGCTCAGTCTGGCTAGTACATGGAGAGTGCAGTGGGGAGAGATGAGAGGTGGGACTGGAAGAGAGATAGGGCAGAGCATAGAGGACATAAATGATACATTACGGGATCATGTCCTCTACAGTTGAGATGCCACTTATGTTCTTAAAACTACTGTGGTTATGTTTCACAGACCATTGATAAATGCTCAGTGATCTGGGTCATCAGTGACATTGAAAGAATTTCTGGAGGAAGAGCCCATGAAGACCTTCTGAATGAGAGCATCAAAGCCTGCCAAAGGGGCTTCTGCAGGGACATTGCTCTGGTGGTCACCAAGACTGACAAACTCCACCTGCCGGAATATCTAAGGTACCAAGCTGGGCTTGTAGGCCTATGGGCTCTTCTGTGGGTTCCGACCTCTGTAACAACAGGGCTTGGACCCCTGGGCATTATAGACCTAAGGAAGTAATGGTTGGGGATGAAAGAAAAATCTGGGTGACTTCCTAGGACATCAAGACCCTTGGATAGATTGCCTTGGGAATCTGAACATTGTGGCCCTTCTTTTGGAGTAGCTGTTCAATACCCAATAGGCTGTTCCCTGTGCAGCTCTGGGCATGGGGGGGCACTCATGTATATGAGATGCAAAGAGCGCCTCCTGGAGTTGTGTGGTGTGATGGTCCTGCCCCATCTCCCACAGATATGGGACATGTAAATGCCCCACAGCTAGTAGGCACTCTGTAATACTGTCTGGCGCAGCTTTGAAGTGTCAGATTCTGTTTCAGATTTTAAACTCATTTGGAGCAAGGTTCTCAATGTTTCAGAACTTTGGCCAACAGTAACAGCATTCTTATAGAGTCATATTCTGGCAAAATTTTAATGGAAGGTAAGCATTTTAGAGTTTAATAAATGTTAAAATATGCCGATTTCCATGTGGATCTCTGTACCTCTGTAACCAAGAGAATTATAACTTACCTTCTCTGTTGGCACCCTTTGAAAATGGAAAGGGGTGTTATTTACCCTTACAGCAAGTATAAACTGGTCTGTCCTGGGTCTGTGGGGCATATGGCCATCAGATATAATGTTAATGCTTCTCTGCTCTAATAAGAGCATTTTTGCTGGTCACCTGTCATCTCTACCATTCCCCCACACCCACTGAAATTTGAATCTGTGTCTTCAGGAATTCACTAAGCAGAGAAAACATCTCAGGTAAGGAGATAGGCCAAGGCTTTCCCCCTAACATCTTGCTTTCATGGGCTAGTTTGGAACTTCAGCTTCACTGTTTTTGCCTGCAGTTTCCCTCACCCCGCCTTCTACCCCAGAGTGGTATCTCAAGCTCTCCCTTCAAGTGCCAACTCTGCAAATGAACATAATTCAATCAAATTTATGAAACCTTTGTTGAACACCATGGTAGGACCTGCAGATTCAGAGGGGGATAGTGCCTTGTCACTGAGACTGCTGCCTTAGAAGAGGGTTAAAGGTTGTAAGAGAGGGATAATCAAAGTGCTATGGAGACCCAGAGAGAGAGGGCTGCAATTCGACTGGGTCAGGGGGTGAGATCACCACCAACAAAACACTGAGAAATAAAGACACTTGTTTCAAGTGGACACTGCAGGTAGATCAGAAGAGAGGACATTTGTACCAAGGAAAGCTTATGTGAAGGTATTAAGGCATCACAATATATGCTGCTTTTAGGGAAATTTGAAAGACTATCGTGACACATCAAATGAGTTAAGTAATTGTTACAATTTTCATTTCAGGGAAAGAAAAGTGGGAAATGTAAGTACAGACTAGTTTTTTTTTATTTTTTAAGTTTTATTGATATGTAAGTGATAACAAAAACTTTACGCATTTAATGTAACAGCTTAATGAGTTTAGACATATGCATGAACTAGTTATTTTTAATAATACTTTTCATGATTAATATAAAACCCAAATACATACACATTTGTCTGGGCCAAATGAAGATATGCCCCCCATATTGTGCATCTTATCACCGTATAACTCTAAACTCTTTACCATGCTTTCATTTCTTTTCCCCAACTAGCAGGCTATTTCAAGTCAGCGGGAGGCTGTTTTAGAAAGAAATGACCTGATAAAACTACAAAGGAGTAGAATTCTCAAGGAAAAACTCAAGGTGAGTTAACAGATTTCCCTATGTATTTTTTCTGCTTTTCAACCATTCAGATTTTCAGAAACAAATGTCTATTTGGTCTTGTGTAGTAGCCACATCAAAAGCCTTGGAGCAGTTTGGAGTTAACTTAGTCCTACTGATTAGTAACTTGTGACCTCAGACAAATTACTATTCCTCTCTGAATCTCCACTTTCCCATTTGTAAAATGGGGAAATGATAACATTTACCTCTTGTGGTTGTTGGAAGGATGGAGTAAGCATATGGTCTATTGAGAAATATGTGCAGGTAAAATCAGAGATCACCACAGTGTTCGAGCATGATTCGCTGGAGGAATGCAAAGGATGGTGTGGGGACACAGAAGGATGCTCGGATCACCCTGGCAGTCAGAGAGGGATTGTTGTAGAGAGGTGCAGGGAAAACTCATGCTCTTGAGAAGAATTTTAAAGAACCAGTAGTCTTTAGTAAGCAAGGAAGGGGGAGAAAGGGCCTTCTGCAGGACTTCTGGGAGATAAGGCCTGAGCTATTTTATTTTATTTTTTAGAAAGGCAGAGAGAGCAGCTGAGCTATAGTGAGTGTGTGTAGAGGGGGCAGGGGGAGGGGTGGGGGTGATGGAAGGGCAGAGAGAGAAGGAGAGAGAGAATTTTAAGCAGACTCTACACCCAGCACAGAGCCCAATGTGGGTTTCGATTTCACGACCCTGAGATCATGATATGAACTGAAATCAAGAGTTGGAGGCTAACTGAGCCACCCAGGCACCCCCTGAGCTGTATTTTTCAAGCTTGAGAAATTGTTCTGTAGGAATCTTGGTATTTTCTTAAATTATTTTTGTTATTCTGACTTATAAAACTCCTTATTATAATAGCTTTATACAACTATAAAACTAAAACCAATTTTAAGATAAACTATAAACAAAATGTAGAAGTGGTATATCAGAGTTAGTATAATGTGATAGAAATTTTGGTCTTGCTGAAACTAAATTTTCAGTGCTGGGTAATAGTAAAAACATATGGCCTGATGTCCTGTTCTACATTTAATTGCATTCTGTATTTTGAATTCAATTACACTGATGCAGAAAACTTCTGATGTACAATCTGGAATTGAAAATTTCAAAGCTTTTGTCTCTAATTCAGGATAACCAGACCTCGTACTTAAGCCAAAACTTTTGACCAACCAATTCTTGAATGCCGGTTTTAATGAGGCAATAACTGAATAAAGCTGTTCTTATTCTCTTTAATTGTTCTGGATGGCATTAAAGAAATATGCATTTAATGAGTACCTCATCAAAATTGTTTCTGGAAACAAAACACAGATACTTCAATTTGCAATTCACAACTATATTTATTGCTAATAAATATGGCACGTCGGTGTGTCTGAGATAGGGTCTGGACAACAGTGACTCAGCTTGCAGGGTGACTATCATTCTATTACCATGCAAGTCTTTTGAGGTCTGCACCCCTATACATCTGATGGCCAGGTAATATCTTAATTCTCCAACCACTTTACTTCAGTCTGAAGTATTGTGAAATCTTCACTTGTACTGCATGCCTTCACTTGGAGCAAATTTAATCTTAATTGTATTTGGGTTTTATATTAATCATGACGCTGATTATAAGGTGGTCATCCATATAGATCTCTATGCTTATACTGTATTATAAAAATAAAGATTGGGAAAATATACTGTAAGAAAAATGACAGATCCCTGAGATTCCATTTATAGGCCTTAGTCTGGAAATACTATGTATTTTAGAAAGATTGTTTTCTCAGCATTCAGAAGAATGGATGAGGGGGCAGGGTGGTGAAGATTGGATGCAGAAAGACCATTTGGGAGGCTTTTCCTGTAATCCAGCTGGAAGTGCTAAGAGCTTGAGCAAGGCAGTCACTTATAGGAGTGGAGGAGAGGAGATGCGTTCAAGAGATGTCAGGGAGTTCACATCCACAAGTCTTGTGGCAGGTGAAAGAGAGCTGGGTGTTTACATTCTCAGGTACAACCTTTAAGCTGATTATCACACAGCATTTTACCTTTGCATGACGACACCTATAAAGAAAACCATACTCCTCCTCCTATGTGTCTCTCCTTTCCTCTCATGCTTTAACACGCTCACACTACTTCTTTTTTTAAATTGACATATAGTTGGCACACAATATTATGTTAGCTTCAGGTATATAGCATACTGATTGGACAGATCTATATATCACAACACAATCACCACAAAATAAGTCTGGTTACCCTCTGTCACCATGTTAGTACAATATTAGTGACTATATTCCCTATGCTGTACTTTATATTCCCATGACTTGTTTAGTTGGTAACTGTAATTTTGTACCTCTTAATCCTCTTCACCTATTTTGCCCAACCTTCCATCCCCATTCCCTCTGGCAACCACCAGTTTGTTTTCTATTTCTGAGTCTCTTTCTATTTTGCTTTGTTTGCTCATTTGTTTTTTTTTTTTTTTACATTTCTTATAAATGAAATATGGTATTTGTCTTCCTCTGGCTTATTTCACTTAGTGTAATTTCCTGTAAGCCCATCTGTCTTGTTGCAAATGGCAAGATTCTATTCTTTTTATGGCTGAATAATATTCCACTGTATATACATATATCTTCATTCATCCATTAATGGACACTTAAGTTGCTTCCATATGTTGGCTATTTATAAATAATGTTGCAGGAAACGTGGAGGAGCATATATCTTTTCAAATTAGCGTTTTTGTTTTCTTCAGATAAATACCCAGAAGTAGAACTGCTGGATCATTTGGTATGACTATTTTTAATTTTTTTCAAGAAACTCCACATTGAAAAAAAAAAAAGAACCTCCACATTGTTTTCCACAGTGGCTGCACCAATTTACAATCCCACCAACAGTGCGTGAGGGTTCCCTTTTTTCCACACCCCCACTAATACATGTTATTTCCTATCTTTTTGATACTAGCCATTCTGACCAGTGTGAGGTGATATCTTGGGGTTGTAACTAGCATTTCCATGGTGATTAGTGAAGTTCAGCATTTTTCATGTGTCTTTTTATCATCTATATGTCTTCTTTGGAAAAATGACTATCTAATTCCTCTACCCATTTTTAATCGGATTCTTTGGGTTTTTTTGGTGTTCCCTTGCATGGACTTTTTACATATTTTAGATATTAACCCCTTATCACATATAGGATCTGAAGGTATCTACTCCCATTTAGTAGGTTGCCTTTTTGTTTTGTTGACAGTTTCTTTCCCTGAGCAAAAACTTTTTACTTTGATGTAGTTCCAATTTTATTTTTGCTTTTGTTGTCTTTGCCTGAGGAGACATATAAAAAAAAAAAAACACTGCTAAGACCAATGTCCAAAAGTTTACTGCCTATGTGTTCTTTTAGGAATTTTATGGTTTCAGGCCTTACTTTTAGGTCTTTAATCCATTTTGAGCTTATTTTGGTATATGGTTTACGAAAGTAGTCTAGTTTCATTCTTTTGCATGTAGCTGACTAGCTTTCCTAACACCATTTATTGAAAAGGCTGTGTTTTCCCAATTATATATTCTTGCCTCTTTTGTTGTAGATTAATTGACCATACAAGTATGGGCTTATTTCTGCGCTGTCTACTCTCTTCCATTGTCTATGTATCTGTTTTTGTGCCAGTATCATACTGTTTTAATGATTATAGTTTTGTGGTATGGTTTGAAATTGAAATCTGGACACATGTTATCTCCAGCTTTGTTTTTCTTTCTCAACATTGCTTTGGCTATTTGAGGTCTTTTGTGGTTCCATACAAATTTTAGTATTATTTGTTTTAGTTCTGTGAAAAATACTGTTGGTATTTTGATAGGGATTCCCTTGAATCTGTGGATTGTTTTGAGTGGCATGGACATTTTAATTATATTAATTCTTCTAATCCATGCTAACACACTTAACAACACTTCTGACACCAGTGTTGGAATTTTTTCCCACACCAAGCAATTCTCTGTGACACCAGCAGGGTGTTCTATGATTTTTTTTTTTAAGTTAACATATAGTGTATTGTTAGTTTCCGGGGTAGAATTCAGTGGTTCATCAGTTGCATATAACACCCAGTGCTCATTACATCCTGTGCCTTCCTCAATGCTCACCACCCAGTTACCACATTACCCCACCTGGTCCCCTCCAGCAGCCCTCAATTTGTTTCCTATAGTTAAGAGACTCTTATTCTTTGCCTCCCTTTCTGTTTTTATCTTATTTTCTTTTTCCTTCCCTTCCCATATGTTCATCTGTTTTGTTTCATAAATTCCACACATGAGTGAAATTATATGGTATTTGTCTTTCTCCGATTGATTTATTTCAATTAGCATGATAGCCTCTAGTTCCATCCATGTCATTGCAAATGGCAAGATTTCATCACTTTCTAATGACTGAGTAATATTCCATTGTATATATGTGCCACATCTTCTTTATCCACTCATCTTTTGATGGGCATCGGGGCTTTTCCATATTTTGGCTATTGTGGACACTGCTGCTATAAACATTGGCGTACATGTGCCCCTCTGAATCACTATTTTTGTATCCTTTGGATAAATACCTAGTAGTGCGATTGCTGAGCCATAGGTAGGGCATCCTACAATTTAACTCAAGCTGAAAATATCTTCCTGGACATAGCATTGGATCCCACAGGTTAAGGGATCAGTCCCATAAGACTGCCACCTACTCAGTTGCCAACTGCAAATGATAGGTCCCCAGTTTACTCACAGTTTCTGTCTGATTTGGCTACAAATTGAAGGTTTTCATGACTTCTTCTCCCTTGGATACGATTATTTGTTGGAGTAACTCACAAGATGCAATGAAATAATTATATTTACCAGTTTTTTAATATAATAAAGGATAAAAGCTACAGATGAACAGCCAGATCAAGAGATATATAGGGAGAGGTTTGAGAGGAGTCCAAATGCAAGAACTTCTGTTTCTGTGGAGTTGGAGTATGTCACCGTACCATTATGTATTTGCCCACCTGGAAGTTCTCTGAACCCCATACTGTTGGAGTTTTTATGGAGGCTTATTCACATAGGCATCATCAATTACTCTATTTCTAGCCCCTCTACCCTCTCTGGAGAATAGGGTGGGGGGTATGTGGGATGGGATTGAAAATTTCAAACTTCTAATCACTTGACTTTTTCTGTGACCAGCGCCCTTTCAGGAACTCACCCAGAGTTGCCTCATTAGAAAAAGAAGACACTCCTATCACTTAGGAAATTCCAAGGGATTTAGGGTCTATGTCAGGTACTAATGTCAAAGACCAAATATTAGAACAACAGATGCTTTTGGTGTGCTTATCACTTAGGAAATGATGGTGGTTTTAGGAGCTCTGTGCTGAGAACTGGGATCAGGACTAATATTAGAACTGAAGACTATCCTAGCACCCCAGTTTATAAGGAATTTAGGGGCCTTGTGTCAGGAACTGGGGACAGAGACCAATACATATATAGTCCTTCTTATTACTATTCCTTATTTTACTTAGTTTGAGGACTGTGATGGACTCTTGACTTTTCACAGAATTACTGTGTTCTTTATGGTATTCTAGTTCGCCTCTTGGCCAGTGAGAGCCTATAATTTAAGCTGGTTTATTTTCACCTTACCCATACATTTTCAAAACATTTTTGCTCTTTGGCAACAACAAGATGTTCAGACTCCTTTTATTTTTCCCTGCCCCAAGATGTGGACCTACTACTCTCAAGTAAACTTGGGTCTCTTTTATTAAAGAGTACTATCAAAAATAAAATTTGGGGTGCTAGGGATTCATATCAAATGATTTCATACAGGCAAAATAAGTGGGCAGGGTGAAATCACTGCAAAATTATTATAGTTTTTGTTTTGTTTTTTTCTGCAAAATTATTGTAATGAAAAAGCTAGAAAAGAGATTATTTTGAAAATGGGGTCATGATTTATATTACTGACCTTAAGCTAACTCCAGCTTCACTATCCCCGCTTTTGATTCTGCTTTCATCTAGTACCCCTTATATTTTGAGCTATAGACTTTCTCCTCTCTCATATGTAATATCTTCTTACAAATTTTAATATCTATGGTGCTATACACTGTAGTAACAAGCCATGTGTATAAATTATAATAGTGACTAATCTTTCTATAGGATAATTCAATGAATATCCACTCACCTCTCGGATCCTACTTTCCAGCTATAACTGTTTCTACATGTCTTCTATAGTAATATAGAACCTGCACACTGTAGTCACTTCATTGACACTATAAAAATATTTCTCTGTACTATCATAACAAGCATAAATGTTAACTAATATTCAATAGTTTTTGGAAGTGGTATACAAAATTTAGAGCAAGATTTTAAATAATGTAAACACCTAGATACAGTGAGGCATACTCCTTTCTTTCAAATGTTTTAAAACCCTGCTTAAATTTAATTCTGCGTTAGTTTTATCTCCCAGTAGAAAATAGTTTCAACATTCTCTAAGCTTTTTTTGCTAGACTCAAAACTCTATCAGAAGGGAAAAAGGTTAACCTTGTTAGATCCTTTGTATTATTTCAGCCTTGACTGTAGTGTGTGGGGCTTCTGGAAGTCTACCCTGTCATCTCTATTCCAGCCTTAACTACATTGGCTTACAGCGTGCCGAATATGTGGTCTCTTGCCTCTCCCAGTGGACTACTCACTCAGCTCTTTGGTATCTTTGCATCAGAAGGAGATTGACAACTCTATAGTTTTCTACTGCTCCCAAACACCCATAAACACACACACACACACACACACACACACACACACACACACATCCTTTACGGTTTTTCTCTTTTCTTTTTTAAAGATTTATTTATTTATTTATTTATTTATTTATTTATTTATTTATTTATTTTAGAGAGAGAGAAAGAAAGAGAGGCAGGGAGGGGCAGAGGGAGAGTTAGGGAGAAACTGTAGCAGACTCTGTGCATAGCACAGAGCCCCATGTGGAGCTCCATCTCACCACCCTGAGATCAGGACCTGAACCAAAACCAAGACTCAGACATTTAACTGATTATGCCGCCCAGGTGTCCTTTCTTTTCTTTTAAGTGAGAATAATGAAAGATTATGGAACAATATTTGTGTATAATCCTAGCGTAACTTCTCTGTGATGATGATTTTTCTAATCATAAAAAAGACTTTGTCACATCCTTAATTCCTTGACATTTGAAACTATGATGTACTTAAATGTTACTCTGCTTTTATTTATTTATTTATTTATTTATTTATTTATTTATTTATTTATTTTTTACTCTGCTTTTAAATGTGTCTGATTGCTCACTAACCACCCAGCTAAGAACCTTGCACTTTCACAGCACAGTGTTGTTTTGGGTAGGTAAATATTTAACAACCAGCTCTCTGTTTAAAAAGAAAAGAAACAAACCACCTAAAAAGGCCCTGATTTCTAGCATTTGCTGATTCCTATGATGTAATACTCCCACCATGGCAAATTTCAAGCTACTGGAGTGATGTTGCTAAACACGGGGTTGGGGAGAGCTGTGTACAGTAGGCTCTCAGGAGCTGGTACAGCTGGCTCTAGCATGTCACTGCATTTGCTGGAATTGTGCTCCCCACCTGACCCCCTATGAAGCACCCTGGAGCTTTTCCCCTCTCTGAACATTTCAGTGCACTTTGAACTATTTTCTCTATACATTTTCTTCTATAATTGCTATTTTTAACTCCCAAGATAATAGTTTCTATGTGGCAGTTTTCTTATAACCTTGTGAAGTATGGACAGATGGGAACACCTGCCATATAGGTGTTGTGTGTTCCTTAAAGGGCTCTTGCAGGATTGAAAGTGAGTGAGCTGAAATTTGCTAAAGGTTCTTGTAAGACCTGTGCATCGTTTCCTTCACCATGTTTGAGTTATTCTGTTCCCTGTGTACCTCTCTCACTTCAGAGAAAACTGCCCACTGACTCCAAGGTTCTGAAGACCTCAGATCTGGTATACACAGTCAGCGCCCAGGAGTACTGGCAGCCGGCTCTCCTCACTGAGGAGGAAACTGGTAACTTACATATATTTTTTTTTATCTCAATCACTAGAATTCCCAAGGTTAAGCCTGGTACCCTGAATTTCTCTCTCTAGAACTTTCCATGCTACATTTCCAGCTTGTCACAGTTTCTATACCTATTAGCAAACATATTTGTTTTTCTCTCTGCATTGTTGTGGCACCTGAGGCTACAGTTCTTCTTTCATCTAAATTTTACCAAAATTGGTAGAGGTCAGAGATTGGGTTGTCATTTCCTAAGTATTTGGCTTGCAACTCCTCACTCATCCAGCTACAAGTATTAGAAGTATTTACCAAGCATCTATTGTATGCTTTGTCTCTGAGGAGGAAAAAACAGATGATGTGACTGCTTTCTTCACAGAACTTAAAATCTAGATGAGGAGCTAATACTAAGCCATGTGTAAAACTCAAAGGAAAAATAAGGCTTAGTTAAATGGTGCTGTGAATTAAATAGAATCCCAGAGAACCTAGAGGTCTGGAGCACTCAGTGCAAAGTGGGCAAGCAGGTAGGATCTGAGCTTGACTTTGACCCGAGCTTAAAATGGCTTAAGACATACATGCGTTTTACCTGACATGTCGGCATGGGAGAGGAGGCAAAGGGGCAGAAGGTGTAAAATGTTCCTAGAAATGGGGGAACTTCTTGAACAAGGATATAAAAGAAATAATCATAATGGTATACACTAGGAACGATATAGAAGAATTTCTACTTTTGGGAATAATGGGGAAAAAATAGGATGACACCTGTTGTCTTCTGACTAATAAAAGGTTAGGACTAAGATGAATTTCTATTTTTTTTAAATAAATTAATTTTTTATTGGTGTTCAATTTACCAACATACAGAATAACACCCAGTGCTCATCCCGTCAAGTGCCCCCCTCAGTGCCTGTCATCCATTCACCCCCACCCCTGCCCTCCTCCCCTTCCACCACCCCTAGTTTGTTTCCCCGAGTTAGGAGTCTTTTTCTTCTCCCTTCCCTTATATTCCCTTTCACTGTTATTTATATTCCCCAAATGAATGAGAAGACACACTGTTTGTCCTTCTCCGATTGACTTCACTCAGCATAATACCCTCCAGTTCGATCCACATTGAAGCAAATGGTGGGTATTTGTCGTTTCTAATGGCTGAGTAATATTCCATTGTATACATAAACCACATCTTCTTTATCCATTCATTAAGGTGAATTTCTAATCGAGAATCCCATTCAGCAGAGACTCTCATCTGTCCTATAGGAAGCATGAAAGAATTTCATATTATGGGTTATTTGATGTTGATGGAAAAGTCTAGAAAGGTGGAAGAGCTGAGACTGGGATTATGAGCATCTTCGGTTCAATTCTTTATAAGTAGCAATCCAGAGGGAAGTTCCAGTGTTTTTTTTTAAATATTTTATTTATTTATTCATGACAGTCACAGAGAGAGAGGCAGAGACACAGGCAGGGGGAGAAGCAAGCTCCCCATAGGTAGCCTGCTGTGGGACTCAATCCCAGGACCCTGGGACCATGCCCTGAGTCAAAGACAGATGCTCAACCACTGAGCCACTCAGGTGCCCAAGTGCCAGTGTTTTTAACCAGTCTGCATTTTTCTACTTAGTTTGACTTGTACCACTATATGAAATTAATATTCATCATTGCTGACCTACCATTCCTTTTGGTTGATCATAGACCTGGAAAAAATAGCCCCAGAAAAGTTGCTGTGTTGGGCAGTCAGCCCACATAGGACCTCAGCTGTAGCTAATTTAGGCTGCCATTCTGATCTGTTAATTTTTGTGAATTCTCTTTGCTGTGAACTCTGGCTTTCTGAAATTGTTTGTGCTGTCTGTGAATTCCAGAAATCCCCAGATTAAGAGGCTATATCAGGAAAAGACTCCTGGACAAGAAGAAGACGATGGTGACCAAGTATGTGACTGAAGCCTTTGGTTTATTGCTTCTCACAGACAGTTTCAACTGCATGGAACATCTGCCGGTATGAGAGATGATGTCTATGAGTGTGCTCTGCCCCCTAGCCTGAGCAGAACATTCCCTTTTACCAAATTAGAACAATAACATACGATAATTTTTCTTTTCATATCAAAGGAAGATACCAAGCTCAGAAAATTTTAAAAAGACAAAAAAGATAATTAAAGGGTTAAAATGGTGACATTTGAGTGAAAAAGAAAGGAATACTATTTTACCTAAGACAGATGGGTTTAGAGGAAAATGTAGAAATGATTAGCATCTACTTTCATATCTCTTGAGACTTTGAACAAGATGGAATGTGTTTAAGTGATAACAGAAGTGATTTGTTTTGTCCTAATAGAATACTGACAATTCTTGGTTATATTACAGAGGCTATATGGTTATTCATATAGTCCAAAAAAATGACATCTGTCTATGGATTTCCTTTATACCCTGGTGCTGTCAGAATCTCAAACTCAGAGCAGCCTAGTGCAATAATATGAGAGGAAGGGAGCTGGCAGGGACATTCAGCAAAGAGCTTAGATATATATCTTCACAATCTGGAATGCAGGCCTTCTGAATGACCAGTTCCAAATTACTCTTCTCATAATAATGGAAACATTTATCTCTTTGATGGGTGATGTATTTTTTTATCCTAAAATAAGATGGACTGACTGCTAAATTAGCGGTGGAGGAGAGTTTTGGAGAAAAAATTTGGTGTTGCAATCAATCACCAACTGCACTGCTTCTTTGTGAGGAATGAATATACAAATGCATAATCATATGTTAAAACAGAACTCTGACCCACAGCCTGCAGCAACTTGCCTAGGAAACCAACTACTTATTTACCATAAACAGCTCAGGAGGGCAGTCTGCTGTAACTTAGACTCCTAGGGAGTCAGACTGCTATCTCTAGTAATAATCCAAGAAGCTAAGCAATAATGTCTGTAACAATCAGCCCCAAATGGGCTGATTGGTTAATAACTGATGGTTTCCCTAATCATCACCCCTGCTTCCAACCAGAGAAGCCAAACATGCACCCTAATGGAACACATGGGACCTTCACTTCTAGTTAGCCCACCAGGCAACCCCTATGCCAGTGGCCTCTGATGAGGGCATGGTTGAAGCCTTCCCACTCCTCTGGCTGCCTTTGACTCTCTGCAAAACACAAGTGATGGTGGCTGACTCTCTTGCCATAGCAAGCTCTTAATAAATAAATAGCTTTGCATGTTCTCATTTGGTTGGTGTTTATTTCCTTACTATCTTACTTACTATCAACCATCAGGTTTTCCCAACCAAATTGTCCATTTTTTGTTATACCAAAAAGGAAGGAGCAAAGAAAGTGAACCAGTAGGGCTCTATGAACATTTAAGGGGCTAGTCCCAAGAATATGGGAAGGTACACTTGGGCTGGCCCTGTGGCATGGTCAGGGGAGGCAGATAATGGAGACCTGGCTTCAATGTGGTAAGGAAGCAATGCCAACTATAGATGGTCTTTGCAGTTTTGGTCAAATGTCTGCATTTAAATATTCTATATAAAAGTGACATATTGAGCAAGGTTCCTTGTCTTTTTCATCATATTTCTTATGCTTTGATTTGGCCTACTTCTGTGAGAAACAATGACAACAACAATAAGCTCCTGGAACCTGAGATTTTCTAATTTAACTTTGCACTCTGAAATACCAGGGAAGCGTTTGACCTTCTAACTTCCTGAAAATGCTCTTCAGAGTGAAAATTGCCTCACTGCCCAGTAAAAGATTGCTTTTGGAAGTGCTGGTGGAAAACAAATCAGATGTGGTGCTCTGTGTGGTTGGTTTGTTTTACAAACACAAGGACAAGGCATTTTGCAATTAAACTGAGAAGTGCCTGCCCTTTGTGCTCTTCTCTGCTAAAGTGGCCCATGTGGAAACTCAGTGCCATTCTCAAAGCCAGGCTGTAGCAACAGAATACACAGATGAAGGGTCTGGGTGGCACTTCTGGGGTAGCCCTTTACATAGGCATTAGCCAGCATTTTTCATCAGAATCCTTTGACCTCAGATATTGGTCTCAATCTTAGTTCATTGATGGAAAGTTGGAAAGCAAGAGTTTTTGTTATTTCCTTTGCTTTTTTAATAGATCAAACCTAAACATGTGGTGATTGATCATTTTTTAAGATTATGACTCAAACCAAAAAAAAAGAGTCTGAATATTTAGCAATTCTAAGTGAATAGGAATCTAGTCATTATTTTTATGAATCAGTAGGAAGTTAATTATGACATCTCAATGTCAAATGAACCCTGCATTTATTTATAGTAGATGTAAGATTTTCCCTTTCTTATTGTTTTTTATTCCCAGACCTGCCCTTATACTTTTGTTTATTTAACAATGGTTTGTGGAATGTGTGACTTTGTGAGAATCTTGCCCATAGAGTTTCTGTTGGCGACATCTTCCTTATTTCCTTTTGATCACCAGTGACACTACAAACTCAGAAGAATCCAGAGGGCACTCGGAAAGAAAAGTATGGCATATATAATTCTCATAGTGAAAACCTATGAGAATTCACAGGGTACACCTAAAGCTGAATAGTCTCCACAAATTCCAAAACTCATGTACTCTAAATCTTGCAGAGTGTGGGAATTTGAGACTTTTCAGGAACATTCAGCCTCATTCACTTCAGTGCAATCGAGATCTAGAAAAGCTAAGTCATTTATAGAAGGTCATGTATCAATTTGAGAACAATCTTTGTCATTAGCTTTGGAATAGAATTTAAAAGCTCACATTATCTAGTAGTTTCTCTATGGTGTTCATTCACTCTAAAACGTTTATCAGCTGTACACCCTGTGCAATGTTCATTCACTCCAAAATGTTTATCAACTACACACTCTGTGCCATGTCTCAGAATAAACAAAAATGAATAGTACAGTCCACAATCCTTTAGCAAGTTCCTAGTCCAGGGGATGAGACAGACATAGCACAGCAAGAGGAAGGCTGTACAAAGGGGTGTACAAAATTCAGTGGAAACACAGGAAAGAGAGCCCCAATGCCCCAGGGGAGTCAGAGAAAGTGATCACATGGAGAGTGGCTTTTGAGCTTTGTCTGGAAGGATGGGAAGCATGTGCAAAGACATGGGGTCACAAAAGGGATGACACATGGATGGAGAATGGTAGCAAGTTCAGGAGAAGCTACCCTGGGATGGGGTGATGTTTTGGGGAAACAGCTGGGGGCATTGGAGAAATTGGCTGAGTCCTGGAAATGTGGGGCCTTTGAGTGCTGAGTTAAGTAATGTGGCTTCTATCTGCTGCAGGCATTGTGAGATTCCCCCAAGATTCTCACATAGGGAACAACTCTACAGAGTTCCCAGTTTGGACTCTAGAGGTCAAGGCTATTTTTCCCTTGTATAAATTGAGTAGATCTTTTCTTCCTTGACTAGACTATATTCTCCTTTGAAGAAAGGACCACATCTTTATTATTGTGTCCTATAGCTTTGTTCTTCAAAGTGTGGTCCAGGGCCCAGAATATCAGTATCACCTGGGTGCTTGCTAGAAATACAGAATATCAGGTCCTTGGATTTGAGCAAACTCTCCCCATGATTTGTACACATGTTAAATTTTGAGAAATGCTATTCTCAAAAACTGCTTTGTGCATGGTCAAAGCCCACTAAATTTTTATAGAATCAGATATCATTGCAAAAACCCTGTTTGTTTGTTTTTTTTTTTTTTTGAAAAAAATCTGTTTTAATGGCAATTGGAGTTTATTTGACTAGTTATTCCCTCAAATACCCTAATGGATTAGACACTTAAAGTAAGTTGCAGGAGGTACATATATATTGTGTTCTCCAACCCACAAATCTTAAGGAGGTCTGTTCACCAAGGGATGCTTTAGTAGGATGAAAGAAGTCAACTGAGGGTGATAAGCTCAAGCTAAATCTTGTGTTCTAGACAAGCATAAAGGAAGCAAAGTTTGAAGAGAAAGTGCCCTTAGAGAGAGGGTGACCTCATGCTTCTTATGGCCTTTGTCCCTAGAATGAATACTTGCACATGAGTGGCCTGCGGAGATTTGTAGAAGAGAAGATACAGTTGCTAGAGAAGGCCATTGACCAGTGCTTTGCCCATATAGAACAGCCTCTGCAAGAAGGAGTCCGAAATGCCAGGACTTCCTACCGACGGATCCTTGGGGCATGTCTGGTGGTGAGTGACCCTTTCCAGGGGGAAGCTGACAGTGACATCTGCCTTATCTCCAAGCTCTTTTTACATTCTTCCACAGCTTCTGAAGGAAATAGTGAGCTAAAAGAGAGCAAGAGAGAGTGAAAATTGTATACAGGAAAGCACACAGAAGGAACTGTCCAACTGTGCATTTCAAGGACCCAGGAGAGAGCACATGGTTCAGTGGAAACAGTTGGAATTTAGGAGCTGAGGATCTTGTTTTGAGTGCCAGCTCTACCCATCATGCACTCTGTAGCCCTGGGTGAGGCCTTAAACCCACTTAAGCTTGTGGGGTTTTTCCTCTGAAAATGAGATGCTGAATACTTGCCCTACCTATCTTACAGGGTTGATATAAATGTTAATTAGATTACGTAGTAAGGAAACATTTGTAACTCTTGCTAAACAAGCAAATTGTTGCTTTATCTTTTAATTACTTATATGAGGTATCTAAAGGATAAAAATGTAAGTGCCAGACCCTATTTATCTAAGCCTAATGGGTGAAAAAAGAGGCTTCTCACATTAGTTTGCTAAGACTGCTATCACATAAAATACCATTGATTGGGTGGCTTAAAGGGCAGATATTTATTCCCACAGTTGTGAAAGTTAGAAGCCCAAGATGAAGGCAGTTCAAAGTTGGTTTCTCCTGGGTCCTCTTTGGGGTTGCAAATGGCCACCTTCTAGCCATGTCCTCCCATGATCTTTTCCCTGGTGCCCCCCTCTCTTCTTATAAGGATACTTGTCCAATAGACTAAAGATCTACTCTTATGTCTCATTTAACCCTAATTACCTTCCCAAAGTCCCTATTCTCCAAATACAGTCACATCTGGGCTCAGGGATTCAACATGTCAATTCAGAGGGATACAGTTCACTCTATGACACCTGTTAAGAGTAAGGAGTGACGAACAACACTTCTCGTGTGACAAAGAGGATGCAGAAGTCTCAGAGCTTGGAATAGTGCATGTTGTTACCATTGTTTTAATATGAGTTGGAATGTTAGAATGCCAGCAGTGAGAAGGTAGTGTAACAAAGCTCTACATTTCTGTGGGCTAAAAGAGTAAAGAAGTGGGAATGATTCTGGGGTCACTGGAGGGGGCCCTTAGAATTGTGACACAGGAGAATGAGAGGTGGAGTACCTTCACTGTGGCTGGTGAGTGTCTGAGTGTCCATGAACGTAGTATGTATGCATGCATTCACTCATGCATTCCGCAAATGTGGATGAAATACTTACCTTGGTGCCACAGACTATGCATTACCCGATTCAGTCCTCACGACAATCCTGAATGGTAAACACTCTTATTATTTTAATTTTACAGCCTTACAGAGGCTGAACAACTTTCTGTGGTTGCATATGGGATCCACATCTACCGCAGATCTGTCTGACTTCAAAGCCAGGATGCTCAAACCCTGCACTAGCCTGTTGTACTTTCCTAATTGCACTCTGCAAACTATTGTAATTGCTGACCAGCTACCTAGTTTAAAATGTCTAAATCTTCATAAAAGTAGTGAAGTTTTGTCCACAAATAGCCAGCATCACCTTGCCAGCTCCATAGTGAGCCTTCTTGAGAGCAGATCCGCCAGCCCCATTCAAGTAACTACCGCTAGCTAGCACTTGACAGAGCCTCACAGAGGAGCCCTGAGCCAGCACAGGCCAGCTGTTGGGAAAGGTCAGCCCATGCATGTAGTCTTTTGACCCCTGCCTCCTCGCCCCTACTTGGCCATATAAGAATGCGCTTTGGACCTGGAATACTTTCTTACTGAGAGATAAAAGAGCCTTCAGCTTGTGCTGGACTTATCACCTTGTGTGGGAATATTATCCTCTGTTTTATGCATCCAAGGCCCTTAGGCAAGCTCCCAGGTTTCTGTATTTCAGATCCTATGTGGGAGGGCTTGGGTCCTTCCACTGCACACAATGTGGAATGTGTGCAGGTACGCTTGCCTGCATTGGCTACAGAGTGGGTCTGCTGGCCATAGGGGACCCATGCATTGCAAAGGACTGGATCCTGCCCATACTTTTTCTCCTCTTGTTGTAAGTAAATGCTGTACCACCTGAGCCTAGTATTCATATTGTGTGTTCTTGGGGACCTTGAGTCATGCATGCACTGATCTCTTCTCTGGGTGACGTTTACCTGCCTTTTAACCTTGACCACACAGTGTGGCCATCTAGTGAACAGTGAAACAGCAGCTAAGCCGTATCTGAATTCCTGACCCAGAAAACTAGTGAGTACTAAATAAATGTTTGTTGTTTTAAGCCATTAGGTTTGGGGTAATTTGTTTCACAGCAATAGGTAACCAAGTCATGATGTAAAAGATTCCAGATCACCAAAAGTCAGTAAGTGCATGCTGAGAAGGTGGAGACACAAAGTGGAGACCATTCCTTTGAGACTGTTTGTTCATGAAGAGAAGGAACAATTCAGCCATCTCGAGGCCTTCACTAGGATGCTGTCTCATGAACTGTCTCATCTCATCAGTTCTGCAATGGCGCTTTTCTCTGTGACTGCAAACATGTCTGGGGTGTCTTTGATAGGCCACTTTCCTTTGTGATCAGAAATGTGGGCAAACATTTATATGCCGACATCATATCATTATGTAACATAGCAACATAACCTAAAATGTGCAAAAATACAGGAGTGGTAAAATTAATTAGGTTACATCCACATATTATATTTTATGGATCTTGAAATCATTTTTTAAGATACTTACAATGAATTGAGGAAATGCTGATGTTATAAAATTAAATGAAAAGGACAGAATATTAAAATATATATATATATATATATATATATATATATATATATATATATATGGTATGTGCCAACTATATCATGGGACACAGCCATGCACTTGAAACAGAGTTCCTTAAAGCATATATTGTTGATCACAATGACCACTACTGAAATTTTGGTTGGTGCAAATATATTTTTATTCCCTTTACTAAGGATCACCATCTGGGTGAGATTTATCAGCGTTTCACGTGGCTCTTGCTTCATCATATTTTTTTGCTTCTGACTTGTTAATTTATTTCTCTGGTAAAAATATATCATGAAGATGTATAAATAACATTACATTTCATTAGATGTTTAACAAAAAGTATAAGAAAACCTTGGGGTATGCTTGGAAAATCTGAAACATACAGCCTCAGTAGGGTCATAGCACATTTTCATTTAAAAATTGCTCCTTTAACAAATATTTATCACAGACTACTTACGCTGTTGCCAGATGATGAGAACATCAAGATGGATAAGACACCGTGCCTGCTCACAACAAGCTGCTCTTCCGGTATAGAAGCCTGATGAATAAACAGACAAATATAAACTATATGAGGAGAATTGTGATCAAAGCAGCACAGGGCACTCTGGAAGCCAGGGCAGGGGAGTTGCCAACTTGAGGCATGACTACTGTGCCCTCTGTCCAGTTTAAGCCTATGTTAAAAGATCATGTTGTCCCTACTCTTCCCTGTGACTCTTGGTCATACATAGCCTTTGGCCAAAGGCAGTATAATTCTGACCTTGTGACATTCTAGTTAATGTGTGCTAACTCTCCTAATGTATTGTTTAATTACCTAGAGGAGCAGAGGAAACCAGGGCTTCCACCAGACTCTGAAAGCTGTTTGCCTGAAAAATGGCATCTATGCCTCCAGGACTCTCGCAAGAATAGATCTGAATGAAGCCATCACTCAGCCCATCTATGACCAGATTGATCCCGTTTTTGGAGGCATTTTTAGGTAAAGGACCCTTTCTCTTGCTCCTTTGTGAACAAACATCTGAAGAGCATTGGGCCAGAGTCTCATCGTTAGAAGAATTTGTACTTTAGATCTGGATGTGTAAAGGGTAGCTTGCAACTTAAGAAGGAAAGTTTAGTCTCTGGCAAAACACAAAAGCCATCTTGGTTTGGTTTACCTATTTTCTCATGGTGACCTGGAGTGCAGCTGGAGATGTTGCTTTCAGACTAATATTATGATTCCCGGTATTTTTAAAATATCTCATACATGTGGCAAGGGATACATTTTCTTGTGGATCAGAGCCCAGGGCAGGTTATTTTGGTTGGAGAGTGTGGAGTTAAGCAAACACATGGCCTTTACCAATTTTCCTGAAAGTAGAAAGGCTAAGTGGCTGACCGATGTGTTTGTTTTTGATATACCACGTGCTCACTCACTTACTAGCTGTGTGAGCTTCAAGGTGTCTCCTCCTTCCATCCTTGACCTTTAGTCCTCTTCTCTGTCAACAAAGCTAACTCTCCTAATCCCCCAGTGCCAGAGCCTACACCTCCCCCCACCACCTCCGTCTCCCTCCTTTGCCTCTGGAGTTTCACCAGCTGCTGCTGTTTGAACCATTCTACTTTTGCTGGATTCTTACTCTTCCCCTTTCCTTCCTCCATCTTCCTTTAGACTCCCTTGGGATCATGCCATTCCGTCCACCCTACCTCTGTTTACAAGTCTATAGGATAAACTCCAAATTCCTTAGAATGGCATTCAAAGGGTGACTGAGTGGCTTAGTTGGTTAAGCATCCGGACTCTTGATCTAGGATGAGGTTGTGATCTCAAGTGAACCCCACCTCGGGCTCTGTGCTCAGCGGGCAGTCTGCTTGGGATTTTCTCTCTCCCTCTCCCGCTGCCCCTTCCCCCTCTAAAATAAATAAATAAAATCTTAAAAAAAAAAAAAAGAATGGCATTCAAGACAGTCCACCTGCCTCCAATTGGCCTTTCCACTCTCTCCTCATCCTCTTGCTCCATGCCAACCCCCTGCTTCAGCCAGCCTGGAGGGTAGCAAAAGGCAACTGAGATGTGCCAGGACCTATGTTATGCACTGTGCATGCAGGATTTCATCAGATCCTCTCAACAACCCTCTGAAGTAGCTTCTGTCTATTTATAAGTGTATAAGCTGAGATTGAGAGGACTTCATGCAGCTTTTCCAGTATCCCTTAGCTCATGCCTATGCCCTCTCCTCTATAACCCGCTGCTTCTTACTGTTAGGATGTTCTGAAATTTCATTCACTATGTTGTCCCCATGGGGGATAACTCCTACTTTTCACTCCCCCAAATCTTATGCATCTTTTAAGATGTAGTTCAAGTCCCACCCTTCCAGGGAAACCTCCTGGCAGTGGGAAGACTGATTTTTTTTTTAAGATTTTATTTATTTATTCATGAGAGAGACACAGAGAGGCAGAGACATAGGCAGAGGGAGAAGCAGGCTCCCTACAGGGACCCTGATGTGGGACTCAATCCCAGGACCCTGGGATCACAACCTGAGCCAAAGGCAGAAGTTCAACCTCTGAGCCACCCAGATACCTGGGAAGACTGACTTTTGAGGTTGAACAGATCAATGTCCAAAGCCTAGCTTTTCCATTTACTAGCTGTGTGGCTGTGCACACATCAGCAACCCTCTGAACCTCAGTCTTCTAGTCTGTAAAATGGGAATCACTGCACTGGTTTCCTAGGTTTTGGTGTCCAGGTCCTGGCACAGCACAGTGCCCAGCACACAATAGGAATTTGATAACTGTTCTTATCCCCTGGGCTTAAAAGCGAATAAAAGGGGACCAGCTAGTTTCCTCTTTGTTTTAGACTCACAGTAGCTACTGTTGTCTCTTAACATTTTATTTTGTTTCTTTCATAGGGCTGGAAAGCCCACTGGTTCCACTTTGCTGCCTCATATAGAAGCTTTTAAGCACAGTCTACAGGAGAAAATGATGGAAATGGGAGTAAGAAATGGATGGAAATATGATAGCTACAAAAAGAGTTTCCTTATCCAGGAGGTGAGATCTTTGTAAAGGGAAGAGGGTATGAGGTGGGGCAGTGGCTTTCTTCCCAGCAGGATTTTGGAGGTGTTACGTGTCTCTCCTCCCCTTGTTCCTCTGGAGTGTTGAGGTCTGGGCATGTCTCATAGCAGATGCTGTAGACACAAAGTACAGTGGGATGGGGCAGGTGAGAGTAGTCCTGAGACAGCTGTGGGGATATGGGACACTGGGCCAGCTCTGTGACACCGCAAGGCAACTGGCAGTGAGTCCTGAGGTTGGAAAGGAAATTAAGTTTCCAGGAAGAATCTTCAAGGAACCCTTAGATGTACAAACATTTGAACCCACTTGTAACACATCCACTAACCTTCTATCATTTTTTGCCAATATTATGAAGTATTATCCAAAGCAGTGAAGCTTGAAGAAGTGTCATTTTTTGCAGATCATTTTAAAATTTTGAATAGTCAAGATTCTTGTCTGTGATCCATTTTCCTCTAGACTGTCCTACTCTGCTCACGCTGAACAAAATATCATAAACTAGGTAGGTTATAAACAGCAGAAATTTATTGCTCATAGGAGGCTGGAGGTACAAGGTCAATTGGTACAAGTTGATTTGGTGTCTGGTGAGGGTCCACTTCCCTGTTCATGGATGACTGTCTTTTCACTGTCACATCACATTGTGGAAGGGGCAAGGCAATTTGCTAGATCTCTTCTGTAAGGGGAATAGTCCCAATCATGGGGGTTCCCTCCTTATGACCCAGTCATATCCCAAAGATCACATCTCCTAATGCCATCAGCTGGGGGATTAGGATCTTAACGTACTAATTTGGGCGGGGCGGCGGTGGGGGGGGTACAGTTATTAAGCTCATAGCACAAGCCCAGCCTGAATTACATGGCAGCACTAGAGAACTGTCCTGTGCCCCCCCACCCCAACCTCTCCCAAAGAGCCAATTCCAGCACCTTGCACATGCCTGAGTTCAACTCAGAAATATTCAAGTCGTTTGTAGGTGCCAAGTGCTGTAGGAAGCACTTTGGGGTATAAAGATGCTTAAGACAAAATTCCTGCCTATGAGAAGCTCACAGCCTAGTTGAAGAAAGGACACGTGGATAGCCAAGCATAATATAAGGCAGAGGGAAATGGTGATCACACAGGGGCACACCTGACCTGCTTCTAGCGAAGGAATTGTCACAAATGACCTTTTGTTAACACGGATTTGCAGATAAGTGCCATTCTGGGAGGCCTGGAGGATTATATCTTCAGAAAAAAAAGGAAGATCTATGAATCTCTCACCACCTCTGTTCAGAACGACCTCAAGCCCTGTTACGAAGGTGGGGACTCTGGAGGGCGACCTATCCACTTCCTCTGGGGTCTTTCTGTCAACTACTTCAGCATCCTTTTCTTCAGCTTTCCCCTCGTAGTATTTGGCCCTGCATCCTGAGTCCCTCTCATCCTCTTACTCCGCAAATTGAAAACCAAGTAATTGCAAGGGTGTGGGGAGAGGTGACCCGTGAATCTTTTTTTTTTTTTCCTGTGTGTTTCTGGTGCTTTCTACCCACCCTTTCTTTATCTATTCACCTCGCTTCTCCTCTCCTTGCTGCATCTCAGCTAATTAAACTATAAAATCCCTTACCCAATTCTCATTCTTATTCCCTTTAAGTATTTGTAAACTCACTTTCCAACTCCTTTTCATCTTGGTAGTCCCATTGATTTTTCTGATGGGGGGCATTGGAATTTTGTAAACTTCTGCTTAATTCATTCATTAGATTTTCTGAATGATCGTTATCCAAATATTGAGAGTGTTGATTTTTTTCTATCATGCTATTATTAAACAATTCCTACTGCATGGAAAATGATGCAACATATATAAATATGTGTGTGTTTGTATGTATCGTATTACGTGTCTGTGTATATATACATAAAATATTTTTTGTTTGCCTGCCTTGCTTTCTGATGCTAAAGATTTCTCAGCAAGTCCTTGCTGCAGTGTGACTGTGGCTATCATTTTTGCCAGAGGCAGCTCAGATCACTGGCAAGAAAGCATGTGAGAGAATGAAAGATGTCATCAGAAGAGGGGTGGACCGGCAAGTGGCTGAGGGCATGTTTGAAAGGGCTCAGGAAAGGATGCAACACCAATTTCAGCAACTGAAGGTATTCTACATCCATTGTCTGAATTCCAGTTGGGCCTCCTGGGGTGAAAGAAGCCCATACAGAAAGATGAAAGAAGTAGTAGTCATTTGGACCCAAATGGAGCTGATGCCTTCTGCAGAGTGGGCCCAGCCAATGCCCACGATGCCAGGAAAGAGGCCAGCTGGCACTGGGCATTCTCCCTTCACTGCCACTACATGCTGGTGTAGTTTCTGTGGGGCTGTGGCTTCAGAAATGCAGCCACTCCTGCTCTCTCTCACCTGTCTTTACCAAGTCACCAGTAGAACAACTGTAATAGCCAGATGGGGGTCCTAAGCTCTTGACATACATTAGCTCATTTAATCCCCAGCAAGCCTGTGAGGTAGGGACTTTTGTTCTCATTTTACAGATAAGAAAACTGAGGGAGAGAGAGAGAGAGAGGTGTGGCAACAGGCCACATAGCTACTAAGCTGCATGGCTAGGATTTGGGACTTGATAACCAGGGTCTCTGACAATAGTATAATCTCTAGAGAGATTTTTTTTTAATGAGAATGTCTAATCTATGTAAAATATCAATCAATAAATCAATGCCAACAAACTATTATCGATCAAGCAGTTATGACACCTAGCATAGATTTAAGTTTAATTCTGTTTATCTCAGAAAACAGTTCCTAACAGTTTCCTTGAACCTAAAGCATCCATCAAGTACACTTGGGCCACCTTGTCTCAGTTCTGGGCCTCTTTGTGTGCCACCACCCTCCCAAGTAATAAAAATTCTTTGTTTTAGTCCAAGCCACTATTAGCCCCTCCCTGGCCATGTGCATTTCCAAATTCTTCTACCTCAGTCCTGACTTAGCAGACCATTGCCTAAGCATCTAAGGAACCTGGCTAGTTGTTCTTTCCATTCACCCCTGAATCAGCCTTCTTCCTGAAATGCTTCCAACCTGCTTCCACTCAACCTTGTGCCCTCCCCTCCCCCCACCCCACCGCAGTTTTGAAAAATACCTTTCCTCACAATATGAAGCATATAATTTCTCTTGGAATAGGCTAAGAGGCATCTTGTTTGCCAATAGCAGTTTACTCTCTGTCATTTAACATATTATAAAAAAAATAACATATTATCAAAGTCTACAAATACTTGCAGAAAACTGGCCAACCCCTACAGCATCCAGTCCCCATTGGATATATAGAAATTGGCCCTTAAAGAGACCCCTAAAAACAATTCCACTAAAAAATGTGATTTATATATTGGCCATGTACAAATGCATCTTAAATGACAGAAATGGAGGAAGTTGGAATTAGACAAGGCCACAGAGCATCCCCATTTGGTGACCTTATGGACAAGGAGGCTAAAGCCTGTGTTACTAGCTCAAGGCTCACAGCTAGATGTGGGACTAGAGCTTAGGGCTCTTGGCCTGATGTGTTGAAGAAAAAAGCCAGAGTCAAGAGATCCAGGCTTAAAATGAGGCTGTGTCAGGCTAGAGGAGAGTCAAGTATTTTTCAAAGGTAGTCAAGAGATGGTTAGAAGAGGGAAAAGCTTTTTCATTGGTCACAGAGCTGAGATAACAAAGAAGACATTTCTCAGGAAGTTGGGACAAAGAATCAAGAGTGTCAAGTATGGTGTGCTGCACAAAGCAGGTACTTAATAAACATACCCAATGACTAAATGAACAATAGGATGATGGGTTAGTGACCGGCAATTTTCCTCCTTTTCCATCTCTGCGATTGCTGTTCTCTACCCCTGACTCCCACCTCTATTAGATCTCCTTAGTTCCTGACTCAGTTGGTCAGCACCAGAGGTCCAATCCCACATGAGTTTTGATAGGAAGAAAAGGAGATGCTGAGACAAGTGGGACACCCCCCCAAAAAAAGTGATGCCCTGTTGACTCCTGAGCCATTCAGTATACTCTAAAGGTGGCCCATCCTTGGAATAAACTTTTATACTGGCAACTCAGTCTGTACACACTCTGGTTGGGGGGTTAGTTGGGGTCCCTTTCAAAAGCTAAGCTTTCCCTTGGGCTGTGCCATCCTAACAGAATGACCATGCTTTGTTGTATAGAATGGAATCTCGGAGAAGGTGAAGGGCAGTATCACCACCATGCTGACCCTTGCTTCATCCCAGGGAGATGGTCTCTACAAGGAGCTTGCAGGTAAATACATTTGCAGAAGCAGTGACCTTGCAGACACCCTTTGCTGTGGTTGCTCTTTGCTGGATTTAAAGCAATGAAGAGGAAGAATTTTCCAAAGTATGGAATGGAGAGAATTATGACTGTCCTGCCCTTTGTATTTTGGAGCATCTGCCAGAGACCATGCATTATACTTCAGGATATGTGTGCAGCATCTCATAGACTTCTCCCTCATCTCACAGGAGATGTTATTGTTTCATTTTGCACATGAAGAAACAGAGACTTAGATTAGATGATGCATTCCAGGACTTTTCATAACTGGAAAGTGGCAAATTCAAACTGCTAACTCCGCTCTGTGGTCTCCATTACCCATTCTTTGAAGTAGATACCTTTTCATGAAAAGCCTCATTTTCTGGTGGTGGCGGAGAAAGGTTTCCTTTCATCTACCAGAAGCTTGGGGATGCATTACCAGCTGCCCATGCCTTGTTGCATGCAACCATCTCTCTTCCATGCCTCCTGGGGTAAACTGCAGCATGCTAACTGGCACAAAAAGCAATCGGGATATTTCTAGGAAAATTAAAATGCACATATCCTTTGGCCCAGAAATCCTACTTCTGGGAATTTATCCCATGGTATCCTCATACACGAGCAGAATGGCACATGGACAGTGTTATTCAGGGAAGTGTGATGTCAAACATTGGAACAACTCAAATATCCATCAGTAGAGCACTGCTTAAGTCAAGTTTGGTACACAACTAGTGGAGAACTTTCTAAATTCAGGAATAAGACAAATAGACTCAAGGTTCTAATTCCTTTCTTGGTCATGAGTCCCATTGCTGGTCAATCTCAGGGTGGGTGAGTCTGGATAATGACATGGAGCATGTAGAGCCAAGGTAGATTGGAGAGCCAGGAGCAATGCTAGAACCAACCCCAAGGTCAGTCTGAAGTGTACCTTCAAAGGGGACTGTATTAGTCAGAGTTCTCTAAAGACACAGAACCAGTAGGATATAAATATGTGTGGATAGATAGATAGATAGATGGAGAGACAGATTTATTTTAAGGGATTGGCTCATATGAATGTGAAGATCTGGGGAATCCAAAATCTGGTAGGGGATGCCAATAGGCTGGCAACGTGAGAAAGAGTTGAGTTCCAGTCCAAAGCAATTGGCTGTAGAAGAAGGAAGAGTTAATGTTGCTGATGAAGTCTAAAGGTGGTCTGCTGGAGAATTCCCTCTTGCTTGGAGGAAACCAGCCTTTCGATCTGGCCAGGTCTTCAATTAATTATGTGAGGCCCACCCACATTGTAGAGGACAGTCTGCTTTACTCAAGGTCTGCTGATTTAAATGTGAATCTCATCCAAAAATATGCTCACAGAAACATCCAGAGTTATGTTTGGCCAAATATCTGGGCACCATAGCCCAGACAAGTTGACACATAAAATTCACCATCATAAGGATATAATTTGATTGCAGTTCATGAGGTGAAAACCCGAGAGGCCAAAACAGAGCAAATTCACTTAGAAAGAGAACTGTTGGGAACACAGGGATCAGGGAAAGGGGAGAAAAACCTGGAGAGGATTTAGGGGAGGTTTATTATGTGGTGGGCTTTGTATCGCCTTCCACTGAGCTCTTGTGAAGACTTAGTAAGGACTCAGTGAATTCCTGGATCTTTTTGTGAGTAGGTTTGTGTTTCTTTTGAGGACGACCCCTATACTGAGATAAGCCTTAAGGTAAGAGCAAAAATGACAGTTTGATCAGGTTTTTTTCTATAAAATAAATTGATCAGACTATCTGACCTCAAAGTTCCGTTCCAGATATCACATTCTGGGACAAGTGACCCAGATCATATGGGATCCCTAGGAGATTTGTTTTCTGGGGACATTTCTGAAAAGGACACTAACTCCTGATGCATGCTTTTCTGCTCTGCTATAGATGTTAAAAGTGAGTACAAGGAGATGGAGAAGCTACACAGAAGCCTGAGAGAGGTTGCTGAGAACGCAGTGTTGCGAAGAGGCATGCAAGATTTCCTTTTGAAAATGTCCCCAAGCAAAGCTGTTCCCCACAAAGAATAAATTTATTTCTTAGGGCTTAGCACCAAGTAGATGAAAAACAAGCCTGAAAAACAAACCAGAATCATTTCTGTTTTTAAAAATCTAATAAAGAATATCTTCCAACTATTTGGACTTTTTATATGATATAAAACTCAAAATATTGTTACTTCTGGAATCAGCTGACTGCTGAGCATCATCATTTCATTTTTATTTGACAGCCAAAAAAGAATCATCTTGAGTCCCTAATGGAGTCTTAAAGTTTTAGGACAAGAAACTCATGTTTCAGCAAAGAAAAATATCTGAATATTGAAAAACTTAAATATTACAAAAAAAAGCCCCTTGCAAAATAAAGCTTTAGGGGCCCAATTCTATTTCCCATTTTGATACTAATGAGACTTTTGGGTAAGGAGGAAACATTGTGCCATGGAAAAAACATGGGTTGGAGAGCCAGACAGACAAGAGACCTGGCTTTACCACTTCCCAGGAGTGTTCTTTAAGATCATTACTTCTCAAACACTTTGAACTCAGGATCCTACACTCTGAAAATTTATTGAGAACTCTCTAGAGATTATGTTTGTTGATAGTTATTGTATTCAAATTAAAACTGAAAATATTGGAAATAATTATTTACTAATTCTTTTAAAATAAACTTGTTACATGTTAACAGAAAAACATTTTTGTGAAAAAATTTTTTCCAAAAAATTTAGTAAGAAGAGTGACATTATTTACACTTTCATGGATCTCTTTATTCTCTGGCTTCATAAAAGACAGCTGGATTCTCTTACTGTCTCTGCATCTGTCACAACCTGTTTTAGTTGATGTATATGAAGAAAACACAGATTCACACAGATACAGAGTTGAAATGTGGAAAAGTACTTACTAGCCTTTTCAGATAATTTCTGGATAATCTTATTTGATACAATAATCTTAATGAAAGATAGTTTCTTAAAAGTTGGTTGCAATGTAGAATCTGAAACTATATGGGTGAACCTTTTCATATTCTGTTACATTAAAATACATTTCTATCTCACAGTTTGAATGTGTCTTTTACCAATGATTTTGTGGCTTTGGTCATATTGAAAATATTTGTTCACTGAATTAAGTAGATGTTCCAAATGTTGACACATTTAATTATTATAAAATACTAAAAAATCATATTTGTTAATATCTTTACCAACTTAATCAGGAAAGCTTTGATGTATTCTTCAAGAAGCTGTCAAGTTCATGGTAGAGGATACAAGTTTTAGAAAATTCTAATTTCTTCTCTAAAAGTTTATCTTATGATTGGCAACAAATATGGTCAATTGCTTTCTTTGAAGTGGTAGGGTCATTTTGTTTATTCTTGAGAAAATGTCCACCACTTAACCAAGTATAATTAACCATAATTTGTCTGTCAACTATTATTTCAAGTATAAATAATGTTCTATGGGGAAAAAATCAAGTTCAGCTCAACTCAATCATACAAGTGTTTTTCCTTGAGGTAGTAGAAGTACCTTAAGTGTACTTCCCTTTTTGTCACATGAAATAAAAAAAATGGTGTCTACTTAAGGATCAATAATTAATGGAATTAATAACTTACATTGTTTCATTAGGAACATTCTCAAGTGAAACTTGCTTTTTTTTTGAAACTTGCTTTTTTTTTATAAACTAAAAATACACAGTGACAAAAACAATAGTTACTAATATAGTTTGATGCCACTGCCTTGCTTCATGCCAAAGTGCAAGTCCTTTGCCCACCTTTATTTTTAAATCTTTAGTGCAAGCGTCAACATGCACTAAGATTAAAAGAATAAATAAATAAATAAATAAACAACCTCTTAATGTTATCATAAAATGGTCTGACCTAGGATACCCCCCCAGAGGTGTTTCAAGGGCCACACTTTGAGAACTACTGGGCAAATTATTTAAACTGTTTGAGCTTCAGGTTATTCATCTATAAAATGGCAATATAGTAATGCCTACCTTGACACTACTAGAGTTGTCAGGAAGTTTGAAATCATGCTTACAAAGTACTGATACATGGTACTTAATGGCCTTGGTAAATAGTTATTTTGGGGGCAGAATAGAGGTGATATGGCTTAATGGTTGTTTGTTGGGAGACTTGTGTTTCAATCCCACCTTTGCCCAGTACTAATATGACCTTTGACAGTTCCTGAACATCTCTAAGATTTCATTTCTTCATATAACAAATGAAGGAAGTGAACTGGATGATTAAAACGATGTTTTGCTGCTTTGAAATTCTAGGATTTTAAGTCCTTCCATTTTTATTTTAATGGTTTTTGCCTAAGAAGGATACAAAAGTATTCATCCATACAAGTGGGTCTCAGTGGGTCTCAGGTCCTTTTCATTTTAAACTTCTAAACACACAGATTGATCACAGTTTGCATAGTTTCACTTTTTATTTTTCAAGTTAGAGATGTGGAGGACTTCTACCTCCAGCCATGACAGAGTAACAGGGACCAGATTTACCCTCTAATGTTAAGCTACTGAAAAACCAAACAAATTCTATGAAACAACAGTTGTCAGGTATAGGAAAATTGTACAGGACATTGATCCCTGAAAGAAGGGAGACAAACAAGGTAAGCCCTACTATTGCCTCATCCTGTTGCCTAGATAGTTTCCATGCCACTGTACAGGGAGAGGGAATCCAAACAGAGCCTGGTGGTCTCCTTGACTTGTAGAGACAAGAGTTCAGAGTTTGGGGAATCCAAGATGATTCAAATTCATAGGGCAGATTACTGTGAAGAAAGCTACACAGAGAGAAAGCTCCAGAGATATGAAGCAGAACTTTCTCAAATCTTTTAACTGAGTACTGATTAGTACATGAAGTTACCAAGAAAGAACGACTGGAAAGGAGCAGACATAAAAATCCCCAAATGCCACATCAAGCTAGTAGTAGCTATAATGGAAAGACCTTACACATGGAGCATCAAATAATATCCTCAGAAGAATATTACCTTAGTAGTGGTCCAAGAACGTCATAGATCACACACCTAACAGAGATTAAAAACAAAGCTCAAAAGGATTAAACTCTTTACAATTAACTGCATCCAAGAACAAAACACAAAAACATGTAAAGGAGTAAAAAATTCCAGCACCCAACAATGGAAAATTCACAGTGTATAACATCAAAATAAAAATTACCAAGCATGCAAAAAAAACAGGGAAATATGACCAATAAGGAAGAGAAAAGTCAATAGAAGAGATCCAGAAATGACACGGGATAGAATTAGTAGACAGGATATTAAAATGGCCACTATAAATATACTCCAAATGCTCAAGAAGATAAAATAAAACATTAACTTAATGAGAGAAATATAAAAAATAAAAAAAGACCCAAAGAAAACTTCTAGAGATTAAAGATTCAATGTTAAACTGGAATTAACAATAAAATAGATACTGCAAAATAAAGGATTTGTTTAAAAAAGGTAAATTGATACCTTTGAGGTAGTCAATATATTAGTTAATTGACTTGATGAGGGTAAATTCTTTCACACTGTATATATATATATATATATCAAAACATTATGTTGTAAGATGAACATAAGGGAAGGGGAAAAAAGAAAGAGATAAAAGGAAGCAAACCATAAGAGACTCTTAACTGTAGAGAACAAACTGAGGGTTGATATGATGATCATATCAAAACATTATGTTGTAAGATGAACATAAGGGAAGGGGAAAAAAGAAAGAGATAAAAGGAAGCAAACCATAAGAGACTCTTAACTGTAGAGAACAAACTGAGGGTTGATGGAAGGAGATGGACAGGGGATGGGCTAGATGAGTGATGGGTACTAAGAAGTGCACTTGTTGTAATGAGCACGGGTGTTATATGTAAGTGCTAAATTCTACACCTGAAACCAATATTACCATATAGGTCAACTAACTAGAATTTAAATAAAAAATTGAAATGAAAACAAAAAACAAACATCATATTGTGTACCTCAATTTTCTTACTATTTAATTTGTCATCATACTTCAATAAAGCTGAAAAAAATAAAAGATTAGTGAGCCTGAAGACAGAGCAGTAGAAAATAGCCAAAATGAAATACAGAGAGGAAAGAAACTTTAAGAGAATATCAATGAACTATAGGACATCATTGAGCAGCCTAGCACATATATTACTGGAATCACAGCAAGATCAGAAAGATATGGAGACATGGACAATATTTGAAAGCATAATGGCTGAGAATTTTCAAACTTATAAATACAATAAATATAGAGATCCAAGATGTTCAATGAATACCAAGTACAAGAAATGTAGAAATATCACATCAAGACACATTGTAATTAAATTGCTAAAAAGTGGTGATGAAGAGAAAAATCTTAAAATCAGGCAGAGGGGGAAATGCTACACACAGAGGATTAAAGATAACAATGACAGCAGATTGTTCATCAGAAACAGTGCATCCCAGAAGACAAGAAAGTAATCTCTAAAGAATTGAACAAAACAAAATGGTTAACCTAGAATTCTGTACTCAGAAGAAAATATTTTCCAAAAATGAAGTAACATAGATTTTTTTCAGATATGTGAATGCTGACATATTTGTAGGACTAGGAGACCAGTACTACAAGAAATGTTAAGAAAGTCCTGCGATCAGAAGGATAAAGGTATTAAATGAAAATTTTGATCTATATAAAAAATGCAGAGCACTGGACACAATAAATATGTGAGTAAACATAAAAGATTTTTCTTATTTTTCTTTAATTTCTTTAAATGAATTAAAATATAATTTAAAACAAAAATAACAATGAGGTTTATAATATGAGATTTGTATCATGTAGAAGTAAAATGTGTGACAATAGCACAAAGGCCATAGGAAATGGAAGTGTATTGTTGTAAGGTTTTTATACTATTTGTAAAGTGATATAATATTACTTGAAGGTAGAATGTGATAAGTTAAAGATGTATACTATAAACTGTAGAGCAACCCCTAGGAACAAATAGAGATATATCTGATAAACCACGTAAGAAGATAAAATAGAATATTAAAAATATTCAAATAGGAAAATAGGGAAAAAGAACAAATAACAGAAGATAAAATAGGAAAAAAAAAGCCAGGTGGTAGATTTAAAATCAACCATATAAATAATCACATTAAGTGTATGTGGTCTAAAACATTAGTTAAAATGCAGAGACTATTATATTCCATTTTTAAAAACAAGATCCAATAATACATTGTCTACAGGAAACCCACTTTAAATATAAATACACAAGTAGGTTAAAAGTAAAAGAATGAAAAATACATATTTGCAAATCTTAACCTAAAGAAAGTTAGAGTAACTATATTAATATCAGGCAAAGTAAATCTCAGAGCATGGAATATTTCCAGGGATAGAGTCACTGTGTAGTGATAAAGCAGTTAAGTAATCAAGAGGGCATAACAACCCATGTTATGCACCTAATAACAAAGTTTCAAAATACATGCAGCAAGAGCTGATAGAACTTAAAGGAAAAATAGCCAAATCCACAATTATAGTTGGAAATGTCAACATCTTGTATTGATAACTGATAGAACAAATAGAGAAACTCAAGAAAGATATAGAAGACTTGAACAACATATCAAACAATTTTATAAATTGATATTTATAGAACATTGTACTCAACAGCAACAGAGTACACATTTGTTTCTAGTGTACTTGGAACATTTACCAAGATAGACTTTGATTCTGAGCCACAAGACACATCTCAATAAATTTAAAAGTATTGAAATCATACAGAGTTTATTTTCTGATCCCTGTGGAATTATATTAGAAATCAATAACAGAGAGAAATCTGGAAAATCTCCGAATAGTTGGAAAGTAAACAACATATTTCTAAATAACCTTCGGGCCAAGTAAGAGCTGTTCATCAACATCTTGTTGGATTTATATCTCCCTCCTCTAAATCTCAGTTTTCCCCAGATGAAATTACCTTGTTGTTTTCAGGAGCAATGGAGTTAACTCCAGCCAAACCTTAGAAAGTTAGTCAGAGCTGGTGCTGACAGTGGGGCTGTTAACTGCCTGAAGAATGTAGCTAAGAGCTATCCATCAGGAAGCTGCCAAGACTGGTGGAGCAGAAAAAATGAGGAAGAAGCTGGGGCAGAGTTTTGAGTCCTGGCAAGAGACATCGGGTGACATGTCAAGACATCATGAATCCAGGAAAGAAGATCAGAATTGATGCCAGAAAACCATAAACACCAAGGATAGACTCAATAGGAATACGGGAGACTCAGAAACAAGAGCTGCTGGTTTGGGAGGTTAATATTAGGAGAAATAGTCTTTCATCATATTCTTTAGTCTAGTTCATGGGCTCCGTCATGGGTTCTAAATCACCGCAGATCCATCTTCCCAGGAAAGGGTCAGGCAGGATGCTATCAGCAGAGACAGCAAGACTGAGGTTCAGGGCAGGGTTCAGTTCCAGAGGAGAACAAGGAAGAGGTGTGTTGCACAGAAGACCACAAGGTGGGCAGAGAAAACGATAGTTTAGAAAAAACAACGTTAGATGGCTGTACAGTATTCTAAGTATAGATGTACTATCAATTTTACCCTTATCCTATTGTTAGACATTTAGAGGGTGTTATTTTTCTCCATCGTAAATAATATTGTAGAGAATATTCTTATATAGAAATCTTTGTCCTTCAAACAGTGTATGTTCTCATTCATTTGGGGAATATAAATAATAGTGAAAGGGAATATAAGGGAAGGGAGAGGAAATGTGTGGGAAATATCAGAAAGGGAGACAGAACGTAAAGACTCCTAACTCTGGGAAACGAACTAGGGGTGGTGGAAGGGGAGGAGGGCGGGGGGTGGGGGTGAGTGGGTGACGGGCACTGAGGGGGACACTTGACGGGATGAGCACTGGGTGTTATTCTGTATGTTGGTAAATTGAACACCAATAAAAAATTAATTTATATATATAAAAAAGAAATCTTTGTCCTTATCTCTGATTTTTTTTAGAATAAATTTTTTTAAAGATTTTATTTATTTATTCATGAGAGACACAGAGAGAGACAGAGACATACGCTGAAGGAGAAGCAGGCTCCCTGCAGGGAGCCCAATGTGGGACTCGATCCTTGGACACCAGGATCATGCCCTGTGCAGAAGGCAGCACACTTAACCACTGAGCCACCCAGGTGTCCTTAGAATAAAATATTTTTATGACTTGCTTATTATTTGAGAGAGACAGTGCACAGCCATGGGAGAGCAGGAGAAAACATCTCAAGCGGACTTCTCACTGAGTGCAGATCTCAACACACGGCTTGACCTCACAACCCTGAGCTCATGACCAAGAGTCGGACGCTCAACTGACGGAGCTACCCAGGCACCCCTAGAAAAAAATTCTTTTTTTAAATTTTTTTTTTTTTTTTTTTTTATGATAGTCACAGAGAGAGAGAGAGAGGCAGAGACAGAGGCAGAGGGAGAAGCAGGCTCCATGCACTGGGAGCCTGACGTGGGATTCGATCCCGGGTCTCCAGGATCGCGCCCTGGGCCAAAGGCAGGCGCTAAACCGCTGCGCCACCCAGGGATCCCTAGAAAAAAAATTCTAAGACTTTCATTGCAGGATCTATGTATAAGAGCATTTTAAAGTCTCAAATTGTGGGCAGCTCAGGTGGCTCAGTGGTTTAGCGCCGCCTTCAGCCCAGGGTGTGATCTTGGAGACCCGGGATCAAGTCCCACGTCAGGCTCCCTGCATGGAGCCTGCTTCTCCCTCTGCCTGTGTCTCTGCCTCTCTCTCTCTGTCTCTCAAGAATAAACAAATAAAATATTTAAGAAAAAAAAAGTCTCAAATTGCTTCTCGGAAACACTGTCTACTTACTAGCAAGAAGAACTCCTTTGACACTGATTTTTGTCTTTTAACCAAAAATGGATACTACCCTTTCCTGTAGTAGGTTAATGGGATCAGATTATTAACATTACCATCTCGCACTGCTCACTCTCTTTTTGACCTTTTTATTTTCTCTTCGAAAAAATTTTCAGATGTACAGGAAAGACTTTGGGGTAGTACAAAGACCTCTTTCCTATACACCATGCATCAACTTGCTGATATTTTGCTATATTTGTTTTACCATTCTTTGTGTTTGTGTATGTGTGTGTGCCTACTTTTTCTGAAATATTTCAAGGTAGGATTCTCATGTGTGGAAGGAGACACCATGTCCTTTGACAGAGGAATGGATAAAGAAGATGTGGTCTATATATACAATGGAATATTACTCAGATATCAGAAAGGATGACTACCTACCAACGTGGATGACTACCTTCAATGTGGATGGAATTAGAAGGTATTATGCTGAGTGAAATAAGTCAATCGGATAAAGACAATCATATGGTTTCACTCATTTGTGGAATATAAGAAATAGTGAAAGGGACCATAAGGGAAGGAGGGAAACTGAGTGGGAAAAAATTAGAGAGGAAGACAAACCATAAGAGACTCCTAACTCTGGGAAACAAAACTGCGGGTTGCAGAAGGGGAGGAGAGTAGGGGGATGGGGTCACAGGGTGACAGGCGTTAAAGCAGGCACATGATGGTGGGTTGAACACTGGGTGTTATACTATACGTTGGCAAATTGAATTTAAATAAAATATTTAAAATAAATAAATGAAGTGTACTTTAAGGGCACCTAGGTGACTCAGTTGGTTAGGCAACACTCTTGGTTTCCACTCAGGTCATGATCTCAGGGTGGTAAGATCAAGCCCAGCATCCAGCTTTGTGCTCAGCAGGGAGTCTGTTTAGGATTCTTTCTCCCTCTCCCCCTACCCCTACCCCTCCCACAACTCTCCATTCTCTAAAATAAATACATCTTTTAAAAAAATAGAGTGTACTTGGGGCCCCTGGGTGGCTCAGTCAGTTGAGCCTCTCACTCTTGATTTCTACTTGGGTCACGATCTCAGGGTCCTGAGTTGGGGCCTGACATGAGGTTCCATGCTGAGCACCGAGTCTGCTGGAGATTCTCTCTCTCTTTCCCTCTCCTACTCCTCCCCATCATTGACATGCATGCTCACACATGCTTTCTCTCTCTCAATAAATAAATAAAATCTTTAACAACAACAACAAAAAGTAGAATGCTTATGTCATGTCCCTTTACCCTTTCATATTTTAGTATATTCCACAGAAACAAATATATTCTCTTGTATTACCCCAGACAATGATCAAATTCAGGAAATTCCACATCCATACAGTACCATCATCTTACCCACAGTCCGCGTTCAGATTTCATCAATTGCCCAGTTACAGCCTACAGCAACCAGCCCAGGACCACATATTTCACATATGGGTCACATCGCTGATTCCTTTAATCTCAGACATTCTTGAGGAATACAGGCCAGCTGTTTTACAAAATTTAGGGTTGTCTGATGTTTTTTCGTAATTAGGTTTAAAATCTTTGGTTAAAGTAACCACATAAATGCCTCATTCTCTTTAATGAAAAAAGGTCAAAATTTGCTACTGACTGACAACGAGAAAGGAGACTAGAAGCTAAATAAAAACTGATACAGGACTAATGGGGTGTAGAAGCAGTCCTTCACTTCCTGTCCTGCAGGGCGATCCTGCAGGGAGGTTGAGGAGAATCAGGAATAAGCCTCCCGGTTGCTTAGCGCAACGTTGCCTGCTCATGGTTGGTTGCCCGTGGCCAGGGGTGGCACTACTGTGGATACTTTTACAATGTGGTGTCGAGAAAGAAGGCAGTTGACCTTTAGCTGCATTTCAGTTTGTGGGGATCAGGAGGCAGATACCTTCCTTTCTTCGGTGTCCCTGCCTCTCCAGATCAGCTGAACTACTGGAGGGCCAGGCGGATCTCTCAGAGCACGGCAGGGGGAGAACAGGAGGCAGGCCTTCACCACTAAGGAGAGGAACCTGCCAGGCTGAGGCCTTCAGAGGCTCCCCTTCTCCTGACCTCCCTCTCTCTCTGCTCCTCACATCCCTGCTCCAATAGCCCCTCTTCACGCCCTGCTCACAATCCTTTGGGAACTCTGCTCTCTTCTACCTTTTGGTAGAAAACTCCAGAGCCCAGACTTTGGCCAGAAAGTAATGGAAATGCTCTTCTACCCAGATCTGTTGACTCTATAGTGGATAGGAATGGGACCTAATACTACAGCTTCAGCTTTTCCACCAGCAAGAATTGTGTGGCCTTGCAAATTATCTGTGGGCAAGCACATGTCTCCAAAGCAAATTATTATTATTGTTGTTGCTATTATTATTTGAACCCAACACTGCCTTGTCTCATATGAGGTGAGCTTACTTTTGGGTTGTTTCTTGGCATGATTGCACTAAGGCACCTGCACACCATCCTGCTCTGGCCTGATGTCACTAAAGCCCGTGACAGACTCTGTTAGATCCTTTTCAGCTGGGTCATGTCAACTCAGGTAGTTTTTTTCCCTATCCCTGGGTTTCTTCCTTGGGGGATGCCACATGTATCTGACATTATGACAGTCATAAATGATGATTAATTCATTAAAAATGTTAAATTATAGTCAGTAAGCTCTGCTTAAGAAAGAAGCGAAATGATAGTTTTAGAAGGTACATCATCCAAATTGTAAAAATAAAAATTATCTGTGCCCAAGGACATAGGGAAATATTATTTTTGGATCACTTCATACCTGACGATGCTGGATAAATGAGGTGTTATTATCAAACTACAACAACATCAGCACTTCCATGTCAGGGAGACCACAGAGAAGAGACTCCTCATTTTCCCTGAAAACAGTATCATGTGCAATCAGTGTTATCAACTGATCTTTGGGTCTTTTGTTTCTTTTGCATTTCTCTCCCTTCCAATGGAATTACCCAGAATAGTATGAATTTATGCTGGTTTATTTCCTTCTATCTAAATACCATGTCAAAACAGTATATCCTCCCTCCTCCTAACCTCACAGTTTAATCTGATTAGAGACAAAGAGAAAATTGATAATGATCCATAAAATCCGGGTAAGATTATATTCTAGATACCATCAGTGATAAAAACTATTTTAAATCTCTATTTTAAAATCTTGCTACATAGCCTATATAAATGTTCTTTCATTTATTTTTCACCCTGGAAGAAACATGAGGGTTCTTGCTGCTGGAAAGGGGACAAGTTATTTGACCATGATCTTTATCTTCTGGCATCACATGGAGGAAAAGGCGGATTTTGCTTCGAGCTGGAAGATAAAAAAAGGCTGTATATAGCTGGTCGGAAAGAAAGCTGAAGACTGATCTCTGGGAGACAAATCCAAGGCAATTGATTCTCTCTCTCTTTCCCAGAAATTAAAACCTGTAGAAAAGTTTTTAAAAACTTAGAATATTTGAAACTCTGGAACTATCTGTGTCTTGGCAAGAGTTCAGGATGCATAAAACATGCCTACTCAAGCCCAGACTGGGTAGAGCCACCATCAGGGAGCAGCGATTGGTTAAAAATCTATCCTCAAAGGTTAATTTTAGAGCAATTTCCAGAAGGCGATGGAGAGGACAGGCTTGTGTAGGTTTTCACAGAAATTAGAGCTGAGTAGAAGCAGAGGGGAAGGAGAAGGCTTTCACTCTACCTCACAGACATGAAGAGAAGGGGAGACCCCTCCACCCCCACCCCAGCACACACATACTCCTGGCAACTGGCAGCAAGGGTTTTTCTTTTCCCCTTCCCATTACCTACTTATCAACTTTATACCTAGTAAGCAAGTCCTTATTTTAAATTCTCTCTATTCAGATGACTGGTGTGAGTTTTGGCTTCAGGGAGACTGATTTAAAGGGTAACTAGGTGGGAGCGTACAGGGAAGAAGAGAGGGGTGCAGGATATAGGACCCAGCCACCGTGGGTAAACAAGAGCACTCTGTTTGACCCATATCTGTGGGTGAATGTTCCCACTTCCTCAGTGACAGGCATCTTCTTGGGGCTAGGAGTTTTTGTGTTCTTCTCCTACTAGGAAAATCAATGCTAAGTCTTTTGAGTCTCAAAGTCTGCCCCCACTTGGGGACATTGGAATGAGAAAAGGGGAAACCTAGAATCTCAGATCAGGAAAGAAACCAGAGGTGACCCATTACCTTAGACTTATACTTGGTATCTACAAATAGGTGGTTAAGGAGGGGCCGTCTTACAGCTCCAGATTGTAAGAACTGACCTCCTATAACAGGGATGGGGCACCTCTTTGAAATTGTAATATGACTGGAGGGAGGGACATACAAAGCAGTAAGATAGGATCACAAAATAGAATAATAACTTGGTACCGCAAATATAACCTACATATTTGAATACAGTCATGCACTTAATAGATTGCATGCTCTAAAACTACCTTTTTTTTTTTTTAAGTGCTGCTTTCCTGGGCATAGAGTTTTAGAAATATTGGTGGTGAGCTAATACGCAAAAACGTCAAATCAAACCCACACTGTAGGTTTTCCAGCTTTAAAGGAAATCGAATTATGCCTGGAAAAGGTTGCATATACACTCTGTGTGGCAAAATATGCTAATAAAGACCACAGCCATATGACAGTCAGACACATTGCAGATTCTTTTCCAGTGGAGAGAACATTTTACATTTTGTCCACAAATTTCTACTTCCTTCTAATATTTATATCAAAATAAGCCTTTCCATTTGGAGCCTAGAAATTGCTATTCTTCATAGAAATAAAATATGGTAAGTGCTTAGATATTTAGTTCTTGGTGATTCAGAATCTGGGTTGCTATGCATGTTTATGAGTGTCTTTGTCTGCTCATGAGGCTGCTGTAACAAAAATGCCACATATTGTGTGTCTGAAACACCAGAAATATACTTTCTCCAACTCTAGAGACTAGAAATTCAAGAACGAAGTGTCAGCAGGATTGGTTTCAGGTTTGACTTCTCTGCTTGGCTTGTAGATGGCCACTGTCTTGCTGTATCCTCACATGATCTTCCTCTGTCTGTATGCCCTGGTGTCTTTTGATATGTCCAAATTTCCTCTTTACATAAGGCTACCAGTCAGATGGGATTAGGGGCCAACCTAACCTCATTTTAACTTGATTGCCTCTTTAAAGAGACTATCTCCAAATAGTGAGGCATTGGGGGATTAGACCTTCAGCACATGTGTGTGAGTGGGGCACCATGCAATCCATAACGATGAGCCAGTCTTCCTGGAACCAAGGGAAGTCCAGGGCAGAACTGGGTCAAGCTCTTGATGCTGACCTCCAGGAGGTGGCTGCCTCCTCCACTCTCCAGATGTGTTTTCTTCACCAGTCCCTCTCCACTAATCTCTCCACCTATCTACTAAATCCAGTTAAGGCTACAATGCATTGGAAGCAGTCCCTTCTCAAAACAGCTTGCAATGAAGTGGAGATATGGGGATGACTTCTGTAAACCAAACCAGACCAAACCAGACCAAACCAAACCAAACCTAAAGAGAGGTCCAAAATGTCATGGAATTTGGTGGGAAGAGGGAGACTATGCCTCATGTCCTAGTCCATTTGGGCTGCTATAACAATACCACAGTTGGGGTGGCTTATAAACAACAAAAATTTATTCCACAGTTTTGGAGGCTACAAGTCCAAGATCAAGGCATTGGCAGATTTAGGGTCTGGTGAGAGCCTGCCTCCAAGCTCATAGATGGCTACCTTCCCATTATGTCCTTACATGGCAGGACAGGCAAGGCAGCTCTATGGTGTCTCTTTTATAAGAGTGCTGATCCCGGTCATGAGAGCTCTGCTTTCATGGGAAGTCAGGATCACCTCCCAGAAGCCCCATATCCTAACACCATCACAGAGGGGGTTAGTTTTCAGCATATGAATTTTGCAGAACACAAATACTTGGTCCATAGCCCCCAGCTGCAGCCTCTTTCCACGAAGCAATGGCTCCAGGAGACAGTAGCTGAGCTGGGCTTCTTCAAATCCCAGGTGCCTCACTTGTCTAGGGCCTCCCCATTTCCAAAAGGTCACATTCTTGACATCAAGAGGGTGAGGAGCCAAGAGGCTGTGCCTTCATTCAGGCATACAGAAGTCAAAGCAAAAACTTGCTCAAGTGAGAAAATGAGAGAGGAGGATGTGAGGTCACAGCTCCCCAGACTTACATGAACATGGTCTACAGATGTCCCCTCTAGAGCCATCTACCTGGAAGGGTAAGCCTCTCCAGACACGTAGATGCATAAATGCACACATTTTAACCCCTTCTTGTTCTTCACATACAACTTCGATCCTTTTCCTCCCAGAGTGTGTGTGGGGGTGGGGTGGGGGGAGGATTTGGGTTACACTGAAAACGAGAGTACAGTTAGAGGTCTCCACTGTTCCTTCTTGGGTATGGTGAACTTTCATGTGCATATGTGAGTGACCAGGAAGTCTTAAAGGCAGGTTCTGATTCAGCAGGGCTGGAGGGGGAGCTGGACACGCTGCCTTTGCAGCAGGCTCCTGGATCTGCTCATGCTGCTGGTCTGTAGACCATTCTTAGAGGTAAAGGTAAGGAAGAAGTCAAGAGCCTTGGCAGCAACTCCTGCCTCTTTTTCCTGGGATGCCTGCACTAGTTACTTCACCTCTTCAGGCTGCCGTCTCCTTATCTCAAAATGAGGTAATAGTGTGTCACTGAACTCTAAGTCCCTTCTGGCTCTCACATTCTAAGAGATTAACTTGAAGTTTGCCAAAGGGGTAGGGCACTGCATTCCAAATGGTAATGAGACCAGATGAAGAATTAGGGAAGAATCAGCAGGTAGCAGGGCTGCACAACTCCACAGAGTGCAGCTCCCAGAAAATACCATGTGAGTCATACCACCTGTATTTGTACAGTGGAGCAGCCCTGAGGCTACCAAGCAAACCTTCCTATGTCTGTTTATTCCTTCAACTTTTGAGTTCCCGCCAAAGTTCCTTTCCATGTAGAGTACTTTGGTGATTTTTAAGAGGATTGCTGTATACTTGAAGGATCAATATACTTCCAACAGCCCCCCAATGGCAGGTCCCCAGACCCCCTGAGAAGGACCATTACCTTTCCACCAGAAAAGATTAGATGTAAGAGGACATGGTGTCTGGAAGGGGAAGCTTGGGAGTGACTCTGCAGTGCTTTGAATGTGTGCCAAGCTGTGCTAGTAATATGAGACTGCAGGCTTGAATGTGCCGAACTGAATAATGGAATGCCAGCACCAAAGGAGCCCAAAAAGCCACCAGGACTCAGAGAGGCCAAGGGTGTGGGCTTGGCATGTCAGCATCCAGATGCTTGGGTTTCAAACCCTCAGCAATGTGCCTGTCGTCTCTAGAGATACTGTCATACAGTCTGAAGATCAGTCATGCAGTGGAATGGGCTCTGTGTGTGCCCAAAGTCAGGAATGTGGCTGTATAGAAGAACCCTCAAAGAAGAAAATCAGACAACAGACCTTGCTCCCAGGGAGGAAGGCTTCTAAAGGTTGGATCCTTCGATCAAAACCCATAGTCAGCAAGGATTCCTGATGAATCTCTGGTCCAAGGTATACCTGCTGGGGACACAGTCTCTGAGGAAGGATGTGGAGGGAGATGGGACTGGATGAGCTTTATCTTTCCATCTACTGGTAATTAGACAATGACCCAAGGAGTATGATTAAATGGAGAGTCTGTTATGCTCACACTGATATGCTGTCTGCTGGCACACTGGCTTCATCTGGTGACATGACAGATAGAGACCTGGAAATACCAGGGTAGAAGGGTTATAATTCTTCCTGGGAATCCTGCCTCTGGTTGAGATCTAGTCATCTTTTTTTTTTAAGATTTTATTTATTTATTCATGACAGACACACACACAGAGAGAGAGAGAGAGAGAGGCAGAGACACAGGCAGAGGGAGAAGCAGGCTCCATGCAGGGATCCCGAGTCTCCAGGATCACGCCCTGGGCTAAAGGTGGTGCTAAATCGTTGAGCCACCCAGGCTGCCCAGATCTGGCCATCTTCTTAATCTGTGTCCTTAGCAGTTTCTCTCTACACATTCAAGAGACTGGAAGAGTTTCCAGAGAAAGACAATGAGCTTCCCAAGCGTGTTCTCACATGTGCTAAAATCCTGGTGGATGTGGTCTACTCTGTCAGGGGCACAGTGGCATGTGTGTGGCGGAGAGCCAGCCAGTATGTGCTGGGGAAGTGGCCAAAGTTACCCAATCCAGAGAAGAGGAGAGACGATCAATGGCAAGAATACTCACTCACCCTTGCCAAGACCTCATCATAGTGGATGTTAGGGAGTAGACGCTTAATCCCAGCTAGTTTTAATTCTAACTCATTGCCTTTAACTTGGATTTGAGGTTTCTATGCATAATAAGTTTCAGTAGGAATTGGGGAAGGAAAAACTATTGATCTAGGAATGATTCTATCTTGAGAAATACACACACATGTGCACACTCTTTACAAGGAGCACACTGAAGGACATAGGGAAGGGATCTTCAGGTGCTGGCTACTCCCTGCAGGCTGAACCTTTGCTGAGCCCCCCAGTGGAGCATCCCCAAAGCTCATGAGCTGAGAGGAGTCAGGAACAGTCTGGGGAAATAGTGACCAGATTATTCTGACACTTTCTCCTCCTTCTTTTTGGTTGAGGAAAGTAAAAGAGAAAATATTTGGGGCAACTATAGTCTCATGAGCACTGAGGCAGGACTTCTTTGAGACTGTCCACAGACTCACCTTGCATCAACATTAGCCCAATGTATTTGTGTATTAACACACTGTATTTGTGTATTAATCACATCGTTTATTTTCTACATTCTGATTTGACATCTGGGGCCTTGCCAACCCTGGAGGGACTACCTCCACTCCACTTCCTACAGATAATGAATAACTTGCCTTCCAATGAGTGTGATGTGCTTTTAAATGCAAATCAACCAGTCCAGAGCCCACACTCCAAACTTTTTTTAAAAAGTAAAATTCTTTATTCACAAACAACATGAGTCTTTTATACAGAAAATCTTACAGAATTCACTGAAAAAACTGCTAGAATAAAGAAGCTCACCAAGGTCACAGGATACAAGAGCAATATATACTCACAACAATAATCCAAAAATGAAATTAAGGAAGCAATTCCCAATGTATAAAAGTGCAAGCATATTTTTGGAAGGTGTATCTTCAAAAACAGAAGACACATAAAATTATTTTACTGTCATTATCTAGTATGGATGGACATGTAGCTCTACTTTTGAAACTCCCTGGCTACTTACCTATCCAAAATAAAGCAACTTCCATTTATTTTGAGAAAAATTATTTTCCCATTCTCAGTAGCATGAAATAAACACCCAGGAATAAACTTAACAAAAAAGTACAATATGTATATGCTAAAAACGATAAAACACTGTTAAAGGAAATTTTGAAATCTTGAAATAAATGGCAAGATGTCCCATGCTCATAGATTAGATACTATACTTAATGTCATTATTATGACAGTAGTCCCCAAATTGATTGTCCCCAGATTGAATACAGCCCCTATTAAAATCCCAGCTAACTTTTTTATAGAAATTGACAAGCTGATCCTAAAATTCTTTAAAAATGCAAAAGACCCATAATCCCCATGACAATCTCAAAAAAAAAAAAAAGGAAAGGCTGTAAGACTCATACCCTCCAATTATCAAAATGTTACACAAAGCTACAGTAATCAAAACAGTGTGGTAGTGGCATAAGGTCTGACATCAATGGAATAGAATTGAGAGTCCAGAAATAAACATCTAAGGCCAAATAATTTTTGAGAAAGGTGATATGGGAAAAACAATGGTTTTTTTCAACAAATGGTACTAGAAAAAATGAATATCCATATGCAAAATGATGAATTTGGATGCTTACCTCATCCTATACATACATAAAAAACTCAAAATGTATTACAGACCTAAATTTGAAGCTAAAATTATGAGAGTCTCAGAAAAACATAAGTGTAACTCTTTGGGACCTCAGTTTAAGCAATGATTTCTTAGACCCAACACCAAAGTCATAAGAAACAGAAGAAAATATTTGATAAATCGGACTTCATCAAAATTAAAAACTTTTACATTTTGAAAATAAATGAGTTCACTCTATTTCCAATTTAACTTTAACATTACAGAGTTCCTGCTTAGCTTACTTTATTTTATAATTGTATATCTTTTCTCTTATGCTCAAACTCTTGGTTCATAACATTGTTATATGTTTATCTTATTACAGACAATGGTGAAATACCAATACCAATACTATTAATAACAAGATAACTGAGTTCAACTTACATTACTTTGCTGCTCTTTTTCCCCCTAAGATATAGCTGACAACATATAGCCAAAATACTAGGATTTAAAGATACTAAAAATAATTCTTTGTGTGATTATCATATGAACTTAATATAGTTAGGTTTATGTTTTCAATTTTGAAGGATTGCTTTTTTTTTGATCCAATTTTTTTTCAGTATTATATAAAACTCTTACATGGTTCTAAACTATAAACAAGGAACATTCTAATAAATTTTAACTTTCATTCCTGTCCCCTTTATCCAGTTCCTTTCTTCCCCCTAATTAGTAACCACTTTTATTAGTTTTTGGTTTATCCTTCCATTGTTTTTTTGGAAACAAACGGAAATACACACTCATATTTCACCCATTCCTTCCATAAAAGATAGCATACTATATATACACTGTCCACATGTTTCTCTTTCAACAACATATCTTAGAGATCAAGATCACTTCGTGGCAGTATTAAACATCTTCCTCAAGTCTTTTTATAGTTACATAGTGGCAGCTACACTATAATTTATTCAAGCAATCCCCCTTTGGTAGGCATTTGGATTTTTCCAGTCTTGCTACTACAAACACTGTTGCAACAGATAGCCTTGTACAGACTTCATTTATATTTTGCCAGTGAGTTTTGAGGATAGAATTCTAGAAGCAGGATTGCTGGTCAAAGGGTAAATCCCACATAATTTTGCTAGATATTGTTAATTTCTCACACCATTTCTAACAATCTTTTAACAATTTTCCCATTCACTCTTGTCCACTTATAACTCATTCTCCCTCATATCTTAGAAAACATAGCATAGGTAATGTTACTCTCTTAAAACTTCAGTGGCTTCCCAAACTTTATCAGGCTCTCATACTCTGGATAACTGTCCACCACCACTAATAATCCCAAGGCCAGTTACAAGATGATAGGGACAGTCCTCATGCCCCAGATCCTGCTGGAATTTTTCAAACTAGCCAATCCTAAACCTGATTACCCTGTTTAATTTGTTCCTTCCCAAGGAAATCACATCAAAATCTCTTGCCCATTATTCCTCCTCACTTTCTTTGCCTCCTAACTAACACTGGTGCTTCCCAGGTAGCCCCCACCCCATGGGGTGGCAGGCTTCTTCTTCCTGAGAACTCTGAGTAACAAGCTATCTTTTCAGTGTCAATTGTCTCCTGATCTGTTGGTCTTACCTACCTCAGGTCGACTAATGCCTTATATCTTAAAATTTTTCCATTGACATAGAGAAACAAAAAGACTCATGACATTTCTGTAGCCATGATGGAGAAGTTATGGGTTGAATGCCAGGAAGATAAAGATATTGAGTTATAAGAACCAAGCACAGTTGCTCAGTGGCTCAGCATTATCTTGAGGAGAGAGAGCTGGTGAAGTCACCTAAAGCCTTAGTCCTGAGCTTTTCAGTATATTATCAGTGACTTGGTTGTAGCATGTGACAGGCTTATCAGATTTGTAAATGACACACAAAATTAGAATTAGCTAATGGAAGATAGAATCAAAATTCAAAAGATCTCAACAGATTGGAGTAATGAACTAAAGCTAGTAAGATTAAATATAATTAGGGATAAATGTAAAATAGACTCAGAATTTGCAACTCAACTGCACAAGAACAAGATGGAGAAAACCTGGCTTAATAGCCCATGTGTAAAGTGGTTTGGGTGACTTGGTCAACAGTGCAGAGTAGCAGTCAATAAACATCATTTGGGGGACGCCTGGATGGCTTAACAGTTGAGCGTCTGCCTTTGGCTCAGGGCATGATTCTGGAGTCCCAGGATCGAGTCCCACATGGGGCTCTCTGCATGGAGCCTGCATCTCTCTCTGCCTATGTCTCTGCCTCTCTGTGTCTCTCATGAATAAATAAATTAAATCTTAAAAAAAAAGAAAAAAAATTTGAATTAAAAAGAGCATTTGAAATATAAACTCAAAGAAAATTCCCCAAAAATAAAACAAGAAAAAAAATGAGAAGATGGAAGCTGGGGGAGAAAAACTAGAAAAATGAGAGAACCTGTCCAGGAAATCCAATATCTAAACAAGAAGTGTTTGGGCAAAAGAAAGGGATGGGGAGGGGAAGGCAGTTATGAAAGGAATAATTCAAAAAAGTTTCCCAGAAATATTGAACCTGAGATTCTAGATTGAAAGGTCTCATCAAATGCCTAGAACAATAAATAAAAACTGACCTACACTAACACTGATCTTGGAAAAAATGTTAAAACACTGGAGACAGAGAAAATTTCAAATACTTCTAGAAAGGAAAAGAAGAAGGTCACGTATAAAGGTCAGGAACGGGAATAGTTTCGGACTTCATACTTTTGGAAGGTAGAGGACAATGGTAGAATACCTTCAGAATTTGCAGGCAATCTCGTTAGAATTTTATGCCCAAAGTATCAGTCAAGGATAATGGTAATATAGATATCTTCAGACATGCAAGGTCTCCATAAATGTATCCCACAATAAATGTGATCCACCAAAATAGAGAAGTAAATTAAAAAAGAGAAAAGCATAATAGTAAGAAGACAGAGGTCTTGACCCAAGACAGAGTCAAGAAGAAACTCCAGGATTAAGGTGAAGGAAAATCTCTGGATAACACCCATGAGCTAGAAGTAGAAAGCAATTGGTCCAGCATGGAGCAAATCAGAATGTCTGGAGGAGACTTCTACAAAAATATAAATTAGAGGGGTACCTGAGTAGCTCAGTGATTGAGCATTTGCCTTCAGCTCAAGTCATGATCCTGGGGTCCTGGGATCGAGTCCCACATAAGGCTCCTTGTAGGGAGCCTGCTTCTCCCTCTGCCTGTGTCTCTGCCTCTCTCTCTGTGCCTCTCATGAATAAATAAATAAAATCTTTAAAATATATATAAATTAGAATACCTTGTGTATTTGACTACATCTAGAGGAGATAGATGAAAATGGTGTAGGAGTTGAGGTGGGGAAAATTGGAGAAGAACTGGAGATAGATAAATAGAAAAATAAGATCATTATGAATTCTAGGGGCAATAAAATGTTGCAAAAGAAAATAAAGTGCATGGCTTGGTTGTGAATAATATTTATACAATTATAATAAAGTAAACAAAAATAATCTAAAGGAAAGCATCGTATAACTGCACCAGGAGGATAGGGGAAAGAATGTGTAAAATGAGAAATAGAGTCAAGAAAGCTAACTCTTTTCTCCATAGTGGGAGCAGATAATCCATTTAACAAAACAGAAAAAAAATCAAGAAATAGCAGTATAACTGTATTATTTAGAAATGGGGAAATAAATATAAAACGTAACTGTTTACGGGTTGAAATAGGTACCTGTGGGAAATAGAACCTGGGGATGAGAGGTTAGGAGCTGCTGTTTCCATTATAAGCCTGTAGAGTTATCTGATACAAGATTAATTGAAAAGATTGCTTGAGAAGATTCTTAAAATGTATGCATATCCTTGATAAATGTAAAATCTAAATGAGAAAAAGAAAAGCTCCATCTTGTGCTAGTCAAGATAAGTATCATGCTTCAAGAAAGCAAAAAAGGGGAAAATATATTGTATCACTTCACTCTTTCCTCCCTCTTTCTCTTTCTCTCTTATTCCATTTATCTGCCTTGTTTTCCTCTCCTTTCCTTGTCTTCCTCTCCTTTATCTCCAACATTCTTTCAATTTTTCTCCATCTTTTTTCTCCTTTTCTCTTCTCCTGGCATAATATGCAGCCAAAATATCTTTATTATTATTACTTATTAAATTTACTGAATATAATATTTCCTGTTCTTAGTTCCTAATGTGAAAAGCATGCATGGAATGCTCTTTTTCTCCCCCAATCCAAAACAACCTAAGCAGCAATATTGGTTGTAAGTTATTTTCTATGAAGGTGGAGAATATTTTTGCGTGAAGGCTCTCTTAGACTTGAGTGAGATCCCTAAGGTCCCTGGGTCCAACTAGTCCCCTGATGTAAGAGTCGCCTGTGTGTGGTACTGCTGCCTGGCACACGCTACCCAGGCTCTGATTAAACAATTTGAGCGGGGAGTTTGCAGTCCCTCAGCTGAGACATCCAGATCCAGACAGCTCTGTGGGGAACTAGAGCTTCTGTATGTTGAGTGGGAAGTCTGCCTCTCTCTCTACTATCATTAAAAAAAAAAAATCCTAACACTGCTCCCCATATCAGCCCTCAATATATCTGCAAACAGAAATCATGTTCCCTTGATTGGGTCTGCTCTGGGCTAACCAATGCTCTTCCCTCTTGGTTCTGAACCCTTCACGTCCCTGGTCACCCCCATGAGCAACCTCCAAGCTGGGACTTAGTCTTTCAGTCAGAGGCACCTAGAATTGAACATACTTTACCTGATATAATAAGCTCACCATGCAGACTGCAGGAACGTTGTCACCTCCATTTTTCTGCACACTATGCTTCTATTAATACAGCCTGAGTTTTGAATCGCTGTTTCTCTCAACTCTTATATCAACCTCAGTCACCTAAAATCTTAGTTTTTTTTCTTATGCACTCCTGAGGAGCCTTTTACCTCCTATCTTGTTTGTGAGCAGATGAATTTTTCTAACCTTGCTGTCTGTTGTATATTTATTCCACTAAATCTTTTCTTCTGAGTTTTGGCCCACATTCTCACCCTGTTTTGAGAAGTTTCTTATGATTCACTTGAATGAACACATTTGGCTACACATTACAAATTGCTCACATTAAAATTACTTCATCATCCAATTCCCAAAAAAAATTTACATCATCTCAGCTCCAGGACAGATCCTCTTGGAGCCCCTCACTCTATGACCTATTTCGAGTACCCTGGGCCATTAAATTTTATAACAGAGAGAGGTCTGGGCAAGCCCTCCCCTTGGGTCTTCTGGCCTGTGTACACCATGGGGAGAGGGCTCCCCATCTTTGCTGCCTACAACCCTGGAACAGAGTCAGAAAACCTGGGCTGCCTCATGTAATTCATCATCCCCACACCTTCTGGGAAATGAATGAAAATGAGCTGAGCACAGGGAGATGAAGCAGATGGTTGGGTGGATTCCATGATGCATGAGGAGCAGGGAACTCTGCAACGCAGAGGCTCTCGCTCCCACTGTCTTAGACTCAGCGCCAGCTGTCAGCAGCTGGACACTAGAGAAAGAACCATTACGATGAATACTCCATTTGTCAAGGGCTGTCAACTGTGAAAAATATTAACAGTGGCTCACGTTCGTGAAGTGCTTTGAGTTTTCAACATCCCTCTTCCTTGTAATAACCCTTGAGATGGGAAGGCCAGGAAGCAGTAACCCAGTTTTACAGACGAGGAAACAAAGATTCAAAGATGTTGAATGATTTGCTCGTACCCTCGGTGCTTAGGAATCCTGTCTCTTCTTCACACAGCATCTCTGAAGCCTACTGTCCCCATCACCAGTTAGTTGACCTGTCACCTGCTTTGGGTCTATCACTGGACTCAATGCTGGGAGGAGGGGACATGCAAGAGTATAACACATGAACCCCAACCTCAGTGAGTTCAGAGCAACCTAAAGCCCTCTGTTCAGGTACCTGAACAGATGGAGCAGTCCCAGAAAACAATGGCCCTCAGAAGAAAAGGAGGCCCTGCCAATGGAGAAGGTGTCAGGTGAGGGACAGGACTTGGGTTGGCCCTGAGACATGGACCATGTTGGAAAGTCTGCGGAGATAGAGGTGGAGGGAGGTCTGTGGGTGAAGTCTCAGTAGGTGAGTGGGGTACTAGCCTAAGTACCAAGAGAGAAAAGGGTGGGGGGGGTCAAGGTAGAAGAAAACAGGATCAAGTGGGCAGCCACTGGCCTTGAGCAAAGATGTAAAACTCGTGCTTTGGGTGTCTAACTCGTGCTTGGGTGTCTAACTTATATTATGGGCAGGATGGGAAGATGATGACCAGTGGGACATGATCCCTTCCCCAGAAGGTGACAGGCAGGATTGTATCATTGTCCTTTCAGAATGAATGGCTCCTCCTCACTGTCCAGTAGCATGAGACATCTTCCACTGATTGGCACTCAGACGAAAGGCCTTCCAGTTTTCTAAGATTTGTTTTTGTTTAATTGTAAACACGTCTTTTTTACTACCTTAGCGCAGAATTTCCTTGAGTGCATCCTGTGGAACACTAGCCCTGTTCTCTGTGTTCAATTAAAAATGGAAAAGCCTAAATACTACATTCCCCACCCCCGCTTTTGTGGAGAGTCACTGTGCTCAATAGCATCTTAAAAGCTCTGATAAGTCCTGTAACTAAGGAACACCTTTTGCTTTGACCAGAGAATCCTTTTTCAGGGCATTCTTGGAAACATCTCGTGACACTAGTGGGTGTCACGAGACATAATCTCTGCCTTATCCTATCTGATCCTCACAACTACCCTGTAATAAGACATGATTATCTTGACGTCCAGTAAGGCTATTGAGATCAAGAAGTTTAGTGATTTGCCCAAGGACGTGTGACTGGGAATGGTCAAATTAAAGTCTGGACTTGACACTATGGGTGTTGTCTCTAATTCAGCCTTACAAAGTGTGAATCATCTTGTAAAGAGGTTATTGTAGTTTTTCTAATTAATAAAGTATGCATAATTATTTTTTTTGGCAGGGGTGGGGTGGGGAAGATACAGAGAGTTATAGAAGAGGAACTAAGAATCCTCAGGAATGACTTAAAGCCGATCAAGTGTACTCTCCCAGAGGTTTGGACTCTTTTCTGACTTGGAAGCCCCATTCTTTGGATCTGTCTTCCCTCTCTCACATTTAGTTCTTATTGGCAGGGGGGAAGAGGGCTGGTGGCTGGGGTGATTGGTGGCCTCCAGCTGAGATCAGATGAGTGATTTCAGATAAACAATAAGATGGTAAATCAGAAAGCACTTATATTATTGATCAAAAAAATTTTTATAAAACCACAAAAGCCAAATTCCACTATCATCTCATGTGTACAATAACCACTTTTACCAAAACTATATCCTGAACAAGACCTAAGTTATGAGATTTATTGTGTCATTAAACAGGGGTTACTTTTTAAAAACAGTAACTCCAAATTCTCGGTTTTGAGAGATGACATACTTTTTCATCAGGATATTCCTACAAAGCTGAACAACAGAAAAAGATGGTGAACAATGGACAAAAGTTGTTTCTGAAATATTTATATGTCACATAAACTTAGTTAAAAGCTAGAGAAAAAGAAAATTCTAGAGGGCAAAAATTAAAGAATATATGTTTTGTAGAGCAGGCCACAAATGAAGCAACAGCATTGTGACTAGACAGTCAAATTTGTAGAGACAGAAAATAGAGTGGGGGCTGCCAGGGGTCAGGAGGTGGGGAAAATGGGGTGTTAGTGTCCAGTGGGCATGGAGCTGTGGTTTTACAAGATGAAGAATTCTGGAGGTGGGAGATGGTTGCACAACAGTATGAATGTGCTTCTAAACCGTACACTAAAACATGGTTAAGATGTTATGTGTATGTTAGTACAATTAAAAAATTTTTAATTAAAGAACTAGAAAATTATAGGGAAGATATAATTTAAAAAGTTATAAATATGCACTATAGACCTTTGTGCTCCCGGGGAGAAGAGGGAGACATATAGAAAGAGCAGCAGTTTCTAGTTTCTAGCTCTACCCAGAATAAGATCCAAGCCCCAGGTGCCTGGGTGGCTCAAATGGTTAAGTCATGATCTCAGGGTCTTTCCTGGGATCGAGCCCCCATGTGGGGCTCCCTGCTCAGTGGGTAGTCTGCTGCTCCCCATGCTTGTGCTCTCCCTCTCTTAAATAAATAAATACAATCTTTGAGAGGAAAAAAAGAAGATTCAGGTCTCCCTGCTTTTTGCCTTCATCTCTTGGCTCACTGCATTTCCTGTGCTCCAGCCACATGGGCTTCCTTTCTGCCCCTCCATCATGTCCACTTTGTTTCCATCCTAGGGTCTTAGAACTTCCTTGTTCCCAGTACCTAGAATGTACTTTCCCCACATCTTTATCCAACAAATACTTGTTGAGGACTTACTATGTGCCGGGCACTGTTCTAGGTGTTTGGGAGGCATACGTGAGCTACCTTCTGGAGCTGACATTCTACAGATTGTAAGCAGTACATGAGTCATCACTGATGAGCAGAGTGATTTACATAGTAAGTTAAGTCAATGAGGGCGATGGAAAAGAGAAAGTAGAGCAAGGTAAGGAGAGTCAGGTGTGTGGGTGGGGGAGACGTGTAGATAGCAATTTGAAACTGGATCATTATTAGGGTTAGCTTTGTGGAGAAGGTGACATTGGAGAAATGGTTGGAAGGATGCAAAGGAATTAGTCTTGCAAACACCTGGGGGAGCCATTCCAGGCCCATGGAACTGTCCACACGAATCCATCATGCAGGGACCTGCTGGGGTCAATGGAGACACACAGAGAGTGAGAATTACAGACTCAGACTTCAGATAAAAAATATTAGAATGACTTAGCAAGTGACTAATCGAAGGTGTTTGACTTCATTAGTCATCAGGACAATGCACCTTAAAACCATAGTATGATGATGCTCCATACCCACCAGGATGGATAAAATATTCAAGATGAAGTTACTAACACAGAGGAGGGTGATGAGCTGCTGGAACTCCCACATGGTGCAGGCGGGAGGATGAACCAGTACCCAGTACAACCACTCTGGAAAATTCACAGGCATTATCTGCTCAAGCTGAACAGCATGTCACCCTATTACCTGGCAAATCCCTTCCAAGGGATGCCCCCGAGAGAAATGCACCTGTACGTTCACCAGAAGGTGTGCTCGGGAATGTTCACAGCAGGACTCTTTGTAATGGTCAAAAACCAAAAACTACCCAATTGCCCATCAACAGGGGAAAGGACAGATTAATTGTGGTCAATTCACACAATGGACTACTTAGAGCCACAAGAAGAAACGAACTGCTAAACCCAAGGAAAGGGAATAATCTCACTCACATGATGCCGAAGCCAGACACACGGTCGTGGTTCCATCTCTATGAAATTCAAGAACAGGCAAAATCATCCAAGGTGATGGCATGTGACATAGTGATTACCTGGTGGTTGGGAGGATTATGGACCAGAAGGGGCACAAGGAGAGCTTCTGGGGTGCCTCTAATATTCTGCTTGTGACCCAGATCCAGATGTGGTTCATCAGGCCTATGCAGTTGGTGAGCAATGTACAAGTGGGTAGTAACAGTTTGTGCTTTTCTCCTTAGGTATGTTAGACTTTTTAGAAAGATTCTTGTTGGGGGCAGGAAACAAAGTCAAGGCTGAGGATGAAGGTTTGCAATTCATCCAGCAAAAGCTGTACATGAAGCCACAAGGAGCCCTTTGAGGGGTGCCGGGCTATGATTCCCCACCCTGGTGCCTCCTCTCCCCCTGGGCCAGATCCCGAAGGATGCGGGCTGGATCTAATTCATGTTTGCAAGAAGATTTGGAATATAGTGCATAAAGGTACACAACAGATGTCTGTTGAATGAATAACTGAATGTATGGAGGGCATCCCTGCAGGTGTAGATGTTCTCTGGAAGCAGAGGACAGTTGTAGGTATTGTGTCCCGGAGCCCAGCATCGTGACGTTTGGTTTCGGTGTTGCTCAATTTCTCCATACAGAGACTGGGGATGATAACTGCCTCCCCAGCGGCACCCTACAGAGTCACTGGGGCAGTCAAAAGAAATCATTCAAAGAAAGCAGGAAGCACTTGAGCACACGGGCTGTGTTCAGGTGTGCCCGACCTGCTTCCACATCCATAGATGAGCTACTTTGGAAGTCTGTCCAACTCTCCTTCAACACAACCGCATTTTCATAATACCACCTGGGGAGAAACACCTATGACAAATGCCTTCTGCGATTGAACGGAAACAAACCATTTTTTGGACCCTTCTGGTTTTAGGTGACAAGGAGGTGCCATCTGAGCTCCCAGCTGCCTGAAGGACTCTCATCCCCTAGAAAACCTGGCCTCCGGGTCGTTCCTAGACTTTGCTATCAAATGTGCCCTTATCTGTTTGGGAGGCTCTACTCATAACAGACAAAGATTGGCAACAGCCCGAATGCCCTCCAACAGGTGAATAAACAAATTGCAGTAAATGCATATAACGGAACGTCACTCGGCACAAAATAAAAATCAAAGAAGGAATGACTGCTACATGCAGCAATACGACCAATCTTATAAGAAGTGAGGTGAACCAGAAACAAGAGAGAGAAATGATCCTTTGTCTGAAGCTATGGGTTTTAAAAGGATAAGCTTTGTTTCTCCTGAAATGTTACAGTTTTAACAGTTCTATGCCTACGTGTGGGTCTCATGTGCAGACACTAGACTCTGCCATTTGTGTATCATTAATTATCAATGGTAAGGAGAGGCTCAGCCAATAGCCTGGACTGCATTTGGGTCCCCCTCCTTCCCTTCCCCTCCAGGCAAGGGCACACCAGTGTGGGAGTATTAGAAAACGTCCTTTGTATTGGGTGAAGGAGGACATCACCAGGGTTTTATTAACCCACTGGCATTTCTTGCTAATATACACATCTCTGCAACAAAGACTCCCGGACAGAACACGTTGAGCCCGACTCTGGCTATTTTTAAGATTGTATTCCGAGGATTGTTGGTGAATTGATGGGTGATTAAAGAACACTTTTTCATGAGAGGCAGTGTAGGGGCCCGGTTAGGGCACAGTGTAGCATCCTATTGCCTAGGGTGGAATCTAGCTCCGTTGCTTACAGGCTGCTTGACCTTGGACAAGTTACTAAAAAGCCTCTGTCTCTATAAAATGGGAATAGTAATAGGACCAACCTCACAGGGCTGTCAATGTGACTTAATATATGAAAAGCACTCGGAATCACCTAGCACACAGTATAGACTAGAAAGTGTTTTTCCTCCACTTCCTGCTTCTCCCTGCCTCCTCCTCCCACCCTCCTCCCGCTCCTCCTCCCTGCTTCTCCACCTCATCTCCTCCTTGCTGCTATTATTATTATTTTATTATTACTATGACTACTACTGCGTCTTCCCTCTGTGAAATGGAGCCTCATACTAGAACTGCTTCCAGAGATGGTCAGGAGGCTCAGTCTCTGAACATGACTAAGACCTTTCTTTTTTTTTTTAATTTTATAAATGTATTTTTTATTGGTTTTCAATTTGCCAACATACAGAATAACACCCAGTGCTCATCCCGTCAAGTGCCCCCCTCAGTCACCCAGTCACCCCCACCTCCTGCCCTCCTCCCCTTCCACCACCCCTAGTTCGTTTCCCAGAGTTAGGAGTCTCTCATGTTCTGTCTCCCTTTCTGATATTTCCCACTCATTTTTCCTCCTTTCCCCTTTATTCCCTTTCACTATTTTTTATATTCCCCAAAAGAATGAGACCATATAATGTTTGCAAGACCTTTCTGACTCAGTTGTGGGTTGGCACCTGCGCTGTGGGGAGATGCTGAGCCCTGGCAAACTGTTGTCTTGTACGAGGTCTGACCCTCTAGCATTGAATCTGAGTTTTTAACCAGTCAGTGGGTGTGTCTTCGTGGGCAGGGGGCGTGCTTGCACACTGACAGTGCCGGCCACTGGCTCCAGCTATTTTTTGAATCATCCCCACGCCTTTCCCCAGTCTGAATGTAATTACTCTCTTAATATTTTGGCGAGATCGCAATTGAAGATGTGTTCGATGACCCTTAGGTTTTCAGTTATTTGTGCCTGAGTGCACCTCTCATCCTGGATTGCAGCCCCCTTGAGGTCAGGGAGCCCGTCTCCCCATCTCTGTATGCCCCCGGCCCTGGTGCAGTGCCAACGCTCCATCACTGCTTCCCGCCTTCCCGAGTCGCTTTGACACTGTCTTGGGGAGGTTCCCTCAGTGCTCACGGAACGCTCTTCTGAACCTCTCCAGCGTGGCCAAATCTGTGTCCTCTGCGGGTGGATGTGACTTCAGAAAAACGCGTAAATTAATTCTAAGCCAAGTTTGGTGAATGAATTGAGCAATGCAAATTCTGTCCTATAAATAAGTTTCTGAGACTGGTTTCTCGGGTGGCCCGTGAGCCAGGTCCAGCGGTCATTCCTGCAGAAGTTTCCAAAACTTATTTTGCGTGGGGTTTTAGATGAGGTGTGTGGGGTCCCAGGGCAAGGCTGACTTCTCGGCTCCGGACTGGGCGGGAGAAGGGGGTGGGGGGGGGGTCTGTAATGCTGAGATTGGCCACCAGAGGGGGGATGTGTTCCAGACCCCAAGGGAGCTCCAGCAATTGCTCCAAGAACTTTATATTTATAAAGCCTGGCGGCCAGAGCAGCTGCAGTTCAGGACGCAGTCGGTGCTAGCGGAGCCGCTGGTGCCTGCCCGGAGCATGTCCTGAGCGCTGCCCGCGGCCGACTGAGGCCAGGCACCAAGACAGGGGCTCCCCGGCCGCAGGCCTGGGTCGGGGTCAGGGTGCAGTCTTGCTGCTGACCTGACCCTCCTGGAGAAGTGACCCCTGAGACCAGTCACTGAGCAGGGGGCGGCCTCCGTCTATGACTTGGTCTGGCCGAGGGGACGAGCTCTGCGGGGCAGCCTGGGTCTCCTTGCGGTGACAGCAGGCGGCTCCTCGGGCACCACGGCGAATGCGGGGAGCTGAGAAGACAGGTACTTCTGGCGACTCAGTGGGGACACTCAGGTGAGTCCTGCACTAACTCCGTCCCTGCACCTGAGCAGAGTGCCCCAGAGGCAGCTGGGGGACGCAGAGGGGGCCGAGGGAGCAGGGCCCTGCATTTGGGCATCTCAGGATGCAGAGCGCCGAGGTGCAGCGCCAGGTGGGGAGGTCCCTGCGGTGGGTCTCTGCGGGGGTCGGGGGGCATCGAGCTGGCGTGAGCCCGCTTTTGGGGAAGCTCTTGCCTCATGGCAACTCGTGTTGCAGCTCGGGAGCCTATTCTGGGAGCGGATAGTACAAGTGATTGTCCCTCTAGGTGCATGATGCGTGTGCACATGTGCATGTCAGTGGTGGAATGTATGAAGGGAGAGCTTATTTATAAAACATCTGCACCTTTCCAGCTTTGGGTTATAATTTGAGTGAACTAAGTACAGTTAGAGGAGGGGGCCCTCGGGACAGGGCCGTATTCATGGTGCTTTGGACTCGATTTCCATAAGCTTCACGATTCAAAGAGAAGGTGCGAGCCCTGCAGAGTTAGATGCTGGGACCCAGACACACCGGTCTTCGCAGCAACAGGTGAGGCTCATGCCCCTTCAGCAGGAAGGATCAATTGAGTCCTTCTGCTGCCCAGAGAGTGACAGGCAGTGAGAGGCAACCCTTCAAGCAAGGGTTGGGATTTGGCTCTGGTCTGTATTCACAGTTGCTTTTTTGCAAAGGGAACCCCAAAGAGCATTGTTTCCGGGCCTGAGGGAAACTTCAGGAACCTAGAGACGGAGCCCCGCGCCCCTCACCTAACTGCTTGGTAGGATCTGAAGATGCGGGGTAGGGGGGTAGGGGTTGTTTCTCTCCAGACTCCACTACCAGCTCTCTGGCTGCCCCTGCTCCTAAAGACCTTCCATGTGCACTGTTCTACTGGAGCCTTGAAATAACTGAGTGGCTGGCAGATGTGCTTCTCTCCCTCATAGAGGTGATGACCTGAGGCTGAACAAGCTCAGCTGATTGGGCCAGGATCCCGAGTAGTAGGAAATGGCCCCAGGACAGGATCCCATGTCGCCTGAGCTCCCCACCTGCCACAGGCCTGCATGGAGCTTCCTGGGGTAGAGCAGGATGCCTGAATGCTTCAGCTCTAAAACGTAGCATCCAGACATCCCTAAGAGGCCAGTATGTCCTGTCCCTGGGGGAGGAAGGCCTCATTCTTTGACTTGAACACAAAATTCCAAGTTCCTCGGGCTTTATCCTTATGTCATTTTGGCCTCCACACCCTGCTCATGTTTCCATGATTTTGGTCCCCTCCCTTCTAGCTCTTGGAGCCTCTGCTTGGCCCCAGGGCCTCCACTGACCCTCTTCATTGCCTGGTTGTGACTCTAAAGGTAGCTACCGTGATGGATGAATACATACTTCCTGGACAAAGCAGCCTTGTGGTAGGGTCAGTGTCCTGGGTGGGAAGCCCTTGCCTGGTGCCTCACGCTTGTCTCACTGACACCATTGGCTCTTGCCTTTGTGGGCCTAGATTGGCTTATGTCTAAAGTGGGAACAACACACTAATGTCCTCTGCCCCCCTCACAGTGGTCCTGCGAGGGCAGAGAGATCCTAGATGGCAAATGGTCTGTAGCTCATGGGGTGTGTACACACGCAAGGGGTGCATATCAATTCTATTACCACCATACTTGGCAGTGAGATGCACTGTGCTTGAGAGCACAAACTTAGCCCCAAAGGCTATGAGACCAATGATTGAAGGGTTCAAATTCCTGCCCCCCGTTTCCCAAGAAGGAAAAATAGCTGAAAATAAAACCTGGGGCAGTCAGAACATTCTTAGGTTTCCTTCCCAAGTAACAAACATTAACGGAGCTGGCTGAGCATTTCCAACCTCATCTCACATCTGGCCTCTGCTCCACCCCAGCCCCTCTTCTCAACAGGCTCCCCAGGGCTCCTGTTCCACCAGCCCTGGGGTGGGGAGGGGGTAAAGGAGGGGCCACCCTATAGACACATTCCAGATAACAAGCCATGTGTTCCAGCTCTGATCCAGGAGGTGGACTGGCAGTGGGGAAGGTGGAAATGAAGTCGGGGCTAACCTGGCCTGAGCTCATCTCCACAGCCCCATGGTCAGCATGGCGGCACCCCATCGAGTGTTGCCCAGAGGTCACACAGCGCCTGTTGCCTTTGGCAGAGAGAGGATTATGGCTTGCAGAAGAGACACTGGCCTCCTGCTTTGCAGCTCCCCAGGATGGAGGCCAGAGGGAGGGATGCTGCACTCAGTGCTTATGAAACAAGGGAGGGTCCCCTGCAGCTCAGCAGCAGTGGAGTTGCTCCGGGGCCCCACCTAGAGGCCCACAGTGGGTGGAGGACTTGGATGGAGCATGGTGTTGCGACGTTAGCAAATCAGACATAACTGCAGCACAGAGAAGCTGGCTGGGAGCAGTTTGGGGGCTCCAAGGAACTCCTGGGGCAGAGGGGGTTGAGATCCTGGCAGAGCTGTGGGCTGCCCTCTGGCCCCCTCCTCCTGCAGGCTGGAAGAAAAGCCTGCAGAGGCTGTGAACACCCTGCCCATATGTGCACACATGCGTGTGTGTGTGTGTGTGTGTGTGTGTGTGTGTGCGCACGCATGCACACGTGTTCACCTGTGTGCAGGGCATGTGGCATTTCATTGCTGGAGAGACAAGAGCAGCAGGGAGGGACATCAGAAGGACAGTTGTGTAGCAACTGGCCAGTTCTGACGTCTTCTCAGCCCTGAAGTCAGAGGTCTCTGGAGACCAAGGTCAAGCCATGAATATAAAGGGTTTGTGTTTTGCTCTGTCTGCTGGGACGGTTCATCCGGGCTCCTCTTTCATTATCCATATCTATTGACCCGATGCTGATGCCTCCCTTCCCAGTCTGCCTCCGAAGAGAAATTGATTGGCTGCTCACCTGGAAGGTGCCCCCATGCCACCTGCCAGGCCCCTGTCATGTCCTCCCAGGTGCTAGACCCCTGCCTCAGCTCTCCAGGCCTCAGAGTTGAGTTTGCTTCATGCCTGGCCTGCGACCCATCCATCTTCCCAGGGGCTTTTATCTTCTGAAGAATTTGCTCTCTAAAAGTGGATTTTTTGGTTCAATATCCAGACGGTCCAAGAGCACCAGGGCCAAAGGTCAAGCTAACCTTATGGCTGGAACGGAGCTGAAATTAGAACGTAATTTGTAAAATCACTGAGCATATATGTAAGAAAGGGAATAGCAAGTGTTTTATGTAAATAAATACTTTGTAATTTGGCTGAAAAAGTAGATTTTTCTTATTACACGAAGAATGCAAACTCACTGTAGAAAACCCAGAATATCCGGCAAACAAAAATAAGCACAAAATCCCTACAATCCCCACCAGAGTCTTCTGATCCAGAGCAACCCAGAACATCTCCAAATATAATCTTTCCTGTAACGTACTCAGGGCACGTGTGTATATTACAAAATGGGAGAGAGAGGTACGCACTTCCGTAAATGGCGCTGGTTTACTTCAAATGGCATGCCCTTTCCCCGAGTAAATGGGTGCATTCCTGGAAAACCACGGGGAAGACCCAGAGCCCCAGCGATCCAGCCTCAGGAGGCCTTGTAGACATGGGCCCCTCGCCTGGCCTAGGGCTGCCCAGGTCTTAATGTCTGGGGGACTCCATTGCGGCTGCCTGTTCCTCTGGTTCTGGTGAGAGACGGATCCCTGCTTTGGTCCCACAGCACCCAACTCCAGGCAGCACGCTTCCAACACAGAGCAAGAGCCCAAGTCTCTTTAATATGTGCAAAGCTCCAGAGGCCAGGAAGTCACTCCATTGGGGTGAGGAGGACCAGCTTCTCCAGGCCCCACCAAGCATCACCCTCGGGGCCCTTCTGGCTCAGGCTCTGGCCCCAACCAAGGGCCGTTGGAATGAATGGACCCATCCTGTCATCAGAAAGGTCCAAAGGGCCTTGGCCTTCCCAAGCACCGAGGAGGTTGGGAGGCAAGACAGGATCCCGAGGACCTGGTGGCTGGCACCTGTCCATGAGGGGCTACCAGTGTTCAGGCTCCAGGGCTTGGGGATGGGCGCCTTGTTCTGCCCATTCAGTTCTGTGTCCACCTATAGTTTATTCTCTCTCTCTCCCCTGCCTCCTTTCTCCCTCTCCTCTCCCCTTGCTGTTCTTTCTGCTGCAGGTCAGAATGGAGAACAAAGCCATGTACCTGCACACTGTGAGTGATCGTGACACCAGCTCCATCTTTGAGGAGCCCTTTGATGGCAGGAGCCTGTCCAAGCTGAACCTGTGTGAGGATGGTGAGTGCTTCTGGCTTCATCTTGCAGTACAAGACCTGCCCTGCTTCCCTACCCAACCTCGGCATTGTCCCAGGGCGGGGGTTGGGGAGTCTCCCCATTGATTGCTTCCTATGTTGAACTTCATGCTTTGAAAGGTCTTTTAATTCATGCATCTCTACAAATTAGTGCAATCTGCAAGATGTGTATCCATTTCACAGATGAGCTGCCGGAGGCTGAGAAAGCATTAAGGACTGTACGGCTCATCAGCCAGAGAGGCATTTGAGCACTTAGTCTCCTGATTCCTAGGACAGGCCTTTTGCCTCTTTGCCTTCCTCTCCTCTGAGTCAGGCTGGGGTCAGGCAAAGGCATCTGAGCCAATGAACCCAGACCTTCTCAGGTGAGGAGCCCCCAACCCACTTCTCAAAGCATTTGTGAGGAGAGAACACACCTTGTCAAGGTGCTCATCCTCCCCCTGGGTCTGAGGCCCCAGATCACGCCGCAGGAAGTAGTTCCCCATCCCAGTGACCCAGATGGCACTGCATCTTTGGGAGCTGGTTATTTGCTAAAACTGGGAATTCAACTGATGTTTCCTCCAAAGGAGCCCAAAGCACCTTGCCAACAGACTGGATCCCGTGTGTGCCGCACAGAGCTTGACACTTACCAGGTGCTTAATAAACACTTGCTACACGAATGAATACCGTCCTCTTTGTAGTGAGTGTAGGGGAGGAGATCATTGTCCCTACTTCAGAGCCGAATAGAATGAAATTCACAGCAGAGCCTCATAAAGACCTGTGGCCAATTAGGTGGAGACAGGCTATAAAGAGTTCTCCAGAGAAACAGAACCAGGGGGATATATATGTATATAAAAAGATTTATTATGAGGTATTGGCTTACATGGTTGTGGAGGCTGAGAAGTCCCACGATCTGCTTCTTCAGGCTGGAGACCCAGGAAAGTGGGTGGTGTAATTCGGTCTGAGTCAGAAGGCCCAAGAACCAGAGGAGCCAATGGTATAAATAGAAGTTTGAGGGCTGGAGAAGAGGAGACACTATGTCCCAACTCCACAGGCAGGCAGGAAGCAAAAAGCAAATCCCTCTGCCTTTTGCTCTATTTGGGCCCTCAACTGATTGGATGAGGCTCACTCCCACTGGGGAGGGCAATCTGCTCGACTGAGTCCACCAATTCAAATGCTGGTCTCATCTGGAAACATCCAGAAATGATGTTTTACCTGGCACCCATGACCAGTCAAGTTGACAGAAATTAACCACCATGCAGGCCTTTACTCAAGGCTTTTCTCAGACACCATGTTTTCTCTCTACTCTGCTAGCTGCCGTTGTGTCAAAGTTACTCAAAAAGAGAAATGCCTCCCCATCCTGCTCTAACTGTGTCTCTCCTCCCACAAGCTGCTGAGTGCCAGAAGGGAAGTTGGATAGTTCAGAGATGCAGGGATCAGGCACAGTCTCAGCAGGGAGAGGAGATGAGTTTTGGGCTCCTGACCAGTAAGCCCCCTCACCCTGTCCTGGTAAACTTCTAGTATTGTAACTCTTCCTCTGAATTCCGTTCAACAAACAAATTTAAGGATCTACAATGTGTCAAGCTATGCGTTGGGTGCCAAGGATGCTCCAAAGAGAAATTGAACCATCCTTGCCCTCAAAGGGCTATGATCTCAGTGGAAGGGACTGGTCTGGGAACGATTACCCATAACATAAAGTAAGTGAAAATAGGTGTGAGCACGCAATCTGTGGTTTTGCTTTCCACGGCCTGTTATCCGCACTGAACTGTGGTCTGGAAGTAGATGATCCTCCTTCTGACTTATTATCAGAAGCCCAGTGGCAGCCTAATGCCGTGTCACAGTGCCTGTCATTCACCTCACTTCATTTCCTCATGTAGCCATTTTATCCTCACATCACTAGAAGATGGATGAGTACAGTGTCATAAAATATTTTGATGGAGAGAGAGAGAGAGAGACCACATTCAACTAACTTTTATTACCGTAGTATATTGTTACAAATGTTCTATTTATTATTAGTTACTGTTGTCAAACTCATACTGTGCCTGATTTATACATTAAACTTCAACCCACTAAGTATATATGAGGAAAAAAATCATAGTACATGTAGGCTTCACTGCTATCCATGGTTTCAGGTGTCCACTGGGGGTCTTGGAAGTATCCCCCTTGGATATAGGGAGGCTACTGTACTGAAATTAGGAGAAGCCTTCCCAGAAAAGGCTTTAAAGACTGAACACAATTTTGTAAGAGAAGAGGAAGGTGGGAAAAGGTATCACCAGCCGAGTCACACCAAGCCAGGCCAGCAGTTATGGTAGGTTACTGCCACCTGGGAGGGCCAGGTCACTGGCCAGTGCTCAGCAAAGGCCAAGCTGCTTTTGCATCCTTAACCCCACCCTCTCCCTGCTAGCCCCTCTGGAAAGAGGACTGGCTTGGCAAGAAAGAACTGGGGTACAGCACTGTGGGGGAGCCTGAGGTACCAGATGGGGAAGGGCAGGGCAGGGCAGGGAGAGGCCTAGGGTGTGAAGTGTCACCTGGCCATCATACCCTCTTCCCCTTACATCATCTGGCTGTCCCTTTTTCTGAACCCCAGATTCAAAAAGACCATTTGGATCAGAAAGATTGAAAATAACGGTAATCTCAGCCACTGGGCTTTCCAGCCCCCCCAGTGGCAAGGAGATCTGATCAGAGGACAGTTTTAGAGACCTGCTAGTAAGAGTCCTCAGGGGGTCACCTGCGGCCCGGCACCCCATGAAGTGCAGCCAGGTTGGAAGATGTGAGCTGGAGGCTGACTCACCCCTCCAGGGGCATGTGACCTGGTCACATCCTTCTCTGGGCCTCAGTGTCTTCATCTGCCAAATGGGGGTGGGTGGGGGTCTCTGTGAGGTTCTGTCCAATTCTAAAATTCTGTGTGTAGAAACAGACCTGGTCATTGCATTCAGGGTGCGGTCCTTTTAAAACCTAAAGTCAGAACATGCTGCTGCCCTGAGCAGATCCCTCAAAGCATCCTGCCTCGCTCAATAAGAGTGATAACCCAGGTGCTGACGGCGGCCAAGGAGACTGCTGACATTCACCTTGACGTGCTGGCATACTCGCCTGCGGCCTCTGCTCCCCAGAAAGTTGCTCTTCCACCTTCTTCCAGTGTTTGCTCAAATGTCACCTTCCCCATTGAGCTTCCTGTCCCCTTCCACTCCCAGCCTCCTCCTGACTTCTCTTTTGTCTTTTTCCCATATTCCTATTCCCCCTGAACACATGATGTAATTCTTATTTATCATGTTTATCATTTACTGTCCGTTCCTAGTGGGAAGAACATAGGCTCGACAAGGGCAGGCACCTCTGTTTTGTTACTTGCTGTCGCTTCAGCCTGGCACATAGTAGGTGCTTGCTAACTATTTATTGGATGAATGAATGAATGAATGAATGAATGGACATTGGGTCCTTGAAATCTAAAGGTGGCAAAGCAACTACATTCTAAGCCCGATTTCTAAATTGTCTGGGTGTCTGTCCCCCACTCTTCAATGACCTGGCCTCCAGGCATGGGTGGGGGTGGGGGCGGTGTGAGGAACCCAGAGAGATCAGAGTATTGAGATAAAGTCAGCCACCTAAGCTCAGGGGTTTCTGGTTTGACTTCTTCCCCTTTCCCTTTCATTTCTAAGAGGAAACCCATGAGCTCTGACTTGGGGAAATTCAAGCCAGATTTGATCCATTTCCCCAGGATTTTGTTCTTTGATCCTCATCTCTGGAGAGTGTAACCCGAGAGGGAGAAGAAGGGTTGTGAGGGGAGAGGCAGACTGATGGGAAAACAGAGGGTGGACAGTGCGAGGGAGGCCCGAGCCCCACGGGCCTTGAGGAGTTTTAAACTGTGCCGTCTGGTAGGCCTTGCAGGGGCTCGGGGTCCCTTCCAGGATTTCCCCCCTTGACAGAAAGGCGATGGGGAGGAGGGGTGCCTCCTCTTTGCTCTGGGGTTATTAGGATCTGGAGAAGCAAAGTCAAGAAACTGCAGCCCAGATATTACAGTATGACTTGGACTTTAATGCAGGTGGGATTTTAAACACATCAGGGCGTAAACTTGTTATTTCAGAGGTGATGAGCTGAGAATCAGCCTCCTCTCTTCTCCCTCCACACCTCCCCTCCCCCCTCCTTTCCTAACTTGTCTCCTCTTTCCCTTCCACCCTGTCTTTATCTCTCCCCTTCTTTTCCATGTAGCAGGTGAGAAGGGGGAGGAAGGGGCTCTTACCCGCCTTGGTTCCTCTGTCCCCTGGGCAAGGGGCCATCTCCTACATGGTGCACCCCCACATCCTTCCAGGCTCAGGCCCACACGCCCTGCTCAGGGACCTCTTGGGGCCTCTCCCTCGGCACCCCTTGTTGGGCCATGTCTCAGGATCTTGCCTCCTCCCTTGTATCCAAGCTGTTAGCATCCAATCAGAGCCCCCCCTGTTGATGGGAAGGCCCCAAGTGCAGGGCGGCCTCCCCTCTGTGCCACCAAGGCAAATAGCTTCCATTCCACCTGTCTTGTTGGAATTACATGGAAGGGTTCATCGCACACTGTGACCTCCAAGGTCCCTGAGCCCAGCTTCCTGTGACCTCCAGGACCACTTCTACTTCCCTTGGAACAGCAAGTCAAATGGGGGCTCCTCCCCTCCTCTCTCTCCTCCCTTCCCTCCTCCCCTCTCCTCTCACCTTCCCCGTAGCTGCTGCCTTAGCTGCAGGCCTCTGGGGTCTGGCGCCAGGAGGCAGAGAGCAGGCTGTGGGCGGTATTTGGCGGGGCCTGGCTCCTCCACCGCCCTTCCTGAGGGCCAGAGAGAGGTGTTAGTGTCAGAAAAATATTGTAGCCCTGCTCACCCCGCGGCCTCACACACTCCAGCACGCTGGCGGCGGCAGATGGGAGGCCCGGGAGGTGATGGTGGCACGTGCTCCTGGCCCCCCGCCGCCTGCAGCCAGGCCGCTCCCCAGCCCCAGGCCGAGCCCCCCGTCCTGGTTCCTGTTCTCTCCCCATAAAATTAAATGATCCTCCTCGGGGAACCCTCTCATCCTGCCTCCTCCTCAATCAGATCCCCCCCGGGCTCACCTTGGAGCCGCTCCCCCAAGGGCAGGGTGGGTTTCCCGGGAGGGAGGGCACGGGTCACGGGAGGGCCACCGCCCTCTACAGGTTGGAGACCCGGGCCCTGGAGCAGGAGAGCAGGGGTGTTCACTGGTGCTGCGGGGCGCGGGGCGCTCTCAGGGTGTGGCCCCGGGGAGCTGGCAGCAAAGGCTGCTCCATCCATCCGCGGTCACCGGGTGGCCAGGATGGGTCTTGGGTCTCCCTTGCCCAATGGACTGTCCCCTCTGTAAGATGCGGAGCAGCCTGGGGAGGTGACAAGAGCCTGGACATTGAAGTTTGGACAGTTTGGGTGGGCTCCGCGCTGGGATGTCTTGTGTTTACCCCCCCACACCCCCATGCCCACTGGCCACAGTTCACCCTGCTCTGGGCCACTGGGGAGCAGCCCTGGCAGGAGATGGGGGGCGGGGTGGGGGGGGAGACAGGGAGGTTGGAATATTTATTCCCGCGTGTCCTGCCTTCTGGGGTCTTCTCAGGCTGCCCGTGTCCTTCCCCACAAGGTCACAGCCTCTTGTAAGCCACCCTCTCCGCACAGTTTTCTCCTTCCAGGTTCCAGCAACCATTCCCCTCCTTGACCCTGGGACTGAGGCGGTCACATCCAGATGGCACCACTCTAGCCTTTGTGGGCATTTCACACCCTTGCTGCACTTTGCCCATATTCCTTTACTGAATCCTGTAAAGTGTCTTATTCTGAGCGAGCCATCTGTTTCACTGGGGCCTTGACTTTCCAACCCTCAGTGTCCCCATCTGCAAAATGGGAATAATGTTACCTCACAAGGGCTGGGGAGGATCAGGTGACATAACCCACGGAAAGCAACTTGTGTACAGTGCACATTTCACTTCCCTGCCCTTGGGGAGTACGTTGTAAATCCTGGGGAAATGAGGAAGAAGGAGAACGAAAGAGCAACTGCTGTCCCCCCAGGGTCTCCCAGGAAACACCCACATCACTTCTTAGGGTGTCTTAAGGCTGGTTTTTACCTTCTGCTAAGGAAAGCAGAATTTTGGTTAGTGGGCTCCCTCACGAAGCCTCAATTTTCAGGGAAATCAAACAAAGATTTTTAGTCCTGGTCCCCAATAGCAGAATCTATAGGACACGTCCTGGACCCAAGGGCTCCTGGTTCTAGGGCACGTGTGAGTCTAACCATTCCCCATCCAGATCAGAGGTAGTACCTTCCAAGGGCCTTCCTGCGGTGTGCCACCAGGAGAGTCAAGGGATGAGTTTCATTGTCCCTGGGTGGGACCTGGTGTCTTGTGGAGGGAAGAGTGAGAGGAGTCCAGATGCCCCAAGGGGTCTTCCCAATGAGGGGAATGGCACTGACCTGACCACTGGCCCGGCACAGTCTGGAGTGGGAGTGCTGGGAGGAGGTCTGCAGGGAAAGCAGGGCCATAAATGGGAAAGAAGCTTAGGGAGATGCCCTGAGTGGAGGGGTGATGAGTCAGGAAATGCCTATTCCTCCTCACATCACCAACTTCTCCCCACCCAGGAACCTTGCTCTGGTGGCTCTTGGTCCTCATTCCCTTGTTCGTCCATTCATTCATTCATTCATTCATTTTTTCATTCTCATCTTTCAATAAGAAAGTTGCTTTGCATGCTTCCTACAAGTGCATTGCACTGGCTATGTGCAAGGAGAGGTGCCAGAAAGCATGAGACATGTCACTGTCATTTCATTGTCACTGTGGTTAGTCTGTCGCCCTCTCTCCTCCAGCACAACTTTGATCCACAAGCAAAGTTTACTTCCCTGGAGGTGATCTGGTGGGAAGGATATTTTCAGGGTTTGGATCACACAGTTGGTGCAGCGCACCTAACAGCCTTGCTCACTCCAGGCACCCTAGTCCAAACTTAACATCCTTAACAGTCTTGTCCGTTGTGGGGGTGGCATTGCATGGTGGTGAAGCCATAGGCTTAGAGCGAGACAGGCTGCATTCTGACTCCAGCTCTGCTAAGTGCTGGCTGGGAAACCCTGAGTCCGTTCTTAGCCTCAGGTTCCCCTCCTGTATACAATGAGTCAACAGCCCCCAACTCAGTGTTGTTTTAGGGCTACCTGAGTTAGTCCATGTCAAGTCTTTTTAACAGTGCATGATATGTACTGAGCACTCCATCCAAGTTTGATCTTAGGAGAAATATGGCTGCATCCCTCTGCTGTCTGCTTCCACCCTGACGCCTGCCCAAGGTGCCCTACTTCCTCTATATTCTTTGTTTTCAGTCTCTAGGATGGTGAGCTTCATTCCTACCTCATTCCCAGGTTTATCTGGTGTTGATTCCTGGTGTCAGACAATAAGCAGCGTGAGTCTGCCCCCTGAGTCTAGAAGCTCTGACTTCTCTCTCTCTTTCCCAGGTCTCTGGCCTGGCTTCCTTGGTCCTTGTCAGTGCCTCCAATTGCGCTATGCTGCAGCTGTGTGCCCTTGAGTCCTTCTGGACCGTAAGCTCCTTGAGTGCAAATGCTGTCTGCCTTGGATTTGTCTTAATATTCCCAACACCTAGCACTGTGTCTTGCACATGGAAGGCACTTTTGCTTGTTGAATGAATGCACACATCCTCGTGCACCAAATCCATAAGTACCAGGTGAAGGAATGCTTAAAGAGGTGAGTTTAAGACAAAAGTAATGGAGACTTAAAAAAAAAAAAAAAAAGTAATGGAGACTTCATTCATCCAAAGATGATAGGTTTTATGGTGCTGCTGGTGGGTGCAGAAATAAAAGGTCATGGTTCCTGCCCTCTAAGGACTTAAAGTCCCCTAAAGACACAGACAGGTAAACCAATCCTGCATTATAATTTAATTCATGCTCTAATGAAATTGGGTGCAACATATCGATAGAGAGGAGAAGAAGGAGCCCTAAGTCTGACTTGGGGAGGAAGGAAGGCATCCTGCAGGGATAGTCACTGGAGTGAAATATGGAAGGGCAGACAGCAGTGTGTCCACTAGAGAGGGCAGGGAAGGGTTTCCAAGTAAGGGAGCACAGAGCCCGGGCTGAGGAAGGATAGTGGTGGGAGGTCATGAACGTTCACTTACTGAACTCTGCTGGGCCAGGCCCTGCTCTGAGCATGTGACAAGTATGAGCTCACCTGATCCTAACATCAACCAGTGCGATGAGTGCCGTAATTACAGCCAAGTGACACATGAGGAAACCAAGACGCAGAGACCTGGTAACTTGCCTGCGCTCACAGTTAGAAGGGATTGGTGTCTTTGTTCACTGCTCTAGAAATACCACAGACTGGGTGGCTTATAAACAAGAGATATTTGTTTCTCACAGTTCTAGAGAAGAGAGGTCCAAGTTCAAGGCACATACAGATTCCGTGTCTGGTGAAGACCCTCTTTCTGGCTCATAGATGGCCATCTTCTTATTGTCCTCACATGGTGGAAGGGACGAAGGAGCTCTCTGGTATCTCTTCCATAAGATCACTAAGCCCATTCATGAGGACTTTACCCTCATGACCTGATCACCTCCCAAGGGCCTTACCTCTAATTATCATCATATTGGCTGAATATGAATTTGGGGGGGGATACAAACATTCAGTTGGAGTTAGGATTACCTGATTGTACAGCCTACACTCTGAATTATATTGAAACTAAAGCCAAATCGTGGAAGGTCTTCTTTAGCATCCACAAGAATTTGGGTCTCTAGGGGCAATAGGAAGCCAGCAAAGGGTTTCAAAGGTCTAATTTCCAGTTTCACTTGATCAGTCTTTCTGCAGTAGAACATTTGATTTTCCAGCAATTACCTCTGCTGTGTCATTTCAGTGGAGTGGGAGAGGAGCCAAAGTGCAGTGGATTAAGTCTGGCCAGAAAGAGAGGGTGAAGACCCAGTTCAGACTCTGCTTTGGAGGTGCCTGGTGAGGTTGGGGTTGGGCTAAGATGCAGGGTAGTGATAGAGGGGAATGCTGGGTAGAATCCAGTTAGGGTAACCTAGGTGAGAAATGCTGTGCCTCCAAAGAAGTGAAAGTAGTGGAGGAGATGAGAGGTGACTCAGTTCTGGTGTGTGTGTTTAGATTAGTACTGACAGATTGGCAGTGTGTGAGAAATGAGATGAGGTTCAGGGAAGGGGCTCTGCTGAGCGCCATGCTTGAAAGGTCTACAAGGTCGAGAGATGAGGAGGGGCAGCAAAGGAGGCTGAGAAGGACCAATTGGTAAAGAATAACCATGAGTGCTGAGCCCCAGAAATGCAATGAAGTGGAAGGGTTACCAATTGAGCCAGTGCTACTGAAAGGTCAGTTGGAGGAGCACTGAGCATTGGCCATCAGACTGAGCCATTGGAGGTGACCTGATGTATTAGTCAGCTTAGGCCATGTAACAAAATGCCACAGACTGCATGGCTTCAACAACAAACATTAATTTTCTCACAGTTCTGGGCACTGAAAGTCTCAGACCGTGGTTTGGGAAGGTTGGTTCCTCCTAGAGCCTCTCTCCCTGGTTTGTAATCGTCTGCCATATTGCTGTGTCCTCTCATGTTCTTTTCTCTGTGCACACATGTCATCCCTGGTGTCTCTCTGTGTCTAAATTTCTTCTTCTTATAAGGACACTAGTCAAACTGGATTGGGGCCCAACCTAACAGCCTCATTTTAATGTAATCATCTCTTTAGAAGCCCTATCTCCAAATAGAGTCACATTCTGAGGCAGTGGGGTGAGGATTTTAACACAGGAAATTGAGGAGGACACCATTCAGCCCATAACATCCGGCAAAAGCAATCTCAGTGATGATGGATGGGAGGAGGCTAAATGGAGTGGGTTCAGGACAGAATAGGAAAAGAAGAATCAGATGCAGTGGGTACCTGCAATTCTTTCAATAAGTGCTACTGTACGAGAGGACAGAGAAATGGAGGGGAATAGAGGTCAAGAAGGATTTTTGTTTTAAGATGGAAAAAATAGTATGCTTTATTCTGATGGAGTGAGACTGTGCAGAGGGAAACATTGGCTAAGAAGAAGTGCTGGAATTACGTCCTGGAGTAAGTACAGAAGGAATCTGATGTGAGTCAAGGGTGTTGCCTCAGGCAAGAGCACAGATGGTTTGACTACAATGACAAAAGGAGAGGCAAAGTGCTAGGGCCTGGACACAGGTCAGAGGTCACACTGTGGGGAGTGGGGAGTTTGAGGAAGCTCCCTTCTTCTTGCTTTTGTTTCCTCAACTGGGAAACCAAAAGTGCAGGTGGAGGTGGAGGTAGGAGACAGATGTCTGGGGATGAGTGTGCAGGTGGCCTAGGAACAGGTAGCAAGCCCACTGGATAGGATCAGGGCCCACTCGGGTATAATGATCATGAGCTTAAAGTCAGCCCAGCAAGCATGGTGGCGTGGTTTTCCCATTTCTGGCTATGCTCAGCTCCATTTCCATTGGATGGAAATGCAGAGTTGTAGAGTTAGCTCTAATGAGATTTAGTTTTGCCAGGCGTGAGGACTCCAGAGAGGGGCAAGGGGATTGAGGGTGTGTCTAGAGAGTGAATAACGCAAATCATGGAATGTAAGTGGGACAAGTGGGAGTGGGGTGGGGTGGGGGGAGGTGCAGGAGGTGGGAGGCAGTAGGGTCCAGAGTTCTTGAGGCAGTCCCTCAGGAAGATGGGAGAGGTGGTAATAATGTGGGATGTTTAAACAGGCGATAAAAAAAGGGTTTCGATTATTGGTAAAGCCAACAAAAATGGAATGTGAGCCACATATGCAATTTTAAACTTTCTAGTAGCCACACAAAAAGGTGGACACACAGATGAAACTAATTTAGACACCATAATATATTTTATTTGCTCTAATGTATCCAAAATATTATCATTTTGATATGTAATAACTATAAAAAGATGATTGAAGTATTTCTGTTTTTTTCCCATGCTGAGCCTTCCCAATCCAGTGTGTATTTTGCGTTTCAAGCCCGGCCTTAGTTTGGCGCAGCCACATGTCAAGTGCGTCAGGGCGGAGGTTGAAATCAAGAGAGGGAAGGAGGTCAGGAGGAGTTTGAAACGGAGATTGAAAGAGAGCCAGAGTGAGCGCCAAGAGGGGAAGGGTGAACACATGACCCTTAGCAATGAGAAGTGTGCAGTTGTGATGTGAGAGTCCAAGATAGGGAGGAGAGAAGAGAGAGAGAAGGTTCTGGAAATAGCAGCAAAGAGCAAAGAAAAACACCTACTGCATCTTTAGGCCAGTTGTCTGAGAGTGGGAGGGAGAAAGCCACACTTGGGAAGACAAGGGAGAGAGGTTCAGTTAGAACAAGAAGAATGTGAAAGAAATGTTCAGAGCGGAGATCGACAAAATAAGGGATTTTTTTTTTTTTTTTAGATGACCTGCTGGGAGGTCCAGGGGCTGCCCAGTGGGAAGGTTTCAGTAACTGGGAAAGGAAATGGTCAAAGGAGCATAAACAAGGCTGTTTGGGGATTTTTGTGGGTAATGGGGAGTCCTGAGAGTCCTGGGGCTTCTGTGGGGCTGCAAGAAGCCAGGAGCAAGGGCTCAGTGAGACTGGTTAGGCAGGTTTCAGGGCAGATAAGGCTGGGTTTATAGGAGGGGTCTTGCCAGGAGCACACATGTCCTAGGGCAAACTCTCTGCCCACCAGGGTGGTGTGTGGGCAGGGGAGGGAGGCCTTGTCCTGCAGCTTCAGGAGCTCTGGAGTTCATCTGGGCTCTTGTGGAGGTGAGGAAGCCAGGGGAGGCCAGGGGAGGTGGCAAGGCCCATAGCAGGGTGGTGAGAAGTGATCCTAATGCAGTGATAATACAATGGCTCCCCTGGGGTGAGCAAGTGGCCCAGGCAGGCACTGTACTTGGGCCTCAGTATATCGTCCCCATTCAACCTCAGTATATATTATTATCCCCAGTTTGTGGATGAGAAGGTGAAGGCTTAGGTGAAGTCAATCGCCCAAGGTGGCCCAGCCAGCCAGAGGCAGAGCCTGGATTCAGATTTGCCCTGATGTTTGGTCCCTAAACCCCACCCCTCTGCGCAGCTCCCGGCCTTCCCTCTTGGGACAGACCTGGGGACTCCTCTACCATCAGGAGCCGAGCTGGTGGCAGTGGCGGCTGGAGCGTGGATTCTTGGGGTTTAAGATTTCAGAGGTGGACACATTCTGGGTGATGACGAAACCAGGGTGGGGCTGTGGGAATAAATGACTGCAATGCAGGAGACAGATGGGATGAATTATTGCAAGAGGTGACGCTGGCAGGAAATAGATATAAATGCAACTAGGCTTGGACAAGAGCACAGAGACAGGGTCTTACAAGGCTTCAGAGGGAAGCCTGGGACTCAAAGCTCAAGGCAGACCTCAGGTCAGAGTAGAGGTGCCCCACCCTCCCCAGGGGTGCCCCCCCTCCCCACCAGTCCTGCGCCCACCACCTCCTGGGACTTCTGGCCCCGAGTCTAACTTCCATATGCAGCAGGGTTTGGGAGATATAAACACAGCTGTGAGGACGGGGCCCAGCCCTGCGGACTTGGTTGCTGGTTAACATAAGGCTCACAGAACTGATGGGGGCCTGCGATGGGCCCTGCCTTCCCAGGGTCCTGGGGCCTGTTTGCTCCTCTGCCTTCGCACTTCCTGCTCTACAGCTTCAGATCCACTCAAGTCAAGAAACCCAACGTGTTCAGAGTACCCACACGGAAGCCTTGTCCGTAGAAAGTCCTGTTAAGAGAGGAGGCCGCAAGGAGGGGGCTGGCCGCAGGTGTCAGGGTGTGAGTACCTTTGTTATCATCCACCTGTCACTTTGGGGAGGAGGGAGCAGAAAAACAGAACATACTAGAGACTCAAAGGGGGTGGATGGCAGTAATCAGATCTGGAGGGGCAGACTGAAGAGAATTACGCAGGGCAAGGGAAACTGAGGACAAGCCTTCCGGATGAGGGCCATACACCATGGTTTGCAGGAATGGTCTTGGTCTATGCCTGTTCTTTCTGCATAGTAATTAGTAGAGCACAATTTGCTCTTTAAAAAAAAAAAAAAAAGATTTTATTTATTTATTTATGAGAGACAGAGAGGCAGAGGGAGAAGCAGGTCCCACGCAGGAAGCCCGACGTGGGACTCGATCCCAGGTCTCCAGGATCACACCCTGGACTGAAGGCAGCACTAAACCGCTGAGCCACCCGGGCTGCCACACAATTTGCTCTTAAAAGGGTCTCTGTTTGAAGGTGATCTCACAGTTTGTCCACGAGTAAAAGGGAGCTTGATCTCGTCCCCCTTGCCCTGTTGTATGTTGTCATCTTGGTTGTCCAGTCTTGTTCGACCTCAGAGTCTGCCAAATGTGGGAATTCATCCCTTCCCTCCAGAGTTATGACAATCCCCCAGCCCTGACCTAAGGACATCTATTAAGACATAAATGTAATTTCTTAAGTATGTTAAATATTTCCAGGGTATCCAGGGGGAGTTGCTTTTTTTAACATGTAGGCTTATACTGGGGGGGGGGGGGTCCTTGAAAGGTATTGACACTCTAAAGATAAGCTGGGCACTGTCTTGCCAGTGGGTGGATGTGTACGCGAGAAGAGCCCAGGGCAGCCCCCTAGGACCTTTGGCTCCTCAAGTGTGCCCTTTCCTTGCCCTCTGCAGATGGTCCTCCTGGCAAAGGAGTTCTGTTTTGTGGTCAGGAGTAAAAAAACAACAACAACAAATGTTGTTCTCACTACTCTATTTCTAGGTAAGTTTTCAAAGCTCCGAAGTCTCATTTGTAGCTACTTTAGATCCTAAATTCCAGAAGGTGGGGATCCCTGGGTGGCGCAGCGGTTTGGCGCCTGCCTTTGGCCCAGGGCGCGATCCTGGAGATCTGGGATCGAGTCCCACGTCGAGCTACCGGTGCATGGAGCCTGCTTCTCCCTCTGCCTGTCTCTCTCTCTCTCTCTCTCTCTCTCTATCATAAATAAAATTTAAAAAAAAAAACCTATAAAAAAAAAAAGCTAAATTCCAGAAGGTGATGAGCCCTTTTTTTTGAAGGGCAAAATTCCATCACCAAAGGAAACCCAGAAACAGACAGCACCTGGATACCAAGGTGAATTGAGTGGTTAAACGATGACTCCTATGGCAAGCTCCCTGGCTGCAGTTCCTACGCTGGCGCTGGCGTAAAGCTGAGACAAGGCAGGGAGTGTGGCTTCCTCCCCGAGCCTTGCCTGGAGCCGTGCTCTCCAGCATGCTCTTGTCATTGGTCTTGGCACCGGCTAGCTGAGGGAGAGAGAACTTCCCTTTCCATGGTTGGACTAGCTGGTCCAAGGAGACAGAGTCAGGGAATCAGCAGCCTTAGCCACTACATCTTGCTCAAGAAATGTTTGCTGAATGAATGAATGAATGAACTATCCTTAGGTTTCTTCCTCTGACTTCCCCATTATGCGCACCAGGATCCCAACCCTGGACTTCACATCTCCTCCTTTCTTCTAGGCAGCACAAACATCCCAGCCCTGCCACTTTGGGTAAATCACCTAATCTCTCTGAGGCTCAGCTGTATCATCCATAAAATGGAAGTAATAATATCTGTCTTCGTGATCGTTGTTGGCCTTAGAATTAATATTATCGAAGCGCTCAGCCCAGTATAGGTGCTTGGGAGGTGGCAGCTGTTATTCTGTTGTGTCCCATTGTTGGAGGTTCCAAAACAATTTTGAAATGTAGGCTTTGGGCAGCCCAGGTGGCTCAGTGGTTTAGCGCCGCCTTCAGCCCAGGGCCTGATCCTGGAGACCCGGGATCAAGTCCCACGTCGGGCTCCCCGCATGGAGCCTGCTTCTCCCTCTGCCTGTGTCTCTGCCTCTCTCTCTCCCTGTGTCTCTCATGAATAAATAAATAAAAGATGGCTTGTGGGGCACCTGGGTGGGTCAGTAGATTAAGTGTCTGACTCTCAATTTCAGCTCAGGTCATGATCTCAGGGTTGAAAGGTTGAGCCCCACTTGGGGGTCTGCACTGGGAGCCTGCTTAGGATTCTCTCTTTCCCTCTGCCCCTCCACCTGCTTGTGTATGTGTGCTTTTTCTCTTTAAAAAAATAAAAAAGAGGGATCCCTGGGTGGCGCAGCGGATTGGCGCCTGCCTTTGGCCCAGGGCGCGATCCTGGAGACCCGGGATCGAATCCCACATCGGGCTCCCGGTGCATGGAGCCTGCTTCTCCCTCTGCCTATGTCTCTGCCTCTCTCCCTCTCTCTGTGACTATCATAAATAAATAAAAATTAAAAAAATAAAAAAAAATCTCTCTCTTTTTTTTCTAAGATAAATAAATTTTTTAAATAAATTTCTAATAAAATTTATTTTATTTATTTATTCATGAGAGACACACAGAGAGAGAGGCAGAGACATAGGCAGAGGGAGAAGCAGGCTCCATGCAAGGAGCCCAATGTGGGACTCAATCCAGGGACTCCAGGATCAGGCCCTGAGCCAAAGGCAGATGCTCAACTGCTGAGCCACTCAGGCATCCCAAAAGAAATAACTCTAAAAAAAAAAAGATAGTTTGTCATTCACACTGCCCATGCCACGGGAGGTGAGGCAGCATGAGCAAGCATGGGATATAATAGTTTGAATGATCCAATAGCTTGATGGCCATAGACTGTCCCTAGTTGTCCGGTACCCGGCCCTAGGATGATAGGGCAGGTGGATAGAGGCCTGGAGGGAGGAAGTGATAAAGGAGGTAATGGTAGTATGGGCTACTGATTGGGTGGTCTGCACATGGAAGGCTTGCTTGCAGGTGAGTTTTTTAATTGGGGCTGTCCCTGGGAGGGGCAGTCTCCAGAATCAGCAAAGCCCCAAGATGTTGAAACATCAAATATAGAAACTACAAAACACGGTTATTACAAAAGCCTAAATAATGATTTGGGGTATCCAGGAGATTTGCATTTAGTTTATTAGTCTCATTTAACAAACAGCCAATAAATGTTCATTGAACACCTGCTATATAGGCCAGGACCTGTGGGATACAGGCATGAATCACAGACCCTGCCCTCTGGGAGCTGACCATCAACAAATCTGTATTTTTGTTGATTGATTTGTGGGTGCATTTCTTTTCTCATTATTACCTGTACCATAATTGGCCACAGGTTCCCAACAAAGCTCTATGCATGATAACTATTATGACTGGTTCCAGGCCTTCCCAGGTGACAAAGATTCCGTGGATCTGAGGTCCATCGTCTTCATTCAGATCCACTCAACCCCCTTCTGTGGCTCAGCCAACTCTGCTTTCCAGCAGAGGCCACACAGCTGGAGGTTTCGAGCCTATATAGGCTTTAGGACACTTCCAGCTCAGTTCCATACTGGTTGGGATCTTTCCTCTTTAAACCCAGACACCCATTTGGCCCTCCCAACTCAACCGGGGGAGTTGGGGAGAAGAGACAAGGGGTGTTAAATTTATCCATTCCTGTGCTGAGGCTAGATCAATTCACCAGAACAAGGCGACCAGGCAATGGAGGGAGGTTCCCCTAGTGGCCTGAGAAGAGTAGTGATCTAAAACTGAACAGAGCTGAGCTCTGGCTTCTACATTGCAAACATATCATCAGGTGGCTTATATCCTGTAAGAAGGGGTCAGGAGAAGGATTGGGAATCTTTTTGAGAGGGACCCAGGGCCACTCTAGGAGGAGCATCTTTGGGCCTGAATTTAGGCAGAAGCCTGAGCCTGCTGTTTGAGTGTCTGCATTGACAGCATTTCTTCAATCCATGCCCTGCCATGTTGGGCAAGAGTATAGGCATCTTCTACCCACCCAAGACTCACTTCTTCTTCCTTGGGATTCCATGGCCCCTCTCTTGCTCTTGACTTGCTCTTGGAGTCAAGGTGACTCCAGCTCACCTTGACTGCCCTCATCTCTCCTCCCACCTGGCTTTCTCTTTCCATTCCTCAGCCCAGCTGCAAGATAATATGCACATCGGCCAGAGTCCCTTCCTCCTCCCACTTTCCTCCTGCTGAAAATAAGCACATAGCCTTTGACTGTTTTCAAGAACTTTTATGCCGGGTAATTTGGGAAATAGATGGGGGCTGAGAAGAGTAACAGATATTGCAGGGGCATTACAAAATTACAAGATATCTCTAGAAGTACCAGAAGAAACTGTCCTAGATCCTCACAACAGCTAAACCAGATTGCCTCTGGCCATCCTGCCTTCACCCGGCTCCTTTCCTAGAAATGGTTGTGAAAGTCTCAGACTCATCTAATCACACAGAAGACAGTGGCTGCCTCTGCCTGCCACCCCCATGGGGTCATCTGCCTCTAGGACTTAGGTCTGTGGTGCCATGGGGCACAGGTGACCAGCGTTCACTGTACCGCAGCTGGTGGTTCAGGAGCTTCCCAGACCTGGGTCAGATGAAAGTGCAAGCACATGACTTTCTCTGCAGTTTCCCTGCCTCACACCCTCCTCTTCCCTTTACTTAGGGGAAGTAAACAGTGCTGCCCATTAAAGCCATAAAGGGACAAGCAGCTTCAAAAAAAAGAGGTTATTTGGGGCTGCCTGTTACAATGAACAATGTGAGTGGTGAGTAACCAGAGTGAGGATGATGATGTCAACCTTGGGTGGTTTTAAAGAGATCCTTGGATGAGATGAGCCCTGAGGTCCCTCCCAGCAATGAGCCCTTATTTCCACCTGCTGTTTCTGAAGCTGTGGGACCAAAGAACAAAAGGAAAACGACTGAGTGCTTGTTGTTGGTATAACTGAAGTAGGTGACAATTGGATTATTTGCATCCTGGTTTCTATGTTGGTTAGATTCCGGTTCTTTGGGAAGAAGTAAATACTCATTTTTATCAATTTGTATTTTTTTAATGGGAGGAAAATAACAAACAGATAACTCCCCAAGTGCTCTAAACATATGATTAAGAATTTGGAAACTTACTTTTTCAAGGAGAGGCTAGACTGATGACAGGATAGCTCAGAATGTTTTCCTGTGTCTCACAGTTAACATGAGACAGAGGCAGGCTTTTAACCTACCTCTGCAGAGACCCAAACTCCAGCTTTCTCCTGCCTGGTGGCAGTGTGGGGAAACAGGGACTCAGAGTTGCCCAGGCTCCCACCATAGAGTGGCCCTGACACCAGGGACCATCTCCTGAGGCATCCTCAGCTCAGTTGTCTGGGATTGAATGGCTTACAGATAGATTTTGCTTTTCTGTTCTTTAACCCTTGCTCCCATGTACCTCTCTACCCCCAGCAGACAGTACTTTAGCAAAAACTCTTGGCAGGTGGGGGGAACTCTTGTTTCCATGATAAAAGGAACCCTTCACAATTTTAACCTGGGAATAATAAAATTGCTTAAGAGAACCCCATTTGAATGTGTTTTATTAAAAAGAAATCAAAATTTTAAAAAAAATAAACTAAGCTCTTATAATAGTAAGGCTTTTCATTGATTTTCCAAGAAAGTGTCTTCACATTCTCTTTTGGTATGACAAATGTCTTACTCCAGAACTGTGTATCTCTGTGCCATAGATGTGGGATTTCATCTTGAATCAGAATCAGTACATCCAGGGGTGGAGCGCAGGCCTCAGGATGGCTAAGAAGTTCCATGCATGACTATACTGCTCAGCCAAAATTAGTGTCTCTTAAGTTCTAGTGAATTGCTCTCACAGTTTACCTGTATGGGCACCATGTGGCAATCTGAAGTCATGGGTAAGCAAGGGAAGCCAAGATTTAATTTAATTTAAAGAGCAAAATTTTGCTCAAAAATATGTGTTCACAGCCAACAGAAATGTATCAACTATTCGCATAAGACCAATATGAGAGAGGAGCTTTGCAGCGAAAATAAATGCCTTACACATGTCTTCATTCCTGCAGAGAACCGTATTGTGGTTCTGCTGTGTGCGGGTGGATGGGTAGAGAGCAGTCAACGAGACACACGTTGGTCCCCAGGGGACTTTTTAGACAAGTTGGCAGACAGAAGTGTAAAGAGACAATTGTGAATAATAAGGTTAGTGCTAGAGATGTGTGCAAGGTTCTGGCGTCTTTCTTTCGGTGATACCTAATCCCTAATGTTCTACCTTCTGGAATATTCTCTTTCTTTTAAAGATATATTTACTTATTTGAAAGAGAGAAAAAAATAGCATAAGCGGGGGCAGGGGAGGGGCAGAGCGAGAGAGGGAATCCTCAAGCAGACTCGTCATTGAGTGAAGAGCCTGACGTGGGGCGCAATCCCAGGACCCTGACATCATGACCTGAGCCAAAAGCAGGTGCTTAATTGACTGAACCGCCCAGGCACCCCTAGAATATTCTTAATCTTGAACGTCTAAGAAGTCTGGCTTTGCTTCTCGATATATGAAATCAAATTCATCTTGCAATTTGTTGTTGTATTTTAATTTAATTACTTTTACCGAAGTCAGTGTTCCTCAGAGTGGCTATATAAACCGTAGTCATACTCAAGAGGACTTTAAATGATATACAGGTATAAATTTGTTATTTTAATAGCTAAGGGTTTATCTCAATGTGTAATGGGAAGATACTCATTTTCCACTTGCAGTGATATAAAGCTTCCCTCTCAAATAAGTTAAAGTCAAAAAAAAAAAAAATGAGCGACAAATTAAAGAATAGCCCAGAAATCCTGGGCTGTGGCAAAATTGTTCAGGTTTCATGCAGACAGAATGTCTGGAGGTGGGGAAACCATCTATCTGCTTCCAGCTGACCAGGAAGCCATAGGCCCCATGCTGAGAGAAAAGTCTTCCAGCCTGGCACTGGGGAGGGGGAGCATTCTGCGAGTCACTTTGCATTTGTTTTTTTTGGTTTCTATTTGTGTCCTTGGAGCCACTGGCCTTGCCCTCCCCAAGCCTCCTTCCCCTGGCTTTCCGATCTCCTGAGAAGCCACCCTCACTTCTGGAGGCCACTGCAAGATGGAAAAACCTTTCCCTCGATTCTTCTAGATCTTGGAAGAGCTTTCTGTTTGTTTGTATTGTGTGTGTGCCATTTTCTCCCTCGATCTGGTCTTGTGTGCGACCATGTCTGCAAACAACAGCTATGTTTAATAACTAACAGCTTTGCCTGGTGCTTTCCTCATAACTGTTCTCACATGGAGGAAGACATTTTTCTTCTTAAAGTCACAGTTTTCAGATTTATAATAGCTGTTACTCAGATGATGACGACACTGACGAGAAAGATAATGGATTTTAGCTCATCTACAGAGGCCTGTCCTCCTAAGCCCTGCTGAGTGGCTGCCTTCTTCATTCAGACTCTGGGACCACTTCCTGACACAGAATGAATCACCATCTCTGCTACGAAGCACTTTACTTGTGCCATCTCTCTATTACGTACCTGTTTCGTTCACGCCTGCGTAACAGATCCCCGTGTACTTGTCTTCTTCCCTTCAGATGCTCACATCTGAAGGGCTGTGGCCACATTTTAATTTCTCATTCAATAAATATTTTGGATGCCTACTACATGCCAGGCCTTGGGCAGGAACTGGGAAGGTGGGAGGTGAACAGGCTGGCACTGGCTGTCTCTCACGCAGCTTGTTGTCTTTGCCCATTACAGTGTCTGTCATAAGTGTATCGGCTATCTAGTGCAGCATAACAAGTTCACCCAAAACATAGCAGCTTAAAGCAGCAAAGATTTACAATCTTCCCAGTTTCTGAGGAAGCTATGGGTATGCAAGGAAAGCCAAGATTTTGTCTACTTTTTCAGATCAAAATTATATGTTTACATACACATGTTTACGTATAATATAATCTGGCAGGAATCTGGGAGCAGCTTAGATTGGTTCTGGCCCATGATCTCTCGTGAGACTGCTGTCAAGATCTTGGCCAGAGTGTGGTTTTTTGAAAGCTTGATTTGGCCAGTGGATCTGCTTCCAGGTTCACTCATGTGGCTGTGGGCTGAAGGCCTCAGTTCCTTATCAATTAGCCTCTTCACAGGGTGTTTATGACATAGTGCTGGCTTACCCCCAAACTGATGTTCCAAGAGAGTGAAAGTGAGTAAGGAGAAGCTGCTGTGTCTTTTGTCTAATCTCAGAAGTGACACACTATCACTTCAATGGGTCACACCAACCAAATCCTGGTGCAGTGCAGAAGATTAAATAAGGGGACAGAGATCGTTGGGGGCCACCTTGAAGGCTGGCTACCACAGTAGGGCAATTGATAGTGGGTGTTTGATAAATGCCGGTGAAAGTTTTTACCCCAATAATCCGTAAGTCAAAACTTCTAATTTAAAAAAAAAATAGACCATTTTTAAGAGGGGTTTTAGGCGTACAGCAAAATTAAGGAGGAAGTACAGAGCATTCCTATATACTCTCTGTCTCCCTACATGCGCAGCCTCCCTCAGTATCATCCCCCACTGGTGTCGTACATTTGTTAGAATTAATGAACTTACATCGACACATCACTATCATCCAAAGTCCATAGTCTACATTAGGATTCACTCTTGGTGTTGTGTAGTCAATGGGTTTGGACAAACATACAATGATTTGTGTCCATCATTATTGTATAATATAGAATAATTTCACCACCCTAAAAATCCAGAGTGCTCCTTCTATTCATCCCTCCTTCCCCGTAACCCCTGCCTTTTCCAGAATGTCATATAGAATCATAAAGCATGTAGCCTTTTCAGGTTGGCTTCTTTCACTTGTAATATGCATGTAAGCTTCCTTCATGTTTTCTCATGGCTTGATAGCTCATTTTGTTTACTTTTTTTTTTTTTTAACAAATAAGTGAACATACTTTTTGCCTTGGTTTTACTGACTGTATCCTTGTGGAGTGTTTTTAATCTTCCACTAAGCCTAAATAATTTGAATGGTTTACCCAGCTAACATGCTGCTGCCACATTAAATTAAAAAGTCAGTAAATGTGTTTTGGGCAGACTTAGTAACTTGTCTTTTCCCTAAATTGTCTTTTTTCCCTCGCAATCACATTCTCTAGCTACCTTGCCAGATTCATTCATGTTCTGCTTGTCTATTGCATTTATGGAAAACCTCTGTTTGAAATTCTTATATGTTCTACTTAAGATAGATTTTGTCTAATGTACATAGCTGAGTCTTGTTAAAAGAAAAAAAACTAAGCTAAGAAGAAGTCTTGTGTTGTGTATTAGTTGATGAAGGGACCTGTCTCAGTGGGGTACTGGCTGTTAAACAGAAGCCTCAGATAGAGGGGAAGGGAGCCATTCTTTCTCAATTGAAAAAAGTAGGGTATATGGCTATATCATTGCAGTTTGCCCCATTCTTACAGTGAGTTAGCAATGCACGTGCTCACAATGAAGGCAGGACCCAGTTGGCAGTATTGTTAGCTATATGATTTTCCTCCTCCTATTCAGCCGTAATTAAAAGTCAGCACACACTTGACAAGAAAGGGATGGTGTTCTAATTGGTGGAATTGAAGAAAAAGCAGTCCTTGCCCTTGTGGTTGATTAGTTTAGGAAAATTTTTTCATTCCTAGAGAAAGGAAGGAGTTCTTCCTTTTTTGCTTTCCTCCCCACATGAAAAATTTCAAGCTGAAGGACAATTAGCACTCATCTGGCACTTGATAAATTGTGACATAACCTTGCTAGTCAAGCTGCAAATGTATGTCGCTGCACTTAATCCTTAACTATGTTAACATTCATCTGACTGAACTGACTGCCTCAAGTTCAGGCAAGTTATAATGACTTGTTAGATCTCAGTGAAAAAGTTACATGCAAGGGATGCCTGGGTGGCTCAGCGGTTGAGCATCTGCGTTTGGCTCAGGGTGTGATCTCAGGGTCCGGAATGGAGTCCCACATCGGGCTCCCCACATGGAGCCACTTCTCCCTCTGCCTGTGTCTCTGCCTCTCTCTGTGTCTCTCATGAATAAATAAATAAAAATCTTAAAAAAAAAAGTTACGTGCAAAAAAAATATATATGTATATATGTCAACTCTTTTCTTTTTGAGAGAATGATTTCTTGTTATAATGAACCAGATCTGCAAGATTCCACTAAAATTGAAACAGTTAACAGAATATGGCTGAAATCCATCCATATTTCAATAAGAAGAGGATCAAACAAAGGCAATGAAAGAAAAGCCCAAGACTGCTTTGGGATAAACATAAGGATAATAGCATTTCAGCATGGGCATCTTCTGACCCTTCGCAGTTGGGTGGCCACTGTCAGCAGCAGCAGTATTGTCATCATCTAAAGAAAAAGCAGGGTGTAGAGGAGGGACAACCGTCATGACACCCAGAACTCATATTTGTGTAGTATCCAATGCCATGCCTACCATTCTGTCTTTCTAGGGAAACAGCCTTGTCTCTAGTCATTTGGCTCTCATGAGAACAACAACAACAAAAAGATGAAATGTGTCAAGAGGGATGCCTGGGTGACTTACCATTTGAGCATCTGCCTTCGGCTCATTTCGTGATCCCGGGGTCTGGGATCGAGTTCCACATCAGAGCCTGCTTCTCCCTCTGCGTATGTCTCTGCCTCTCTCTCTCTCTGTCTCTCATGAATGTATAAAGAAAATCTTTTTGAAAATTAAAAAAAAATGTTTTTAATGTGACAACAGTCTTTAGTTTCTGGAGCAAAACAGCTCATAGAGTCTATTGTGTAAAAGGGATAGAAAATCCTGGAAAAGAATACTTAGGGGAACTCAAAAAGATGTATTCTGCTCAAGTCTTAGTGGAAAAGCAGATTAACTTTTCAAAATTTGCTAGCAGTTAAGGGTTGATGAGAATGGTGATTAAATTTGTGTTTTTTTTAAACTTACTCCAAATTGTACCCAAAGTTTTGTGAAAATATTATGTAATCATTCTACTTGGCTGTTTGAACAGCAGTATTTTCAGTGAAATGGAGTAAATGAGTGGGAAAATGTTCTTCATTTTCCCTCCTCCCTCTCGGGGGCCAGCACACCAGTGTGGTCACTCATCCTCTCCCTCCCAGTAACCAAACCTCCCCAAGGCCCAGAGGTGGTCATGGTACCTGAGAGGTAATGAGTATCCCTTGAAGCAACTGCCTTGCAAACCCAAAGTAGCCAAGGAATTACAAATATTGCACCATCTTTAGAAACGTTTCGGAATATCAATTATTTCAACCTTTTTCTGCTCCCACACCTTCCTCCATGTATAGCACACTGTAGTAAGATAACAACATTGTCTCTCACAGGAGAAAGGGAATAAGCATAATGGGGGCATGTATGTTTTGAAAAAAAAAAAAAAAAAGCCCTTTTGGATTCCTTCCTGCCCTGGTGGGAGTCAGGGCAGGAGAGCATAGCATCTCTTCCTTTCTACTGTCAGTTGACGAAGCAGATGGAGGTTAGTGGCTTTCCAGCCTCTGCACAGGCTATCTGGGAAGACTGCCTTGAAGGAGGAGTCTAGCTAAAAGATGAGCAGGAGTCAGGGCACCTGTGTCCTCACCTAGGGTTTGCCACTAACATTTGGCACCTGCATCTGTAATCTGACGGGGTTGGACCGAAAGATCCATGAGGTCCAGTAGAGCATGGGTATTTTGCTCTCCTGTATTGGCCAGAAGCTGGAGAGCCTTGTGTAGTTTCACAGAGTGAAGTTACTATGTCTTCCTGCAACCCTAAACCTGTGGTTGCAAACTGGTGGTCAGATCTGGCATGGAAGTGTGTTTTGTTTACACTCCCTAGTGTTTTGTAAGCTTTTTTGTCTGTTATTATTATTAGTTGTTGTTGTCAACACTTTAAAAATAGGGCAATTTCTCAAAATCACGTCTGGCTCGTCTTGAAAATTCTGTGTCTGGCAACACCTGACCCTTATGCCTACATCCACAACCTTTTCCAGACTGTGAGTGCGCGGTTAGGTTCCCGAGGCCCACGTGGCCCACTTTGCTCATTTCCATCCCTCCCGGGCCACTGTAGAAGTTAAAATTTGCAACCTCTGTTTTAAATTTTCTCCATATTTTCTGGGTCACATGGGACAATGATGCTTTGTAAAGGACCCCTATTCCAGCCTATTTGAGCTTTCTCTGCTGCTTGGGCTGGCTCCCAGGAGGGTGGGTTTGTTGGGCATGTGAGCTGTGGACATGGCTATCTGGCTTGTTTATGAATGCAGAGGATGGGAGGAGAGCCAGAAACTCAAAAGCTTGTCATGTTCTGGAAAGTTCCCCATCATTACAGCTGCAATGCAGATGTGCAGAAGGTGTGAGAGGTTGCATTTGAACATCTGCCTACATGGGGAGCAATGAGACCAAAAAGAAAAAAAAAAAAGCTTGTGGGGTTTTCATGTGCTTGATTTTCCCTCCTCTTCTTACCCTTATTGTTTAGGTCCAGGCCACAAACGGCGAGCAGGAGGCTGCTGCACTCAGCTGGGCTCCCTGTCAGCCCTGAAGCATGCTGTCCTCGGGCTCTACCTGCTGGTCTTCCTGATTCTTGTGGGCATCTTCATCTTAGCAGGTAAGGCCACCCTTCCCTATTCTGGCCTCTAAGCATGAAGCAGGAAGTGTGTGAGGAAGCAGGGGCAGGTGGGAACTGGAGAGCTGGAGCCTCTGCTCTTCATTTCCACAGTCATAAGCCCAAACACCACCTTGGTCACCATGGAAACCAAGAAGGAGAAAGTTGGCTGGTCTTTTAGACCGGCAAGACTCTTGGCAGCTTTGCCCATTTCATGTGGGATGCGGAGTTGGCAGAGGCTATGTGATCTTGGGAAATCTCTGAGTCCAAGAGCAGAGACCGAGCTGTTCTGAGTGACTTCTGACTCTCCCCACATCATTGTGTGACTTGTGCATCTCACTGGCCCTCCCTGGAGCTCTGTGCAGAGTTTTACACAGAGTAGCCTAAGCTCCTTTTCCTGGTGATGATGAAAATAGTCATGAGACATTTTGCTGCTGAGGCTAATCAGACTCCTAATAAACCTGCTGCCCTTTTGCAATTATTGGGTGTGGGATGGGTTTGCCCCAGTACGGCAGGGTTCCTTGTCCCAATTTCCATCTGTAAGATAGGCCAGTCATATGCCGGAGTTGGGAGCACATTCTCTAGCCAGGAGGAAGCAGATCTCATGGGCTTAGAAAGGGATCAAATGGAGGATCCCCATGCTTTACCAAGCCCAGCTCACCACTCACAGATTACTCCACTGTGATATAGATGGGGAAGCAGATAGGGAGAGAGGTTATGATGGTCTCTCATGACTCCCACCCTGAGGAAGAGGTGCACAATTCCCACCTTTCTCAGTGGAGATATGTGAGTGCTGACAAAGTAAAGCCAAGGGATCAGTTTATTTCAACCTCCCTTGTCCTACATGATCACCTGCTTTGTGTCAGATTCCATGCTAGGAGTGGAGATACAGCTAAGGAAGACCCATGGCTTTCTTTCAAGGAGTTTCCAGTTGGGGGAAGAAGCAGAGGCATGGAGATAGAATCGTCTTTAAGCAGAATGTGATGGGGATGATGACGGAGACTCTATGTTGACACAAGTGCTGTGGTAATCTAGAGGAGCACACGCAGTGGAAGTATGGGTGTTGCATGGAGGGAGGTTGGTCAGAGCAAGGCAGCTGGCCAGGCTGGGATGACTTAGAGTGTTGAGGGTGGGGTCCTTGAGTTAACTCTAGGACAGGGATCCGGAGGTTAAGCACTTGCAGATGACCCTTTGCTGGAAATTGTGAGGCAGATGCCCAGGACATCACTGGTCTTTTCTCACTTTCTGTCAAGTGAGCATAGTCAGCTGGGCCCTGTGATGGGATGTTAAATGCTGCCTTCACCTTCAGGGTTCTATTCTCAGGGCAAAAGGCATCATTAGGGGTGGTGGGACAGACACCTGGGGGTAGAGGGGCAGGGACAGACATTGACCTAGGGGTAGAGGGGCGGCCAACAGCAACAATGAGAGAAACTCATGATTCATCTCAAGGACCCAGGGATAATGTCCAGCCAGAGGATGATTTGAACATGTTCTTGGGCTGCTCAGTGGGAGATTGGGATCTGGGTTTTGTGGGCTTGGCAGCCACAGCCATAACAAATTTCCAGAATTTTTGGAAACCGTTTCAGCCCAGCAGGAAAGCTAGGCTATGGTATTACAACTTCTCTGCTGAATAGGAACTTTTAGGTGACAGAAGAGGGTCTAGGAGAGTCAGACGATGGAGACCCTCAGGCAGGTCTCTGGAGCCTGGAGGGTCTGGAAGACCATCATCTCTTAGGGAGAGAAGACCTGCCAGGGAAGGAAGGTTCTCTTCTGGTGCCTGGAGGGTTGCCATGTGGAAAAGAGCAGACATATCCTGTGTGGCCTCAGAAGTAGACAAATGGGTGGATTTTGTGAGGAGATAGATTCCCATTCAAAACAGAGGAGAATTCCTAACAAGTACTGTTGCCTGGCATGGTGCAGAAAGACTTTTCTCCTGGCTAAGTGAACTTGGAGTTTGAATGGGATTTATGATGACATCCTGGAAGTTTCAGAAGGGTGGGTGGAATGTGGTTTTCCAATCTAACCAAAATGTTGCCGTGCTTCCTCGTTGTTGTGTGTGGAGACCTGGGGAGGATGTTGATCAATATGATCACCTTTGTGCCTGAAGCTTCGGAGTGAGTACCAGCTTGCCTGTGTGGTGTGACAGTTTGGGGTGGATTTGAATTAATCTGATGACACAGAGCATTGTAGTTTATCTCTTGGATCTGTGGCATGGCCACTGGCTCTTCCCCAGGTTCTTGCCTGGAAAATCATGCTGGCCCCTAGGAAGGGTTAGGTGAGGGAGGCCAATGAAAAATATAGTCACTTGCTGCCTCTCCCCTCAGGAGGGGACTTAGGAATGTGATGGACAAGTCTGGGGTTCTTCAAGGAGCTCCTGCCTGACCTTAGGTAGGATATTTCTTCATATTACCCTGATTGAAGACCTCCAGTGATGCTCCTTTTATGAAAATACCAAGACAATGGGGAGATCCATGATTCAGTGTAAACTAGAACTTGCCCGGCCTTCTGTAAGGAGTTCTGCTGTGGCTGCTTCCTCATCTTGGGTGGAACATGTTCTTCATTGCCCTGCTGAGGTTGCCTTGCACAAGAGGTGCTAAGGACTGAATCGTGCCCCACCCCCAAATTTATATGTTGAAGCCCTATCCTTCAATATGATGGTGTTGGGAGGTGGGGCCTTTGGGAGGTTATTAGGTCATGGGAGTGGGGCTCTCATGATGAGATTAGTGCCCTTATAAGAAGAGACGGGAGAGAGGGAGAGAGGAAGGGGATGGGAGAGAAAGAGAGAGAGGAAGAGGGGGAGAGATACCTGCCATATGATGGCATAGAGAAAAGGAGTGACCTGCAAGCCAGGAGAACAGCCCTTACCAACAACCAAATTGGCCTGCAACTTGATCTTGGACTTTCCAGTGTCCACAGCTATGACAGATACATGTCTGTTGTTTAAGCCGCCAAGCCTGTGGTGTTTTGTTAGAGTAGCCCAGGCAGACTGAGGCAGGAGTCCTGTCTGAACCACTCTCAGACTTCAAAACCTCCTTGTTGACACAAAGCTCATACAGCCTTGACAAAACCACCCACTGCAACCAGGTGCCATGTCTGAGTAGCTGACTGCCACAAAATGACCAGGGTACAAATGCTTGCTTCTACTGTGTTTCAACATTGCGAAATGATAATCCAACTACATAAAAATATTACTCTTACAAAACTTCACATGACACTTCTCTCAGTTCATCTCTTTATCCAAGTATTTGAAATAAAAAGCAAATACTGTACCTCATATTTATGCATCATCCTGCATAACCTGGTCTGATCCAGCCATCTGGATTTAAATTATTTTCACCCAAACTATTATCTCAATTGGGCTTTCTACCCACCATCTAACTATCCGTTCCTGATCAGCATCCTCTTGGGAACTTTCCTGATATTTCCACAATATTGCCAGGTTCTATCCACCCAGCCTTCCAACGTCTCCCAAGAAGGCTGCATTAGTCCCTTCTTGCCACCCCCAAATTCCTCTGACTTTCTATCTCTTCAACCCATTGCTCATTACCTGGACCAATGGTCGCATAGTAAGTTTTCGTTCTGTTCCGTGTTCAGTTTTGGACAGTATCAACCATCAGGCTTAAGTTCCTGAACAGGAGAGTTGAGATTGGATGGTCATGGTGTTGTGAGGTCCTCGGTCCAGCACTTTAGGGAAGACATGATGGAGGCAAAGTGTTAGAGGAGGTCCGCTGTTATTCATGACTATTCTGGGACATCACTTTGGTGACAAAGGGTGGTCATGAAGAACGACCTTTTCCTCCCTTCTGTCATGCCACAACTAAGGAATTTAGTGAAAATGTAATATCAGACAGGGGAAGTGCAAATATCTCGGCATCTGATTTCATGGGAAGCTGGAGTTCTACTGCAACATAGACTAGGGAACTACAACAGAGAGAGTTCCTGGTGAAATGGGCTCCTCTCTCACAGCTTACCTGAATTCTTTTTTTAACAGCAATGGTCAGGGGGCAACTGGGTGGCTCAGTGGTTAAAGATCTGCCTTCAGTTCAGGCATGGTCCTTGGGGGCCTGGGATTGAGTCCCACATCAGGCTCCCCACAGGGATCCTGCTTCTCCCTCTATCTATGTCTGTCTCTCTCTCTCTCTCTCTGTGTCTCTCAAGAATGAATAAATAAAACCTTAAAAAACATAACAGCAACAGTTAGACGTGGTCATCATCCCCTTAATAACTGCTTCACGTGTACATGAGTGCTTAGTGGGTACAGAACAATAGAACAAGCCTTAGTACTTTAGTCCACTGGGGCTGCTATAACAAACTGCCACAATCCAGGCAGCTTAAACAACAAACATTTATTTTTCATCACTCTGGAGGCCAAGAAGTCCAAGATCAAGGTGCTGGCAGGTTTGTTGTCTGGTGAGGACCCACCTCCTGGCTCACAGACAGCTGTCTGGTCTCTATGTCCTCACATGGTGGAAGCAGTGAGGGAGCCCTCTGGGGTCTCTTTTATAAAGACACTGATCCCATTCATGAGGGCTCCACCCTCATGACCTGATCACCTTCCAAAGGCCCCAGCTCCTGATCCCATCATATTGCGGGTTAGGATTTCACCATATGAATTTGGGAGGATGCAAACATTCAATTCATAGCATGGAACTAAAAAGAATCATGAGATGTGATTCCTATTCTGGGAGGGGTTTCAAATCATAAGCACACAATACACATTAGGACAGTATGATGTAGGGAATGCTCTGTGCCAGAGGAGAGTCTGTTTATGCAAAGGAGGGTCTGACTCCTGAGAGCTGGAGTGGCTGGGGAGGCTCAGCATGGAGAGAGCTAACCTCCAAGTGATCTGAATGTCGTTTAAATAGAGCACCCATAGTGAACGGGAATAAAGGGGAAAGGAGAAAAAAGTGAGTGGGAAATATCAGAAAGGGAGACAGAACATGAGAGACTACTAACTCTGGGAAATAAACTAGGGGTGGTAGAAGGGGAGGTGGACGGGGGGTTGGGGGTGACTGGGTAACAGGCACTGAGGGGGGCAGTTGATGGGATGAGCACTGGGTGTTATTCTATATGTGGCAAATTGAACACCAATAAAAAATAAATTTATAAAAATAAATAAATATAAATAAATAAACAAGCCCCTTTTCTGATGACCTCACTCCAAACAGGTCTGTCTTTGACTCTGCAATCAGAGAACAGTGTGCTCAGAGCCCATATCCATTTATATGGCAGATTATTGATTTCATTATGCATCTCGGAATTAAGAGTGTGATGCCCTTGCACTTTACTGGGACAACCTGTTGGAAATAGTGCCATGAAATTCCACCCTGTGCTTATTGCAGGGGTGCTGTTGAGGGCTCTATTCATTCTACTACCCAACGTCAATGCCTGCAGAAATTATCTGTCTGAGTCTCAGAAGGCGGTATGCTCGCCTTGAGGAATTAGTTTGGTTTCACCTTAAGGAGATTGTGAATCTGAAAGTAATTACAGTTGCTTTCAAGAGGTAATTAATGCAAACTGAGAGTGAGTTGTCATCCCATTCAAGATGTATGAATTTGAAGGTAATTAAAATGAAAACCTGGAGACAGATCTGTGGTCCACCCACAGCTACTGTATAGACTTTCCAGAAAGCATTTTTCTGTTACTCTTGTCCCAACGTCCATTTAGCATCTCTTACTCATTCTTCTTTTATCTTGTTCTCATCTGCTGTTATATTACTGTATTTTATGTAAACACCTTAATCCTTTTGGAACAAGGAAGACACAATTTTGTCTTTAAAAAAAAATCTGCCTTTTCTCTTCAGTTCTACAAGGACATGATGTTTTTAAATATGCAGATGATAAGTGAATGAATGTGTGCGTGAATGAATAAATGACAGAGACATGGAACCTTGGAGGGGATCTTATTTATCAGGGGAAATAGGATTATTTCAGTTTTAGTCAAGTATCTGAATGGCACAGTAAATACAGAATCACCGCTCAAGGACACGTGACTGGTGGAAGAAATGAGTGTGTAATTAATTATATTATTACACATACATCATAGTACATACTGTGTTGGGATTATGGCATTTAGGGAGAATAGTAAGACAGGCAGCATCACGCAGTACCTTATGCTGGGTAACATGATGGACTTTTTTTTTAAGATTTTATATATTTATTCATGAGAGACACAGAGAGAGGTAGAGACATAGGCAGAGGGAGAAGCAGGCTCCCTGTGGGACTCAATCCCAGGACCCCGGGATCATGCCCTGAGCCAAAGGCAGATGCTCAACCACTGAACCACCCAGGCATCCCAGCACCATGGACTTTGAAGCCAGCCTGTGTGGATTTGAATCCTGTCTTCTCCATTACCGGCTATGAGATACTGACCAAGTTATTTGATCTTTCTGTACTTGAGCTTCATCATCTGAAAATGGGGAAAATAAGTATGCCTACCTCATTAGATTGTTTTGAGATTTAAATAAGTTAATACATTGAAAGCACTTAGAAAAATGGCTCCTGGCACACAGCAAGCATGATAGAGGTAGACTATTGTTATTATAGCAGGAGTACTACCACTGCTATGAGCATTATTACTCCTGTTTTTTCCTGGTTTTCTTTGTGGTCAGTTAAGCTTGATAGTGGAAACTGAGAGTCAGAAAAACTTGGGTTTAGTCCTAGCTCACCCATTAACACTCTGTAATCTTGGGAAAAATCACTGTCTGAATCTTAGTACACTCATTTGTAAAGTGAGCAGATTGGACCAGGTCAGCATTTCCCAGACTTTTTGACCACAGCCTACATTAATAAATGTATTTAACATCACAACTAGTTCCCACATCCACCCATAACCGAACTAATCCTAAATGTGTAATGGATGCCAGTGGTTTTCTATCCTATTCTATACAGCTCATTTAAAAAAAAATATCCACAATCCATACATTGGTGTCATGATCCACGAATGGGATATGAACCATAATCCGAAAAACAATGGGCTCCATGTGTCTTTTAAACACTCTAAGTGAATAGCTATAGGATATCGGCTTTGAGGGGAAACTTCTGGGTTCACATCTGGGCTGTGCCACTGACTGGTTCTATAATCTTGGGGCAAAAAATTTAACTTCTCAAATCCTCCGTTTTCTCATCTGTCAAATGGGATGACAATGGTACCTACCCCATAGGGTTGTTGTAAGGATTAATGTATACATGAAAACTCTTAGTGGTTGGCATGTAAAAACTACATGCCAAGTAGTTTAGATGCTAAGTCTTGTTTAGACTGAGCACCCAGTGGTTTTTGTTTATAAACAAAGAACTTGGTGTGCTTGTTGTGGTGGGAGGGTATGCACCCATAGCCCACACGTTTCTAATAAACCCGCAGGGGAAGCCTGGAGACTTTGTTTGAGGGATCCTGGAGTTGCCGTGACAGAGCAGGGCTCAGTGTGCCAAAAAACAGGATAGGGTTTCTAGCACTGTATCTCCTTAGGGGAGAGCAAGCCAGCTCCATGGTGCCGTTCCCACCCGCAACACTTGGGAGCTTAGCCTTGGATGGAGTCTCAGAGGACATCTTGTACAAACTTCCTCCCTCCCAGGCAAGAACCTCCCTCCTGATTTCCCAGACAAATGAGATATTGCACTTCTACTGAAGAACAGCCACAAGTGACAGCAGCTCTTGCCCAATCCTCCTTGACTATCTCATGCATGCTGTTCCTAGCTCCTCTTGTAGATTGTCCACTTGTCAATGGCTTTGATTTCTGTCCAAGGAGCCAAGATTGGAGGAAATTTTAGAGGCACTCTGAATGCAGCACCCAGATTTTGTTAAGAAAATGAGCTTTCTTATTTAAGAAAGCTCATAACAAGGCTTTCTCCTTATTCTTGTGATCATTCTTCAGCAGGGTGAAAATAGGCTAAGCAATCTTCATTCTTTCAAATAGGCCCTTTAGATCTTGATTAGGAGACCTGTGTGTGCTTGCGCGTGTGTGTGTGTGCCTGTGTGTGCACGCACGTGCCTGCCTTCACACTTGCCACGTGATATTGAAATCATCAGTTTACGTGCCTGCACCCCTTTATAGTCCAAAACAGAGCTCCTTCATGATAAGGTACTGTGTTGTGTTTGTCTTTGTGCTCTTGGCACCTGGAATGGTGCTTTATAGATAATAGATGCTTAGTTAATGTTTGGCCTCAACGTAATGGCCATCCCCACGCAACAAACACCAGGTTTTCGTGGAAAACAAAATTAGACACAGCACTGTTGGTGTGGTCTGGCCAGGGCAGGGTGTGCTGGGCTGTGGCTAACTTTGATCTGGACACTGCACGTATGCTGACGTAGCCCACACTTGCACGAGCCTTGCTCATTGTGACTCATAGTAATACACGATAGCACATCCAAATGATGGGATATTGTGAAGCCATTAATTATCATGTCCGTTCGCCAACCCCAGATTTCTTTCAAAGGAGATATTGCCTAGTGGGGGCTCCTGAATCCCCTGTAGTCAGTACAACTGGATTTTGTTAATTTTGTTGTTGCCTTAACTTAAATGCAGATCTTGTTAGTAATCCCAATGAAATGTCATCACACTGGTTTCTGCCAAGTATTGCAGCCCGTTGGATCAGTTTGAATCTGGATTTGGACATCTGTCATTTAGCTTTCCCTTTCAGGCTTGTGTCATCGGTCACATCTAAGCCAGTATCCCAACGCAGTCTCCATTCCCTAGCCTGCCGCCACGTGTACAGTTCCCAGGAGGATATGACCAAGGGCACACCAGCCTGTGTACACACTTTATTGTCCTGTGAGGTGGGATCACTTCAAAGACCCCCCCACCAGTCTCTTTCCTGAAACCTAGACCCCCCTACCTGAGACACTCCCTTGCCCCCTGCATCCCACCTTGTGTGAGACTTCCCAAGCTATCAGACCTTCCCCAGCAGAAGGCACCCCAGACTCTCCTTAGCTCTAGGTGAGCGGGAGGGAAAGAGAGAATTTTGACATCCTGACTTCTCCACAAAAGATTCCATGACCCAGGAGGAAGGACCTGTCATATCTCTCTTCCTTACATGGATGCTTCTGATAGGTGGCATCTCACCCTAAGGTGAGAGAAGTGGGCATGAAGGAAAGCCAGCCGCCTGCACATTTGACATTATGCTCTCTGGGTCTTTAGTCAAACTGTTACAAAATTAGATAGGACAGAGGACCTATCGCAGCTACATCTCCCTGGAATCCTTCCTGTAAGCAAAGGCCTAAATCTGGCTATTGCCTATATTTGCCAACGAAGGTTTATAGGCACACAGCTGTGCTCATTCATTTATGTGTTGTCTATGGCTGCTTTCACGCTGCAGTGGCAAAGTTGAGTAGTTTTAACAGAGATCGAATGGCCTAATGAGCCAAAAATAGTTACTCCCTGGCCCTTTACAGAAAAAGTTTGCCGACTCCCCTTTAGACTTATACTGACCACTAAGTAGCCCTTTAATCTTTCGCCTGTGGATTGTGCTCTATGGCTTTCAAGGAATTTTTGCAAATGATACGTCATCTAAATCTCCTAACAATTGAAGGAATCCAGAAAGGAGTTCATAATGTAATACTGAAGAAACAGGCTCAGAGAAGTTGTGCATGCTGGCTCATGGTCCCCCAGCAGGGGATTGGAGCCTGGACCACAGATGACAGGATTGTGTGAAGTCAGCACTCCTCTCACCCTCTCACCCTGCTGGAGGCATTATCTATGGCCCAGTGGCAAAGCCTCTGGGCACTGGAGTCAGCCTGCCAGGTTATAAATCTTGACTTTCTTACCTAATGTGTGCCCTTGGGCAAGTTATTCAAGCTACCTGAGCCTTAGAGTCCTCATCTGTAAAGCAGAAAGGCTAACACTCCCCACTTCTAAGTATCGTGATGAGGCTGAAATGAGTTCATCCATGGAAACTACCTAGTAGTCCATGGCATGTAGTATTCCTCCTACAGTGGTTGTTAGGTGATTATAATCGAGTATAACTCCCTCCAACTGTACCATAATCCAGCCCTCCTTTCCCCATGCTATACAGAAAACATCAAGAGACACTTGTCAATGGCTTTGATTTCTGTCCAAGGAGCCAAGATTGGAGGAAATTTTAGAGGCACTCTGAATGCAGCACCCAGATTTTGTTAAGAAAATGAGCTTTCTTATTTAAGCAAAAATAGATGGGAATGGGCTTGAGTTAGTCTTTTTGATGCCTTCTGCAGCTCATATTTCCTTCTTCATGGCTCAACTTGTGTACTTTCCAAACCTACCTTTCGGTCTGCCTTGTAGTTCTAGCTTCTGCTTGCACGTGCCAGAGCTATCAAGTAAATTTTGTCACTAACTGATGGCCTTGAGTTTGGGCTGGGATTGAAGCTGAGCAAGTAACAAGCTTTTGTTCTCCGCCCTATGGGAGAGAAGCTATAAACTCATAGAATTTTTGTGAGGATTGGTAGGCATTGTGCATCTTCTGCCCCTGCCCAAGGGCTTAGAGCCCTCTTGCATCAAATCCAAAACAGCAAGCATTTGTTGAGTGCCAACAATGTGCCTGGCACTGAGGTACAGGGAAATATGAAGAGAAATAAAGAAAGGCCCCTGACATAAAGATCTTACCAACCGGAAGAGCAGATATGAAAAAAATCAAAACAAAGCAACCCTATAAAATGTGGTACAGTTCAAAAAAGTCAGGTGTTTTAGAATCAGGCAAACCTGAATTCAGGTATCAGTTAGATCACTTATGAGTTGTGATCTGGGGAAATTATTTAATCCTCATTAAAAAAAAAAAAACATTAGGGGATCCCTGGGTGGCACAGCGGTTTGGCACCTGCCTTTGGCCCAGGGCGTGATCCTGGAGACCGGGGATCGAATCCCACGTCGGGCTCCCGGTGCATGGAGCCTGCTTCTCTCTCTGCCTGTGTCTCTGCCTCTATCTCTCTCTCTGTGTGTGACTATCATAAATAAATAAAAATTTAAAAAAAATTCTTAAAAAAAAACATTAAAATGGGAATAACGATGATCACTTACTGGTATTGTGACCAAGGTAACACATAAAGTGCCTTGTACAATGCCTGACTTACACCAGGGAGTCAATAAATGTTTCTCTGTAAATCTCAAAAAAAGAGGTACTGACATATTCTGAGAAGTTCGGATTTAATTCAGGGAAGCAATCCATTGGTCTCCTATGCCACTCTGCTCCCACCTGGTTCACCTCTAAATCTTGGAGTAACTAGGAGTTCAGTCCTTGGCTTTCTTTCCTTCTTTAACTGAGCTGGTGCCTTTCATTAAATTCCATCATATTTCATTTCTGTCTTCACCACTAACTTTTGCCCCAAATCCCAGACTAATATATTCAACTATTACTTGTACCATTCCCACCTGATGATTTAATAAACATCTCAAACTCAACATGTGAACAGAACTCTTGATTTGCCCTCCCCAAATTGTTTCTCCCCAATTCTCCTCCATCTCTGTAAATGACACCATGATCTATCTGGTTGTCTTAACCAAAAACAAGGGAATCCTTCTAGATTTCTTTCGCCTGCCTCCCATGTTCACCTCATCAGCACACCCTGATGGACCCCATCATCTCTCCCCTGGACTGCTCCAGTTACCTCCCAATTGTGGAGAGTTATCAAATAAAAATACAGGATGCCCTGATAAATTCAAATTTCAGATGCATGGTGAATGATTTTACAGGCCCAGGAGGAAGGATAACAAAGCAGAGAGTTTCGCCAGTCTCAAGTCTGTGGGGGACAATGGTGGGTGGTCATGGTGGGTGGTCGTGGGTGGTGACCCTCCCTGTATCTCTCTTGTTTGAGGAGAGGCTGATGGTAACCTATTGCTATGGCCTCCAGGTAGATGGTGTGTTTGGTCTTGTTAGAATAATGTCCAGCTTCAAACCATGCCCTCCATTTCTGAGAAGTCCCTCAGAGATGGGAAGCCTGCCTTCTTGGTCCCAACTGCCCTTCCAGCTGGCAGCGCCATGTGGCCTGATGGCTACCAGACATCCCTGGGCTCCTGCCCTACTCTGTGCAACTTTGTGAGAGCCCCACCTTCCCTGTGATCCTTTTTAGAGCAATCCAGGGGATACAGGGAGCTGGGGTGGGTTCTACAGCCCCTTCCTATAGTCTCATCCCATAGCCTCCCCATCTCAGGGAAGTCCCAGAAAATAGGCAGGCATGCCCAGGCTCTGCTCCAGATCAGAGGGCATAGGTGGTCTCACCCAATGGTCTCTCACCATGCTTCTCTCTAATGAGAGCACCTGTCTGAGCTCAGCTGGAGCCAGTTCCCATTTCCCTAGAGATCCCTATCTCTAAGAGGGGTCTCTGGAGCCCCACACCCCCACCTAGCACCTGCATGGATATGGGGATGGCAGTGAAGAAGGTGTCCAAAGTGACTCCTAGGGAATGGTGCCAGTTCCCAGGATGGGAAATAGGGGATTCATCAGAGCCCTAGCCACCCTGAGTCACCCTGGGAGGGGTTTCTTCTGCTCACTGCTTTGTTTCTCCTTCTTGCTATTGTCAACAATGACGGGATCCGGCCAGTTGTCCTCTGTGAAACATTTCAGCATATTATCTGCCAGAGTTTTGGAAAAACTGCATCTTTCTGGGAGGAGTCTGAGGAAAGGCATCTCTTATTTACCCATTAACACTCGTCCTCTGATCATTAGCTGGGGCCACTGAGCACGAATAAACAAGGAGATTGCCTTAAGGAAGTCAATATCCTTTCAGGATCTATAAAAACCGTTTATATCCTTTGGCTCAGAAATCCTACTCCATTGGCCTCAAGGAAATGATTACAATGAAGGAAAATGACATGTATATAAAACTCTTTGCAACATTATTCCGGATCACTCAAAACTGGGAAAAACCCAAATGTCCAACCTTAGCGGGTTAAGTTATGACAAAACAACACGAAGGAATATTATATAGCCATTCCAACTGCGAACTAATAAGCAGCATGGGAGAGTGTGTATGAAATGTTCAGGGGAAAAGAAACTGCCCTATTGCCTGTGTGCCCTCCGAGTGCAACGTGCAAGCGGACATGCATCCAGAAGGAGGGAGAGGAGACTGGGAGGAATGGAAACCACTATGCTGGAGTGAGAGGCTTATTGGTACACATTCTTCTCTTTCAATTTCCTCTAATGTTGGTGTTTTAATAAAGCCACCCTTTTAAAAAGCCACAGGAATCCTTCTATAACCCTGAGATCATGGCACCTAGCATAGTTTTGCCTGTCCTGGAGGTACCCTCAGGTGGGGCCAGCAGGTCTTTCCTGATTTTGTGCATGTGCTGCCCCAACTTGGGTTTGGAGGGCTGCCAGCAGAGTGTCCCTGACAAGAGGACACTCCAGCTGCAGATGGAGAAGCTGGGCGAGTGCCCCAGGGGCACGCAGGAAGGGAGAGGCCAAATGACAAAGGAAACCAGAGCTGGGAAGGATTAGTCCTGGCCTCAACTTTGTAAATGAGACCAAGGCTGCGGTGGGGAAGTGTCCTGCTCAGCTTTGCCCTAGCCTCAGTGGCTGATGGGAACTCGCCTCTGAGGCCTCAGAGGCCCCCAGATTCCTGATCCTCTGGGAGGCTCTGCCTCCTCAGGGGTCCCAGCTGTCACCTACCCCCAGACAGGCTTTCTGGAGCCTCCCCTGGTTCTTGAAGCTCACTGTTGGGCTAAAAGATTATTTCTTCTAATAACTTCTACCTTTCTTGGGGCTAAAGTCATTATTCTGGGGTAACAGAAATAAAGTCAAATGCTCCAAGTTTTTCTTTAAACTAGTTTTCTTCTTTCTTCCTTCCTTTTTTCTTTCGCCCCAGCTTTATTGAGGTATAATTGACCAATAAAAAGTATATATACTTCAGGCATACCATGTGATGTCTTGCTTACATATGCATTATGAAATGATCACCACAATCAAGCTAATCAACATAACCATCACCCTGCCTAATTAGGATTTTTGTGCATGCGGTGAGAAAACTTCAGACCTACTGCCTTAGTAAACTTCAAGTATACGTTACGTCATGTTAACTATAGTCACCAGGCCGTATATTAGCTCTCCAGAACTTATTTATCTTGTATAACCCCACTTTTGTACCCTTTGGCCAACATCTCCCCATGCCCCCAACTCCTACTCCTTGGGAACCGTCACTCTGCTCTGTTTTTATGAGTTTGAGGTTTTTAGCTTCCACATATAAGTGAGATCATACAGTATGTCTTCCTGTGTCTGACTTAATTCACTCAGCATCATGTCCTCCAGGTTCATCCATGTTGTGGCACATGGCAAGATCTCCTTTTTTACGACTGTACAATATTCCACTGAATGTCTGTGCCACATCTTCTTTATCCAGATACGGGTTAGGCTATTTCCATGTCTCGGCTATTGTCAATAATGCTCCAATGAGCATGGGGCTGCAAATACCTATCTCTTCAAGTTCCTGATTTTATTTCCTCTGGGTGTTTGCCCAGAAGTGGGATTGTTGACCTAAAAGATAGTTCTATTTTTAAATTTTTCTGAGGAACCTCCCTAAGTTGTTTTCTTCCTTCCTTCCTTCCTTCCTTCCTTCCTTCCTTCCTTCCTTCCTTCCTTCCTTTCTTTCTTTCTTTCTCTTTCTTTCTTTCTTTTTTTCTTTCTTTCAGATTTTATTTATTCATGATAGACAGAGAGAGAGAGAGGCAGAGACACAGGTAGAGGGAGAAGCAGGCTCCATGCCAGGAGCCTGAGCGGGATTCCATCCCAGGACTCCAGGACCGCGACCCAGGCCAGAGGCAGGTGCTAAACTGCTGAGCCACCCAGGGATTCCCCCTAAGTTGTTTTCCATAGCAGCTGCTCCAGTTTGCATTCCCATCAGGGTAAAGTGTTTCTCTCTGACTACCCACCCTCCCCTGACTCATGCCCCCCTCCTTCCTTGTTAGGAACACACCTCAGGGCTGTGACCCATAACCCCTAACATGTACCTGCTTTCAGCTTCTGCCATCTCGAGTGTGTTCTGAGGACTTCCAGTCCCTAATTCTTTCCATACAGGCAACTGCCTTCCCAGGAGCTCTCTGTGAAGTACTCCTGGGCACCTTCGATTCAACATGCTCAAACCCAAACTGAAGTCCACTTTATGTCTATATTATCCTTTCTTTAACCAAATTCCTGTTGTTGGATGCTCAAGATTCAAACTCGGCGTAAGGGCTGGGACACAACAGTTGGTTGATGAAGATGTTGTTCTGTGGTTGGCCAAGTCCAGGAGGGTGCAGGATTGCCCTTTTGAGCTCAGGCCCCGGTGGCCCCCTGGGTCTCCACTGTGTGGAAAGATGAAAGGTCTCCTGCATCATGTTACCCACACCCCTTCACTTTGGACTTTGGGGCCACTTGAAGGGTCTCTTTCCTGACCCTTGTGGGAGCTTCTGTGTTGCTTTGACTATCCAGCTCCATGGGACCTTCTCCCTAGGTCTTTTATATCCCTCCTTTTGGCAACCCACTCCACTATCCCACCCTCTTATTACTGCTTCCTCATAGCCATTGGTCCTGGTTATCACCTTTGGGCCATCTGGTTTCCCTCCAGATTAGGCTGCTGAAAGAGGGGACAAGATCATATTAGTTTTCTTGAGTTACTATAACAAAATCTCACAAACCAGACAGCCTAAAAAACAGAAACTTACTCTCTCACAGTCAGGAGGCTGGAAGTCTGAGATCAGGATGGTGGCAGGTTTGCTTTCCCAAGGCCTCTCTCACTGGCTTACAACTACCTCCTTACTAAATCCTCACATGATCTTTTCTCTGCGCATGCATCCCTGGTATCTCTCTTTCTCTTTTCCTATAAGGTCACAGTCCTGTTGGATTAGGACCCCACCTTTATGACCTCATTTAACTTCAATTATTTCCACAAAAGCTCTATACAGTCACAGTGGGAATTAGGAGATACACAATTCAGTCCATAACAAGGATGAAAAAAAAAATCCTCCACTAGTTTTATTCAAGGGGTCAAATATCTATGTGCATCAGACCGTATTCTGGAAAAATGGGCACTGGCCTGAGGGCTCAGGGGCCAGCAGTGTTTTGCTGGGTCTGCAGCCCATGCCCTTAGGTGGTGGCAGCAAAGGCAGAAAGAGTCACTGTTCACTACCTTTCCAATGAGTTCGCTTGTACGAACTGATATCCTAGACCCTCATATTTAAACTTGGGTTGGTCAGAAAATGACTGTCCACATGTATTAATTTCCTGGGGCTCTCAGAGTACCTCAAACTGAGTGGCTTAGAACAAAAGAGATTTATTTCCTCACGGTTCTGGAGACAAGAAGTCCCAAATCAAGATGTAAGTAGCTGTATTTCCTCTGGACACTCTAGGGGAGAAAACTTCTTTATCTCTTCTAGCTTCTGGTGGTTGTCAGCAACCTTAGTCTTTCTTGGCCTCTAAGATACATCTTTATAATTTGTGTCTCTGTCCTCACATGGCTTTCTCCCTGTGGGTCTGTGTCTCTACATCCAAATTCCCTTCTTCTTGTAAGGATGCCAGTCATATTAGATTCAGGGTTTACCCTAATCCAGTATGACCTTAACTGGATTACCTCTGCAGAGACCCTCTTTCCAAAGACCACACCCACAGGTTCTAGGTGGACATGAATTTGGGTTGGGGGGAAATATTCAGTCCAGTCCACCAGGGAATGAAAGGGCACTTGAAAGTACTTTCACTGGGGAAGTACATGTTTCCTCCTGGTGAAAGCTTTGAAAGAAAGAAAGCATTTAGGGCTTCCCCTTCTCCTGCAGAATCTCAAGAAACCATCCTGTTTTGTATTCTTTCATGATGTGGTCAGTCAGCACAGAGGAGGCAGAAGAAAAGCTCAGGAAATAAAGTTTACGGTACTCACCAGTCTTAGAGACACAGTGCAGGGCCACTAGGAGAAGCAGCAGGGGGTCAGGATTTGGAAGACAGGAGCCAGAGAAGGAGTTAGGCCATGGCCTTCCCTGGGGTTTCTGCAGGTAACAAAAGATGAACAGCTCAGGACTGGCTGGTTTGAATAATTCTGGTGGGCTTTGGGCTATCTGGGTGTTCTCCAGGTGCCTGGACCTGGACCTGCTGATGCTTAGGATGGAGGAAAATTGCCTCCTGGGGTGCTCCAGCACCACCGCCCCCCCCCCCCCAACAAGGAGTAGTGTGGCTCTGGATTGGTTAGTTTGCATATCAAAAGCACTCTCCTGGTGGGGTCCTTGGTGATCTCCAAGAATTGCCTAGCCCTGGAAGAGGCAGTCTGTCCCCTGCCATGAAAGTTTTTTAAGATGTCAAAACAGAATATACAAGAAAATTAAAAATATGTCCAATTCTCATGGGAAAGAGGAAGGATCCGGCTCTCTTGGTCCCCAGCTCCTATAAACTAATGCAGTCTTCTGGACATTCGGCAGGCTGTGCTCACATTCTGGATGGGACTTCATCTCCTGCGTTACCTATGGCCACAGGAAGGTCAGTGGCGGCATGGGGAGGACAGGTCCCCACACTAGTGGCCCGGCCTTCGGCTCTTGGTTCAGGCACTGCCGCTGGCTATGTGATCCCAGGCAGGAGGTCTTGCCTCTTGAGAGCCTTAGGACCTGATTATTTGACACACCAGTGGTCACGAGTTTTTGGCCTCTGACAAAACCCATTTCTACTTTGGGGCTCTTTCGAGGTTTATACAGGGACTGCCGGTTGACAATTTCTGAACTGGACTTTTGAAGTCCCTTCAGCTGTGAAAATTCTAGGTCTTAGAAAGTACCCCTGGCACCTGACCGTGCAGCATTTCCCTTTTGTGTGCATTTAGCACATTTTTCATCTTGGTCTTGTACAAAGGCCGGTGGTTTCTGTGTTGGACTCCCCAAGAAACTATGACTTCCATGAGCGCAGGGACCATATTTGAATACCTTTGTGTCATCCACACTAGCCTAGATTTTGGAATTACACAGCCTTGGGGTTCCAAGCTCATACTGTTGCATTTTCACTCTATGACTTTGGGCAAATTACTTAAGCTCTTTGAGTTGCAGTTTGCTTATCTGTGAAGTGGGGGGTCTTAATGCCATCCTCTGAGGAATATGGTGGCTCTTGAATGAGACAGTGCATTCAAGAGCCATCATTCCTTTTGGAGAAGAACTCCAGTGCAAGATAATCTTATGGTAATTCCTGATGGGAAGTACATAATAAGTGGCTTAGTCCATGCTAACCTATGTTTTTCTCATAGAGCTGAGCCCTTAAACAGGCTTTTTATAACAAACCTCAATGAAATTGATGGAATGTGTGCATAGATGGTATCTGTGCACATGTATTTGAGGGGGAAAAATCAGCATTGAGGTTCCCGATGATGGAAAAGATTAGTGCTGCCTTGAGACCCAGGCAAAAGGACTGGAGCCCCTGTCCTCTCCTCATACTTTAGAGGTCCCCACTCAGGCTGTCAGCCAGCCACATCCCATTCCAAAAGGTGAGGAGCCCTCAGGACTAAAAGAACGTGCACTCCAGAGCCTGTTACCCCCTTCTTCTGGGCCATGCTCCAGGAACCTGGCACTGTGGAATTTGCTGTTCTGCAGGCCCGGCTGTCTTCCAGGGCACTGGATCATCCTGCTGAGGGCAAATCACATTGCTAGCCAGAAGGCAGCAAAGCAGGAGCTGTTTGCAGGTGTTGGGCGTGGGAGGGTTGGAACTTTGGAGGTGCAGTCGTGCCTGGTGTCCCTAAGCATGGGTGTGAGGCCCACTGTGGTGCAGGACTGCACAGGAGATGGGAGGGAGGCTGGACCAAGTTCTGGGTAGGCATCTGTGTTTCTGGTACCCCTGAAGTTTGGCTCTTGTCAAAGCCTAGACATGGCCCAGGCATAATAGCAATGAATGTGTTTGGTGTCACTGCCTCAGATGGGGGCGGGGGGTGGGGGGTGGCCTCCTGTTGGCAGTGGCAATGTGCTAAGCTCTTCCCTCCTTGGGGGCTTTGGGCCTCCCCCTGCTGCAAGGATTCATCTCAGAGGCAGCCAGGGGGTGACGCTGCTCTTGGCCCAAGTCTTGCCAGAGGAGTGGGAACACCGGTGTGCTGAACATACTGTGCCTTCCAGGCTCTCTGCTTGGGACCCACTTAGAGATTTAGAGCCTGGGTCACTGGTTAGTTTGCATATCAAAGCATGCTCCCCAGCCCAGCCCAGAGGCATTGGGCTCTCCTTCCTGTGTGGCACTGGCTCACTCCAGCCCTAGGACTTTCAGCAGCTTCCTTCCTGTGGCTGGGACAGCGTCTGGGGCATCCCACCCCTCTGCAGCCCCCAGCTCCTCTTCAGGAGCCACACCCGTGTCCACCGCCCTGTCCTCATCCAGGCCACCTGCAGGGCAGGCCGCACACCCGGAACACTGTCTGTCAGGCAGGGGCTTTTCCCATCTGGCTCCACTCACTGTGAGCACAGCAGTTTCCGTGGGGAGAAGCTCTTTTAATGGGATGCGGTCAAGGCGGAAGGTCAGCTGGGGGTGAATCATATACTATAGCTAATCTGCACCCTTTTTGCCTTCCTCCCACTCTGAGTTATCGTGTGGCCCCAGGACCTGATTCCCCAGCTTCCCACAGGTGGCAGCTGCCAACCCACTGGCTCCCACCCACTGGCGCCGCCACCATGCAGTGTTGTATTGCACATTCATTATGTCACCTGATTTTCCTGTGATGCTGTGAGCCAGATACAGTGAGCCCCACTTACGGGTGAGAAGACTGAGGCTCAAAGAGCCGGATAGTCCTCCCAGGTGCATAGCTGTTCATTAAATGTAAATGGCACTGGTGGTAGTGTCTCAGCCGGGGCTCAGCTTCTGGTTTCCTAGTCAAGAGCTCATGCCAGGAGCCCCTACTGCCCCTGCACTAGTTTCCACCTGGCTCCCACCAAGGGAATGCAGGTCAGCTTGAAACCAGAGCTCTGGGCCGTGCAGGGAGGGCTCTGCTCCCACGGGATCAAAACAGGCTTGAAACTAAGTCATCCGAAGGCTCCCTGTCCTGTCTGCCTCCCCACATGGCCTCGAGGCAAGGAGATAGAGAAACCGAGGCACCCAAGAAGGCTAGTTCTGAGCTAATTCTCCATTCCACCTATGTGCACTGATTCCCACAGCCTGGCCATGTGGCTTTTTATGATGTTGGCCCCCACAGTACATATTATACAAACATCTACGGACAGGGCTGTAGTACCACATTGCACATTATGAAGGCAGGGATGGATTTTTAAATTTCCTTGATAAAACTGGAGGTTATGGAGAAGTTCCCATTCCTTTCTGCAGCCCATTGCTTTCCATTTAATGAGGCATTTGGGGCCGGGATTTTTTTTTTTTTCCCTCTGTGTCTTGGAAAATGTCCCACAGCTGGAACCGCGAGCTCTCAGCTGTTTGTTTTTCTTCCTTGGAGAGGGACTTGGGAACGTTACCCACCAAACCCCAGAGGAATGGGCAGTTTGAAGAGCCTTCAAGCCCCAGACGCACAAACCCCAAACACATGAGCCCTACAGGATGCGTTCTCCCTCCCGGTGGCTGAAAGGCTGGCTGGCAGTCCTGATGTCCCCAAAGAGCAGGGCCAGTTCCAGGCCCCTCCACCTTACATTTGATGGCTGTGAAGGTGGGGGAAGGGAAAGAAGATTCCAGCCCCCGGGCCCCAGGCCAGGTCCTGAAACTCCAGTTGTGAAAGCGGAGCAGAGCTGCCCAGAGTGGCTCTCAGTGGGCCCATTTATCATGCGGCCTTGGGTGGGACTGGGCAGTCTGAATAACGCTTGCCCAGAGTGCTTGCGGGGACCCAGCCAGACTCTTCCCCCAGGTCCCACCCTCACCCCAGGGGGTCCCCAGCCCCAGCCCCGGCTTAGTCCATCTTCCTGTCTCCACTCCACCCCAGCTCCTCTCTTTAGTTCTCCCTTAGAATTTTTTTCATTGTAGTAAAATAGTCATGAAACTTACCTTTTTAAAACATTTTTAAATGTATAGTGAAGTGGTGGTAAGGGCATTCACACTGTGCCGTCATCCCCATCCACAGCGCATTTCATCCTCCCAAACTGAAACTTTGTATTCGTATTTTTTAAGATTTTATTTATTTATCCATGAGAGACACAGAGAGAGGGAGAGACACAAGCAGAGGGAGAAGCAGGCTCCATCAGGGAACTCGATGTGGGACTCGATCCCAGATCCCGGGATCACGACCTGAGCCAAAGGCAGATGCTCAACCACTGAGCCACCCAAGTGCCCTAACACTGTATTTTTTTAAACACTGATTTCCCATTCTTTCCTGCTTCCCTTCCCACTCCCGGCAAACACCATTCCATTTCCTGTGTTTATGAATTTGACTCCTCCGGGTACCTCATGTAAGGGGGATCATACAATATTCTTCCTTTTGTGACTGGCTTATTATTGCACTTAGCATAATTAATGTCTTCAAGGCTCTTCTATGTTGCAGCATGTAACAGGATTGCCTTCCTTTTTAGGGTTGAGTAATATTCCTTTATAGGTATAGACCACATTTTGTTTGTTCATTGATCCATCAGTGGTTTGGTTCAACTACTTGGGTTGCTTCCACCTTTTGGCTGTTGTGAATAACGTTGCTATGAACATGGGTGTGTAAATACTTGTGTGAATCCCTGCTTTCAATTTGTTGGGTGCATACTCAGAAGTGGCCTTGCTTGCCTTTTGGATTTTTAAATCAGCTTACACATGAACTTCCATAGGACATTCTGGCCACCTGAGACCTGTTTCCTGGGAGAGACAGAAGAGGTTGAGAGAGAATAGAGAAGAAAAGAAAGGACTCAGGGGATAATGAGCTTCCATCATCCCCAGCACTCATGGGACTCTGTGACTAAAACAGGAATGGGGCAGGGTTGTTACTGGACATGCAGAATGCCCCGGCCCACCCATTCCTGAATCAGAATCTCCAGGCTATAATCTTCAAATTACTTGGGTACTTCTGACTTGTAGCAAGTTTCAGAGCCATTGTCTGTGAACTGGACATTCCACTTACTGGGATGAAGGTGGCAAAAGGGATCACTCCAGCACATCCAGTCATCAGATCCTTGGATGTAGCGGGGTTAGCCCTGCCTGGCTAGGTTGATGATCATAGTCTGTGTTAGTCTGCTGGGGCTACTATAACAGAATATCGCAGACTGGGTAGCTTACACAATAGCAATTGAATTTTTCTCATAGTTTTAGAGACTAGAAGTCCAAAATCAAGGTGCTGGCATGGCTGATTTCCTCCGAGGCCGTCCTCCTCCATGTACAGATGCTGCCTCTCTGTGTGGCATGTGCCTGATGTCCTTTCCTCTTCCTATGAGAACACCAGTCATATTGGATTAGGGTCCACCCAAATGACTTCATTTTAATGTAATCACCTCCTTAAAGAACTTATCTCCAAATATTGTTAACATGCTAAGGTAATGAGGGGTGGGACTTCAGTATACAAAAATTTTTTTGCCAGGGGAGGACATAATTTAGCTCATAACACAGTCTTTTCCTCCTTCATCCCTTTCTTGATTATTTTAAATTCTTTGTACGGCTCAAACAAAGCAATACCATCAGGAAATAGAGTAAAAATTACTCATAATTCCTCTGCTCTAAAAAAAATCAATTATTTTCAACAGTCTCAGCTTTCTTTTTCTTTTCTTTTTTTTTGTTTTGAGAGAGAGAGAGCGCACAAACGATGTGTGCAGGGGTGGGGGAGGGGCAGAGGAAGAGAGAGAGAGACTCAAGCAGGCTTTATGCCAAGTGCAGAGCCATATGCAGTTCTCGATCTCAGGATCCTGAGATCTTAACTTGAGCTGAAATCAAGAGTTTGATGCTCAACTGACTGGGCCACCCAGGTGCCCCTACAATCCCAGTTTTCTTTCACTCCCGTGTGTGTATATGTGTTTGCTTAATATTAGCATATGCGTTTCCCACACCGTTGCATGATAGACCTCATCACTATCATTTACAGGGAGGGCTTCATCACAGTCCATCTAATTGATGTACCCATGATTTAATTATTCTTGAATTTTTCATTCATGATTTCTCCATTTTTCACTTCTACAAATAAAAGGGCACTGGGTTTCTGTGCTATATAGTGTTTCCCTTTTTTTTTTTTGGATTATTTCCTTAGGGTAAATTCCCGGGTGTGAGATTATTGAACAAAGGATGTGAACATTTTTATGGCTCTTGATACATCTTGCCAAATTGCTTTCCAAAAGCATTTTACACTGTCATCAGCGATGTATAAACATACTAGTTTTCACCGTACTCTTGCCAGCATGATGTAGCACTGTGCCATTATTTTTAGAGAGATTTCATTTATTTTATATCTCTTTGATAACTAATGATCTCATAAAGTTTTTCATATACTTGATTATTCATTATATCATCTCTTAAGGGAACTCTCTTTAAGCCCTTTGCTTACATATGTGAGGCCAAAACATATAGTTATTAAGTATCTACCACCTGGGGTATCTACCACCATGGGGTGCTATGGGATGGCCACGGAAGTGTAAGGCCTAGTTCTTACCTTCCAGATGCCTACAATCAATGATCACATCTTATTTAGTTATTGCCGATTTCTTTGTACCCGATCCACTGGTTTGCACATTGTGCTCAATAAATTTTATTGAATGTAGTTCAATCCCAGATAACATGTTTATTATGTTCTTTGTGGTTCACAGAGATCTGCATTCAATTCAAAGGAATGCAGAATCAGAATCCAAAATGAGTCTTAGATCCAAGGAGTTAGCCCAGACTTTAGAATCTAATGATACAGCAGAGGGAAGATGCACTTGATAGCAATTAAAGCAAGGTTAAGGGTTTGAGGTTGGCAGCTTGAATGATGTGGCTGCTCACCAAAAGTGATCGCAGTCAAACTAATAGAGGTATTGTATGGGAAATTAGGGAGGTGATAGTCCTGTGGAGCCCAATGTGGTTTTGACAACTCCACAAACCCTCAGTATTTGTCTTTTTTCTTTTCCATTTTTTATTTTGAAAACATTTTAGATCTACAGAGAAATTGCCAACATTGTATAATAAGCACTCATATACCGTTCTACCTGGTCCATCGATTGTTAGCACTTTGCTACATCCTCCACACCCCGCTGAATCCCCCCTCCATGTTGTTATTACTATTTTTATTGTTGCAGAACCATTTGAGAGTAAATTGCAAGCTTCACCCTTAAATACTTTAGTATGTACTTCCAAGAACAAGGAAATTCTCTTATATCACCCCTTACAGTTGTTAAATTCAGGAAGTTTAAGTTTGGTACAAGACAATTACATATAGTTCCATAATTAACTTTCTTCAATTGCTCCAGTAATGACCTTCATAGCATTTTTTTTTTGTACCCTGATTCAGGATCTGATCCAGTATTAGACATTTAGTTATATCATGTCTCTTTAGTCTTCTTTTATCTATAATGGTTCCTAGCCTTTCATTGTTTTTTAAGACATCGATATTTTTGAAGAACATAGATCAGTTAATTGCTATAATGTTACTCAATTTGAGTGTGTCTGATGGTTTCCCCATGATTAGATATAGGTTAAGTATTCTTGGGGAAAATACTTCATAAATCCTGCTTGGTGCATCACATCAGGGGGTATTTTGTATCATTTTTTCCCCTTTATTTGGTAACATTAAATTTGGTCACTTGGTTAAGGTATTTTCTACTGTAAAGGTATCTTTATTCCTTTTCTAATTAAGAAATGGTCTATGGGAGACACTTTGCTATTGTGCAGATACTAACAATTTTTTTCAATCAATGATTTTAGCATCCATTGATAATGCTTTCCTGTTATTACACAGCTGGTCATAAGGTGAGGTTTTTTCCTAACCATCCTCAGTGTTGTTTTCTTGTCTGGGTACTACAGTTACAGGTGGATGTAGACCGTGGAGTGCTGGAGTTGGCTCCAACTGTATTCATCTTTTCCCAACTCCATATTTAGTGACGTCACCTTGGTAGCCTGAAATCGAACATAGTGAGAGTATTTACACCTCAGAAATTGGCAAATGCTACAGAGTGGGATTTTCGTTGTTCCCCTGGAGGACCAGTTGTTAAATCTTTACCACTGGATGCAGACAAGCTGAAACACATTCAAAAAATAACTTTATTAGTGGAGGGTCTAGAAATCTTAAGGAAAGAAGATCTATCTTCAAATATTTAAATTTGGGGCATCCTCCTTAGTTAGGAGATAATTCCTTAACACATCCTGCCTTACCTCCCACTGGGCACCCCAGCTGTGCATGAATCCTTGAAGGAATCACAGGCATCTCCCCCTACAGGCTTCCTGTGGGGAGCTAGCAGGGGTGGCATAGAATGCAGAGGCTGTGGGTTACCTTGAGAAGGGACCGGGATGCTTTCCCCACTGATCCTAGAGGAAACAATGTGGATGCAGAGAGATATGAAGGACAGAGGACATAGAGTTCATGCTAAGTGGCTCTCATCATCTTGGTAAAGTAGGTACGGCTTTACTTCAAAGAGTGAGGGATAAAGCAAACTTGGGTATTAAGGGGCTTGAGGAAGGTTTTGAATGACAGCTAAGGGATTTTTTTTCCCCCAGCCCACCAACCCACTCAAAGCAGTTCAACTCCAGGTATATTCAAATAGCAAAAGAATGGGCCAAGCCTGCACACTTCTTTAGCAGTACTGTGCAGTTCAAGAGGTACCGCAAGACAGGAGGTAGAAGCAGTTGCGTTGGGTTTAACATTGATATCTGGAGAGGTAGGTAAACTCCCTCGGAGGCTTGGGGCATGTGAAAGCAGCTCTGAGTCCAAGTATGACAGTGTTTGGAGTATAGCCAGAGGGGGGAGCAAAGGGAGGAGAGGGCAAGTTACCAGGATTGATCTGCCCACTGAAGACAGTGAGAGAGCCAACAAGGTTAGTGGTGGTTTGGAAAGAGGGGAATCAATGTTCTGGGATCTCTTTTCAAAGCACCAAATGATTACAGGTCTAGGGTGAACAGTACTGGGAGACACTGCGGACGGAGGTAAAAAGCTGTGTGTTCAGGTTGCCAGAAAGTAACAAACGTGGAAACGATAAAGTGCCTAACAGTGCTTTGTGAAATGTAAACCCTTGTTCCATGTTCCGTGATGATTATGCGTGCCCACAAACCTGATAATCAGTGAAGAAAGGGAGCATGGCTGGAGTGGAGAGTGTATGGGAATACAAACAGTTTGAATTTGAACAGGGATCTGCAATATATGTGGGGTTTTCTTCCCACATATTTTTCTCAAATAGTATCGGCATAAAACACGTAACCCAGTGCATTGCCCATAGTAAATGCTCAATTAAAGCTTATTCTTTTCTTTAGAAGTGGCAGCAACCTCTTGTGGTAGATGTCATTAATTCTATTTTTAGATGAAAAGGAAGGGACTCAGAATGAATTCCCTTGTCTGAGAGTAACAAGTTGAGTGATGGGCAGGACCCTGAAGTCCTTTTTTTTTTTTTTTAAGATTTTATTTATTTATTCAAGAGAAATATAGAGACAGAGGCAGAGAGAGGCAGAGGGAGAAGCAGGCTCCCCATAGGAAGCCCCATGTGGGACTCGATCCCAGGACCCTGGGATCATGACCTGAGTCATAGGCAGACGTTCAACCACTGAGTCACCCAGGTGCCCCAGTACTTTGGATTCTAAATTCAATATTCCTTCTTTTATAATGTGTCAAAGGGCCCATACAATTCTTAGAATCTATGAAAAACTTAATTTTTCTACTTTTAAGTAATCTTTTGTACTTCACACAAAGCTGCTAGTTTTTGAAACAGATTGTAAACATGACATGTAGGCAATGTTTTTTTTTTATTATAGTATATTTAAAGTTGTCATTAAAATTTTTCCCTATTGTAGAAAGGCTGTGAATTCACATAATATCATATTGTGACTGATGATTATCACTGGCACGATTTCATAGATCTCTTTTGCAATACTAGGGATATCCAACCTAATAATTCAAGGTGCTCTGGGGAACTAATTAATATTTCAAAGTAACTCTTAGTGTCAAGGTTTTTAATTGGAAAAGCTCTCTCTGTTTAGGTGGAAATGCTTCTTGCATTATTGTCAATGATGATTTTCATGGGTGGTAAATGGATGGATTAGATGGATGAGAATTCTGGTGTCCTGGATAGCAGTATGGTCTGATAGAGATGTGACTTGGGTTTCAAGAAATATGCATACTAGACCTGCTTCTGCCACCCACCATCTAAATGACCTGGAACATTTCATATCACCTTTCTCAGCCTTCATTTCCTAATCTGAAAATGAGAAGTAAATGCTCATTAAGGACATTTTCAGCTCAGAGCATCTTACTGCACCGTAAGCCTGATTTTTGAGGAACAGCAATGTGAGAGATTTGACACGGGGGCAGCCAGCCTCATGTTTGGAAAAGAGGAAACCCAGTAAGTGCCTAGATTCCTGGCAAGTGTGGCCCAGATTCCTTACATGCCTATTAGTGAGAATGATTTCCAACCTCCTTAAAATACTTTATGACAAGCTCAACAAGCGAAGAAAGATGGATTTGAGAAAATCGTCCAACAGGGAGAAGCTCACACCACTCCACCAGAGAGCTGCGTGGAAACCCTGGGGGACTGATACTGAGCTGTTTGAAAACAAACATTTGTGGAACAAATTGTCTGGAAAGATAGAGAAATACGCTTGCTGTCCTTGCTGATTTCGGCTTAGGGCCTCATGTGACTATGGCTGGGGGCAGACTAGAGGGATGGAATTAGACTCGTGTGGCTCCTGGAGTAGCTTCTTGCTAGAGCGAGAGGGGTGGCCGTGTACTGGGTGTAGGGCAGAAAGCAGATAGCAGGGGGCTCAGGCTGGATCTGTCATTACTGGCAGTGTCATCTTGAGTGAGCCAAATCTCTACAAGCTTTGCCTGCAAAGCTGGACATGTGAACGTATTTTGTATTTTTTTTTTTACAAAATGGTCAGTCAGGTGATGCCACAAGAGGAGGCAGAGGAGAAGATCAGGAAAACAAAGTTTAGTGTATGCAACAGGTCCCTGAGACAGGAGGTGTGGAGCCCACACAAGGCCTCGAGGGGAGACACCACTGTGGTCAGGCGGCGCAAGACTAGAATGATGGGAACTTTAGAGGATGGCCTTTATTGTGGTTTCCGTGAGACAGGCAAGGCAGGGCAGGGTAAATAATTTAGGATTGGCTAGTTTGAATAATTTTGGTGGACTTTAGGCTACAGAGGTGGTCTCTATTTGCCTCGTAGTTGGCCCTAGGATGAGGAAGGCAGAGAAAGATTGCTTCTGGGGCCAGGTAGAGGAGAGGTGACTCCAGATTGGGTATCAAAGGTATGCTCCCAGCTGAGCCTTTCCTACTTCTAAGAATTGCCTAGATCCAGGAGGAGCAGTTTCTTCCCAGCTAGAAAGGTTTCTTAAGATGTCAAACCATAATTTACAGGAAACAGTTACATACATACATATAATAATGTATACATTATTATAACAAATATAACATTTGTATACATTAGGTATAACAAATATGATGTATATATTATACATCATATATGTTATATAGTATATCTACATGATGTATACTATTACATTGTGTATAGATAATGTGTGTACATTATATATGATATATACAACATATATATACAATGTATACATATATTATATATTACATATAACACATAATTTTTATATAATTATAATACATATTTAATATATATATTCTACAATACAGAACACATTCTCACTAAAACTGAACATATGAACAGTGATCTCAGAGCATCACATGGGATTAGATACGTGAAAATACCCAGCCCACAGTCTGGTACTGGGTTAGACACCCATTGATAGTAGCTTTCTCTCTTCTTCCATCCAGCTCAACAGATAGCCCATCTATACCTCTGTCTTGAGCTAGGGCAAGAAGGTTCTTCTGTCCAGGACTCCATTTTTAACTGTGAAGTACAGTGGGGTATCCAGGTGCTCACCAAGGTAACTTTCAGGCCGGATGTTGCCAGTCGCTTGTCTGGTTCCTGCTGAGAGTTGCAATGTACCTTTGTGGGTCACAAGGACAAGGATAAGAGGTCCCACTGGGGGACGCAGCAAAGGGAGCTTGGAGGTTGGAACGATGCTATCAGATTGAGAAAGAGATTGCCCACACCTGGCAGGAACAGACCTCAGGTCTGATACAGTGGCCTGCCCCTGGATAGTCTTTGTAAAGCCACACAAGTAATCTCTCCAATGTCCAACCATGAGCCCAGTCTTGGGCGAGGCAGAGAGAAAGCATGCTATTTAAGGTAGTGGAACACACACACAAAAATGCCGGTTCCACCACATACATATAATTTTTAAAAATACTGTATTTATTTATTTAGGGAGAGAGCACATGAGCAGCAGGGCTGGGGGCAGAGGGAGAGGGAGAGGGAATCTTAAGCAGACTCCATGCTCAGTGAAAAGTATGATGCTGGGCTCAATCTCATGATTCTGGGATCATGACCTGAGCTGAAATCAAGAGTTGGATGCTTGACCAACTGAGCCACCCAGGTGCCCCATACATGGAATTTTCACATTGATGTGAGTAGCTGGCCTGTAGATCAAAAACCATAAGTTTCTCCATGACATCTATCTCTGAGGAATGCTATAAAAATTAAAAGATCTGGGTGTGTATCAAATAGTCTGTATGTGGTAGAGTGTCCAGCACAATGCCTCGTGGTCAGTAAGTGCTGAATCAGTGAAAGTTTCCCCTCTTATTAATCATTCTGGACCTGATTATTACATAGGCAGAGGATATTTCTGCAATAAGTGCTGAAATTATCTCATGTCTGTTCTTAATAAAGTTCAAGCCATGTATTTGTTTTTAAAAATACATAAATGGTCAATTTGCTAGCTCAGATGGGATGAGATTCTAGAAAGGAACTTTTGTTTTGTGATGGGGAGTCACCACATTTATATAGAAGGGTCATGGGTGAAGTGAAATCCAGCAAGTTAGGGTCTTTTTCCCTTTACTTTTCAAGACAATGAAAACTGCCAGGGTAAGATCAACTCTGAGCCCTAGAAGAGTGGTATTTACACTCCTTATTCTTGTGCTGTGTCATTACAGATTAGGGGTTTTATCATATTGTATATCAATGAAGACTTTAGCTTAGATGCCGACATAGATGAAATGATACACTAGGAAAAACCTGCATATCATTGGGCAAGTCACTTTTCGCTAAAAGGGACTTCATTTTCCATGTGTGCTTTGAAAACTGGCTTTGGATTTGGTTTTTATTTTTTCTATAACTATATTCAATGACTAAGTCTTCGAAGGCCACTCCTCCCACTAACTGCAAGAATGGACCAACAAGCCTCATTGGACTGTGGAGAAGATTGCCCACAAAAAAACTTTAAATTTTCTAAGCAGAATTGTCAGATCCCAAGTGCACATGACCCACAAGCAGCAGCAATTTGAAGAAGCACTTGGTAGCTGGAGCTCCCAAGTTGGAACCTAGCCCCATGAGACTCATGCTGTCCACATTTTAGGTTCTCCTGAGTCTGTGGGGCCTCTTCTATCTAAAATCATGACTAAGGCTTGGAGATCAATGGCCACCTCTACTGTCCACCCCAATATCCTCCAGTTCATTTCCATTAAAGGGCCTCACTGAACACTTGTTAGAGGTTAAATTGTGTTTCCCTAAAGATTTCCTATGTTGAAGCCCTAAATCCCAGGACCTCAGAATGGAATTCTATTCGGAGATACAGTCTTTAAATAAAGTCACTAGGATGGGCCCTAATCCAATATGACTGGTGTCCTTATAAGAAGAAGAGATTAGGGGGATGCCTGGGTGACTCAGTGGTTGAGCGCCTGCCTTTGGTTCAGGTCATGATCCCAGAGTCCTGGGATCCAGTCTCCCGTCGGGCTCCCTTGGGGAGCCTGCTTCTCCCTTTGCCTATGTCTCTGCCTCTCTCTCTGTATCTTTCATGAGTAAATACATAAAATATTTAAAAAGAAGAAGAAGAAGATATGAGGACACAGACATACACAGAGGGAAGACCACGTAAAGATGGGTGAACCCAGCCATCTCCAAGCCAAAAAGAGAAACGTTCGGAGAAATCAACCCCACAGACACCATGATCCCAGACTTCCAGCCTCCAGCATCATGAGGCAATAAGGGCCTGTTGTTTAAGCCACCCAGCCTGTGGTATTTTGTTATGGCAGCCCGAGCAGACTACTACACCACTTACTTGTGTTTTCAAAAACTTATCTTCCCAGCCAAAAATAAATAAAATAAAGACCAGAGAGAGAGAAAGAACAACAAAGTCATCCATGAGGAGAATGTTTAGTAGTCCTGTCCGTCCCTGGATGACCCACTGAAGCTTGCAGGGTGATTTAAGGTGCAGCTTAGGATAACCACAAGCAGTAATCTTATTTACAACACTTGGTTATAGCATCGTACCACTTTTTTTCATAGTGCCTGTTTTTCCCTTCTCTATGATGTGAAGCCAAGAGGGGATTCTGGTGAAGAAAGAGACTCTGGAGTTGGCATCAGAACACCTGGGCTCTCAATTCTGAGTTGCCTCCCTCCCTGGCTCTAAAACCTTGAACTATTTACTTAATTTCTATAACCTTTAGCTACCCCAACTTTAAAATAGGGATAACAAACAATGCCTGTTTCACAGGTCATTTTGAGGATTAAGTGGCATGAGGTGCAAGGAATGCCTAAGGTATAGGTAGGAACCTGACAAATACAAGCTAACTAATGTGGGATCCAGACTCTTTCAGAGTCTGACCGTAAAAAGAGACCATTTGTCTCTGTTACATGTAATCCTCTTACCTTCAGCTGAGAATTTACATCTATTATGGTAATTTTGAATTTTGATTTTCTTTTTATTTAGCAAAGCAAAGTCTATTGAGTGATAGTAAAGTGATAGTACAAAGCTCCCGAAGAGGGAGGAAACCCAAGAGATTGCCATGAATCTTGATTTTGCCATCTGCAACATTACTCTCACCAGCTTTGGTCATCTGCTGTTAGTCATCAATTGTGTATTGACTCAACAGGGCTGAGGATTGCATGTCACCAGATGCCATGTCATTCAATGGTATTGAAGCCTTCCTCTTTGCCAGTGTACAATTCCAAAAGGCCACCAAGTTCTGACAATCTTATTTCTTTATCATGCCTTGTGTGTGTCACTTCTCTCCATCCTTACTTGCTTCTAGACCTTCTTTTGTCACCAGGACCACTTCTGTCCCTACCCCGCTTCCCTCCTTGAGTTCTTGACCTTCCCAGTTCCTTCTCTACATTGCTGATAGAGGCATCTGACAAAATATAAACAGAACCCTGTCCTCCTGACTACTGAAGAATGTCCACGGATTACACTAATCGCAACCATCTTACTTCAGATAATCTTAGTGTTGGGTTTAACATGTTCTCTTCCCAATGAACATCTTAAGACACTTTAGAACAGAATAATTTTAAACAGGTTTCCTTTGGTGTGTTGTTTTCTCCTAAGTAAATGATAAGTTTTTTGATAGGAAAGCTTGTATTCTAGATTTCTCTGTATTTATTATCACCCAGACCCATACAGTGAGTCGGTACCTCACACACGTGTATTGGATGAATGCATGAATGAAAAATGAATATCCTAATTTTGAACTTATCTGTGGCCTCTTGGGACAATGGGGAATCAAGAAGCAAAGAGAAGAGGAAGAAGAAGAAGGAGGAGGGGGAGGAGGAGGAGAAGGAGGAGGAGGAGAAGAAGAAAGAAGAAGAAGAAGAAGAAGAAGAAGAAGAAGAAGAAGAAGAAGAAGAAGAAGAAGAAGAAGAAGAAAGAAGAAGAAGAAGAAGAAGAAGAAGAAGAAGAAGAAGAAGAAGAAGAAGAAGAAGAAGAAGAAGAAGAAAGGGAGAGAGCCAGCCCCTTAGTGCTGAGGGAGAAAAGGATGCCTCTTGTTTTATTCTGGGATACGGACATCAGAGCCTGAGACATGGGCTTGGAAGTTTATTGTGAGAAGTGATCCTGGCAAGCAGGAGTGGAGGATGGGGAAGATCCGAAAGTAGGGAAAGCAAACACAAGGATGTGTCCTAGCCACTGGGGGTCAGTCCTGTCAGGACTTCTAATGAGCTATGTCGTAGGAGCTACAGAATTGCCTGTCATTGTGAAGAGCATTTATCCACCAGACCCTGACCCCATAGGTCAGATTTCCCCTCAGTTTCAAAGCCATTTCTTGGATGAGATCCAGGTGGTTTCCACAATTCTGAGAAGTCATAGATGCCTTGGAGGTAGAAAGCAAGAGATGAGAGTGTAGATGAAGTGAGGTGCTACTAGGTTTCACCAGTCTAGAAATGGATCATTGTGGCTCTGGGTGGATGAAATGTAGGCTGATAGTGTGAGGCAGGGTCCAAGGGCTGCTCCATCCGTCTCTGCTCAGCCAAGCCCCTCTAATTCTGAAAAGAGATGCAGGTAGATGCTCTCCATTTTAAACCATTCACTTAGTCATTGACAACTTATTCACTGACCACATACTGGGTTCAAGGTTCTATGTTAGACACTAGGTTGGTCTAAATAGCAAGTCCCTAATTCCACTTGTGAATTCACAAAGAGTTAGTCTCTTTCCTATTAGACCTATGCATGTAATCGAAACGCTGAGTTTCCTGACATCTCTGGTAATGATTTCAGATGCCCTAGCCTTGTAATGGGAATCCTGGGGACAGTCCCCTCAATAGGAGCCTTTTGATTTATAATTCATCTTGGATCTTATTTCCACAGTAATCCGCAGTGAATTATCAGAGACTATCTGCTTGGACCACCAAAGGGAACCTTTGTGCCAGGATCACAGAGTATCCAGACACATCTTTGCAGAAAGTAATAAATACATTGGTAGGGTTTTTCTTCCTTTGAAGTTGTACCAGGGCATCCTAATATGGCATCTATGGCCGTCAGATGGCTGCTAGCCAGCATGCATTCTGTGGATCCCCCAGTTCAGTTTGGGCTAACCAGTGTGCCAGAGACAGGATCTATTTGTAAAGGCTGTGCATCTTGGTTGCAGCCAATTCCAGTGGGCAGGTGGTCCCTGTCATTTGCCTGTTTGTTGGACCTTGCATAGGAGACTCAGAATTGGCTACCTTTGCTTGCTCAGTTAGAGACACCTGCATGTCTATGAGCTGATAAAGGCCAATGCAGGTAGGCATTCAGGATACCAGACCTCAGCTGGCAAAACTTGTCTCACCCTGGGAGCCATTGGTTGATGAGTCTCCAGCCTGACAGGGCATCAGAAAACACAGGCCACCTGTGCAAAGATAGTGTGTCTGGCTTCTTTCTCAAGGGGCCTCGTGTTGTTCTGAGCTGTAGCTCAAAGCTCCTGACTCCCCCTCATATATTGCAGGGGCTAGTGGGGCCACAAGCAAAGAAGAATTTCATGTCCAACCTGGAAATGTTTATCCTGGGCATCCTGCTGAGCCAGAAACAAGGGTGTATGGTACTTAAAGATAGATAGATAGATGATAGATAGATAGATAGATAGATAGATAGATAGATAGATAGAGCTCACTCACCAAAAGTCTACTGATCAGTTGTTCTCCTCATTGGTCATAAGGACCCCCCAATACTCCCCTTCCTCATCTGCTCACTTCCCCTGTTTCAGTGCTTCCCATGCCCACATGTGGCCGAGAGCAGGTGGTATTGAGAAACACCCTACCCCACCCCACCCCACCCCATCTGGTGAATGGCCAGTTTTAGAATCCAGATGTGTCCCTGCAGGCCCAGGTTCTTGGGTGCACCCTGACTCTGTACCACCAGCTGTCCTGGGATCCTGACCCGCTCACATTCTTTCAGTCTCAGCTATCTCCATTCCTTTGTGCCTCTAGCTCCAGCCCTGGCTTCTGCTTTGGTGCTTGCATAGCACCCGCCCTTCCTGGCTCTTCCCCTTGAGGCTGTGCCCTACTGTCCTGCTCGCTGACTTATCTCAGGGCTGAGATGCCCCCATCCTGCAGGTGGTCCTTTTGGATGACACCCATGTGGCTAGCTCAAGACTCACCCTGCCTGTTCGTGGCCTTGGTCCTACACTCAGACCACCTGCTGAAGGCCCTGTCTCACTCTGCTCAGGCTAGTATAACAAAATACCATGGACTGGGCAGCTGAAACAACAGACATTTATTTCTCACAGTTCTGGAGGCTGGAAGTCTGAGATCAAGGTGCCAGCATGGTTGGGTTCTGGTGAGATCTCTCTTCCTGGTTTGCAGATGGCTGTCTTTGTGCTATGTCCTCATGGGGTCTCTTTCTCTCCTTATAAGGACATTAAGCCCATCATGAGGTCCCCATCCTCATGGACCTCATCTAAACCTAATCACCTCCCAAAGACCCCACCTCCAAATGCTATCACATTGAGGATTAGGGCTCCCACATGAATTTTGGGGTGGGAGGGCACAAACATTCAGTTCATAGCAGCACATGTTCTCTTCTCTTGGTAAACCTCCTATTGACCGTTTCCCTCCCTTCAATGACACCTCATTCCTGCCTCGATCTGTTCCTTGACACCAAAAGAACTACCAAGCCTTGGACACCTGTATTAGTTTCCTTTGGCTACCTGACAAAGTACCACACTTTCTCACCATTCAGGAGGCTTGAAGTGTGAGACTCCAGCACCAGCAGGGTTGAGTTCTTCTGCAGGCTCTGATGGAGATTCCAGTTCATGCATCTCTTCAAGCTTCTGGTGGCTGCCAGCAGTCCTTGGTGTTCTTACTCTTGTGCCTACATCACTCCAGTCTATGCCTCCATCTTCACCTGGCCTTCTGCTTCATGTTGTGTATCTGTGTATCCTCTTCCTCTATAAGGATGCCAGTCCCTGGGCTTAGAGCCCACCCTAAAACAGTAAGACTTCATCTCAACTCATTATATCTTTAGATAGGTCCAAAGAAGGTCACATTCTGAGGCTCCAGGTAAACATAAATTTGAGAGGACACTATTCAATCCACTACAATACTCAAATTTTAAGGTATAGTAAAAAAAAAAAAAAAAAGGAGTTATTTTCTTTTAAATCCTACCTGTGCTTTGCACACTCAATTCCTTAAACAAATGCCAAGGTTATGTAAATACATCAGGTCCCTGCCCTGCTGGAATTCTCAGGATAATGAGAGTGGCTGATGGGTATGATTAGCTCTGGAATTGCATTTTATGGTAATTATTAGTATAATAAAGATAAAAGTAACAAATTCTATCCAACTGGGAGTAAAGAAGGCTCTAGGAGGGCTTCTTTTTTTTACTTTTAAGATTTTATTTATTTATTCATGAGAGACACAGAGAGAGAGCAAAGACATAGACAGAGGGAGAAGCAGGCTCCCCAAGGGGAGCCTGATGTGGGACTCGATCCCAGGATTCAGGATCATGACCTGAGGCAAAGGCAGAAGCTAAACCACCATACCACCCAGGTGCCCATCTGGGAGGGCTTCTTAGAAGAGATGTGAACTGAGTGATGATTAAGACAAATAGTGGAATGCCTGGGTGGCTCCACAGTTGAGCATCTACCTTCGGCTCAGGGCCTGATCCCAGGGAGTCCCACATGGGGCTCCTTGCCTGGAGCCTGCTTCTCCTCCCTCTCCCTGTGTCTCTGCCTCTCTTTCTGTGTCTGTCATGAATAAGTAAATAAAATATTTTTTTAAAAAAAAAAGACAGTTATGGAAAAACAAGACATTCCAGGAAGAGAGACCAGTTTGACCATAATACTTGAGGCAGTCCTTTCAGGATCTCTTATAGGACCTTACAGATTTCCCATAGAGGTAAACAGCTCACCTGGTATCTGGGGCTGCCAGGAAGTTGTCCCATCCATCTATAAGTGATTGTCCCCTGGCAGATGGCCCAGGGAATGAGAGCCATGCAGAGCCCCTTGGAAGGCCGAGCATTGTTTCCTGGCTCATCTCTCTCTTTGCCAGCCACAAATGTGAGGATATTTAGCTACGTGGCTATTTCTCCAGGGTTGGCAAAAACCTTCACTGAGTGCTTTAAACTCAGCACTTGGATATGGAGAAGACTGGAAGACCATGTGCCTCCCTTGCACAGGGGATGCTCATTGTCTGAGGTGACGTTACAGAGTATCTGTTAATGCTCATCAGTAGCAGCAGGTCTTCCCCTCTCTCCCTGGGGCACCCACCCCATCCCAAGACTTGTCCTCCCATCATGGTTGACCTCATTCACTGGCATGACATCAACATTTATGTACAACTGGTGATTACCAAACCGGTACTTCCAGCTTCAGACTTTCTCCAATTCCAACAGCCTCCTGGATATCTCTCCCTGGAGGTGCCTTCGAAACCTCAAACATGGGATCCCTGGGTAGCTCAGCAGTTTGGCATCTCCCTTCGGCCCAGAGCGTAATCCTGGAGACCTGGGATCAAGTCCCACATCGGGCTCCATGCATGGAGCCTGCTTCTCCCTCTGCCTGTGTCTCTGCTTCTCTCTGTGTCTCTCATGAATAAATAAAGTCTTTAAAAAAAAAAAAAAAAGAAACCTCAAACAGTATGAACAACCTGCTCCCCTCAACAGTCATCTTGCAAATCTGCCTTGTTCTGGTCACTTCTCACTGCACAACTGCTTGGAAGAGTCGATTACATACATATACTAGTCCTAAATGTTACTCTCTGTACCCCCAAGAGGGCAGCAGAAACCCATTCTCTATGCCTATGCAGCTCCTGGTGACTGGGGTGTTAAAGGACACCATTATGGATTGAATTGCCCCTGCCTCCAGAGTCATATGTCAAAACCCTACCCCCCCCCCAGTGTGACTGCATTTGGAGATAGGGACGTTAAGGATAGGGACGTTAAGGATGTAATTAAGGTTAAACGAGGTCATAAGGGTGGGATCCTAATCCAATAGGACTGGTGCCCCTATAGGAAAAGGAAGAGACAGCAGGGATATGCACACAGAGCAAGGGCCACATGAGGATATAACTAGAAGACAGACGTCTGCAAGCCAAGGAGAGAGGTCTCGGAAGAACCCAACCCTTCTGGCACCTTGATCTTAGGCTTCCAGCCTCCAAAACCAGAGCATAAATATCTGTGGTTTAAGCCACCCAGGCTCCATATTCTGTTATGGTAGCCCCAGGCAGCTAAGACAGACCTGCCTGGGATTTGCCTCTTCATAGGGTTGCTATATGGGCCCCAGAGGATAAACAGTTGTTAGTTTTCTCCAGAACCAGCTACATAAACAGGGCTCAGTGCACAATGAAAATGTAGGGTTCTCTGGTTCAGAAGCAAGAAAAAAAAAAAAAAGCTGGGTTTTTTACCTCCTATTGTCTCTCCACCTGTCATGTAGGTTTTTATTTGCTGTTTACAATGACAAAAACAGGCATAAGGATTTTCAGGCATGACTACAGATCCTCATGGGAAGTGACTGGACCCTGACATCCTCATGGGGGTAGAAGAGAGGATGGCAGGGCCCCCTGGGGAGTGAGAGGCCGAGACCTCATCCCAGGCTGGTTGGAGTGGGGCTGCATGTGAGCTGAGGTGCCAGGGCCCCATCAGACTTCACTTAAACAAACTCAAAGAAAAAATTCTCAAAATTTCCAGCTGGTGACTGCAGAGTATGAAGCCCTCCGCACGGTGTCCTTCTGAGCCTGGAGCCCTGGGGGCCTGCACGGGTAATGCCCTGAGGCTGGCCCTGGTTCTCTCCCACATCTTGGAGTCAGGGGAACCCTAATAAAGGTGTGGAGCTCCACTTTTAAGTTCATTTTCTCTTAAAGTCACGTGTATCCAGAGCTCAGCAAATTCCAGCCAGCTCTACAGACCCCCTGAAAGGAGGCCCCCTCTCTGCCTCTTGGTGCTAGGTCAACATCCTCACTTTCAGCCCCATCCTTTCTCACAGGTGCCTTGTATATGATCTATGAATTCTCATACCCACCTGCCTGCCTTCCCTCAGTGCCATGGGCCTAAATGAACCCAAGGCAGTACGACTGCAAGGTGCAATGGAAGGAGAGTGGACTCCCACGAGCAGCAGAGTGGCCTTGTGCCAGTTACTTAATATCTCTAGTGTTGGTATTTTCTTCTGTAAAATGGTGACACTATCTGCCCGCAGACTTAGGAGGACCACAGGAGAATTGCATGGCATTCAGCAGTGTTCTAGCACCTGTCCCCAACCCACATCCCCCCACACCATGGCCCACCGTCCCTCAGACTGCTCAGATGCCACTTCCCTGCGTGCCCTCCCAAGCCACTAACTAGTCCTCCCGCCTTGTGGGCTGGAGTAGGGCCTCTGCTCAGGTGGCCTGCCGGAGCACTCCAACAGTGCTCCCTTGGAAAGATGGGGAACAGATGCCCTATGCTGTTTTGTGCAAGGGAGGAAAAGTGGGAGAGCCCCCAGGGTTTCAGAGACAGAGCAGCCTGAGCCTGCTTTCATGCTCTGCTACCTTCCTTAGCTTCTTCATCTGAAAAATGGGCATAGTAACTCTTACTTCGTCGGGAAGAGTCTCTTATAAGAACTGAGTTTGGCATGCAGCAGGTGCTTAATAAATGTCATCTCCTGCCCTGCTTCCCCTTATTTGGTAGTTCCACATGTGGCTGACAATCCCAGCAGAAGGTGTTAGAGGATGATATACTAGACTAAGGGACACAGGACCCCGATTCATCTGTATTTTATACTTCTGGCAATCTTTTGACTTCTCTGAGACTCTTTTTCTCCCCTCCTTACGTGAAATTATGAATACTTGCCCTGCCTACCTCCCAAGGTGAATTATGTTGGAAATTAAGTGAGGTGCTGGATGTGAACTTTTATACAAGGATAAAGGGTTATGAACACCACTGCCCAAGGTTTAGGCCACGAAACATCAAACAGAATGCTTAGCTTTCTTCCTCCCCACCGACACACGGATCCTCTGCCCTGCTGGCCTTACAGGTGTGCCAGATGCATTTGGGGAAGGCAGCCCCCGTGGTCAGTCACATCCAGAGCATCTTCACTTAACCAGCACGTGATTTTTGTTTTCATGAATATAAAGGATGACTATGGATCAGAGGGCTAACTCGAGGCCCAGGTATGGGTGGGAACGCAAGGTTCAATTGCTGCTCAGGTAAGAGGGCTGCAGGAGAGGTGTGTGAGCAAGCCTCCCAGCCCCGGGCACAGCCTGAGGCAGACCCTAATGCATTCATCATATATTATTACAGAATCACATGCAGTTACACGTAATTAGGACTCAGCACTCAATACTGAATCAGAATCCAAATTTGAATGCCTACATGATTACTGCTGAGCAGCCTGACTCCGGCCTGGGTTTATGATGGGATGGGGAGCTCACCACCTTCAGAGTTTATTCCATATCTGCATGTCTCTGTTAAAAAAAAAAAAAAAAATTTGTTCTGTGCCTTCTATCCTTTAGCGGTATTGCAGAGTGGCCAAGAGCCAGGAGCCCTAGAACCACACTCCGAGGGCTCAAAGTCAGTCTCCTCCCTTTACTGGCTGTGTGACCCCATGAATTACTTAATCTCTTGTGCCTCGGGTTCCTCGTTCAGAATATGGGGTCATAGTAGTACTTATCTCATAGGGCCGGTAAGTGATTGTGTTCATGTGAAAAGCCCTTAGAATATTGCAAGCACATAGCAAGTCCTCGGGAAATGCCAGTGATTATTGTTACTCTCTGATTTCTCATCCCCTTTGGGGAAGTATAAAAGTTGAAGAATAATGAAAGCACATTAAAAGAAAATATGCCACGCAGAGAGATAAATGAACTGTTTGCATAAACATGAATTAGGAGAGTCACACTCAAGGAAGAATTGTTCCCTGTTGAGGACAACAAACATCTGGAAGGAATTAAATGGGGGAAGAGGGTGGGTGGTGGTGGTGGTGTGGGCTGAGAACATACTGTGACTGTTGGAAAGAGATAATTCATTTTTGGGGTGGGTGATTCCCGAAGAAAGGGAGGTTGCTCTGGGCTTATACAGCATGATTTGATGCCCAGATACTCTTTACTCCTCCAAATAATTTCTGTTCTGATTAGCCTGGGTACCTAATATGCCAAAACCATTCCTTCAAGCTAATGCATTACCTTGAAAAGGCCACTTCTAAAATGCACATATATTAACATAACAAAAAATGACAAGGTACCGTCTTATATCTGCAACATTAACAATATGAGGACTGTGGCACTTGTTGCACTATCTGGTCTGTTTAACCTGGCACACTAGAACATCTATAAGTGTGCATATAAATAGGCATCACTTTGGGGGAAGTTATTTGGCTGGAGTTTTTTAGAATCACAAAAATGTTTATACCCTTTGATTCCCTAATCCAACTTCTGGGAATTTATTGTTAGGAATATTTTCAAAACAAGGAGAGACCTTTCTGCTTTTATTGTCTATGATAGAAAAAAAAAATTCAACAGTAAGAGAATGGGTAAATTACAACACATTCCTTTGATGGGTGCTACGGGGCCACCCAAGTTTTAATTGTAAAAGACAGAGAGAAGGATTAGAACATGCTTATGAAATAGTCATATTAGGGGGGAAAAAACAAGCAACTCAGAAATCAAACTGTAAAGATTGGGGATGTGTATGGATGGAGCAAGAGAAAGAAAGCCAGTGTGCTTTGTGGAAGACTTTTCTTTCTTTCTTTCATTTGGGTGTATGTTAATACTGGTTGTGCCATGAACAATAATAAAAGACCCAAATGAACTCTCAGGGAAGGAGTAGCCGACTGTCCATCGTTTTCGTGTGAGCTAGTGTCAGCTCAGTTGCCTGGACTGAGAGAGGGGACCCAAGAACTGCCAGATTCTAAGAGGGGAGCTGATGGGCAAGGCCAGGGCTCCCCAAGGGCACAGGACACCAGTTAGGCATGGGTACCGCCTGTGGAGGGCAGGGGGTGGGGAGCCTGCAGAGAGCGGGAGTAAGGGAGCTTGCCTACCTCATGATGTTGCCACTGGCAGGCCTGGAGGTGAAAGCAAGGAGGTTGCCCTGTTCCTTTGAGTCACTCACAAATCCCAGTTTTCAAAGCAGAACTTGCAAAGCTCTGAGCATTCTTTATTGCATCTGATAAGCTGCGGTGTCTCTTTGAACTCCAGGGGCATTGTGGGCAGGGATTGGCACTAAATTATCGGGCTGTGTTCCAACTGCTCCGTCTCTAATACTTGCCATCCAATCTGGGTTGAATATTGGACAAACATGCTGGTTTTAAAATTGAGTCCCGGCCTATGGTGATTTCTTCAGCAGACAGTTCCTGTGGTTACTTAGGTGGTGACTGGGTCACAGATTCATTCCCCCAGAACCTCTACTTCTATTGACAACTCTTCAGCTAAGCTCCCAGAGCAATGCACTAGACCAGGAGGCCGAAAGCACGCCATTAGGCAGTTCGCTTATACTCTTCCTGGCCTCAGTGTTTTTGTCTGGAAGCTGTGGGAAATTTTCACCAAGGACTGCATAGACCCAAATCCAATGGCCAAAGTCTGAAAAGCCCAGCTGAAGCTAAACAGAGTGCAGTTTGGGCCACATGAGACGTCTCATGTCCAGAGTGAAGGAGATGATCCTGCTACCATGATCTGCCCAGTCTGTCCACATCTTGGAAAACCACACTTGGATCACACACCACCTCTAGGGGGATGTTGACACACTCAAGAATGTGCAGGGAAGGGTGGCCAGGATGTATGGAGGTTTAAAACCTAGTCGGGAGAGAACAGATGCAGGAAATGCAGATTTTCAACCAGAAATTTTGAAATTGTGAAGAGCTGTCTTGTGGAAAAAATATTTCACGAGCTCTATATGACTCCCAAAGGGCAGGCTTAGTGGATAGAAACTACAGGAAGGCAAATCTCCAGTCTGAACAGAATGCAAAACATTCCAACAGTTAGAAGTAATTGAAGGCGGAGAGGCAGGTATCAGCAGAGGCTGGGTAACCACTTGGCATGTGATTTTCTTGGAGATTAAAGTTCTGGGGGAGCAGGAAGCTGAGATGGGGATTTCAAGGCTCCACCTAGCGCTATGAGTCTCTGAATCTAATTTGAAATGACTTGGTTCCTCCAGAAGCATCACAAAGTACGGCAGCAGCTGGTCTTCCAGTGGCTCAAGCACCCACACGGCTATCTGCCCCCTTCCAAACCTGAGGTTCTGGAAGAGTTATCCTATCCCAATTTCTCATTGTTCGAACAGGCTGTGGATGAAGGCCCCTGCTCTCCCCATTTCAAGACTTCCGAGGCAGAGCTCCTCCTGTGCCTCATCTACCTCCACCTCTGACTCTGTCCCCCCACTTCTACTACTAGTTTGTTTCCATTTCTCTCATGTAGACCAGAGGTGGGTACAGCCCTGGACAATGCACAACAAACTGATCACAAGCACCCAAGACTCCCAGCACCAGGGTTTGTGGTGTACTTGAGTCAGTGCAGCCCACAAGCTTCCAGGAGGAATTCTACTGGATTGGAATTAAGATGCACATCCCTCCCCTTAGTATTGTAAAATAGCTGCTTATCACCAAGAAAAGGAAACTTCTCTAAGGAGAAAGGGTGAAGTCACTGAGATGGGTTGTTTGCTTGAGGAAGGAATTAGAGGATTTAGAAAAAGGATTGGAGGGGGCCCAGTAGGGAGTATATAAAAGCATCTGTACCTGCCCAGAGGGACTCTCTCCCCAATAAGGGGGTTGTGGGGGGTGGGGTGGGACCCTGGCATCAGGAAGCTGGGAGTGTTACCTAGATCCTGGCTGACTCTGCTGCTGGCATGGTTTCTTCAAACAATTCTGGAGCAGCCTTATAGGGAAGCACCCCACTTCTGGATGTGTGTTGGAATCCTGGCTTCTGAGCTTCCTTGCTGTTCTACCTTGGGTGACTTCAACAGCTCTCACCCTAAAGGGGGGTTAATGATGGTGCCTGCCTCCCAGCCTTGAGAGGCTAGCCCTCAATATCTTAGGGGCTACCAGGTGCAACTGCTGATAGCCAGTCATTTTCAACATACAGAAATGACAATGCCATATGGATAGACCTCATGCATAATGGTTAGATGAGTACAATTAGCCTGCCCCTTAGAATTATCTTGGGCTCTTTTAAGAACGCCACACCCCAAACCAGTTCAATCAGAGGGAGACAGAACATGAAAGACTCCTAACTCTGGGAAACGAACTAGGGGTGGTGGAAGGGGAGGTTGGGGGGTGGGGGTGGGGGTGACTGGGTGGCGGGCACCGAGGTGGGCACTTGACAGGATGAGCATTGGGTGTTATTCTGTATGTTGACAAATCGAACACCAATAAAAAATAAATTTATTTTTTTTAAAAAAAAGGAAAAAAAATCAGAAATTTTGTGGGCGGGACACGTGAGCAGGTGAGTCTAATGGGCAGCCCAGTTTGGGGACCACCGACTTAGCGCAGTGCCCGGGATCTACCAAGGCACTCAAACAAAGTCACCCTCTAATTTCCCTTCATCTGTCGTTTATTGAGCACCTACTGCACGCCAGGCTGTGGCGGGGCCTGCCTCTTGGGCCCGGGGCACCTCCCCCGCGGAGCTCATCTCTCCCCCTCCCCCCTCCGCAGTGTCCAGGCCCCGGAGCTCCCCCGACGACCTGAAGGCGCTGACTCGGAACGTGAATCGGCTGAACGAGAGCTTCCGGGACTTGCAGCTGCGGCTGCTGCAGGCTCCGCTGCAGGCGGACCTGACGGAGCAGGTGTGGAAGGTGCAGGATGCGCTGCAGAACCAGTCGGACTCGCTGCTGGCGCTGGCGGGGGCGGTGCAGCGGCTGGAGGGCGCGCTCTGGGGGCTGCAGGCGCAGGCGGCGCAGGCCGAGCAGGCGGTGGCCCTGCTGCGCGACCGCACGGGCCAGCAGAGCGACGCGGCGCAGCTGGAGCTCTACCAGCTGCAGGTAGAGAGCAACCGCACCCAGCTGCTGCTGCGGCGCCACGCCGGCCTGCTCGACGGGCTGGCGCGCAGGGTGGGCGTCCTGGGCGAGGAGCTGGCCGACGTGGGCGGCGCGCTGCGCGGCCTCAACCACAGCCTGTCCTACGACGTGGCCCTGCACAGCACGCGGCTGCAGGACCTGCAGGTGCTGGTGAGCAACGCCAGCGAGGACGCGCGCCGCATGCGGCTGGTGCACATGGGCATGGAGCTGCAGCTCAAGCAGGAGCTGGCCGTGCTCAACACGGTCACCGAGGACCTGCGCCTCAAGGACTGGGAGCATTCCATCGCGCTGAGGAACATCTCCCTCGCCAAAGGTAGCCGCCTGCCCCCGCCCCACCTGTTAGGCCCCTCTTCCTGGGGACCCCTCCCTCTCCCCCAAGGGCTCAGGAGCCCCCTGCTGCTCCCTCAATCCACCTGCCATTGGGAAGACTCCAATGCCTCTGCTAAATCGTGACCTAGGGGACCCTGGAAGTTTCTGCCCAAATGGCCTGTGCCCATTCCCCAGCCTGTGTAGGTCTCTCCCCTGGAGGACCTAACCTCCCTTCTACCTCCCAGAGAGGACACTCGGGGTCCACACCCCCCAGACATAAGAATGGCCAAGGGTGGCTAATGGGGGGCCGGGTAGTCAGAGCTTGGGTGTACCAGCGGGAGCCTCCCAGCATTTCTGGCTGTGGAAAAAGCAGAGGGGTCCGGCCACAGGCTCAGGCCGGGAAGGAGAGGCACTCCTCCAATGCTAGAGCTACAATGAATTGGAGAATCCCAAATTTGAACTTGACCTTCCCGGCTGTTGTGAACTATACGCATCCAGACAGAAGAACATATTTTCTTTCTTTTTTTTTTTAGATTTTATTTATTTATTCATGAGAATACACACACACACACACACACACACACACACAGAGAGAGAGAGAGAGAGGCAGAGACACAGGCAGAGGGAGAAGCAGGCTCCACGCAGGGAGCCTGACGTGGGACTCGATCCCGGGTCTCCAGGATCATGCCCTGGGCTGAAGGCAGCGCTAAACCGCTGAGCCACCTGGGCCACCCAAGAACATATTTTATTTAACAGTTTCTTAGCTGCATATATAACTAACTCTTAAAAATAATGGCAAAAATGTGTAAGCCTCCATTGGTACTCTTGCCCCAGGCCTATGAACTCTAGAGCCTTTAGAGCCAGCTTCTCTCTTTTCCACACCTAACTGGTCCCCCCCTCCCTTCTCCCCCACCCCTTCCTACTACCTACCGTCTGCCCTGCACATCACTGTCAGGGGCACCTATCGTGAAATGCACATTTCCCACATCACCCTCCTGCTCAGCACCCCACCATGGCTTGCCAGTTTCTGCCAGATTCAATAAATACTCCTTAGGCAGTAGGCAATAATAATAATAATAATAATAATAATAATAATAAATACCACGGTGGACTTCGCCTGCCAGGTACTGTGCCTCTTAAGAAGCATGCCTCGTGTGATGTCTTTTATTTTAAATTTTTTAATGACATATAGTCGACACACAATGTCACATTAGCTTCAGGTGTACAGCATAGTGATTAGAAAATTCTATACCTAATGCTTGTTCACTGCAAATGTAGCTATGGCCAGATAATATCTTTTAAAAATAACAGTGGGAGCACTGATTCAGGAAGCTGCTCACAGCCTCCCACTAGGAGGTGATGGGGCCAGGATTTGGACCCAAGCTGCTCTGATCCCAGAGCTGATGTGCTGTCTATTGCACACCCGACCCCCACCTGTCTTCCCTGACTTTTTCTCTGACTGTTCCCTGCTCCCCGAGGTTACAAATGGAACAGTCTGTAGGAGCAAGTCGAGCAATGTCATTGAGTAAAGTGATCTTGGTGTCAGAGGAGTAGTAGCGGCTTATGGCAGGTCCACTCGATTTTGGCCAGGCTGAAATATGGACCTGACATGCACAAAGTCTCCCATTTCTCACAAGAAACCAGAAACATGGAATGTTCTAGTAACTTTTATTTGTCTAATTCTGTAGGTGGTGTATTGTCCATAAACAGCCAGTTTCCATCCCCCTGCCCTGTGAGAAGCATCCGGTCCAGTGGGACACGTCTCGTCACTGCCCCAGAGACATAGCCCGCCCTTCCCACTGCCATCCTTTACTCTAGCTATTGCTCCTACTGGTGGCTCCTCCTTCCTTTTCCTCATTATCATCCAGATCCCCGGATCCTTCAGATCTCACTCAAACCAACCTCCTGCAAGAACCGCACTGGACCCTCTAGCTCACTGAAGTCTCCCTCCTCTGAGCTTCTCCATTCTTTTCAGGGCAGAAAAGAGTAATGATGGAGCCTTCCATTTGCATAGTACTTTCCAGTCCACAGACTGCTTTGGGGTACATCATTTCATTTTAGAGTGGGTCCCTATGACTGACTGTGAGGTTGGTTGAAGGCAGACTTTGTTATTGGGGGCAGGGTAGGACTCCTGCAGAAAAACAAGTGAGGCTCCCAGAGGAAGTGCCTGATTTACACAAGGCCACGCAGCTGGTAATGATCTGACCCAGGATTTTCTGTTTTCAAACAGTTTTAATAAGGTTTAATTTACATGCCGCGGCGCTCACCCATTGAAGTGTATAATTCAACGATCAGGCCAGGATACTGAACCCACTGCCCGGTGCACTACACCCCAGACCGCCCTCCTGTGTCCCACCCTGCTCCCCCCAACACCTGACAGTCCAGTGCACATAACTGGGATCCCATAAATGTTTGTGAAGCAATGTTAGATCTTCAACCTAAGCAGTCAGAATATTGGTTTTCTTCTCCTGGGTCACTCGGGCTTTCACTTCGCAGAAATCAAAGGGAGACAGGAGGTAGAATTCATTCTTCTAGATCCACACCCCTGGGATTTTACGTTTTCCCATCTTCTCTTTCCTTTGGTCTCCTCTGCCCATAGCAGTCGGTCAGGTAGTTACTGATAATAGCAACTCTACCGAATTACGACCCACTCTGAGCCAGACGCTGTGCTGACATTAATTCTCCCAATAGACATCAAAGACTACTACTCCTCACATCCTGCCAAACAGTATGATTGTCCCTATTTTATAGATGAGAAACTTGAATAACTTTCCCACTCTTTCTTACACAATTGGCAAGTAGCCAAGTCAAGGTGTGAATATAGGTCTTCCTGGTTCAGAAACCATGTTCTTGTCACCTGACCATCCTGATTTCTAGGGTGGAAAGTTGCCAGCTCTGAGCAATGAAGGGAGAAGAGGGGGTGGTCCCTTGGACTCCATTTGGAGGGTCCTTGGGGGTAGCCCCTTCCCGCTTCCTTCCTCTTGCAGTCAGCAGAGGTCACCAGGCCTCCGGCTGGTGCCTCCTCCTGGGCCTCTCTGAGATTTCACATCCTGCCTTGCTTCTATAACTTGCAAGCGCGCTCTCCTTGGCTTGAACTGAAGCTGCTCTGGGCATTCATTTGTGAAGTTTCTTCCAGTGGGATTCTCTAAGTAGTCTTTCTTTGGTCATTACTAAACATTACCAAAAGGTTCTTACCAAAGAATCTTGCCAAAAGATTCACACTCTGTTCCCTGGAACTGGAAGTTTCGTGTCAATGCTGCCCAGGCCTGCCTTCCAGTCCTCAAGCTTCGGGTTCATGATGGGCCACTGTACTTTGGATATGAACGCCCCTCAGTCCCTCTGGCTCCCAGAATCACCACCGCACTGGGTACTTCCCTTCCCCATCTCCTTCTCTCATGGTTGCCAGGGACCCAACTGGGATGACTCCCGAGGATTCTGTTGGACATATCTGATGTAATTACCATTCAACTCTAATGAGACAAAACTCTACCCTGGCTTTTGGATAAGGGATGGTTTACCAGCTAAGCTTCTGTGCATTTCCGTACTGCTCTCTGGAATGGCCTTTCTGCCCTAACTTTGTCCAGTTCCTCTCTTAGCCTTTAAACACACACATGCACCCACATTCACGCTCACACATACACTCACACTCTTCCACTCTTTGCCCTTGGCTGGTGCAGAATCCAAAAATACTCAACTATGTGTATTTTTCAAACATGACCTTATTTATGTTATTCTTGGGCTTGACCCCAAATGGTTTTCATTCTCTCACTTCATTATACAGTTTTCTATGAATTTTGTCTCTGGTTTGTCTTTTATATACACCCCCAGCAGTACTTTCTATTTTCCGCTTTGGATTTTCAGTATTAATCACATCCGTTGAAATCTGTCTGTGGTTTGAAAGAAGCAGAGAACTTAGATGATCAGAGAGAGAAGGCATCCAGGAGGGAGAAAGATAACCAGAGAAAGGAGGCATATCAGGAAGGGAGAGATAACCAGATGAAGGAGGGCATACCAAGAGGAGGGAAATAACCAGAAAGGGGAGGCCTACAGGAGGGGGAAGGAGTGAACCAGGCAGGAAGGCAGGACTCTCTGCCATATTCAGATGGCCTGTTTGCTAGATGGATGGTTATAGAATCACAGTAGTAATAGGCTCTGCAATCAGCTAGTCCTCTCCTCTTGCCTTACAGTTGAGGATGTGAGGCCCAGAGAGGGAGGTGACTCAAATCCCAAGCCAGAGACCCAGCTGGGTCTCAAAAATACATCTCTCAAGTCATGAGAACAAGTTGGCAGAGCAGACTTACCTGTGAGCTGCTTTTTCAAGAAAACACACCATGTAGTAGAGAGCCCAGCCGTGTTTACAGAGGGATGACATGATGGAGCGACGCCTTGGGTCCTGGGCTCCAACTCCGGCCTCTAGTGCACAGGGACATGTTGGAAGTGTCAAGTGTCTCTGTGAACTGGGCCATATGTAACTAGTGTTTGTACCTCACTGAGGACTAGGAAGCACAGCCCGGGTGGCTGCTCCCTAGGTGGGCTGGACGGCAGTCTGTCTGGTGGCCTTCTGCATCGGCCTCCCTGCTCAAAAGGCCCTGAGCACTAGCAGTGCCACCCAGCCTGGCCCACCACCCCTTAGCCCAGGAGGCCCAGAGGAAAGCCACCCCGGCAGGTTGGGCGGGAGCCAGAGACAGCCCCTTATGCCTCTGGATCAAGTGTCCCCAGGGCTGGGAAACACAGCTGACAGTCCCTGCCCCACACACGTAGCAAAGGACATTGGAGAGCGTGCAAAACTGTAGAGGTAAAACTGGCAGCCCAGTGCCCCAGTGACGTCGAGGGTGGAAGTAGGGTAGTTAATTGAGGGACTCCACCTTGGTCAGCCGCCCTTGGATTAGCGTGGTGCAGGAGGTGGTATTTATATTACGATTTTGGTTGCTGTTCTGCTGGCTTCAGGCCCAGTTCATCAGCTGTCCCTGTCCTGATTCCAGCACAGGCAGGTCCTCCACCCCATCACTCATTCCAGGATCCAGGAAGAGAGAACGGATTGCTTCTCCCTCCCTGTTGGCTGGTCCCCAGAAGAACCCTGGTATTTCTCCCAAATGTTCAGTCATATATCCTTCATCCTGTTCAGGAAATGTTTCCAGCTGGCACAGTTCATGGGCAGCCCCTTGGGGGCAGAGCCGCACTGGGGACAGTGTGGAGGGAGGCTGGGCACAGGGTGCAGGGTTCTCTCCATCCTCCTCTTCCTTCTCCCTATCTTCCATGTAGAACATGGGATGAAAGAGAAGCTGGCACCCCAGACTAGAAGCGGAGTAGATGAGGGCTCTGGACCTGTTTTCACAGTTGAGGAGAAAAGACCCTGCTTCTCCTTGTCCCAGACCGCCTCCATGCTCTGGCCTGCTCTAGTGACAGAAAAGATGAGCGAGTCACAAGTCACAATATAAAGAGTCAAGATCTTAAAAAGCTCACTGGGTCCCATTAGGACTGCTGGTACCATAACGGCTTCTACAAGTGCCCACAAGTCATTCGTAGAATCTCTACGATGTGCCAGGTGCCGTGTGAAGCACAGGGCCACAGAAGGTGGGGTTCCGGCCCTACAGACAGGCCTGTCCTCTTTGGGGACTGCTGCAACACAAGATGAATGACAAGGCCCCATGAATAGCTCACAAGGTGGCCTGCCCGGGTTCAGGGGTGCTTCCATGAGGACTTGGTGCATGGTTATGTCTGAGGGGCCTTCCAGCTCTGAGATTTGGGGAGCACTCTGCTCAGATACCCTGAGAGGTCAGAACGGTGTGTGTGGAGGTGAGCGTCAGGCCTGTAGGGGACAGGGCTCTTGGAAAGGAAGAGATTTGGCGGATGTTTGGGAATACAGGATAATGTTTTTGTTGAGGTAAAGGAGGGCTTATTTCCAGAAGTATCCGACTGTGAGTTTGCAGAAGGGGTCAGATGGGGGATGATCTGCAGGGGTCTCCGATAGAGGAGTGTTGGCCCATTGTGCTATGAAGGATCTCAGAGGCTGTGAGGTCACTAGATTCTGACAAGATTAATGGGACAGCCATGTGCACAATGGGTTTTAGAGAGACCGCAGACAAGGAGATCTTTAAAGAGACTGGGAGCAAGACCTCAATGAGCATGGGAGCCGTGAGGAACGAGGCAGAGACATGACAGGAGAAAGAATCACCTCGATGATGAGCTTTGGTGAGTAAGGGGGCATGGGGGACAGAGAAAAAGGAGGAGTTAATGCAAGCTCAAGAGTTTTGGCCCAGATTCCAGGGGAAATGATAAAAAGTCAGACCCTCAAGGGCACATGACCCACAGGCAGCAGTGATTTGAAGAAGCACTCAGTAGCTGGAGCTCCTAAGGTGAAGCCTGGCCCCGTGAGACTCACACTGGCCACGTTTTAGGTCCTCCTAAGTCTGCAGGGCCAGTTCCATCTAAGGGCATGACTAAGGCTTGGAAATCAGCACCCACCTCTACCACGTTGTCTACCCCAACATCCTCCCAGTTCATCTCCAGTAAAGCCCCCAATAACCACTTATCTGTGTCTTAAAAACATCCTATACCCACGTATAGGATGTCTTCAGACCTGCCTCTCCCTGAATGAGCCAGCCAAGCTTGGCAAGGTGATTCCACAGGCAGCTCAGCATGGCTGTGCGTGGTGATCTTGGAATAGTTCTGATGAAGCATTATGAAAGTGGGGGGATAGATGGTCAGGATGGCTTTGCCCACTCAAAAGTTACCCAGCCCCTTTATATCCAGCATGCCATGTAATCACTTACTCCTCAAATGTCTGGGGAAGGAACTTTAACTTAGAATTTCTAGAACCAGGACCTGAACCCAAGACACTCCATAGCCATACTCAACCCCTACCTTCCAAATGATCTCCGCCACCCTGAGGCACCACCACCAGGGTCATTCCCTGGGCAACATCCTCCCTTTGTGAGAATTACTCTTGGGAAGATCCATACATTGAGTCATAGGAGAGCAAATAGAACAAATCATTGGAGTGTTCAGTTCATTGCCTCCTTGACTCCCTCCAGTCTGGAAGCACTGAGTTCCACGTGGGGAGGATGGGACAGTGAAGAGGGACAAGGAAGGGAGTGTACTGGGCACAGGGAGAAGGAGGCCCTTCCCAGGGACAGCTCGTGGAGTGCAGACATCCAGGCAGCCCTGTTTGCCGTGCTGCCGAGATGGCTGGAAAGGGAGTGGAAAGCTCCCCGGCTCCTTCCACCAAGCCTTTCCTTTGCCGTGGAATCTGAGCTGTGTTCTAAGCAGTTTCTGGCTCTCAATGCAGTCGTCTGAAAACTGGGCTCAACATGATCAGTCTCACTTTGCTTTTCTTCATAGAAGAGAGGAACATGGCCACAGAACCCGGTCCCCTTTAAATGATTGTGCGTAACGCATGCATTTTTAAATTGTTGACTGATTTTTCCCTGTGTATGTGCCACTGAATCATTACTCAGCTGTCAACTTGGGTTAGGGTCTGAGGATGGTGCCAACTTTTGGAATGTATCAGTACATCTCGGTCTTGGCTGCCCGGTTGTTTTGTATGTATTAACACCCTCTGATCTCATTCATTCATCAAATATTTATTGTGCAATCCATCGCTGCTATGCTGTGAGTGTACATGTTTTGGTTTCCTAGGGCTGCCATAACAAAGGACCACAAACTGATTGGCTTAAAACAACAGAAATTGATTCTCTCACAGTTCTGGAGGCTGGAAGTCTGAAGTCAAGGTGTCCACGGGGTCATGTTCCCTCTGTAAGCTCTAGGAGACAATCCTTCTTGGCCTCGTCCTAACTTCTGATGGTTGCTGACAATCCTTGGCATACCGTGGCTTGTAGACACTCTGCCTCGCTTGTCACATAGCATTTTCCCTGTGTGTCTGTCTGTGCTTTATCGTCTTATAAGAACACCGGCCACCCCGCTCTAGGATCACCCCCTCTTAACTAATTCCATCTGCAAATGACCGTATTTCCAAATAAGGTCACATTGTGAGGATCCAAGTGGACATGAATTTTGAAAGGACACTCTTTTAATTCACTACAATATGGTTTTGGTATTTTTCCTTGGTCTTCTTTTTCTGTCGCAAGGCAGCAGGAGTGGGGAGCTTGGAGTCTGGATCTTCACAGCTGGGACAGCAATTTTGTTAGGGAAGAGAGAACACATACACCTAGGAGTCCAGGACCAGGCGGTGCCAGATAAATGTCAAAGGGCACCACGTATATCTGTTCAGATGGGCTGTGTCCACCCTTGGCAGGAGTGCTGGTCCAGAGAAGCTCTGGCCAGGAGGGCAGCCATGAGCCACTTGGGGTGGAGGTGGGGACAGGACAACATGGGAGATTGACTGGGGGGCAGGAAGGTCTAACTGTATTCTGGGAACGGTGAGCCATCTAGTGTGACAAGTGAGGCAGAGGGGATGGGCCAGACAGACCAGAGTCGGAACCTGGGCTCCTTTTCTCACTGCCTGACTGTGTGGCCTCAGACAAGTAACTTCAACACCCAGCCTTGTGGGGACTTAATCCAGTCACATATGCTGGAATCCCATGGTGGAGCCTGGCTCTGGAAGAAAGCCCAGTTTGGGAGCAATTAGACGCCCCTCTTCCCCTCAGGTGCTCAAGCCCAAAATCTGAACCTGATCCTGGTCTTCTCCCCTACCTTCACCTCTGTTCAGCCAAGGTCTGTCTGTCCTACCTCCAAACAGCTGTTCACATCCCTCCAGATGACCACTGCCCTAATTCAGGGCTCCCATCTGGAGTGCAGCCTCCACATGGCCTCCCTGCCTTTGCTTTCCCTCCCATCCTGAGCCATTTTCCAATATGGCAGCCTGAGCCCTCTTCCTCGTGTGCTGCTCTGATCACACTCATGTTTTCTTTAGGCCTGCTGTGGCTTCAGGTGCCCTCAGGATCAAGTACAGCAGTTAGGCGGGCCTCTAAGACCCCCGCTTCCTCACCCTTCTCATCCTATCATGTGCCCCCCGGTTCTAATCCTACTATGGCTCCCATACCTCTTTCTTTAAGCTCTTGTAGGGATTGTTCCCTCTGCCTGGAGCTCTGCTTTTCGTTCTGTCTCAGTCCAGGCCACTGTAATAAAATGCCCACGGACTGGGCAGCTTACGCAGCAGGCATTTATTTCTCACAGTTCCTCAGGCTGGAAGTCTGAGATCAGGGTGCGGCCTGGTTGGGTTTTGAGGAGAGCTCTCTTCCTGGCTTGCAGATGGCCACTTTCTTGCTGTGTCCTCACATGGCACAGCGAGAGGGAGAGGGAGAGGGAGAGGGAGAGGGAGAGGGAGAGGGAGAAAGAGCACCCAAGCATGATGAGGGAGGGAGCAAGAGGACTGTCTGGTGCCTCATACCGGGAGCCCTATCCTCATGAGCTCATCTAAACCTGTTCACTTCCAAAGGCACCACCTCCAAATACCATCCCACTGAGAATTAGGGCTTCAGCACGTGCATTTGTTGGCGGGGGGTGGGGGAGATGGAGAATCAGAGATAATCAGTCCATAACACACTTCCATCCTCCCTTGCCTTAGCTGCCTTCTCTTCTTCCTTGACTTCCACTTTGGAGATTACTTCTTCCAGAAAGCTTTCCCTGATTCTCCCATACATACAAGGCTGGGCTAGGTGGAGCCCTACATGCTTCCTAAGCATCAATGCTGACCCTTCCTGTCTTTAACAGGGAGTTTTTGTTTCCTCTACAGGCAGCCCGTTCCAGATAGCTACCTTCTAACCTTGGTGCCATTTGTAACCCTTTCAGGACCACCGGGCCCCAAAGGTGATCCAGGAGATGAAGGGAAGAAAGGCGAGCCTGGGATCCCTGGATTACCTGGACTTCGAGGTAATTGGGAGGACCCGGGAGGAACCTGGACATACCAAGAAGGGGAGGGTGCCCCCAATCCATCTCTGACCCCCTACTTTCTCCCTGGAAGGGTGCCCAATCCTCCCAGCTTCAAATGCCCTGTTCTGTCAAGAGACCGACAAGTTGTTTGTATAATAAAAGGATGGAGCAAATACTTCTTCTTGTAAAGTACCAGGATCAGAAGGAAGAGGATGCACAAGGGGCTCCTTGCTCCCTGAGGCCTACTTCCCACCGCAGGGGTCAGGGTTCATAGGACCAGAGCCATCAGAAGGAATGGAACATGTTCTGCAAGTAGGTCGCTCCTCTGCAGCGTTTCCGGAGTCACCAGACACCTGATGCTCCCTCCTCCTTGCTGATTCTGCCCAGATCAGTGAACACACTAGAGACAGCTCTGAAGATCTGGTGGCTGGTGGGCAGGGGAGCTTGCAGCCTTCTGGAAAGAGTGTGTTCTTCTTAGATTCACTGTCTCGGAAGTTCCTCTTTTGCTGCTTTATCAGACTTTGATCCCAGTCTGTTCCCTTCTGAGCCTCTGCTGTGAGCAGCATTTTTCTAGGAGAGTGCAGAGCCTTCTAAATGATATAAGAAAAGGGGAAGTTTATTTGGGGAGAGATGTCTGTTTATGTCAGGAGTTATATCTCTAAACCACCCCCTTCCTAAATCCCGAGAAGGTTGCAAACAGGAGAGTGGACAGACGCTAGCAGGAGGAGAGCTCATGGCCTGGCCACCCCCCTTGGCTCCCCACCCCAGGAACTCCCCAAATTCAGAACTGAGGATGCCTAGACACTCGCAGGGCTGTGAAAGCTCTTTTTCTGCCTTATTAAATTATACGATGGGGAGTTCTGGGCATATCTCATACAGATTTAGAATTCTGTGGCAACGGGGCACTTGGACTCCACACAGGTACCCTGCATTAGGGAGGAAAAAAAGAAACCAATCCTCCCTTCTCCGAGGTCCCACCATCCTCTGGGGCCCATCGTCCTCTTCCAGACATTTGATGTTAGCTCTGGAGAAATAATTACTGGAAGACAGGTTTTTCCAAGTCACGGAAAAAGACCAGAGAAAGCCAACTCACATTCAAAGCAGGAAAGAACAAGTAATCAGTTAATTAAGAGTTCTCTGCTTTACAGAGATAACTCTGGGCTTAGGTCAGGCCTCTGGGGGCGCAGGGTTCTCACTGGGTGAAAGCATTTGTTGATTCTGGCTCTCGGTGGTGACATGCAGGCGATGGCCACAGGGCCTCGTGGCCACAAGCCCTGGGGCCTGTTCTGGCAGCAGTCGCCCATCTCATTTACTGGCCTTGCTGACTTTCTCCCTCCTCCTCAGCCTATGACCCCCTTTGCTCTACCTCCCTGGATGTACAGCAGGGAAAGGATCTTCATGGGTTTTTTCCTTAAAGAGGATGAAGTCTCATCTTCCTTCTGCCCTAAATACCAGTAAGCGCTTTTCATCCAGCGTGAGATGAAGACCACAGGCTTTCAGTTCAGGAAGGCCAGGGCTCAGATCCTGCCCCCAGCAGCACCCTCTGCTGCGTGACCGTGGGCAGGTTACTTAACCTCTCTGGGCCTCAGTTTCCCCGTGTGTACCATAGGTGAAATAATACCTCAGTTTATTGTGAGGATAAAGTGGGATCCTTTATGAGAAGAATCCAGAACAGTGTCTGACACATAAAAAAGACTCAAAAAAATTTTTTTCAAATGTTCGCCGAATTTAAATCTCCAGCATAGCTAGAGGTAAAGGGACATCTCCCAAATGGAGTGGGTTCCACTGCCATCACTCACAATAGAATTGGACCTTTGGGGGGGGAGGGGGGAGGGGGTCCAGCCTAACTGGATAAAGGGTACCGGTGGGGAAGTTTTGTGCTGACCTTTCGGACACTGCTTTCGCAGCAGTTAACTGAGAAGGTCAAGAACTTTCTTTAGGTTAACTGAGAAGAATCAAGAAGGAAAAGCTGCAGGAGGACACATGGTTGAGGTTGACTGCTGGGCCAGATGATGACCCGTAGAGGCCCTTCCAGTTCTGAGTCTGACGCTCCACAACTTGCCCTATGTCTTCCCAGGCCTGCCAGGGGAGAGAGGCACCCCAGGACTGCCAGGCCCCAAGGGCGATGAGGGGAACATGGGAGCCACAGGACCAATGGGCATACGTGGGTTCAAAGGTAAGAATGAATCTCAGAGCCCCCATTGTAGGCTTGCTCTTAGCGCCAGCCCCTAGGCACCAGCATGGACACTGGAGCCAATGGACTGGGTTTGGCCTTTGGCTCTGCCACTGACCAGCTAGCTCAGTGACCTTGGGCAAGGCACTTGGTCTTGTTAAACCTTCGTCTCTTGGTCCCCAACCCTGAAATCCTCAGGATACCAGACTTTGCAGGGCTGTCGTGAGAATTAAGTGGGTCATATATGCGTGAAAACTTTTTGTAAACTCCACAGTGCTGCAGAAGAGCAAGGGAGTGTCACTAGTGGTTGTGGCTCGGTGATGTAGCCAGAGGAAGCCACACCAGGAGAATAGGCTCTCGGGAGAAAAGGGGGTGGGGGGTTGCTGCAGAACCAGGACACTCACTTCCTTTCCTGGACTGCCAGATTCCTAACAGCCTGTCCTACACTTATGATTCCCCCAATATGTGACATTTTCATTCAGTTCTCAGACTTCCATTGCCAGTAGCAATGAATTGTTTTTCTGCCTGATGACAGCCACCTTGTTCATTTTTAGGGGCATTCACTTTATTAGTCAGGCCCTGGCTTTCCACATTCCCTTTGAGAGTGTGCAGACTTCTACCCTAACCGCAGCACAAGACGCGAAAATCTGGGGCTGGTTCTGCTGTGTTAAACCTCCTCACTTGTGAAAATGAAAACGAGGAAAAAGTGCCATTAATCATTCCCACCCCATGTCTCGGATGGTCTCTGCGTCTTGGATCACTGGGAACTTTTATGCTACTTCCTAGTGATTAAACAGGCTGAGGTTTTCCTTCCTTTTATGACCTACGATTTTTTTTTTTAAAAAATGACTTTAAAACAGACTACAAAAGCAGCACATGCTTGTTGAAAAAAGATGAGAATACAGAAGTACATAAAGTATAAACTAGAAAGGGAGACCCCTCCCCCTCAGCTATTACTCTTTAGAGTAACTACTATAAACACTTTGGGGCATATCCAGCCAGATCTTTTTCTAAGCGTATTCATATTTACATATATGGTTACCTTGGGGTTTTTTGGTTTTTGTTGTTTTTTTTTTTTTTTTTTTTTAAAAAAACCTGGATCGCATTAGGCATCCTGCCCTGGAACATGCTGGCTTGCGTTTTGCACCAGACAGTATGCCATAAGCCTTTGACTTGCAGATATCTTTCTGAAGGCACTTGGAATAGAATTCCCTGGTCATTTTAGAGCTGCCTCAAGTGGAGTCAGGACCTTCTACTTCTTTGTAGGCTGAGATGCTAGCTGGAAAAAAGGGTCCTGTTCTTTCAACCATATCCTGAGAACTTTCTATAATTTCCCTGGAAGCTCTCCCTCATGTTACGTAGCCTCTCCCCCTCCCCCCCCCCCCCCCCCGGTAAATCTGCCTGACATATAACCTCTGTCCTCCCTAAGTAACTAAAGACCCTCTCCCATCTTTTCCTCCTGTGCTTATTAGAGCAAACTCAGATGTGCACTTCGGAAACCTTGACTATGTAATGGGCATATCTTTGCCCTGTCTTCTTCCTGCTGAATGCCACCTAATGCTAGTCTGTGCTGATAGATGCTGCCCTTCTATGCTTTAGTTAAGAGGGAACAAAATTTCTCAGCTGGACCCTCCCCACCCTCCTCCTTTCTGGGATGAGCAAAACACACAGTGTCATTGACTCAAGCTCTTATTTTCCTGTTTTGCCAGGCCCTCCAGTGCTGGGGGCTCCTGCTGAGAGTTTCTTAGGTCTCGGATTGATACAGCTCCTGCAGATAATATTTTATTCACAGTCAGGATTTATTTCCACTTCTAATGCCAGTGTTCCTCCTCTGTTTCAGGTGACCGAGGCCCAAAAGGAGAGAAAGGAGACAAAGGGGACAGAGCAGGGGATGCGGGTAAGGACGTTCTACTGGGGTCCCTGGATTCTGTGTCAGCAGTCCTCCTAGCACGTTTGGGGGACTGGAGGCTGGAGCTGTGGGCCAGGGCTCCAGTGTCAGAGGAGCTCCCTCCCTGTTTCAAGGCTCTGCTGGTCCAGCCCAAGACAGCTATATCCAAGGACACAATCCACACTTCCAGACGTGGTATAAGCCCAGTGGTTGTAGGGGATGATCTGGAGGCAGACTGCCTGGGCTCCCTCACTAGCTAGCTAGATAATCTCTCTGCCTCAGTTTTCTCATCTACGGTATAAGGATAAGAAGAATCCTTACCTCATAGGATCATTATGAGAATTAAATGAGTTCATTCATATAAAGTGCTTATTACAGTGCCTGACCCTGGTTAGGACTCAGTAAGTGTTGGATATTATTACTCTGTGTGCTACATTAGTTCAGACCTACTGACCTCCCTGGTGCTTACATGGGCAAAACAGAATCCCTTTTGTTTTCCTCTTTTGCCGTGAGCTGAGCAGTGATGCTAGAGACCTCATTATTGGGTAGAGCACCAAGTCTAGGAATGGCAATCTTTCTGATGAGGCTTCTCCCTAAAGTGTTAACAAGGGAAGCCAGTCTATTTATGATACTCTTTTCTGGGGCTTCTTCCTCCTACCCCCCAAGAGCTACGTGTAGAACCTTAAAGAGATTGTCAGAGAAGAATGAGTCTCCCAGCCAAGTTTCAACAAAATACTAGCATGTAATATCTCCTGGACTTTGAAATGCCACCATTCCATGTGAAGCCATGAGCAGATTATCCCCTTCTAGGCATCTGTGCTCCAGTCCTGGCTCACTAGCTAGACTGGGCCTGGGGAAAGAGCACCTGCGCCCAGGTTCTGCCATTAACACACAGGGACAGATGCCACTGCAGATTCACACACTGGATCCGGACCAAGGGCTTCCCTAAGGCTGATCTTTGGTTCTAGTAGTAAAATGATAGTTCCATCGCCATCATGCAGGACCCAGAAGGAGACCTCTCTCCTAAGTAGTGCTCTTTTCCAAGGTCTTCTGAATCTTGAACTTGTCTCCTACTCCCTCTGGATTTCTTTTTCCCAGGACAGTGATTCAAGATCAAACAGGGTGACTCCATCAGTTAAGTGTCTGCCTTCGACTCAGGTCATGATCTGAGATGGAAGCCCTGCATCGGGCTCCCTGCTCAGCGGGGAGTCTGCTTCTCCCTCTCCCTCTGCACCTCCCTTCGGCTCATACTCTCTCTCTGTCTCCCAAATAAATAAACAAAATCTTAAAAAAAAAAAAGGATCATATAGGAAAAATGTATATGACAGCACTTTGTCACTCTAACGTGATAGACATATCCGAGGACAGGTTATGCCTATGCTTACCCTGGCCTCACTACGTCCACCTTACCTTAGATGCTATAATCCACAAAACAGTTTATGTGGTTCAGTCTTTCTAGCATTGTTGATAGTCCCTTTCTCAGGCTGCCAAGGGTCTAACTGGGAGTGTCCTGGCTAGATGAGGAGACCTGGTGGACTTTGCTAGGAGCCAAAAGGAGAGTTTTGAAGAAAAAAGAAGGGAGTCTGGACATGATCTAGGACATCTGTGAGAGATCTGAGTCACACTTATCTAATGGACTGGGCACTATACTTCATCTTCTGGGTGCTGCCTTCGGCTCTGTGCGTTGACTGCTTTCCGATGGAATGCTGCCAATGTAGCTGAGAAGGACTGTGGCATTTAGCTCTGTGAAATAAAAAATTCCTGATGGGATGGCAGGAAGGGAGGAGCTGTGGAAAGATGACCTTTCAGAGGGAGATCGGAAATGCTGCCCACATACTAGGGGGTTCTTGTCAGGAACTCTTTGGCAAATATTCCTTGGCCAACTTGAGAGGAGAGAGGAGGTCTCTGCTAGCCTGGGAAGAGGTGGTGGTTGCCAGTCACCATTAATACAAAGGACGCTTTTGTTACTGTATACATTGCTTCTGTGGGCCAGGCTGGCTGGGCTCTGCAATGGGATTGGGCTGTGAGGCTGAAGGCACCATGTGGGGAGCTGGGCCACCGTGGTGTGGGTGAGGAGCATGGGGGAAGGGCATCGACTGCACTCGGCCCTGGAGTCTCTGGACTGCACCACAAGAGGCTGATGTCAGCTGGGGACAGCCTCTCTCCAGGGACTGACAGAGTTCTTTCCTGCCCTGAAGAGGCTACGCCCTCCCTGGAGCCCAGAGCTCAGATGGTAGCCTTTATGCAAAGCTCTAAGCTTTTCCTTGCAGTATCCTGACAAGACTCAAAAAAAATATCTTCATGAGTGATGGACGTGGAAAGTGAGCTGGCTCAGCAGTGCCGGCTCCGCAGATGGGAGGCCGTACAGTGTGCAGAGGAACATGGGAGACTCACAGGAACTGTAGGACATAACTGGCAGGCCGTCCATTCATCTCCTGCATTCAAAGAATTTCAGTGGGAGGCTGACTCTCCAAGGGCAGGAGTAGAAGCAGCCAGGCCTCTGGCTTCTCTAATTCTGGAATGAGATCTTAGGCCCCCCGTCTTGAAGGATCAGCCTGGGCTCCTTAAAACTCCTAGTGAGTCCCTCACCTAGAGTATGGATTTAAGGAAACCACTGAAGCAATTCACCCTATGAGGGGTGCTGCTTTCCCACGGCCTTCACCCCCTGGCCTGCCCCTGACCACACCAAACCCATGCTGTGTTCAGACTCCAGGTTCAGTTTCTAAGAAGCTCCAGTTTGAGAGGCATTCACTGGATCCCCGGGACCTAGGCTCTGAGGAGGAAGCCAAGGGTCATCTTTCAGGAACCCACCTTGGGGAGCCTTTACCAGACACCTCCCACCTTTAGCAGCAAAAACCTAAAGTTCCAGCAGGTGGGGATATTACTACATAAAGGGATTGATAAGGGACATGACTTCCACACCCCTCAGGTCAGAATCAGAAACTGGGGGCTTTCCTTTGAAGAGGGCATCACAGAGGATTTCTTGGGACCTGTGTTTTGAGTCAATATGAAAATCCTTTTCAGAATAGGATCTTGCAATCGCTTACCCGTGTTTTGATCTGAAGTCATCCGATTCTAGAGTCGAATGGGGTTTCAGGCCGACTCCTCTCCCATTCCTGAGCCCACGCACACACCCCCCCCCCGCCCCTGCCACCACCCTCAGTTCATTGAACAGGGACCAAGAACAGAGAGTTGGAGAGAATCCCCACGTCCCACAGCCAGGTCATGGTTCAAACTGAGTCTAGAATCCAGATCTCCTGATTTCTGCTGGACAAGAGGTAAAGTTTTCTTTTCTTTTGTTTTTAGGACAGAGTGATTATCAGTCATTCTGTTGCATGTTTGGCTTTTGGGAGTTTGGCTAAGAAAAAAAAAAGTTACATATACATATCTCAAGACAGAAAGATGTTTGTTTTACCCTCATATATGGTCCATTTGCAGGAAAAATAAATAGCATTTTTGCAGCTCAGGGGCGGGTAAAGGATCCAGTTTTGTTTAAATCCCACAACATGAATTTAAAGCAGGATATAAGTTCAGATTGTTTAAAAACTTTTCCTCAATTTGGTTTCACATGGAAAAAAAATATGCAGACTGACCCAGGGGTAAATTCTAAGCCAGTGCTTGTTGATAGTTTTCAGTGGCATCTCAGAAAACTTGAAATATGTCTAACACCTTGTGTGTGTTTTCAATATTTAAGGGAGTAATTTCGTAGTGGGGGAAGAGCAGGGGGCCGCCTATAGTTCAGTGTAAGCTCACTAGAGATTATCAGGGAGGTGATTTCTAGACAGCTTTTTCCATAGCTGCCAGAATGTTTCTATCTCTGTTTTAGAATAAGGAATGATTGCAAAGAGTCTTTCAGAATGCATGGATTCCCTTCTTCCCATCCCTGCACTTGCCCTTAGCTGCACCAGGTGCCCCAGGGAATCTGTTTGGCACCAGAAGTTAGCATTCTCGCAGGCAGGAAGAGACAGAGCTACTGGACCTTTTATATGCAAATATATTTCTTTACTAACCTAACTGTGTATATATCTGTAATTCCTTATACAACTTTAATACCCCAGCAACAGCACGATCTAAAAGTAAACCACAAAAAATAAATAAAATAAAATAAAAGTAAACCACACTTCTAAGAAAAATGAACCACTAAATACTACTATTAACAAACGTACAGTGGTATTACGAGGAGTAAAGTTTCTGTGCACACTCTTTTACTCAATTCTCGCAGTACTGTTCGGAAGGCACGGTTGTGACCATCTTAGAGGGGCAGAGAAGAAGGAAGTTGCGCAAGGTCACCAGTGTTCATAAGGGGGCAGTGCCAGGTTACAGGTCAGGCCTGGCTGGCCTCGAGCCCACTCTCCACCCTTTGCCATATCCTGAGACTACCTATTATTCTCTCCAGCCTTTGACAGCATGGGGTCTTTGGGGGCCACTGTCTGTTCTCGATGGGTTTAATGTGAAAGTGCTAGTTCTGTTTAGTACACACAGGTGGTGAGTGAACACAACCAGGTACGTGCGGGGGTTGCTGTGTCATACATTATCTTGGTCAAGCCAGGGGACTCAGTTTACCCAGGGTGGGGAAAGCAGGCTCCCCACCAGCAGGGCCTCGCTGGTGGATGCAGAGTTCACCCAGTGTGAACCACTTGGCTTTGGCCTATCATGGAGCCATAGCAGCATAAGGCAGCCAAGGTGCAGTGAAAGGAAGCACACTCTGAGACATCTGTTCCTTCCTTCTCTTTATCCTCATGTAGCGAGCGCAGGACAGATGCAAAGACAGACCCACAGGTTATGTGGAGACAGTCAAGGGTCTCTCAGATGTCTCCTCCCCTAAGTTCATGTCTAGTGACTGAAAATATGCAGGGAGACAGAGCTCACTCAGAAAAGTTGTCCTGAGGCAGACGAAGCTTCCAGTCCTGGCTGAGGCCAGAAATGAGCACCAGGACATGGTAGATGAGGGATGCAGGAACCAGGTGGACATGGAAACCAGGCAGGAGCAGCAGAGACAGCAAAGGCCAGAAGCCTGTGGGTCAGGAACCCGGGATGCCATGGAGCTGGCCGGGGAAAGGAGCAGAGGCCCGACAGATTGGCCTCCCTCACTTCCGTCATAAAGACAAGATAGAAATGTGGCAGGAAGGAAAACATTGAGGGAGGAGAGGGTTGCTTTATTCACTTAGTTGGCAAACTGGTATCAAGGTGCTGGCTGATGGCTGGGAAACCAAAGATGAGTAAGGCCTGGCCTCATCTTGAGGAGCTCACTGTCTAGCAGGTGAAAAAGACACAGAAACACACGATCCCAGTGGAGTGTGGTGAGGGCTCTCACAGACGCATGTACAGAGGCGAATTTTCCCTGCCCTTGTGGGAGTCACTTGATGGGGTGTCTTGACAAATTGGTGTCTGATAGGTAGGTGTGGAAGGCAAGGGTATTCCAGGTAAAGAAAACCCTGCAGGAGACAGGTGAGCATTGCCCAATAAACCCAAATAGTTTGGTGTGATGAGATTTGGGGATGTAAGAAACAAAAAAATAAGGCCAGAGAGGACCTCTGGGCCCTGGGAAGCCGGGATTGGCTGTAAGCAGGGAGTGACATGGCAGCAATAAGAGGTGACTGACAGGGGGAGAAGCAGGCTGGAGCTGGGCCCAAAGGGTAATGAGCCAAGGTCATAGGGAGCCTCAGCTGTCCCTAGTAACCCTCAGCTCTGAGACCAAGGCCAGGCACCCAGTAGGCAGACCGTCTCCCTCCCCATAGAAAGGTCTATATCCCAAGTTCACATTTCTCTGCTGCTCTTCCTTCTCTTGGCTGAGCATCTTTTCTTTTAGAAAGTTTTCCTGAGAAGAAGATGAGATGTGAGCTCTAGAGGAGCAGCATCAGCCGTGGAGTAGCAAGACTGAGAGCCAAGTCCCCTTCTGACCCTACTGGTGATATGGCATGGAGGCCAGGCCCTCTGCCTCCCCTGCTGCAATTTCCTCTTTTTTTTTTTTTTTTTTTTACCTCCTGTTCTATGCAGAGGATGGGATGGGATCTGGCGTACCAGACGATCTGGTTTGCCAAGAGTTTATCTTAATCCTTCCAAAAACAAATCTACTGACTTTTCCTGAAAGCTTCCTAGTGACCCCTTCCAGGAGAGCTTTAAATTGCTATGTGCAGAAAACAGTTCAGCTCTGATTAATCCGTGCTGCCCTTGGTGTAACAGCTTAAAATAGATTCAAAAGAGCCTGGAAAAAAACAAAAGACCTGGCTCCTTTAAGATGCCAGGTGGTAGAGTGGAGGTTATGGGTGGGGGGCAGCTGCCCCAGAGTCAGGGGCAGCCTTGCTAGGTATCGGAGCTATTGGTATCTTATAAAATGGAAGGGAGTAAGAGCTGCAGTGTGGGCCTGTTGAGGAAAACCTGGTTAGGTGAAGAGGAACAGAGCCCCGTGGGGGATGGGTGCTCTCAGAGAAGCAGAGGGATGCTAAGAGGTCATGAGCAGGAGCTCTATATTACTATATTCTTCTCTCTCTCTCTCTCTCTTTTTTTAAGATTTTCTTTATTTAGCAGAGAGGGAAAGAGAGCACAAACAGGGGGAGCAGCAGGAGAGGGAGAAGCAGACTCCCCCCCGAGCAGGGAGCCTGATGCACAGCTCAATTCCAGGACCCTGGAATCATGACCTGAGCCAAAGACAGATGCTTAACTGACTGAGCCCCCCAGGTGCCCCACTATGCTTTATTTTCATAGTAAAGTAAGCTAGAGAAAAGAGAATGTTATTAAGAAACTCATAAGGAAGAGAATATACGTGTATTCACTGAGTGGTACTGTAATGAGTGAAAAAAATCTGCGTAAAAGTGAACCCATGCAATTCAAACCTGCGTCGTTCAAGGGTCAACTGTACCCAAATTCTATACACATGCTAAGTCAAAGCAGGAGCCAACCGAGGGCCCAAGCCAAGGGCTAGCTGGAACAGAAGCAAGCCAGTGTTTGCAGTTAATGTTAAGAATTTGGGGTGAGGTATGTAAGCGAAACTTGGGAAGATTTGCTTCTTTTAACTGTTCATGTGTAGGGAGGGCTCTTTCGCCCTATGAGGAGAGGTAATCAGCTTGTCCCCTAGGCACCTACTCTTTTTTATGGTGAGTGAGCAAGGGCATGTGTCACATGCTACGCCTTCGTTTCTCTCATTTAGTTGACACATTTAGCTGACATACTCTACTACCCATTGTTCCAAGAGGAGTCTAGAGGCAGCTCCCACAAGGACTGGCATTTCCAGTTCCCTGGCAAATGCATGTGGTTTCTGGGATTTGCCCGGAGCAAACTTTTTTTTCCTTAAGATTTTATTTATTTATTTGAGACAGAGAGAAAGAGCAGGAGAGGGGGGAGGAGAAGGGAAGAGGGAGAAGCAGGCTCCCCACTGAGCAGGGAGCCTGATGCAGGACTCAATCCCAGGACTCCAGGATCATGACCTGAGCCGAACTCAGATGCTGAACCCGCTGAGCCATCCAGGCACCCCTGAAGAACACTCTTTTTAGTATACAGACCTCAGGCTGAAGGTGAACAGGGTATTTTTCTATAAAAACAACACCTTGGAACCACTGAAGAACTGAAGTTGTCATCTTTGATGTGGGTTTTTTATGAAGAAAGTTTTCGGTTGAGACATACATTACAACCAGGCATGGTTAAACTGTTTATTTAGGAAGCAACTCAAACAAACTTAGGGATTGTTCTTAAACCCCATGACCCTGCATGCCCCCTTCTGTTGGAGGGAAAGCGTGCTGAAGGCACTGCAGATGGAATCCGGGAGGTCCCCACCGGGTCTTTTTGACGTAACTGGATCAGTTTTAGCTACCACCACATTAAATGCATGGCTCCATTTCCTGTCCTGTCTTTGGACAATGGTAAACACTGTTGGGGTGTCCTTGGAACCAGTTATCGCGATGGACTGACTGCCCCGAGTGCTGTCTGCCGCTGTTGTAGAATTCTGATGGGAGAAAGAGAAGATGAAAGCGGGAAGCCAAGCCTGTGGACATCCTGGGAGGTCTTGTGGATGCTGTGGTGGAAGGGTCATGGCTGGTTTCCTCCCTGACTCCAATGCTGGGCCAGTCCCTTGCCACGGTGCCTCGGGCCCCCGATCCCCCATCGCGAGCCTTGGGGCTTATGTTGAGTTCAATGCTATCTCTTGAGAACCGACCACCCCAGTTACTGAGCTCACCCATATTTCAGAATAACTCTCTAAGGTGTGTGTCATTATCCCATTTAACAGATGGGGAAACTCTGAGAGGTTAAATTACTTGCCCAAGGTCAGATCTAGAAAGTGGTGTACATGCTGCTGGAGGCAGGTCCTGCCTTTAAGAAGTTACAATATGGGGGCTGGGGAGCCTCCTAGACAAGGACTCTCAGATCCTGAACTTGAAGGAGATTGGAACTGAGAGAGGAAAACAGGGCAGGGTGGGGACAGTGTGGGAGAGGACAGAGGGTGGAAGTGCCTTCTTTTTTTTTTTATTTTTTTTTATTTTTTTATTTATTTATGATAGTCACAGAGAGAGAGAGAGAGAGAGAGAGAGAGAGAGGCAGGGACACAGGCAGAGGGAGAAGCAGGCTCCATGCACCGGGAGCCCGATGTGGGACTCTATCCTGGGTCTCCAGGATCACGCCCTGGGCCAAAGGCAGGCGCCAAACCGCTGTGCCACCCAGGGATCCCTGGAAGTGCCTTCTTAACAAAGGCCACCCATCCTGGACAGGGGACCCAGAAGTAAAGGAGGCAGGTCCACAAAGACTTTAGAGGGATACCATATAAACTTCAGAGCCTCCTACATGCATGATAAAATGAAAATTCAGTGGCTTTGACTTCCTCTGGCTCTAGTGCATTTCTTTCTACTCCTAAAAGCCTGTTGCCTCACTGACCCTTCACTGATCTTTGAAAGGCCCAAGAGCAAAAGCAAGGCAAAGGACTCCACCTCTCCATTGGACTGCCCAGTAAATTCCTACAAATCTAGCTCTGAACATTAGCAACATCTTCCCACTGTGATGGGAAGCTCCTGGTTCAGGGCTGGGCAGGGAAAGCATTTCATTTATTGTTTGATCAGACATATCTTTTTAAAAGATTTTATTTATTTGAGACAGAGAAAGCACAAGCAGGGGGAGGGGCAGGGGGAGAAGCAGGCTCCCTGCTGAGCAGAGAATCTGATGTGGGGCTCCATCCCAGGATATTAGGATCATGACCTGAGCCAAAGGTAGATGCTTCACTGACTGAGCCACCCAGGCGCCCCTATCAGACACATTTTTATGGAACCTCTACGAGTAGTTGGGCAGCCACGAATAAAGCATTGGAGAAGCAAAATCAGACAAGACTCCCAGTTTCCAAAAGAATAGGCAATAGAGTTGGGGGGGGGGGCGGAGAACCAACGTTAAAAATAGCTTATTTAAAAAAAAAAAATCTACCAAAAAAAAAAAAAAATCCAGCATACAGTGCTAACATGGGAGGTATTTGTGCTGCTTTTTCTACCCAGCAAAGGCCCAATACCCCATGTGAGCCCCAATCAGAAACACTGTACAGTGGCCTCTGAGTCTGGAGCCCGACCCTAGTGGGACCACTTTACCATGCAACTCTTCCTTCCCGGACTCTCAGCTTCCCCCACCCGTAAAATGGGTACAATAAGTACCACCCACTTGAGCGGAGGGCTACAAAGATCAAAATGAAACCGGCTAACAAAAGTGCTTTGAAGAGGCAGAAAGCACCATATTAAGTTAAGAGCAGATTACCGTTAGGAAGTAGCATTTTATAAAACGCACCCACAGGCCAGACCACATTTTAAAAGCAATGCCCTCCAGCAGAGCCTGACCAGAAATTCCTTCGTTTGCTTGTGGGATGGCTTCTGTCCTTCCCATATGGACCACATTTCCCACAGATGTCAGGGAAAAGAGAAGTGTCATGTCTAGAGAAGGATGGAGCCCAACATCCCCCACCTCGGGGAGGTGGGGTGCAGAGCCCCTGTGCTGCGGGCCGGCGGGGGCCACGGGGAGTTCTTTCTTCACAAGAGAATGAAAAGTTCAACTTCCTTAATGGGCAGATGGTCCAAATTATCCCCGGGGCTCTACTCTGCAGCTGCAGAAAATCAGAGCCGATTTTCCCAGCCCCGTGTGTTTATTTCTATTCTACACAACCTCCTTTCTTTTAACTTGTTTTGCTTTGGCCTGGAAGGCAGGATAAACAAACTGAAAGGAGCTGTGATGTTTCGGGCTTAGGCTGGGTTTCCCTCCTCTCCTATTCTTTAGAGGCAAAGTTCCCTGGGCTTTGGGGGTCCTTCTGATGCACAGCCAAGCAGGTTGTGAGATAGTGAGGGATCCGTTCTGTTCCTCGAGCCCAGCAGAAGGCTGTGAATCCCATTCATACAGCCGATCACTCAGTCACTCACTCGGTACGATCTGTGGGGCCCCGCCAGACTGCCTGCAAGTGAGGACCGACCACATTTCCCACAGATGGGGACCAGAAGGGTGCCGGATGGCTTTCGCTTTCACGGAGCTTACAATGATGAGTACACACAGGCCTGAAAGAGGGAACGATGGTATAATATTTCTCATATGTGGGGAGCGCATGTTGGAGCGACAAATCAGGGGAACCCTCCCAGAGGAGGTGACCACCACATGTCTTACAAGGCCCGACAACTGGTAAGTTGTGTAGCTGGTGCTTGATCCCTGATCTGTCCCTTCGTGCAATGCTTCTCTGCCCCGATGGGCATTGACATCACCCGTGAGCTGGTCAAAGCTGTGTCCCCTGCAGTGCTAGATTTTAAAGCACCCCCGGGTGGTTGTTCATGCATTCCAGGCCAGAGAACCACGGTCTTAACACCAAGGCTCCTTCCCTTACTCTTAAAGACACTAATTCCTGCAGACGCCCATGAGGCTGTTGGGCAGGAGGTGAAAAGCCCTTTTTGCATGCAGAGAGCCCTTATGAAATATTTGTCTGAAGTATTAGGACTGATGGTTGGCTCTGTGGTTTGAAAACAAAAGGCCTTTGCTCTTCTCCCTGGCTCTACCTGGTAGCAGCTGTGTGACCCTGGGCAAGTTGCTTGACTTCTCTGGGTCCATTTTTCATCTCTGTTAAGTGAGACCCATAATAACTAAAATATTAAGATAAGGATCTGTCCTTAAGAATCAATGAGAGAATGCATGTATGAATTACTTTGCACAGTGTCTGGTGTGGAGTAGGAACTGATTATATATTAGTTGTCTTTGGTGCCTGTCCTTGACGTGAAATCTCCTGGATGGTGTCCAGAGCATGGCTTTTCTGTAGTTGGGGTTTGGGGCAGTTCTGAGCCAGATGTGGACAGGCCCCAAGGGCATTAGACAGTTCTAAGGCTAGCCTAGCCCTGGAAACCGGTTCTGAGATGGTAGCCATTGGCCATTAAGCTGTCCTCTCCGACCCGCTGAGGACCCAATAATGAAGCTATTCCCTTGGTTGTGCTCCTACTGGATGCTGGAGAAAGAGGAAGATATTCTGCATCTCATTACCCAATAACTGTGAAGCCCAAAGCATATAGAGTAAAACAAGGTAAGGAATAATCTGATGAAAAAACAGCGGGGCCATCCAGAGATGCCAGCGCCCTGTAAATGAAACCAGATGCTGGCTGTAAAATCCTGGCGTGGGTTCCCAAAGGAGGCAGGATGAGCAGCTGTCAGGCATGGTACAAAGTGGAGAGAATTCCTGGGTTTAAGGTGGTATAGGGTGTTCAAGACTGACATCCAGGGCTCCTTCCAGTTGTGGGGTTCAGCGATTCAGAGCCAGGGGAATCTGGGACAGACGCAGCCTGCTTTGTCTAGGACCTTGCTTTTCCTACATTATATATTTACAAGGCAAAGAGAGCAAAGAAACTTTTGTTCCGAGAAGAGAATCACCGCATATTAGATTTGTAAGGTCTGTGCTAAGAGCCCCAGAGCGACCTCAGCCAGAGCGCTACATTCCTGGACCATTCTGGAGCTGCTTTGCTTAAAGAGTCACATTCAGCTCACATTAGTGAGCAGAAAGTTGCTGACAGCAGGAGCCAGTCTTCTGCTCACGCCCTTGTCCTCTCCCTTAATATACTGAGCCAGGAACTGTGCTCTGGGGAGAGCAGAGGAAGTCGGGAGATTAATCCAATGGCAGGGGCGAGCCCCCCTACCCCCAATCCCCACACAACAGAATTACTTTGCAAAGAAGCTTGCAAGGAGATGATCTCTGCTCAGGCCACTGTATCCCAGCCATCCTCAGAAACACACAAAGACCTGTCAGAGGTGACTTGTGGACCTGTGGGCCTCTGTTGGACCTTTGTCCAAGTTCCCGGACGGAGTACTGGACAGGCAGGGTGGAAGATCACAGTGGTGGGTGCCCAAGATCACAGTGGTGGGTGCCCATGATATACCAAGTCCTTTACATGTGCTATTGCTCCCAACCACCACTATTATACCCATTTTAAGAAGAGGGTAGGTGTAGAGAGGTTGAATCTGGCTAATAGTGGAGTCAGAATTCGAACACTGCTTCTGAGTCCAGAGCCAGGCTCTTTCTACTTTCCCCTCTTTCTACTCCCCCCTTTTCTACTTGCCTCCCCACAGGGATTTTCACCACCATGTTTTCCTCCATCCTAATTCCCAAATCCACTCAGCACCCAAGAAGTAAGTAGCTAACCAGCCCTTAGATTGATGGATGGCACTCCCAGATCCTTTCTTGGGCATTTTTGGTAGCAAGGACCAGAGACTCACTGGGTCACTTCAAGTAATGAGGGCTTATAGTAAGGACACTGGGAAGACTTTGGAAGACCAGAACTCATAATACATATGGGCCTTGCAGAGCCTGGGATGCAAAGGTCATCCAGATTCCCAGGCAGTTCTGGGGGTCACAGCAGTGGGGATTCATGCTTCAGTCTAGTGTCTTATTTCCACCTTGGCTCTTTAATTTCGCTGTCCCTGCCTCTTTTTGAGTCTGCTTCTGCCCAGTTATCTCCATATGACCCCAACTCCCCTTCCTAAGGGAATCTGGGTGGTCCTATAATCATCATCATAGTGGTATAGTGGTTCGAGCTCTTGAGCCAGACCAATCATTCATGGCATTACCCTTGTGTAAGGAAGTACTCACAGGCTGGGAGCGTGGCGTACACCTTGACCTTGTCTAATGTCAGTCTTATCACATCTGATGTCAAAGATAAACAAAGTTGGATGCTCGTTAAAGTGGTCAGGACAGATGTTAAATTAGTAACATACACTTGCAATAGGGAAAAGAGGCCAGTGTGAACCGAATGCAACTTCCATCTGTACAGAGGTGACTGGGTGTTTTAAAGGGAGAGTGAGGGAAGAAGGAGGGGAGTGAGTGGGGTTTGGTAGAGTCAGAAAAGTGAGAAATGACAAAAAGCAGGAAGGGGGTTGGCCCATGTGAAACCCATCTTGGTTGGCTAACTGGTTCTTATCCTTAGGCTCCTCCCCTCCTACGGAGGCTAGAAGACAGGACCCTATCTTCAGGTGTTGGCTGGATGGAACAAACAGTAAATTCTTTTGACAGCCTTGAGTTTTCTCAGGCAGGCACATGAAGGGAAGCTAGGGTCATTCTGGGAATATGGCCTTAGGGTATTAGAAATTGTTATTTTTTGTTCAAGACTTTATGGGTCAGAGTTGAGGCCTACTTGAGAGGGCTCAGGAGCCTGGCTAGGGTTTGGTCAAGCAGAGAATCTTCATCACTGATCCCCTCAACAACCCTGGGAAATGAGTATGACAAGTGAAAAGATGAAGTATGGATTGACCAGCCCCCACCAGTCCCCTCCTATAGACTGGCTGCTCTCCTCACCATGCCACACCACCTGTCTTGAATCTCTTCTTGTGGCACTTGGCGAGAATGGCCTGGAATCACCTTGTGACATTTTTGTGTCCAGAGGAAAAACATGATTATATACCTCTCTGTTCCCAGGACTGGGTCAGTACTTGATTAGAGATCAAGTGGCAATAGGGAATTTAGAATGAACCACAGAAAGCCCAAGTAGATGCAACCCAGCGTCTGGTGCCCTAGTCACTACGTGCATAGGGTGTGCATGGTCTCTATTCCGGGGTAACATCATTTCTGCCTGAGCTGGTGGGATCAGTGGAAGGGCACAGTGTGCATTCTGAACAGCCAGGCCCTGAAGGTTAAGACTGGAACCAGAGATACAGGAAAGATCCAGAGACATAGAGGAAACATGAGGCATTCAGCTGGGGATTCCAATCATACCCACTAACAAAGTCACACATCCATCCACCCATCTGCCCTCCATCCCATCCAACACTTAATCAGCATGTTCAGCCGACTGGGCACGATATTAAGTATCGAGGGATCATGGACAAACAAAACACCATTCCTGTGCCCAAGGGAAAATCGGCTGTCTTTCCATAATGCTCAGAGATCGCTGGCTTTGCTTGAGCTCTCTCAAGCAGTGCCCCGGTCTGAGGAGTGCCAGTCTGCCATCATCTTGACCCCCTACTGGTTTAACCTCAGACCAGCTCAACTGCGTGTTGTGGCTGAGGCAACACTGAAAGTGGCCCACATTGGAAGGAGCAGTGGTCTAGAAAGAAAGGGATCTGGGCAGCCCGGGTGGCTCAGTGGTTTAGCGCCGCCTTCAGCCCAGGGTGTGATCCTGGAGACCCGGGATCGAGTCCCATGTTGGGTTCCCTGCATGGGACCTGCTTCTCCCTCTGCTTGTGTCTCTGCCTCTCTCTCTGTCTGTCTCTGTCTCTCATGAATAAATACATAAAATCTTAAAAAAGAAGAAGAAGAAGAAGGAAGAAGAAGGAAGAAGAAGGAAGAAGGAAGAAGGAAGAAGAAGAAGAAGAAGAAGAAGAAGAAGAAAGGGATCTGGGGTCCAGTGACAGCTGGTTACTTCCTCTCTCTGAACTTCAGTTCCCTCATCCCTAGGTGAGGATTTGGACTGAGGACGTCTCTACCAGGTCTGACACTCTGTGCTCTTATCCATTGTGGGCTGTCAGTTTATTAGATGGCTTTGAGGGCAAAGATGACACTTATTCATCCTTAGCCCCTACTACGATTCTGGAATGTGGTAGGATTCCGTAAGTGCATCTGGATGGATAAGTACATGAATAATTAAAAAGAGAAATACATACATTGATAAGGATATATATATATATATATATATATATATATATATCTTTGTATGTAAAGAATTAATAAAGATAATGCATCTTCAGCACCCCAGATCTCTGCATAGGAAGTAGAATCACCTTGGACTTCAATAAATATCAGCCCTGCTGTCAAAAGCTAAGGTTGGTTTATCTTTCCCCTGCCCAGAAACAGAGACACGTTCATATTCCTATACAAACTCAGCAATAGCCATGCTTCACAAGGGCATCGCTGCATTCTTGGTCCTCCCATAAGACTTAGGAGAAGCCAAACTGTTCCTATGAATTGGGGGTAGAAGCAGGACAGGGAATGAGGAGGTAGGTTCTATGGTCTGGTGCTGCAGCTAGGCAGAAAGTTCCATGCAGAGATGAGAACCACTAATGCTCTGGAAAATTTTTTGGTGAAATGCTTGATCCTTTTGATCTGGGAGAGGGCAGGGAGGCTGACCAGCTGGAGAGGGCCGGTCTTCTGCCCTGGGTTTGGTTCATCAGTCTCCTCCCCTAGGGTTACACAGTGAGGCAAAGAAGTGACCACTTCTAATGTAAGCTTTTTTGAAAGGGCTCTTCTCTCTCTGCTCCTCTGAATAAATGGGGAGCCCCTCTGACTCCAAATCTGGGGTAGCAAGGCAAATAGAAACAGAGGCCCGAACCTGTAAACATCTGGATGTCACTGCTGTGGAGAGTACTAGGAGAAGCTCTGCTCAAGACTTAGCAGGCCAGGGACTGGCCCGGCTATCAAGTCAGAAAACTCTCCAGGTTGTCCTCCAGGTTTTTGATGAGAAATAATTCCTTGGGATTTCCGTTAACCTCAGATCATCCAGACAGTGCTCTTTTTGCAAAGAGCAGGGTGGGGGCCAGCCTTGCAGTCACTCCTGCCCTTTCCATTTGCAAGCCGTGGGCACATGTCCAGGTAGATTCCAGTCTACAGGATAGAGACCCCAGAACAAAAGAATGAGTATGATTTTCTCTTTACCCAGAGGGTTCCCTTTATGAAGCAAAATCAGATATCCCCATGGGGATCCGTGAGGGGCAGGGTGTCTGGTAGGGTTGCTGATTTTCATTTTGCTCAGGAAAGATTTTCCAGGGTTCACTGAGGTGGGATGCAAAGAAAGAGATTAAGGGCAGGGTGTGGTGGTGCCTAAGTGGCTCAGTCGGTAGAGCAACCGGCTACCTTTGCCGCAGGTCATGATCCTAAATTCCTGGGATCCAGCCCTGCATCTGACTGCGTGCTCAGCAGGGAGTCTGCTTCTCCCTGGTCCTTACCATCTGCTCCTCCCCCTGATCATGCACACACACTCTCTCTCAAATATATAAATAAATAAAATATTTAAAAGAAAGAAAGAAAGAGGTCAATGGTCCTCTCAGACAATGCAAAGGCAGTTCTTCAGGGAAGTCACCTACGGTTGCAACAGCCTCAGGTCTTCATGAGCACTCTGCCCTTTGCCCTCCAACTGGGCCAGCCCTCTATCCATCAGCCTAGGGGTGCCTGAGTTTCGTGCAGTCCAAAATCTCTGCCTGCCATTCGCCTTTCCTGTCATGTGCAGGGAGGTATCTCCTTGACCTAAAGTGGCCCCACATAGTCCTTGGGGACCCCTCTAGGGGGGTGTCTGAGGAAGAAGCTCCCTGGACTTACAAGAAGTGCCCTGGGGTGGGGGGAGGTGTCACAAACCAGGCTGAAACCGCCTCTCACGTTTCAACTGCATCTGGTTCTGTGGGGGCTGACACATCCGTGGGGGGAGAGTGTTTCCGAGTGGTGGTTGGTTGCTTGGTGGGAAAGCTCTGCCCTGGGGCAGAAGCTGCTGGGAAAAAGAGTTTAAACCCTCTGCCCACAGAAACCCCAACCTTCCAACAAGTCCTGACGTCCTTCCCTGGCCAGAGAGGGAGGCACTGTTGTAGTCATTCTGTGATTCCCCAAATGTGTTGTAGGAGAAGGCACCATTGCTCAGGCCTGTGGTAATGTTTGCCTGTGGCCTCCCCTGCTGCTCTTCAGAAGGCCAGGGATACTGTTCATGGAATAGCTCCTTGGACTGTCCCTGGCCCTGCATTGGTGCAGTTCGCATCATCATGTCAAACCTTAGCCTATGTCTTTCCAAGAGAATGATCCACAGAGTTGAACTTTTATTGTGGCAAAGAAAAGGATGCAAAAACCAGCTTGACTGGCAAGTTCTATAAGATGGAACTAGGATGGAATGTGCCATGTTTTTTGGATGAGTCCAGGGTAGGTCATGTGGATTTCAGAATCATTTTCATTCTTTTGGGGCATGCAGCATCCCATGAGCTAATGACTGTGTTCAGCCTCCATTGTGTGGAGAAACCCTAAATCTGGAGGGTCTGGGAAAAGTTATAAGGAACAGGTTCCAGTATTCAATGAGCCAACCTAGGGCTGGGAGGCATGGTAGTCTTGGGACCACAACTTTGCTTGGTTTATGGGGATCATGGGACATAAATCAGAGAGACATCCTTGAAATTGATGCTGTGAGTCCCATAATTGTGGTTACCACATGTGTCCAATTTTTTGAAGTTGTCCTGTTTCCAAATATTCTTTTGCCACTTCCATATACATTGGAGCCTCCTGTGAATTCCAATATTTCAGCATCCAGATGACATATTCCAGATTTTTTTCCAGTACCCACCATAATCGTATGACAGACCACATCCCGTTTTCTCATTTGGAATGTATGTTCATTGTACCGATAGCCTAGCCCTGGGGTCCGGAACCCAGGACTGTCCCACCAAAGAAGCCGTTAGTGAATGAGTCAGTAGAAGGAGCTGTGATGTAATAAAGGGGGTTTGGGAGCTGTGATATGCTCTGATGGCTAATTCTTCAAGCTCATACCAAAGCCCTAGGATCTGAGAAGCTATGTCCAACAGACAGGACTTGCCCACATGGGTCTGTGTTATCTGAGTTCATTCATTCATTCATTCATTAATGCCTTCATTTTGTACAGTTTGGGCATCTTGGTGTATAAGCGCTGTATCTGGCCATTTGACCTGTCCCCTGAATGCACAGGGTGTCCTAAGAAGGTAGATAGGCAATTACGATGAAATGATAAATACATTCATAGAAGAGGCCCTGAAAAAAAAAAAGAAGAAGAAGAGGCCCTGGCCAGGTGTGAGGGATGCAGAGAGGCTTTTGGGGAGATGGGCCTTGTAAGCTGGGGTTTAAAGGACAAGAAACACTTCGGCCAGAGCACAAAGAGGGGTTTTATTGAGATGAGGGAGTCCAAGTACTCCTCTGGCTCATTCAGGTCTCTATTCAGGGCCACCTTTGTTCCCTCCAATCCCAGATGGCACCTTCCCTCACTCTCCATTCCCTTCCTTGTGTCCCTGCCCAAGATGGCACCTGCCCTCACTCTTCATTCACTTCCTTATCTCCTCACCCAACATGGCACCTCCGCTCACTCTCTATCTCCTTCCTTGACTCCTCATCCAAGATGACACCTCCTCTCATTCTCTGTTCCCTTTCTGTGCCTCTGTTCCTGTCTATGCACACACCACTACCTGGCCAGAGTTAGATTTTTGTTTCCTATCTTTACTGCTGACTAGCACTAAGATACCAGCCCCTGAGGGCAGAGACTTTGTTCATGGATGTATCCATAGCCCCTAGAACAGGACCAGACCTTTAACAGATGGTTAGTCACTTATTTAGCTAAACAAAGGCATGAATGAAGTGAGTTCAGGCTGGCCCGAGCAGAGCGGATATGGGGAATCTCTGAACGGCAGCCTTGGCTTCCTGTGCCACAGCCAGCCCCTTCCTATTATTTTGACCTGACACCCTGGACTCTGCCTGGCTTGCTTGGAGACCCAAAACATTCTCCAGTCTCACTTCTCTCTCTACTCACGACCCCACACTGAGGTTTCTGTTGGAGGCCAGCCTGGTGTGGCCCACTGCCACCGTGACAGGCTGCTGACAGAGGCGAGGCAGGTCTGTGAGAAATCAGGGCTGACATCTCAGCTTCGGCCAACCCACCCAGGGCATGCCCCCAGCCAGGGGCCAGGCCTCATTTGCTGCTGCTGGCTCCAGGTTAGCTTGTCATTCCCGCTCCCTGGGGAGTTCCTCGTCTCAGACCCAGTCTCTGCCTTCCAGCTTCTCTCCATGTTTTCCTTCTCCAGGATTCCTGTGTTCTGTTGCTCATCCTCAGCCGTTTTTGACAGCCTGGTAGGAGCTTGTGTTTTCAGCAAATCCATATGGGGAGAATGGTCAGGGATGAAGAATGTGTAGAAAATGCCATTTAACATTTCAAGAAGCCTTTCGAAGTCATCCATCTGTGATCTTTCAGCGCCTTGAGGATGGTGTGGTTTTCTGGTGACTTCTTTGGTTCCCCAGTGCAGAAAACTCTGGGGTTTCCCCAGCCCAGGCCGCACATAACAGACTTGTGGCCAATTCTAACTCCTGCCCTTCCTCGTGTGGTACAGATGTGGGGCTATATCAGTTCTGCCATCTTCTCCAGGAACCTGTGAAGGTCACAGTCATTGGAAGGGGGGATCTCCTAGCCCACCTGCCCCAAAAAAGAAAAAAATAGTCCAAAGGTACAGTACTTAGTGGGCACAGAACCTGATCTGATTTGCTGTTTTCTCTGGCAGTTCCCATAAGGGTCTTTCTGCATCATGTCACTTGCTTGTCACCATGTCATAGTACGGTGATTTCACTACCACCCTACAGGTCCCAGGTGGTTTCTGACTGAAAGAGAGAGAGAGAGGCAACTTTTACCTCTTCCACCTTTTTCCTGGCTTTGGAATCACTGAACACTGGAGCTGGAGAAAACATTACAGATCATCTACTCCTGTCACTCCCAAATGCCTGTCCATGTCATTGGGACACTTGTAAAATAAACACTGATCCCTAACTCCCACCACCAAGACTCTGATCCAGTAGGTCCAAGTGGGCCCAGGAATCTGCATGTCACAGGCATTCCTAATGACTCTGATGTGTGACCAGATTTAAGACCCAACGACCCCTCCAGTATCTTGTCAAGTGAGGGAGTTCTGGTTCCCAAGGGTTGAAGTCTACTACCCTGTCACTGGATGGTGAAAGGACCTTGGAAGAAACATGAGGGGACCCGTTGTTCTCTGACACTAACAATGAGTATGACCTGATACTATAAATTCCCAGCCAGACCTTGGCTTTGAGATGATCTTAAGTCCTGTTTCAGCTGCTCTGGTATTCTTCGAGTCCCCCAAATATTCCCTTGGAGAAATAACAGAATGCTTTGTACTGCAAAGGAATGAATCTTCATTCATTCATCTGTGTAGCACATTTACTGTTCATTCCTAGAGCCAGGCTCTGTGCTAAGTGGACTTTATGGATATGAATGTGTAGTGTTTCAGCAATTAGAGGAGAAACAGCCTAGGATTTGCTGAGGATCAGCAGTGAGCCAGGCACCATGCTAGAGCCCAATACACATGATTTCATCTATTTTTAAAAAGATTTTATTTATGTATTTATTTTATGGGGGGAGATAGGTGTGGGGATGGGGTAACTAGGTGATGGGTATTAAGGAGAGCACGTGATGTAACGAGGACTGAGTGTTATATGCAACTGATGAACCACTGAACTCTACCTCTGAAACTAATAATGCACTAAATGTTAATTGAATTTAAATAAAATTAAATTAAAAGAATAAGAGAGAGAAAGAAAGATCATGAGTCGGGAGGGAGCAGAGGGAGAGGGACAAGCAGACTCCACGCTGAACACAGAGTCCTATATAGAGCTCAATCTCACAACCATGAGATCGTGACCTGAGCCGAACTCAAGAGTAGGACACTCAACCGACTGAGCCACCCAGGTGCCCCCACATGATTTCATTTAGTCTGCATGGTAGTGCTATGTGTTGTCCGCATGGCCAGAGTTGGGAACATACCCTTAGAGAGAGTGTGAGTCTTTCATAAAGTCATTCATGTAGAAAGAAGAGCCTTCTATGTGCCAGGTACTGTTCTAAGTTCTTCATGTATTGCCACATCTCACTGATTCTATGACACACAATTTCACATCTCTGAAGCCTAGAAGCATCTAGCAATTGACATAATTTGCCACTGTAACTAGCAGAACTTTTTCCTTCTTAGTAGCATGTACAATAGTGACATGCCTTCCAAAAAATGGCATCTTTGATTTGATGAATTACTGTCTCCCACTTATAGATAGTGAGTGGCAGGGATAGAATTCACAACCAGGTCAGTCTGGCTTCACACTTTCATGCTCACAGCCCAGTGGGAAATTAGGCTGAGACACTTCCTGGGGACCTCCCCATCCTACCATGCTGCATAGCAGGGCCACCTGCTAGGACAGTCTGGATGCTCTCTTGCTTTTCTCTGTTCCCGCTTCCCCCTCCTCCCTGGCAGGCATGACTGCTGGTCACCAGATCCCAAAAGGTGGAGAGAAATCCAGCAGTCACATTCCTTTGGGATTTACCTAAATGAGTTAAAAACTTACATCCACACAAAAACCTTCACAGGAGGGTTTATAACACCTTTATTCATAATTGCCAGAACTTGGAAGCACATGTCCTGTGGGAGGTGAATGGATAAATAAACTGTCGCACATCCAGACAATGGAATATTATTCAGTGTTCCAAAGAAATGAGCTGTCAGGCCACACAAAAACATGGAGGAACCTTACATGCGTGTTACTAGGTAAAGGAAGTGTAACTGGAAAGGCTGGATACTATATGACTCCAACTGTGTGACATTCTAGGAAAGGCAAAACTATGGACAGTAAAGAGATCAGTGGTCATCAGGGGCTGGGAAGTGGGGCGGGATGAATAGGAGGAGAACAGATGATTTTTAAAGCAATAAAACTGTTCTGTATGATACTATAATGGTAGGTACATGTCGTTAGACATTTGTCCAGACCCATAGAATGGACACCAAGACGAACCCTAAGGTAAATAGTGGACCTTGGGTGACAATGACATGTCAGTGTACGTTCATTGATTATAACAAATACACTGCTCTGGTGTGGGATATTAACAGTGGGGAAGGCTGTGCTTGTGTAGGGGCAAAGAGACTTGGGAAAATTTTTTTTTAATTTTAATTCAATTAATTAACATATAATGTATTATTGGTTTCAGGGGTAGAGGAGTGATTCATCAGTTGTATATAACACCCAGTGCTCGTTCCATCACATGCCCTCCTTAATGCCCATCAGCCAGTTACCCCATCCCCCACCACCTCCTCTCTGGCAACCCTCAGCTTGTTTCCTATAATTAAGACTCTCTTATGGTTTGTCTCCCTCTCTGATTTCATCTCATTTTATTTTTCCCTCCCTTCCCCTATGATCCTCTATTTTGTTTGTTAAATTCCACATATGAATGAGATCATCTGATAGTTGTCTTTCTCTGATTGAGTCATTTTGCTTAGCATAACACCCTCTAGTTCCATCTACGGATATGGGAAATTTTCTGTGAACTTAAAACTGCTCTGAAAAAATGAAGTCTATCTTTTTCAAAAGATGTCATTTATTGATTTATTTACTAGAGAGAGCGAAAGAAAGAGAGAGCTTGCACACTCATACCAGAGCAGGAAGAGGAGCAAAAGGGGAAGGGCAGGGAAAGAGAAAGGGAGAGAATCTTAAGCAGACTCTGTGCTGATCACAGAGCCCCACGCAGGGCTCCATCCCACAACCCTGAGATGGTGGCCAAAACCAAGGGTCAGAGGCTTAACTGAGTCACCCAGGAGCCCCAGAAAAGGAAGTCTACTGAAAGAAAAAAGGAAAAAAAAAAAAAAAAGAAAGGGTAGAGAGAAGCAGGCAGATCCAGGACAGGGGTGAGAGCCCAGGGTTTCTGCTGGCAATGGTCCTGGTCCCCTCTGCCCTGCGCAGGGGTGGAGTGAGGGGCAGAGGAAAGTCAGGGCAGGTCCCTGGGCAGCCCCGGTGTGTCCAGAGCACAACGGTGACTACAGGCTGCTCCCAGCAGGTAGCGTGGAGGCCGTGATGATCCGCCTGGTGAATGGCTCCGGGCCACACGAGGGCCGCGTGGAGGTGTACCACGAGCGGCGCTGGGGCACCGTGTGTGACGACGGCTGGGACAAGAAGGATGGCGACGTGGTGTGCCGCATGCTGGGCTTCCGTGGTGTGGAGGAGGTGTACCGGACAGCTCGATTTGGGCAAGGTAAGTCCCCTGGGGGAGGAGGACACGGGGAGAGGGCCCAGGAATCCTGGCACAAGTCCTCTCCACGGCAGTCCCGCCAAGTGTCACCTGGCCTCTGCACTCCAGCCCTGTACTTCCTGCAGCGAGAGGCTCGCTGTCCCCCAGGCAAGCTGGTATGTCCCCACACAGTTCTGATTATTAGAACAGTCTCCCCTTTCTCGAATTGACTCCCTTTTATTTCTCATCTCATCACACTCCCCTACAGGCCCTCGTTGGCAGCCCTGTGACTCAGGCACAAACACTCTCCCACTTGCCTCTGACATTTTTGTGATGGGGCACAGCGAGGGCTGAGTGCTTAGATAGCTCCCATTGTGTCCAGGCTCTGTTCTAAACACATTACTCATATTCACTCATTTCGTCTTTACAACACTAGGAAGTAGATACAGATGCAGCCCTGTTTTCCAAATGAGGAAACAGAGGCACAGAGAGGTTGAATGACTTGCCTGAGGTCACACAGCTAGCAGGTGGCAGGGCCTGGATTCACACCCTAGCAGGTGGCTTAGGAGGCCAGGCTCTTATCCATTGCGCTGGCTGTCTCTGACCCTCTCTGAGTTCTTTCTTCTTCAGGTGAACATCTCCAGTAATTCCATCTTGTCTTCATGTCAAGACAGGATCTCAAAAGCCTTCACCATTTTGGTTGCTTTCCTTTCAACAGGTGGTATAAGACGCTGTGAGGGAGGGGTGCAGACCTTCTCCAGGCAGACAGCTGATTTGAACCATCCATCCCTTTTCTGCTTCGAGAAGGATAGCTCTACCCCAGCTGCGGCCCCTTCCACGGCACTGTGTCTGTCCCTCAGGCCAGCTCTCTGTATTAGTCTGCTCAGCCGCTGTAACAAATAGCACAAAAACAAACAAACAAACAAAAACAAATAGCACAGACCTGTGCTTTAACAACAGAAAGTATTTTTCTTACAGTTCTGGAAGGTCCACAATCAAGGTATCAGCAGGTTGGGGTTCCCCTGAGGCCTCTCTCCTTGGATTGTACTTGGCTGTCTTCTTCCCATGTCTTTACATGGTCTTCCCTCTGTGTGTCTCTGCCTCCTCTTCTTGGAAGGACACAGTCCTATCAGATCAGGACACCACCCCCATGACCTCATTTTACCTTAATCACCTCTTTAAGGGGCCTGTCTCCAAACACAGCCACATTCTGAGGTGCCAGGGCTTAGAACTTCAACTTAATAATTTGAGGGAACACAATTCAGCACATGGCACTCTCTATACCTTGGCGTGCTTGCTGTGACCACCACCCAAGCTGATAGGAAGGTCTACACACAAAATGGGATCACTTATTACACACCACTGGCATGTGCTGAAAACATCCACAGCACCACCTACACTTCCACACTCGAATATAGCATTCACATTCACATGTGCTTTTTCCTCCATCAAACTGTGAACTTGAAGAAACCTGTGTGGACTCACAACTAAAACAATAGTCCCATGTGCACAAATGCAGTACTCCCCACACCCATCTTAAAGTGTGCTGACCCGTGGCTCTGTGATCTTGTTGCTTCTTCACTGTGGGTCTTGGCGTCCCCATCTGTAACTTAAAAGGACTTGTGGATTCTGTGATGTGCCTTCCAGCTTGAGCCCCTTGGGATCTGAAACACTCCTGCTCACCTGTCAAGAGGACCTAAGTTCTGACAGGTGTGGGGAGGGATTTGGACTGACCCACTCACACTCAGTTGCCAGGTCCCCCTCATGACCTGCGGAGGAGCAGCTGGCCCTGCTGTGGGGGCTCCTTGTGTCATTGGAGTGGAGCCAGGCATGTTCGCTGTCTTGCCTGACACCACGGCTACCCGACCCATTGTGCTGAATGTCTAATGGGACTCGTGGTGCGGCGTGAGACGAGGGGCTGATGCATCCTCTCCAGATAGGGAAACAGAGCCAGGTCATATCTAGACTGGCTGTGGCCCCCTCCACTCCTCAGTGTCACTATTCCCTTCATTCCCACCAGCAGCTGCTGTAATTCTGCTTCTGAATCTCATCCCATAGACCTCAGTCACTGTTACAGACTGAATGTGTGTATCTCCCCTGAATTCATATATTGAAATCCTAACCCACACACTGAATGTGTGTATCTCCCCTGAATTCATATATTGAAATCCTAATCCTAAGGTGATTAGGTCATGACAGTGGAGTCCTCACGATGGGACTCATGCTCATATAAAAGGGACCCCAAACAGTTCCCTCTTGCTCTTTCCCCAAGGACACACAGAGTAGTAGGTGGTCTTCAACTCAAAAGAGAGCCCTCATCAGAACCCAACTGTGCTGGCACCCTGATCCCAGACTTCCAGCCTCCAGAGCTGTGAGAAATAAATGTCTGTTGTTTAGAAGCCACCCAGTCAATGGTACTTTGTTACAGCCGTCTCAACAGGCTAAGATGATCCCATTCACAGAAAGTGACTCTGGGTGAAATCTGTTGTGACAGCTGGCAGAGAGCAGCTGACCGGCCCCACCCGTCCTGTCCTTTCCACCGAAGGCCAGGGCGCATGGGGAGTTCACAGAGTCCAGCTCCTCGGAGGGCAGCCCACCGGGAGAGAGCACTTTCCTCCCATTTAAAGCTTTGGGCCACATGGCAGCCTCTTTTCTTCAAGAAAAATGTCATTTCTGTTTACCTGAGCAATAGGAACTGTCAGGACAGTCCTTCTTTTCCATTCTTGGCTTCAGTGAAGACTCCTTCCTAGCAAGTGGAAGTAAAACCTTGTGGGGGAAAAAAAATCAGACATCTCTTTGGAAGAAGCCAAAACAAGTCGTTTGACTGTCATGGGTAGTGTTCCTCTCAAACTGAGACTCTGTGGCCTCTTTCATTCCTCCTTGATTTTGTTGTAGCATGTGATGTGTGGGGAAGCTCTGAAATTGCCACTTTATTATTTTTCTTTAAAGATTCATTTCTTTATTCGGGGTGGGGGAGTGGGGCAGAGGGAGAGGGAGAATCTCAGACTCCCCATTGAGTGCGGATCCTAAATGGGGCCATATCCCAGGACCCTGAGATCATGACCTGAGCTGAAACCAGGAGTCGGCCACTCAACCAACTGAGCCACCCAGGCCCCACCAAAATCATGACTTTAAACCAGTCAATGCCAATCCAGACTTCCTCGCCCATGCAGGTCACATTTGCACTGTCATTTCCCCATCATGGTCGAATATCTTATGTCATGTGATAAACGAGACCTCCACAGGTCAGCTGGCCAGGTGTCACTAATGGGCTCATATCACAGAGGGTAAGAGAAGGGGCTGGCCTAGCTGAGGCTCATTTGAGCCCTTGCTTCTAATCCAGGCTACAGAGTCTGCTTTCCTCAGCAGCTTCTAGGCACCTCCCATTGGTGGGCACTAGGCTCAGTGCTGGGACTAGGGTTGAGTAAACCTACTCTCCAACCTCAGCAGGTCCAGTGTAGAGGGAAAGGCAGGTGTGTTTACCAATTCTAAATAGCATGGTGAAGGCTCTCATGTCGTGATGGCTCTGGGGGCAGAGGAAAGGGGATGTGGCCTTTCTGGGCAGTGGTGGGGCTGTGTAGCAGATCGGGATGCCCCTCGGACCACAGCCCCCTTCCCTACTAGGGCCCCGACTCCTAATCCCAGTCTGCTCATCTCCAGCCTCAGTCTCCCAAGCCCTGGCCCCTCCTTCCATGGCTGAGCTTCTCTCTGTGCCCTCCAGATGTGCTTCCCGCCCTGCCAGCCAGGGCTGCTGGCCCATCCCCCATCTCACTCTCTTCCCTTTGCCATCCCTTCATCTGGCCAGTCCGTGGGTCCCACAGATTTTCCCAGTGTCTACTCTGATGTCCCTTGAACCTGTCCTACTCTTACTGCTCTTGCCTTAGGAGCCCAAGCAGGGTAGAGCAGTGCTTTAGGAGCTCAGGCTGTGGATCAAACCCAAGTTAGAATCTTCAATTCGGGGCACCTGGATGGTCAGTAGTTGAGTGTCTGCTTTGAGCTCAGGTCATGATCCCAGGGTCCTGGGATCAAATCCCACATTGGGCTCCCCACAAAGAGTCTGCTTCTTCCTATACCTATATCTCTGCCTCTCTCTCTGTCTCTCATGAAGAAATAAATAAAGTCTTTAAAAAAAAAATCTTAAATCTGCTGCTTCTAGCTGGTGACCTGGAGTAGATCGTATAACCTCCCCTAGCCTTAGCCCTTCTACTTTTTGGAAATGTATTTTTTTTTTAAGAGAGATTTTATTTATTTATTCATGAGAGATACGGAGAGAGGGGCAGAGACATAAACAGAGGGAGAAGCAGGTTCCATGCAGGAGCCCGATGTGGGACTGGATTCCGGGACTCCAGGATCATGCCCTGGGCTGAAGGCAGACGCTCAACCTCTGAGACACCCAGCCGTCCCTAAACCTTCCACTTTTGAAGGATGATGGCAAATGCCGCTGCCTCACCTCCACCTCCAGCTTGGCTCCTGTCACCTTCCTCCTCGTGGAATTTTTCTGCAACAAGACCCCTCCTACTCTGCCTCCCATATCCCTCTCACCCTTCAGCCACATGCTGAACACACTTGTTTTCTCTAAGCTCCCATGGCTGTTTCGTGTTTCCTTATTTTCTCAGGTTCGGTCTGGAATGCCTACCCGTCTGTCTTCATCTAGCTCATTCCTATTCAAATTTTAAAGTCAGCTCAATTATCAGCTCCTGAAGGGAGCTTTGCTGGCTGCTTCCATCCTCCCCCCATTCTGAGCTCCCCTGGTGTCATGTCTCTATCGTGGCACCTTTTATATGCTCCTGGGCTTGGATGCGTGTGTGAACATCTTGAGGGCTTTACCTTCACAGCTCCAAACCCCAAGACTGTGCCTAGGATATAATAGATACTGGATAAATGTGAGAGGGAGGGGAGGGTGGGAGGGTGGGTGGAGGGGACTAGGGAGGGAGGAAAGGAAGAAGGAAGGAACTTCTGTGTCGACCTAACCTGAGTCCTCCCCAGTAGAATACAAGAAACTGCCAATCCCTGGCAGTTCTCTTAGAGCTCTGGCACCATAAAATTTTCCCTGGACAGGGCTCAATCATCAAAGTATCAGTTTCTCTGGGAAAAAGCAAGGAAAGAGCCAAATGAGAGAGACTTAAAGGTGTTTTTAAAATTTAAATTGGTCTAAGAGCTGCTGGAGAGGGAGGAAATGTAGATGGAGCAGATGGCGGGTGATGGACAGAAGGAGGTCTAGGAAGAGATGGAAGGAGCCCAGTATAGCCCAGCTGGGAGGTAGCCTTGGATCTGCAGAGAAAAATCTTTCTGTGAGACAGACAGATAGACATACAGACAGACAAAAGGCGGTAAGGATGAGTCCAAATGCATTAGATTTGCAGGGGAGAATGCAAGTCATGGAACTGGAAGTGTTCACTTCTAATCATGCTATTATTACTGGGTTTTGCCCTTCTTTTCTAAGATAAAGTCCAAATACTGGGAGATGGCTTTGTGCACGAGTCAGCAAACACTAAAGGGCCAGGGAGTAAACATTTTAGGCTTTGTGGGCCAATGGTTTCTCTCACTACTCAACTCTGCTCTGTGGCACAAAACATTATCTAATAGTGGGGCTGTGTTCCCATAAGATTTTATTTACAGAAGCAGACAGTGGGCCGAATGGCCCAGGGTCTCCCACCCCCAGCCTAATGTTCATGCTGTGTACTGTGGACCGTGAGGCACAAGCCCCCTGCTGCCTGCCCGTCAGACGTGTGGGCCATGTCTCTTGCCCTTAGTCGTTATGGGACAAGTCACTTAATCTTTCTGAGTTTTCCCATCTCTTAAATATCTGTTTGAAACACTGCCCTGGCTACCTCTGTGTGAGGCTCTGATGGGAGCCTGGAGGAGTCAGAGTAGCTTATTCCTCCTATTAATATTCTTCCAAATAAAGTCAGAGTAGCTTATTCCTCCTATTAATATTCTTCCAAAGAAATAAGTAGAAGTTCAAACGTTAGCTCCATGAGGCAGAGGTTTTTATTGTTGTTCCATCATTTTTTTTGTTCACCGATGGAGTCCCAACACCCAGAATAGTGCTGAGCATGGAATTGGCCTTCAAATATATGTTGAATGAGTGAATGAACAAACAAATTAATGATACAGATAAAATAAAATCTCCACTTACTCGTCCCAACAATATCACCTTCAGACAGGCCCTGGTTGGTGTCTAAGAGTCCGAAGACCTGGCCTCTGGTTCCGATTTTGCCCCCCACCCCCAAGATAAATGTCATCCTATTGCTCCCTTTTTCTGACCTGGACAGTGGGGAGCAGAGTACCTTACCCTGCTTGGTTTTCACAGGGCTTTGTGAGGGAGCTTGCAGAGACACCGGTGTGGAAGTGCAGACCTAACCTAGGAAAGGGCTTCTCAGACTTGAATGTGCACATGAATCATGGAGATCTTCTTAAATGCAGATTCTAATTCAAGTCTGGGTGGATGCAGGCATTTCTAAAGAGCTCCCAGGTCATGCTGACACTCCCAGTCTTGGGGCCACACTTCCAGTCATCAGATGTCCGTTTTAAGGCTAAAATGATGATTGGTACACAGAGTGGGAGTTCTAGGCTCTTGGACATGGTAAGCAGAGGGTTAACTGGCTGTTCAGCAATGCCCCCGTGCTGCTGTTATACTGTGCTGCTGATTTAATGACCCTACCTTTATTTTATTAGCTAAAATTCCCTGACAAAACACTAGCTAGAGTATGGAGTTTCGTGATCCTATATAGGCATTTGAGCTGGTTACCTTGGGCCTGTTCTGTATTTGTCAGCTTCCTTTATTTGCTTCTTTATTTGTTTTGGGTGTGACTAATCCCACAGAGCTCTAGGGCCTGCAGGCTTTTCCTGGGTAATTTGTAAACTGATGTGTTTTCCAGGAGACATTTAATCTGCAAATTATTGCTGGGCCTCAAAAGGCTTATTGTGTAAGAGGCACCGGGTATCTGGCCAGGGAAGAGGCTCTTATGAAGAAGCAACAGCCAAGCCAGTGGAAGGGAGCCTCTCCTCCCAGCTCTGTCCCCACATTCACTACTCAGCCATCCCATGACAACAGACACTCAAAATCCCTGCATAACGAAAATATGTCTAAACCACATAGCTCATGCGGTAGACTTTGTGGGCAGCAAAATGGTTTAGATGTTCCCTTGACATTCTTTGTAAAGGGATTTCTCCCATGCAGGTCAAGAGTGAATGATGGTTTTGAGGGTTTTTTTTTTAGTAGGTGCCCCACAATTCCTCTAAAAGAAGAAGTTGTCTGGATACCGAGAGATGGGACAGGGAGGAGAAGGGCTAGGGTCAGTGCATGGTGCCAATCCCTGAGCTACCTTTTTTATAGGGTTTTGGTAATTTTCAAAGCCCTTTAAAAATCAGGAACAATTTATTACCTCATCTGACTTGCTCAGGTTGACATAATAGTTTATGACTTTTAACCCCTTACTTTTTGGGGCCAGTTCATAGACCTAACAAGCGAGGGTACTGGAGTGACCAACAATCCTGGTTTATCCAGAATGTACCTGGTTTTAGCACTGAAAATCTCACATCCTGGGATTCCCCCCACCAACCCCTGCCAAGTTTTAAAACTTGGTCCCCAAGAGGGGGCTGAGACCTGAATCAAGATCTGTCCCACCTATTGTAAATCCTTACTTTTTCTGCCACATCAGTGTTTCTCAAACTTCAATGTATAACCCCTTGGTTAAAATATAGATTTGGTTCATTTGTCCTAGGTGAGACCCAAAGTTCTGCATTTCTAATAAACTCTGGGTAGTGCTGATGCTGCTGATCCAAGACCACACTTTGAGTGACCAGGCTCTAAGCCACTGCTTCTGTCAATGTCCTGAGGCTTAGTCATGCTTCCAGAGGCCTCCTAAATGGGCTCCCATCATCTGGGACCTGGCCTGACCATTAGCACAGAAAGCATGCCAGCACCACGGGTGATGGGCTTGCCAACTGATCAGTGGGGGCTCCAGGTGACTTCTGGTGCAGTCCACTCCCCTCTCCACTGACCCCTCTGACCCCAGAAAAGCCCTCTCTATTGCCTCCTGGAGCCTCACCCAGCTGCCCTATTCCTCTGACATTCATTGAGGAATTTCAGTGCCAAGTTTGTATCTCTCAAGGCTCTGGGACAATCCTAGGAAAGCCAACTAAAGCCTACTAGCAGACCAGCAGGTTTGTCTCCTTAAGATCGAGTAAATAGGACTGATAGATTGTGTTAGGGACTTTATGCTTTGGGAACTGACCTAATTACTTATAATTAGGGATGCTTCTGCCTGTCATTAAATATATGTCTGGCTATAATGTTAAATTCTGGGGTCCCTTGCCATTCCAGCACAACTATTTTGGGCTCATAGAATGGAACCATCTGCTTTAAATTTCCTAAGATTGGAGGTAATGTTGGCACTGACATACTTGGTTATGGGGCACTGTATCTGTACCATCCAAGACCTGCCAGACATTGTCCCTCATATTAGGCCACACTTAAGTACTCATCAACAAAGACTGAAAGGCATTATATCTCAAAAGCCACAAGGTGTCTCAAAAGCCACAAGGTGTCTCACTTAAAGTGTGGGCCAAGACCAACTTGGTCTTGAGTTCAGACCCTGATGCTTACAAGCTGAGCAACCTTGGACTGACTGCATCCTGAGCCTCAGCTCTCCATCTATAAAATGAGTGTATTAATGTCTAGCACAGCACCATGATAAGGATGGAAGATCACACATGTGAGATGTCTGACACATAAGAGATACCAATGAATACTGCCATGACCACCATTATAATTATTCTGCCCTCAAGAAACTGGGCCTAGAAAATGAGTATTTGGTCTTAGTGGGGTGGAGAGGGCAGGTGGGAACCATCAGATTTGAGAATTGCCGGCAGAGCCTGGGACAGCCTGGTCAAGAACAGACACAGCAATACTCTGTTTTCTTCTGTCCTGCTCTCCTGCATATCTACTAAGAAACCATGTGGACTTGTCCCCACAGGCACAGGGAGAATTTGGATGGATGATGTCGCCTGCAAGGGCACAGAAGATACCATTTTCCGCTGCAGCTTCTCCAAATGGGGGGTGACAAACTGTGGGCACGCTGAGGATGCTGGCGTGACGTGCAACAGACACTGAGAGTGGGCACAGTCCACAGTCCACAGTCCAGACCCTGCCGCCGAGCCTCCTTTCTGCATTCCTGGGGTGGGGGCATCACTTGGGACCTTGCCTCTGCCCTGCTCAGTCCAGCACCTCCCTAGCCCCAAATCCCTGTCCCAGGCCCATAGTGGCCTGTCGTCATTCTCCTCTTGGACATCAGCTCCAAAGTGCAACTCTGGGATCTACTGCCTGTCTCTCCCTTCTACCAGGGGTCCTGCATGTGAAGCCCTGGTCAACTGGATCGTCATTTTGCTCAGCCTTCTAAATACCACGCATCAGGACTCTATATCCATGCTCCCCTTTGGTCTGTCAGTTAAATGCTGAGAGTATGCTGGAGAGAAATGCAGCAGGTGGAGATGAGAGGGAGGCCCGACAGGTCATTTACTCTTCAGATAATTCCCTTAGTTAGGCCATGAGTTTTGACATCTTCCTTCCCAGCAAACGATTCATTCTTCCCTCTTTGCCTCTGTACACCATTTGTTAATTCGGAGAAGTGATATAGAGGATGGGCCAGCTGTAGGAATGAGAGGGAAATGCACATCACCTGCAGGAGACAGCCTGGGTTTGGAGAAGGGGAGCAAAGCTGACATTCATTAAGTGACTACCGTGTGTACTACGTAGCATCTTGGCTGCTAAATTCATTTATCTACTTTGCAGCACTCCTACAAGGCTTGCTAGCTTGGGTAAGACCTTACCTCTAGATAGCACTCAGCTGACCCATTCACCTGGCCAGAAAGCCAGAAGACTGAGAATGACTGTAACCATTTTTTTCTACCTGAATCCTAGCATGTCTTTACTACACTTGGGCAGGGAGCTCAGGTACAAAACATGTGGGATTACAAGATTCCATACTTCAAACCTACAGAGTATAAGATCAGATATGGACTGGCTTCCAGGCCAACCACCCATATTGGAGGAAAGCTGATTTGGAGGATGACAAGGGGTCTGTCCGGTGAGACTGAGACCAACACTCAGTCACCTGGCAGTCAGGGTTAAAACCAAGTGACTTGTGTCTCAGAGCTGTTTGAAGGTGATGATATTGAACCTTCCAGGCCTCTTTGGGTGTGCTCCTGTGATCAGAACACATGTCCTGATGGATCCTGTATGGAAGTGAGGATTCCCTATAACCTCTAGCAGAAGAAGGAGCCACAAGGCTCTGCCAGTCCTCAATCTACACCCTTCTCCTAGCAACAGGGGGATCATATTCAGCTTTTGACATGAGGAGGAAGTCAAACCAGACCATATACATGTTCTAGGACTGGGGAAAGTACGTGGTAGAAAGTGAGCACAGACTTACCTCCTTTGGGGGAGTCACAGACTGAGTCAGGCCTTGGATACACAAATTCCTGTTACATGGGGGTGAGCATCGGCTTAGCTGGGGGAAGTGACACCTGGGACCCTCCAGGTACAGGACCAGCAAAGCTCCTGGCTGACAACTAAACCAATATGTACTATTGGTGTTTTTTTGCTTACAATATGCTTGTTATCCATTAATGTCCTAAAGATCAGAGACTCTCCTGATCAATTGCTATGTTTACATAACACGCATGTACTCATGCATCTTTTCCCAGAACCAATATATGTATGCATATATAAACATGGCACTCTTTACTACATAGCTCAGAGCATTACAAAGTTTGCATTAAAAAAAGAAATAGTGAAGGTGAGAGATGTCACACTGAAGGAAATAAATTCCGAGTCAGTTCTGGCAAAGAATCCAGTTATCCCATTGATGGAGACCCACATAACTTTCTTACTTGGTCTTTTCACAAGTCTTGTTTTACATCAAATAAAAATCACAATGATAAGTGTTTGAACCTTAATCAAAAAGTCTACTAGTTTACATATTAAGAGGACATGGAAATAACCATGGACCTGGATTTCAGGGACTAAAGGAAATTAGGCCTGGCCTAAAATACATCAGACCTTTTGTAAGAAAGAATTTCAATAAAGCTAAAAACATGTCACTAACAAGTTTTGCATCACATTCTTTCTCCTGAAATTCTGGTGAGTGTGGGGTGGGCTGGTAAAAACTTAATGGTTTGACTATTTCTCACTGGGGATTGTTAGAATGAGCAGCTTATTAGAAGCTGCCTTCAAGTGTACCTGGTTGGCTCAATTGGCTAAGTGTCCTACTCTTGGTTTCAGCTCAGGTCATGATCTCAATGTTGTGAGATTAAGCCTTGTGTCAGGCTCTGCTCTGGATGTGGAACCTGCTTGGGATTCTCTCTCTCCCTCTCTCTCTCTCTGCCCCTTTCCCCCACTCAATCTCTGAGAGAGAGAGAAAGAGAGGAAATGAGAGAGAGAGAGAGAGAGAGGAGCTGTCTTCATACTTCTGGAGGACAAAAAAACACAGTCTAGACCAAGAACATGGTGGAACATGACATCTCAAGCCTTAGTAGGTGACCTAAGGAAAGAGTCCCAGGCAACAGAAAAATCAAGGCCTGGCTTATAAGAGAATTGCATTTTTATTCAATCAAGGAAAGAACACCTATTTATTTATTCACATCTCCAGAGTTCATACTTGGGAATGAAAGAGTGCTCTCTATAATTATCTTCCCTCTGTCATAACCAGAACATTGTCCAAAGTGCTTGAGACATATACTTTCAAACATTGAACAACATGTAACACAAGACTGTGATACTTGAGAAAAGGCAACACGGTGAAGTGAGCTTACCCTGGCTTAGGCTCTCTGTCAGACTGTGGCACAGTGGAGGGGAGCCCTGAGTCCAGAAATATTACTAAGGCAAAGAAACAAAGATCGAAAGTAGAGGAGGCCAAGATGGCTGGAATTTGCAGGGCACAGTGCTCAAGAGTAGAGAACTATACAAATAAAGTTCCAGAAACGGGTTCCCTTGACTTGTCAGCTGAATAACAACCTGTGTGAACCCCTATGCAGCCAGCTAAAACAACTTCTGAGGAAAGTATCATTATCAGAGCTCAGGCAGAGCTGAGAATTGTTCAAGTTCCCTCCAGGCAGAGTGGGAGAATCACCTAGGGGACTGAAAATCCTTCTTGAAAGCTCTTTAGCCTATTCTATTTGGGGGGATGGGGTGTGAGCTGATGGAGAGGGATAAATAGAGCTATAGTCAAACCCCATCTAAGTTCCAAAAAAGAGTGGAAGGTGGAGGGAAGGGAGAAGAAAAGGAGGAAAGGGAGAGGGGTATTCTAAGGGTTGAAAGGAGAACCATTTTAAGAAGAGAAACACAAGTGATTCACACATTTGACATTTGCTAGAAATGTTCTCTCTTTAAATCTCAGGTTGAATTCGTAGGTTTTTAGGATGGTTTGAAAGTTATCTAGGTAAGTTGGTGGGGCCAGGTGAGTTGAGGACACCTACTCCTCCGCCACCTTGCCCCCCCATAGATCTATTTGATATAAATGTGACTGTCATAAAACAATGCAACTGGAGAAACTAAGGGGTGCTTATGGTAGAGAAAGTTTGGGCTCCTTTCCACATATCAAGTCCACCGTGGTGGTTGGTTTAACTACAGCACACAAGGGCCCCAAGGATTGGTTCTCACCAGCATCTGAAGTGAGACAGTGGTTCCCTATAGACATTAGACAGGGCAGAAAAAGAAGAGTCATTGTCCTTCTCCATGAGGGCTGTTCCTACTACTGGCTAAGTTAAGCTGAGGATGAGCAACAAAGAAATAATTCCAGAAAAATAACGAACATCTTTAATAAACATTTCCTGGCTCCTTGCCTGGCCCACTTCCCTCTCAGGCTCACCTGTGTCCACACCAGGATGCTCTCTTATCCCACCTTGTGTTCTCCTCAGTGAGCAGAAGAGTGTGCTGGCTCTGTTGTCTACCAGGGTTTCGGTCACTGGGAGCTTGTTCTAGATCTAAGGGAAAGAACTCTCCCTCCTTTGACGGATGGATTCAGATCCATTTTACCAGGCACAGTGAAGCACCTTCCTCTCTGAGGAAACTCATGCTCTACCCACAGGAGAATGGTTCTGACAGTTCTTCCCTTCTATCATGTGCATGTTTATTGAATAAGTATTCACTGAGTATCGACTGTGTGCAAGGCCCCATACTACGTAAAAGGGATAGAGTGGTAGACCAGACCCATTTGGTTCCTGCCCTCACTGAGCTTCCATTCTAGCTTTTATCCTTTTAACAGGCTTTCAGCATGACATTAACCATAAGAGAATAATAATGTCCCACAGCAAGAAATGTACAGGTAAAAGGGACAGTGGTTGCCTGCCAAACTATTTATGCAAAACACAAATAGCCCAATTGTCTAAAAAATTATCTTCTTGCTAGTGAGATGACAGTAGCACGGGTGGCTCTGGTAATGCAAATAATCATCAATAGGAAATGGGGATGATTAAACAGTAAGTATACATGCCCATTCATTCAAAATAGTAGTAGATAAGCAGAAATCATATGACAGATACCACGGCTAACACCCCTTGAGCACTTGCTGTGTGACAGACGAGAATGGACTACCTGAATTTTTATAACCACTGGTTCTGTTCTAATCATCCCAATTCTGTAGGGGTGGAGGGGAGACTCAAGTCCTGGGAGGATCATACAGTGAAGAAGGTAGGACTTGAATCCAAGAAATCTTTTTTTTTTAATTTTTATTTATTTATGATAGTCACAGAGAGAGAGAGAGGCAGAGGGAGAAGCAGGCTCCATGCACCGGGAGCCCGATGTGGGATTCGATCCTGGGTCTCCAGGATCGCGCCCTGGGCCAAAGGCAGGCACCAAACCGCTGCGCCACCCAGGGATCCCATGAATCCAAGAAATCTTAAACTAACACCCTACATAACATAAGCAACCATGGTACTAGAATTCTAAGAGGTTAATCTGAGGAAGGGGGAAATGGAGACCATAGACCAATTATGAATACATCATATTTCATCCCTTGAGTCCTGTTAACCTGCTTACTGAAATAAACCATTGTGTATTCCATTATTTACGCTAAAATGATCCTGATGCATTGCCTATAGAGTGAATGCACAGCAAGCCCTTTAACAAGGATCAACCTAGGGCACCTGGGTGGCTCAGTTGGTTAAGTGTCTGCCTTCAGTTCAGGTCACGATCCCAAAGTCCTGGGATCGAGCCCCCCATCGAGCTTCCTGCTCAGTGGGGAGTCTGCTTCTCCTTCTCCCTCTGTGTGCTCTCTCTCTCAAATAAATAAGTCTTTTAAAAACAACAAGGACCAACCCGCACAGAACAATCACAGACTCCCTCTGACCCCCAATGGACTCCCTAAAGAGGCTGCAGTCTCTTTCTTTCTGGCCAGTTCTGGGAGATCTCAGCTTTTCAGAGCCTCTAAAGGAGTTAGAGGAGGGTGAAGTTATGGAGTTGCCAGGGTCTGTTCTCCTGCTACATCGTAAAAGGAGTCCATCTGTGATTCCAAATACTTTTGGTGTCTTTCTTTCTCTTCCCATTCTACTCAGCACCTTTGGTCTTTCTGAAATGATTCCTAAAATCTTCCCTCATTGCTAAGGATTTCAACTCAAATCATGTTTGGGTATAATTTCTTCCCTCTCTAAAATCATTTGACATATTTATTTATTCTTGTATCACAAATCAGAGTGAAAAGGAAGCTGTTTGACATTTGGAGCTGTATAACTTTATGCAAAGAAGAATGTCAGGCGGGTCCCACCACAGCACACGCTAATCATAGCAAATGGGGTAACATTTCCCGAATCAAGATTAAGAGCCATTTACTATTTACACTGAACAGATTTCCTGAGCTATCCAGTTCCAATCAGACAAATATCTTATTCCTTCCATGTGTTTCTGAAACATACACAAGCATAGAAAACCAGAAGGTTAAGAAATCTTTCTCAAAGAACAGTCTTTTGAGGTCCTTCACAAGTAGCTTATTACTGGGCAGTAGAAGGCAAAGGGCAGATGGGATGTCTCCCTATTTGCAGAGAGAGGGGTGTGTCAGAAGAGAGTGGGGTCAGAGTAGGACATGAGGTTAAATAGTGGGGAAAAGAGATGATTTATGTTTTGCAAGTAAACCAATGAAACCAACTTTTGTGGAGCTTTTTATGAGGAATTAGAGTTTCAAGTTGGGGACCAGAAACTTCAGATTCTGTGATATAAACAAACCCAGAGAAAGGCGATTGGAATCAGGGCTCTTATTATAAATAGTGGGAGTCCCTCTCCTACAGTCACCTTCTTATCTACAATTGTAGGCATTAGTATCTTCTGACAGCAAGATTCCTCATTTAAGAAACAAGACGTTTGAGTATGTGATTTGGTGGTTGTTCCATATACTTAGTTGATCAATCTCCTCGGACACTGTGCCTTCATTTAGGGTCATCTCTCACCAGCTGCCTTATATGGGCTTTTGCTGGAACAGCACAGCCAATATAAAATCCAGAGCCATCAACTTTCTACTCATTCCAGTAAATGTCAAGCCAGAAGTCTTTATTAGAACAGTTACATATAATATTTGCTCATTTTACTAAAATGATGACCAAAACAAACATTTGATAAGTTGTCCAGTCATGTACCTACTTGTCTGTGTGACATAATGCCCATTCAAACTCTAACCTTTTACAAAGATTCCACTGTAATTCCTTGCTTCTTTTAGAGCCCAAAGCCCTGTACCTGTGTTCCTTTGTCCTTTGCAATGGCCACTCTGAACATCTGTGTCAATGTTTAAGTTAGTTGTCTCTTAGCTCCAAACCCATCGTAACACTCATCTTTGAGATACTCTGTGATACTTCACAAACTGTACTGCTTTGTGGGCTCCCTGTTGCACTGCACCAGAGGGAGACTGTGAGGCTGAAGAACAGAGAAGGGCTTGATCCTGTCTGCTCCTCTGCTGTTCCAGGGAGAAAGCTGTTCCCTCTGTGAGCTTTCCTTGTTTGCTTGAGGTTTCTGTAAACATCACACCAGCATGACATTTTCCTGTAACATCCAAGGTGCCTTCCTGTAGCATCAGCTGGATTCAGACTGCAGTTTTCCCAATGCTTGTGGAACCAGCCTCCTCATGCTCTCTCAGAGACACTGGCACCAAGCTCCAGTATCCTGTCCAGGTTCTGCGTGGCACCTCTACAGGACTTTTCTTGTTCTCACAGCTACAGGGATAATGGTTGCTTCCTACAGCTGCTACCACCATGGTTTCATTGAATTCCCCTTTTGCACTTTTAGTTCCCTCGTTAACAGCTCTTTATATTGAATGTTCTTCCAAATAACTGGTATGGTTTTGCCTTCTGGCTGGACCCTGATGGATACAGCAATTGAAGCTTTAAAAAAAATCATTGCCAGGGAACTCTCTCCTTTAAAGAGAGCCACCAAAGGCCACCATTTTTTTTCTAGACTAGGTCACATTTTTAAACAGTTAAACAAACAAGCAAAAAACCCAAGATTTTGAAACACATCAATAAATAAAATTGGCTCTCCCCTCATTTGGACTCAAAGAAGTAGAATTGAAATTTGTAAGGTACTCTACCTGTGACAGCCTTAAAACAGTTCTGTAGGCTAGTATTTCCATCTTATTTATTTTTTTAAAAGATTTTATTTGTTTATTCATGAGAGACATACAAAGAGAGAGAGAGAGAGAGAGAGAGAGAGAGAGAGAGAGAGAAAGGCAGAGATACAGGCAGGGGGAAAAACAGGCCCCATGCAGGGAGCCCAACGTGGGACTCAATCCCGGGTCTCCAGGATCAAACCCTGGGCCAAAGGTGGCGCTAAACCGCTGAGCCACCTGGGAAAAGTATTCCCATTTTATAGATAGAGTGACCTCGAGAAAAGACAGTAAGCAAACCAGGATGACAACCAATAAGCGGCAGAGGTGAGACTTATGCTCAGATCTAAACCCAAAGGCATACCATGTTGCCTCCACAAGCTAGATGGCATGGATCCATCTCTTCTCAAAGGAAAGGAAATGAATTAATTCAAACTGGATACATACGGTACAGTACTAGAACATAGGAAAGTGGGTCTTAAAAAAATGAAGAAAGCAGCATTCTTTGCCTCCAGAAAGCTCTCATTCTAGTGGAAAAGACAAGATAATGCCAATGTGGTCTTAATTAGTGCAACCCTAAGGAGTGGGGAAAATTGCAATGGGTAAGAACTGACCTTTCTTTTATGGTTGGTGTTATGAACAGTGATCCTTGAACAAACATGTCATTATTAGCTCTTCTTTAGCAGTCAGTAATTGACTCTGCTGTGGAATATCAAGAATGTGGAATGTGAGAGGGGAAGAAAAGAAAAAGAAAAAAAAAATTAAGAGAAGAAAGGAAACTGTATTTATTGGTTACCTAATATTTGCCAGACACTGTGCCCCATGTTTTACATACATTGATTTATTCAATCCTCATGGCTACTCCATGAGGAGAAAATTATTATTATTCCCATTTTATGGATGTAAAAAGTGAAGCCCAGAGGAGTTCAGTAATTTGCCTAGTGTATGTAGCTATTCAGGGGGTAGGGTTAGGTTTAAGTTCCTGTCTCGACTAAGGCCAGGGCCACAGGCCTGGAGACAAAATTTTGGACTTGAGAGATTTAGGAAATGATGCTTATCCTTGATGTTTCTGGCTCTCCATAAAGCAAAATGAAAGATAAGTTTATAAACCAACTATCTTGTGCCTCATCTATGCGTCCAACACACTACTGAAGCTCACAAAGAAAGGAGATAGGAATTCCTTAGGGTAAGAAAATTAGATTAATTCTCTTGCTGACATTTGTGCTACCATGTTAGGAGGGGGGAGCCTATTCTGTTCTTCAGTGTTTTGGAGTGTAGATTAAGAAAGAATTTGCTGAAAATTTAAGCAAACAGGCATTTTTGGGGGCAATCGGAATTGTAATTCAGGAGACATAAAATCAGGAAGAAACCTAAACTGTCTGAGGAACACAGAGAGAAGCAAAGTAATAAAGGAGAAAGGTTATAAGAGTAGTTCTCACTTAGGTCTGCTATGCAAAACAGAGATTGATATTAGATCAAGTGAGGTTGATTGGGGTAATATGCAAATAAGGGATTGAAGCTTGTTAAACTGAACTGACCCCTTTCCAAGTGAAGAATGGGGATGATCCAATTGCCATAGTAAGGAGGAAGTGAAGTCCAGGCTGAGGGCTTGTGGCTGGCTTAAAAGCTCTAAAAGTTCATAGCTCTTCCAACAAGGATGTGCATAAATTCTTCTTCCCATATGGCCTCCTGACCCTATTTTTAAAAAGACTCTTAGTTGGGCTTGCTTGCTTCTTTTTGAAATCTCCTTTTACAATAGTGAATAGTATGTCTATCAATCTATGGCATGTCTGTCCCACTCTTACAATCTATCATGAGTACACCCTGAATCCAAATATTGCTGCAAAACTTGTCTTCACTTCATCTGATTGCTGCTGCATGGACCAAGGCTATCTTGGAAGCAATGGTCACTCCTAATGCTTGCAGGGAATGCAAATACCAGCAAATTTCTGTTGTTTATCTTGACTGCCTCACCGAACATAATGCTGGTATCATGCTAAGTGATCCCCTCCCTGCCAGAAGGGAAAGTAGGGAGGAATAAGGGGGATGAAGGTGCTAAAAACCCCACCTTCCAGTAGAAGCACTTAGATGAGGCAGGCCTATTGGTAAATAAGCAGTCTTCTGAACAAGTACATTCAAGGTCATATAGATACATATTCAAGGTATATAACAAGGGCTCCTTGGACCTCTTCCACCTAGTTGATTGACCCTTACACTTCTTTTTTTCTCCTTCCTCCCTCCAAACAGTATATGTTATGCCTAATTTATATTAAGAAGCCTAATTTATATTAAGAAACTGAATGATGGCCTGCTTTTAAGTTTCTTAATTTGTACAATAGCTGGAAATAACATGTCCACATGTTTATTGAAACTTTTCATTAAGACAAGCACTCTGCTATGTTCTGGAGACATAAGTTATAAGACAGTCTGTTCCAGCCGGGTCTCAAATGATTGAAAAAAAAGAGACACACTCTTACTGGCTCACCTAAAAAGTTGCATGCCAGCCACACATTACTTGGTCTAATCAGCTGTGGCCAAGCTAGAGGAGCCAACAAGAGAGTGCAGTCACATAGTACAGACTCTTTGCCTTTGTATTATGGTTTTTGGAAAACTCAGATGAAATTTAGATGAAAATTGAAGTGAAATTAGAGATAATTTTTCAATGCCAAAAAGGCATCAAGAACTTGAACAGTGCAATGATCTCTAAAGAAATAGAATCTGCAGATGGTTTAATAGGTAAGCCCTAACAAATATTCAAAGAACAGAGCTTGCAAATCTCAAACAAGTAATTCCAGAGAAGAGAAAAAGAGAGAACACTCCCTCAACTCATTTGATGAAACTTGAACAACCTTCATGACAAAAACAAGACAAAAATTCATGAATAAGGAACAATTATAGGTCAATCTCACCCATTAGCATAGACACAAATATCCTTAACAACATATTAGCAAATGGAATCCAGCAAAATGTAAAAAGCATTCTACATCATGCCAAGTTGCATTTATCTTAGGAATGCAAACTTGGTTTAACATTAGAAAATCTATTAATGTAATCATCACATCAGTGGATTAAAGGAGAAAATGTGTATGATTATCTGGATAGATGATAGAAAATTCAATACTTGAGTTGCTTGGGTGGCTCAGTCAATTAAGTGTCTGACTTCAGCTTGGGTAATGATTGCAGCAGGGTCCTGGGATGGAGCCCTGCATTGGGCTCCCTGCCCTGAGAGGAGCCTGCTTCTCCCTTTCCCTCTGTATTGATCAAAAGCTTATAAAACATATACCTGAATGCACATATCAACAATTTTCCTCTAAAACATCAAAAACAAGGTAAAAATGTTTAGCTATCTCTACAAACTTTCAGCAATGCAACAGAAACCTTAGCCTCTGCAGTAAGAAAATAAAAAGAAATAAAAAGTGTGAGGATTGGAAAGAAAGAAGCAAAGCTAAGTATTTGCAGATGATATGATCTTACACACAGAAAACTGAGAATATGGATGAATTATTAGAATTAATATGGAAGTTAAATGGAAAGAAAAAGAGATGTAAACATGCAGTCCTTCATTCTGATATCTACTCACTTTCAGGTATACTGCTAATTCTGAAGTTTTAAAAAAATGAAAAATTATAATCCAGTGTTAATTTTCTTTTTTTTTTTATCAGTGTTAATTTTCAAGCTCCTCAAAAGATATGGATAACAGCCAATTGCTTCCATGAAGTGTTTAAACAGATGGAGCACAGAGCACTGTGTTGGGGCCCACCAAGCCCTGGACCATGCAGCCCCAGGCCATCTCTCTAGCTGCATCATAGTCCACTGCCCACTCTCCTGCCCTCCTCCATTCTGTTTACCTGACTGGCCCAATGCCGTTGCCCCTGCAGAGAGAGTCCTTCCTCCCACTGCCCCTCTCCTTTTTTTTTTTTTTAATTTTTATTTTTTATTTTTATTTTTTTCCACTGCCCCTCTCCTAAACCTCACTTGTACTGTCTTTCAGGTCTCAGCCAATATACTACTTCTGGAGGAGCCTTCCCTGAGCCCCACACTAGAGTATGCCCCTTTATAACCATCTACTATGCTTCCCTGCTCTCCCCCTTTCACATCACTGTTCCTGTTTGTTCAGTGTCTAATTCCCTCAGTAGACAGTCAACTCCACGAGGAAAGGAACTAGTTCTCCACTATGTCATAAGCACCTGCTAGAGGGCCTGACAAATATGGGAGGCTTACTATCTGAAGAAAGAATGGGAAATAGGGAGGAAGAAAAATCTCCTTTCTGCACTAAAGAGAGAAGAAAGAGAACTTGTATGTTGGGGGCTGGGTAGGCAGATGGTTGGGAGGTGAAGCTGGTGTGGAGTTTACTTTCTGGGGAAACATCCCCATCCCACAGTATTTTAGAATATTATTATTTCTGAAGTCCATGTTGCCCAGTAGCAGCTTCCCAGCAACAGACATAATGGGATCTTCTCTAGAAATTCCACTATCTAATCTGTTATTACTGGTGAATTGCATTGCTGGAAAAAAGATTAGTAGGCAGAAATGTTAAAATTCCACCCCCCCCCAAAAAAAAAAAAAACACATCTCAATGGTGTGTAACTATAGTTTGACATCATTCATTGGGCAGAAATTTTATTATAATGTGGGGGACCATTTGGTAAAATAGAAAGATTATGGAATATGGAATTAGAAGACCTGGATCCAAGTCTTAGTTCCTCAACTTAGGAACTCAGCCTCAGAATCATCATCTATAAGCTGGGATATTCTTACACACCTTATGTTATGACGATTAAGAAATATGTGTTAAATTGCAAGTCTTTTACAAAATCTAAAGGGCTATACAAATCATGACATTTACGTAATAACTTGAAAGACTTTGGCCTTTGGTTTACTGGAGAGATTCTATTTTAAAATTATAAGGAATTGATTGATAATGTGATACAATACAAATCCCCTATTAAATAAATTCTGGTACCAAAACAAGCCATATTTCCTTGTATTACATTGTTAGAGTGATGATAGCAATCACATATTTACCAGAATTGTTAAGCAAACATAGGATTTTGAGCTTTTTAATCACTCCATGGGAGCCTACCCTAGGGACCTAGTTCTTTCCTGGAAAAGCAGACACTGAGGAATCTGTAGTGTGGACAGCTTCAGAATACACTTTGTAGTCTTTCTCTGTAGCTTACTGGGTAACAGGCCAAAGAGTTTAAGGGAATCTGATGGGCCAGAGGGTAGAGTAGATAGCAAGTAAATGGAGAAAAATGCCATGTGTATTTCCCTCCTCTCCAGTAAGACCACTGCTGGCTCTCTGGTGACATCTTCAGACTAATGAGAGAATGAGAACTGAAAGCTTTAGGGAAAGACACATCTAGGGCCAAAATCAACTAGATTTCTAAAGCCCACCATATTGTGTACATGAATCTCCTGGGTGTTTTGTTCAAACCTGGATGCTCATTCAGTCAATCTGGGGCAGGACCCAAGATTCTGCAGGTCTGTCTCCCTGGTAACGCCACGATGCTGATTGGCCACAACCACATGTCAAGTAGCAAGGCTCCAAGGAACTTTCAGAGTATTGAATGTCAGGGGATGAAAGGGTATTAGAGGTCATCTTGTTCAACCTCCTTATTTTACAGGTGAGGAAGCTGAGAACAGAGAGACAAGGTGGGCAGCGCCACAAATGTGAATAATGTAAGATGTTTCAGTTCTCTAAACCTGGCTCTTTTGTCTGTACCAGCAAATTCTGTGAGCTGAGAAAGGCTTTCCAGCTCTAATATTTAATGACGATATCACTTGCCCAGAGCTACACCACTTAGACATGAAAATGGCTGTTTTGCGCAACGGATGCTTTTTCCCCATTTCTCTTTGACGTGCTGCTGGCTGGGGTAGTAACCAGTTCTAGATGAGGTAAAAGATGCTCCTGGTTCCAAATGAAATTGATGCTTCCCAGATGGTAAGAGCCCAGTCCAGATTGCTGAAGGGGAGTCAAGGTCAGAAATCACCATAGGTTCTTCCTGCTGTCATCTGACCACAACAACAAAGAAAGGCCAACTCCCAAAATAGTCACTGTAGCATATCATCCACCAGGTCCAGCAGGGTTGCCTCAAGCCTGACCCTTAACATCCAGACAGAGTATTCTCTTCTCCAGGTTTTGTGGATGCCCCAGCCGATGTCACAATTGCTCCCTCTAGCCTTGCAATTGAGGAAATAAACAGGACTATTGATTTTTAATTCAAGGACATTTAGAAACAAATTCAGCTAAGTCTCAACTGTATTAGGTGTAATTGGTCCAAGTTTTGGAATGAATTACCTTGAAAAAGCAGCTGACACTGCACTTTATAATCCAGGACCTTGGAATGGTTTACCCCCAGACCACAATTAATTGGCAAAATATGGGAAATAAGCACTGACTCATGGAGTTCATTAACATTATCATTTAAAGTAATGGTTAAGCTATCTGAATTCGGAAATGCAGAAATTGACACTTGTGTGTACGATCTGGCAAGGGTAGTGGAAATTTCCATGAATCTGCCACATATTAGACATGTGTCCTTGGGCAAGAAGCTCTTTAGCCACTCTGGGACTCGAATGTCTACATTTGTGAGGTGAAGGGGTTGTATTATATGATCTCTCAGTTCCCTTCCAGCCCCAATATTTTATGACCTCAAAACCTGCAAGAGACAATTCACAGTATCTACACAAGAAAAATGTTGCTGGTAAGAATATACTTGTACCTTAATGTTGTACACAGAACTGTTCTTCTCAGGAGGTATCTACACAGCTAGTTGCCTGTCATCTGGGATCTTGATCATATGTAGCTGTTTCTTCAGCAAATAATGAGATGGAGAAACTGAAGGGGTCCCATGAAAAAACTGGTCTTTTGCTCCTTTTCCTGCTTCTGTTCTTGCTGGGATCTGCACCCTTGCCCTACACATAGCTTATCATATCGATAATGTATGTCCTCCTTGTAGAGATCAAGGAGTTAATGACCTCTTTGGAGTCTTCCAGCCCAATAGATATCATCTAAGGAGTGACTGGGTGAGGTCTTCATATACTTTTTCCACCTTGACCCAAGATCCCCAGCTCCTGGGCATAAGTGACTTGGGAGGCGGTGGGGTTGGGATGGACATTTGAGCATTTCACCTTGTTCTGACCAGTTTCTGGATGACTGAGAGGACACATGCACTGGAGCACAATCATCATCAGTAAAAACCCCAGGCCCCAAACAAAGATGAGACTCACTCTCCTTTTCCTTTCTGCATCTCCCAGATGCTCTCTATGTATCTGCTCTCTATATATCTTCAATAAGCTCTGCTTTCACTTCTTGCTGACTCGTGTTTGATTTCTATCCTGAGCATAGTCAAGGACCCTCTTGACCCATCCTGTGGGACCCCCTCTGGATCCTTAGACTTGTCCTGCCTGCATCAGTGGCATCGTGTTTGGCACATAGCAGGAACTCATGTGTTTAGTGAATGAATGAAAAGAGTCAAGTCTTAATTTAGAAATTCTAAAATTTTGGCAAAGTATAAGAACACAATTTCCTTGATCTGCTTCCAGTTGCTGTCCTCTCTCTCCTCTTCAAAACCAAATCTCAAAAGATGACCTGCTTCAATGATATTATAATAGTGATGCATAGTGGCAGATGGTAGCTTCACTTGTGGTGAGCATAGCATAATGTATAGAGAAGTTGAATTGCTATGTTATACACCTGAAACTAATGTACCATTGTGTATCACTATACTCAAATTTTTTAAAAATTATTTTAAAAAATTTTTAAATTAAAATTTTAAAATTTATAATTAAAAAAAATGCTGACTCCATTTCCTCACTTCCTACTCCCTTTCTCATCATTTATCCCTTTAGGGACACTGAAATAGTCTGAAGCTTATCAGTGACTTCCAAGTTGGTATGATATTATGAAATATGCAAACTTGGTGTTGGTCTCTAGTTCCTGGGACAGAGCTCCCAAAGTGCTTGTGATTTCCTGAGTGATAAGGACAAGAAGAGGAGTTTTTAGATACTAATAATAAGTCCCATTCAACTATACTTGTATACGCTAATGAGGTGACTCTTAGAAAATGAGGGCTGGTTACCAGAGGAACTAACCATTTGATGTGAGGGTTGGAACTTTTAACCCCACTCTGATTTCTGGAAAGGGGCAGAGGAGGTGGGGACTGAATCAACCATTAATGGCCAATGATTTAATCAATCTTGCCTAATAATGGAACTTGCATAAAAAACCTAAACATGGGATTAGGAGAGCTTCTGGGTTGGAGGTCCTGGAAGGGCATCACGCCTGGCGAGACCATGGAGGCTCCATGCCTCTTCACTATATCTTGCTCCATGCATCTCTTCCACTCAGGCTGCTCCTGAGTTTTATGCTTTAGAATAAACTGGTGATCATAAATGAAGTGTTTCCTTGAGTCCTTTTAGCCATTCTAGAAAATGATCAGTCCAAAGGAGAGACTCATGGGAAGCCCAGATATGTAGCCAGTTGGCTAGAAATATAGGAGGCCCAGACTTATGATTGGCATTTTGTGGGGCAGTCTTCTAGGACTGAGCCTCTCACCTGTGGTGTCTGTGTTAACTCCCAATAGTTAGCAGAATTGAATTAAATTGCAGGACATCCAGTTGGTGTCTACAGAGAATTGAAGAAATGGGTGGTGTGAAAAACTCCACATTTGGTGTCAGAAGGGTTGTGAGTAGAGTTGGTAAACCAAATGGGCCTTTTGCCGTGTTTATAATGCATGATCACTCACCAGCACTCAGCTCTGTTGTTTATCATCTTCCTTTTGTATCATGCTCACCTGGCTTCCTTCACACCACACTTACATTTCAGGTTTCCCTCAACTTCTGTGACTGCTTATCTTCACTCTCCTTTGTAGGCTCACCTTTTCCTCCTGGCCACTAAGTGCTGGAATTCCTCAAGACTCAGTTCTATAAGCACTCCTTGGACTTTCAGGTATCTATATGCCCCTGACTCCGTAATGAGTATCTTCAGACCAGACATCTCCCCTGAACCTCAAGCTTATATTTCCAATGGCTTACATTATTATCACCCATATATCACAAAGTTGGCCTATTCATCAATAAGAAAGCAAACAACCTGATTAAAAATTAGGCAAAAGATTTGAACAGACACTTCAGCAAAGAAGATATACACATGGGTATAAATGCATAAACGCTCATTCAGTGCCATAAAAACCACCCCAAGGCACATCCATTAGAATGGCCACATTTTTATAAAGCAAAAAATGACATTACCAAGTAGTGATGAAGATGTGGTGTAACTAGAACTCTCATACTTCACTAGTTGGGATGCAAAATGGTGCAGCCATTTTAGAAAATAGCTTAGCAGTTTTTGTTTAAATATTTTATCTTCTTGGGGATCCCTGGGTGGCTCAGCAGTTCAGCATCTGCCTTCGGCCCAGGGTGTGATCCTGGAGATCTGAGATTGAGTCCCATGCCAGGCTCCCTGCGTGGAGCCAGCTTCTCCCTCTGACTGTGTCTCTGCCTCTCTCTGCCTCTCTCTCCCTCTCTCTGTGCATCTCATGAATAAATAAATAAAATATTAAAAATAAACATTTTATTTATTTATTCATGAAAGACACAGAGAGAGAGAGGTAGAGACACAGGTAGAGGGAGGAGAAACAGGCTCCATGCAGGGAGCCTGATGTGGGACTCCATCCCAGGACCCTGGGGTCACAGCCTGAGCCAAAGGCAGACACTCAGCCACGAGCCACCCAGGCGTCCCTAGCTTAGCAATATTTTTATAGTTAAACATACACAAGGCAACGACCCCAATTCTGGACATTTATCCTAGAAAAATGAAAACCTATGTTCACATTGGTGATGTACACGAATCTTTCTTGCAGTATTATTCATTAATGCCCTAAACTGGAAACCCAAATGTCCTTCAATGGGTGAGTGACTAAACAAATTGTGGTGTACCCATATAGTGCAATACTACTCATGATATTTTTTAGGGGCACCTAGGTGACTCATATGGTTAAACATCCAACTCTTGATCTCAGATCTGATCACAGGTCGTGAGTTCAAGCCTTGCATTGGGTTCCATGCTGAGTATAGATCTTATAATTTAAAAAAGGAATTTTTAAAATTGAAATATTGATAAACACAACACCACAGATGGATCTCAAATACTAGTTATGCTAACTGAAAGAAGTCAGACCCAAAAGATTATATACTGTATGATTCCAATTATCTGATATTCTTGAAAAGGTAAAATTAAAAGGCCCAAGACTATATCAGATTGCCAGGTTGTGGGAGTCAGAAAGAGTTGACTACAAAGTTCAGCATGTGAGAATTTTTGGAGATGAAATTAGTACGTATCCTGATAACAGTGGTGGTTATGTGAATCAATGCATTTGCCAAGATTCATAGAAAAGTATATTCTTTGCCTACCCCCAAAAAATCCCTGAACTTTACTGTATGTCAGTTTTTAAAAATTATAATATAGTATGTCCAAAACTGAATCTAGGATCTACAACTATGCATGACCACCATCACACAATGGCCCTCTGCCATTCAATTCTCTCTAAGGCAGTGAACATCACACCATTGTTCGGTTGGCATGCTAACAGCTCTCTCTCTATAAATAAATGAATAAATAAACCTGTTTAATCGAGGATCACTCACTTGGGGCACCTGAGTGGCTCAATTGGTTAAGTGTCTGCCTTCAGGTCATAATCTCAGAGTCCTGGGATTGAGCCCTGCATTAGGGAACAGAAGGAGGCTGCTTCTCCCTCTCCCTCTGCCTCTCCCTTACTCCCAAGCTCATGCTCTCTCTCTCTCTCAAATAAATAATTTTTAAAATTTAATTTCATTTTTAAAAAGATTTTATTTATTCATTCATAAGAGGCACAGAGAGGCAGAGACACAGACAGAGGAGAAGCAGGCTCCCTGCTCAGAGCCCCATGTGGGACTCAATCCCAGGACCCCAAGATCATGACCTGAGCTGCAGGCAGATAGATGCTCAACCACTGAGCAACCCAGGTTCCCCCATATTTTTTTTTTAAAAAGGATAAATGACTTGAATAACCAGGCTTTCTTAAAGTAACCAATCATTTGTAGTCAATCAGTGATTAATCATCATGATTATCATCATCAATAAAAATAAGCCCCTATATTTGCATAGTATAACCTAATTTAAGGCAGCTTTATGTATTATTTAATTTTGCTTTCATAATTGCCCTGTGAGGTTCTTTAGGCAGTAATGATCTCCGTTATGTAAAGAAGCTGAGGCACAGCAAGTTTAGGTAAATTGCCTAAAGTCACATAATTAGTGCTATGGTCTGAATTTTTTTTGTGTGCTCCACTGCCCTGCCCAAATTCATATGTTGAAATCATAAAGTCCAATGTGATGGCATTAGAAGGTAGGGCCTTTGGGAAGTGACTAGGCTATGAGGGTGGAGACCTCACAAATGGTATAAGTATTCTTATAAAACAGACTCCTCAGAGATCCCCAGACCCTTCCACTATGTGAGTACACAATGAGAAGTCTGCACCCCTGAAGAAGGCTGGCACCCTGGTCTTGAACATCCAGCCTCCAGAACTGTGAGAAATAAAGTTTTGTTATTTATAAGGTACCCAGTCTGTGTTATAGCAGTCTGAATGAACTGAGACAGTTGGTAGATAACAAAATTAGAATAAAACATTTGTGGCTTCTAGTCTAATACCCTGTCTCAGTGAACTGTGGAGAAATGTTTTCATGTGCAAGTAACACCTTGATAGCTGACATTGAAAATACCTTTTCATAGTGGAGACATGAAAATAATTGAAAAGAATTGTCTCCAGGTTATTTTCATCAACAGGAGTATTACACTGTTAACTGACTCTTTGCCTTCCAATTTATGCCACATGAAAGAGACCCAGGAGAACTAAAAAGTGATAATGTGTTCCACTTAAAGAAATATTTTTAATAGCTAAAATGAGGGAGCTGCAAGAGAAAAAGTCAGAAACCAAACTATGTTAGAGAAACTAAGGAAATTTTGACAACAAAATCTGCAATACTATGTACAAACCACTTCTGACACAAAATTGACCAAAAGTGCATAGAAATTTGACTTCAAGATAGGATTTATTACTCATTAGAATGATGTAAACCAGCATATCCTTCAGCTAATTTAGGGTTCTGAAAAGTAAAGAAACCTATTTCATTTTATTTTGGCCATTACTCCCCAAACTTAAAAAAAAAAAAAAAAAGGTCTGTTTTGCCAGTCTCTGCCTTTGGTTGGACTGTTTTAATCCTTTTACATTAATGTAATAGCTAATAAGACAATATTTATGTCTGCCATTTTGCTATATTTGCTTTCTGTATCTTATGTCTTTTGTTTCTCTATTCTTCTATTACTGCCTTTTTCTTTAATATTTTCTAATATACTATTTTAATTCCCTTTTTTGTTAATTCCCTTTAAAAATGTTTATATTTTAAAAGTTAATTAGTGGTTGCTCTGGAAATTATAAGTAACATCTCAATTTATAACAATCTAGTTTGAATTAATACCAACTTAATTTCAGTATTACACAAAAACTTTGCTCCTATACAGTCCATTTCCTTCACTTTCCTTAGTATTGTTATTCTCATCATACAGATTATATTTTTATACATTGTGTGCTCATCACTAAAAATTTATAATTATAGTTGACCCTTGAACAACATGAGTTTGAACTGCATGGGTCCACTTATATGTAGATTTTTTCTATAAATTTGATACAGTGCTGTAAATACATTTTCTCTTCCTTATGATTTTTATAAAGATTTATTTATTTATTTGAGAGAGAGTGGAAGCAGGGGGAGGGGCAGAGGGAGAGAGAGAGAGAGTCCTCAAGCAGACCCCTTACTTAGTGCAGAGCCCAACACAGGCTTGATCCCAGAATCTTGATTTCATGACCTGAGCCAAAACTAGGAGTCAGACATTTAACCTACTGAGCTACCTTGGCACCCCTTCCTTATGATTTTCTCAATAACATTTTCTTTCCTCTAGCTTACTTTATTGTAAGAACACAGTGTACAATACATATACAAAATATATGTTAACATGTTATCAACAAGGCTTCTAGTCAACAGTAGGCTTATTAGTGGTGAAGTTTTGGAGGAGTCAAAAGTTACACGTGAATTTTCAACTGCACCCCTAGCCCCCACACTATTCAAGGGCCAACTACATTGCTTACATTGCTTTATACAATTGTTTTAAATCAGATAAAAGAAAGAGAGGCTTATGAACAAAAGCTATGTTATATTTACCTATGCAGTTTTATTTACCAATGTTCTTTATTCAAATTACTCTCTGGTGGCTTTTCATTTCACCCTGAAGGACTCACTTCCTTTAGTATTTCTTAAAGAACACATTTGTTCTCTTCCTGTTTTCATTCTTTTTATAACTTCTATCTTTTTTATTAATGTTCATTATTTGTTGGGCATTTTCTCATATTCTCCTTTAGTTCTTTAAACAGTTGTCTTTAGTTCTTTAAAAATATTTATAATAGTTGATTTAAACTCTTTGTCCAGTAATTCCAACATCTGGTATTCCTCAGGGTTACTGTTTTGTTGCCTGCTATTTTTTTCCCTGTGTATGAACTATATTTTCCTATTTCTTTGCTATTCCAACAATTTTTTGTTGTTGAAAATTGGACATATAAGTAATATATTGTGGTAACCCTGGAAATCAATGCTGGCCTAAATAAGGAGGTAAACTGAGGCAAACTCAAAAAGATTAGTTTATACAGGGACTGCAGAGGAATTGCAATTCAAAACAGGTGAATTGTAGCAAGCTATAACTGAGTCTACTAAGGCTTTGAGATAGTTGTATTTATAGACAGGGAATATAAAGGAACATTTCACTTAGAGTCAGCTAAAAATCAAAAACAAATGAAGACCATTCTTGAAAATTTCCCAAGCAGCCAGAATCAGTCCAGTCAAACACAAAACTCATTCAGCCCACTTTGGGAGATTAATCTGACCTGGGTCATCTACCACTCATGCCTTTGGAACTTCCCAAGGTTGATATATGATATAAGACAACCTTTTTTTTTTTTCTAAGACTTTATTTCTTTATTTGAGAGAGAGAGAGAGAGAGCATGAGCAGGTGGGAGGGGCAGGGTAAGAGGGAGAAGCAGACTCTGTTGAGGAGGGAACCTGACTCAGGTCTCAGTCCCAGGACCATAAGATCATGACCTGAGCTGAAGGCAGATATTTAATTGACTGAGCCACCCAGGCACCCCAATTTAAGACAACTTCTGATTGCCATCTCATTATCCAATAAAATTCCAACACTATCAGTTTTCTGTAAATCAGGCATTTACAGTAAATCAATATCTTAATCCTTAACTTTTGTCTTTCTGAGGGCACGAGTGAGATTCTCCACTTTATATTCTTTAGTTTTATTTTAAATTGAAGCTCTTTCACAAGATCCCCCTCCTTACGTTCCACAGGGTTCTTTGTTTTTACTGTTTGTTGTTATTGGTACTGTTTGTTTAGTGACTTTCCTAAGTGATATCTGTAAAGTCTGCAGTCAGTGTGTAGCCACCAAAGTAGATTATCTTAGTGGTCAGCTAATGAAGGATAGCGATTTCCTTAAATACCTTGAACCAATGAGTTCATTCGGGAAATGCCTTCAGTGATAGAGCAAGCAGTTTGCAACACTGCCTTGGCCTTCACTCCCTGCTTGCATGAAGCTTCAGGGTCAAGCAGAGGTGAGAGATTACAGCCTTCATGGGACTTTCCTGAACATGTTCACAGTCCTACAAATATATGTGGCTTTCTAGATTCCCAGGAATGTGTCAGAGCTTTTCAAAGCCCCTATGAAAATTTCATCTCCCAGCTTTCTTTTTACAATTTTTGGTCAGCTGTTTGTTTGCCCCAACTCTTAGTGCTACCAAAGCCAGCTGTGATGTTAAGCAATTGCCACTAATTGTTTTCAACAAATGCCCTAGGGAAAAGGCTGATCACACTGAGCGAACTCTGAGTCAGATCAAATAAAGAAAAGCCCTGCAAATGAGTGTTTCCAGAGAACTTCCAGTCAGGTCAAATAGTGACAATGCTCTGGGAATGGGACTTTCAGGGGAACTTAAACACATTTTCCCCTTTAGTGGTTGCTAGCCTGCTGATTCATGGATACCATCATTGTGAGGTTGTTGGTTTTCAGGGCTACCATAGAGCTGAGGAGAAGGGAATGGAATAGGGTAAGTTAAAGTGCTACACAGTTCACTCTTTTTACTAAGATTCAGCTGTCTTTGTTTTTTTAATAAAAGCTCTTCAGCCTGTTGCAAATCTTCAATATTCAGAGTTATGAAAAAGTTGATTTTGGCAATTTTTCTCAATTTTCATGGCTTTATGGAGGAGTAGGTTTTTGTAGATCTTTAATACATCATTATAGAAGTTGGACTCTTCAAACTTTTTTTAAAAGTTGAACTCTTTATGCAACATTTATTAATATCCTATTAATAGTATAATATATAATATGCTATTATTAACTGTATTAGCTAAGATTAAATGACTGGATATGAAAAAGCCAGGCACACATGCACTGGCTTTTTATTTGAAGGTAGTGCACCACTGTAATAATAAGATATTATTATTATCACTATTATTATTATTACCATTTTCAAACAAAGAATGAAGGATATACAGGTTAGATCAATTGTTCAAAATCACAAAAGCTAATAAGTGGCCTTAAAGAAGCAAACTGTTATGTTACAGAGAGGGCCATGTGCAGGGAATGACAGGGTAGCCTATAGAAGCTGAGGACTTCAGTCCTACAATTACAAGGAACTCAATACTGCCAACAACCAGTGAACTTAGATGAGGATCTCAACCTCAGATAAGATCCCAGCCCTGCCCAACATCTTCACTGCAGCTTTGTGAGATCCTAAACAGAGTACCCAGTTAAGCCATGCCTAGACTCCTGATCCATAGAAAATATGAAATAATAAGTGTAGGTTTTTGTAGGTAAAGATAACAACTTTATTGGTATATAAGCCACATATCCTACAATTCACCCATTCAAAGTATATAATTCAATAGTTTGTATTCAAGCACTATGAAACCGTCACCACAATCAATTTTAAATATGTTGACCACTCCCAAAAGAAACTTCATATCTTTTAAGAGTCAGTTGTCATTCTCCCATTCCCCCAGCCCTAGGCAAACCATTAATCTACTTCCTATCTCTACAAATTTGCCCATTCTTTTCATTTCATATAAATGAAATCATATAATATGTGGTCTCTTGCAACTAGCTTCCTTTATTTAGCATAATATTTCAAGGTTTATTCATGTTATGGCATGGATGAGTACCTAACTTTTTTAAATTAATGAATAATTTTCCATTGTATAGATATACTACATTTGGTTATCTATTCTTCAGTTGATGGATATTTGGGTTGTTTCTACCTTTTAGCTGTTATAAATAGTACTGCTGTGAACATTCATGCCCAGGTTTTTGTGTGGATTTATGTTTTTATTTCTCTTGGGAATATATGCATGAGTAGAACTACTGTGTCATATGGTAACTCTGTGATTAAACTGTTGAGGAACTGTCATACTGTTTTCTAAGACAGCTGTGCCATTTTACATTTCTACCAAGAGCTCTGATTCTCTGTATCCTTGCCAATATGTAGCTGGGGTGCTGGAAAAATTCTGATGGTCTGCCCCTCCCAGGGAGATCCATATATCCCTTAAGTGAAAACTAGGAGAAGAGGGAGCCCTGTGTTCTTGGTTTTACCTGCCTGGAATGGAGTTTCTGTCACATTGGGCTGGGGTTTAGGAGGGAAGCAATGAGTCATTGCTCAAATGCTCTCACTGTTCTACCAAGTTTTACTAGATTTTCTTGAATAAATATTTCTTTATTTGTTATACTCTTAAGGACAATTTCCTGAGGCTTTAAATATTAGATTTGAAGAATAATTTTCACTAGTTATGCTTGTTTTGCTGGAGACTGTGGAACTCTTCATGCTGTCATTCCATAAGTTGAAATCTAAAGGTCTGTTGTTTAAAGCTGCTAGGATTGAGGTAATTTATTATGTAGCATGGAAAACTATTATACAAGGAACTAGTGCTGTACAAAATTTATTTTGAAAACTTATTTTGAAAAGCACAGATATAGGCTAATCAAGCATTGGAGTAAATTGAGAAATAGAGTAAGATTAGAATGATGATAGTTAATTATTAATGGAAAATATATAGACTATACCTATTTCAACAGGAAATGCAATTTATTTAGGATTTTAAAAGGAAGAGGATATTTATCTCATTTGATAAAGTATGCATGGTCAAAGCATTATCACCACCTCATGCCAGTACATATTAATTACAGGAAAATACATTTCAGAAGGTTAAGCAAGCCAGCAGATTCCACACTATGGAATTTTACTGACCAGCTACTTTTCCCTCCAAATTGAGAGACTGTTATATATATTGCCTATTTTTAATATTTGTCCTATAAGGACATCTTTGAAAAACCATCTATACAAACTGCCACAATTTTAGATCTAAGAGGGCATTTAAGCATCAATAAAGAAAGAAGGTAATAATCTCAGGATTATGAAGCAAAATATTATAAATTGAATTCATTTAGCCTTCTAAAATATCATTTATTTCCCTAATTTTACTCCTTTTATGGTACACATGTAGGAAATTTGTTATAGACGGATTGGAAAATTGGCATTTTGGCACCATCAAAATCTGTAAGCTAAACAAATAAAAATGGCAAACTTTGTTTCCACAAGTTACCCTGTACATTTTGGATGAAGCCAAGACTTAACTCCAATCAATATATAAAAACCAAAATACTGTGTGCCTCGGTGGTTCAGCCAGTGAAGCGTCTACCTCCAGCTTGGATCCAGATCCCAGAGTCCTGGGATCAAGTGTCATGTGGGGCTCTCTGCTCAGTGGGGAGTCTACTTATCCCTCTCCCTCTGACCCTCCCCCCTCACTCATGCTCTCTCACTCCCTCTCTCTCAAATAAATAAATAAAATCTTTAAAAAAATACTGACTGAATATTCACTTTACCAAAATATTTAACAACTCTTTTCTAAATACATGGCCATCATACTATATTTACATTTTTTATATTCAAGTACTTGTCAAAGAAACTTAGAGAATAGAGGGATTGAAAGATGACAGTATGAGAGTGACATTCAACCATAAATAGAGATTAAAAATTTTTGAAATTATAAGGTATTAAATGGGAATCAGGATTGAGTATGAAACATTAGATTTAACACAACAATTTTCAGGAATATAGCGATTTTGTAAAATTCAGGAATACTTATGTTCATTATTTACATAATTTATGGTTAAATCCCAGGATACTTTTCTCTTAGCATAATATATCTCTGAGAAATTTTCCTGTACTTAAAGAGCGGTACAGCTGCTCTGGGCCTCATCCAACTTAGGCTAATATCTCTATAATTCTTTATACAGCTAATAAAGTCTCTGGAGCCTTCTTACTGAGATTAAATGCTAGGAAAGACCTTGCCAAAGCCACTTAGCAAAGGACTGGCATTGTAGGTTTCCAGTAACTGAGTGGCCACAGGCAGTCATAGCAAAGATCAGAATCAAATTCTGTGGAAAATATGTCACATTTGAAAAAAGGAGTCGGCATTCATTTCTGGCATTGTGGATTCTGTGGTCAAGGCATCCCCTACACAGTGTTTGCTGGAGGTAAATGGTATGTATAACTGGTGCCTCTTTTTCCATTTTTAATTCCCTGTTGCTTCTCCAGAGAATTATGAGTTATTTTTCTCTCCCTTTTTCCCTTTCACAAGAGAAATCAGGTAATCCACTCATCCCACAAATTATTTGGAAGATGAGAAATAACCTGGGGCAAAGCAAAATATCTTCCAAAACAAACAATGTAAGTGTCTTTCTCTCCCCTTTCTCAGAATATACAATATTTTGAAATAAATAATAATTCTGGCAAAAAAAAGTCTCTTCCCTGGACTGTAGGGTGGAGAGTAAAGCTCAGATTCCATCAAGCCAAAAGGAGATCTAGGCTGATGATATTCCATACTTCATATACAGATCAGAATGGTCCTTTCCTAAAGTTTTTTTTCTGTTTGAGAAGGCCTAACTGCCTTAAAAGTCAGTATAATCAGGCAGTCATAGCAAAGCTCTGCCGTCAGGCTTTCTGTTGCAACTTACTTGGGAATCAGAGCTGTGGGTCAAGATTTGGTGGTCAGACAGTCACTAGCAAGGTTAATAAACAAGAAAGGACCCTGACTGAATCAGAAAGTCCAGATCAACCAGACATGTGCTTAAACTAGGAGTCGTTGAGACAACACAGTTTAGGATCTAAAACCTAAATGATGAGGTGATTGCCAGGAATATGCAAGACAAAGTCAGGGACTGAAGTGAAAAACGTCTAGGAACAACTTGTCCCATGTCTTGGACTGACCTATCCTGTCACAAGCAAGGCTTGTGAGAGGGTAGTTTTTATTTATAAATATTTACCAAGGAGTAGTGCAGCCTATGCTTGGACCAGGAGCATAAAGGTGAAGGAGAGACTTTCAGAACTAAAAATGGTAGGTTGGACATATGTACCTTCTTTTACTCTCTCCCCCAATTGTGAGATAAGAATAAAGTGGGACGTCTAGGGGGCTCAGCAGTTAAGCATCTGCCTTCAGTCCAGGGCGTGATCCTAGAGTCCTGGAATTAAGTCCTACATCCGGCTCCCTGCATGGGTCCTGCTTCTCCTTCTATGTCTCTGCCTCTCTCTCTCTCTCTCTCTCTCTCTCTCTCTCTGTCTCTCATGAATAAATAAATAAAATCTTTTAAGAAAGAGAAAGAGGGATCCCTGGGTGGCGCAGCGGTTTGGCGCCTGCCTTTGGCCCAGGGCACGATCCTGGAGACCCGGGATCGAATCCCACATCAGGCTCCCGGTGCATGGAGCCTGCTTCTCCCTCTGCCTGTGTCTCTGCCTCTCTCTCTCTCTCTCTGTGTGACTATCATAAATAAATAAAAAACAAAGAGAAAGAGATAAGAATAAAGCTATTTTGTCTTTTTTAGGCATAAATCTATAAGAGTGGGTTAACAAGTTGGGAGACAAAAGCAACAACATTTTTGAAACTGGAAAGCTGATGGATGAGTGGTGAATGACTTAACAGACATGAAAAGGCTGAATGAAGTGGAGAAGGCTACAGAATTCCCGGAAAACTTAGGATTCAGTGGTAGTAGCCACTTTTGGAAGTGGGGATAAAAGTCTAGCTAAAACTAGAGGACTGTTTAAATGTCTGTTGAAGAAATAGTTAGACCTAGGTGGTGCCTGGCTGGCTCAGTCAGTAGAGTATGCAACTCTTCATCTTGGGGTTGTATGTTTGAGCCCCATGTTGGGTGTAGAGATTATTTAAAAATAAAATCTTTTTAAAAAGAGAGAGAAAAGAAAAAGAAACAGACCTAGAAACAAGAACCACATCAAAAGGTCATCCCTAGCACCCATATTGTGGAATTGAAATATCATCTCCCACTTTATTTGTTTTTTAAGATTTAATTTATTTATGTATGTGAGAGAGAAAACAAGAGCAAGGGGGAGGGGCAGAGGGTGAGAGAGAAGTAGACGCCCCCTCCACTGAGCAGGGAGCCCGATGTAGGGCTCGATTCCAGGACTCCGAGATCATGACCTAAGCTGAAGACAGATGCTTAACCAACTGAGCCACCCAGGTGCCTCTCATTTTCCACTTTAAAAAGAAAATCATGAGATGCCTGGGTGGCTCAGCAATTGAGTGTCTGCCTTTGGCTGGGGATGTGATCCCGGCGTCTGAGGATCGAGTCCCACAACCGGCTTCCTGCACTGAGCCCGCTCCCCCCAATGCCTGTGTCTCTGCCTCTTTCTCTCTCTGTGTCTCTCATGAATAAATAAATAAATAATCTTTTAAAAAATAAAAAAAATAATAAAAAGAAAAACATGGGGGCTTTTTGGAGCAATGGCCAACACCAAGTCTTGGGTGAGAAATGTGCAAGATGAATCTGAAATATCTTGTTACATCAATCAAAGATGAAGTTACAAAAAACTATTAAAGTCATGTAAACAAGATTCAGAAGCCAAGTTGAAGAGGCTCCCATAAAGCCAAAGATGTTACAGTATGAGTGTCAGTCAGGACAACAGTTGCAGTGGATTAAAAAGCCATCAGATCTGTTCAAATCTATGTACTTATAATAATATTTTTAGAAAAACCTTAAGTGGTCACCTTAGAAGGATGATTTCAACCAATTCATTACTTTGAAAATTGATAAATAAATGGAAAGAATGAAGCACTTATGCAAATGGTATAACTACATAAAAAAATAATAGCTGAGAAGAAACTACTAAATGAAAAAGAACTGATAGAATTAAAATATTACCTTTAACTTCCAAGAAGTTAATGGATCTAGGGACTGAGCATCAATAACTACTAACATAACAGAGACAGAACCATACATTCTGTGCCTCTTTTTTTTCCCTCTTAAATATTTATTTATTTATTTATTGGTGGGGGGAGAGGGAGAGGTAAAGGGAGAGGGAGAAAGAATCTCAAGCAGACTCCCCACAGAACACAGAGCTCCATGGGGCTTGATCTCACAACTCTGAGATCATGACCTGAGCCAAAATCAAGTTCAGATGCCTAACCAACTGAGCCACTCATATTCTGTGCCTCTCTAAAAAACATGCAGCTACTTAGGTTTTAATAAACATAAAGCAAAAGCTAATAGAACTAAGTAAGAAAAAAAAAGACAAATCTACAATCATAATTCAAGATTTTAGCACCCTTCTCTAAATAATTGATAGAATAAGTAGACAGAAAATCATTAAGGATATAGAAGCCACTATATAAATAAAATATATGTTGTTCTACATTTAGAACAAATCCATCAGTCAACTTGATTTAATTGACATTCATAGGGCAAAACACTCCAAAATGCAGAACATACTGTTTCTAAATATGGAAATTTCTCTAATTCAGACCAAGTTTTAGGTCATAAAAATAAGTCCCAATAAATTTTTAAAAATCTTATGAAGTTTGTTCTCTAACTAAATAGAATTAAATTAGAAATCAATAATACTAAGATACCGAAAAGAAATAGAAAATCTGAATAGTCCATATCTGTTAAGAGTTAAATTTATAATTTGTAAATCAGGCAGAAGTAATACTAATCTTAAATTCTTTCAGAAAACAGATAAGGGGGGAATACTTTCACAATATTTTACAAGGTCAGCATAACCTGAATACCAAAACCCAATAGAGATATTACTAGAACAGAAAATTGCAGGCCAATATTCTTCATGAATATTGGTAGAAAAATCCTTAATGAAATATCAGTAAATTAAATTCAGAAATACATGTATATGATTTGTGTATATTAAGGAATCTCAAAAAAAAAAAAAAAACCAGTAGAACTAATAAATAAAATAAATGGCAGGATATAAACTTGACATACAAAAATCAATTGTATAGTTTATACTAGTAACAAAAAATGGAAACTAAAGTGGAAAACAAGATCATTTATAATAACATCAAAAAACATAAAATACTTAAGAACATGTTTAACAAAAGATATGCAGAACCTCTACACACACAAAAAAACTATAATGAATTGCTAAGAAGACCTAAATAAATGTGAAATACTTTACTTTGTGAAGTAAATCTTCACATGATTGTGAAGATACAATATTACTAAGATGTCAGATTGATCTATGAATCCAATGCAATCTCATTCCAAGAGGGTTTTTTTGTTTAAATTGATATTTCCAAAATTTATATGGAAAAGAACATAGAATAGTCAAAACAACATTGAAAAGAACAAACACAAGTGGAAGACTTCCAGGACCTGATCTTAAAGACTTGCCATAATATTATAATAATCAACACAGTATGATTTTGACATAAGGACAACAAATAGATCAGCAAAACATATTAGAAAGTTCAGAAAATATACCCACATATATACTGCTAATTGATTTTCAATAAAGTCACCAAGATAATTCAATGGAGGAAAGTCTTTTCAGTAAACAGTTCTGGAAGAACTGGATATATATGTATGTGCCAGAAATGAATCTTGAGCCCTACCTCATGCCATACACAAAAATTGAGATGATCATAAACTTAAACTAAAAGCTAAAACTATAAAGCCTCTAAAGGAAAACTTAGAATATCTCTGCAACTTTGGGTTAGGCAAAGTCTTTTTATAAAGAACATAAAAAGCACCAACCATGAAAAATGTTAAATTGTATTTCATCAAAAATTTATAAATCTGTTCCTCGAAAGATGTCAAGAAAATCAAAAGGCAAGTCAAAGACTAGGAGAAAGTATTTGTATTACATATATCCAATGGAGGATTTGTATTCAGAGTACATAAACAACTCCTACAACTCAATAATAAAAGACAACCAACCAATTAAAAAAAATAGGCTGAATACTTTAACAGACACTTTAGAAAAGAATGTGAGTGATCAATAGACATGTGAAAGGATGCTCAACATCATTAGTCATCAGGGAAGTAGAAATTAAAACCATAACACGGTACTACTTTGCACTAGAAATAAAATCATACATTGTTAGTGGAAGTATAAAATGACACAATTTTGAAAAAATGAGTTGGCAAGTCCTCATACAGTTAAATATACATATCTACTCCATGAACTAGAAATTCCACTTTCAATATTTATCCAAGACTAATGAAACATATATCCACAAAAAGGCTTGTACTAGAATGTTTATAGCAGTTATATTCATAATAGCTCCAAATTGAAACCAGCTCTAATATCCATCAAGAGAAAATTACAGAAACAAATTGTTATATATCCGTTGAGACAAAATACCAGTAAATACTGTATAACTCCTTTATGTGAAACTCAAAGACAAGTAAAACTAATCTGATGATAAAAATTAGAACAATGGTTACCTACGGGTGGTGGGGATTATCAGGAAAGGGGCTGAGGGAACTTTTTGGGTGATGGAAATATATGTTATTTTGATTGCAGTATTTGTTATCCAGAGGTATACATTTGCATTTTGTGTGTGAGATAAGTCACACACAATTATTAATTGTGCATATAAAATCTATGTGTTTCATTGTATGTGAATTTTGATTCGCCATCAATGAAAATAAATGCATTTTTCAAATTAGTCTTTTTTTTTTTTTGAAAAGAGAAAGGAAGAAAGACAAAGAAAGAAACTTAACAGAAGATGCAAAAAAGCATGCTTTCAGTCTTGATCCTGCCTGGAATGTCATACTAATGGGTTTTTAGACCTAAGTCACAAGGGGAACTCAACGTGATGTCAGTTCAGTTTGGGGGACGCCTTTCTTAGCTTCCTCTCCTTTCAGCTTTCTGTCTTCCTACCACAGGGGAGCAATATCTGGGAAAGCCCCTTTGGCCCTTTCCCTCTTTTAACCATGTTCCAATACTCTTTCTGAGGGACTAACCTTTTGTTTTGGCAGGACCTTCTGCAAACCAAGTCTTGCAAATTGATTCTGCCCTGCAAATACTGCTCAGATTAATTTTGTCCACCCAGCCCCCCCACACACACACATTCAGTGGCCAGTTTAACCCTCTTGATTTCTCCCCTGGACTTCTGAAGCAATATCCCGTCGTCTGCCCAACCAGTGCACACCAAGGAGATCTCTCCATCTAATAGGCGATTCTGTTCCTACAATTCTCCTGCTTTAACTCCTTCTGTGGTTTCCCACTACCAACAAAACAAAATCCAAATTCCTACCATCAGAAAAGCGCATGCTCTACCTATTTTCCCAGTCACTTTCCCTGCTATTTATTGCTCTAAGACTATACATCCTTTCTCATGCCTCCATAAACTCTGTCCTCTCCTGGAGAGGGAGAGCCCTGCCAGCCTCTTCTACCCACCAGTAGGATAGTCACGCAAACTTTTCATCCTGCAAGACCCACATCAGTGAAACATTCCCCACACCTCAAGTACAGAGGTGAGTTCTCAGGTACAGAGACTCCCAGTTTTTTGCTTAACACATTGTATTATATCTATTTGTTAATCCGTCTGTGTGCTCCCTGAAGACAGGGTATTTTTGGTTTTTGTTTTCATCTTTTTAATCTCTAGCACCTGGCTCAGGATCATGTGAATGAAGAAATGAAATGAATAAGAGAAGGAGGCAGGGGATGAATGAGTTCACCCACTTCTGGATATTTCATTAACAATTCGTTTTTTTTTTTTTTGTTTTTTTTTTTTAAGATATATTTACTTAAAAGAGCGAGAAAGCCTGTGCTGCAGCAAGCAGTAGGGCCAGGGAAGGAGCAGAGGGAGAGGGAGAAGGAAAGAGAATCTCCAGCAGATTTCCTGCTGAGCACAGAGCCCCACACAGAGCTCAACCTCGCAACCCTGAGATCATGACCTGAACCAAAATCAAAAGTCAGGCAATTAACCAACTGAGCCAGTGCCCCTGCATGAATGATTGTCAAAGTGTAATCTCTCTTTCCACACTCAGGGAAGAGCTTCATCAAAGTCTACCTAGTTCCCCCTTACAATTTAAATAAATAAATAGCTCCTGTTCACTATAACAGCCACTTCTTAAGAAGCTATATACCTAGCTTAGGACTGTTCTGATTCAGGATTGCTGATTTGTGCTGGGAATATCAATAGGTACATGACTGGTCACAGCATTGGGGATTTGGTGGGGGAGGGGGTCCTTCCCTTCTGATATCTGCTTAGCTCTTCACAGTTCCTGAGGAGTAATTATTTTTAAAAACTGTGTGTATCATGTTACTGGAAAAGTGATCTCTGGTTAATGGTGTTTTGGTGGTAATAAGCTCTGAGCTTGTTTTTATGGCTCTGCTTCATTGGTTTTAATATATGGTACGTATGTGTACAGCCTGACCAGCTTCTCCATTTAACTATCTTCCTGGGGAAAAGGCCCTGAACCTATGATTTTCAGATGTCTTGAGATCATCTGGTCTATTTCTCATCACACAATCTGTTCAATAGATGTTGTTGCCTTAGAGGTGGGATAATTTCCAGTAGCATGAAGTGAGCAGGACTTCCATTCCAAGTTCCCTATACATTCCAGGGGGGATTTGAGTACTTAAAATATAAACTACTAAAAACTCTTTCCTGTTACTCACTGTATTGATTTATCCCAAGAAGCTGAGAATCAAGAAAATGTTTTCTGGCTGGATTAGAAAGCAAGGAACACTGTGGAGCAAAAACAATGTCAGGGTGCCCAAAATGTGGCCAGATGTCAGGGCCAGCCCAGAAGTCTCCCACAATCACAGAGGCTGGAATATTCATCTTCGTTAGGCAGTAAGTAGGCGGCTTCCCTGAGGGAGGTTAGAATTCTCTGTCACATCTTCTCAGTTCTTTGGACCACAGTGGAGGAAGGAACTCATCAATTACAGGCCACTCGGATCCCAGCACATTTTCCAAAGCATTTCTTGTTTTTCAAGCTCCATGTTCCCAGAACCAGCAAATTTTCCCTTCTTATTGGGTGGTAGGAAAAATCAGAGAGCTGCAAGTGGAAATCTTTAGCCACTGAGGATGAGTAAAGGCTGGTATTCAGGAGGACCAGGGCAGGCAGCTGCGTGGAGGGCTTCCCAGCTCCTGCTCTACTCCAAGGCTGCAGCTGCACCAGGCAGATCCCCAGCATCAGGATGCTGCTCCAGGCAAGCGGCATTCCTCTTAGAGTTCACGGATATTCCCATTCCCGTCTTCTCTTTTCTGGGCTCCAATGTTTCCGTCTCTTGATCACAATCCATCCGAACTAACGTGGTCTTTTACTGTCCTCGGGGGAGGGGGGCAGATGATGAAGCCAAACATAATTAAAACTGTATTAAGATGCTATATTTGCCCGATGTCTTACCATTTCCCCACTTCTCATAGGTGCTCTGTGAGGCAAATGCCCAAAAATTAGGCAAAGGTGGTTTCTTTGTGAGATTAAGTGCAAAGGGCAAACAGGATCCTCAGAAACATTGTCTCAGAGACAGCAGGAGGCTTTGGCAGGCTTGTGGATCCTTGTGGAATACAGTGCGAGGGAGGAGGGTTAATCTGTGCTTTGCCTCCGCCAGCTTCCTTGGTCTGTGGCCACAGGGCCACATCTTCACATCTCTGCTCTGTGCTCCATCTTCACATTGCCTTCCCCTGTGTGTGTGTGTGTGTGTGTGTGTGTGTGAAATCGCCTCTGCTTCCTCATGTAAGGACACATGTGATTGCATTTAGGGCTCTCTGGATAATCCAGGATGAACTCCCCATCTCAGCATCCTTTAACTTAATCCCATCTGCAAAGATTTGATTTTCAAATGAGCTCACGCTTACAGATTCCAGAGATTAAAACCTGCAGTCTTTGGGGGGCCATTATTCAGCCTATTACAATGTCTTTTGCCCATTTTCTGTCTGAATTGTTTATTTTCTCTATTGTTGAGTTTTGAGAGTGTTTTATTTAACAGTCTAGATACAAATCCTTTGCAGATACATGGTTCGTAAATATATATATTTTTTTTACCATGCTTGTCTCTTCACTCCCTTCACAGGGTCTTCTGCAGAGCAAAAGTTTTTTTGCTCATCATTGTGATGAGGCACAATTTATCATTTTTTTTTCTCCTTACAGAGTATGCTTTTAATGTCAGGGCCACCAACTCTTCACCTAGCCCTTGGTTCAGAATTTTTTCCCCAAGTAGCACCAGTTAATTTCTGGAAGTTTTATGGTTTTACGTTTTACATTTTTTTCTAGAAGTTTTAGAGTTTTATGTCTTACATTTGAATGTGTGTTTTTCCTGTTGTTTGCCATGATGAACTTTATTACACAGTTATGAAGATTTATAGGATACTATGGTGAACCATATTGTTGCTTGCATTGTTCCCTCTCCCCTTGCCCTTTGGGAATATTTGGTATCTGTGCCTGTTGCCAGGCAGGAGATTGAGACTGGGAGTATCAGGTTCAAGGATATCCGCTGTAGCTGTAATCCAGGAGTGAAGACACCACCATGTCCATTCAGATGTCTTTTCATGTCCACAAGAGTGAGTGACTAAACACAGCTGCCAAAACTTCCAAATGCCACAATTCTGCTTGTCAGGGGGTATAGGTGAAGGAGCACGAAGGAGGATCCATCTCACTTCTGCCTTCCAAACTGCAGTGGCTACATCTCATCAGCAGAGTCAAATGCACAATCAGAGCCCATTCACACTGTCCACCTTCTGAGGCCCACCTTCCGCCATGCACTTTCTTTTCCTTCCTTTATTCTGTTTCAAAGTTCCTGTATCATAAAAGATGACAAAAATGTACTCAAAACAAAATTTTGAGCTCAATGATTGATCAAAGCAAATCCTCATGTAGCATCGCCCAGGTGAGAGCTAGAATGTCAGCACTATGGAGTCCTTCTTGTCCTCCTCCCAATCACTTCTGCTCCCTTCCTCCTAAATGACAACAAACCTGACTGTTCTGGTCATTGTCTTGGTGGTTTTAATATATATGTATATATACATTTGTATATATATATTTGCCAGTTAAATACATGCCCTTAAATACTATGGTTTCATTTGCTTGTTTCTGGGCTTTATAAATGGAATTATTCCATATTATATTTTTGTGTTTAGCTTCTTTGCTCAGCATTGTGAGGTGATTCAGGTGAATCCTGCACTATCCTTAGTGCAGATAGTGACATTGCTGTATAGTATTCCACAATATAACTATATCACCATTTATTTAGCCTTTCTACTATTGATGGACATTTGGGTGGTTTTCCAGTATGACTGTGACAGATAATACTGCTATAAACAATTTTGTACATGTCTTTTGGTGTACTCATGTGCATTTCAGTTAGGTATGTAAGTAGGGGTGGATGATGCTACATTTTTAAAAATATTTTATTTATTTATTCATAAGAGACACAGAGCGAGAAAAGGCAGAGACATAGGCAGAGGGAGAAGTGGGCTCCTGTGAGGAGCCTGATGTAGGACTCAGTCCCAGGACCCTGTGATCATGAGCTGAGCCAAAGGTAGACACTCAACCACTGAACCACCCACATGCCCCATGATGATGTTACATTTTTAGTTAATTTTTTAATAAAATGAGGTTTGGGTAAAGATTTTTCTTTTCTTTTTTTGCCTATGGATGTCCAATTGCTTGCTCTAGCATCATTTGTTGAAAAAGCAGGACAGGTGTTCTAGCCAAAGTGATCCTCCTAAAGTAAAATTCAGACCATGCCCCTTTCCTGTGAAAATTCTTCAGTGGCAAGGGGGGTACTTGACGGGATGAGCACTGGGTATTATACTATATGTTGGCAAATCGAACTCCAATAAAAAAAAATATACAAAAAGAACAAAGAAAACTCTTCAGTGGCTTCTCACTGCACTAAGAGGATGCCTAGCTCTCCAACCTATTCCTGGGCCAACTGTCACCTACCTCCCACTATATCCCAGTCAGCTTTTCTTGCTTTCAGCCCCCTAAACAATCCAATTGCTTTTGTGCTTGCCTTTCCTTCTGATTGGAAGACTCTTTTCCTGGTTCCACATGAGAGTGGCTTCTTCTATTCTGTGAAACCTCTATTTAAAATCATCTCCTCAGATAAAGCTTCTCCAACTACCCTGTACAGTAGAACCTTCTACACAACTGCCCATCATTCTCTGTCACAGCAGCCTGCATATGCCCTGCACAGCCTTGATCAACATTCGCAAGTGCTTTAATGACTCATTTATTATCTACCTTCCCCAGCAGACAGTAAACTCTTCAAGGGGACAAGTTGTTGACCTTGCCCATGCTGACTCCCCAGTATGTACCCCTGTGGCTGGCATGCAGTAGTTGCATCAAAAATATTAGTTAAGGGGGCACCCTGCTGGTCAGCCAATAAAGCATGTGACTATCGATCTTGGGGTTGTGAGTTTGAAACCCATATTGGGTGTAGAGATTACTTTAAAAATATATATTAGTTAAATGTTTTCATGAGGCTAGAGTTTGTGATGATATTTCCACTTTTGTCCCAAATTGAAAAGAATTTCCTGAAAATTAGTGCTGTATGAGAACAAACAGGCTACTTGGCATATCTGAAGTCCTCCCCCTGGAACAGGGTGACACAGAGGCATTTCCATATCTTGAGAAGCCTGACAAACCCTTCAGGATGCCTGAGCACCACCCCAGGCACATGTGAAGTTGACTGGTTGGATGTACGGATGTAACAAGATGAAATGTTGTAATTTATTTTTCTCCCTCTTCCCAAAACGTTCCTACCAAATCTTTTAGCCAATCAATAGATCCATATGGCCTCAAAGAGAATGCAAATGTAACAGCAGTAGAAAAGATTAAAAAAAAATGTTAATATTCTTTTTTTTTCCTTCAAATTAGGCTCTTGAAAGCCAGCAGGAGAGGCCCTGATTGGAACAGAAGTTGGAGTTTATGTCATAAAAAAGTTGACAATGCAGATATTCCTTTGGGCACAACCAACCGAGAGCCAAATAGGGTTTGCAGTTCTTTTGCGTAAACCAAGGATTCCAGACCATTTATACACTGGAAGAAATAGCCAATCCAAGTTGGCAGCTGCTTCCATTACAACTGACTGGTATGCAAGACTTTGAGATTAATGATTCCATTTCACAGGCAATAACATTAAGCTTGTGAAGTTCAGATGCTTCTACGAATAATCTCTGGAGATACTTTTTTGGTTACAAGATGGGGAACAAGATGGTTTAAGTCTTTACCCAAGGGCCTTCCTTCTTGTGAATATTTTCTGCCTTGTGTTATACCTGTGTCAACACCCCCCTCTCCCTCGAGTTCCTTTTCACAAGCACTGGTTATTTAAGAAGCACTCAGTCTCGGGCTTTAGGCAGGATTTTATTAACCAGTAAGAATAGAAAATAGAGAATTGTAAAAATGTAGGACTTAATTAAAAGTGTAGAAAATTATAGACTTGGGGTCACCTGGGTGGCTCAGTCGGTTGAGCGTCCAACTCTTGATTTCCACTCAGGTCATAATCTCAGAGTGGTGAGATGCAGCCCCACCTCAGGCTCTGTGCTTATGGAGTCTGCTTGGGATTCTCTCTCCCTCTCCCTCTGCCCCTCCCCCAAGTACCCTTGCATGCTCTCACTCTCTCTCCCTAAATAAATAAACAAATCTCTACCCCCAAAAAAAGAAAATTAAAGATTTTTTTTAAAAGATGATGAGGTTTATGTTGTGCCTGTAGAAAAAACATTAGCAAGCAGATAGAGGGAAGGTGCAATGAGACCATCTATGCTTTAGGAGAGGATGCCCAAATGAGAAGGTAGAAGTGTGTGTGTATGTGTATGTGTGTGTGTGTGTGTTGGAAGAGATTTTGAGCACATTTGTTAAAGATGTCTAAGCTCTGGGATGCCTGAGTGGCTCAGTGGTTGGTTCTGCCTTTGGCTCAGGGCATGATCCCGGGATCCAAGATCGAGTCCCACATCCAGCTCCCTGCTTCTCTCTCTGCCTGTGTCTCTGCCTCTCTCTCTGTGTCTCTCATGAATAAATAAATAAACTCTTAAAAAAAAAAGATGTCTAAGCTCAACATGATTTCAAATTCTGATCCTACCATTTATTAGCTCTGTGACTTTAGGCAAATGACTTAACCTCTCTGTGCCATACTGTCCTCATTTGAAAAATAGGGTTTATAAACTGACAGTTGCTGGAGGTGGGGTGGGTAAAGGGATGGAGTAACTGGGTGATGGGCATTAAGGAAGGCATTTGATGTGATGAGTACTGGGTGTTATATGCAATGATGAGTCACTACACTCTACCTCTGAAACCAATGACACACTGTTATTTAATTGATTTTAAATTTAAAAAATTGATCTATGATCAAAATAACCTACAAAATAGATATTTTTGGTATTATGTATTAATATGTATAATATGTATTTTTGGTATTATGTTGTGTGCATGTGCGTTCGCATGTGTGTGTGTGTGTGTGTGTGTGTTCTTAGGGCATATCTTCATCCCTCTCCTTCTTCTCCCACCTCCTAGAGTCCAAGCTTCTCCTGAGTGGGAGGTCATTCTATGACTTAATCATCTTTGCACCTCTTGTAGTAACTACTATAGCCCATCCTATGCAGGGGGCATCCAATACACACCTGGCAGATGGCAGGTGCTCTACCAACGATGCTCTAGAAATAGGTGAACAAACGTTGGATTGAATGTAGTGATTACAAGAGTCAGCAAAGTTTCCAAATATCTATTTTTCTTGGTAGCCAAAAAAATGATTGTTACTCTAGCTAATGCATGTTTAGAGTGTTTCAAGGCCAAATAAATCTGTAGTACAAATTTATAAAATAATCACCACATTTTGAGAAAGGTGTTTTTAATTGGGGAACAATTCCAGCCTTCAGTACATGGATAAATATTCTTTTTTTTTTTTTTTTACCGAAGCTATTTTGAAAGGCTGACAGTGGCTATAAAAATCAGTTTATCCTTTCTTGAGCTCCTTTTATTGGTCTTCAAGGCATCCCCGTTTGGTAGTAAGGTGGGATCCTGGAAACAGAGAAAGAAGCGAGAAGGTGCAGAAACGGCGAATCGGCTTCTTCTGTCCTTCTCGCCACTCCGTAGTTCGCGGCTGCGCAGTAGCGGCGCGCGCCGGTTTTGAAAGTGGGGAGGGTCCGGTCGCAAAGACGGTTAACGTGAGTTGGTGGGTTGGTGGGTTGGCGGGTGGCGGTGGGGGCGCCGCTCGGGATCAGATTTCAAGACCGGCTTGGCCGAGACCTCTCCTCCCCGGCGTGCCTCCGGTAAGGGGAGCTTTTTGTGGACCCCTGGCCGCTGGCGGGCCCGGGTTGGGGCCGAGCGACCCCGCCGCCGCGGCCTCTGCGTTGGCTCCGTGACGGCTCCGGGCCCAGAGGGCGAGGTGACGGCGTTGGGAGTGTGGCGTTCGGCTGGGAGTTACCTCGCTGGAGCGTTTGCGACCCAGCCCGAGGGCGCGTCCGAATCTTAGGGTGGGGGTGGGGTGGGGTGGGGGAGGGGCGGGGGGATTTCAGGAAAGAGGTAGAAGGTAGAGGCGCAGACTGTCTCCCCTCGATCCGGGAGCTTACAAAGGACAGGCTGTTAGAAACCCTCCGGTAGCTTCTCCTTTCTCAGCAGGAGCTGAAATCCTTACTGTGGCCAAAGGTCTGCGAATAAAAGTTAAAGTCTTTATGGCTTCAGGGCTCTACGTGATTTGCCATCCTGCATCCTCAAGCTCTTTGGCTGCTTTTCCTTCTCCCTTGTGCTAGCCCTGCCAGTTTAGCTTTCCCTTGAACGTTTCTGCCTCAGGGCCTTTGCATTTACTACTTAAAAAAAAGATTTTATTTATTTAAAAGATTTATTTATTTGTTTGTTTGTTTATTTATTTAAAAGATTTATTTATTTATTCATGAGAGACACAGGCAGAGGAAGAAGCAGGCTCCATGCCGGGAGCCCGACGTGGGACTCGATCCCGGGTCTCCAGGGTCACGCCCTGGGCTGCAGGCAGACGCTCCACCGCTGAGCCTCCCGGGCGTCCCCTATTTTACTACTTTTGTCCTGCAGACTTCCCCCTAGATATTTTCAGGGTCTGGCTCCCTCACTTCCTTCAAAGGACATCTCAGGGAGACCTCCCCCGACCAGCCCAACTCAAATTTCAAGCGGTTTCCCGACACCGACTCACTTCATTGGCCTGTTTTTCCCTGTACTGGCGTAAAGTATACTATTTTACGTATGCATCTTCTTGTTTGTTTAGGTCGTGTGCACTGCTGGGTCTCCCTCCGGTGCCTAGAACAGTGCTTAACACATGGTACACGCTCAGTAAGTGTATGTTGACTTAGTGAATGAAGAGTGGCTTCCCATGGGTAGGTAGAAGTCGTAGAAAGCTCCTCGAGGTGCTCCTTCACTGCTTCCTGTGAGGGTAGGTGAATGAAGATGGAAGAAGGGCAATCAGAACCACATGTGGGGAAGTTATTTCCAAAGTAGAAGTACTCCTTCACCCACTCTGTTACAGTAGTTTATCGTTCCGGAAAGGCCTGAAACTTGTTCCAGAAAAACGTGTTCCTTATTTTAGTTAAATGTTTCACTTGATCAAATTTGTGTGTCTTTTTCTTCTAAAGATCTTATTTATTCATTCATGAGAGAGAGAGAGAGAAAGAGAGAGGCAGGCTTCATGCAGGGAGCCGGACGTGGGACTCAATCCCTGGTCTCCAGGATCATGTCCTGGGCTGAAGGCGGCGCCAAACGGCTGAGCCACCCAGGCTGCCCAAATTTGTGTATTTTTGCATGACAAAAAGATCTTTGGTGTTCCAAATTCAGGCAAATCTGAAGACTGGGGATTGTAGCTACATTAAAAAAACAAACAAGCTTCTTGTCAATTGACAAATAAAGCTGGGCCTTTGAGGCGATTTTTCTTGGCAGAGTTTTTAAAAATGCTATTTATTGAGAGCGCTATACAAAATTTAAGCATATATTCTCTCTGCCTGCCAATTTTTATTTTTAAAAATTCCACTGTAGTTAGCATACAGTGTTATATTTGTTTCAGGTGTACAGTATAGTGATTCAACACTTCTGTATATTCCTCAGTGCTCAACATGATAAGTGTACTCTTAATCCCCTTAACCTATTTCATCCATCTTAACAACCCTCGTCCTCTCTGGTAACCATCAATTAGTTCTCCGTAGTTAAGAGTCTATTTTTCAAAGTCTTTGTTTCATCCCCACTTTGTTTCTTGAATTCCACACATGAATGAAATCATATGGTATTTGTCTTTCTCTGACTATTTCACTTAGCATTATACTCTCTAGATCCACCTGTGTTGCAAATGGCAAGATTTCATTCTTGTTGATGGATGAATAATATTCTACTGTATATATGTCCACATCCTCTTTATCCATCCATCTGTTGGTGGACGTGGGCTGCTTTCATAATTTGGTTATTGTACTTTGCTGCAGTAAACATCAGGGTACTTGTATCCCTTTGAATTAGTATTTTTGTATTCTTTGGGCAAATACCAGGTAGTGAGATTACTGGATCATAGGGTAGTTCTGTTTTCAATTTTTTGAGGAACCTCCATACTGTCTTCCACCGTGGCTGCACCAATTTGCATTCCCACAACAGTGCATGAGAGTTCCTTTTTCTTCACATCTTTACCAACACTTGCTGTTTCTTGTGGTTTTGATTTTAGCCATTCTGACAGGTGTGAGGTGATGTCTCCTTGTGGTTTTGATTTGCATTTCCCTGATGGGGTGACGTGGAGCATCTTTTCATGTGCCTGTTGGCCATCTGTATGTCTTCTTTGGAAAAATGTTCATGTCTTCTGCCCATTTTTAATTGGATTTTGTGTGTGTGTGTGTGTGTGTGTTGTATAAGTTCTTTATATATTTTGGATGCAAACACTCTGTCAGCTTCCCATTTTTTAAATAGACAGACCAAACAGTCTTCCAGACATGTAGTAACAGTTTGCTTTACAGTAAATTTAATAGGAAACCAAACTATTTTTAATAAAGAAAAAGTAATATTTAAAATTTTTATTAAGGGCAGCCCGGGTGGCTCAGTGGTTTAGCGCCACCTTCGGCCCAGGTTGTGATCCTGGAGACCCGGGATCCAGTCCCACGTCGGGCTCCCTGCATGGAGCCTGCTTCTCCCTCTGCCTGTGTCTCTGCCTCTCTCTTTCTCTCTCTAGCTCTGTGTCTCTCATGAATAAATAAGATCTTTAAAAAAAATTTTTTTTAAATAAAATAAAACTTTTATTAAAAAGGATTATTTAACAATTGTTACAGAAGAAATAAAGAGCTTGAATAACTTGCTTGTATATGCAGTATGTAAATTTTCTGTTCCTAAACAATTTTTACATAACTTACTGAGATACAACTCACGTATTATAAAATTCACTCTGATAGTATATAATGTAGTGACTTTAGGGGTAGTCAGAGGTGAATATATCAAATCCCTACCCAATTTTAGAACATTTTTATCATCACAAGAAACCCCACTCCCACTAGGAATCACTCTATGTTCTCCCTTCTCCCCAGTCCCAGGCAACTGATAATCTATTTTTTGTCTATGGATTTGCTTATTCTGAACATTTTCCGTAAATGGAGTCATATATGTGGCCTCTTGCATCTGGCTTCTTTCACTTAGCATGTTTCATGTTGTAGTATATATCAGGGCTCCTTCTTATGACTGAATAATCTGTTCTATGTATTGTATACCATATTTTATTTATTCATTATCTGATGAATACTTGTTTCCTCTTTTTGGCTATTATGAGTAAATGCTGCTTGCATAGACAGTTTCTTTAAAGGGTATAAAGTATAAAGACCTGTTAACAAAGACCCCTGGGAAATGTGAGAAGGAAACTTATCTTTACCTTTTGTACTAGGTGATTTTTTTTTTTAATCAATTGCTTTTATTACTTTTTTTTCTCCAAGTGTGTGTATTACTTTTTAATACAAACAAATAAACAAAAACCTAATCACTGGTAGTAGGACATTGGGTAAGTAGTTATACTTCTTTAGGTTTCAGTTTTCTCATTGTAAGTAAAATTAGGCCAAATCTTTATCATGGTCTTTTTCCGTTCTCAAATTTTATGTTTATATGAGAAAAGGAGTTACAGGATTATTTTTCTTCATGAATTAGAGTTGTATTCTGTATAACTGCAGTGTAACTTTGAATTTCTTTTCATCACCTAGAGTGTTTATTACAATGGAAGAAATCAATAATTTCAAGACACCAAGCAAATTATCGGAAAAAAAGAAATCTGGTAAGATATAAAATCTTTTTTCATTGTTACCGCTTTTAGAAATGTTTTAGCATTATTAGAGTTTGATCCTTTAATTATTACTTATACATAATTTCAGCATAAGTCCTCTTTGTAATGTTGATTTTAACAATTAAGAGTTATTTTATAGGCCAGGGTTTGGCCATCTTTTGGCGACATTCTAACAGATTTGGAGATTCTCCCTAGTAAAGAATCAGTTTGACCCATGAACTACTTTACCTTTCCCCTTTTCATACATTCAATGCTCTTGTGAGAGAAAGATATTTTTCCAAGGCAAATCAATGAATAAAATATAATCTTTTCAACAAAAACATTTGGATATTCATATGCAGATTTCTCTCCATTTACATCACTTACAAAAATGATTAAAATTATACAATTTCTGGAAGATAATAGAGGAGAAAATCTAATCTTGTTTATTTCTGGTATACAGATTTTCATATATTCACCTTGTATCCTGCAACCATGCTACAGTCATTCTATTAGCTTTTTATGGGTTCCTTAGGCTATTATATACATAGTTGGTACTGTTATAGATGGATATATGAAGACAGTGTTACTTTTTTTTTTTTACCCATCTGTATTAGTTTATTTCTTTTTCCTTTCCTTATGTCACTGACTCTAGTATATTTTTGAATAGAAGAGATCTTGAGATGCCTGGGTAGCTCAGCAGTTGAGCGTCTGCCTCCAGCATAGGGCATGTTCCTGGGGTCCAGGATGGAGTCCCGCATCGGGCTTCTTGCAGGGAGCCTGCTTCTACCTCTGCCTACGTCTCTGCCTCTCTCTCTCTCTCTCTCTCTCTCTCTCTGTCTCTGTCTCTCTGTCTCTGTCTCTCATGGATAAATAAAATCTTAAAAATGAATAGAAGAGATGTGGGTGGACATACTTGCCTTGTTCCCAGTGAAGTTTTATGTTAGATGTAGGATTTTCACAGTTATTCTTTATAAGGGTGAGGGATTTCCTTTTATTATCTTTCATTATTATGAATGGATGTTGAACTTTGTCAAGAGCTTTTTCAGAATCTATTGAGATAGTTTGCTTTTTTAGTCTTTAAATATGGTAAATTATGTTAATTTTCAAATGTTAAACCAACCTTCCATTCCTGGGGGAAAGTCAGTTTGGTCATAATGTACTTTATATGTTGCTTAATTCAGTTTGCTAATATTTTCTGTGTTCATAAGGGATATTGGACTGTAGTTGTCTCTTTTTTTGGAATATCTTTTTTTTTTTTTTAGAGATTTTTTTATTTTATTTACTCATGAGAGATACAGAGCGAGAGAGAGAGAGAGAGAGAGAGAGAGAGAGAGAGAGAGAGAGGCAGAGACACACAGGCAGAGGGAGAAGCAGGCTCCATGCAGGGAGCCCAATGCGGACTCGACCCCAGATCTCCAGGATCACACTGTGGGCTGCAGGCGGCGCTAAACTGCTGCACCACCGGGGCTGTCCCTGGAATATCTTTCTTGTTTTGATATAAGCTTATTCTATATTTTTAAAGTAATATGGGGAGGGTTTCCTTCTCTTTCCTTGAAAAGTATATGTAGAATTGATAGGGTTTTTTTTTTTTCCTTAACTGATTTTTCTTCCTTTGAGGATAGTAAAGCCGTGCAGGATGAAATTTTCTTAGGAGGAAGATTTTAACTGTGACTTCACAGATAATAGATACAGGGCTCTTCAGATGATCTATTTCATCTTGTGTAAACTTTGTTAGTGTTTTCCAAGGAAGTTTTTCACTTTCAAGTTGTCAAATATACTGGCAAAATGTTATCCATGATATGCTCATATTTCTTAGTACCTTTCTAATGTCAATAGGATCTGTGGTGATACCTCCTCTTTTCATGTCTGATATTGGTATTTACATTTTCTTTCTTGACTTAAGATTTATTTATTTTGGTGAGTGTTTCAGGTACTTGGAAAGATCATACTTCCTGCTGTTCTGGGGTAAAGTGGTCGATGAATATCATTTAGGTCAAGCTGGCTGATTTATGTTGTTTTGTTCTGGTCTTCTATATCTCTACTAATTTTACTTTGTAATTGAGAGGGGTGTCTCCAACTACAATTGTGATTTATCTACTTTTCCCTTTGAGTTCTACAGTGACTGCTATATGTGTTTTAGAGCTTTTACTAGATATACCTACATTTAGGATGATTATTTCTTTGATGACTTCTTACCCCTTTTACTATTATGAAATGTCTTTCTTTATCCAGTATTGTGCTGTCTGTTTAAAGTTCACTTTATGTGATATTAATAGAACCAGTCCAGTTTTATTTTGATTGCTGTTTGAATAGGATGTTTTCCAACTTTTTACTTTTAACTCCTGTGTTTTTATATTTAAAGTGAGTTTATTATAGGCACCATGTAGTTATGTCTTATTTTGTTTTTATCCATTCTGACAATTTCTGCCTTTAATTGGACTGTTTAGTCATTAGCTACATGTGGTGATTTAAATTTAGGTTCAAATGAATTAAAATTAAATAAAATTACAAATTTAGTTCCTCAGTTGTACTAGCTACTTTTCGAGTGCTCAATAACCACATGTGACTAGTGGCTGCCATACTGGACAACACAGATATATAACATTTCCATCATGACAGAAAGTTCTATTGGACAACATTGTTTAGACTACCTTTAATGTAATTCTCTGTGGTTGGATCAAATCTCATATTTTGCTCTTGTCCCAAAGCTTCCTGATTATTTCTTTGTATTTTTTTAAATCTTTTTTTCTGTGCTTCATTTTTGGTGGTTTTTGTTGCTTTGTCTTAAAATTCAGTTACATTCTTCCCTAGATGCTTCTCTAACAGCATCTTTAGATGCTCTTTTTCTTATCTGTTGTATTATTTTTACTCCTTGAAGTTCCATTAGGTTTTCTTTTAACATTTTTTTTTTCACTTATGCTCACATTTTCCTTTACATTATTGAGCACATTTTTAAGATTTCTGATTTAAGATTCTTACCTCTTAACTCTATATCACTGTCATTTTATGGTACCTTTCTTTTGGTTTATTTTTCTCCTGGTATGGATTGTATTTCTTCTTTCATGCCTGGTAATTTCTTTAAGTGGCTGCTGGATATTTTACATTGTGGAGTGCTAGATTTATTCCGTGGAGGGGGTGTGTGGTTTTGTTATGGTCCAGTTAAGTTACCTGCACATTAGCTTGTTTCTTTTGAGGTTTGGTTTTAAGCTTTACTGTAAACATTTTTCTTGGGCAAAAATACAGTGGTACTGTTAAATTGTGATCATTTAGAGGACTTTACTCCATACCTGTGTGTTACAGAGTTACCACACTCTGGCTGATGGTAATTGAACTATTCCTAGAGTGTGTTCTGCCAACAGTTGTTTAGTCTACTACTTGGGTTTGGTATTTTCGCTTACTTTGGGGAGTTCCATCCATTGTACGTGCAGATAACCAAACACTCCAAGGAAAACCTCTTTTCAGGTCTCTGGAGCCATCCTTCCAAATGGCTCCCTGTAGTTCTCTCCCTGTAATTCTAGATGCTTAGATCTCCTTGACCTCTGATCTTTCTTCTGAATTCAGCAACACTTCTGGGCTATTTTTCTGTGTGTTGGAGCCCAGAAATTGCCTTCAGGCAGTAAGTAAGGGCAATGATAGGGCTCACATCATTTGTTTCTCTTCTCTCAGAGTTCACAGCCCTGCTCTGCCTGATGTCAGATGTCTGAAAACTTACATTTTGTCAAGTGTTTTAGTTATTCATGGCAAGAAGGCAGTTTAATTGTTTTTGAACAGAAGTAAAACTGTATGTCATCTTTTTTAATGACTACATAATGCTTTGTAATATAATTATGACCCTAATGATGATTACTTAGGTTTTTGTTTGTTTTTTTGCCGTCACAAAATCAAATCCCAATATTGAAATGTGTGTGCATTCGTGTGTGTGTGTGTGTGTGTGTGTGTGTGTGTGTGTGTGTAATGCCTTTGGGCACATGCAATAGTGCACAATTTTGCAAACAGCATACAGTAAATAGTTTAGGCTTTGTGGGCCACATAGGGACTCTTGCATATTCTTCTTTATTTATTTTTTAACAACACTTTTATAGTTTTTTTTTTATGATAGAGAGAGAGAGAGAGAGAGAGAGAGAGAGAGAGAGGCAGAGACACAGGCAGAGGCAGAAGCAGGCTCCATGCACCGGGAGCCCGACGTGGGACTCGATCCCGGGTCTCCAGGATCGCGCCCTGGGCCAAAGGCAGGCGCCAAACCTCTGCACCACCCAGGGATCCCCACACTTTTATAATCTAAGAACAATCTTAGCCTGTGAGCCAAAAAAAAAAAAAAAAAATAGGCTGTTTGCAGATCCTTGCTTCTGGGTTACTGTGAGGTAGGGCTCCAAAAGTAGACTTGGTCAAAGGGTATCCATTTAAAATTAGTGTAGATAGTATCAAATTGCTCTACAGAAGACTATGCCAATTAATACTCCTATGTTGAAAATACTAGGATGCTCTTATTAGAGGTCTTTTTATTTTTTTTAATTAAAAAAATTTTTTTTTAAAGATTTTATTTATTTATTCGTGAGAGACAGAGAGAGAGAGGCAGAGACACAGGCAGAGGGAGAAGCAGGCTCCATGATGGGAGCCTGACATGGGATTCTGTCATAGGTCTCCAGGATCACGCCCTGGGCTGAAGGTGGCGCTAAACCATTGAGCCACCAGGGCTGCCGTAGAGGTCTTTTTAAATACTAATTTTATATTTTTTTATTTCTCTTTCTGACGTTTAGCATTATGTTCAACTCCATGTATAAATATTCCTGCCTCTCCATTTATGCAGAAGCTTGGCTTTGGTACTGGGGTAAATGTATACCTTATGAAAAGGTGAGTATAACATTCCAGACTAACTTTTTCACATGAAACCATAGTTGCTCTGTACTTGAAGACAATGAAGAATATGAAAATTCAAATATTTTAGATTTGAGGTATGTTCCTGATCTTGTCTGACAGCTACATTCTGGTCCTAGAACCTTTTATAACTTTGCCAGAGTTTTGCCTGGTAATACTTTTCTCCTACTCTCCTACTGATTATTAAAGGAGAAGGAACTTACCTTACGATTTTTCCTTGGCTTGTGTGGGAAGAGAAAGAGACAGAGGGAAGGTGTTTCCTGTGTGGTAACAATGCAGGAGTCTTAATAGGAAAACCTCAGAGTCGACACCGATGTCGGGGATGTCAGTGACTGCTAACCTCTTTTTTCCGGAGAGTAGCCTTCTTAGCATACTCTCATTTAAAGACGTGAATTTTTCTATTTCTTATGTCACACTATTAAGTAAGAAGGGCATATATATGATTTTAAAGTAGGAAAATTATGTTAAAGAAAAATAAAATTCTAAGTGTCAACAGACATTTTTTTTTTTTTTTTTTTTTTTTATTTATTTATGATAGTCACACAGTGAGAGAGAGAGAGGCAGAGACACAGGCAGAGGGAGAAGCAGGCTCCATGCACCGGGAGCCTGACGTGGGATTCGATCCCGGGTCTCCAGGATCGCGCCCTGGGCCAAAGGCAAGCGCCAAACCGCTGCGCCACCCAGGGATCCCTCAACAGACATTTTTTAAAAAGTTTTTTCTTTTACTCATTACTTTGTACCTGGTTTCATGGTTATAAAGTGGGCAAACAACTTAGGTCAACATATATTCCTTAATGTGTTCTTGGAATCATCCTACTAGCATATTGTTAGCTTCATCTAAGTTTTTGTTGTTTCCAAATAGAAACGCTTTCTTCAATAAAAAGCTAATGAATTGAGAATAGCATAGAATTATATGTGTGTGGCTATTGAATAAGTTTTGTAGCTTAAACACCACCTTTGTATGTTTCTGTGCTATTTGTTTTGTAGACATTCATTTTTTAGTGTCTAAAAACAAGTTTTTGAAAGAAAAGGTTCTCACAGGTTCATTGGCTAGTCTCATTTTTTTCCCTCGTTTTGAAAAAATGTTCTTAATGTAATATGCTGCCAACAAAGTTCTATTGTATGTAAGACTTAATTAGAAAGCTTCATGTTGTTGATACTGAAAAATGGTAGTCACTGACTGACCTCACCACTGCTCCTGATGCGGACTTTCAACCTGGGGTTTTCTTTTACTGGTAACCTAGAGATTTCCCTCACTTCTCTGGTGAATTGGATCCTCTGTTTTTCTGTATCTTTTATCTAATATTTCTTGGTTTACATCTCATTTTGACTGAGGGCATATAGTAGCCCCCATTGAAAAGATGCACAGGAAATAACATTTTTGAGAATCTGCATTTATGAAAATGTTTTCATTTTACTCTCATACTTGAATGGCCTTTTTGTTTTTCTGAGTCAGAATTTTTGTTTGGAAATAATTTTCCTCCAGAATTTTGAGGTCATTGTTCCATTGTTTATTAGCCTGTGGTGTTGCTGTTGAGATTTCTGAAGCCTTTCTGATTGCTCCTGCTTTTTATGTAATCTGTTTTAGGTTATCTGTCCCTCCCACTGTGCTGGAACCTTTTATGATCTTCTCTTTGTCACCAGTGTTCTGAAATTTCACAATGACATACTTGGGTGTCATGGGTGTGAGCCTTTTGGAATCTGAAAATTCCTACTCTTAAATTTTGGGAAATTCTTTTTTAAATTACTTTGTTGATAATTTTCACCCCCATTATTCTCTTCTCTCTCTAGAGTTCCTATTACTTACTTACTTTTTTTTTTTTTTTGGCCTGGTTTTCTTTTTGCTCTGTTTTCTGGGACATTTCTCCAACTTTATCTTCTGATAACTTATATTTTTTCATTTTTGTCTGTCTTGTTTTTAATTAATTATCTGAAAGTTTTCCATTTTCAGACAGCACCCCAAGTTTATTTAAGGTGCTATCAGTGCTCTGTATCCCCATCTGGATGTTAGTAACACAGGAATATACACATGTGAAAACACATTCAGCATTTAGTATGCATATGGTCATGAATTACTCTTTCCTGTGTGCTTCATGGGTTCTCAGCTATGCCAGTAAAGCTAAAGCTAAAGACCCTCTGCTTTAACCCCTTCCAAAGCTAGTCTCCAGTCGTCAGAAGGGGAATAGGAGGTAGACAGGCGCTAGAGATGCAGAATCAGGGAGAGTGTCTAGGAGTTCACCTGCTTTTTTAAGTGACTTTCAAGAAGTTCACTAGGTCTGTTAGGTCAGTTACTTTCATCTGCTTTCCAAGCTTCCAAAAGTGTTTTGTCTCCTTTTCATTATTTCCATCCTTTTCATTGGGTATAGGTCTTAAAATACCCACTTGCTTTTATTTCAGTGGGGGCTTGGGAGAGATCAAAATTAATGTGTATGTTCAAGGTATTTTAATCTCGAAGTCTCTATTTTTTATGTTAAATTTGTGTTCCTAGATTAACTTAGTTGTGATACATTATTATTTTCTAATAAAACCAATGAATTCATTTTGCTATTTAGGATTTTTACATCTATGATTTAAGTGAAATGAGCTTGTGATTTTCCTTTTTTGCTGTCCCTATTTGATTTGTCTATTAAGGTTATATTAGACCTCTACCCCATTTTCTTTCTATTCCCTAGAATAGTTTGTGTAAGATGGAATGATTTATTCCTTGAAAGTTCAGTAAACTCACCTATAAAATCATTTGGACTTTGTGTTTCTTATGGAATGTCTTAAACTCTTGATTACATTTTCTCTTTTGTCAGTTTTCTTAGATTTTTCTAAGAATTTGTTTATTTTGTCCTTTAAATATATTAGGGTAAAAGTAGTAGTATTTATTCACTTAAATTTATTTCTCTCTGATGAATCTGTGATTGTCTCTATTTTTGTTGGCAACATTATTTGAGCCTCTTACTTTTTTTCCTTGTGCAATCTCATTAAAAATCTGCCTGTTTTATTTGTCTTTACAATGAACAAACTTTTATCTTGGCAAAATATTTTATTATGATTTTATAAATATGTTCTTGGGATGCCTGGGTGGCTCAGCGGTTGAGCGTCTGCCTTTGGTTCAGGGCATGATTCCAGAGTTCCGGGATTGAGTCCCACATCAGGCTTCCTGCATGGAGCCTACTTCTCCCTCTGCCTGTGTCTCTGCCTCTCTCTCTCTCTCTCTCTCTGTGTCTGTCATGAATAAATAAAGAAAATCTTAAAAAAAAAAAGATTTTATAAATATGTTCTTGGCATTCTGTAGATTGAGATATGTTATGGGAAAGGTGAAGGTGGATATGTTTACTGAATTCTAAATACTTGGGAGCTGAGGGGTACCCTTTGGAACTTGAAAAATAAATTTTTCATAATACAATGACATGGAAGAGGTCATCCCCAAATGCTGTTGTTATCTAAAACTGGAGGTTTAAGAATAATTTTTCCCAACGGTTTAGTGCTGCCGTCAGCCCAGGGCGTGATCCTAGGAACCTGGGATCGAGTCCCACGTCGAGCTCCCTTCATGGAGCCTGCTTCTCCCTCTGCCTGTGTCTCTGCCTGCCTCTCTCTCTGTGTCTCTCATGAGTAAATAAATAAAATCTTTAAAAATAAAAAAAATTTGGATAAACTTATTTGTGATAGATGTATGTGAATTAAGAAATCTAGTGATCCTTTGAGCGCATGTTTTTTGATTTTTTAAAAAAAGGGTCCTGCCATCATAGAGCCAATATTCATGAGTTAGTGCACAACCAAGTGGATTCTCAGTTCAGTCTATTGTTTTTGTTTTTGTTTTGTTTTTTTTTTTAATTTTTTTTATTTATTTATGATAGTCACACATAGAGAGAGAGAGAGGCAGAGACACAGGCAGAGGGAGAAGCAGGCTCCATGCACCGGGAGCCCGACATGGGATTCGATCCCAGGTCTCCAGGATCGCACCCTGGGCCAAAGGCAGGCGCCAAACCGCTGCGCCACCCAGGGATCCCCTCAGTCTATTGTTTTATCTTATGGTAAAACTTTTATCTCTGTCAAGATTCTTTCATTACCTCTGTGCCCATATGGTGCATATATTTTGTCCTTAATTTGCTGTATGGATGAATAACTACCTACCTTATCATGTAAATTTCTCCTTGACTTTGTTTTACCTGTTTCTTTAGATCTCAAAATGTTTATACCTTAAATACTCTTTTTTTTTTTTTTAAGATTTATTTATTTATTCATGAGAGAGACAGATTGAGAGAGAGGCAGAGACATAGGCTGAGGGAGAAGCAGGCTCCTCACAGGGAGCCGGATCAGGACTCGATCCCGGATCCTGGGATCACAACGTGGGCCAAAGGCAGGTGCACAACCGCTGAGCCGCCCAGGTGTCCCTATACCTTAAATAGTTTTAAAATGTCTGATTCTTCCTGAAAAATAGATGGTTTACATTTTTTTCTCATTTCTGTTATTATCTCTTTTTTTCTTTTAAGATTTTTATTGGGCAGCCCAGTTGGCTCTGCGGTTTAGCACCACCTTCAGCCCAGGGCATGGTCCTGGAGACCCGGGATCGAATCCCACGTCGGGCTCCCTGCATGGAGCCTGCTTCTCCCTCTGCCTGTGGCTCTGCCTCTCTCTGCCTGTGGCTCTGCCTCTCTATCTCTCTCTGTTCCTCTCATAAATAAATAAAATCTTTTTTTTTTAAGATTTTATTTATTCATGAGAGATAAGAGAACGGCAGAGCCACAGGCAGAGGGAGAAGCAGGCTCCATGCAGGGAGCCCGACGTGGGACTCGATCCCGGGTTTCCAGGACCATGCCCTGGGCCGAAGGCAGGCGCTCAACCTCTGAGCCTCCCAGGCATCCTTCTATGTTTATTATCTTCTTAAATGTATGTCTTTGAGTATATGGTGAAGGGTATAGGATGGATTGGTTACTGTAGAGGCACAATATTTATTGGCAAAGAAGGATCTGCTATTCTTTGCACAACCATATATGGGCCAAATGTTTTTTGTACATCTTTTCTTTAAATTCAACTTTTTGGATATAAACACTTATTACTTAGCATTCTGTAACTTACCTCTGGTACATACAGTTAAATGTTTGATAGGGAGTTGGTAGTCTGACATGCTGAAATGGGAAAAATTAGAGAACAGCAGTAATTATGAAGTTTGAAATTTATAATGTTTCATCTTTTTCCTTTTAGTTGTCTGTTTAACCCCTCCCTTTCAGCAATAGATACCAGACTTCTCTTGGAATTAATAGATATATCAGCTATATATCTGTCTTCCAATTAAAAGGATGTGGAGCAGAGGTGTTGATAGTTGAAAATATTTTTTAAACTGTTTAAAAATTTATTTATTTTAGAGAGAGAGAGAGAGAGAATGCTCATGGTGGGGAGGGGGTGGGTGAGGAGGGGCAGAGGCAGAGGAAGAGGGAGAGGGAGTCCTGAGCAGATACTGTGCTGACCTTGAGACCATGACCTAAGCTGACATCAAGAGTCAGATGCTTAACTAACCGACCTATTCAGGTGCCCCAGGTTGAAAATATTTAAAGAAAAAAAAAATTTTTTTTAAAGAAAAATTTTTAAACAAAGTATTATTGAGCCCTTTTTAAAATTTGAAAGTTGTTAGTCATTTGAAATGCATTATGGTTATTATTCTTTCTATACATTTTTTTGATTATTTTTTTAAGATCTCCAAGAGGTTTGTCTCATTCTCCTTGGGCTGTGAAAAAGATTAACCCTAAATGTAATGATCATTACCAAAGCATGTATCAAAAGAGATTAATAGATGAAGCTAAGATTTTGAAAAACCTCCATCACCCAAACATTGTAGGTAAGTTTAAATTTATCTTATAACAGTATGTACGTTTATTCAGAAACAGTTTATAAAATCTCTTGACCAGTTGCACTAATAAAAATGAAGACAGTAGTGGAGTTTGGCAAGAATCAGATTATTGTGAATGTTCCAAAATAAGAATTACGTAATATTTTTAGATGCTTATATATTTTTTTAAGGTTTTTTTTTTTTTAACTTATTCATGAGAGACACAGAAAGAGGCAGAGACATAGGCAGAGGGAGAAGCAGACTTCCTGTGAGTAGCCCAATGTGGGACTTGATTCCAGGTCTCTGGGATCATGCCCTGAGCCAAAGGTAGACACTCAACCACTGAGCCACCCAGGTGCCCCTGATGCTTATATATTTTTAAAATTTCATGGGAGTAGATACACTCATTATGATGCTGGTACTGTAAAGAATTTGGGAATATAAAATGATCTTCATTTAGATAATTTCCTTATTTTCATTTTTAATGTAAATAGGACTAGTGAAACCATTATATTTAGGAAGGCATAAAACATTTAAAAATATTTTAATTTGTAATACTATTGGCAAACACTGAAGTCATTTTAAATTATAGCTACTAAATTAGCTTTATAAATAATTGTCCCATTGTATTTTGTCAGTGTTAATCCAGATATGTTTTCAGTCCCCTCACAGTAAAAAAACTTAAATACTATTATTCTTCCTTATTCTAGTAAGAAAATGTCCTGTTTTCTTTAAGGTTATCGTGCCTTCACTGAAGCCAGTGATGGTAGTCTATGTCTTGCTATGGAATATGGAGGTGAAAAGTCTCTAAATGACTTAATAGAAGAACGAAATAAAGACAGCCAAGATCCTTTTCCAGCAGCCATAATTTTAAAAGTTGCTTTGAACATGGCAAGAGGGTTAAAGGTAACTGCCATTATATTTTAAATGGTTTTTGTGGAACATGAAAGAACTACTTTACATACCTAATTACAGGGTGGAATTTTTTCCCCCCTGAAAGAGGTAGTTGCCCCAAGTTAGAGTCAATAGATTCTCTCATATTGCGGAGGGCACTATTTCCTTATCTTGTTCAGCAAGGTATTTTTTGAGGCCTTTACGTAGCCTGAAATAACCCAAGTCAAGCAGTTTTGTTTAATAGAGATCATATGTTAGATTTAGTTAAAAGGATTAATCAATTTAACACAAATTTAGTAATTATTCCTGGGGGTATAGCCTAATCCTGTGTTGATAAACAAGCCTCTTAAAGATTGCTTTGTGAGATGTTAAGTTTTGGATATCAGTATATGTAGATCAACTGAAAAAAAAAAAAAAGAACCTCTCCATGTTTTTCAGATAAATTGTTGTGCCTTTGAATAGATATAGTGTTAAGGAAGGAAAAGAATTCTTTTTCATAGGTACCCAAACAGAAGTAATGATGGCTCTAGAACACTGTTGGATGACTCAAAAGTGGATCATATATTGAAACTGATGTCAAAGTCTCATGTTAAATTGAATTATGAAATGTGAAACTGCATAAAAGCAATATTTCTAAATATATATTATGTATGTAGAAAAACTGATTGTAAATGGGTAAGCTAAGCTAAATTAATAATTTGAATGATTTAATAAATAATGACTTTAAATGTATATAGTGAAAATAATAAATTTCACTAAAAAATACTTGAGCATACTCAATTTATGATCAGCAACATTTTAATTAAGCAGTGTGTTCCAAAATATATACTGAAAATTGTCTCCACTCATTTCAAGCCCAGCTCACAGAGTAGATGCTCAAAGGCTAATGCATGAACAAACAGCTTTGCAGGATTATTTTTGATTATGGATGAATATTGTTTCTAAGAGCTAATATGTAAAATAAAATACATTCTTAGATGACATTTCTCCTTCCTCTTTTGCTTGTGACTTACATGTAGCCCCTACTCATCTGTCGTTCTGCAACATCTTGACAATTTGGGAAATGTGTGCCTCATTGTGAAGATTCCAACTTTATTTGTTTATTTTTTAAAGATTTTATTTATGTATTTATGAGAGACACAGAGAGAGAGACATAGGCAGAGGGAGAAGCAGGCTCCCTACAGGGAGCCCAATGTGGGACTCTATCCCAGGACTCCAGGATCATGTCCTGAGCCAAAGGCAGATGCTTAACTGCTGAGCCACCCAGCCATCCCATGAAGATTCCAAATTTATTTCTAAATTTACTAGCCTCGAGTAAAATTGTGATACATTTTTAAAGCTGCAGTATCCTCCTTTTGCTATAAAATATGAGATGGGTTGGAAAATAAAAAGTTAGCTTATCTGTAAATAGATATTGATTTCCAAAGACTCTTTTATGTCTGGTCAGTGTGGCAGACCAAAGTAACATGGGATGTTCCCTTGTCTGACTTCAAATAATCTGGAATGGTGGACAAATAAAATCCTGCATGCAGTTCAGGAAGGGAGTTCAAGTTGGTTTTGTTTGAAGGTTATCGTATCTTTTTATTATGTATTTGCTCATATGTGTTAAATTTTCCACTATTCTAGTATCTACACCAAGAAAAGAAACTGCTTCATGGAGACATAAAGTCTTCAAATGTTGTAATTAAAGGTGATTTTGAAACAATTAAAATCTGTGATGTAGGAGTCTCTCTGCCACTTGATGAAAATATGACTGGTAAGTAGTATTCGAATTTTTAAAACTTTATGCAGTTTTTAAAATTTCTATTTTTTTCATATTTAAATAAGTTATAAGTTTTCTTACTTCAAAAATCAAAACCTATATATAAAAAGTATATAGTAAACAATATCTCTCCTGTCTGTCTTCCACTAAGCTCTAGCCCCCTCGCTTGCCATACTTATAATATAAATTATTGTGTTTTTATTAATATCTACCTTAACTGATGGCAACTTTAGGAATGGTTTCTAACCTGGATTGGGATTTTTGCGTGGTAAAAGATCTAGGAATGGAAAACAAAGTTTTAATGAGGTCTTATAAAGGAATTCATTTAGTATGGTGTAGTGAACAAGACTGGGCAAACTGGTAGAAGACAAAACTGGGGTAGAAGTAGGAGAGCGGGATGGTAATAAAAGCCGATCTACTGCTCTTTGCTCCTTGGCCTGCACCAACTAACTCATTCTTCTCTCTCTCATAAAAATACTGACCCCCTCAGGGAAATTTGAAATCTTGGTGAGAACCAAGAGCCAGTCTTGTAAAGAAAGCCTCTGCTTTCAACATTTTATTTAATAAATAACATTTACATTTGTTTCTTTATATGAATATAAGGTAAATGGAACATTAGTGAATGCTGTTTGGAACTTTTATTTTTTTTATTTTAAAGATTTTATTCATTTATTCATGAGAGAGAGAGAGAGGGAGGGAGGGAGGCAGGGGCAGGCAGAGACACAGGCAGAAGGCAGGCCCCATGCAAGGAGTCTGACATGGGACTCGATCCCAGGACTCCAGGATCACGCCCTGGGCTGAAGGCAGGCGCCAAACTGCTGAGCCACCCAGGGATCCCCTATTTAGGATTTTTAATTTCTGGCTAAAGTAAAAGTCTATGAATTAAGTCAAAGGAAAAAGCCAAGAAAAATAGAGTGACTTTATAGAGATGTCTATAATCATTGATAAAGATAAGGTTATTATGAGTCTTTAGGCATATAAATGCTACAAAGTTGAAGCTTTTGAAAATAAAAGGCGAAGTTGTGAAACCAAATTAAGATTTTTTTTAAGCATAATTTTCTCAATCCTTAATAGATGAAATAGATACAACTAAGAGAAGATCTGAGTAGATAATAAGTCAATCTTTATATATCCAAGTATTTATTAAAATTGAACATATATTAATTTATAAGAGAAGACCTCAGATTACAAAAAATAGAAAGAGTCTAATTGTTGACATTCATTATCCTCGGTGCTATAAATCCAGATATTAGTGACATCATTGGAAACAAAGACATTCACATTTTTTAGGAATTCAAAATATTTGTAAATAATTCTTAGCTGAAATCAAATTCCACCAATATAATATTTAGAAAATATGAGAATGTCACAAATCAAACCTATTTGATATGGTCAGTATTACACAGAAGAAAACATTTTCATTATTTAGCCCTGTGAAATTAAGTTTGAGTATTCAGCTCATCAGAAAAAAATGAAGGTTTAAAAATAGAAAGCAGAAGTGAATGAATTAAAAAGCCCATAAATTCTGCATTAGCCCAATGTGATCTATTTTATTTTAGAAATGTCAAAGTTCATAGTTTATAAACACATAAAACAGTTCATAAACATATGAACAGTTTATCCCTGATACATGTTCAAACTTAGCCAGGAAAATTCATGAAAGAATGATGAGTAGGAATTTTCCTCAGAAGATGTTAAGTATTATAAAACCACAGTAATTAAAGCAGTGATACGCATGATAAAATAGGCAGAAAAATATAAGGAAGTAAGGTATTCCCCAATATATCGAATTTGTGATATGATAAAAGTGACATTTTAGTATTAGAGGTAGTTGAATTGATAAATGATGATGTCTGGACATTTTAGAAAAAATAAAGCTGTTTTCCTTCCATCTTCGTAGTTTAAAGATGTAAAAAAAAAAAGTAGTGGAAAAAAATTGTAGGTCAATATTTCCATAATATTGGGCACAAAAGCTAGAAACGATTAAAAAAAAAAAAGCCATGACTGCTGAAAAATTCTTTGAAAAATTTCTCTATGCTACTATGAGCAATAGGATAGCTTACATGCACCCTCACAGGCTAAGTAGAAGTTGAGATTGGTGTATCATTCAAGTTAGGATAAGTTTTGCTGTGGTGGCAAAAACTTCAGTGACCTCAAACCAAGGTTTATTCAAGTCACAGGTCCATATGGCTATGTTCCATGCCATTCTCATTTTAGGACATAAGCTGCTGGACCATCCACTATATGGAATATTGCCATTGTTGTATGTCTGGAAGGTAAAAAAGACTCTAGATCTGGTCACTACAGTATCTACTAACCACATATGGCTACTTAATTTTTTTTTAATTTAAAAAATTCATTTCCTCAGCCACTCCAGCCAGCCATTTTTCAGGTGTTCAGTAGCTATGTATGGTTAGTGGCTACCACACTGGACAACACAGATATAGAACATTCTATTGTCACAGAAAGTTCTGTTGGGAAGTACTGCTCTAGAAAGTCTTGTATGGACACAGTGCTTGAGATTAGAAATGACACAAGTCACTTCTTTCACAACTCACTGACCCGAACTAGGCAGATGGCTCCATCCAAACTTGACAGGCCAGAAAGTGCAATCCTTCTGTGTGTCTTGAAGGAAGAGAAGATGAACTAATTGATGCACAGCACTGGTAACTACTACAGTGGGCAATTTGGAAATATGTATTTTTTAAAAATGAACAAAACCCTTTCAAAATGCCCTTTGATCCTATAATTAATTCCCAGGAACATATTCCAAAAAATAATCGGGCAGTGTAGGCATTTTTTTATAATAATCTGATACATTAATTTCTACAAAACCAAAGATATGTAGGCTTATAGAAGAAACAGCATTGAGACAGAAGCATCAAAACCCATGTAGCTTTGAAAACAAAGCAGTAACAAAAACATAACAATCCTGATAAAAATACTACAACATGAGGGATCCCTGGGTGGCGCAGTGGTTTGGCGCCTGCCTTTGGCCCAGGGTGCGATCCTGGAGACCTGGGATCCAATCCCACATCGGGCTCCCAGTGCATGGAGCCTGCTTACTACAACATGAAATTTTCACCGGCACCCAGCATCAGTCCATCTTGTGTGGCTGTAAACCCTGTGTTTGTGCTTCCCTGGGGGCATTTATTTTCAATAGATACTTTTTTTAAAGATTTTATTTATTTATTCATGGGAGACAGAGAGAGAGAGAGAGGCGGAGACACAGGCAGAGGGAGAAGCAGGCTCCATGCAGGGAGCCCGACGTGGGACTCCATCCCGATCCCGAGTCTCCAGGATCAGGCCCTGGGCCGAAGGTGGTGCCAAACAGCTGAGCCACCCGGGCTCCCCAGCATAGTAGTTCTTAAAAGCTACCAAACCAGGGGATCCCTGGGTGGCGCAGCGGTTTGGCGCCTACCTTTGGCCCAGGGCGCGATCCTGGAGACCCGGGATCGAATCCCACATCGGGCTCCCGGTGCATGGAGCCTGCTTCTCCCTCTGCCTGTGTCTCTGCCTCTCTCTCTCTCTCTCATAAATAAATCAAAAAAAAATTAAAAAAAAAAAAAAAGCTACCAAACCAGCCATGCATTAGGAGGCATTTCTCTTCTCTTGGGCTAAGGTTTTCTCTTTATGAGGAAGTTTATTCCTGATCACTTAAAAATAACAGGCACTGGGAAAAAAAAAATAATCTCTTTATATTTAATTGTGTATGCACTAAATTTGTCACAAAAATAAACCTTGTAGCAGAACAGTCTGTGAAACTTTAAGTGAATGCCCATCAGTAAAGGATGGTTTAATTTGTTGGAGCCCCACACAATAGAATATCGTTAAAATTATATAGGTGTATATTTGTAGGAATGGTATATCCAAATATATGGAGTTAAATGAACACATCATAAAATAACACTTAAATATGTACATATTAAGAAACATTTGGAAAAAATACACCTAAATCTTTAAAACGTATTTTTAACTTTTGTGTTTTAATAGGTGATACATTCACATTTTACAACTATAATATATATAAGATGTTCTCTGATAAGCCTGATTTTATCAGTGGTACTCTCTAGATTGATTGATTGAACAAATATTTTTAGTACTGAATAGTCAGGCTCTATGCTTGGTACTAAGAATATAGAGGAAAATGGGATAGATACAGTCTGTCTTAAAAATTTCTATATGTATTTTTTTTAAAGATTTTATTTATTTATTTATTCGAGAGAGAGAGAGAAGTCACAGACACAGGCAGAGGGAGAAGCAGGCTCCGTGCAGGGAGCCGGACGTGGGACTCGATCCCAGGTCTCCAGGATCAGGCCCTGGACCCAAGGCACCCGGGCTGCCCTATATGTATTTTTTAATGACTATAGCATCTAGACATTAATTAAACAACATAATATTATGTTAGTTTCAGGTGTATAACAAAAGTGATTTGACAAGTCTGTACATTATGCTGTGTTCACCACAAGTATAACTACCCCTGTCTCCATACAATGCTGTTACAATACCATTTACTATATTCCCTATGTTGTGCCATTCATCCCTATGACTTACTCTTTGTATAACTGGAAACCTGTACCTCCCACTCTCCTTTACCCATACCTCCAACCCCCCCACCTCTGGCAACCATCAGTTCTCTGAATTCATAGGTATATTTCTGCTTTTTTGTATGTTCATTTGTTTTGTTTTATCAATTCCATATATAAGTGAAATTATATGTATTTGTCTTTCCTGGACTTAATTTACTTAACACAATATTCTCTAGGTCCATCCATCCTGTCAGAAATAGTAAGATCTCATTCTTTTTTATGGCTCAGTAATATTCCATGGTGTGTGTGTGTGTGTGTGTGTGTGTGTATGTACATGTACATGTATATGTGTATATATACCGCATCTTTATTTACTCATCTATTGACAGACACTTGGGTTGCTTCCATATCTTGGCTATTGTAAACAATGCTACAGTAAACAGAAGGGTGCATATTTCTTTTTGAATTCTTGTTTTTGTTTTCTTTGGGTAAACAACAGTAGTGGGATTAGTGGTCATAAGGAAATTGTTTTTAATTTTTTCAGGAACCTCCATACTCTCTTCCACAGTACCTGCACCAATTTGCATTCCCACCAGCAGTACCTTAGGGCTCCTTAGGGTGAGCTCTACATCCTCACCAACACTTATTATTTCTTGTCTGTTTGATACCAGCTATTGTGACTGGTGTGAGGTGGTATCTCATTGTGATTTTGATGTGCAGTTTTCCCATTATTAGTTATGTTGAGCATCTTTTCATGTGCCTGTTGGCCATCTGTGTGTATTTGGAGATAGGTCTATTCAGATCTTCTGGCCATTTTTTTTTTTAAATCAATAGTTTGGTTTTTTTATGTTGAGTTTTATGAATCTTTATATATTTTGTATACTCACCCCTTATTCGATATGTCATTTGTAAATATCTTCTCCCATTCAGTAGGTTGCCTTTTTGTTTTGTTGATGGTTTCCTTTATTGTACAAAAGTGTTTTGTCTTGGTGTAGGCCCATTAGTTTATTTTTGCTTTTGTTTCCCTGGCCTGAGGAGACATATCTAGAAAAATGTTGCTAAGGCCAGTGTCTAAGATATTACTGCCTATGTGTTCTTTTAGTAGTTTTATGATTTCAGGTCTCACAGGTCTTCAAGCCATTTTGAGTTTATTTTTATGTAGTATAAGAAAGTGGTCCAAAAAAAAAAAAAGTGGTCGTTTCATTCTTTTGCATGTAGCTGTCCAGGTTTCCTAACACCATTGATTGATTGCCTTCTTTGTCATAGATTGACCATATAAGCATGGGTTTCTTTCTGGGCTCTGTTCTGTTCCTTTATGTGTCCGTTTGTCTGCTAGTGCCAGTACCATACTGTTTTACTAGAGCTTTGTAGTATATCTTGAAATCTGTAATTGTGATAACTTCAGCTTTGTTTTTCTTGCTTAGGATTGCTTTGGCTATTTGAGGTCTTTTGTTGTTCCATACAAATTTTACTATTATTTGTTCTAGTTTTGTGAAAATGCTGTTGGTGTTTTGATAGGGATTGCATTGAATCTGTAGATTGCTTTGGATAGTATAGACATTTTAACAATATTCCTTCAATCCATGAGCATGGAATATTTTTTCATTTGTGTCATCTTTGATTTCTTTTATCGTTGCTTTATAGTTTTCAGAGTACAGGTATTTCACCTCTTTGGTTAAGGTTGTTCCTGGCTATTTTACTTTTTTTTTTTTTTTTTTTAATTTTTTAGATTGTATTTATTTGAGAGAGAGATTGCACACTAGCAGAGGTGGGAGGGACAGAGGGAGAAACAGACTCCCCACTGAGCAGGGAGGCTGACTCAGGGCTCCATCCCAGGACCCTGGGATCATGATGACCTGAGCTGAAGGCAGACGCTTTACTGACCAAGCCACCCAGGCCACCCCGTTTTATATACTCTTTGATTCAATTATAAATGGAATTGTTTTCTTAATTTCTCTTTCAGCTACTTTGTTATTAGCATATAGAGATACTGTGGGACCCAGGAAATTTAACAAAAATCCCCTACCCCTGGACAAACAGAGCAGGACTGATACCATTTTGTGCTACACCTGCCACCTCCTGTATGACCCCCACATAACCTGCTTATTGCTTAAGGCGCTGCCCCACCCTAGTCAAACCACTGGGCACACCCTAATCAGAAATTGGCTTATAACAATGTAACCCTGCTTTGTGCCCACCAAAGCTGCGCGCCAATTCTGACCAAAGTAATAGGCCAGCTCAAACGGATACTACAGGGTAAGATGTAATTCAGTCGGCGACCTGCGTGTGGACCGACATGGCTGTTCAACTTGCTGTGTATCCCATTGGCCACTGGCCCCTATAAAGTTGCTAAGCCTCTTAGTCTCAGGGTCCAAGTCCCTGCTCTGCTGTGTTCGGGTATACTTGGACCCAGGCTCGAGCTTGTAATAAACCCTCGTGTGATTGCATCGGTGTCGGCTCCTTGGCGGTTTCTCGGATTCGCGATCTTGGGCACAACAATACAACAGATTTCTGTATATTTTATTTTCTGTAACTTTACTGTATTCATTATTACTTCTAATAGTTTTCTGGTGGACTCTTAGGGGTATAGTGTCATGTCATCTGCACTTTACTTCTTCCTTGCTGATTTGGATACCTTTTATTTCTTTTTCTTGATTACTATGGCTAGGACTTCCAGTACTGTGTTGAATAAAAGTAGCACAGAAGGACATTGTTATTTGTTCCTGGTCTTAGAGGAAAAGCTCTCAGTTGTTCATTATTGAGATTGATGTTAGCGGTGGGTTTTTCATGTATGGCCTCCATTGTAGCTTTGAAGTATACTCCCTCCAAATCCACTTTGTTTTGTGAGTTTTCATCATGAACAGATGTCAAGTTTTGTCAAATGCTTTTTCTACATCTATTGAGATGATCATATGATTTTTATCCTTTATTTTGTTAACGTGGTGTATCACACTGATGGATTTGTCCATCTTAAACCATCTTTGCATCCCCAGAATAAAATCTACTTGATTGTGGTGAATGATCCTTTTAATGTACCATTGTATGCAGTTTGGTAATACATTGTTGAAGATTTTTACTTAATGCTCATCAGGGATATCGGCTGGTAGTTTTATTGATTGTGTCTCTGTAAGGTTTTGGTATCAGGGTAATGCTGACCTCATAGAATATATTTGGAAGCTCTCCTTCCTCTTCTGTTTTTTCAGTTCTTACCCTTTTAGGGTTCATATCTAGGATTGAAAGCTGCTCTTGAATGATTCATACTAAAGTATAATGACTATTTTGATAAAAGGGATTATGTAAACATGAGAGCCTCAGTTAACACACCCTAGATATTGAGAAAGGCCTCCCTAAATAATGTTTCGGGTAAAAATTGAAGGATGAGGAGAAGCTCCAGTCTAATTATTTTTCAATCTGATATAGTGTCCATGAGATATAAGGTAATGTCTGCTTAAGCTCTTTGAAGGTAGCAAAGGACAATAAAATATCAATTGTTTCTGTATGGACAAAAAGGAATGAGTGACCTATCAATATATGATCACGCCCAACTTTTGTCAGAACAACCCATCTTCTCAGAGAAGCAGTCTTAATCAGTAACATATGAGGGGGAACCACTTCCATTATGTTTAAATTCTAATCTCACACTTGGACAAATATAAGCAGACATAGGAAATGCACTTGGCTAGCATCTCCAATTGGAGCTCATATATTAGATCCAGAGTTCTAAAAAACTACTTTGCCTGGTGCATTTCTGTAGGAATTTGACTGACTTAGAGGGAGGTGTGCCTCCTTATCACCACAGAATCACTGCTGTTAAAACCATGTCTATACTCTTACCTTGTACATTTCATTAGGTGCCTCTTAAATTCAAACGGGATGGGGAAAAGCCTTCAGGGAGCTTATACTGGACATGACTGCTTTCCAAACTACTTTCCTAAAGCAGATTTGAGTAAGAAGGCTGTCATAGAGACAGCTTTTGTTCTTGCTGCCCAGTGCTGGGTACTCCCCTAGTTTGGCATCTTTGTTCTGTTTTCATAGTGTACGTACTTACTAGGTCTATCCCCCACCCTTAGTGTTAATGTTTGTCTACTGGCTCCTTCCTGACTGCTGGATTCTCATATTTCCTTCTCTTTCCTGCCTTTTGTTCTTTTTTTTTTCCTGCCTTTTGTTCTTTAAATGTTAGTTTCTTTGTTTTTTCCTTTCCCAGTACATTTCTTAAGGCCCTCAAGGCAGAGCTTTCCTTTAGTTCTGAAGAGAAGCTTCTTTCATTAAACATGCTCCCTGGTTTTTTCAAATTATATCAATTCAGTTTGTTTTCATACTAACCTTAGGGAGAAATGAAAGTTATAGCATCAAATACTAAAAACTTCCATTTTTAGTTAATATATCTACTTTTGCCTTGTAAAATGTTCAAGAGCTTGAGATTATTGTACTCTTAGCAGAAGTAAAGGTTTTATTTTTATTTACTTATTTATTTTTAAAGATTTATTTATTCATGAGAGACACAGAAAAAGGCAGAGGCAGAGGGAGAAGCAGGTTCCCTGCAAGGAGGCTGATGTGGGATTCAATCTCAGGGATCATGACCTGAGCCAAAGGCAGACATTCAACCACTGAAGCCACCCAAGTGCCCCAGAAGTAAAGGTTTTCAATCTGAAAAGGAAAATGTATAAGAATGTGGAAGAAATAATAGCATATCTTTGACCACAATGGAATTAAGTTAGAAAACAACAGTAGGATAATCTAGGAAAACCCCAAGTATTTGGAAATTCAATAACACAGATTCAGATAACCTAGCATCAAGGAAAATGAAAAGGGAAATTGGAAAATATTTTTAATTGAATAAAAGGTAAAATACAGCCTATCAAAATGTGTGAGATACAGACCTAGATGTTTTCACTGTTCATATCAGACATCCAAGGAAGAAATGATACTGACTTTATACAGTTTTTTCAGAAAAGGGAGTAAAGATCACTACCCAATTTGTTCTGAGGCCAGCATAACTCCAGTATCAAAACCTGAGAAATAATGAAAAAAGAACTTCAAGAAACCTCTCTCACAAACATAGATGCAAAAATCCATAACAAAATATTAGCAAATGAATCTTAAACAATATATAAAAAGGGTAGTACATCTGACTGGCTAGGGTGTATCCCAGGAAAGAAAAGTTATTTTAATGTTCAGAAGTCAACAGAATTTACAATATTAATGGATGAGAGAAATACATGGTCATCTCAATAGATGATGGAAGTGTTGACAAAATCCAACTTCCATTCATAGTTAAAAAAACAAATAACCCCTCTTGCTATCTAGACACAGAACAGAACTTAGCCTCAGAAAATGTATACAGAGAACTTTGAGGCAACCCCACAACCAAGAGAACAAGGCCAGTTTGCCTGCTCTTGCCAGTGTTACATTGTTCTACAGTCCCACCATTGACGTAAGGCAAGAGAAAAGTAAGACATCAAGATTGGAAAGGAAATAAAATTGTTCATATTTGTAGTTGATCTGAGTGTTTAGGTAGAATATCTGGAGGAATCTATAAAACAAACTACTAGAATTAATAAGTGAAGTTAGCTATTATATTTCTATATGTTAGGAGATCATTGGAAAATGAAAATTTTTTAAATTTTAATTACAAGTACCCCAAAGCATAAAATATTTAAGAGTAATTCTAATAAGTCTAAGACCTCTGAGAAAATTAAATAAGATGTAAAGAAATGGAGAAACCATGATTGGGGATTGGCAGACTCATGTTAACATGTTAATTCTTCCCAAATTGATGTAGAGATTCAACACAATCCCAGTCAAAATTCTAAAAATTGTTTGTAATGTAAGTGACAATGTGAGTGGGCCTCTTACTCCTGGAGCCAATGTGTGATTTGACCCCTTCCCTTTCCTCTGATTTAGCAATTACAGAAGGAAAGAAATGGTACTTCTCTGAGCCTAATGACAGCATAGTTTCAAAAATGAAGAGACTGAAGCCCAGAGATTGAGTGAACTGCTCGAGGTCACATAGCTCACAAATGTCTTTGAGCCCAGGCAGGGCAGTTTGGCTCCAGTCTGTGCTCTTGACATCCACAGTCTGTATTCCTTCCTCTTTTCTTTCGTTTTTTGTTTTTTGAGAGGGAAAGAGGGGTGGGGGGAGGGGCAGAGGGAGAGAATCTCAAGCCAACTCCCCCCTGAGCAGGGAGCCCAACGTGGGGCTCCATCTCAGGACCCTGATATTACAACCTGCGCTGAAGTCAAGAGTCCGATGCCTAACCGCCTGAGCCACCCGGGCACCCCAGTTCCTGCCACCTTCTAAGAGAAGTGCTGTTTCTCTATACTCTTGCCAACTGGTCAGCGTCCTGAATATTTAATAGTCGGATAAGGAAAAAAATAATTCTTAGTAATGACATTGAGTGCATTTTCATGTTTATTGCCTACCTTTATTAACCTTACTACCTGTTAAATCGTTTGCCCGTTTTCTAGTGCTTGCTCTAATGACCATCTTACTTGTGTTTTACTTGTCTCAGTGACTGATCCTGAGGCCTGTTACATTGGCACTGAGCCTTGGAAACCCAAGGAAGCTTTGGAAGAGAATGGCATTATTACTGACAAGGCAGACATATTTGCCTTTGGCCTGACTCTGTGGGAAATGATGACTTTGTCTATTCCACACATTAATCTTCCAGATGATGATGATGATGAAGGTATCACTCCATATTTTTAACATAAACCCCAGTCTCTTCAGTTTGAACTAAAGATTAGCTGATAAAATTATATTTCACCTTTCTATTGTTAAAATTTGAGGAAGTTTTTCAATCTATGGCATGAGATATGGATTATATTTATACTGACTAATTTGGTGCAATCTCTGTTTAATCTCCTACAAATGAGATGTAGGTTAATTGACAATAATAGGGAGATAAATTGAGAAGACCCTGCGGAGCAAAGTTTCTTTAAAAACTCTCCTCACCTAAGGAAAGGATTGGAAAGCTATCCTACAGTATACTCTATATACATAGAGGGGAGGGGTTCATGACCTATGCTAATCTCCACCACGGCCGGGTATTGAAGAGACCACCTATATATGATGAAAAGCATCCTGGATGATGAGTTGTTTCGGAAGGGTGAGTTTGAGCAGTTGCTAAGCTTTTCCATGACTTAGTTATTTTGTTTGTTTCAACTCCTTCACAAACAGATAGAACTTTTGATGAAAGCGACTTTGATGATGAAGCATACTATGCAGCTTTGGGGACGAGGCCACCTGTTAATATGGAAGAACTGGATGAAACGTACCAGAAAGTAATTGAGCTTTTCTCTGTATGCACTAACGAAGATCCTAAAGATCGTCCTTCTGCCGCACACATCGTGGAAGCTTTGGAAATAGATGTCCAGTGATCCCCGCATATTCATGACTACTGCCTTTACGTGTGGCTCATGTATAGAACTGTTCTGTTTACTCTAATACACTATAGAGTTACTATGATAAGCTGTAATTATTAGACTTTTTGGAAGTGACCCACTTTAGGACCACAGCGCCTAGTTAACATTTCAACAGTTGTATTTGTTAATATGCTTCTGATGATAAGCATTTGAGATTATAGGTTTTCTTTTCTTTTTTTTGAGATTATAGGTTTTCTATTAAGTTCAGGAAACTAGCTACTTATGTATTTGAACGTTTATATATATATATAAAACACTAGCAGTAATACAATGCTATAAACTCTATGCCTAACATTAATTTGGATCAAGTGACCATCACTTTTACTGTTTCTCAAATATTATTTTAATGGATCTATTGAAATTAGCACTTTGTGCCGTACAAAAAGAAGTCTACGTTTGCTTATCTTTTAAGCCATTTAACTTTTTCCTGGCCTTTTTTGGCTGATGTGCTTATTATTAAATATGGTCACCAGAAGCTGAGAGAATATGGCTCACAAGACTAGCTTCCTGGGTATTTAGATGTTTTTGGTTAAGGCTTATCTTGCTCTCTCCATTCTCCCCAGGTCTTTGGCTTTCGCTTTATTAGATGTATTTTCTGTTTTGAAATATTTGTTTTATTTAGTAATCTATATCTTAAGCATTTTGTAGTTCTGGCATAAAAATAAAATCCTAGTAGGATGATATAGAATAAAGGAGACTTCAGTTACCAGAAGGTGTCTTGTATTTTATTAATTTGAGAGTCACCGTTAAATGTATTGAATGAATGTGAGTGAATGAGTTTCTTAACGGCCTATAAGATGAGGGTGATTTCTGTGTGCCACAGCTGCCTCAGCATGTTTTTTAAGGTCTGTTATTTAGGGTGGGGGGTGGGCAGAGGGAGAAGGAATCTCCAGCAGAGCAGGGAGCCCGATGCAGGCTCGTGGGGCTTGATCCCAGGATCCTGAGATTATGACCTGAGATGAAATCAAGAGTTGGATGCCTAACCAACTGAGCCATCAGGCTCCCCTCCCTCCCCGAGCATTTTTATTTTTTATTTTATTTTTTAAAATATTTTATTCATGAGAGAGAGAGAAAGAGATTGACAGGCAGAGGGAGAAGCAGGCTCCATGCAGAGAGCCTGATGTGGGACTCGATCCCAGGATTCCAGGATCACATCCTCGACCGAAGGCAGGGCTAAACCGCTGAGGCACCCAGGCATCCCCCGAGCATTTTTAATTAATTATGTTTGTGACACGAGGTGATAATACCTGGACTTGACTGTAGAAAGTTTTAAAAATTACTGGCACTCCGGGAAGCTTGGAAAGATGAGGAACCATTATACGCTGAGCTTTAAACAATTCTAGGATTCACCGGAGGTTCCTTTTAGAATGAGATTGTATCAAGCAATAGTACTTTATGGGTGTATCTTCTATCAGCATACCAGTAAAGTGACAAAGTAAATTGAAAGCTGACTCGTAGGAAAAGCTTACATACAATTTTGCACGTTGACATTAGTTACCCTCACATGAGTTTTATATGATCTCATCAGGTCTGCCAAGGTGACAAAGCAGTGTGTCTCTTGGCCCATTCTCTCCTGAATTGCATTCTTTTTAATACACAACCCAATAAATTTTTTTTTCCTTGAGAAGTTTCCAGTTGCTATAGCTGGAATATCTAAATGGGAACAAACTAATGCCCAAGAACTAGGTCAACAAATTCATGGCACTTGTTATGGCAGACATTGTAAAATGTTCCCGGCATGCTTTTCCCGTGTCTGGATAGGGCCTTGTCCTCAACACGAAGTTGCAGACTATCTGCTGCCAACTCCAAGGAAGTTTTTTATCCTTGTTCTGGAACTTGCTCTTTAAGTCTCACATGTTACCTTCTTTTTGGCCACTTGCCTCATTCTCAGAACAGTAATGTGATTAGGTGGAGGATACAGCAGGAATAATCTTTTTGCTGAAGTAATCATAACTGACAAATCCAAACAGGTTTATCCCAAGTAGCTTTCTCACCTCCCAGAAAATCTCCCTTTGCTGTCAGTATCAGGGTAAGGCCTCCAAGAGCTTGTTTGCACCTCTAGAAAATGGAGATCAGTAGTTGCTCAAGGAACATGGATTATTTATTGCCTCCTACTTCCTACTTAATCCACTATTTGTAGATTAAGATTGAAGAGATTTTTCTCAAAGATTTACTTATTTGAGAGAATCCTCAAGCAGACTCTGCTGAGCACGGAGCCTGATGCAGGGCTTGATCTCACAACCCTGAGAACACAATCTGAGCCGAAACCAAGAAATGCTTAACCGACTAAGCCACCCAGGCGCACCCCTAGAAGAGATCTTTAAATAAATAATTATATATAAATGCTTGAGAGATGCAGCTAGAGTTGTGCTCTATACAGTCTTAAATGCTATTAAAATCCTGAAAAGTTGGCAAGTGAATATAGGAAAAACAAAATAGAAGAAATGAGCGTAAATTTAAAAACAAAATCTACCACAGAAAACACCACAAATTTATAATAGGCTTTGCCAAGGTTGTGTTTGAAAATACAAATAAAATTCATAAGCCTAATAAGCCTTAACGAGAGTCATCTAGAGTCAAAAAAGCTATCATGAATGAAAAAGGAGACCGGTGCATATCCTACAGATACCCAATCTCATTCATGAACAGTATTAGTGAACCAATACCAGTAACATAAAAACTTCAAGGCCAAATTGAGATTATTTCAGCAAGACTAGGTTGACTGAATGTAATCACCCAATGAAGAAAATCTAATAATTTCCAAAGAAGAAAAATTTTGAGAAATTCCAGTTAGGGGATCCCTGGGTGGCTCAGCGGTTTAGCACCTGCCTTTGGCCCAGGGCACGATCCTGTAGTCCCAGGATCGAGTCCCACGTCGGGCTCCCAGCATGGAGCTTGCTTCTCCCTCCTCCTGTGTCTCTGCCTCTCTATGTCTATCATGAATAAATAAATCTTTAAAACATATGTATTAAAAAAAAAGAAGAAAGTCCAGTTAAAAATGTTTGAAAGCTTCTTAGAGAATAAAAACAAAAGCCTCAAAAAAACAAACAAACAAACAAACAAACAAAACAAAAAAAGCCTCCAAGAAACTTCGGAGCAGAGAGGAGGGACGGAGGAACTTCCCTAACATAAGTAAGGGTATCCACATCTAACAAGCTATAAATAACATTCTGTAGTTGCTATGGATAGAAAGTTTATGTCTTCCTAAAATTCACGCTGAAGCCTAATCAATCCCTGATGTGATGGTATCTGGAAGGGCGGGGGGCACCTGTGGGAGGTGATTAGATCATGAAGGAGAGCCCTTCAGATTGGGCTTAGTGTCCCTGATGGAGATACGTTCTCCACCCTCTGAGGATGCAGCAAGAAGGCTGCAGGGCAAACAGTGGGCTCTCACCGGGTCCCAGATCCGCCAGCGCCTTGGTCTTAGACTACCAACCCCGAGAACTGAGAAAATAAATTGTTGTGTAAGCCACCCAGTATTTTTGTTACAGCAGCCTAAGACAACAGTGAAATGTTGAAAGCTTTTCCTATGAAAAATGAAATGAGATATTAATTCAAAACTGAGCATCCAAAAGAATCTACCTATGAACCTTTAGAATTAAATCAGTTTAGAAAGGTTGCTGAATGCAGGTCAAATATAGAAAAGTCAGTTTTATTATCAGCAAATGAAACATTAACTATTTCCAGTGGGGTCAAAGTATCAAATGCTTAAGAATAAATCCAAACAAAGTATGTAAGAACTCCATGCCGAACACCCCGAATTAGTGAGAAACTATTTAAATGGGGAAAGACACCATGTGCCCATGTGCACAGAAAAAGAGATAAAATGGCTTTTACTATCAATCCTTCCCAAATTGGCCTATAAATCTGATGCAATTCCAGCAAAATCCCAACAGATATTTTTTGAATTGGTGATGTCTTTTTGAGGATCTTAAACTGAATTGTAAACTGTACACACAAATGCAAAGGACCAAGAATAGACCCAATACTCCTGTAGGAAAAAAACGTAGGAATATTTGTAATACACAAGAATATAACACAATGTGGTACCGGCATGAGGAAAACCTGCAAGGCTAGTGGGTTGGACATACGCTGGACACAATCTATGAACAAAGGCAGCAAATCAATAATAAAAAATAGATAAAAGGGCAAGAGAGTCGAGTAGTCACAACCCAAAATGCTCACCAGTAGTATAAATTATGGTACATTCCTATAATGGAATATACAGCGATGAAAATGGAACCAGTTCCAATAGATGGAATAACCTGGATGCATCTTGATACCATACTCAATTTATATCAAGTTCAAAAACAGACTACAATTTTAGACATCAAAAGGTAGTTTGGGGCACTTGGGTGGCTCAGGTGGTTAAGTGTCTGCCTTCAGCTCAGGTCATGATCCTGGGGTCCTGGGATGGAGCCTCAGTGGCGGGATCTGCTTCTCTCTCTCCCTCTGCCTGTGCCTGTCCCCTCCCTGCTGGTGCTCTCTCTCTGTAATTTTTTTTTTTTTAAAGGTAGTTACATTTGAGGAAAATGATGATTGAAGAGAACAATGAGGAAGACATCTGAGGAGCTGGCAGTGTTGTTTTTTGTTTTTTTTTTTTAACCTGGGTAGTAATTATGAAGGTGTTTGATAACTGAGATGTACATTTTTTTAAAGTTTATGTACATTTTTAAAAATAAACTTTAAAAATTTTTTAGATTAACAGAAAAATTGCAACAAAGAGAGTTCCCACATATCCCACACCTAGGTTCCCCTATTATCAACATTTTATATTGGTGTATTTGTCACAATTAACAAACCAACAAATCAATATTGATATATTAACTAAAATATACTGTTCGGATTTATCTAGTTTTCACCCAACGTCCTCTTCTGATCCAGGATTACATTACATTTACCTGTCATGTCTCCTTGACTATAATAATATTTCAGACTTTCCTGGGTTTTTTGTTTTTGTAAGATTTTTTTTTTTTAGAGCAGTTTTAAGTTCATAGCAAAATCAGGAGGAAGCAGAGATTTCCCATATACTCCCTTCCCCCTCACATGCACAGCCTCCCCTACCATCAACACCCCCTATCAACATGGGACATTTGTTGCAACTGAACCACCCTGACAAATTAGGGATTATTCTTGGTGTTATCCATTCTAGGGGTTTGGGCAAACGTCTGAGATGGAGCTACCCTTAGTGTCATACAGAGTAGTTTCACTGCCCTAAAAATCCTGTGCTCCACCAATCATTCTTCTCTCCCCTTGAACCCCTTATCTTCTAATGGTCTTCACGGTTTTGCCTTCTCTAGGATATCATACAGTTGGAATCACACAGTTGGTAACCGTTTCACATTGGCTTCTTTCACTCAGTAATATTAAGGTTTCTCTGTGCCTTTTGGGGGCTTGATAGTTCATTCCTTTTTTCCCATCGTCTGGATGTACACTCAACTACTGAAGGACATCTTGGTTGCTTCCAAGATTTAGCAATTATGAATAAAGCTGCTAGGAATGTCCAGTGTGCAGGTTCTTGTGTGGATATGTTTCCCATCATTGGTTTTTACAATCAAAGAGCATATACGGTTTCTATAATCACTAAAATACTTTAGAAAGAAAATCAGTGCATTTGGTTATATAAGAACAGACAGACAATTGAAAGGAATTTTAATTGACTCATCACAAAGCACTGAGCAAGCAAAATAATGTTAATAGAAAATTTTAAATAAAATATTTAAAACAAAAACAGCAGTGCAGAAAACAGCATTAAAATGTTGGCATAATCACACACATTTCAACAATTCCACATTCTTTTTGGAATCCAGGCTTCTAAACTTGGGGAACATGGTAACTTATAGGAAAATAAAAGAATGCAGATGAACTGACTCTACAGAGTCACAACACAGAAAATTTCCCTAGAGTCCTATTGCCAGATAAGTAGTTATATGAATTTTAAAATCAAAACAATATGAATAATTCTTTGTTCTTTAAAGTAAGTATCCAAGAATTATACTAGAAAAATGTGCGCATACTGAGCTGTATTTATATAATGTCATTACATTCTCTGGCCCATCAGGCTAGATACATTTATTTACTAACCTCAGTTATATATTACTCTTCACTTTGTCAGAACGTTTGCCAGACTTCTCAGAGCAAGATGTATCTTAAACATTCAAACATTTAAAGAATGTAGCCATAGGAATCATCTAATCCAACTGGGGATCCATTTTGTTAATGACACTGATCCTCAGTAACAAGCGCACTAAAGGTGAGTAGCACAATCAGCATTTTCACACACTGAAATTCATGAAATGACAATAGTGCAACTATTATGTTTAACTGTAATTAAGTGTGAAGACAGGTATGTTTTTCAAAAGGATTAAAACCCTAAGCTACAGAATTGTGTTACATAAAAGGATATGGAAATCTTACTCATTCTTTACAATAAATATGGGAGAGTCCTCTTAAAAATTAAAAATTCAAGACACTTTCTAAATACTTTCAAACTGAGTTGCTCTAGCCAACACCTATAAAGTGAGAATTTTGTGTACAGAATTCAGGAATTACCTTTAAAGGCAGGGCATGGAAATTATTTGCCTGTCTTTAAATTTTGCTATTTGCCTCTGATTGAGCATGAGATAATCCTGGTGCCAAAGTCTGCTTTATAAAAGATAAGTGGTCACATATCTGTGGAAACCACCTTGTTTTGTCAATGTTTTTATGTAGGAGGCATGTCATTTTCCAGTTATAGCTACAAAGTTTCATAATTAAGGATTCCAGTGCTGGACAGAATTTTTTTTGAATACCCAGATAATTTTCAACAAATTTATCTCTCACTTTTTAATTCATAAGGAACAAAGCTGATACAGGTTTATGTGTCTCTGTGTGCATCTTAGTATTTTTGTTTTGATATTTGTTAAATAGTTCACATTTAACAAATGTGTCTGAAGCCATCCACATAGTAACTGTTCTATAGTAGACACTGGGCTCAACTATTAAAATTGTATACAAGGAAATTAGGGGTGTTGCAGTATTTGGTTGCAAATAACTTGCCATCTGGTGTTGGGTCAGAAAATGCTATTTCGTCAGTCCTGAGAAAACAGCCAAACATGAAGCAGTTCCTAAAGAAGAGGAAAAGACAATTTAATCCTAAAGAAAAGGAAAAGACAATTTAACAATGAAATCAACTTAAAATTCTAATTATATATATATTTTTGTCTCCTTCAAGAAAAAGCAATTCATATATAAAATTTCAATTTCTTTAAATTCTCTTGATTACAATAAAAAATATTTTAGTAAGTGATAAAGTGATTTAATGCCTTAGATTTTAGAGGTGGAAGTCTAATGATACCATTTCACACATGAGCACACTGAGGTCCAGAAAAAATTCTGCTGAGATGCAAAAGGAACCATTCAAATTATGTAGCTGACTCGAGAGGATCCATGGTAATGAGCAACAAACAGGCGGTAATATTGCTGACTAAAAGCAATAGTGCATTAAAACCAAAAACTCACCATCAACAACTTTAACCAACAACTATTCTCCTCAACCACACCACACACTCGGAGCTTAAAAGAGGCAAAAACTAACCTGCATTTTGACCACAACTCTCCTGACCCAGCTCAGCCAGGATTAAAAGTAATACAATGAAACGGTTAAAAGAATTCAACAAAATTGAAGGAAATTCCATAAAGTAGCCAGTACTCTTCAGATTCTTCAATGCCATAAAAGACAAAGACTAAGAAACTATTCCAAGTTAGGAAAGATGACAAAAGAGCTAGGACAACTATGCAATGTGATTCTGGCAAGAAAAAAAAATGCTATGAATATGAAGGACATTGGAGATAAATGACAAAACTGAAATATGGACAGTATGTCAGATAAAAGCATTCCATTAACATTAAATATCCCATATATGAGGACTGAAGTGTGCTTATGTAAAAGACTATCTTTGGTGTTAAGAAATATGCGCTGAAGCACTAAGGGCTAAAGGGACATCATGCACATAAATCAGAAAGCAAATGTTACAACTTGATGAATCTGGGCAAAGGTAAATAAGGGCTTTTTACTATTCCTGCTACTCTTTTATAGTTTTGAAGTTATTTCAAAAAATATATAATTAAAGACTGGATTCAATGAGAAGATAGATATAAGCATATGATAATATGTAATTTTGTACAAGGTTTATTGCTAAATTTCCTAGAATCCAAAGCAAAACACTGGTTTGATTAAACAGATCTTACTGTCTTTACAGGTGATAGCAGCTATGGAAAGAATTTCAGATCTGTGGGTTCGAGTCCTGTCATTTCATTTGCCTGTCAGTATAGATGTGTACTAATAATCCCCAGGTGAGCCTCAAGTTGCCTATATCAAACAACTAGGAACAATATTCGACTCTTATGAGGATTAAACATATATTGCCTGTACAGACAAGAGAGAACTGAACCCAAAGCTCTTCATTACAGGATTGCTGCCAATTACCTGTATCTCCAACTCACAGATGTGAGAAGAGATGTGTTCTCAAATGAATGTTTTTATTTCTCTGCTAAAGGTAACTTAATTTTTTATTCATTATTGCTTATAGATAACCTATTGCTTTGGTACCCAAAGTATGATCTACAGACCAGCAACATTCTTCATCACCTCAGAGCTTATCAGGAATGCAGAATCTCAGGTCCCACCCCAACCGACCGAATCATACCTGCATTTTAACAAGATCCCCAGGTGATTCATACAGACTTCTAAGTTTGAGAAACATTAGACTAGACTGGTGGAACTAGGTTAGATACTGGTATTACCCATGCCAAATTTATGCATTCCTTAAAAAATATAGAAAATAGAGGTATTTCATAATTAACCATCAAATAAAAATCTTTACAGACACTAATTTTTCTCACTGTTCCCCTTTATAAGGTATGTACAGGGGACTAGGATTATGGCCCAACACTGGATCCCACAATGGTCTTGGGTGTTCTTTCTTAAAAAGTGCATAGGATTCAAAAGGCTAGAATAGCACTACTCAAAGTGTGGTCACTGGATTGTAACCTCTTAACTTATGTATAGAAGTCGAGAGAGTAAGTTGTGTGAAACTCATTCAAGCAAACCTACATCAGGTACATCTACAAGCAAGAAATAAGTCCATTTGTCACATTAAGAAACTTCAAGTAATTAAATGTTAGTTGAAAGTGTGCACCTGGGAGTTTAAAATGGCAAATCACTTTTTTTTTTAATTTTATTTATTTTATGATAGTCACACACAGAGAGAGAGAGAGAGAAAGAGGCAGAGACATAGGCAGAGGGAGAAGCAGGCTCTGTGCACCGGGAGCCCGACGTGGGATTCGATCCGGGGTCTCCAGAATCGCGCCCTGAGCCAAAGGCAGGCGCCAAACCGCTGCGCCACCCAGGGATCCCGCAAATCACTTATTTTTTACTGAGATATAATTCATACATCATAAAACTCACTCTTTAGAAGTGTACAATTCTGTGGTTATTCGTATACTCACACAACTGTGGAACTACCAATATCCGTTCCAGAACAGCTCATCATCCCAAAAAGCAACCCTATACCTATCAATAGTCACTCTCCATTTACCCTGCCCTCAGTCCCTGGAAACTACTATTTTCTGTTCTAGATATTTTCTGTAAATGGAATCATACAATGCAGGGTCTTTTGTCACTGGCTTATTCCAATGAGCATACTGTTTCCAAGGTTTATCCATGTTGTAGTAGATGTCAAAACTTCATTCCTTTTTATGACCAAATAATATCCCATTGTGTTATTGTACAGAAATGCCACATTGTATTTATCCACTAATCATAAATTTGGTTGTTTACACTTTCTTGGCTCTTAAAAAAATAATGCTGTTATAAAACTTTATGTACTAGTTTTTATATGGACACTTGCTGTCATTTCTTTTGAGTATATACCTAGGAGTAGAATTACTGGGTCATATGGTTAACAGTTTAGTTTTGTGAGAAACTACAGACTATTATTCCATAGCAGCTGTACCATTTTACATTCCTACCAGCAACATACAAGGATTCCAATTTTCTCCACAATATTTGTTCCTCACGAATACTTGTTATTTTCCTTTTTTTTAAATTTTTATTTATTATTTATGATAGTCACACACACACACACACACACACAGAGAGAGAGAGAGAGAGAGAGAGAGAGAGAGAGGCAGAGACACAGGCAGAGGGAGAAGCAGGCTCCATGCACCGGGAGCCCGACGTGGGATTCGATCGATCCTGGGTCTCCAGGATCGCGCCCTGGGCCAAAGGCAGGCGCCAAACCGCTGTGCCACCCAAGGATCCCTATTTTCCCTTTTTTTAAAAAAAAAATTTATAGTCACGTTAGTGAGTGTGAAGTCGTGGTATCTCATCACTGTTTTGATTTGCAAATCCTCGATAGCAGCCATATATATTTCTTCTTTGGAAAACTGTATATTAAAATCCTTTGCCCATCTTGAAATTGGGCTGTCTTTCTATTGCTGCACAGTAAGAATTCTTTCATATATACTGGTTATACTAGACCCTTATGAGATGAATAATTGGAAAATATTTTCTCCCATTTTGTGGGTTGCCTCACTAATTCAGTTTTATATTTAGCTATATATATGAGTTAATAGTAAGTCTTCGCTAATTACCTGGTCACATACCAGTTCATGAATATGTGCAATTTCTGTAGTTCTTTTTATAAACTTATATTTTATTTGTATAAATTATATTTAGTGCATGTTAACTTTTTTATATCTGCTGAGTCTAATAAAAATTTGGGCTTGTATCTTCCATTTTTTTATTTTGTTTTTCTATTTCACTTTCTAGCAATTCATCTCATTTTATTAAAGTGTTGGTCTATAACTAAACTAGTTTTTCACTGCAGGTAGTTTGATTAGCACTGGGCTATAATGTTCATACTTGGAATGTTGTGCCCTAAACTGAGTGAGTACATCTGGGGGGGGGGGTTCCCCCTCAAGTGCCAACACTTGCCTTTGCCTGACTTTGATAGTACTTAAACAGAAGTGTCTTAACATCATCATCATTCCCTTTGACTCATGAGCCTGGAAAGGTTCTGGGAAAGCTAATCTGGGCCTAGATCCATTTTATGTTATTTCTTACCTGAGTGTATCTACCAATCGTCTTGCGATGCGCTTTCTCCGTTTCAACCTGAAGACCCAGATTCTACTTATTCCACATACTGCAGGCTGTGGTACATCTGAACATTGCCAAGCCCGGTGACATTCTTTAGAGCTTACAGATTCTGGACCAGTTGGTTCAGAAAGGACACGGAAGGCCTGCAATAATATACAGATGCATATAGAGCTAGCAATACAGTTGAGTTTACATTTCTCTTTAAAAATCATTCCTTAAACAAGACTTAAGTATCTAAAATTAATCTTATACCTTCACCAAAAATGTTAAAATTCTGGCGCTTTTTGAATTCTTATCCATTTATAGTGACACAATGCTTAAAAAAATACTAGTGACGTTGAGATATTCCCACATTCTAGTGTATTACATACCATTATGAAACTTCCTTCTTCTGACTAAAAAAATTATAAAAATCAGACTCTTCCTTTTAATATGGTATATAAAGCTCTCCCATTCTCTCCAGCCTAAACTGTATGATATCCTAAGAAACTGATAACACTAAGGAAGATTTTTGCATATTAACTATGAAATTTGGTCAGCATTTAAGGACTTTTTTAAACTTCCTATTTTGAAATAATGTATCCTTCACCCAGTTTCCTCTGTAACTAACCTATAATACCAAAACCAAGGGATTAATACAGGTATTAACATAGGCATATTGTTCTATGTCATGGAGCAATTCATAATACCTGCATAATCATTTAAGCACCACCACAGCCAACCTGTATACAGAGCTACTCTATCATCTCAAAGATCTTTTGCTACCTCTGTATAACAATACCCACCTTTCCCCCTTCACCATCTCTAAGCTCTGGCAACTTCAATCTGTTCTCTACCTCTATAATTCTGTTTTTTTTTTGGAGGATGTCATATAAATGGACTCATACATCATGTGACCTTCTGAGATTGGCTTTTTTTCACTGGTACCATGCCCTGACATATATCCAAGCTGTTGCATATATCAACAGTTTGTTCCTCTTAATTGCTAAGTAATATTCCATTCAATGGATGTACCAGTTGTGTAATCATTTACCTACTGAAAAACACTTTCATTGTTTCCAGGCTACTACAAATAAAACTGCCATCCTCATTCGGGTATAGGGTTTTGTGTGGAGTAAGTTTTCATTTCTCTGGGATAAATGCCCAGGAGTAAGATTGCTGGGTCATACGAAAAACCTAGGATTATTTTTTTAATATTCTATTTAAATTCAATTTATATGATTAATTTTTTTTTAAAGAAACAGTCAGGGTGCCTGGGTGGTGCAGTTGGTTGAGCCTCCAACTCCTGGTTTCAGCTTGAGTCATGATCTCAGGGTCGTTAGATTGGGCCCTACGCTGGCACCATGCTCGGCGTGAGTCTGTTTTGGACTGTCTCCTCTCTCTGCCCCTCTCCCACTGTGTGTGCACACATGCTCTGCTCCCTCTCTCTGAAATAGATCTTTAAAAAAAAAACAAAAAAAAACTAACAAATGTTTTACAGTCTTAACATTCTATGTCCCCTCCAACAATGTCCAAAAGACCTAGTTTCCTTGCATCATTCCCAGCATTTGGTATTGTCACAATTTTTTTAGTGTAGCTGCTCTGATAGCTGGGTACTTAATTTTTACCATCAAGAAAACTGCTTTTGAAATAAAAAGAAGAGAATATGTTGGCTATATTTGCCTATCATCACTACATATACAGTCTACTTCTTTAAAATAAAAGGCCAAATTGATCATTAATACAAACCAGCTATTTTTTTGCTCCAACTGTTGATAAACACACAGGAGACTATATTATGTGTGTACATACATATGTGTCTGTGTGTGTGTATATATATGTGTGTGTGTGATTTATGTATGTGATATATGTGTGTATATGCACACACACACACACACATATATATAAAAAGAGAAAATATGAAAGAGCAATAAAGAGAGTAGAAATGAGGGGCACCTGGGTGGCTCAGTCAGTTATGTGACTGGCTCAGGTCATAATCTCAGGGTCTTGGGCTCCCCACTCAGCCAGGAGTCTGCTTCTCCCTCTCCCCTCTGCCCCCTCCCCACTTGTTTGTTCTCTCTCTAATACATACATATAATCTTTAAAAAAAAAAAAAGATAGAAGTGAGAGGAGAAAGGGAGGCACTTACACAAAGGTGTAAGATAAATTTATGTTAATATCTTTTTAAGACATTTTAAGACAATATTTTTAAAAGGTAGGCGACATCAGTGTGTGATACTATAAAGTCAGGTAAAAAAGAACACACTTGAACTATAATTCTCTGTAGCTAAAGATTATACTATAATCATCTTGAAGGCAAAAATTTTATCTCTTTATTCTAGAATAAAAGTTGGCAACTTTTAGGTTCTTTGGGCCATGTGATCTCTGTTACAAAAACCAACCACAGATGATATGGAAATAAGCATAGCTGTGTTCTAATAAAATTTTATTTATAATACAGGGTAGTGGGCCAAACTTGGTCCAGGGGCTGAAGTTTGCCAACTCCTCGTCCAGAACATTGCTAATTAGCACCTAATATAGATTCTAATTAAGGAACAATAATTATTTTGCCAAATATATTAACCTGCACTAAGTCACATGTACAATATCTGGGCTCTATAGATTTGCTTATTTAAAATCACTGTATTTTATAGTCCAGGTATGGAAATGACCACATGAACATAAGACTGACTTACTTATTCTGCTTACATATGACAAAATGCCAAATATAATAGAACTAAATGACTTCAATTATTGATATGGCCAAGGATACTTTTGGAGGTGGAAAAAGTCATTAATAGTATTCTTAAATGCTTATTGAGATTTCACCCAACTACGTTTTTGCTCACACATTACACTAATAATTTAAGACATATACCATACCTGTTTGATGGGCTCTGCAATTAAACACCCAACTACTTTCTTATCATCAGATACGAAGAGAAAAGTCTTGGTTTTGTTTGGACATCTGGGAACAACTTGGTGGAAACCCAATTCATTATCAACAAGTTCTTGGACATCTTCTACCTAACGATGTTAAAAACCAAAAGAGATTAACTTGTTTTAAAAAGAATAGAAACTAACTATATATATATTTAATAAATATATAAAAATATATGTTTATATATACAAAATTTGTGATTACTATCATTTTAGCTTTTTACCTCTATTTCCTAAAATTTACACACTCCTCAAATTACTTTACTATTGATGCAGCATCTGCCACTTTGGAAACAAGGTTTGAAAAACATATTTTACAGATCACTTTCAACAAAAAGAAATGCAGACTCCTGGGGGAATCAGGAGTGGAAAGTGCCAAAACAGATTTTGTTTCAGCTTTATTCATTGTTCACTGGGGGCTCAACATCTAGCCCAAGAAACAAACACCACCACTAGAGAAATATATTCTGGGGCCATTAACGTCTCAATATTGAAAAGTTTAGTTTACTTTTCACAAGTAAAAATGAAGGTAAAGGATAAAACAGATAACTGTTTTCTTTAATCTTTGACTGACACTTTGTCTTATAATTCCAAATTTAGGTTTATATAAACCACTATGGAAGTCATCCCTGCATGAGCACCAAAGTGGATTAGCTCTCAGGAAAGGTTTTTTATAAGTCAAACTACGTTGATTTCTTGGTGAGAGGAGAAAGAGGGAGTAGGAGGAGAAGAAGGATTAAAAAACGAATGCTCCATACCTTTCTGATAGCATAACTTGGATCACGTGGCAGAACCAACACAATTTTCCCATCCCAAAACTCTGCTACAACACGTTCTTTTTTCCAGCCCTGACCAAAGAAAAAAAGTCACAGTTTAATTTGAAGAGGGGGGAGAAAAACATTAAATAGTCCGGAAAGAACAAAAAGATGAACAATGAAGGATATGAAAAAAGAGACAATTTATCTAAAGGCATACGAAAAGGGAAATAAAAGATGCCTAAAATAAAGTGCCTGTCCTCAAGAGCTGACACTCTAGAAGGAGATATGTACATAATCTACTACAAAATAAAGCAAAATCAATTAAAGAGCCCTTCATAGGAATATATAGGAAAAAAAAAAGATGAATTATTAGGAGTAGGAAGGTGGAAGAGGGCTAAGATAAGCAGTTTTAATAAAACACACTAAAAATATAGGAAAAAAGATAATCCACTTGAGTAGCAGGCACAAATCACAAAGGCCAACAATAGAATGTATTGGACTAGAAAGGTGCTTTATAAAAAGGTGGAACCTCTCTTATCAGAAAAGAAAAAGCCTGCAGAAGCCACAGAAAAGCTGTTTTTCTAATCCTATCTACAAGAAAGAAAGTAAAGTGAGGAGATGCAGGGAAGTGGAGTCTCTTTAACTCTTTAAGTTTTGTATTCTAAATTGTTCAGCTCCGCTCAAAAGGCTAGAGTTGACGATGAAGGGTGTTCAATCAACCTAGAACAATACTTCTATTAGGATAGAAAGTTTGAAATAGCACTTTTATTAAAAGTTAACTTTTAAATATCATCAACCTCAAGTATAAAGACAACACAACTGGAGATGGTATTTATGGATATATAAACCTTTCAATGTTTAAGCAAAAGAAATGTATCTTTTAAAGCAGTTTTACTTTTAGAACAAATTGAAAGCCTATTTTTTACTTACTGTGTATTTGATTCCCTCCAGAAATCTGTGGTGATGCCTAACATGCTGCAGTTCATCTTCAGGGTTGGAAGCAGTATAGATCATGCCACAAGACTTACACACAGTGGTTCCAAAATGTTTCTGACCTGCATCCTGTAATTGGGAAAAGAAAAAGTCCATCTTAAACATATCACAAATAGCTCTGTATTTAGTTCATGTAACCATTCATTCAAATTTCTCCCTAATTTTTCTTTTGTGCTGGCACGAGTAAAATACTAAATGAAAGTCTGGTTACTATATCCTCTTCCCCCATCTCCTAAACAAAATGGAATGAGAAGAGAACTTGACGAAAGAAATGAATTTTTATTTATTATACCATTTTGATGGCATAAAAAAAATGAACATTCTTTGGCAGACCCACAATTTTAGAAGGAATCAAATTAAATCATAAAGATAATAGCTAAGATAAATAATAGTTTCTTTACTAAGATCTTAAATGAGAGACCTGAAAAGGCCTTGTTTCAAAGAGGCAGGGGAAAAGTCTCAGGACTTGTATATTTATCATATTTTTTCCTTAAGTGATTAAGAATATTAAAATTATTTGCTGCAAGAGTTGATAAAAAAATATAATATATAATAAAAGTTCAGAAAAAGCATAAATTCATGAATACAGGAAAGTCAGGAATATTCAATTTTATGGCTTATTAACTTCCATTCTATCTCATGAGGTATTGTTTAATGCTACTGAAAATACCAAGTTCCGAATGAATACAGGGGGACTGGGAAACTTTTTCTGCAAAAGCACAGACAGAAAACATTTTAGGCTTTTTTTGTCTCACATTCTTCTCTTTTTCTTTTTTCCAACCCTTTAAAAACATAAAAGCTATTCTAAGCTTATAGGCCATTTGGTCCACGGCCATAATATGCCAACCCCAAGTCTAATACAGTGTAGTTATTATCATTAAATATTCTGTGGATCAACAAGAATTGTCCTTATCTGAAGACCACTCATTTATCAACAGTTTACTAAATTACTAGCATTGTCCAACATTAGGAGTTTGAAAATCTACTTGACTATCTTTAAATGCTATCACTACAACAAAGCTGGCATTTACAAAACTCAGAATGTCTGTAAACCATGTTAACTATGCTAAGACAACATGTATAAGCCACATGCACAAGAGAAGCTTTGTTTTAAATTTACTCACAATGATGAGCTGGTCTTCTGTTTCTTTATTTGTATCCCTGGCATTAGTACTTTTCTGCATGTTGATCTGTTTCAAGTTAGCAGATATGACGGATCCCACAGAAGACTGTTCTTCAACTAAAGATCTTTGAAATGAAAGTTAATAAACTATTACTATATTATTTAATTATTTGATAAACTAAAAATGTCGGAGGAATTACAATGAGAATAGATATGTACATATTTGCAGAGCACCTTGCAATTTTTATTGCTCTATTGACAGTAACTTGAAGTAACAGGGTTCAGAATAAGAAACCTGAAGCCCAGAGAGGATCAGTAGTTTACTCCAAGTAAATTAACTAGTAAAGAACGGCAGTTAGACACAAATCCTCATCTTCTAACTCCAAGTCCAAGGGACCCTCATTAATACTACCAGATGCACATATGCAGTCACAAGTTTACTTCTCTTAAAAAGTGATTTTTTTTTTTTGCTTTGCCAACTTTAGGGCAATGTTTACCCATGTAGACATAAAGAAATTCCAGTAGCAGCAGAGCAAATAAGTAGATTCTATTATTGAACTTCACAATTCCACAGGACATCAGCCACCAGCAATATTATGATCCAACAGCTCTACTTGGGCAGCTGGGTGAGGCTAACATATTCACTGGTCCTCATACCTAATGCACCACCCCACTAGTCTCAAATACTTAGGAAAAAAATATTTTGGCTGGATAGATGGTGTTGAGACAACCTGTTCTCATTAGGAAAGAATGTTGGGATTGGCTTACAGAGGTTGTAAACTGGAGGCTCTCAGGCCAAATCCAGCTAGCAGGTATGTTTTGATTGGCTTACACAGTGTTTAAAACTTTGGATTAGCTACCAATATTTCAATACCTAGAGATTTCACTTAAATATGTGTATTTCCAATATTGCAAGAGCCACTGTAAGATCACCAGACCATTCTTTCTTCAAAGAATGTAATTAACACAGCAGTGCATGTGCCTTTAGATGAGGTATACATTCTTCAGTTGGTTCCACTCTTCACCCAATCTCTGCAGGCCCTGAGTTTTTAACTCTTGTCTTATCATCAAAGACCCTGGTTTTCCAAGGACCAAAGGAATAAAAATCTGTGGAGAGTAAAGGTAAAAGAAAACTGGCAAGGAAAAAAGACAGGTGCCCACCAAAGTAAGAGATTCAGAGAAAACAAGTTAAACACACACACAGAAAAAATCTGTCCAGTGCTTCAAGACTAAGCCAAGCTATCCTGTATTTGACTAGAATGTCTTTCAAATTGACTTGACATTATGGTAAGAAATATATTTTACATTTTGACCAATACAGAAATATACATAAAACTAAAAACCAAGAAGTTTCACTAAATAATTTACTGTAAATAAATTACCGTGAGAGATGCATTATTCCACTTTAAAGATTCTGGATATGATGGTTTTAAACTGCTTGGACAAACCACCTATGGTACATGCCCATAATATAAAACACATTCTCTAGTTGCTTGGCCCTCTCCTGTTCCTTTACTAAGGAACTCCGCTCTTCCCATCCCTGCACATATGACCACAATCTTTATTTCTATCTTAGTAATTTTAATACTTCATCACATGCATTCATTTAAATGCCTGTCTTCTTCCAACCATAACTTCCATGATAGGACAATGTTTTATCTTCACAGCTCCAAAACTCAGTAATAGTTCAATACCATGTAGTACTCTATATAAATGTTTGCCAAAAGAGTAAACAAAGAGCCTGGAGAATCTGTAACCTATCTGAAGTAAAAGTCATAGGTTAATCCACAAGAGAATGAGGAGATCTGACCTTTGGGTCCTGAATAAAGAGAAACTTCAAATAATTTAACCAACCATATCCTAATATCTCCTTAGGCTAGATTAAATTAGTTTATATGCTGTTATCAGGTAATTGTGGTAGGTTTCAATCATCAATGAATAGTCATGAAAGACAGAAACTGGAAAAAAATGGAAAGGTGCAAAAACCTAGAAATATGGCCTTTAAAGAGGGAAAGTTGCCCACCCAACCCAATCTCAGTTAATTTATGGTGAGGTGCTCTGAAAAGTAGAACTTAGCTACAAGCTCCTTGCTCAATACCTCTAGTCATTTATCATCAAGTGGAGAGAGAAGGACCAAAGCCACTCAGGAAGATGTTAAGGCTATAAGAAACATCTTTTCCAGAGCTTTCCCATCTATTCTGTTCATACCCACCCATTCCTAAGATAGCAGCTTCAGCTGGGATTTCTAACAGCACTGAGCTGCTATAAGTTACTCCTCTGGCCAGTTTCCTAGTCTATAAAATGGGGGCAATAATAATGGTACCTACATCAGGAGGTTGTAAATGTTCGTCAAACATTAACTATTATTAATATGTAGTCACCCGGGAAAGGCAATATAATATAGCTGAATGGGCTTTAATCCAGATACAGATTCTAGTCATGGCTGCTAAGAGCTGTTGCAACTCAAAGCTGTGCAATTTTAACTGGATTACGATCAGTTTCCTTAGCTGAAAATGGAATCATTAATAGGATCTACCTTCTAGGTTGTTTTAAGAATCAAATGAGACAATATAAACTATTTCTTATGGGCTAGGTACTGTATAAAAATGTTAGCAAAATGGGGCACCTGGGTGGTTCAGTTGGTTAAGCTTCCACCTTTGGCTCAGGCCATGATCTCAGGGTCCTGGGAACGACCCCCGCATCAGGGTCTCTGCTCAGCAAGGAGTCTGCTTCTCCCTCTCCTCCTCCCCCTTGCTCGTCCTCTCTTACTCTCTCAAATAAATAAAATCTTTAAAAAAAAATAATTTAGCAATTATTGTTGCTCAAACCCATGAAGATTTTTCCCTTCTCTCAACCCTTAGGTTCTTACAAAGTTTCTATGAGAGGGCCTCATTTCATCTTACTTTCAATATCCCCTTGGTGGGCAGGTATAAAAATACTCTCCCAATTAAATAGTGCAAGAAAGAAAGATACCCAGAGAACTCAAAAAAATTTTTTTAAAGATTTTACTTATTTATTCATGATAGAGAGAGAGAGAGAGAGAGAGAGAGAGAGAGAGAGAGAGGCAGAGATACAGGCAGAGGGAGGACCAGGCTCCATGCCAGGAGCCCAACGCGGGACTCGATCCCGGGACTCCAGGACCGCGCCCTGGACCAAAGGCAGGTGCTAAACCGCTGAGCCACCCAGGGATCCCTGAGAACTCAAAATTAAGTAAACTTTAAACACTGAAACAAGAGCCATCCTTACCTTTTTGTATTGACTGAAGACACACTGAAGATAGGATAGACAATGGACTCAGGAGAAACTGGTCAGGGGGGAAAATGACAATAATTATGTTAGAAAATAAACTCAAAACTTTAATTCATAAAATTTTAAAGGTTAATATGACAAAAATATCCCAATCACTTCATTTCAAGACTTAACAAGTAATCAAGGCTGTATGGTATTGTCAAAAGGACATCTAGATCAACAGAACAAAATAGCCCCAAACAGACCCCCGCAAATACAGCCAACTGATTTTTGACAAAGAGACAAAAGTAATTAAACAGAGAAAGGATGGGCAACAAATGGTGCTGGAACAATTGGACAGTCATATGCAAAAAATCCTGGCAACACTTTTCCATAAAAATTAACTCAAAATGGGGTGTGCCTGGATGGCTCAGTGGGTTAAAGCATCTGGCTCTTGGTTTGGGCCCAGGTCATAATCTCAGAGTTGTAACATCAAGCCCTGCTTCAGGCTCCATGCTCAGCTTGTCCCTCTCCCTCTGCCCCTCTCTCTCTCCCTCTCAAATAAAATCTTAAAAAAAAAAAAAAATTAACTCAAAATGGATCACAGATCTATATGCAAAATGTAAAACTATATAACTTTTAGAAGAAAACACAAGAGAGGGACACCTGGGTGGCTCAGGGGTTGAGCGTCTGTCTTTGCCCAGGGTGTGATCCTGGGGTCCTGGGATCGAGTCCCACATCAGGCTCCCTGCATGGAACCTGCTTCTCCCTCTGCCTGTCTCTGCCTCTCACTCTGTGTGTCTCTCATGAATAAATAAATAAAAGAATAAAAGAATAAATAAGTAAGAGAAAAATCCACATGAACATGGATTTGGGTATGTTTTTACATATAACATCAAAAACACAATACATAAAAGAAAATATTAAGCTGAACTTTATCAAATTTAAACATTAGCCGTGATGGTAAGGGATCCCAAGATGAAATGCAGACTGTGACAAGTGAATCTAACTGTATCAGAACTGTATGGGATAACTGCAATGAAAGAAGTATGGGAAGAATGGGCAGCTGACTTTACAAAACTGTGTTTTAACTAGAAATTAGAAGGCTAAAGACAAAAGGACTGAAAATATACTCTTAACTGGTATATATTTCTTACAGGAGTGTGAATTAACAATTCTGAAATTATTGTGCAGGTGTAGTGGGACTGAACAATTAAGTGGGTGGATGGTGAACAGTGGGAACCAGGTTTTCCACTGTCTGTGGGAAGCTATGGATAAATAAGCAAGGAAGGGATACAGGTTATGGTACTGGATTAGAGTCAGAGACATTAGGTTTGAACTTGTGTTTATTTAGTTATCTGTACAGATGGAGAGACATAAGAACAGCTACAGACGTGTGTTTACGTGAGTTTACATGGGTTAGTATATATACATCTAGTTCCTAGTTTCGTCTGCTGACAGGGCATAGAAGCAATGACACACCGGGAACAGTGAGCACAAGTTCAGATCTTGGTTTCTAAATAGAAACCCAATGGAATTAGTTTCCTTGGAGAAATGGCTGATTCTAGGACTGGGGCAGGGGAAATACAAGATGAGCCCAGAGCACCCTGAAGTGCCGGAAAGTAAAGAAGCGTTCAAAAAACAAAAGGATGGGACATGCCAAAGAGAAGGACCTGAAAAGACCTTCTCATGGTCAAAGCTAGAACAATCTGAACAGTAGAATAATGTAGTATGCCATTATCACCCAAAATAGAAAATATTCATGTGTCCCTACTAGTAAGTATCCATGAGTCCATTTATTTAAAGATCGAATAAATAATGAGAAGAGAAAACATTTCTTTACAGAAGAATGCCAAATAAAATATGCAAGTAATTCTCCCTCCAGATGATGGAGCTTAAAATCCCCTCCCTGAAAGGATGGGCTAGACTTAGTGATTTACTTCCAAGAATAGAGTATGGAAAAGGAATACGAGGGCAGCCCAGGTGGCTCAGCAGTTTAGTGCCACCTTCAGCCCAGGGTGTGGTCCTGGAGTCCCGGGATCAAGTCCCACATCAGGCTCCCTGCATGGAGCCTGCTTCTCCCTCTGCCTGTGTCTCTGCCTCTCTCTCTGTCTCTCATGAATAAATAAAATCTTTAAAAAAAAAAAAAGAAAAAAAGAAAAGAAAGAAAGAAAGAAAGAAAGAAAGAAAGAAAGAAAGAAAGAAAGAAAGAAAGAAAGAAAGAAAGAAAGAAAAGGAATAGGAATAGGAAAAAACTGCAAACCTGATCTTAACCAAATGACAGGTTAACATCATCTGTAATGTCATTTGGATATCAGTACTCCCTCCCAACTAAGTGTGGTGAGAAGCATACTTCCCCTTAGTTGCATCTTCCCCAAAACCGGAAGGTCCAGTCGATTGATGAGACAAGGATCAGACAAACCAAAATTCGGGCCACTGTATAGGATAACTGGCCAATTAGTACTCAAGAAGGTCAAATCATGAAAAACATGGAACAAGCAAAAGACTGAGTAAATGTCAGAGCAGAGGAGATAAACGAGACATAACTAAGTGCAATGTGGTACCCTGGACTGGATCCTAGAACAGAAAAATGCCATTAATGGAAAAACTGGTGAGCTCCAAATAGAGGCCAGCATTTAGTTAATAGTAATGTGCTAATAACATCAGTCTCTTAGTTTTAACAAACGTGCCATGGAGATAGAAAATGGTATAATGGGGGGGGAAATAGGGTGAGAGATATCCAGGAGCTCTCTGCATTTTTTTTTTTGGCAGTTTCTTTTTTTTTATTATTATTATTATTTATGATAGAGAGAGAGAGAGAGAGAGAGAGGCAGAGACACAGGCAGAGGGAGAAGCAGGCTCCATGCACCGGGAGCCTGACATGGGATTCGATCCCGGGTCTCCAGGATTGCGCCCTGGGCCAAAGGCAGGCGCCAAACCGCTGCGCCACCCAGGGATCCCCTGCATTTTTTTTTTTAAGATTTTTATTTATTTATTCATGAGAGACACAGAGAGAGAGGCAGAGACATAGGCAGAGGGAGAAGCAGGCTCCATGCAGGAAGCCTGATATGCGACTCGATCCCAGGACTCCAAGATCATGCCCTGAGCCAAAGGTAGATGCTCAACCGCTGAGTCACCCAGGCGTCCCTCTGCACTGTCTTTTTAACTCTTCTATAAATCTAAAATTACTGCACAATAAAAAGCCTATTTTAAAAAAAGGACCAGGCATGCCTGACCAGTGGCTCAGTCATTAAATGTCTGCCTTCAGCTCAGGGCATGATCCCAGAGTCCCAGGACCCAGTCCACATTGGGCTCCCTGCAGGAATCTGCTTCTCCTTCTGCCTATGTCTCTGCCTCTCATGAATAAATAAATAAATCATCTTTAAAAAGAAAATAAAAAATTTTTAAAATTTAAAAAAGGACCAAAGTAAAAATAGCAGTTGACTAGAGAAAAATATATTGCAAGTGGGTTATGTGGTAAAAGGTAAAAAGCAAACTTTTAACTTTCCATTGAAAAATAAGAGCCCGTTTAAAAAAGAAAAAGAGCCCGTTCTCTAGAAATAAGGACAAGACAGGTCTGATCTGCTGTAGGTAAGTTACTTAACGTAAGTTTGTTTCCTCTACTATAAAATGCGTATACAAATCCATTTCCTAGGGTTGTTGTAAGAAAAGATAAATTGTAATTAAGTAATAAACTTTTGCCATTTGTATACTACCTTTATCAATTTTGCCATATCCTCATACCATCTGTATTATTTTTTATTCATTAGTTTTCTTTAAATGAACTTTGTGTAGTGAAATAAATTTATTAAAAAAAAAACTTTATACTGTAAAGAGAAAGCCATTATTGTTCTGTTACATGTTCTATTATATCAGTAATAGCACAACCCATGTGAAGCCTGACACATACTAAAACTTAGCACTAAAAAAAAAAAAAAAAAAAAACTTAGCACTGCCTGGTACCTATTCAGCACCTAGTAAATATTAGTTATTAGCAGTGTATCTCAGAATTATCATTATTGACAATTCTTCTATATATATCATTAGATCCTCTTAAGGACTATTGTTCCAGATTATGCTTTTAGTTTTATCTTTGTTTTCTTCCTACGAACTGCAGTTTCTCACTTCAATCAACATATATACTCCTAGGATTTTCATTTATTTCCAAACTTACCGATATAACCAACAAAGTAAAGTGACCAAGAATCTGGTTGGTAAAACAAAATGTTAATTAACCTCTTTATATATTCATAGTTTAGTAAATACTGTTTTTTTTTTTTTTTTTTTTTTTTTAGTAAATACTGTTTAATCGAACAATGATACCACAAGTTAGTAATGGGATTTCAGAAGAGAAATATAAAAATGAAGACTAACCTCTTACTTTAGAGCTCTCCTCCCTAGATCACATAGCTAATTAGTGGTAAACCTAAACAAAATCCCAAGGTTCCTGATGCCCAATTCAGTGTCCTTTCTATGGCTTTGTAAATTATCTTACAATAAGGCTTTGATCACAAATATGTAACACAAATTGTTTTTACTCCTTCCTATAATTTTGGGTAAGATAAGTAGGTTAGGTGTGATGAGAAGACTGCGTTTTAGGGAGCTTAAGTAACTTGATCACATCGCATGAACCAACCATACATCTGTATTTAAATTCCTGCCTAACATCTCCGCCTCTCCTCTGTCTCCCTTGTTTTTAAAATGCACCATGTTGCTTATCAAAGAAAAAGGTGTCACTGAGATAAACACAAAGATACAAACACAAGCACACCACATACTTGAATAAAAAAAAAAAACCAACACAGTATTGTATATAACTCCATATTGACTCATGTAATGAATTATCACTCTAAATAAATAAACTCATTTTGAGAAGTTTTCTCTTACTTACCCGCCTTGTTTTTACTGAGAGAATCCTCTGAAGGAAAACACGCATTTTCATTAGGTTTACGTTCTCTTAAAGAAACTACTCCACCAAATGAGTCCTGAAATAATGAATAGAGAAAATTAAAGGAAACCTATAATTCTTAATTATTTTCTATCTCATGAATGAATCCCAATAGATCTATTTCTAAAGCAAAATATCTAGTTCATTATAAATTACACTTCTAAACTGATTTTAAATCCTCAATTTTCAAACTACTTTAAGGATAATTTCCCCTAAATGTACATAACCTTTCAAAAGATAGAGTGGGCATATTTAATACTGTAATTTGTCACCCTGTCAAAAACGTATTACACGTTTGAAATATAATATATAATATCAGGAAGTATATTATATACTTATATATTATCAGGAAGTATATGTTATACTTCCTGATAAAGATGGTAGAATGACGATTATAAAACATCCTTTCTATGATCATGAAATTAAAAAAAAAAAAAAGTAAAAATGGCAAAAAAATTTCCCAAGCAGCCACCAAACTGGAAGGGACAACCTGTCATAAGCCTTAAAAAGACAGCCAGGGACACCTGGATGGCTCAGCACGTGATCCTGGAGTTCTGGGATGGAGTCCCACAACAGTTCCCCATGAGGACCCTGCTTCTCCCTCTGCCTGTGTCTCTCATGAATAAATGAATAAAATCTTAAAAAACAACAACAAAAACGGGCAGTCAAGGAAAGAAAAAGAACTCTCTGGAGTAGCTGAGAGGCTTCTACATCCCACTTGTTGGGCAGTAGCAGGGAAGGGGGAAAAACAAAGTAGAAAACATTTTGAAGTATTTCACTAACACTACTAATTTGGTAAGACTCAGAAAATACATATAGCTTGGGAGGAAAGGAAAAAAACCCTTTTCTTTCTTTTTTTAAAAAGTTTTTTTAAATTAATTAATTAATTAATTAATTAATTAATTTATGATAGACATAGAGAGAGGCAGAGACACAGGAGGAGGGAGAAGCAGGCTCCATGCCGGGAGGCCGACGTGGGACTCGATCCCGGGACTCCAGGATCGGGCCCTGGGCCAAAGGCAGGCGCTAAACCGCTGAGCCACCCAGGGATCCCCAAAAACCCCTTTCAACTAAAGTAGAACTCCTATTCAAGACCATTACATCTCAGTAGAGATGGGACAATGCATCAGTTTACTATTATTTCTCAGGGCTCCACAGGGATTTGAGGAAAGGTGATGTATTCTCTAAAGAAGACAGGATTCATCCTTGGCTAGGAGAGAGGACTACTAGTAGTGATATTTAACTTGAGCAGAGCTCAGTTTCACAAACGTAAGGTGCACAAAAGCCCAGCTTCTCAAAGATTACTGAAAACTAGACAGAACTCAGTATCATGCCCCTTATGATGAAGTTCAGAGAAGAAAACAAGGCAGAGGGAGAGTGTAGTGGAGAATTCATCATGTCACTGTATAAAGGCTGTATCTTTATTACCAGATAGGGAGAATACTAACCAGGAGATGGATGGGTAGAAATGTGGACACCCTTCTCCCCCTGCCACTTTTACTAATTTGAGAATTCTAGCATGAATTGTGCATTTTTTAAAATTGAGGTACATTTATGCAAAATCCAGATGTAAAATATACAATGATTAGTTTTGATAAAATTATACACTCATACCAACAAATCCAGTCAAGATATGGGGGGATTTTTCGGCAGAAAAAAATAAGAGAATTAGTAAAATCAGAATGTCATGGCTTAGCCAGCAATAACAAGATATAAAAAAAAATTGTCTTCTCTAAAATTTTTTTTCTAAAATTTCCAAAATAATCTAGTACTTTAAATAATGACCTGAAACAAACAAAAAGCCAAATGCTCATATACTGAAAAACTACTACCTGTGTTATTTCTACTTTCTAAAATACTACCAAATAAAAATTACTAAGCTTCCCTGGATTTTAGTAATTTTTAATGAAATGCATACCTTAATGCAAGAAAATGTAGGCTTCCTTAAGCCAAAAGAGAAAAGTCCCATTATCCCACTCTGCCCCTAAATTCTTTATAGTGATTAAAATATAGTATTTGGCTTCATAAAAGCAGTCCGCTGGACTGTAAAGAAAATAAAAAGCTTTCAACCATGTTATATGTATTATGTATACTGAAGTTATTCATATAGTCAACTTAGTTTTTAAAGTGACATATTTGGTTTTCTTTACCTTTGTTAATTTCTCTTCATTTTTACTTCTTGTATGAAGCAACTCAATGTTTGGTTCTTTTTCTAGTAACAAGCACTTTGGCACTTGCCTTGCAGTCTCTGCATAAGAATCTTTGATCGCTTTTGATATATTCTTTTCTGTGAGGTCCAGTAATGGCTTGTTTTCCAGAGACAATTTTCTAAGACAGGGCTTTTTTCTAACAAAAAATGCTGCTCCACCCTGGAGTGTAACTTGTGGTTTGACTTTTTGGCTTAGAACCCGAGGAGCATTCAGATTATTTTGAGCTGAATAGTAATTATTCTCTTTCTCTACAATTGGCTTATAGGCCACTCGATTTTGCTTGGAACTTTTAGAATTTTTTGATTGAGGCTTGATGCATTTGTATTTTGGTTGACATTTAGAAGTTAAACTCTTTTGTGGCCTTTTAATCGTCCTCTTGGAGCAGACTGGTTTTCCCTGAATTTTTTCTGTCACAACAGGAAAAGATTGGTCTTCATTATTACTTTTTAGACAAGCGGATCGACTTTCTTTTATCAGCTTTCTCTCTAATGGGTTGAGGTACCACTTATCTTTCTTATAAAAGAATACAGTAGACATAGTAGATTTAAATGGTGAACCTTGACTTGCAGATGGCAATCTGGTTTTAGTTGTTTCGGATGGATTTGAAAGGAAATGACTTTGCTGAGAGCAATGAACCTTCTTTTCATTGTTATCACTGTAATTTTCATCAGGTGATGGAAATGTATTTTCAGCAGAGTCCAAAATTAATTTCTTCGATGGAATGTCTAATAAGCTATGAAAAGAAATGAAGTCCATTAGTATCATTTTTCTTCAATTTTATGCCAATCTACAACTAATAAACAACCATACTTGTAGATCATACTAAAAACAATACATTCTCTCTACCAAACATCCATCCATACACATTATCTATTAGTTTACCAGGATTCTCAAAATGTGTCCATACCGAAGCAATGAAATATTTTTCAGAAGTCCCAACAACGCTTGCCAAAACAAACACTGCTAAGAAAGAACCTTTGATATCATGTGTGCATGCACCTGTGTATATGCTTTAAGACCTATTTCTAAGTTTTGGCCATATACTTATAGCTCATCTGGCTTTACTGGCTACTGTGAGTCCCCTAAAAGTATTAATTCTAAGTAATAAACTGACTCCCTCAAGCTTGTTCTGTGGGGAAAAATTTATATCCTGTTAGGACATGTACTAAGCACTGAGTAAACACACTTTCTAGGATGGCTCACAGAGGAGGAGTACTGTATGAAAAACACTTTGTAAATTATTATATAAGAAAAAGGAGCAAGGTAATAAAAGATTTGACATACATTTCCAAGTCACAGAAAACAGCTCTTTCTGATTCTCTCCAAAGACACTAAATAACTAAGGTTGAAAGCTTACAGTATTTCCAGATTAGAATTAGAATATAAAATGTTCCTATAACCACAAGAAAGGACAAGTGGAATAACAGAAATTTTAAGAAACAGAATAGAGAATATAAGAAACACAAGGAGGTGGATTTTTCTTTTTTAAGAGTTTTTACACACAGGATGAGACTCACTTGTCACAGTTCAAAGAAGGCTGCTTCCTTTTTCTCAGAGTAAAAGCTGACATCTTCTTAACTGAACTCCTAAAAGCAATAAGAAAATTATAATAACCAAATTTATCCAATAACATATAAAAATCACTATATCATATTATACTTGCAGAGTGTGAAAAAGCTTTTCGATGGGTGAAGGCAATTTTTAAAAAAGATTTTTATTTATTCATGAGAGAGAGAGAGAGAGAAAGAGGGAGAGAGAGGGAGAGAAGGAGAGACACAGGCAGAAGGAGAAGCAGGCTCCATGCAGGGAGCCTGACATGGGACTCCATCCCGGGTCTCCAGGATCAGGCCCTGGGCTAAAGGCGCTAAGCCACCCGGGCTGCCCGAGTGAAGGTGTTTTAAAAAGCAAATCACTTTATTAACTTAAACCACGAAGGTAAAAAAAAAAAAAAAAAAGGAAAAACACTTTACCATGGCAATGAAGAACAAAAAATAAAAGCAGAATTAGCACATATCTGTTTCAAGCTGGTAAATGATCCTACCAAGGAGGAAGCATTTTTTTTTAAAAACTCGATTTTAGGGCACATTTCCCCCCCCCTTTGATTAACTTATACCAAGTTCAAATACTCTGCGGGGATATCTTTCTGTGATTTCCCTCGGCAGACCCTACACTTCCTTCACGCTCCATTTGACACATTTTCTTGTTGGTTTAACTGTCTTCCTCAGCAGCCTGAATGCTCCATGAGGACAGAGGCTGTTTCTAGCTTTTTCTTCAGAGTTCAGCAAGGAAACGGGTTTGGCATAAGCGCCTCCCAGCTTACTCCTGAGGAGCCTAGAGCAAGCCGCAGGTTTCCTAGTTCCTGAGATACGAGGACCTCCTTCGGCTGCTGAAAATAAACACAACCCTGCACGTTAATTCTCGAGCACCAGAGAGCCTGGTACGTTCCTTTCCCCTTCTTTCGGAGCAGGTATAATAATTAGTAATAATAATAACAATAATAATAATTCACGAGCATGATTTCAAGGTCAAACAGGAAACCAGGGTCTCTGGAACTCAAGGTCGAACCGCGGCTGAAGAGAAGGTTCTTGTGAGGCTGAATGAAGAAATGTGTGGCAGAAAAGCGCGCCTGTCCCCGAACCCAGTCATGGCAGAAAGAGACAAGGCAATCCTAAACCAGAAAGATGGAAACCCGCGGACCTCAAAGTGCGGAGAATCCCTTGCGTGGCTTCGGTCTCGAGCTGCTGAGGCGCCAAGCCCTGAGCTAGAGCTCGTTTTCCTTGACGTTCACCCCCACGTTCCACAGAATCCCCCGTGCTCCTCCGTCTTCCGCCCCAAGCCTCCAGCCCCCGGCCCCGCGCAGCACGTACCTGAGTCTCCAAGCCCGCAACCTCTCTTCGGCAGAGCCAGTTTCTCCTCCGCTGTATTCAAATTACCGCGCGCCCGTGAAGGTTGAAGCCGCTTGCGCTCTGATTCGCCGCTTTTCGGACCTTCCAAGGGCTGGCTCGCTGATTGGTCGCTCACTAGCCCTTGCCCCGCCTACCCAGGAGGCGGTCTCCAGGATTCTCCCGCCCTTGGCAGGAGAAACGCTCTCTCCGGGTCTAGGAATCCACGCCTTCCATAATCCCTTGCGGCAGCGCCGGGCTCCATTCCCGAGGTCTGGTTTAGATGCATTCTGGGAATTGTAGTTTTCGGCAGAATAAAGGCACTCACTTGAGGTCGAGGTGGATTCTGGGGTCACGGGGTTTAGCATGTTTTTGTAAAGTAGCCTCTGCAAGATTCTCCAGGCGGCTATCTTTCACATTTGAAACTTTGTTCATCAGCTTAACATTTTTATTAATTATTCGTTAGATTTCTAGTTCGTTTTTTTTTTAATTTTCCAACTTAAATTTAAAAATTAAATCATGGCACTAAACATCTGTAATGTGCCAGCCAGGCAGTCTCACGCGCTTTACTAGGTTTATTCCATTTACTTCTCGTCACAATGTATGAGATATGGATTATCCTTCTCATTTCACTGAAATGAAAACTGGGGGCCTGCAAACAATTACTATTTACAGGAGATAGCTGGGTTCTTGCTCTGGGAAGCCGTAGTGTTCTTAAAGTACTCACGGGTTGTCAGCTACTGTTTATTCTCTCTGTGTCACCAGATCCTGCTACAGTCTTTGTTCATTTTTAGTTCTAAATAAATTTAGTTAAGGGATGCACTCACTTTACTTCATAGAACTAGTCTCTCGAGGAAAATCTGGGTGGCTCAATGATTGAGCAGCTGCCTTCTGCTCAGGGTGTGGGACCCAGGAAATTTAACAGAATCCCCTACCCCTGGACAAGCAGAGCAGGACTGACTCTATTTTGGGCTGCACCCGCCTTGTGCTGACCTGCTTATTACTTAGGGCACTGTCCCGCCTTAATCAAAGACCAGGACACACCCTAATCGGAAATCCAGCCCAGGGATACTGCCCCGCCCTAGTCAAAGACCAGGGCACACCCTAACCGGAAATCCGGCTCAGCGGACCAGCACGACTGTGCAACTTTCTGCGATCCCATTGGCCACTGGCCCCTATAAAGTTGCTAAGCCTCTTAGTCTCGGGGTCCAAGTCCCTGCTCCGCTGCCTCGGGTATGCTTGGACCCAGGCTCGGGCTTGTAATAAACCCTCGTGTGATTGCATCGGTGTCGGCTCCTTGGCGGTTTCTCGGATTCGCGATCTTGGGCACAACAAGGGCATGATCCGGAGGTGCAGGGATGGAGTCCAACATCAGGGTCCCTGTGAAGAGCCTGCTTCTCTCTCTGTGTGTGTCTCTGTCTCTCATGAATAAATAAATCCTAAAAAAGAATAAAAAGAACTTAGTCTGTCGGAGTGAAGAGAAACAATCAGGTCAAAATTAACGGCTGGGGAGCTTTATAGGAGTAAGATTATGCCCACTTGACAAAAGCAGACTTAGGAGGTCCATTGGTTTGGAAGTGCCCTATCACAGATAATAAGAGATGGCAGATCTTAGATTTAAAGGCAGGACAATGTAGAGTCCAAACCCCAAGACGCATATGCCTCTGGGGAATATCGTTAACAAATCACTTTAGTTGAGCGCTCAGTAGGTTCTAAACCCTTTCCGTTTGTTGACCTATTTAACCTTCACAATGCAACCTAGGAGTTAGCTGCTCTGTTCATCTTCCACTCTGATGATGGAAGGGACGCACAGAATGTGCCCCACAAGTACCCTACAAGTGGCGGAGCCAGGTAAGGATGTGCAGAGTGGAAGAATTCGGGTTCATTTTAAAATAAAAGGAGCACCTACTACGCGCCAGGAGGCGCTGTGATTGGCGCAGGGAACGCCCATCTGTGAACAAGGCCACGGGTTCCCGCAGTCCGGGGGGAGGGGCGCCACCAGGGTGTGATGGGTAGGAGACACAACCAACAGGCAAACTTCAAGATAAGGCCGCCCACTCGGTGGAGAGTCTAAAAATGGTCAGCCGAAGGCATTTTTCTTTTAGGAAGATAGAATTTCCCCGCTTCGTTTTCCGGCCATGAAGTGTCCTACCTCCATCTTCTCTCCCTCTCCAACCCCCGCACCAACGAAGCCCCCGAGCCCGGCTACACAACTCCTCCTCGCCAGAATTAAAAATGGCGCCAACGGGCCGGCGTTGTGACGCGCCCCGACTTCCGGCTTCCGCCGGAAGTGCGCGAGGAGTTCCGGGGACCGGGAGGCCTCCGCGCGGTGGTCTCCTGAGCTGGCGAATCGAAGGCCGCTGGTGCGCCCTGGAGCCGCTGCGCCGCCGCCGCCGCCGCCGCCGCCGCCGCCGGGATCATGGTGTTCTACTTCACCAGCAGCAGCGGTGAGTGGGCGCCGTGACCTCCTCGGTCCCTGCTCGACGGCGGGGCTCCCAAGCTGCTGTTCAGCCTGGACTTGATCCTGAAGCTCCTCCTCGGCAGTGGGCGCTTTCCTGCGCCCTTTCGGCCCCCCGCCTCTGTCCGCCCCTGTCGCCCCCGTAGGGCTCGTGCCAGGGCCTGGGGGTCGTGTGGATGGACTATCACCCCTGCCGTCTTTGCACCCGGGAGTTCCTTTCCCTCGGCAAAAGACCTCCCTTTGCTCCCTGGAAGTGGGCAGAGTTCGTGGTCTTCTTCACACCCCCATCTCGAGACTCCTCCTCGCCCCCTTCGCCTTTATTCTGGCTGCGTCCTGGTGATGGTCCACTTTGAGGGAGAAAGGAGATACCTGCCAACCACACTGCCTTACAGGAAGTGCGCCCTTCCCTGCTAGGATGGCCTCGTAGGGCCCGGAATGCGACAGAAAACAGTATGGACCCTGGAGTGGCGGTGCAGCCCCTCACTGGGCAGAGTTGTCCCATATCTCAAATATTGGCGTATGGTAGTGTTCCTGATTGGTCTTTGGCAGCCAAGGAAGGGGTGCATTTAGTTCCCAGGAAGTGCTACGTCTTGACCCTGTTTTTTCTGCCTATGTTGTCCCCTTTGCCTCATCAGTGCCATTAAGTCCCGTAAGACTCCCACCTGACTCCCACCCAGAGATTGCTTAGCTGGGCCTCTTTGGGGGACCCCCCCTTGACGCCCCGTGTGTATCTTTGGTATTGCATTTATCATATGATATTAAATGCTGCCTGCTTGACCTGGGTGGGGTCTAAGCTCCTTGAGGACAGGGGCAGGATCTCCTTGTTTCCTTAGACCAGTGCCTGGCCCACAGTAGTTAATAAATGCTTGTTGAACAAACTAATGGTATTTTTTGACTTTGTCTTAGCAGGTACTATTCCATTGCCGCTCTCTCTGCTTGCACCTTAAACGTGAGATTTTATGCCAAGCTAGCCCTTTTGTTGTTTGCGTGGGTTTGAGTAGGGTGATACTTTCTCTTGAGAGATGAGAACAATAAGGCCCAGGGAATTTGTAAGCCAGAGGACCCGCACCCCGACCCTTCCTCTCTCTTTTTTTTTTTTTTTTAAGATTTTATTTATTTATTCATGATACACATAGAGAGAGAGGCAGAGGGAGAAGCAGGTTCCATGCAAGGAGCCCGACTTGGACTCAATCCCGGGACTCCAGGATCGCGCCCTGGGCCAAAGGCAGGCTAAACTGCTGAGCCACCCAGGGATCCCCACATCTCATTATTTTTATCAGTAGTCTAGACTTCCACCGTGTGCCATAGCCATTTCTCTGCCTTTATAGGTTTGGTTTGTCTTAACTCATATTATTAAAATTAGCAGAAACAATATACACACTTGCCTGAAAAGTCGTAATAGGCCTTTTCATCCTCCCTCTTTTCTGTTTGCTCACTTTGTCATAACTCTAACATCTCTTTTTAGCGTCTCCACTCTTGAGAGTTCCCAACGACAGAGATACCCATACAAACCCAACAATGGAATAAAAAATACAGGCAGGATGTATGGTACTAGATGTAGTTTATGTTAGCTGCTTTATTCTTCTTGAAGCCATTCTGAATTCTTTGAGCAGTCTTCATACACACAGATGCCTGTAATTGAACAGTGGTTCAGCAGTTTATGGGTCACATTTTTCTCATTGGCTTCCATTATAAGGTCAGAACTGCTTCCTATTGGAAAAATATTTGGCCTTTAAGTCTAACAGAAACACACTTGTGCGGCAAATCTTTTAAAATTGCAAAGTTAATGGAAAAAATTATAACTTTGTCAGTAAAATAGTAGTAAGACTTTACATATTCCTATAGAGAAAACAACTTGAACAAGCAGAATTTTCAGGAAATGACTTCATATAGCTAGCCAAGCTTTTCAACCAACTTAGGGTTTGACTGTATGAAAACATTTTTTAAATGGAGAGAACATCTCAATAGAAAGTTTTTGCCTTTCCTTTTAAAGTTAGTATCTGACTAAATCTCTTCAGCTTTATACCTCTTTCATGCTCTGTCCTAATGGGATGATGAAACATTAGCCTTAACTATTTCTGCTGTCAAATTCAAGACCCTTTGGTTTATGGACCCACAGAGTATCTACACTTGGCCCATCAAGTCCGTCTGTGCTTTTAGTATTGCATCTACCTCAGGATAGCTTGTTATGTAAATTAAGAACTAATCACAGAGCAGCTAAAGTTGGATTGGTCACTACACCTGAATCCAGTACCTTCGAGATAACTAGTTCCCATACTAATCAACCCTATTCTTTGGGCACAAATAACAAAAGTACTAGAATAATTTATGTTTCCTTTAACCCTATTAACATAGACAGGAACTTCATTCTGACTTCTTGCTCCACGGTCATGCTCCTTTTTATTTTGAATTTTCTATTTTGACTAATTTCAACTTCCAGAAAAGTTACAAAAAGAATAAAAGATTTCCTCTGTAATCTTTCAGATCCCCCAAATTCTGACATTTTCACTTATTTCTTTTCCTCTCTTCATCTCTCTCTTCTCCCCCAACCCCAGATCTTTTTCTTGAACCATTTGTTGGTAGGTCACAATTTACCCCTAAATACTTCAGGGCTTTTCCCCCCTAAAGTCAAAGATGTTCTGTTATCAAAAAGCATTCCTCATTATCAAAATTAGGAAATTAACATCGTAGCAATACCATTATCTAATCAGCTTTTATATTCAGGTTTCATTAGTGTCCTAATAATACATTTATAACTAAGGAACATTACAAATCATTGTTGTGTTCAATTGGCACTCATTACTCTTTATTCTAATCTGGAGCAGGTGCTCAGTCTTTGTCTTTCGTGACACTGTTGTTGAAGAATTTTTTTGTAAAGTGCCCCTTGGTTTGCATTGGAGTTATGTGCTTAATCACCTCATTTTATAGGTCACCTATCCAAACAATTGTCTGTCACTCTCTTGACTGTAATTTAGACAGCTTAGCCTGCATAGACACTTTTATTTTAATCATTTGAAAAGTTACTTTCATTCTGATTACAAAAGCCATCTATATGTCTGGTAAGCAAGCTAGCCAAGGTAAGTATTGTTAACAGTTATATGTCTAGCTCCCCAAACGTATAAAGAAAATAGGTGCGTATATTAAGCATATAGTTGTAAACGTGTGTACAACTATATATTCACTTTTTACACATTGAATCTTGCTGTATGTAATACTGCTATTTAACTTCTGCCTTTTCAGTGGGTACATGGTATTTTGTTTATGGATGTTCTACAGTGTGTTTAGTCTTAATTAATGAGTGCTTGGGTTGTAAAAACATTACTGCTTGACTGAGTAATTATAGTATGTACTTATAGTAAAAATGTAGTATTACAGGATCAAAGAGCATACACATAGAATGCTAGGTTGTACAGAGAGAACCTGAAATGGTTTTATTCCTGCACTTCTGGCATTTATTATAATGGCTGTTCTGGCTATGCTGAGGCTTAGCAAGCTAATGTAATGCTCAATTATAGACAAGTATTTCTCTCAACAAGTCCATGCAAATACTCTTTCCTTCCCAGTTCCCTCAACTACTTCCAAGTAATTTTGGGTTGTAGTCATTATAACTGTTGACTGAAGGAAATGAGATTTTTCCCTTCCCAAGAGAGGCAACTATAATTGATAATTTAAGGAGCTCCTCAGTACTGAAAGTGCAAGGCAATTTATTGAAGAATTTAAGAATTTATAAATGAACAAGTGCTGCTCCCTGGCCTTTAGAGCTTCACTCACACGTATTAATTTAGTCCTCTGGAGCAACAGCCAACAAGCTGTCCAGACTGAGGGCCTGGTGACTATTAATTCAGGAGTTTAGATGCAGATGGAGCCAAACAAGTTTTGGTAGACTAGCTTGGAAACCCAGTACCCAGATAGAATTTCAGTTAGGAAACTTAACTTTTTGTTTGACCCTAGATGGAGAATGCCTATGTTAAAAGACAACTAGCTCAGTAAAGCATATGTCATTTCTATGGTAAGCCATACCTAGAATATTCAGTTGTGGTTCCTAACATTCTACCTTACATTGGAAATAGTTGAAGATCCTTAAAACAAACAAACACCATTGCTTACCCACCAGAGATTTGGATCTGGTTAGTCTTAATGGAGCTGGGACATAATTAGGTGATTCTAATGTATAATTAGGGTTTAGAGTCTGATTTAGAAGGTGTTTGAAAATCATGTTTCCCCAGAATGGGATAGAGAGTCCATTATAATATGCAGCACACCTGGACGATAACTAATATTGGCTAAATAAAATTATGAAAAAACTCAGCTAAGTATAAGAACCTATTTTTAAGTGGTGGAAGTGAAGATTGGTTTTTTGTTTTTTTTTTTTTAAACTCTTTTGAAGAAGGCAGAAGTATAGGACTGGAATTGTATTGAACTATATCCCTAATGAAAGTAGAGAAGTAGCTATTCTGTAATAAGAGTCAATAAACTTTTCCTCTTTGGGCCAGGTGGTAAATACTTTAGACTTTGTGAGCCACATCCAGTCTCTGTAGCTTTATTCTTCTTCATTATGTGTTTTCAACTCTTAAAAAATATAGAAGTAATTTCTTAGCATGGAGGCTGACTGGGTCTGGCCTCCAAGCCATGTCTTGCCTACCCCTAATCTAAGCATTTGTCACTTGCTTTTCCTGTGAAACAGTTTTGTTGGAGGTGAAGTTATCTAACTGTTTTTTATATTTTTGTTTTTCTCTTAGTTAACTCATCAGCTTACACTATTTACATGGGAAAGGATAAATATGAAAGTAAGTTTTCAAAAGCATTGATTTTGAAATTTCCAGCAGGTAAGTGTTAATTGCCTCCTCCCCCAGCCCCCATGGTTGGTTGGTTATGAGTTTTCAACTAACTACTAGTAGTTAAGCCCATTATACAGAACTTCAGTGAGTTAACTTTCCTTGAATTTAGTTATATTAAATAATATTGGGGCCTATTAGACCACTTTTTGCTACTTAGAAACTTTAAGAGTTTTGTCATATCATTTGATTTAGGGTGATGTCAGTTAGAGGTTAACCTGTACTAATTTATGTCAAGTAAAAATCTGTGACTTGGTTGAAAAGATCATTTTCTGTACATTTTACCACATTTATGAATAAAGGAAACATATTTTTAGGGTTTTTCAGGCTGGAGAAGGCTCCTTTTGAGTCATGAAATGTTAACAATTTTTTCAGACTTTGAAAATGTCTGAAAGGACTTATCTGAAGGAGATATGCTCTCCACGGAATGAAATACAGTATTCCATACTGTACACATTTATGCAACTATAACAAAAATTTACCAAAAAAATACTCATACTCTTTGTTATACCCTCATTTGTTTGTTTTATTTTTTTTAAAGATTTTATTTATTTATTCATGAGAGGCACACACAGAGAGAAAGAGAGAGGCAGAGACAGAGGCAGAGGGAGAAGCAGGCTCCATGGAGGGAGCCCGACATGGGACTCGATCCTTGGATCTCCAGGATCATACCCCGGGTTGAAGGCGGCACTAAACCGCTGAGCCACTGGGGCTGCCCTGTTTGTTTTATTTTTAAAAAGCCAGTCTCAACCTGCTAAATTAATTTTTGGACCCACTAATGAATGTGAACTAAAGTTTAAAAGGAAAAACTGCTTTAGGGGATAGCCTCTGACTGCAGGAGCGAGGAGGGTGACAAAGTTGAGCTTTCTTCCTCTGGAGCAGTGAATTGACAGCACTGGCCCTTGGAGTGTGGAACACTGAGCTGAGGGAGAAAAGATCTGCAACAGGGGAGCTTGGAGACCTCACAGGACCACTCTTTCTCAAGCTTGGAGAAAACAGTGGCTCTTCTCACAGGGGTAGTGTAATGTTTTGAAAAGGGCTGCTCTCAAGTCAGGCCCATCTGGGTTAAAATCTCAGCTTTTGGGACACCTCGGTGGCTCAGTGGTTGAGCATCTGCCTTTGGCTCAGGTCATGATCCCAGGGTCCTGGGATCGAGTCCTGCATCAGGCTCCCCATAGGGAGCCTACTTCTCACTCTGCCTGTGTCTCTGCCTCTCTCTCTCTCTGTGTGTCTCTCATGAATGAATGGATCTTTAAAAATATATATATATTAAAAAAAAAATCCCAGCTTTTAGCAGAATAGCTCTAGTCACTTCACCTCTCCAACCCTCATATTGCTGAGATGTGAAAAGAGGACCATAGGATAGTATCTGCCTTGCAGGAGTGTGAAGGTTAAATAAAAGAGCCTGACTAGAGTGCCTGGCTCAGGGTGAGCTCTAAGCAATGGTAGCAGTCACTGCTGGAGCTTATTTAGCTCCTCAGAGCTAGCTCCTCCCTCCCCTGGGAAAACTCCAGTGCTGGATGACCACCTCAGTAGTCCAAGAGCTGGCTAATTCCCTATAGTTATTTATCTTTAACCTTCAGATATTGCTTTCCCCCCACCCCCACCCAAAACCATCAGTGTTTGTTTTAGGTGCAGGTTGAAACTGACAACATTTTAAACTTGATTCTTTTAAAAGAGGCAAGTATAGTAGTCTCCAGTATGAAACATTTGATACCAACAGAAAAATTAAGCCAAAAACTGAAAAGATGTCAAAGAACAGTAATGTTACATGCAACTGTAGTTACATATATATAGGTATATATAACTCTAGTTAATACATTCACATATCTAGTATAACACAGTGTAACACATAAAAATATGAATGTGCTATATGTAATAGCTGTGTAAATATATATAGTTATTAGATCTATATAAATGGTTTCGAATTTTGCAATAATACTGGTTGCCATAAAGCAGAATCAGAATAAGCACAACTATTACATCCTAGCTGAGAGAAAAACACAGCAGAATAACTAATTTTAAAAGTTTTCCCTTAAAATGAATTTATGGCATTGTCTCTGGTGTGACTTAATGGAGGAGCAGTCTGCAATATATTAATACTTGAGTTTTCTATTTTTCCTAGTAACTCTTACATCATCACAGATGATTTGTATATTTTTCATATCATTCTCTTGATGAATGTGGCCGAGAAGGGGATGCTATCTCCTTGTATTACATTGAACAAGGAGGCACGGTTATAACCAGTCATGGTTATGTATAGTAGATGTAGAGCTACACCTGATCAAACCTACTTTTCTTTCTACCACATCAAGGATACAAACCCAAGACTTAGGTAACTGAGAAGCACCTAGAGGAGAGCTTCTACATACACTTGTGTGGGTTTTGCACTGTGTGACTCCGGGCAGGGAACTTTCTCACAGTGAAGGACTGCATTGATACTGGTTCACACTGATGGGCTCCCAGTGGTACTGACTTAAGGCAATTGTGCCAGGGCCACCGTGTCTCTTTTTCCCTTCCATTCTAGTTTACCATCTGCTGGGACTTTGCTGCGTGGGGCCGTATGCCAGCCACTCTGAATATCCAAAGGGGAAGATGCAGTCTGTGCTTTCACAGCATTTAAGATAGAGAGGCATACACAAAAACAAATAGTGGGTCATTTTGCTGTGAACCTAAAAACTCCAAAAAATAATGTCTATTTAAAAAAGTATGGGTGAAAAAAAAAAGTATGGGTGAAATGAAGCCATATTAATAAGCGCTGGAGAAACAGAGGGGGCAGAGAGTAAGTGTGATTTGGAGAGAACCAAGAAGGCCTCGTGGAGGAGTGGGTTAGGATGGGCTTGATTGTAGAATCCTTTGAATGTCCATTGTAGAAATTTGTGTCTACAGATAATAAATCTAGATATACAGTCTATACCCACAGGTATAAATTTATTTTTTTTTAAGATTTTAGTTATTTATTCATGAGAGACAGAGAGAGAGAAAGAGAGAGAGAGAGAGAGAGAGAGAGAGAGAGAGACACAGGCAGTGGGAGAAATAGGCTCCATGCAGGGAGCCTGATGCGGGACTCGATCCCGGGTCTCCAGGATCAGGCTCTGGGCTGAAGGCGGCACTAAACCACTGAGCCACCCAGGCTACCTCCCACAGGTATAAATTTAGATTCTTTCCAGAGCCCACTGGAACACCAGGGTGGTGTTTTGCTGCCATTAAAATATATGTAGGGGGACAGCTGGGTGGCTCAGCGGTTGAGCACCTGCCTTCAGCTCAAGGCGTGATCCTGGGGTCTGGGATCGAGTCCCACATAGGACTCGCTGCGAGGAGTCTGCTTCTTCCTCTGCCTATGTCTCTGCCTCTCTCCCTGTGTGTCTCATGAATAAGTAAAGAAAATCTTTTAAAATAAATGAATAAAAAATGTATGGAGGAAAGGGAGGAAGGTGGGGGGGTAGGGTGACTGGGTGATGGGCACTAAGGAGGGCACTTGATTGGATGAGCCCTGGATGTTATACTATATGTTGGCAAATTGAATTTAACTAAAAAAATTTTTTTTAATGTATGTAGGAAAAAAATCTATGTGTAGAACATTTTTCCCCAGGACCTCTTGGAATCATTTGAAGAGGTCAACTTTCCTAGTTTGCTTTGTAAGAAAGGTATTACACATTTAAACCACCCTGTTCTCTAGTGCTCCCAGCACTAAATACTTATTTCTAATAACCTTGATGATTTCAGACAAATGACTGGATGGAACATAAATGCTTTTTTAATTGAGCAATTTACTTTCAAAAAAGTTTTCAGATGTTTTCTTTTTATTAGCCAGCAGGTGTCACTGGAGAGCCAAGCATTGCCTGACTGAGGAAAATAGGTTTTTTTATAGTTCCCTTTACTTTTTTTTTGATTACATGTTGGCTATTGGCTCAGCTTTCTGTTTAAGCTAACAGAAAGCCCTTCAGAAAATTTATAGTGTCTGCAGTTTCTGAGAGTGTCTTTATCCAAGATATATCATCCTTTTATTTTTCTGGAAAATGAACAAACCTTTCAAGTTAGATAGATTATACTTTCTTGGGGATGCCTGGGGAGCTTAGCGGTTGAGCATCTGCCTTCAGCTCAAGGTGTGATCCCGAGTTAGGGATCAAGTCCCACATCAGGCTTCCCATGGGGAGCCTGCTTCTTCTTCTACCTATGTCTTTGCCTCTCTCTCTGTGTCTCTCATGAATAAATAAATAAAATCTCTAAAAAAAAAAAAAGATTTTACTTTCTTGGGTATGTTTTAAATCATCATATCAGTCATTTTGTTTACAGTTTTTAACTTTGTATCTGATACTTTAAATAATGCTTTTGTATTAAATATAATTACTTTCTAATTATTAATGTCACTATTAGATGTGTATATTGATATTAAGTTTCTGTAGTGATATATATTATTAGCCTTAAAAATGTAAAAGTATACATTTTGATCTAATAATTCATCTTTCATCAATATGCTTGAAAGAAATAATCAGGCAAAATGGATATATTTACTTTAAAAATATTTACCAAAGCATTTATAAGTAAAAACAACCCAAATGTAGACAGTAGAAAAGTTTATTCACATGATAGAATTAAGTAGTCATTGTTTCCAAAGACCTTTTTCATTTTTTATTTTACTTTGATCTTACACTAACATACATAGCTTAAAGATTGAAATAGTTATATAATGTGTAAACATCAGTTTTTCACCGTATCCTTTCCAACACCAATGTTCCATCCCACAGAGATAGTTACTTTTAACTTCTAGCCATTTATTTTTCTTTTTACATGTGACAGAATTTTAGATATTTATTTCCTTTTTTATAGTTCTGGTGGTTTTATTTTCTAAGGTTCTACAATTTAATAATTGAGCATTGGTGTTTTTAAAAAAGTAAAATGCAGTCCACTGATTAGCAAAACCATTTTAACAAATAAGTTTCTTACAGTAAATCAGTCTTCTAAGACCTCATCCAACTTCTCAGCTGCCCTAATTTGAAGTTTTCCTACTTTTTAATAGAAATATCTTTGAAGTTTCCTATAAGTATTATTATAAAAATAATAACAATTATGATGGCCCAAATATAAAAACCATTTTTACAAAAAAAAAAAAAAAAACAACTTTTCCCTATTTTCAGCATCAAAGCCTCTCTGAATTACCTTTTCTCCACTAAGGGAGAGAAACAGCTGTGGAAAGGATTGGTATTTCTCCTCTCCCCAGCTAATTATAACTCTGGCATATATATCTTCGTCTGATGGTTTTTTTTTTTTTTAACCTTTTCTTTGTTTTCTTGTATCTCACTGTAGATGAAGATCTAATAAAGCATGGCTGGCCTGAAGATATTTGGTGAGTAACAATTTTGCTTCTGCTTTCTGTGCATTATTTACCTTCACAGATTTGGCCAACCACCTGACTTTTGTGATGAAACCTGGAATCATGCTTTGCATTTTGTTTATGAATATTCAGTGGTAAGTAACTGACTGCCGGTGCCCTTCATTTGTAATCTCCATGTAAACTAGGGATGATGTCTTAGGGCTGGATCTCAGGCCTGACCACAGAGGCCTCTGGAACCAGAGGCTTTCTTTAACTTTGTGTGTGTCTTCTTATAGTGGGCTGGTGAGACCACCACACTCACACACACAGACCACTCTTATTGAAAGAATGGATGGAAAAAAAAAATGAAAGAATGGATGAGGGCTTCACAGGGAGCAGTGAGGAAAATAGAAGCTTCCGTGTAGGTGGAATAGACAGAGCATCTGACCAGGTCCAGCTTGAAAGAAAACACGGGTTAGGTTCCCTTTGTCATCTCAGCTGCCTCGTGAGGTTAGCCCTGTTGTGATCCATCCTCTTCTCCCTCTTTCTAAACTATTTTCTGGAAACTTAAAAAATAACAATTATACTTTCTTCACTTATTTCCAAGATAATTTTTGCTGCTCACAAAACCAAGCCCCAAAAAACAATGACAATCCCTTCATTTTAGTTGAATTCTTTTCTTTTTCTAACTGCCTTAGAATGCCATATGGGTGTTGCTACCACTCAGACCTCAAACCTTTTAGGGGACCCAGACTCCTATGTCTTTGACGTAACATTCTTGGGCTCAGTTTCCTCTCTTGTTCTGTCTTCAGCTTCTGCTCTTGTAATGTGTCTTTCCTGGAGCTGAATCCCACATATAGAGCGGGGTGTGGTCTCCAGAACTCCAGACTGCCTCCGCCTCTACCCTCGGTTCCCCCCCACACACATGTTATCCCTGAATATAAGTCCACAGATCCTGTTTGCTTTAACAATAGTAACACTGAACACTTACTGAATAACTAACTATATGTCAAATACTGGTAGGTGTTCACTTTATTGATACATTTAATTTCACAGTAGTCCTTTAAAAGAGTTACTGGTGGTGTGCCCATTCTCAGATGGAGAAACTGAGGCTAAAAGAAACTGAACAGATGTGCTCTGGTTGTTGCTGGCCCCCCAGTCAACTCCAGTTCTGACTTACCTGTTGTTTTTCTTCCCTTGGGCTGCTGCTCTTGGCTGAGGGTGACTTCCTTCCCTTTTCAGCCTTTGCCACAGCTCTCTCTGGACCTCTGTTCTCCAAGGGTGGGCCTGGATCCTTCACCTATTTCCCTACAGAAACAGAGGTGAAGCACTTTTTAGAAGAGCTGCTTGATTTTCAGTAAAGTGGACAGCATCAGACATTTAATAGGAAGACTATCACACAGAGACTAACTGAAGCTTCCCCCCAGACATGGCCATCCTCAGAACCCCCAAGCCTGGCCACAGGTACCCACTAAAGGGTGCCTCCTCTCTTGCTCCAGCCTGCCCCCATTGTGGCGGGGCTAATTCATGACGCAGAGGAAATGCTTTCCTGTCTGCCCTCTCCAAAGTCCACACTCCAGGATCCAAGAGACACTATCAACCTGGGGAATTTTAAAGTTGTTTTTTTTTTTTTTTTTTTTAATCAGCCCCCTTTTCCAGTAAAGTGGCCTGTCTGTCTTCTCAACCCATACATATATCAAGTGTCATCAAAGTAGATGCTGCTTGGTACCCTCTCATCTCAGATCACTTTGTTAACTACCACATCCCGTTACCTACCATAGGATCTGGCACCTGGTATACATTCAATAAATATTTGTTGACTTCCTAATTAACTCTCTGCCTCACTAGCAATGATCTCTATTGGACATTTCTTCACAGCAACTGTATTCTGATATCTCCTTTTGGAGCACCTGTCACCAAACTGGATTATTTCAGTTGTCCTTAAAGCCCAGAGGTCTCCAGATCCTGTCAAGGGAGATTCAAATGGCTGCATATGTTATGTAGTTATCTGCTATGAATTTTTTACATGTCAGATTTGAGGCATAAATACTTGCATAGTAAATGTTACATATTCAGATGCACCATGAAAGTCAATTTACCACAGCCTTTTACCTGACTTTTTTTCTTTAATTAAATAAGTGGAAGAGAAATTTCTAATCTATACCCTGTATGTTCTGAGTTGTTTTTTTTTTTAATTTCATTATTGTTGGCTATCTTCTGGAATGCTATTAAACCAAGTCAGTGTCTACAGATACTTTGATACCCATCTTGACACTCTTGAGATTAATGACTGTTGTTGGAAGTGATTGACTTTTATTTTCAGAAGCTATTTGAGTCCTAATGTGATGCTGAGTAGCCAGCCCTAAATTTCAAAACCATTCTGTCAATCCTGGAAACGTTCATGGGCATGCTAGGAATGATTTGGTTGATTGACATTCCAGAGCAATTTTTCATCCTGCTTCTCTCTGAGGTAAACTTTGGAACTTTATGTGTGTGAATATCAGCATCTGAGTTTACACCAGAAAACTTTCTGAGGCACCTGTAAGCAAAGGATTTTCCCAGAACAAAATGAGAATAGAACTGAATTTATCTTTAATCAAAAGAAAACAGAAATAATGTGTCTTTACTGCCTCCAAACTCCCTAATGAACAGTATTTCCAGGGACCCCACTTTCTGGAGTTAAATGACTCTGCTTCTTAGGGCCCATATCTCTGCATCCCCTGGTCATTGATGCTCATTGATTGAGCTTTCTAGTCTCTGCATTCAGTAAAGAAAACAGTGATAAAGTAGAGTGAGGAAGATAATAAGGACAAGAAGGAACTAGGGAACTACTGGCCATAATTTGAACTTTTTGTAGTAAACATTTAGGAAGGTTTGTAAAGGTTTCTTAAGGAAACTTGCTCATGATAGTTTATTTACAGAGCTTGCTTTTTTGTGTGTTTCTACAGCTCAGAAACATACCTCCCCCAAATTCCCTGTGTCCTGTTGAAGTACCTACCAACCTGGAGTTGGTCTCTGTATCAGCAATGATATTCCCATATGTGTTTTGGGATTTTGATGACTTATGTATCACTTCATTAGATATACATTGAATTATTTGTATATTTCTTTTGACAAAATTGTGTGTCAGAGATCTTAAGAAAAATCACAATATAGTTGAGCTATTGTGGGTATGTAGGAAAAAGTTGTTGTCAGTAAAGAACTGGCTTAAAACAAGTTGGAATGGGAGAAGACATCTCAACTGAACTTGCTTCCTAACAAAGTCTTTTCCTTAGCTCCTGAAAGCGGGTAATGAGATATTTAATTTCTAGATTTGCAAAAACACTTTTTTTTTTTGGTGGAAAAGGCCAAGCTAAAGACAATCATCAGTAGGAATCTTCTATGGGAATGCAAATGTATAAATGAACCAGTTGGGGAAAAATAAATCAATGTCCACTTCTGCCTAGCAGTAATTGTTAATAATAGAACCTAGAGTCATCATAGACTGCCAAAAATGTGTAATATTTTTCTGTATCCACAGTGACTAACAAGATGCTTAACATGTTGAAGAGGGCATTAGGAACACCACAATCTTAATATTTATATAGAATGACTCTGTCTGCATCTTGTAACTAGGTATGATTGTGTGACCATTTTCACCTCTGAAGGATACATAAATGCTAAGAAAATGTCTAGAGAAGCATATAATGGGATGTAGTGGTACCTCTTTAGGGTTTTCCTTATAACTCTTCAGACTGGAAAGGTAAGAGAGTAAAGAAGAGATGACTAAAGTTAACAGAATCCCAAAGTGACCATTATGTGTTACATTGTTTGGTCCTAGAATCCTGGGGCCATCTCTGGAATTTGGAAAGAGAAAGTCAACTTTATTTGCTGAATTATAAATATGAAAAGCTTAATATCTCAAAACGTTAGACTAGATGAGAGAGGAATTAAGTTTAGAAACATTTCATTAAATTGGTGGATGAGAGAGCCTTAATAAAAGGTAAATTTGGGGCAATGGAATGGAAGGGCATTCCACATGTTTTCAGGACACTATCATAAAGGTCAACCCCATGCTTTCCCAGAAGATGCCATTGTCAGGTGTGAGGCAGGATGAATTGTTGGTCTGCCCCATTTCATGAATCGTATAACTCTGTGCTTTTCTTTGGATTATTTTGCCATCACTTAAAACTTAGGGTGTCCCAAACCAAACCTCTCATTTTTCCCCCCAAACTGGTATCTTCTCCAGCTGTAAAATATTTCTTTCTGTGGTCCTGCCGTCTTGATGACTTCTCTCATTCCCTTCTCTCCTCGCCTAAAATACCCTTCCCTGTTTTTTTCTAAATCCTGTGCTTCAGCCAGGGACCCTCTAGAACTCAGTCCATTGGTGAAACCTTTGGTTACTGATGGTTCTTTCTTACTTGAAAAATCACCCCTCTGGGGCATTTCTATTGTCTCTACATCTTGGCACTTAGTCTCACACAGCTGCAGAGCTTTCCATGTTTATCTTGCCTCTCCCGCTGATAACTGCCTTTGGAGGCAATCATTGTGTTTTTATACTCCCTATGATGCTTGGCATGTGGTAAACACTGACCTAATACTTTCTGGATTGGAATGCTTTAAATGCAAGGGGCCTGAGGAGATGCTTGTCTTGTACCTCTTGCTAAAAGTGGTTTTCATTCTTTGTAGGTTTCATGTGGACAAACTCTCTTCGGCTCATGTATACCTTCGATTACATAAGGTAACTGGATTTAAACATGGACTCATAACTTTTTCTTTATGATGAGCATCCTATCTTGTCCCCTGTCCTTTTTTTGCGATTTAAATTTCGTAAAGTAATAAATTATGTACAAAAGTTGAAAAAATTAGCCTATGAAGGGATGTCTTACCCCTCACCCCACCAATCACTAAGGGAAATTCTGGTGATTTTTGATACTTGGAAGGGGGCATAGTACATATACCATGGCTAGAACCACTGCCATCACTGCCGTAATTATCCTGCCAATTCAGGTATGTTGTTGGTCACCTCTGCTTTCTCTCCCTTTCATTTCATTTGACAGTTGTGGACCTTCTGTCTTCTCCAGTGGAAATCATGTGTGGTTCCTTTTTTCTCATGCTTATGTGATTCTCCTGCCTCACTAAGGGCAGATATTCCCATTATCAGGGGCCTCTTTGGGAAAGGGAAAACATACAGTGGTTCCTAGTAACATAAAAGCACTGTTTTTCTAATGCCTTTAAGTTCATTTATTTTATACAGCTGAATCATAGGATTATATACTTGTTATGTATACTGGTTTTTTTTTTTTTTTTTTTTTTATCCAGGATCGTGCCCTGGGCCAAAGGCAGGCGCCAAACCGCTGCACTACCCAGGGATCCCTACTGGGGTTTTTTTAATGTCTTATTTTGGAATGATTTTAGATTTAGAGAGAAGTTGCAGAGATAGTACAGAGTTCCCATACATCTCATGCCTCGCTTCCCCAATTGTTAACATCTTATATTACTACGGACGGTATTGGTACATTACTGTTAACTAAACTCTGGACTCTATTTTGATTTCACCAGTTTTTTCATTAATGTCCTCTTTCTGTTCCAGGATCCAATCCAGTCCTGCATTGTGTTTAATTGTCCTATCTACCTAGCGTGAGACTTTCCCTATTTTTCAGAACCATGACAATTTGCGAAGCACTAGTCATATTTTTACAGAACGTCACTCAATTTGAGTTTATCTGATGGTCTTCTCATGACTGGGGTTAGGATTAGGGTTTTAGAGGAAGAATAGCACAGAGTGGAGCATCCTCTTCATCACATCATGTCAGGGGTACATGCACTAATAGAACTTAGCACTAATGTTGCTAACCTTCATCTCCTGGCCAGGCCAGTGTTTGCTGGGTTTATCCACTGGAATGTTGTTTTTCTTCCCCCTTCCATACTCTGTTCTTTAGAGACAAGTCACCAGGTCCGGCCCATACTGAAGGGGGAGGGGATGAAATTAAGCTCCACTTCTTAGAGTGGGGAGTATTTATACATTCTCCCCTATATATTTAATACCGTAGTTTATTTATATCACTGTGAAGAGAGTATTATTTAAACTTCTGTTATAATCAGCATGTTACTGTTTTTTTTGGTTTTGATAGGTGGGGGAAATATGGGGGGGGGGAAGATGGAATAATGGAGACGTGTGGGAATTTGATAAGATAAAATGTGGGGGGGGGTGTGGGGGGTGATAGTTGAGGTATGTGAATTGGTGCGAGCGGTGTGTGAGTTAAGGGAGATGAGGTTGGGGAAAAAATGAATTTTGATAATAGGATAATTGTTATGGTGAAGGGGGGGGTTGGGTGTGTATGTGCTTAATATTAGTATTGGGGGATAAGGGAAGTGGGATTGAAGAATAAGTTGATGATGTATGAAGTGTATAGTATTGTGGTTTATGTTTTTTATTGGTGGTTGGATGTGTTTGGTGGGGCTTGGGGGAGAATGGGGGTTAGTGAAGCGATCAATTTTGATTTTTTGCGAAGATACCTCAAGCCACCACATCCAACCTCTTAGTTCGGAGTTGTATTTGAGGTTGGTATGTAGAAGGGATTAGGGGGAGAAGGGAAGAGGTGGTAGGAAAGAGATGGGTTTGGAGGGGAAATACAAGATAATGAGAGTGGAGTGTGGGGTATATATTTGGGTGTTGGGGGGATATGGGGGGTTGAGGAGAAAATTATAAATATAATATCATTTTAGGGTGAATAGTTTGGTATTGGGGTAGGGATTGGTTTGGGTGATGTTTGAAGGGTTGGGGAATGTATTTTGGAGGTGTAATTTGGGTGGGGGTTGAGGAGAGGGGTGGGTATATATGGTTAAGGGATGTGAGAGTGAGGGATAGGTTGGGGGGGGGAGATTGGTAGAAAGTATGTTATATTATTACAATTGTTGATTCCCCTAGTTAATTGAATTACTCTTTAAAGTGACAGTTTGATAGACTTTTTCATCTTACTGTATTATTTTCATATTTATTGTTTTGACTGGCCACTTTGAGTTGATAGATAGTATACCACAATTAATACGAAACTTCCCTTGTCAGAATATAAGTTGTTTACAGTTTTCAGCATTATGAATCTCTAACAAGAAGTTTTTTTTATCAACCACTTTGTTTTTCTTTCGAATTAAATTTTTTACAATAATTCTCAGAAACAGAATCACTGAGGCAAAAGATAGAAACATTTGGTAAATGTTTCAGAGGCCAGATTGCACTCTAAAAATAATTGCATTAGTTTAAAATGCTACCTGATATACACAGGTTTTCCAAACCCTTCCTAGGACTTTATAACTTAAAAAAATAATACCTTTTGGCAATTTTTAAAAATAAATAGGATGCTATTTCATTATAATTATAATATTCAACTTCTTAATTTACCAGCAAGGTTAAACACTGTGCCCCATCTTTATTTATACTGTTTATGTTGTAAAGGAAAAGAGGAAGGTTGGGAACTCTGTGCTGAAACAAAAGTCTGGATTCTCCTTGGCAGCTTCTTTGCCATTGGAACTATTTTTAAGTTTAGAGAAAATAGAGTATGGTGTTACCAAGTTTCCTTTTGGTTCAGATTAAAGTTTTTTCCTTTAGACTCTGCTGTGTCAGAAAATGGAAACAACAGTGGTTGTCCCAAGTCCGTATTACCACCATTTACCCCATGTTTGAAAAGAAGTTTAATTTCATTTTCTTTTGGAAGCACACAATATGCTCAATAAAAATACGTGCACTTTAGGGAACGTTTACCTGGTCGATTTGCAGTAAATGGCGTAGCCTTTTGTGGTTAGTAGGTACTAAGTAAGTGTTAGAGATGGAGTAAGACCAAGTGGATGGGGACCCAAACTGCTGGATTTGAATCCTGGCTTTCCCGCATACTGGCTGTGTGACTTTGAGCAAGTTACCTAGCTGTGCCTGTTTACTCCTCTGTAAAAGAGAGCTAACAGTACCTATCTTCTCAGGCCATTGTGAAGATTAAATAAGCTAGCATGACTGAAGCAGTTAGAATAACGCCTGGCACATGCTAAGCATTTTATATATTAACTTTTTGGTTGTTGAATTCAGTTGAATTCAACCCAGACCTTGAAGATCATAGATTTTCAGCAGTGTTCTTTCCTAGGCTTCTTTGATTTTTGAAAACCCACAGAGAAACCTCACTTACCTAGAGGTCTCTCTTATCTCATTAACATAGATGGCACAAAGCCCACAGTCACAATTTTGAGATTTATGTATTGAGTTCACTCTGACTTTATGCATAATGCTAAGTTGAATGATTGTTTTTTTTTTTTTTTTTTTTTAAGTCTGCTCATATTATATTAGAAGTAGCCAGCAGAGAGATGAGATTGCTTTAGGAATAGTGACAGACGCAGGTAGTAAGGGATAACAGGATGTAGCCTGACATCAAGGACCAAGAAACTATGTTTCTGCAAGAATTCCATCAGTACCATACTCAGGTCAGTTACTACTATCTTTAGTCCTGGGTTCATCTCTCAGCTCTAGCTCTGTCACTTACTGGATTGAGGGGACCCTGCCCCGTTACTTAACCTTGCTAAGCTTCATTTCCTTCATTGCTAGAGTGAAGATAATATTATCCATGTTATATGGCTATTTACTTAGTGCCTGGCATACAGTGGGCACTTAAAAAGCAATAGCTGTTTTGTTTTATAATTACTCATTTTGATTTATTTAGTATAGGGTCAGTTTGTTTCTGTGTATTTTAGAAGATCCAGAAGGCATCACTATCACCATATGGCCTGGTGTAATGGTTGATATTCTTAGTAATGACATTGTGTTATCAAGGTGTTAAATTCAGAATCCTTTCTGCAGGTGGTCAGGGAATTGCACAGCATGAGATATGTCATTAAATTAGTGGAAAACTTAAATCACTTTTTTGCGGGGAGGGCGGTCAAAATGTGTTTATTTGAGAGATCCCCATTTTAAAACATACAAAAAAATTCAAAAACATCATGGAATAAGCTTAATTTATTTCAGGTTATTTAGGTGGGTAGAACATTTCATTCCCATACAGAAGTGCTTCTTTAATCCCATGTCTAGTTGGGACGAGTACTGAGGTGATTCCCACTTGCCCTGCCTTTGAAATATTTTTGTTCTTTTGGAATGGCTTTGCTTATTCAGCTTTGACTTTGTTACAGCATCTACACAGAAATTGAGTCAATATTATTTTTCCCTTAGGGTGGGTGGTTATATCTAACACACCAAGAGCTGGGCTCCTAATTAAGGCTGATCAATGACCTACCTCAAACGATGTTTGAGACCCAAGATAATAAGATATCTCTTTGAGAGGAAGGTCGTAGGGACCTCAGCAAAGAAGACTTGACTATTATCAAAAGTAGGCACTATTTTCCCACAAAGTTTCCAGAAGAGTGAAGAGAAGTAACAAGAAAGGGGGGTAAAGTTCCTGACACATAATTACAGTTAATATTTTGGTGGTTTCCCTTAATACCCTTTTCCCCACTTATTAAGAATTAGTATTTTCCATATTACTTGTACTGCTTTCTCTCAGACATTCCATAATAGACTTCATTTTTCAATGTCCTGAGATAGAGTGAAGAGCCTCTGCTTTTAATAAAATTGTGCCAAGGCACTAAAGCCTTCTAAATGCTCCAGTATTGATCAGTAACAAGGTGGTGGACCATCTTGTTTATTTTTATGTTTCAGGGGGAGAAGATAGAAGACATTCCAAAGGAAGTCCTGATGGACTGTGCCCATCTTGTGAAGGCGAATAGCATTCAAGGTCAGTTTTCCTAGAAGTGTTTTCAGAATTAACACCAAATTCTGTGTCAGAAATTGAATACGTTTTAGAGAACCTGTCAATGACTTTGGCTTGAGTCAGACAAATAATATGTAATATTCCTTTCCCCTGTTTTGTTCTTTAAGGTGGCAGTTCTGCTACCTATGAAAGAACTGAAAACTAATCTCTTTACCCCTCTAATGTTCATGGTCCTTTCTTAACTCTTTCTATCATGTTTCCTTACCTGGACTAGAAGCTTGTCTAGATCTGCCTACTTGATGTTATATGTTGAAAGACTTTTGGGGGCTCATGGGTGGCTCAGTCTGTTAAGCATCTGACTCTTGGTTTTAGCTCAGGTCTCATGCCTCATGAGATCAAGCCCCAAGTCAGGCTCCACACTCAGAGGGGAGTCTGCCTGAATATTCTCCCTGTCTGCTCTTCCCACACACATGCGCACGCACGCTATCTCTCTCTCTCTCTCTCTCTCTCTCTCTCTCTCTCTCTTTCTCTCTCTACCAAATAAATATGTCTTTAAAAAAAGACTTTTGGAAATAAGGGTAGGTTATTTTTAGTATTGTGTGATGTCTTTCTATCATTTATCCTTAAATTCTAGAACTCAGGTCTTTATATCCCTGTTTCCTACTTATTCTTTCTCCTTCTCTTTCATACTTTTCTCTCTCTGTGTATTGTGAAGGTAACAAATCTGTTGATCTTTTCATCTCCCAGAGAATCTCATTTAGTTGGTCTGGGGTGATCCATGAGTATCAGTATTTTTACAGCACTCTCTGGGAGATTGTAATGTACACAGACCGTTGAGAACAATTGGCCTGTTTTAGGTGAGGCCTATAATTCTGGGCTTGGCATTTGTTTAGTTCAGCTGTCAGTAGTAGATTCAATCTGTCATTAGTCGATATAGGTTAAGAAAGACAATTTGGGAGGAGGAAATAGGAGTTAAAAAAGGAGAGCCAGGAGATGGTGTTCTGCTAAGAATGGTTGAGCTAGTAGGTAGGATTTTGGGGTGTGTGACATAGAGCAGATAGAGTAAAGGTAAGTTTGGTTTGATGTGAGGTTGAGGGATGATCCAGACGGTTGGAAATAAATAATGGTTTGGAGAGAGGGCAGACACATAGCTGATAACAGGTACTAGGGCTGGTGAATACAGGATAAGAGCTGGCCAGTGTATCCCTACCTTATCACTTAGACTGTGTTTCCTAAATCTCAGTTGGGCAGCTTTCATTAAAGCTGGGTCAGATACTTAGCCAAAGAAAGTAGAAGTCTGGTCTTGCAGAGTCACTGATTTTCAACTCCTTAAATCATTAAATTGCACTTAGTTTTAAGACATTCCATTTTTATGAGCAGAACAGAGCTTTTAAGATTTCCAGTTAAGAGCTTCAGTTATTAAAGTAAAAATAATAAAATTAAAACAATCATTATCCTCTTGTGTGTTGCAACCTCTTTCACATGTTCTTGTCCCCTTTCCATGCCCCTGGGTAGCAGATGTGGCTTTATTAAAGGATCTTTGGACTCTATCCTCAATCCAGCCTCTTTTTTCTTAATCTCTTTATAGTTTACTAGTTCTAGAGAAAACAGAAAAGGCAGAAGAGTCATGCCACAGCCTTCCTCTGCTCTCCACTTCAGCCTTTCACAATGAGAGAGCTCTTTAGCAGAATAAGGAACTAAGCCCAGGAGCCTCACTCCTGAGTTGACAGCAGAGAATGCTGAGGATACTACATTTGTGTTGCTGTTAAAATATTTCCCCTCTTTTGACTCTCAGAACCATGGGAGTTAGTTTAAACTTGTTTGTCATCACAGAATCTGATCAATTAGTTTATTCATAGAATCTTGCCAGATTAAACTTTCTAAAACTTAGATACTTTCTATGGCACACCTCACCTTATCTGTGCAATTAAGTCCAGATTTCTTTTTTTTTTTTTTTTAATTTTTTTTTTTTTTTTATTTATGATAGTCACAGAGAGAGAGAGAGAGAGAGGGGCAGAGACACAGGCAGAGGTAGAAGCGGGCTCCATGCACCGGGGGCCCGATGTGGGATTCGATCCCGGGTCTCCAGGATCGCGCCCTGGGCCAAAGGCAGGCGCCAAACCACTGCGCCACCCAGGGATCCCAAGATTTCTTAAGCTGAAGTTAAGCATCTCTGCTTTGACTACAGGCATCTTTTCCCATCACATATTTCACACTCCAGCCAAAACCTATATTGACTGTTTTCCTACCTTATACTTCTGCTTATATTATCTCCTCTGCCCTCAGTTTGTCTGCTTCTCAAGTCGTCTTCTGTCTAGATGCAAGCTATGGTTCAAGGCCTACCCAGTAGTTGTAGTAATGGTAGTAATAGCTAACCTTGAACATTAATTATGTGCCTAGCACCGTGCTAAAAACTTTACAGATTATTTCATTTATCAACCCTACTGAGATGTGCATTACTACTTTCATTCTAGAGATGAGGGAGCTCAGCTTAAGGTAGTTAAGGAGCCTTCCCAAGGTCTCAGAGCTCTGAATTATGGCAGTGGGTGCATCTGAAGTCAGACAATCTGACATGAAAGTCTTCTATCTTTACCACTAAACTGTATTACCTCTCCAGTAGAGCCTTTCCCTTCTTACAGTATGGGTGATCACTGCCCTCTCTGAGCTACATTAGCACTTTACCTGTACCCTTCCAATATCATTTGACGAGTTCTGCATTTTTTTTAAGATTTTATTATTTGGGGATCCCTGGGTGGCGCAGCGGTTTGGCGCCTGCCTTTGGCCCAGGGCGCGATCCTGGAGACCCGGAATCGAATCCCACATCGGGCTCCCGGTGCATGGAGCCTGCTTCTCCCTCTGCCTGTGTCTCTGCCTCTCTCTCTCTCTGTGACTATCGTAAATAAATAAATAAAAAACCTTTAAAAAAAAAAAGATTTTATTATTTGGGAGAGAAAGAGAGTAAGCACGAGTGGGGAGCAGAGGCAGGGAGAGAGAAAAGCAGACTCCCCAATGAGCAGGGACCCAGATGCAGAGCTCAATCCCAGGTCCCTGAGAACATGACCTGAGCTGAAAGCAGACACTTAACTGACTGGGCTACCCAGGTGCCCGACGAGTTCTGCCTTTCATTGTAACTACTTATGTACTTATCTGCCTTCCTTTAGTCTGGGAAGGCAAGACCCATTGTCTAATCTATGTTTGGATCTCCCATAGCAGCATGCACATGGAGATTTTCTAAAATCTTAATTTTGAGTAAAACTTTAAAACCTACAGAAAAGTTGTAAGAAAAATATGACTCCTGTATTCAACAATTTTTCTTTTTTTTTTTTAAGATTTTTAAAAATTTATTTATTCATGAGAGACACAGAGAGAGAGAGAGAGAGAGAGAGGCAGAGACACAGGCAGAGGGAGAAGCAGGCTCCATGCAGGGAGCCCTTTTATCTAAAGACACTTTTTTGTCTTTCAAGACATTGACACTTTGAATGGAGACCAGTTGTAGAATACCCTGTGATTTGGGTTGGTCTGATGCTTCCATCTGAGAAAGGACCACATGCGTTTTCAGGCAGGAATACCGGATAAGGGAAATCTTGTGCATTACAGTCAGGAGGCATGTGGTGCCATTTCGCCCCGTTTTTGTTGACATTAATTTTGATCACTTGAGATGTTCACCAGATTTCTCCAGTGTATGTTGTGATTTAATAAACTGTGAAATATGTTGAAAAGGGCCTTGAAGAGTGTTGGACCAGTGATTAAACAGGGATTCTTAGAGCTATCTGAGCAGCAGTCTGGGGCAGAGGGAAAATGTGAGGTGGAGGTAGTAGGGAGGTAGGCGGAGGAATGAATGGAGTACCCAGTACCCCTTTCATCCAGAGCATCTCCACTTTTATGACTTTGATGTTTTCTTTGGTAAAAAGGTTCCATGTGAAAAAGAAACAGCAACAACAATTAAACTCTACTGAACTAGTCCAATTTCCTCATGTTTCAGCTGAGATTCTGGGAGCCATGGGGATTTTGCCTAAATGACACAGCTAGTTTGTGCTGGTGCCAGGGAAGAGTGTGGGACTTTTGAATCCTAGACCATGGCTTTTTACTTTATCTTGCTGTTTAGTCTTTCCTGGAGCAAGGACTCTTTTGGGAACTGAGGAAACTTTCTTGTTTGGTTCATTTCTCCTTTTAAAAAAGTACATATCATAAATTTTGCCTTCAATATTTGGGAGTCTCAGAAATCCCTGAAGCTTATCTAATCCACAGACTCCTGCTTTCCTTTGTAATACATTTGCTTGAATTGTGTTGGTCACCTTTACCATTTTCCTTCTGTGGGTGGGTTTTAAAAAAAGTATTTGGTGATTTGAATCATTGGATGGCTGTTTGTGCTAAGCCTCTCCCTTCATTGGCTTTTGGTAATTTGCCAGTGGGTGAGGGAGTGCATTACTCAGTATCCTCCTACCTGCATGTTGAAGACAGTCTCTCTTGGCAGGCTGCAAGATGAACAACGTTAATGTGGTATATACACCATGGGCTAACCTGAAGAAAACAGCTGACATGGATGTGGGACAGATAGGCTTTCACAGGCAGAAGGATGTAAGTGTTGTGTACCACCAGAGGAGGTGGAGTGGAGTCCTGGGCTTTTCTGTTTCCTGCCAGCATTGCTGAAGGCTCAGCATGATGCCTGCTTTCTAAATCCCTTTCAGCTGGGTTGCTCTTGCCCCTAGAAAGCATCTCCTCTGTTCTGGGGGCAAAACCTACAATAAAGATTCAATATTGTTCCCGGCCCCCTCAAAGGTGAAAATTGTGACTGTGGAGAAGAAAGTGAATGAGATCCTGAACCGGTTGGAAAAGACCAAAATGGAGCGGTTCCCTGACCTAGCAGCAGAGAAGGAATGCAGAGACCGGGAAGAGAGGAATGAGAAAAAAGCCCAAATTCAGGAGATGAAAAAGAGAGAAAAGGAAGAGATGAAGAAGAAGCGGGAAATGGACGAACTAAGGTATGTCGGAGCTGCAGTGTTGGTGTCAACCTTGGAGGCTCCTTGCTGCTGATTTTCATCAGGGACCAGCCCATAGAAGGATATACTGGTGGAGGGTGGGATGCAGGACACACTCAGCGCCTGAGCAGCCTCGGAGAATGTGGTTGTACTGATGAGTGTTGGTCAATTGACGCCCTTTGGTAGAGGCAGGGTATGAGTGTGTGTGCAATAAGAGCCCATTTTATTCTTAGATAAACCGTCAGAGGTTATCTTTAGCATTCAGTTTGTAAACCTCTTCAGGAAAAGAAAAAGCAGTATATTAACGGTTTAACATTGACTAGCTATGGTATTTGAATAAGGTTGTCTTAGGTCTGAAGGCCAATGCTAGTAATTCTTAAAATCTGTTTTTAAACCCCTCCCCCTTTTGGGACTCCTGGTGGCTCAGTGGTTGAGTGTCTGCTCTTGGCTCAGGTCGTGATCCCATGGTCCTGGTATTGAGTTCCCAATCAGGCTCCCCGTGGAAAGCCTGCTTCTCCCTCTGCCTATGTCTCTACCTTTTTCTCTGTGTCTCTCATGAATAAATAATTTTTTTTTAAATTTTTATTTATTTATTATAGTCACAGAGGGGGGGGGGGTGGGCAGAGACACAGGCAGAGGGAGAAGCAGGCTCCATGCACCGGGAGCCCAACATGGGACTCAGTCCCGGGTCTCCAGGATCACGCCCTAGGCCAAAGGCAGGCGCTAAACCACTGCACCACCCAGGGATCCCCAAATAAAATATTTTTTAAAATTAAAAAATAACTCCCCCTTTTTTTCAGTATTTTGAAAGTTAGAAATAATTAATGTAGTGTGGCCTACCCCAATGTAATATAAAGGCACTACATTTTAAAATGATAAATAGTAGGGGTTACCTGGCTGGCTCATTCTGAGTCTTGTTGATCTCAGGGTTGTGAGTTCAATCCTCACATTGGGTGTGGAGCCTGCTTAATAAAATAAAATAAAATCTTTGAAAAATAAATACAAATAAATAAGATAATAAATAGTAGTTAGTATACAATTTGGATCCTGAAATTCTAGGGTATGAGAATATTGACTCTGTTAGTTTTCTGTGGTTTTTATAACAAATGATCACAAATTTAGTGGCTTCAGACAACATAGATTTATTATCTTTTAGGTCCATCCATCCATATGTTAAAAGTTCAACATGATTCTCACTGGGCTAATATCAAGGTGTCAGCAGGGCTGTGTTCCTTTCTGGAGCTTTAGGGGAGAATCTTGACTTTTTCATCTCCTAGAGGCTACCCACATCCCTTCCTCCATCTTCAAAGTCAGCAACATGGCATCTCTGAGACCCTCCCTCCATAATTGCAGTCCCATCTCTGACCACAGCTTTCTCTACTGTGGAGGACCAGTGTGGTGACATTGGGCCCACCCAGACAATCCATAACCTCTCCATCTAAGATCCGCATTGCAAAGTCCCTTTTGCCAGATGAGTTAACATATTTGTGGGTTCTGGAGATGTAGACATCTCTGGGTTATTATTCTGCCCACCATAGTGAATCTGTAGTAGATGTGTTTAGTGTTATACCTAAAGGTACTCCTAGGTTTTCTTTGTCACAGAAGGAATTTAGTCCTGCAGTTTCTGCTCATTGAATTTCTAGATTTTCCCACAATTCTCCATAGATAGCCATTTGTGTTAAGTATACCAAAAAGAAAGAGGAGAAGAAAATATATTGTTGTGCCTTTGCGAATAGTATAGGAACAAAATGAGCTGTCTTGCCATGTTCTGACTCAGTTTTCTTGGAATACACTGGATTATTAGATTGTTGGGTCAGAACATAGGTATTATGATGAAGTACTGGTATTTCTCAGTTATCTGCATGCATATGATCCCTTTGGGGGTTCTGCGAAAACGGGATAAGTGGCTTCATTTAAAATATAGTATTCGAGGGGATCCCTGGGTGGCGCAGCGGTTTGGCACCTGCCTTTGGCCCAGGGCGCGATTCTGGAGACCCGGGATCGAATCCCACGTCGGGCTCCCGGTGCATGGAGCCTGCTTCTCCCTCTGCCTATGTCTCTGCCTCTCTCTCTCTGTCTCTCTCTCTGTGACTATCATAAAATAAATAAAAATTTAAAAAATAAATAAATAAATAAAATAAAATATAGTATTCGAATGGAGAACTCTGGAAATGTTATCCTGAGTTATCGGTCAACACAAGACAAACAAATTTACAGATTTGAGTTTGACCTAGATTGTGAGTCTGCTTTGTGTTGTGAGTGAAAGAAAAATTATCAACTCAGCGCAACAAGATGTGTGGAATTTTGAGCAATATGAGATTGAGAGTAGCATATCCATTTTTGTTTTTTGTGTGGTGTGGGAAAAAGATTGAAAACATACCTTCTTGTGCCCTTTACAAAGCTAACAGTTCTATTTAGAAACGTATGTTGGGAATATAATACCACCTAATTTACTTAAAAACTTAACAGGAAAGAACAGCTAGTATTTTGGACACTCGTCATCTGCCAAACACTGTACTGTGTTTAGCTGCATTATCTCATTTAATCCTAACAATAGTCTTATGAGACAAATATTGTTGTTATTTGTATTTTCCAGAAGAGGCAACAGCTTGACAAGCAGTTAAGTAGCTTGTGCAAAGTCACACATAGCTTAGTCTATGTGTGAGTCTTAAGGTCTCACACATGCTATTACCACTCTTCTACCTCTGCTCAGTCTATTCAGCGTTAAGTAAAATTTATTCCAGGGCACCTGGGTGGCTCAGTGGTTGAGCGTCTGCCTTTGGCTCAGGTGGTGGTCCTGGGGTCGAGCCCCTCATTGGGCTCCCCACATGGAGGCTATCTCTCTCTCTGCCTCTCTCTGTGTGTGTGTCTCATGAATAAATAAATAAAATCTTTTTTAAAATTAAGTAAAATTTATTCCATATGAATCAAGTAATTTATAGATACAGTAATCTTCTTAAAATGCATTTTTGTTTCAAATCAAGCTGCGTACTAGTAAAATTTGGGGATTTTTTATGTGTGATTCTCTTAATTTAAAATAAAACACAATGTTCATATATCCCAGATTTTCTTTTGTAGTATCAAGAACACATAAAATATTTAAATAAGCTGGGGGGGTGGGAATCTCATTGTTAATTGAATGAAATATTTGCCTCAAAAACAAATTTATCTAACCAGTCCTATTTTTTAAGCTGTCCCTAGTCCCTTGTAATTTTTCCATTTGTTTTCTCAGACACAAATTTATATCCTACATTGCTCTGTGCATATATATCAAAAGGAAAATGTAAATGGAATAAATGGAGAAATTACTTTTCTAGTCCCATGTTTTTCTACAGTTTTTTTGTCCCTGCTGCTTTCTTTTTAATAAATGATCATGGATCTCAAAAAACCAAAAACAACTGATGTGTTTATTTCTGTGAGACCTGTGCCTCAACAATGACTTGCTTTTCTAAGCTCCTGGAGCTAGAAGGATGAGGGCAGAGCTGCAGAGTGGGGAACCCATGCAGGGACAGACGAAGGACTTGCTTGTTTGCATGCTGTGTCCTGCAACTTCTGTGAAATTCCAGCTACCAGCGCTTGCTTCTGACCTGTCTTAGAATTTGTTTTGATATATTTCTGGTGCTTTATCTATCACCTTAGTTTCTATTCTTTGACTCTCCCACCCAAGAGATCAAATGCTGGGCCTACGGAATCTTCTCATTCTCAAGTCTTTCACTTGGCTTTCTGACAATGAAAATTTCATTAAATTTCACCAGCAGTCAGTTCTTTTATTTGGACCATCTGGTAGCATATATCCACTTCAGTTGATGCGATTGCTTAAGAAACGACCTTTGAATCTGCAGGGGATTCTGTAGAGAAGCCAAGAAGATATTCTCATCCCAGAAGTTATCCGCAATGCTTGCAGATGATTTCAGCAAAGAAATATTCAACAGCTTCATATCCGGGGATATCCAACTTCCCTCCAATTCTAAAACCATTATTTGCACTCTAGTCTCCTTTCTCTTCTCAAGTTTTTGAGCAAGAATGGCAATAAGCTTCTCATTTCTAATGTCTACTGTGAGGAAAAAATGGATGGAATTACCATTGTAAAATCTCAAGTTCTTTGAGCTCTAGTTTGGACCCTATCTTGTCAGCCCTCAGCTCAACAAGGAACAAAGCCAAGCCCACCCCTTAGAAGACACAACTTCTACTCAGAGGCAAAGAGCGGGAGACCTGGAGACAGAACTCCATCTTGTTCTTGCCGATTATTTACTCCTTGTTCTCAGCATGCAGGAACCATAACGATCTGTTTGACAATGTAAATAGGTCTCCGTAAAGATCATCCTTTTCGATAGGTTTTAGAAATATTTGGGTTGTTGGAAGGATGATATATGAACACCCTCCATTCACCATTTATTTTCTTCATTTAACCATTGTGAAAATTTCCCCTTCCTTAGACTTCGCATATTAATTCTCACTTGCCCATCTTACTCATTAGCTCCTTAACACATGCCCTGTGAGCCCAGGAACTCATGGGGTTTTGGTTTGGAGAGTCTTTGTGTAGGGTTCAGGTGTAGGGAAGAAATCTCACACATTCCTTCCTTTCCATAACCACTGCACTGTAAGGCATGCATTAAGTAAGACAAGATAACCAGAGACCCAACACAGGTTTTCAGAGTAGTCTTTTGTCTTAGGTGTGACCTTTCCTGCAGAACAAGAGAAGCAGAAGGGCTTTTGCTGGGTCTACATTTGGTTTGAGAGAGCAGGCATTTGGAGAAATCTTTTAGACAGGTTACCCACGAGTCTCCCAACAGACACCATTTATTGGCAGGTGCTAGGGAAAAGCATCCCTGACTCCCTTCGGTGTGTTCTAACCCTGTTGTTTCATCTCAGTGGAATGCATGGGGTTGGATCCAAATGAAAGCTCACCTGCTATAGGTCAATCTTGTATTTATTTATTTGGGCTTTGTGGTATCGTGTAATAAGCACCAACATCAAAATCAAGCTCTTCCAATATGTGGGTATTTAAACCAGAAGAAATAATAGAGAAAGGCAGTTAATAGAGGATAAGTAAATAACAGATCAGAAAAGAAAAAGGTGGGGACTGTGGCTACCTGAGATAGAGATATTTAAAAATTGGGAGTCTGAGAGGTCAGAATTTGAACCCAAGACTCAGGTGATGGAAGTCAAGACAAGGACAAGACCCAGGTAAAATGGCAAGTCACAACTGAATGTATCATCAGTTTGAACAGTAACGTGAGCTTGATTTGGGGGCAAAGATTACTTTAGCAAGATTGTTAATGTGTGAATAGTTAGAAGATTTGAAGCTAGGTTGGGTTGGGGCCATGGGCAGGGGAAAAGAGTGACTCCTGGGTTTCTGGTGTGTGAGCAGGAATGGATGGTGGCACCATTCTTTGAGTTGAGGGAATACTGGGAAAGAACCAAACTGCTTTTGGACCATGAGTTGTGAGGGGGTATATGAATCTGAAAATATCTTGAGGTATCCAAAAAACATCAGATAGGCAGTTGGATGTATGAGACAGGTCACTCAGAGGAAAAGTGTGACCTAACAAAGGCTAAATCTAAATCTGTATGTTGCTTTCATTGAAGTGAGCACTCAGACCTAGTGGTTCTTGAACATGGCTTGTGGATGCCTATCTTCACTAGGCAGTTTTAAAATGCAGCCAGGATTGAGGTTCCCTGCTCTATCCACTTTGTGCTCAGTATGCCTCTTTTCTTTCTGCTCATGCAGCTTGTCGATCTTACCTGTGTATTTCTTATAGATACCACCTCCTCTGACAAGCATCACCTAATCTCTCCCAGATGGTTGTCTCTAAATGGGACAGTTCTCCTTCCCTCTCTTCAGTTTTCCGTTTCGTATTCTCTACTTGGTAAAATAGCAGTTCATATTCTCTACTTGGATGTCTTGCCATTACTTCATATGCGACATGCCCCAACCCAAGCGTACCTGCTTTACAACACCTTCCCATTTCTCTCAACTGTAGCATTACTTCCTTCAAACCACCCAAGCTAGAAACCTTGATATCCTCGTCGATTCCTCTCAGATTTATCCCTTCTTACCAGGACAGCTGTTAACAGCACGGATTCCTGCCCTCCGCTGGGGACATTGCGGAGGACTGAGGCATGTTGGCAGGAGTGTGAGCTGCTCAAGAGTCCGATGGTGGGTTCAGACGCTAGCTTCTCCCCCTAGTTAGCTGGGAGACCTTGGACAACTTCCCTAACTTCCCTGACTGCCTCCTGTGTCTTCAGTAGGCCTGATACTGTCCCTCACCTTATAAGGCAGTTGCCTGATTAGCAGTAATTTATGAAGTATATAGAACAGGTCCTAGCAAATAAAGGATACTTGTTAAATGGTAGGTATTATTATTATTAACTTCTCTCCTTGCCTTAATTTCCTTTCTCTCTCCCTTCTATCTGATACAGATTATTCTTTTTTATTTTTTTATTATTATTTATTTATTTGATAGCACAAGTAGGTAGAGTGGCAGGCAGAGGGAAAGGGAGAAGAAGCAGGCTCTCCACTGAGCAGAGAGCTTAACATGGGGCTCAATCCCAGGACCCCAGGATCATGACCTAAGCCAAAGGCAGATGCTTAACCAACTGAGCCACCCAGGCGCCCCAAGATTATTCTTTTTAAAACACTGGTGTTATGGGATCACTTTCCTGTGTCTCTGTGTTTTGTTTTGTTTTGTTTTTTAAGGTTTTATTTATTTATTTATGAGAGACACAGAGAAAGAGGTAAAGACACAGGCAGAGGGAGAAACAAGCTCCCCGCAGGGAGCCCAATGTGGAACTTGATCCCAGAATTCCAGGATCACACCCTGAGCCAAAGGCAGTCTCTCAACCACTGACCCACCCAGGTGTCCCTCTGTGTGTTTTTAGTTGAATTTTTTGCATGGTTATGGCTGAATAGATCCTATCTCCCCTTCTGGTTAGGCTCTTTGAGGCTGTGCTCTGTCTTATTCATCATTTTCTGTTTTCTTCCCATCTTTCCTTCACCCAGGCTTAGCATGGGGCTTTACACATCACAGATATTCAGTAAATACTTATTAAATCTCACGTGTCTCTCCTCTACTCCCATCTTATGTTGTGACTTCTTGCCAATTGTCTTAGCTCACACATAGGACAGCATAATTGGGCCCCACATATCCAGACAAATTTCTCAGTACTTTGCCTTCAGATTCTTGAATTGATTTGAGACATCATTACAAATACTGTCTCTTTGTCTTCACTCCTACCATTCTCTGGATCTGTCTCTGCCATCATTCAATCATCCTCCACACTGGTTAGGCTCCCTTTGGGTGCTGACTCATCTCCTCATGAGTTCCTGTAGCCTCTACATTCTGGGCAGTCTGCCCCGGCTAGGGATCCTCTCTGCTATTGACCATAGATGGGTTGCCTCATCTAAATAATGTCACCTACCTCACGGTACTGTGGAAGTGACATGAAATGAGTATGAGCAAGCACTTTGTAGACTATCACATGTAGCGCACATCTTATTTACTGTTCGTAGATATCTACCCTTTTTTTGTTGCAATATTCTTGAGGGCGGGGATCGTATTTTCCTCCAAAAGACCCTCAACAGTGCTGGATTCATGGCACATGTTCACGAAATACTTCTGGCTGGACAGCCTTATTTTATTAATTTAGTTATTTTTAGAGAGGGGGTGGAAGGGCAGAGGGATTTGGGGAGATAATCTTTTTTTTGGGGGGGGGGATCTTAAGCAGGCTCCATGCCTAGCACAGAGCCCAACGCAGGGCTCAATCTCATGACCCTGAGATCATGATCTGAGCCAAAATCAAGAGTCAGACACTTAACCGACTGAGCCACCCAGGCACCTCTGGATAAACAATGTAAATGTTTTTTTCTTCTAGGAGCTATTCATCATTGATGAAAGTTGAGAACATGTCTTCAAATCAGGTATGTTCACGTTATTTGCTTCAGTGTTGTGCTGTGAAATAATTAAGAGTTTTTAATAATTGGGTGACTAGTCAATATTGATTCACATGTTGCTGATGGCTTGGCGTGATTTGGCAACCATCAAACATTCAAGTGGATTCTATTAGGCACCATCCCTCCTTCCCTGCAGACTTCTCACGTGTTTTTAAGTAGGTCATCTCATGGAAAAAGACTGTTGAAATTTGTTGTGGAGTGCAGGTCTGTTCCAGCACTTTCCTGAACCTTATTTCCCTTTTTCTAGTTGCTACATGCAGAAGTGCCCTTATTAATATTCTATATTAATGTGACTGTAAATTCTGTATTATAACAACCGAAAACAAAATTGTCACCTTCAATTAAAAGATAAAATCAAAATATTAACCCCAAGATCTTACCTGCAGCCTAAGTGACAGCATTGATTTCATGCTCTTCGGGACCTCAAATAAGGAGACATGGAACTCCATATTAGAGTACTGAAAGAATTTTCTTAGCATCAGCATCTAATAATTTTATTGGAACTATGTCAGGGACTTACTGTCCCAGAGTACTATCTTCTGAAAATCTATTTTGAAGTGGATGGCGCACAATTTAGCTATTACTTAACAAGCTGCAGAAAATTGAAACTGGGTGGATATGTTTGCTGTTACTTTGCATGTAGCATAGTTTATAAATACAGTTGACCCTTGAACAACACAGGGGTTTGGGCATCAACCCCCTCTACACAGTTGAAAATCTGCATATAACTTTTGACTTCCCCAGAACTTTAACTACTATTGATCAGAAGCCTTACCTGTAACGTAAACAGTCAGTTGACACATATTTTGTATGTTATGTGTACTATGTACCATATTCACGCAATCTGGTCAGCTTAGAGAAAAGACCATAAAATCATAGGGAAGAGAAAATACATTTAGAGCCCCAAATCGTATTTATTGAAAAAGCTGTGTGAGTAGTAGACCCATGTGGTTTAAACACATGTTGTTCAGGAGTCAACTCTCTATACACTTCAGATCTGTGTTGTTCAGGATACTCGCCTCTAATTACATGTGGTCATTTAAATGTAATTAAAATTTGATTTCCTTTAAAAACTCAGTTTCTCAGTCATACTAGCCACTTGTGGTCCAGTGGTTGCCATATTGGACAGTGCAGAAATTGAACATTTCCACCATCACAGAAAATAGCATTAAACACTACTGCCTTAGATGCTTAGAAATAATTAACAGAATTTAAGATCTCTTAAAGGTCATCTAGTCAAACCCCATAGGGTAATTCATCACTTGGGGTTTTTAGTAGGATTTTACCTTGTTCATAAGAACAATATTCTTATTCCTATCTCTGAATTTATGAGGCTCCTTTGTCAGAGTCAGAGATGTAGCTTTGTAATTTATTCCTGAAAAATTCAGGAATAGCATTATATAATTAAATACAGCCTTGAATTTGAAGGGTAGAGTCCTAAGCTGTCGTTTATTAAGTAGATAAGCCTGAGAAAGTTCTTTAACCTCTCTGAGGGATTATTCATCAGCAGTGGAAGGGGGACCTGTTACTTCCTGGGTCTGTGCTAAAATGTAAACAAAGGTGTATATGTGAAAGTTATCTCTGAACAGAAACGGTCATTGTTATTTCTTATCACTATAGTCTTTAGTTGCTGTTTGTGGGACAGAGTTTCAGGATTAATGATGATATGTATTTAATCCCTTCTGAAAACTACTCTTAGATTTCTTGGAACTCTTAAAACAGCTTCACAGTGAAGCAGAATTCTTTAACATACCCTCAGTCTAATGTCTTTGTTGTGGGTTATTGTTGCTTATCAGAATTTTCTTTTATTTAGAGGCTATTTTCCAGCAGAAATCTGACACCTGTATTATGTTAATCTGAGGCATATTCATTTCCATCATTGTGGATTTTAAAAATATGGACATTCTGGAATTAATACAGATGCACATATATATATACACACACACACATGTTCTGTATACACATTAATACATGATCTCATTAGCGACAGATGTTAAAAGCTCTAGGGGTTAGCAAGTCAGTTTTGTAGACCAAAGGACTACTAACTCTTACCTTTCCCTCTCCTGAGCTCCAGGTTTCAATCAGATTTACATTTCCAAGAAAGTCTTCCACTGGGTGTTTTTACTCTTTCTCGCAATGGAAGGACTCTTAACAGCTTTCCCCCATACTTCAAAAGGATAGGTCTATAGGTCTTTTTTTTTTTTTAAGATTTTATTTATTAAAAAAAAGATTTTATTTATTCATGAGAGACACACAGAGAGGGGGCGGGGGCAGAGACACAGGCAGAGGGAGAAGCAGGCTCTATGCAGGGAACCCGATATAGGACTCAATCCTGGGACTCTAGTATCACGCCCTGGGCCAAAGACAGGCACCAAACCACTGAGCCACCCAGGCATCCCCAAAAGGATAGGTCTTAATTCTCCTTGTAACCATCTTCTGTTTAGGGGATACAGACCTTATTCAGTTTGCCTCCATGATCACTTGATCTTCAGATGCAGCTTTGTGTTTATGTAAATAAGGTAGGACTTGAGTTTTAATTTGACTTATATAAAATCATCAGGAAAAATGTTAATCTTCCACTCTGAAATTGATTTTATTTTTATTTTATTTTATTTTTTAAAGATTTATTTATTTATTCATTCAGAGAGAGCGAGAGAGAGGCAGAGACACAGGCAGAGGGAGAAGCAGGCTCCATGCAGGAAGCCCGATGTTGAACTCGATCCGTGTCTCCAGGATCACACCCCGGGCTGCAGGCGGCGCTAAACCGCTGCACCACCAGGGCTACCCTGAAGTTGATTTTAATTTTGAGCTTTTGTTCTCCTATTTAGAATAATCCGCTTCAGTCGGTAACTTCTTCCTAATCTTTCTAAATTTAGTATTAGTAAATAGTTCCTTTCAATTCAGTTTTATTTACTAATCACTTTATAGGTGGATGACAGGAAGCTTGTCTTGCTATATTGAAAAACACATTGATTCTTAAAGTAAAGGGGACCTAAATGTAAAAATTGTCCAAATAGAGGCACCTGGGTGGCTCAGTTGGTTAAACTTGGGATTTCAGCTCAGGTCGTGATCTCAGTGTCATGGAATCAAGCCCCATGTCCATGCTGGAGCCTACTTGGGATTCTCTCTCTCCCTCTGCCCTTCCCTACTCCCTGTTCTCACACATGCTCTCTCTTTCTTAACAACAACAAAAAAAGGAGTTCACATTAAGTCTTGAATCTCAGATGTATATTTAAAAGATACCATAATCCCCAACTACCAGCAGACACGTGGGACAGACACTCTGCAAATCTGACTCACAGCCTAGGGAGTGACACACTTTCATTGTCACCAACCCAAATTATCTTAAGAGTGTTTTTCCCAGTGTTTGGGATCTAATACTTACCTTCCATGCTAGATGGTGACTCTTTGAACATCTTTAATGCTAGGATTTCTGCTTAGGACTGACTCTAAGACAGTCACAGTTCCGGTTCTTGTATAGAACACCAACATTAGTTCGCTCTTCATACAACTATCAAAAGCATTTTTACTGTGGCCTCAGTTCGTTGTGCTCATTGAAGGGAACTGGAGATCACACCAGACTTCAGAAACCATCGTTTCCTGCCTATATTTCTGTCTTTACTAAGAGCTATTAAGAAGGATCAGAGTGTATACATCTGGAACCCTGAGCCCTCTCTCCCCTTCTCTAACAGCTCAGGTATCAGGCCATGGATAAGAGAAGCTGCAGCAAGGGATAAGTTCAGGTGGAGGGAGACATTTGCAAGCAAATGTCCCAGACTTAGACACTTAGTGAATGTTGGCATCCAGAGCAGTTTTTTCAGGGTGTGCAGTAGCTCAGAAGGAGTCTGGGGCTCTACTCTGTACTCTTGTCCTTGGTCTTTAGGACTTGTCTCTAAGCCACACAGTAAAATCAGTGCCTTTATACTGATTATATATATCAGTGTGTGTGTGTGTGTGTGTGTGTGTGTAATGTGTATATATATCAGTATATATATATATGATATGTATATATACATATATATATACATATCATAACAAGATATTTTTTTTCATATAAGATTTTTTAATTAAACTTGTCAGGCCACCTAACTTGGTAGTAGCCTATGGCTTCCTAATCACTTTTTCTATTAAAAAAAAAGAAGAAGAAGAAAAGAAAAGAAATATCCATCTTGTGACAACCTTGAGGCTCAAAATAATGGAATTCAGGTAAAAAATGCGTTAGCCTATTGGCAGCATTGGTGGCATAAGGATGTGAGGCAGGATCTGTTTGGATTCATATTTTGGTATGTTTGTTGAAGGAGCAATCCGTTTTCTTTGTGTCGCACTTATTACGTCCTATTCTAGGCCAGGTGAACCTTTACTTCATAATTTGGAAACCGTTGGGCACTTGTTGCTATATGTAATTCAGGCCATGTTAGGACACCGTAGAAATTCAACTCCTACTTTAAGATAGAGAAGTGGTGAGTGCATGTAATGATTTTACTTTCTGAACTCTGCAGTTACGCATAAGGAAGCTTGTTACTTAATAATTGTGTACATTTTAAAAATGGAGTTATTCATTTTGAAAGCTTCTACAATTTCACCTTTTTGTTTTCTACAGGACGGCAATGACTCTGATGAATTCATGTGAATGGAGGAAAGGACCTTTGAAAGATGTGAATTGCAGGACAGTTTCAGATGGTCTGATTTCACCTGTATTCAGAGATACAAAAAAACAACTAAAATTCTACCTTCATTCTGCACAAATACTACCAACGTTGGAGTTAAAAAAAAAAAAAAAGTGTTCCCTTTTTTGCTGACAGAAAAGGATCAGATATTTATAATATATTTGGACTTGAAAACAGCATATAACTTTAGGAAAGTGAAAATATTTTTGCTGAAACATGTCTTGGTACCTCATGAAAGTTGGCTGCCCCTGTTCCTGGGATAGACTTTAGAACAAACCAGCTCTGCAAAGTATTTGTTCCTGTGATCTGTCCCTGAAAACAGATGTCTTGAAAAACTTTTCATATTTCTTAAAATAGCTTCACTTCTGTTAAGAAGAATGTATCAGTGAGCAATATATGCGAACGTTGCCCTCAACCCTCATTTCCTGACTACAACAAAAATGCTTATGGGTTTTGATGGTGATAGTGATATTTTCAGAAGATTGCTGGCTTCAGCATTCTCGTCCCATTGTGCCGTGTGAGTCTCTTTGCAGAGTTGTCCGCAGCTCTCATTTTGTCCTGGCTTCTGTCTTGCACATCCGTTCTCTGAGCGAGGGCCTCCCCCTAGGTCCCATCATGCTTAGAGAAGTAGTCCACATTAATCAAAGTTGAGCATGTGGCAGTGTTTACCCGAGCACCTAGTAACCCAAGCCACATACGTACTTCAGGCTCCAGAGCCATGTCTCAGCACCAAAGGAAGATATGGGGAAGCATGATCTGAATCATTTTCAGAATGTGTAAGTTACCTGATTTTTGCCTTGGGATGCAGCAGAAAGCAAAAGTCCCACATTGGGGTTATACTTTTAGAAAGAGTGAGGCATTTTACGAGCCAACAAATTAACTTGTTTATTTACTTTGAAATAATATTTACTTTGAGTTGTATCTCCAGAGTTCAGATTTCTCAGTTGTAGGTCCAGTAATGTAATAGGTAACAGGACTCCTCATCTGAACCACCTACTCTCCAGGGGGATTCTGAATAGAAGGTGTATTTTTATTGCAATCCCTGTAGGAAGAGATAAAACAAAACATGAAAGGGGAAGAAGAAAAGCCTGCAGGTCAGGAGGCATACAAATTCATATTTTAACCACACCCAGAACTCTACACAACCTTTTTATTCTTAACTGTATTCTAGCCCAGCAAAAGTTATCCTTCTCCAACAAATACTCTACCTGTAAGAGCACTTTGGAACTGTGGGTAAAACTAAAGACTTCAGTGTTTCTATTTATCCCAAGTTGGTGTGTGAGGTTGAACTGGAAAATTGCCCTGAGGCATACCTCAGCCAGATTTTGAGAAGGAGGGTATGGGAGATGACTCCAGAAATTAGTGATTGTGTGTATGTGTGTGTGTGTGTGTGTGTGTGTGTCTAATAACATTCAGCCTGGAGTTCCGTGATTTTAGAAATGTAAAAATAAAGAATCATTTTCTATTTGGAAGGACATTAATATATGAACTCTTAGAATTTGCTATTTATCCCCATCCCCACACTGGTTCTGGGGTGATCTGGCTGTAAAAAATCCTCATCCATCTTAAGCTCAGCATGGCAGCTTCTAGAGGCTATCCTCTATCTCCCTCACTGCCACGTGTGTCTCTCCCTCAGATGCCCACGGGGTCCAAGTGGATGACCTTTCCCAAATCCTCTCTGGATTGAGTGGAAATGCACACGGCCCCTGCCCGCCACCAGAGGCACATCTTTCACACTGTGGCAAACATCTAGAACAGGGGGATCTTGGCTCTGGCATCACCTGTGTCCCCTCAGCCTGCCACTACTGCTGAAGGGCTCCCCTGTACCATGCCCCCCCCCCACCTGCCATGACAGCAGATATGGTTAGAGCTTTTGAAATAGATGACTGTTTTCAGTGTAGTGTGAGAGATCCTGGGGTCCAAATGTTAAACATATCCTAATTATCACCTCACACTGGTTTAAAATGTCAGAGCCTCTCCTCAGCATTCTCTTAGTTGAATTCCTAGCTCTCAAGCTTCCTGAGTGACTCTGTGTATTGGGCAGTCTTTTCCCCAGGACCCATGTTCCCAAAAAAAAAGAAAAGCAAGGACCTGTGGGTGTTGGTTCCGTACAGGGCGTTACAGGTCACACTGTTGGCCCTAAAGCCATCTTTCTTCCTAGTGGCCTGTTAACTATACTTCCTATAGGAAAATTCCTAATCATTATTTTGATGAGCTGTGCCCTTGATCAGATCCATGAGTCCTGAGGGTGTCTCTTTTTAACTGTATCTCATTTCCCCACTCAGATCTGCAGGCTGTGGGTGAGGTTCACATTATCATTTAATTTGTTAAACAAAGTCGACTCTGTTTTTTTACTCTTTACAGCTGTAGAATCCATTTCTTATCAGCCTTTGTTGATCTGGGGTCAAGATCTTGGGCCGAAGGAGATCAGACACTGCTGGTGCTGAAACGCATATGGGGAAGCTTACTTACCAAAGTATGGAAGGTTTTGTTTGACATTAGCAGAATAGGCAACAAACTTTAGCTGAAGGCAGTAGCTCTTGTTTATTTTTGTTGTTTTATATTTAACTCTTTCTCCTAGCACAGCTTTTGCTGAGCCTTTTAACTGTTCAGAGCCAGAGGTTGCCCCACTCAGAAAGGAAGGTGTCAGGTGTACACAGGGCAGGAGTAGGAAGACATCAGCTCTAGCCTCCAGCTCTGGACCAGAGCTCTCCCCTGGACCCCCCACCTTCGCCTCTGAGAGGCAAAGCCCTTGGTCTCTGGGCTAGAATAGGTTCTAGGGGAGACTGCACAGGACAGGGAAATAGAACACCCTTCTAGTGATACTGAAGCCTGCCTTTTCTCTGTTTGATTTCAAATACGGCATTGTGAATGACAAATCCCATGCTCAGAATGATCATGGTCAAGTGAGTGGGCAACCTTTGATTTTAAAGAAGCCTATAAACAAACTATAATATAATCGGAAGTGTAAAATTAGAAACTGAAATTCCAAGCTACATTTCCTCTCAACCCCTCTAACTGCAATAAGTATGGCAGCTCAGAAATGAGGACACCACTGCCAGCGCCCAAGCGGGCTCCCATTCCAGTTTCACTTAGACCTCTGCTCGGCACCCGTGGGCCCAGCACGGGGCAGGAGGCTTTATGTGCACTCTTGTCATTTCACGAACGAGAAGATGCCAACTACATATCCATCACATCTGGGATGAGCAATATGTAAAATACAATAAAAGCTTTTAGTTTGAGTAGAACCAAGTGTGTGTGTGTGATTTTACTTTTCACTTTGCTTCCCCAAGCCTCTGCCTCACTGATGGGATGTGCATACTTCTTTTAGATGAGTAGGAAGAAGGAGGTTGGTGACTGCCTGAAATGACGCCCTCTAAATGGTCAGGTTTGCTTCTTAGCAGGAGGAAAGGAATACACCAGGGTGAAAGGAAGATTGCCCAAGAGTTCCAGGAAGAGAAGCAAAGAGCCTGGAGCTCAAGGGCCAGGATTGAGCACTGTTATTTGAAATTTACAACTTGATACCCGGCCTTCGAATTCCTAGGGGTCTGCTGAGATTTGAACCAGGATGAGGCTACATATGTGAAGACTTGCTGGGATGGTATCTTTTTTTTTTTTTTAAGATTTTGTTTATTTGAGAGAGAAAGCACAAGTCGGGGAGGGGCAGAGGGAGAAGTAGACTCCTCACTGAGCAGGAAGCTTGTGGTGGGGCTCCATCCCAGGACCCTGAGATCATAACCTGAGCTGAAGTCCCAAGTTGAACCAGCTGAGCCACCCAGGCGCCCTGAAATGGTACCCGTAAAGAATGTAGTGGCTTTGGACCAGTGTTCTTTACAGATTCACCCTTTCCGTGCTGGTGCTTGTTCTGTGCCTGAGTGCATCTGCAGGCAGAGGTCCTGGGGTAGAGGGAGCTGCAGAAACAGTCAAGTGTCGCTCTCAACTGCAAAAGCATATATGAATTTTAAGATTTTATTTATTTATTCATGAGAGAGGGAGAGGCAGGCTCCATGCCGGGAGCCCAACGTGGGACTCGATCCCGGGACTCCAGGACTGCGCCTTGGGCCAAAGGCAGGCGCTAAACCGCTGAGCCACCCAGGGATCCTGCATATATGAATTCTTAAATGATTATTAGGAGACATTTGAGTCCTATTTCTCACTAGTCAGGGCAATGCTTACTTTGGGTTGTAACTGCCTTCGCTATGAAAGTTCTTGGATTTCAATTTCTGAGTAAATTAGCTGATACGGGGAATACAGGTTGAAACCAGAATTCTTACACCCAAACTGTAGAGATCCATGCATATACTTGGTGGACTCGGGAGTCCACTGAAAATACAAATACCCATCTAACACCTTATGGTAACTGCAGTTTATAATTAAAATAGATTTAACCTCTTTTTCTGGCTCACGTTGATTGCTTCATTCTTTCTGATTTCACAGTATCATTTACTTGAGGAACTTCCCACCTTAGTGGTTGTGACTGTAGTTCTGCCCCGGAGCCAGATGAAATAAGAAACTTCTCTGCTGCTGGCAGGCACCGACTGGCACTGACCTGGCATTTTCTGCCTTTGTCTGTCGATAGCCAAGGAATGGAGGCCAAGGGAAATGAAGGCTCACCCTTCCTATCTTATGTTTACTTGTTTCCAAACTGGTGAGTGGGTGTCGATATTTAAGGCTGAAAAAAAAAAAATCTCCTAGGTCAGTATGCGTTTTCATTCCCACATCAACCCCATCCTGTAACCACTGCAGTAAAAATATAAGACTAATGACCTGACATTTCACATCCTGCCTGGCTGAGGCCTTAGGCGCCCGCTCTCCTGCTGGTATTTTGGGTTCTGCTTCTGCAGTCTGCCTTGCATAGAACAAGCTAATCTTTGCTTCTGATTCCTGGGATCTGTTCGGAGAATAGGATCTTTCAGCCACTCAAGGCTGGTCCGTTAGTCTTGAACCTTTCTAGCTCCTCGGCCAAATCCAGGGTCAGCAGGTCTAAACCACAGACTGAAAAAGGTCAAGAGAAAAATATTGTTAGAGGCAGTGCCCTTTACCCAGCTCAGTCTTCCCAGAATTTTCTTCTGTGGTGAAGCCCTCAGCTTTGCTCTGTCCCTTTAAGACTTGACTTTTTCTTTTATATTGTTAATGTCCTCAGTATTGGTGAGACGTGTGTAACTTAGCCAAAACTAGAATTGCTTTAAGAAGAGCCTTTGGAGGGACCCCTGGATGGCTCAGCAGTTTAGTGCCTCCCTTCGGCCCGGGGCGTGATCCTGGAGTCCCTGGATCAAGTCCCACATGGGGCTCCCAGCATGGAGCCTGCTTCTCCCTCTGCCTGTGTCTCTGCCTCTGTGTGTGTGTGTGTGTGTGTGTGTGTGTGTGTGTGTGTCTCATGAATAAAAAAATAAAATCTTTAAAAAAAAAAGTCTTGGAGCTCTTCTAGTTCATTTTCCCTTCATTCATAAGCCAGTTCAAAACTCCACTCCTCGGGGCAACTCCCTGCTTGGCCTCACCTGCCAGTATCCACTCGGATTTGGCCCTGGAGTGCTCAGCGTTACCCTCTCTGTTTGCTCTGGTAACTCAGGTTGCACTGAGGAGATGCAAACTCAGGTTTGCAATCAGGGGATGCCCTGACCCCACTTCCCTCAGCCTGGAAGGCACCCCAGCCTGAGAGCTGGGCCTGGACTTTTATCTTCACTACCTCCAACATCCTGCGTGACCTTGGGTGGCTTAATCAACCTCTCCAAACTCCCATTTCTTCTGGCAGGGTTTCTAAGCTCCACTGTTCCTTCATCCCTGCCCTATGGCCCCTGGGAAGAGGACTGTATAGAGTTAGCAGCTTGGGCCTGGATAGCATGTTCAAGGTATAACCAGTAGGGAATGACTCCCAGTACTTCATTATCTCCCCTCCCTCTGTCCAAGTGAAAGCGACATTCACATCCAGGAGGCTGTCGCCCTGGACTGAGATCGTGCACCACTATGACTTTGACCTCTTTGCCAGTGAGAGTGCCTGACCATGTTGGTTATGCCAAAGGGGAGATCACCTACATCAACGAGTACAGCAACCGGCCCATCTTCAGCCGGCCGCTATACGTTGGCTTATATGAGGATGTCACTGTGGAGACCCCTGTGCTGACAGTTCTGCTCCAGACCTCACATGAAACTGTGTGGGCCCTCCTCTCCTTGCCTTTGTTGTCTTCTGGTCTATCCACCTCACTTCCTCATATGCAAAATGGGCGTGAGACTCCAAAGTTGCTGTCAAGAGGTGTGAATGTTGGATGTGACAGCATCCCCTGAGCAACCCCACCCACCATCATGTCCCAGCCTCCCCAAAGGTGTTTCCGGAGCTCCTAGCAAGTGGCAAGTTTTGTGGCTTCTCCCACCACCCTGCCAGGCCTGGTCTTTGCTGCCCCTGCCTTTTCCCAGGGTCAGCCTGGTCTTTCTACTGCCTTTGCCGCAGGAGGGGCTGAAGTTATGGCTCTCTGCTCAGACACTGTGAAATTCCTTCTCCCTGGCCTTCTCTGGGATGTTATTAAAATGTTCCATGGGATCCCTGGGTGGCGCAGCGGTTTAGCGCCTGCCTTTGGCCCAGGGCGTGATCCTGGAGACCCGGGATCGAATCCCACGTCGGGCTCCTGGTGCATGGAGCCTCCTTCTCCCTCTGCCTGTGTCTCTGCCTCTCTCTCTCTCTCTCTCTCTCTCTCTCTCTCTCTGTGTGACTATCATAAATAAATAAAAATTAAAAGTAAATAAAATAAAACGTTTCATGAGGGAAAAAAAAGTCTTTGGAAAGGGGTGGAAGTTCTCAAATAGACAAAGCTTAAATTTGGTCACAGAGAAAGCTTTATGGGTGCCCATAGTTAGAAAATATTTCCTTTTTCAATAAGAAGGGGGAAGGTGGTCCATATTCCTGTCCCCTCACCCCCAAAGTGAGGCTCTGCTTGGTCCCTCTTCTGCCATGGTGAAAACCGTTACCCGCCATGTTTAAAACCAGTTAATGATTGAAGATTTGTAATAGAGTAAAACTTTGGTGAACAGGATAACATGGTGATTACCTGGACTTTTTCTTCCTCACTTTTCAGACAACTGCTCATATAGCAGGGATTAAGAAAGTACAGGAAACTCAAACCTTCCCTCACTTCAGCTTGCCCACTCTTGCCTCCAGGCGCTGTGAATGATCTCCACTGGAGAAGGGTCCCCCACCCCCAGGATTTCCTAGGATTCTGAGTTGGGAAGAATGTTTAAAATGTTTTTACTCAGGGACACCTGGGTGGCTCAGCAGTTGAGCGTCTGCCTTCTGCCCAGGGCGTGATCCCCAGGGTCCTGGGATCGAGTCCCACATCGGGCTCCCAGCATGGAGCCTGTTTCTCCTCCCTCTGCCTCCCATGAATAAATAAGTAAAATATTTTTTAAAATGTTTGCACTTCTATGAATTAGGTACACAGGGTTCAGAATTTAAAAAGTGTAAAAGGGCAGAAGGCAGAGATTTTTTTAGGTCAATGAAAATGCTCTGTATGATACTGTAGAGTGGATACACGCCAGTATACATTTGTCCAAACCCACAGGCTGTACACCAAGAATGAACCATAAGGTAAACTGGACTCTGGGTGATTATGACGTGTCAGTGGATGTTCATCAATAGTAGCAAATGTACCCCTCTGGTGGGAAGTTGATAATGGGGGAGGCTGTGTGTAAGTGTGGGGGTAGGTGGAAATTGGAAAGCTCTGTATCTTCTCAATTATGCAATGAACCTAAAACTACTCTAACAAATAAACACTATTTAAGAGAAGAAAAGGGTACAGAGTGATGTGTTCTCAGTTCCTTCTTGGAGGCAACCAACGTTACCAGTTTTTGGGTGGTTTTTTGTCTGTTTTTTGTTTTTTAGCAAAGGTAGAATTTCTCTGTCTGGACTCAGACCAGCTTGGTAATTCTGCCCACTTCTTGGGTGACTATGTCCAGCTAAGGAGGGAGGAGAGGCTTCTCTCTACCTTTGCCTCCTGGGGCACCTAATCCAAAATGCCTAGCCACTTCCCAGACATCACACCTGGCTACTGGGGCTTAGGGGCAGGTAATGAGTTCCAAAATGGAGAGGAACAAGAGGACTAGGAGTGCCTTGGTGTCCCCACCCACAAAACAAAGTCTGCTTGGACACCAAGTAAAAGGGCAGATTGTCTCTTGATGAACTCCTGTGTTCTAGTTCAATCTGAGCTCAGGGGAGAAGGAACACAAGGAAGGAAGAGATCTGCTTGCTTTCATCTCAGTTTGGGGTGGTAGAGGAGGTGATGAGGACAAAACTGGCCTCAAGCAACTCAAGATGTCCTTGCCCCAACGCCACTGCGACTGCCCCCGCCACCTGCTACCTTCACTACCCGGCATCCCAGTGCTTCTTCCTCCTGTGACAGAAGGAAAGGGAGGAAAGATCTAGTGTGGGTGGGGATGGGCACAAGAATGTGAAGGAAAGGGAACTATACACCATTTCCATACCTAGATTTTGTTTATTTTTTATTTTTAAAAAAGATGTTATTTATTTATTCACGAGAGACACAGAGACAGGCAGAGACATAGGCAGAGGGAGAAGCAGGCTCACCATGGGGAGCCTGATGTAGGACTCCATCCCAGGACCCCTGGATCATGACCTGAGCCGCAGGCCAACTTTCAACCACTGAGTCACCCAGGCGTCCCTCCATGCCTAGATTTTACCTTTAGGAGTGGGGGTTTTAGGATAAAACTCAGCTCCTTTTCTATGTGACCCAGCACAAGTCAGCTGTCCCCTCTGGGCTTCCTTTTGCCCACTGGAAAATGAGAACTAGGATGAGAACAGGGTAAATTCCAGTGCAGTGGGGGTCAGCCAGGTGATGGGAACAAGGGCCGGCAAGGCGGGCAAGTACATACACACACCACGAGTGAGCTTCTGAAGGGAGTGGCTACTTCTCAGCTCTGGCCAACAATCACCAGGGGGAAACAAGGTTTTGTAAACGGATTCATCAGAGGGGCTGAAATTGATAGAACAGGAAACAAGAAGTGGCTGTTTCCTTCTAGGCCTTTCTTCAGCAGAACTCTGGGTTCTCTTGTCCACGTATTGGACCAATAGGTCAGACTCCATGACTTTCTGATCAAATGCCCAGAATAGGAACGTTCCATTTCAAAATTACAACTTCCTTTTAGGTATGAAAAAATGTTATCGTTTAAACCAAAACTTGAATCCCAAATATAATTCAAAACTTCAACTCACCTGCTAGCTCAGGTCTGACTGGTCACTACCTCTTCCAGCTGCTCCTCTCTTCCCTAGAGGCTGGCTCTTCTAGAAACTGATGTGGTCTCAGTGGATCTAGCAGAGGCTAGAAAGGTAGATAGAACAGGTTCAGGCCTTTTGTGACTGGTACTATTGTAATCTCATTATTGGAGTGTCTTGTAACTGAAATGTGGGTGTACTCACCTACGTACTGCTCCGAGCTTTACGACTTCGTGAATATCCAATAGCAAATTACATCACGCATCTGATTTTTAAGTCAAATTTGTATATGTTAGCTCAGAATTATTCAACACGCCTGAGCCAAACCAGGCCTGTCTGTGGGCTCTCCCTTGAGGGCAGACTTAGAACAGGTTTGAGGGTCTCTTCCAGTCATTGTCATCTGCAAAGTTCCGATTTTCTTAGATTAAATAAGAACCACTGGAAGTCACCCAAGCTTTCCTCTTACAGTCAGGGGAAACCCCTTCCTTTCCCCTCTAGGACTTCTGGATGCCAGACCCCTCCTGAAAATGAATTCTCCTGGGCAGACACCACCAGTGTCCTGCAGAAAAGAGACCTGAAGGGAAGGGCCAGCAGGTGGCAGGAGGGAATAGCACAGGTCTCAGCGTAGGTGCAGTTGTAGTTCCAGCTGTCACCTTTGTGAGTCGGTACTGTGTTCTTGCATTTGTATGGGTGGAGAAACACACGACCTCCAGGATCCCTCCAGCACCAAGAATTTTGAAGCACATCTGGAAAAGCTATGCTTTGGTGCACGGGTAGGTGGGAGGGAGGGGTCTCAAAGCTCTTTGCCATTGAAATCTTAGAAATGTGGGGTAGAAGCCTGAATCTTCTAAACCAATACCATGTATTGATCTAAAAAGAAAATGGCTGTCAAAACCATTTAAAAACAGATTTCTTGGGGATCCCTGGGTGGCGCAGCGGTTTAGCGCCTGCCTTTGGCCCAGGGCGTGATCCTGGAGACCCGGGATCAAATCCCACGTCGGGCTCCCGGTGCGTGAAGCCTGCTTCTCCCTCTGCCTGTGTCTCTGCCCCTCTCTCTCTCTCTCTCTCTCTGTGTGTGTGACTATCATAAATAAATAAAAATTAAAAAAAAAATAAAATAAAAACAGATTTCTTTTGTTTCGGATTTTGCTTCTAGCTTTCCCTCATGAGCATTTATGCACAGGTTTCATAGAATCATGGATTTTCATAGAAATGTAGCCAGTGGAGTTTGGAAGGGACCTTGGAGGTCACCTAAGCTGATTATGATCTTCTGTGCCCTTTACGAAATCCGGTAACAGAACTCTTCCAGTGTCAGCATGAATGCATTTGGAGACAGGAAGCCCAGTACTTTCTAAAGCCATTTATCTAGGGGCGCCGAGGTGGCGCGGTACATTAAGTGCCTGACTCTTGGTTTCTGCTCAGATTGTGATCTCAGGGGCATGAGATCAAGCCCCATGTTGAGCCCTGCATTGGGCTCCACACTCAGCACAGAGTCTGCTGGAGAGTCTCTCTCCTTCTTCCTCTACCCCTCCTGCTCATGCTCTCTGTCTCAAATAAATAAGTCTTAAAAAAAAAAAAAAAGATCTAAAGCCATGTATCCATTAGAAAGTTACTTATGAAGCCAAACAGGTCTCATGGTGACTTCTATCCAACATTTTGTCTTCTGGAGCCACACCCAGGCCAGGTTGATTTCCTTTTCTGTGAACAGCCTTTAAAGGTTGAAACATGTCAGTTGCCCCCTGTGATGTGCCTAAACATCCCATTAGCAGAAAAAACAGGCATCTGAGGACAGAGGATGACCCATCACATCACCTGGGGCAAGTGCCCCTCACTCCCTAGTTTGCCTAACTCCCATGTAAAGAGCAGCTTCCTAACGGTTCACGGTCCATGGTGCTGGCCCCAGAGGCTTGCACCGAGCAGGGGTGGATCATGTAGCCTCAACCACTTGACTCTTTGACTGACACTGTCAGCTAAGTCCCCAAAGTCTTTTCCACACATCATGATGATTAGACTCTCTGGACTTTGGGGAGTTTATTTGGATTCGAAGACTTTAGACCCATGGTTGGATGGACTGATTTTTTTTTTTCTGTAAAACGTAACAAACACCCAAAGGAGTGCATAGAAAGATACAATCACTTGGAATCTTATTGAAATTTTTTCCTATGGTTTTGTTTCATTACTTAATATAATGTGTTTAATGAATTTTCCCCATTAAATATATCTTGTGAGAGTCCACTTATTTCTGGCTTTAATTATTTACCCCAAAATAATCCCCTTTACAAATATTACCTACATATTTGTTAACATTCCTTCTATATTATAATCCAAAAATTTGGGAAAACATAAAATGTGGAAGGTCTCAGGCTAGTACCTTTAGCAAACTTCTAGAACCATCATTTCTGATTGAAATGAATTATTTAGCACTTTTTGGAGACAGCCTCCCAGTAACTAATTCTCTTATTTTTAAAAAATATTTTATTATTTATTTATTTATTCATCAGAGACACAGAGAGAAGCAGAGACACAGGCAGAGGGAGAAGCAGGCTCCATGCAGGGAGCCTGATGTGGGACTCGATCACGGATCCTGGGATCATGCCCTGAGCCAAAGGCAGACACTCAACCACTGAGTCACCCAGGCAGCCCAGTAACTAATCCTCTTAATTTTACTTTAATACAGACCATATTTTTCTACTTGCTCACATGAGTATCAGAAAACACCTTGTTTGAAATCCACATTAAATGGATTTATGACACTTTCCTGATTTACTCATTCAGCAACCTTGTCAAAATGAGACTTAGAGAACTTGTACTGGCTCCTAGTAATTGCTGTAACATTTTCTACATCACATAAAGTGGCCCTGTAGTCATTCTGCCAGAGATGATGGCAAACTCACCAAACCTATGGTTGTAGGAAATCACCTTTGACTCTCAGAAATTTAGAACTCCACCTTCTAATCTGTTGCCTTCCATGAGTTCTGAGTTCACAAATAACACTTGGGTGACCTCCCTTTGCAAGGTTTCAGTACCTGGAATGTCATTTGCTTGGGCCAGGGAGTTCTAACTTGGAGGGGATGAGAGTAATCAGCTGGGACAAGGAGGGCATTTTTATTACAGAGAGGAGAACAAAGATCTTAATGATCAGCTTCCAGAAAGTGGCAGAAGAAGTAATTTTCAGAAACTGGCAATGAGTGGGATTAAGAATTTGAGGATGAAGGAGCAAGGTTGCAATACCCACTAGAGTAATGAAAGCATGCTTTTATGAAAAATGCATGAGATTGCCAAAAGGAAATAGTAGAGTTAAGATGTAGTCGGTCTATTTAATATGGAATGATAACCCTCTCCACCAGCCAACTCCCAGCCAAGGAGCAGGAAAGGAGAAAGAAGACAGGATAGTCTAGGACTGACAATACAGCAAGGAAGGGGGATATTTAGGTGAGTTTAGGCCATTTGTGGGGCAACACCAAAGAGGCTGAGGCGATCAGGGACTCCAGTCCCCAGGGGATGGAAATCAGGTGGAACAAAGGGAGGTGTGAACTGGGGAAGATGGGGAGTGGTTATGTGACTGGTGGTTTAACAAGAGGTGAGTTTGGTTATGGTAGGAAAGGGAAGGCCCTGAGGAGGAGATGCACAGAGTAGGGTGACGTGTGGCCTGGGAAGTGGTGCTGTCTGCTGCTGAAGATGTCAAGAGGGTGGGAATAGGCTCAGGTGGGGGCATCCCTATGCAGGTGAGCACCACTGACAGTCAGGGCACCAGGCCCACACATTAGGTGCCAGAGTCACTGGAGATGAAAGGGAAAGTTCCAGAGCCAGATGGCATGATCTTCAAACGAGGAGCAGGGGAACAGCAATGGGTTAATGGTCTGGATTCTGTAGCAGGGAACAAGGCAGTTTCCCACATGGCCCTAGAATGTGATGGCAGTGGGTTCCCCAAATGTCTCCAAAGGACAGAGGAAAGCCACTTTGACTAAAGAAAAGGAAAAAGAGCAAAGGAGAGAAAGACATTGAGAGTGAATGGAAATTCACAGTCATGAAGCTGGAATGGCAGGGCTCTGGGAGTCAGACTTTCAAGAATGAGGCTGAGGCCTGTGGGGAGCTGCAGGACCTAGCAGTGGAGCTGGTGGTTGTTTTTTCAAGAAGACATGCTGTGGATAATATAGAGGAAGTCACAAGAGTTGGCGGGTCTGTTGAGGAGCAGGAGTGATCTTGTTGCAGCCTCACACTGCCCTGAGGGGTGGAGATGATCTCTCTTTCATGAATGCAGCAGCCCAGAGTAGATATGAACATAAAAGATGAGTCCCCTGCAAGCAGAGCCTGCCTGGGTCTTTACTCATCTCCAACACCCACAGGAGCCGCTACCCAGCATGCGGAGTTCATTAACAAGACGATTTCTGGTGAGCTTTCCAGGGCATACAAAATATGTGAGACCTTTAAAAACACGTGTCTGAATCCAGATTAAAATAGGAACCAGCACAATCTAATATATTTACTTAACTCATATCTACAAATGTAATACTAGGATCCCTTCCTTATGCTTAGATTGAGCGCTCATAAACATTCCATTTTAAACTTGTAACTCAGCAATATACATCGATTATTGAGAAATCGTGATTGAGTTCATCAAAGCCAGACAACATCTAAATCATCTCTGGGTCAAGGCTGAGCTTCAGGATCCTGATTTTTCCTGGCAAGACCTTCAGTCTCACAGACTTGATCTCACTAGGGCTAATTTCAATGATTATTAATCATGGCCTTGAGCCACTAGCCACTGAAACCCAGGGAACTTTATGGGCAATAAGCCAAACTTGCACCCATTCTGGCTTCAGTTTTCTAAATTTTTTGCTTTTTTCCCCCTTATTTTATTTTTCTCCCTAGCATTTATCACCATCTGCCATATTATATATTTCTTGTCTATTTGTTGGGCTCGATTCCACATAGGCTCCATAAGGGTAGGGATTTTGTTAACCATGCACCCCAGCATCTAGAGCAGTGCTTGGCTCATACTAGGCGCTCAATAAAACATTTGTTCAATGAACGAAATTTTCAAAAGTGAAGTTGAAAAAGTTCAGCTTTAAGTTTAAAAAAAGTTTAAAAATATTTTAAATTTTACAGCACATATGAGTATATATTTAGTGGGTGATATGAATGCATCTTGCTGTATTTAATGTGAGGCTGGAGGGGGCTTCTAAAAAAAGTAACAGGGGCTTGGATGACTTTTAAATGGGCTTGATGGGCAGTCCCAATGGCTCAGTGGTCTGGTGCCACCTTCAGCCCAGGGTGTGATCCTAGGGACTGGGGATCGAGTCCCACATCAGGCTCCCTGTGTGGAACCTGCTTCTCCCTCTGCCTGTGTCTCTGCCTCTCTCTCTGTCTCTGTGTATCTCATGAATAAATAAATAAAATATTTAAAAATAAATAAAAAATAAATGGGTTTGCTCATGAAATGAATGATGAATGAATGAATGAATGAATGAATGAAGCTGGAAAGGGCCTTAGAGATGAGCCAGACAGAGATGTGCTCTGATTTCACCATCCAGGGAATGGCAAAGGTGGGACTGGAACCAGAGTCCTGACTCCACAGCCTGTACTCTCTTTGTAGTCTCCATCTTGTGTCCTTCTTTCCCCCACCCCCCACCAGCTCCGTGCACAGTGGGTGGAGGGCGTGGTGAGCATCTTAGCAGGGATGGGCATGAGGTCAATGATGCTTAAGTTGTAGAGTCAAGTCACTTGCACAGACTTATACCTAAGGTCTATACTTTTGTATTTGCAATGTTGTGTTCCTCTTCTTTAAAAGTGCATCCTGACAGATTGTATCAGCTTCAGGCTTCCCCAAAATTGGGATCCACCCAGTTCTGGGCACAGACTGAATGGCCTACCTCTCTCCCCACTCCCACCCCATACACATATCTATAAAGGACTGATCCACCCACCTTCCAGGCCCATCAGGGCCCAAAGTTGGAGAACAGACAAGATTCACCAAAAGGTGCTATTTTTCGGCCATGGCTTAGTAAGGACCTGCAACAATCTCATTGGAGAGGTTGAAAATACAGTGGTTTGGGGGACAAATCCCTCCTTTTCCTGCATGAGTTCTGGCATTGCTGAAGAGATAAGGGAAGGGGTAGGCTTTGGCAAGCCAACTATCCTGTGGGCTGGGATGGTAGTCAGGGAGAGAATGAGGTCCTGCCCAGGGCACCTATTCCCTCTGCATCTTCCACCCCCTAATATGGTGCTGAGAAGACCTGACCTTCATGCTCAAAGAACAAAGGAGAAGTCTGGGGCCGGAGGCAGTGAGTGGCTCCACCTAGCTTCTGCTGCCTCCAAACCATCAGCCTCACCTGGAATCTTCTGAGCCTTGGGTAAGGCTGGAGACCCAGCCTTCATTACCAGGGCTGCTCAGCACCTCTTGATCTAAGCTTACCAGGGTCAGGTGCACTTTCTCACCCAGCGGATACCCAGCCTTGGAGCCCTCCCCGCCTTCTCTCTGTAATCTCCATAACCCCAAACCTAGGTCCTCCAGGTGCCTTCCCATCCTTTGAGCCAGCCAAGGCCTTGTTCATCCTTGAAGGCTTTGCTCTCTCTGATCTGCTGCAGGCTGAGTTACCTGTTCTTTCTCTGTGTTCCTTGGTTTTCTGGAATTATCTATATTTCGCATTTCTCAAAGTAAATAGTTATCAATTATTTGTACCCAGGAAGCAAGGACTATGCCTTTTATCTCTTAAATCTAAAGACGTTTTGGTAGCAGAAGTTCAAACAAGTGAGGACAGTTGGCTACGTAAAGGCAGTTGGGAATGGAGACAATTCACTTGCTAAGGGCCAAACTTGCTTTTTTAACTGCAAAAATGTAAAAAGCATAGGGGAAAAAGCAATTACAAGGAATTGACTAAGTGCCTCCTCTGTGCCAGGTACAGTGTTTTTCATCCTTAAGACTCCTTTGCTAGTATGCACATTAAACAGATGGGAACGCAGACCCTGAGAAGCGAAGCCACTCACTCAGCATCACACAGCCTGGGCTTTACCAGTCAGGGAAGAAATCCTCACTCACCACCACCCCATCCCCTCCACCCCCGCCCCGTCCTCCCTGTGTGGACAGGATCACACATGCTGCCCTTTCCCTGTCTCCACCGCCTAACAATCTCCCAGAGTGGAACAACCTGCATTTCTTCTTGCAGGGGAACTAGCTTCTCTTGGCATTAAAATACTTCGTAAGGTGTGACATTCCAAACATAATGATCTTGTACTTGTGTCTGGAGACTGTTGGGTGTCTGAGCCTAGCTGATTTAAGAGGAAGGGAAAGTGATTATTCTTTCCCTTTCAGGAGAACATAAGAATTATTTTCTGGGGCACCTGAGTGGCTCAGTTGGTTAAGCTGGTGTCTGTGTGAGGTTCTCTCTCTCCCTTTCCCTCTGTCCTTCCTTGCCTCTCTCTCTCTTTCTCTCTCTCTCTAAAATAAAATAAATAAATAAAATCTTTTTTTTTTAAAAAAAGAATTATTTTCTGTGTTTCTGAAGTTAGTTATAGGAGTATAGACACCTTACTTCAAAGAAGGGGAGAGAATGTAATGTAAAAGCTTGAGGTTTTTGCTTTTATCCAGTCATCTGGGTGCTGTGAAATTCTGATGAATTCTAGTGGAGGGTGAGGAGACGTGGGGCATCTCCCCACTCCATCCAGAGTCCTTCTGTCTTCAGCTGATGAAAAGCTGTGCTTACACTTGTGTATTGCATCTTTTGCAGCTTAAATGAGTTATTCCACTGTTCTGGATACTTCTCCCAAGAGATACTCCTGCATCGCCCAAGGGGCAGGCCTACAATTATGCCAACAGTCCAGCTGAAGTTTCGGGAACAATGTTGCTGGTGAGAGTTCCTTAAACTTCTGAGCTCTCTGGGATTCTGTTCAGGTAGAAGAGCTATAGACCCAAATTTGTTTGAAATCCATTGTTTGCCTAGAAAGATCTTCCCAGCTGGTCTAATGTTTTGGGGAGCATTTTTCTCAATCCAAATGTATTAGGTAAATTTTTCACTACATCTGACCCTTTCCCATCTTGCTTGAGGATCTGCAGAAGTAGCTAACTTTCCCCAAAGACACTTCTGAAGTTGCTGGAGGTAGACACATCCACAGTGACAAGTGATCAAAAGAAAAATTCCCTGAGAGCCCAGGGGAGGGGGCGATTAACCAGCATGGGCCAAGGAAGCTTCCACAGAGAAGGCTGAGTTTGAGCTTAGTTTTAAAGTAGAGCTCACTAGTTCTGGAAGAACATTCTTGGTAGAGGGTCTTCATGGAAGCAAGGCCATAGGAGGGGAAGCACATGCTATTAGATAAGGTACCTGCTGAGTGCTCAGCACAATCTGAGTACCTACTGAGTACCCATGTGTTCATGGTAGTAATAGAACCCGAGGGACGGCCTGAGGGGGCAGGGTAGAAGGGGTGTGACTGGAGATGAGAACAGCAAAGAAGCTTGCTTGAGATAGGAGGACAGACCGAACTAAAGGCCACGATGAGGTTTAGGCAGAGTAGGGACATGGTCAGACTTCTTAAAATTGGTTTATTTTAATCAGTACTTGCATGGTTTGAAATAAAAATTTTATCAAAAGATATGCATTGAGAAGTTTTGTCCTTGTCCCTGGCTCCAACCATTCCCTTTCCCACACCCTGGTGCCCTAGTTTATCACTTTTTACTTGGGTTTTTAAAAAATTATTCTGATGTTTATATCTACATTTACACCTATCCCTGTACCTGTAGCTACACTATATCTCTATTTTATTTTGAAGCAGTTTTGTTCTTATGGAAAAGTTGCAAAAATGCTACGAAGAACGTCACCCAGAGCCCCCATTTATGTTAAACCAATTGCTCTAGTGATATTCTAGTACTGGCCCCAGTGCAGTCCAGGGGTACACATCACACCCAGCTGTCATGCCTGGCTAGTTACCTTCAGTCTGTAACAGGTCCTCCTTGAATTTCAGACCCGGGGTGTATTTTTTTTATGATTATAAAGCCAGCCTTTGTAGAAGATCCTGCGATTTGGATTCATTCAATATTTCCTTGGGATTAGACACAGATTATGCATTTTGCAGGTCAGGAATAGCGCAGAAGTGATGCTGTGTTCTTGTTACACCTTATTTGATTTCACTTGTTGACTTGTTCCATTCTTGGTGGTGTTAGTTTCAATCACTTAATTAAGATGGTGTTTGCCAGGTTTTTCCACTGGAAATCTACATATTTCCTACTTTGTACCAAAAAAAAACTTGGTGTGGTGATCCTTTGAGACTATGTGATTATTCTATTTCTTATTCCACTCTCACCTACTAGTTTTAACATCCAACAATTTTGTTTTGGTCTTATTTAATTATTCATATGGTGGAGGTGAAGTGGGTTTTTTTTTTAAACTTCATCATTCCTTTGTATGTATTATATGGCATTTAATTATGTGGAAGAGGTTTCTCTTCTTGCAATCTATTTATTAGTTTGTTTACATACATCAGTGTGGATTTCTTATTTTAAGTAATGGATTAAAAATCTATGAAAATCATTGTTTTGATGATTAAATTGTTCTAGATTTGACACGCAGGAGCCCCTGCAAGCTAGTTTCCACGTCCTTTTACATCTTCCCATTGTTCTTTGGGAATTTCCTTAATTTCTGGTACTACAAGAAAGAAAGAAAGAAAGAAAGAAAGAAAGAAAGAAAGAAAGAAAGAAAGAAAGAAGAGTTAAGTTAAGTTCCAGGCTCATCTTGTATTTCCATTGCCCCAGCCCTGGAATCAGACATTTTTTCATGAACTCCTTGTTCATTTTAGTAGAGAGAGATATTTAAAGGTCAGGGCCATTTAGATGTCAGAGCCAGATGTGCTCATTTCTGCTGGGGTGCACTGCTCTCAAGCCCTCTCAGTGGAGATACACACACGTATCCCTTACATGTCCATTATCTACTATCTATCTATCTGGTTCTTGTAAAATAAATCTGTTAGATCATGAATTCACACTGATACTTTCTATTTCAATCTATACTTCAGGGTTCATTCTTCCTTTCCCCCTTTTCATATTTATAGTCTCTGTCAACTAGAAAGCTGACTCCCATTGTCCTCAATTTATTTGCTTATTTGTTCAATCCCATTAGGATCAAATCCCATTCATGTAGCCAACCACTGGGCTTCCCCTGTCACCAGCTCTAATGCCATTTTTGTGTGGCTCACCATTACTAGACATCTCAGCCAACACATACACACACACACACACATGCTTTTTTTTTTTTTTTTTTTTTTTAAGGAATTGGCTCAGCAATTGTAGGGCTTGGCTGGCTAGAAATCCAAAAGAGTTGATATTGTGATTTTCAATCAGTAGGCTGCAATCTCAGGCAAAATTTCTATGTTGCAGTCAAGAGGCAGAAGTCCTTCCTCTTTGAGAGACTATAGTCTTTACTCTTAAGGCTTTCAACTGATTAAATGAGGCCTACCTGAGTTTTGGAGGGTAACCTACTTTAATCACAGTCTTTACTGATGTAAATGTTAATCAATCTAAAAAATACCTGCATAGCAATCTCTAGACAGGTATTCGATGAGATAACCGAGGAGCATGGCCTACCCAAGTTAATGCACAGAAGTAACTACTTTAGTAGCATAGTAGCATAATCAATGTGTGGTGCGTGGTATAACAAATAGTCCCTACATCTCAAAAAATATGTTTAGCTTTTTGTAGGATTTTTTTGCTCACAACAATCTGGTATTGGTTGGCAGATCATATAGGCCTTCAAGAACTTTGCTTCTAATTAGTACTTCTACCATCCACTAAACCTTTGGAAAGCTCTATAGGATCCTATGCACCTGGACAGTAGGTAAAAAGAGAGAAAGAATGGTGAATGGCCCATGGGACAATTTTATGGGCCAGGACTGCAAGTCACATTAAATCACTTTTGCTTACATTCTAATGGACAGAATTGAATCAATAGGCACCCCTGTTGCAATGGAGGCTGAAAACTGTTGCTTAGCTGTACCAGGAGAAAAGAGGAAACATTTGGGAAAACAACTAGCCAGTGTCTGCCTTTTATATGTATACATGGGCCTGAATTTTGATTTCTCATTAATATGTCCCGGAGATCTTTCTTATTAATATATTTCGTATTTTATTTATTTTATTTACTTATTTATTTCTTTTTAAGATTGTATTTATTTATTCATGAGAGATATATAGAGAGAGGCAGAGGGAGGAGAAGCAGGCTCCATGCAGGGAGCTCAATGCGGGACTCCATCCCAGGACTCCAGGATCATGTCCTGAGCCGAAGACAGACACTCAACCACTGAGCCACCCAGGCATCCCAATATATTTCTTTCTTTAAAAAATAAATCTATATAGTATTCCATTTTATAGATGTACCTTAGTTTATTTAATCAGTCCCATTTAGATAGGCACTTGGATTGACTTCAATCTGTTGGAATGTTGAAATTAATGATCAATAACACTGTTTAGCATTATTTTACATATGTGCAGATAAATCTGCAGGATAAATTCTCACAAGGGGTTTATTGATTTAAAGATGGAAGTGCACTGTAATTTGGATAAATTTGCCAAATTATCCCTTTAGGAGCATTTCTCTTATTAAGAGTTAAATTCCTCATTCTCTTATAGGCCATTTGTATTTCGTTTTCTCTCTTTATTCCCAACCTTCTTGACTTCTTGATCTGTAGGACATCTGCTACTAGGAAGATTATTAGCTCTGTCTGTGATGTAAGTTGCAAACCCTTATCACACTTTTTAATTTCCCTTTGGATTTTGCATAAAGGATATTTTCAATGTGGAAAATTTTTATTTTTATATAACTTTCTTAATCTTTTCTTTTTTGGTTTCTAGATATTTAATTATCATTAGAAAGCCTTCCTCATTGTGAAAGACCATGGAGAATGGGTCAGAGCAGAGCCAGCCTGGAGGCAGAGAAAACAGTTAGGATGTTGTTACAATTGTGAGGATGGAGAGAAGGATGTATTTGTCACCAACGAGGTGACAGGGTGGTATAGAGGGTGGAGCAAGAGTGGAGAAAGAGAAGGGGTGATAGTAATTAAGGTTTCCGGCCAGATAGTGTTGCTAAGAATGTAATAAGGTTTCCTATTGTTTTGGATATTTGGGCTGATTTGAGGATTATCGGGGCGAGGTGGGGGGTGGGGTGGAGGTGGTCTTAGAATGGAATTTGTCAGGAAGTTGTTTTACTTATACCTTGTATTCACCTTCTTGTGTCTGGGTGCTATTAAGTTTTGTGCAATTAAAAAACAATTTATATCATAGAGTAATTAAGACAGGCTTCTCATGTTTCCAAAGGCAATATAGAGCTCCCTCAAATCAGGAAGTCCAAAAGGACATTAAGGGCCAAAAAGGAAAAGTACAAATGGCTTATAACATAGGAAAAGAAGAGCACTTGATTGGCTCAGTCAGTAGAGCATGTGACCCTTGATATCAGGGTTGTGAGTTCAAGCCCCACTTTGGGAGTGGAACCTACTTAAAACAACAATAACAATAACCAAACAAAACAAAACCATATAAAAAGATGATCAGTTGTACTCATAATAAGAGAAATGCAAATTTAACTACACAGAGGTATCACTTCTTAATTTATCCAACAGGAAAATGCTAAAAGTTTGACCAAGTATTTTGATTCTGATAATTCCAGAAGACAGGGGGCAGATTTTATCTTGATCCCTGAGTGAGATCTTTGGATCCCAGGATGCTTTGAATCAAACGCCCTAAGACCATTGTGGAGTAGGGAAAAAATATCTTGCTTTCTTTTTCTCCTTTCTGTGGCTTGCATAGTTGTTTTTTTTGTTTTGGTTTGGTTTTTGGTTTGCTTGTTTGTTTGTTTTTGTCACCATGTCTCCCTGTCAGGTTCATTCTTTCTTCCTACCTTGCTAAGTTATTTATTTACCAGTAAATATTTATTAAGCATCCATTATTCGCCAAGTACCATTTTAGGTGTTTGAGATACTGTGTTGACTAAAACAGAAAAGTTCTTGACGGGCTTCACAGAGCTGCAAATTGAATCCATTCTTCTCTTCCTGTATTTCTCCATCATAATTCTGTTTCCCTACAGTTTCTGCTTCCTCAAACTTTGGTTTATCATGAGTCCTCATGGTCGCATGTTTTCATGATTGTCTTAACATCTTGTATTTTTAAGATTTATTTATTTATTTGACATATAGAGAGAGAGCAAGGTGAGAGTTAGGGAGAGAGAGAATCCTTAAAGGAGACTCCCCACTGAATGTGAAGCCCAACATAGGGCTCAAACCCAGGAATCTGAGATCATGACCTGAGCTGAAATTAAGAGTTGGACGTTTAACCAACTGAGCCACCTTGGCGCCCCTGTCTCGACATCTTGATGGACATTTGTATCATCCCTAATCTTTTACTATTATAAACAGTGCTGCAACAAATAGACTTGAATGCATATCTTTTCATATTTATGCTGGTATTGTGTCTTTGGAATAGATTCCTAGATGTGGGGTTTGTGGGTCAACAGGTAATTCTATATGTAAGTAGACTTATCTAGAAATTTACATGGTATGTCTATAATGAGTAATAAAATATTACATGGTAGTAAAGTATCCAATATATGTTACTAGATATTGCTAAGTCCCTCCTAAAAGAGGTTATATGGTTCTTGTGGGTTTTCCATCCTTTTTTATGACCATCTAACTTTTTGGACCTCCCTTCTCTATGCAGCACCCATCCCAAACTAGCCTCCTTCGGACAGTTCTTCCTGCTAAAATTTCTTACCACTCTCATTTCTCTATTCTCCTCTAATTATCCCTAAAATACAAAGGCAAAAAAAAAAAAAAAAAAAACCTAACAAACAACCACGTTTTGAGTTGGTGGCTTAATCACACTGAGAGTAAGATTTTAATTGACCTAGAAAACATAGTGATTTGGCTGTACACTCTTAGTCAGAAATACCCTAAGGATTAAAAGAACTCTAAAAGATCTTAAACTTGTTTCACCATATTATTCGCAATGGTATTTGTTTTGTTATTCTGAAACTATTAAGTATATAGTGAGGAGAAGTAAATACATAATAATCTTTAAAAAAAATTATTTATGAGAGACCCACAGAGAGAGGCAAAAACATAGACAGAGGGAGAAGGAGGTTCCCCTGCGGGGAGCTAGATGCAGGGCTGGATCCCAGCATCCTGGGATCATGACCTGAGCTGAATGAAGGCAGATGCTCAACCATTGAGTCACCCAGGTGCTCCATTAGGAATAATATTGATGTCAGGAGTCAGGATTTTTAGCTTAAGAGAAAAAAAGATAAAAATATGGAATCAAATAAGTTAAATAAAACTGTGTACTCCTTCTAAATCTGAGTTGGAAATATTATATATACTCAAGAAGTATTTTCTCTTTATTTAAAGAAAAAAATATAGCTCTTCTTCCTTTTCCTCGTCTTCTTCTGCTTACCTTTCATTTCTCTTCCTTTCTTTTCTTTTTCTCTTTTTTAAGATTTTATTTATTTATTTGAGAGAGCGCAAACTGGGATGGGGCAGCAGCAGAGGCAGAGGGAGAAGCAGACTCCCCACTGAGCAGGGAGCATGATGCAGGGCTCAATCCCAGGACCCCAGGATCATGCTCTGAGCCAAAGGCAGACAGTTAACTGACTGAACCACCAAGGCACACCTCTTCTTTTCTTTTCTTGAATAATTTACTCCTAAAACCACGATGTGCAGCTGAGGAGTAAAATAGATATCCATGCTGTGGTTTGGGGACAGCGGAGACCAGGGGGTACAGAGTGTGTCCTTGTGGATGGGTGCACTGCTAGTGTTGGGGTCAGAGCTGAGTGGGACAAGGAGAGTGCCTGTAAAGAGGAGCATCTTGACCCAGGGTATTGGAATGTGAGCAGGATGAAGAGGGTATCCATATAGTTAATGGCAGTACCTGAAGTGTGGTCAGTGCCCCAGTAGGGTGGGCAGAGTGATCCTCATAGGAGACTAAGTGGCAGCTGCTATGGGATATTGTGGGGGACTGATTCAATAAGTAAATACATTACAGATAATGGGAGCAATTGTCTAACCGTTGGAAAAAAAAGGTATTACAAATACAGAAAGAGGAAAACAGAATGGATCCTGTGGTGTTAGTTTGGAATTGAGCGCTATAGAAATAGAAATACATATAGATGTGTGTGTATGTACACACATATATCTCCCCTATGTCCACTGAGAAAAGTTCCATGAATGCAGACACCCCAGAAAGCAATAAGCCCATCTAGAGTCCTGATCTTGTTTTCTAAATACCATTCTATACTAAAAGAATCTGGATATATTTTTTTTAATAAATGGTTTATTTCACAGCTGGGATGGGCAAAGGACAAGATGGACCTAGAACATAATGGGTACAAGTCAGAGAGACACAGAGCTAGTCTGAAGGAGCATCTACTAATCATATCTTTGACAATTCGAGCACCAATAAATAATGTTTGCAATGGAGAGTTTACTGTCAGGAAATATCTGGGGCAGAGGAACAGGTTTTAAAAATGTGACCAGCATAATTGAGAATATGGGAAACTCTAGAGAGGAAAAAATGACTTGGTTTTGTCAACAAATCAAGTTCAGAGGAAAAAAGAGGGAGCAGGAACGTGTAGTTTCAAAGAGATTTAAGAGACGTAATAGCCAAATGCTATGTGAACATTGGGGGGAAATTTGGACACTGACTGAATACCTTATGATAGTATGGATTTGCTTCAAAACAATCTATTTGTGGAGAGGAGAAGTGGAGTAAGCAATGACACAGTGGAAAGAAGTATATAAATAAACCATGGGTTTATTTCTTTTTTTAAAATCTGAGTGATCTGAGTAGTTCAATACTCTCTACTTTTTTACTTTTTTTATTTTTAATTTTAGTTTTAATTTTTGGGAGAAAGAGAGAATGCAAGTTGCAGGGGCAGAGAGAGAGGAAGAGAACCTTAAGCAGACTCTGCACTGAGCACTGAGCCTGATGTGGAGCTCGATCTCACAGCCCTGAGATCATGACCTGAGCCAAAATCAAGAGTCAGACACTTAACCGACTGAGCCACCCAGGCACCCTTGCTCTCTATTTTTGTTATGCTTTAAATTTTCCATAATAAACATTTCTAAATGTAAGTAAACTCACTGTACCTATTGATTTCTGCCTAGGTTGTTCTGGCTCTGGTGCCTCCGTTAACCTGCCTCCCACTACTTCTGAGGGGAGCAGGAGACCCTCTGTCATGTTGTGCTAATGGTATCTCCTTGAACAGAAAACCTTTCTTCTGTCTCCATCCAACAATAAGGGAGTAGAAACAAGAGAAAGTGTTGATGAGGTGGGCAGTGTAGGGTCTCCAATAGCAAACATAAAAATTGCTTGTGAGGCTCAAATATCTGAGAGAATATATACGAGAGAGTCTATATGTAGAAAATGATATGCAAATGTAAAGTGAGATTGTTTTTATTTTCAATTCCTTCTCCTGAAAAGAATTTTTCTTGGCCCTAAGCTATAAGGATATAGGGAAAAATTAGTATAAGGGAATTATTCAAGCCTAAGAGACATTTCTCTTTGATTTTCTGCAACCATATACCACTGAATTTGTTGACCTGGTGATCCTGACATCTGTGTCTTGGCGTAGAGCTACCTAGGCCAGCCCATCAACCAGTCACCGGGAGGGAGGGAAGAAAGGAGGAACAGTGGGTGGGATTTTGCCCAAGAGACGAAGTATATGAATCAGAGTTGGCTGGAACCATGCATTAGCACTAGGTTGGCCATGCAAATGGCACAGCTGGATTTTCTGGCTCCAGCCCTGGGCCAGCATCCCATGCTTCTGGGCATAGAAGGGCATTTTGGGAAGTCAAGCAGCTGTCCACTTAGCAATGGAACTCCACTGCTCCTCTGGGTCTGAGGGAATCCAAGGGCGGACAAATGAGTCTGAGCTGAAGTCCGTGGGACTTGAAGCACCATTCCTCCAAACCTTCCCCTTGCCCTGGTATTGAATAACACTATCCAAAGAGGCGCATGGTAGGAGCTTTCTGGACCCAATAAGATCTATTAAAGAGAAAAACAGGGTGTCATAGAAGCCCAGATGGGTATGTAGAGGCCATGGCACTGTGGGCAAGAAGCTGGGACCTTGTTGTAGTTCTGCTTCTTCCTGGCCTGGTCACCTACTCCCCTTCCCTGGGTCCAAGTCACCCCAGGTCTTAAGGAGGGAAATCTTTTCTTGCAAAATCTCCTTAAGTGATTCTGATAATCACACAGGTTAGAAACTATGTGCTAAACTACATGAAGTCTCCTGCTTCAGTCTGTTCCTGCCTGATCCTTTGCCTTTCTCTGAACTGTGTTCATTAAATTAAATAATGAAATATACGGGAAGTGCTCCTTCAAGGGGTGGGGAGAAAGGAAAACTGACATTTCTTGAGGAGATTTTTGTGCTGGATACTTTACCAACTTCATCTCTGTGCCCTCTGACCAGAAGACAATCATAGACTGTAGATATATTTTCAGCAACTTGCCTTCCTTTCCTTCCCTGACTCTTCCTGACAAGGGTACTCTGCTGGGGTTCTCCTCATACTCTAAGAGCCTGGGGGGTGGTGAGGCAGAGAAGGATAGGAATGAGAACTCACATTTCTTTTTTGTTATTTCATTTACATTTAATTTTTTAAACTAAAAAGTTGTATAAAAGAAACATCTGTATGTGGTTTTGAAAGTCTAATGAAAAACAGTAACCATCTGTTTTACTTCTCCCTACATTCCGAAACCTTTTCCTCACCAACCACCTACACAACCACTTCCACCCATTTCTATTGGTAGTTAACTTTACTATATAAAAATAATATATTATTACTTTTTTCTTGATATGTCAGTTTTAGACATAATATATTTATTGACATTACTGTTATGGTAGTATATGATGTTGGCTCTCATTACATCTGTTGTCTCCCCATGTTCTTAGTGTAGTTAAATTACTATTTTTTATTTTATATCAATAATCAGGGCTTACATCATTAAGATTTTGTAAGCACTGTTTGCGGCAGAGTCAAGTAGCACACTATGATTGCATTCTCTTTCCTGTATAGTTTTTTGTTTTTCCTGGAGTTACTAATTGCTCTTGTCTTACTTGCATCATTTTCCAGCCTTCTTTCCAGAAGCTCCATTATATAATCTACCATATCATTTACATTGCCAGGTCTGTTTTTTTGTTTTTTGTTTTTCCAGAGAACTCCCTTTCAGAGAACTCAGTATTTCTCCAGCCTGGACAAGTCGTATTCTAGTTCTGCTGTAGAGTCCTCTAAGATGTTTTTTTCACTACTCCTCTAGGTTGCAATCCCATTTCCTGGAATCTATGACTTCTCTCTAGATTTACTTTTTCGTTTTGCTGGTCCCTATTCTCCCATAGTTTCCTAAGTATGTTTGGATGGGAACTAAATTTTCTGAATCTTGGCATGTTCAGAAAACATTTCTCTCCTCCTCTCATACTAGGCTAATAGATTAACTGAATACAGAAAACAATTTTCTATCATTATTTTAAGATACATTTAAGAATCCAGTGTCTTTCTTATCCTTTGTGTATTTTTTTCTTTCTTTTGTCTTTAGAAGCTTGTAAGTTCTTGCTTTATATTTGGTGTCCTGAAATTTTAGGATCAAACTTTTAGGTTTAGATTTTTAAAAGTTCTTTGTTCTGGGCTTTTGGTAGGTTCTTTTAATCCAGTGACATGTACTCTTTAGTTCTGCAAAAAAAGAAATTCCTTCTATTGTTTATATCATAAGTTCTTCTTTTCCATTTTCTCTTTCTCTGGAATTTCTGCTAGTCTGTTGTTGAGCCTCTTGCATTGATCCCTTAACTATCTTATCTTTTCTCTCTTACACCTAAATTCTACTTTTTTGGAAATATCTTCAATCTTATCTTCTAATCCTTCTATTGAATGTTTTCTTTTATTTTTTAATTTCTAAGAACTCTTTTTGTTAAATGATTATTCTTTTTTCATAGCAACTTGTTCTTGTTTTATGGCCTCTCATATTTCTATGAATATGTGAGATCTATCATTCATATTTAAGAATGAGAAACCACAAAAGTTGACTGTAAGCTCTGTGTTGCTTATCACTTTAGGATGAATGAAATGAGACTTGGCCATTTCTTTGGAAGACACCACCTCCAGAATATTAGTATCTGAGAGTTTTTTCCTCAGGCACCATTCGGATCTCTTGTTGTCTCTTGCCTCGTTTGCCCCAAGAGCCTTCTTCTAACAGTCTCTTCACATTCTCATATTTTCTCTCCTTCAGTCAGGTCTTCATCCTGAAGCCACATCTCATTTCCCTGCTGAAAGCCTCTATTATAGTGTAGACTTGGGCATGGAACTCAAGCATGGATAGCCAACCTCCACTGTCCTCTTCAGCCTCTCTCTTCCCTAATATCCTTGCTACCACACATGCTCCATTTCTGGGCATTCTGAATGATTTCTGTTCATCTGCTTAAGCCATACTTTCTTTTACTGCCACATCCATGCACATGTTCCTCTTTGCTTTCCTTTCTTTTCAAAAACTCCTTCCTATATTACCAAACTTGCTTAGATGCCATATCCATGAAAGATTTTCCCTGTCCCCAAACTACTGTGTGTTTCTATATATAGCCCTAGGGTAGCACTACTAGTCCTTGCTAAGCTATAAGCTCCTTTGGAACAGGGACAATAGTTTGATTACTATTGCATCCCCAGTGCCTAGCACAGCACTTGGCACATAGTAGGCACTCAACAAATAGCTGTTGAACAAATGAACATATAAGTAAATGATTGGATTCCCATATTCATATGCAGAAATTGAGGTTTGGAGAGGCCAAGCAAATCATCCAAGTTCACCCAGCTGTGATCTGGATTGAAGTCTCTTTTGGTTCCAAACCCTGGGAGGGCTCCTGTTTGATAATAGGCATATAATCTTTGAAGCTGCACTTACTTCCCTAGGCCGTGGCCTCTGGCTCAGATATGTTAACCTTGGCCCCCCAGGTATTAAATTTCCAGTGTCCTCTGGGGTGGCTTTACCACCAGCATTATTTTCAGCTGCTCCTGCCTGGGTCTGCCAACATCCTGCAGTGGGTTCCTGCTAGCCAATGCCCGTTATAAAAGACACTAGCCTCAGAGGGAGGCAGAGGGTCATTCCCCATTCTGTACCAGGCTCTTTGGATCTGTGCTTCCTTCCCTCCCCCACTCCTGAACTCACCCTTGCACTCATTTTTCCAGCCCTTGGCACCCATAGAAATTCAGACTATGAGGATTTTTATGGAGGAAGTGAGTGGGAAATGTGAGAGAGGCAACTTGTTGGTGACCTTACTAATTACTCCCCTAATGAGCAGAGCCGTGAGTTCTATTTTGGCCCATTTCAGAGGACATTGCCCTCTGGGGAGAAGTTAGGGTTGAAAGTTCAGATTATTTTGCAGCTTTTGAAGCAAACATCCACTCAGAAAACATGATGTCACCAAGGATGGTTTGATTACCCTGTAGTGTGCTGGCAGCAAAAACACCCCTCCTTCATCTCCAGCTCACACTCCTTCAGGAGAGAGACAAGAAAAGCATTCATTTCAAAATAGGAATGATGCTCTGAAGGAAGCTGGCCCAGTGTCTTCTTGTTGTATGAGTATGTGTGTGTGGGTTTGTGTGTGTGTATGAGTCAAAGAGAAATAGAGACAGGGAGACAGAGATGGAGACAGAGAGACAGGCTGAGACAGTTCCAGAAATCAGAGATATATAACAAACCAGGGACTCTGTAAATGCTTTTATTAACTCTCTCTCCTGTTGAAACCACAGCTAGTTAAAAAAGCTTCCCTCTAGTCCAGCCCAGGCCAAGGTTTTTAATATTGACCCTAAGAAAAGCAAAAGGAGGGACACCTCCATGGCTCAGCTTTGAGCATCTGCCTTCTGCTCAGGTTGTGATCTCTGGTCCTAGGATTGAGTCCCGTATCGGCCTGCCTCTCCTTCTGCCTATGTCTCTGCCTTTCTCTGTGTGTCTCTCATGAATAAATAAATAAAATCTATTAAAAAAAATAAAAGGGAGCATGGACTAAAATTTCTTTTGCTGTCCCTGGTGACTTACGCTCTGAGAGGCCAACGTGGATCCCCAAGAATCTGGCAGGAGAACATTAACTCTTCATATCCACACCATTGCACTCTTCCCTTTTTCACTCCTTTTTTTTCTGCTTCGATTCCTTTCTTATTTCAGAAGTTCCTCTCTCTCCTTTTTTCTCACTTTTTGCTTCCTTTTCTTATCCCCTTCTCACCTTAAGCTAATAATACCCATTAGTAGATGCCAATCTCTCATTTTGCTAAAACAACTTATGTGTAGTGCATCATCTAGTGAGAATTGTTTTTTTCCCTTTGAATGTTTTACAAAAGTAACCCTTGCTTTTTGTTAAAAAAGAAATTAGAAAATACAGGTGAGCAAAAACCAAAGAAAAACACAACAAACATTTTAAAAGTTCACTTCATATTCGTATTGTTGACATCTTGGTGTCTGTTCTCCCAGATTTCTTCTTAAGAATAAACACTTCAAAATCTAGTAGGAGATTCTTTAGGAGTCAGGAGTCCTAGGTCTAGACTTGAAGCTCCATCTTGAGCTCCATCACAAACACACACCCCCGCCCCACCTCATCTGGATCCCCGTTTCCTTGGCCTACACCTGTATAGCAGGAAAAGGCCTGGCTGTGCCACCCAGTAACCACACCCAGGTTGAGAGACCAGATTTTTCTCTCAAGGAAGCCCCAGCCTGTTGCCTTTTGCCACCATTTCAGGAATCAGACCTAGAGTCTCGGCCTAGCTACACACCCCCTCACATCCCTTTGGGCCTCACCCCTGACTTCTCAGCTTTCACTTTTTCTGCTAACGTGTTGGAAATGGCAGCATGCTCCTGTTTTCCCTCCACCTGCACTAACAAACACAAAGTGCTGCCCCAAGCACTATTACCCACAGTCTAAATGTCCTCCGCCAGGCACAGGGGCTGCCTAATAGCATGCTGAGGGTTCCTGGGCATGAGTTCCTTCTCCCTTGATGTACCCTGACTGGCAGTACATGGGAGGCTCCTCTCCTGTGTGGCTCAGGGCTGTTTTTTTCCCCTGAAGCATTGTGGCCAAGTTTCCGTGGCCCTGTGCTTAGGGACCCAGGGCCAGGGCTGTGGGTGTGGGCAGCTTTCAGTTCCATGTGGGTTCTCAACAGGAAGGACTTTCATGTGGGTGCCAGCGGGACTCCTGCGCCCAGCTTCGCCCTGGCAGGGCCTGAGGAGGGAGACTGCAAGTGTGAAAAACACTCTGTTTGGGAGCTAGTTGGTGGGAAGGAAAGACAAAAGGGAGGGAGGACAGGCAGGTCAAAGCTTTTGTCCAGGCTGAGACATGACTTTGTGGAAATGAGATGATACAGCCTTTTCCACCCAAGAAGCCTTGGCAGGGACACACGGAAGAAAAGTGTGTTGGGTGGGAATAGAAAACAGTTTCTCAAGGCTGCCTTTGCTCCCTCCCTCTCCCCAGGCTCATGGAGCCTAATCAGGTCAAGCATCCAGCTCTGCTGCCAGACACAGTGGCATTGTTTAAATCCCCGGTCTCCCCAACCCCCATCCCCTCTCCCCACTGAGAACTGAGTTCTGGCAAAGGAGGCCCTGAGGGACAGGCCTGAGAGGACAGAGGCCCAAGGTCTGGGATGCAGGGTCACTCCCTCTGTCACTCTCTCCTTCCTCCCACTGGGTATTTTTCTCCCTGGGAACTGAAGAAGAAAACAAGTCTGCTTCTGGAAAACCTGAAGGCTGTTTTTGTTTACCTAAAGTCACTTTCCTACCAAACTGCTCCCTGGAAGGTCAGCACTAAGCCCAAGCAGTGCTGGCACTTGACAGAGGGTTTAGAAGGTGTTGGGAGAAAGGAAACTGTTGGCTACCTGGGGTCAGATGACTTTAACAGTAGGTAAATGGCAGGCCAGGTGGTGGGGAGTGGAGCTTCCTGGAGATGGGGCTCTGGAAGGTTTTCGCTCTCCATAAAACTTAAATAGGCCTTGTTTATCTGCCTTCCAGAACACTGAACGTCATGGTAGAGAGGCCAGAGCCATGGGCAGGACACAGTGAACTTGGCACTGCCTCTGGCTTCACCTCTCCGGGCCTGTTTGCATGAGGGGATCAAAGCAGAACCTTGAGATCCCTGCACACCTGTATTTGTCTGGGTCTCTCCCAGTTTTCGTAACGAAGATGTGGGTGGTTGTTCACATCAGTCCCCGACCTCAAGCAGCTCGTGGTCTGGAAACAGTGGCAGATGTAATAGCATGTGATGAATGATCGAATAGAGGGTATGAGCATGGGACTTGGTGAAAGTAGAGACTAGCTCTTGCTGGGGCAGCTGGGAAATTTTACCATATCCACACCTGTGGACAATGGGAAGGTAGGGATAGATTTTTTTTAATCTACTGTATTGAAGTATAATTAATAAAGAATACAACATACATACTTCAATGTACAATGAATTTTGGCAAATCCATATGTCCATGTGACAATGAATCAACTAGAATATTTGCCTCACCTCAGAAACTTCCCTAGTGTTCTTTTGCAAACAATCCCATCCTCACCATCTCACACCAGGTAGCCATTTACCTGGTTTCTATAACTACAGATTAGTTTTACCTGTTTTAGAATTTCATATAAACAGAATCATATAGTCTATGCTCTTTAGAGTCTGACTTCCTTTGCTCAGGTTTCTTTTTTGTGAGATTCACCAAAGATGTATGTATCAGTAGTTGGTTCCTTTTTTTCACTCTGGAATATGGATATATGACAATTTGTTTATTCTTTTATCTATTGATGAACATTTAAATTATTTCCAGGGCTTTTTCTATTTTGAATAATGCTGTTATGAATACTACATGCAAGTCTTTGTGTCTCTTGAGTAAATACCTAAAAGCAGAATTACTGGGTTATTTATTAGGTTATATGTTCAAATTTACAGAAAACTGCCTGACTTTTCCAAAGTGGTTGTATCATTTTACAATCCCACCATCAACGTATGAGAGTACTGGTTGCTCCACATCCTCATCAACATTTAATATTGTCAGTTTTTAAAATTTAAGCCATTGTAGTGAAATCTCATGGAGCTTAATTTTCATTTTCCTGATGAATGTAATTAAACACTTCTCATGTACTTCTAGGTCATTCATGTATCTTCTTTCACAAAATGTCTGTTAAAATCTTTTACCTATTTTTAATTTGGGCTGTCTTTTTAAAATTGAATTGCTAGAATTATTTATAAATGTTGAATGAAAAACCTGTGTCTAATAAATGTATTACAAATATCTTCTCCCAGTCTGTGGTTTGTCTTTTTATTTTATTAAAGGTATATTTTGAAGAACAGAGGTTTTTAATTTTGATAAAGTATTATTTATCAAGATTTTTCTTTTATGGCTTGTGACTTTTGTATAGTAAGAAATCTTTGCCTATCACAAGGTCATGAAAACTATCTCTTACATTTCCTTCTAGAAGTTTTATAGATTTAGTTCTTATATTTAGGTCTGTGATCCATAAAAGATAAATTTTTGTGTATGGTATAAGGTAATGTCAAGCTTAATTTTTTCAATATAGAAAAAAATCATTTGTTGAAAAGACTTTTCTTTCCTTATTGAAACCCTTTGGTGCCTTTGAAGAAAATCAATTGATAGTATATTCAGTTCTATCTGCATTTTATATTTTGTTTAATCGATCTATATGTTTATCTTTACACTGTCATCACACTGTTTTGATTACTGTTACTTTGGAGTAACTCTTGATATCACATAGTAAAAGTTCTCTAATTTGACTCCTCTTCAAAATTCTGTTGGCTTTTTCTAGATCCTTTAAGTTGTTTCCAGGGTTTTTTCTATTTTGAATAATGTTGTTATGAATATTACATGCAAGTCTTTGTGTCTCTTGAGTAAATACCTAAAAGCGGAATTACTGGGTTATTTGCATTTTCACATATATATTTTAGGATCAGTTTGTCAATTAAAAATTCTGCTGGGATTGTATTGGGTATGCATAGAAACTGTGGATGAATATAGGGAGAATGGACATCTTAATAACACTGAATCTTCTTCTTATATATGTGAACATGATATATATTTCCATTTGTAAGATATGTTAAAATTTGTCTCAGAGATATTTTATAGTTTTCAATATAGAGATCATGCACATCTTTCATAAAATTTTTCCTATATACCTTATGTTTTTATTCCTATTGCTAGATAATTTTTTAAATTTTAGTTTTCTAATTATTTTGCTCCTGGCTTGTAAAAATGCAATGAGTTTTAGTGTATCAGCCTTCTATGTCGGGACATTGATAAATTCCCTTACTAATAATTATTTTCTTGTAGATTCCTTAGGATTTTCTACATAAGCAACCCTGCAATCTATGAATAAAGACAATTTTCCATTACTCTTTCCAATACTTATTTCTTTATTTGCCTTATTTCACTGGTGAGGATCTCCAGCAAAATATTGAATAGAAGAATAAAAGATAAGATCCTTGCTTTGTTCCTAATTTTAGAAAAAAGTCTTTAGTCTTTCACCATCAAATATAAGATTAGCTGTAGGGTATTTTTTTTTTTTAGATTTTATTTATTTATTCATGAGAGACAAAGAGAGAGAGAGAGAGAGAGAGAGAGAGAGAGAGGCAGAGACACAAGCAGAGGGAGAAGCAGGCTCCATGCAGGGAGCCCGACATGGGACTTGATCCCAGGTCTCCAGGATCAGACCCCAGGCTGAAGGTGGCGCTAAACCACTGAGCCACTGGGGTTGCCCTGTAGGGTATTTTTTATAGATGTTCTTTATCAAGTTGAAAATTTTTCTTTCTATTTATAATTTACTGGGAGTTACTTTTTAAAACCACAAAAGGCTGTTGAATTTTGTTAAATTACTCTTATTCATCTATTGAAAAGGTTATGTAAGCTTTCTCCTTTATTCTGTTAATGTGGTAAATTATCTTGATCAGTTTTCAAATGTTAAAATAGTCTCTCATTTCTAGTATAAACTTCACTTGGCTGTGGTACTATATATATATATATATATATATATATATATATATATATACTATCGTTTAATTTTATTTGTTAATATTATTAATTGTACTCGTTAAGAGTTTCATGAAGTTTATGTGTCTATAATTCTCTTCATTGTAATGCCCTTTTCTGATTTTGTCACCAGATGTAAACTGGCTTACTTAGTCCATTTAGGTTGCTATAACAAAATACCACAGATTGAGTGGCTTATAAACAACAGACGTTTATTTCCCACAGTTCTGGAGTCTGGGAAGTCCAAGATCAAGGCACTGGAAGATTTGGTATCTGGTGAGGGCCCATTTCCTGGTTCATAGTCTTCTTTTTGCCATAAAAGGGACATGGGATCTCCCTTAGGTCTTTTTATAAAGGCATTAAACCCCATTTATGATGGCTGTTTCCTCATGAATCAGTTGCCTCTCAAAGGCTCCACCTCCTAAAACCATTATCTTGCAGCTTAGGATTTCAACATAGGACTTTTGGGGGGACACAATTATTCAATTCATAGTACTGGCCTCACAAGATCAATTGAGAAGATTCCTCTTTTTCTGTATTTTCTGAAGTAGTTTGCATAAGAATGATGTTAGATCTTAAGTATTTTGTAGAATTCATCTGTGAAACCATCAGAGACTGGTTCTCAGTTTATGAGAAATTTTCTTTAATTAAAAACTCAATTGCTGGGGCACCTGTGGCTCAGTTGGTTGGATGTCTGACTCTTGATGTCAGCTCAGGTCTTGATCTCAGGGTTATGAGTTTGAACCCCATATTGGGCTTCATGTTGGGTGTGGAGCCTACTGAAAAAAAATCAATTGCTGTAACACATATAGTACTACTCAGATTTTGAATTTCTTCTTGAGTTAGTTTTTATAAGTTGTGCTATTTGAGGAATAATTCCATTTTATCTAAGTAATCAAATACATTGACATAACATTGTTTGTAATATTCCCTTATTTTTTAAATGTTTGTATGATCTACGGTAATAGTATTTTTATTTATATTGAAATTTATATGCTCCATTTTTGTTTATTATTAACCTTTCTAGACATCTATCAATTTTATTAATTTGTCCAAATAACCTATTTTTGGCCTTGTTAACTCTATTGTTTGTATGACTTGTTTCTTGTTCTTTTATTATTCTCTTACTTGCTTTAGATTGATTTTGCTCTTCTATATCTAGTTTCTTAAGGTTCTTTTAAGCTTTCTTCTTATTCAATAGAGATATTTAAGGCCATAAATTTCCCTCTAAAAACTGCTTTAGCTGTACCTGATAAATTTATATAGGTTGCATTTTTCTTATTCATTCTAAATGTTTTCAAGGGGCACCTGGATGGCTGAGTTGGTTAAGCATCTGCCTTTGGCTTAGGTCATGATCTCAATCAGAGTTCTAGGATGGAGCCCTTCATCAGGATCCCTGTTCAGCGGGGATCTTCTTTTCCTTCTCCATCTGCCCCTCCCCCTGTTCACGTTCTCTTTCTCTCTCTCTCTCTCTCTCTCTCATAAATAAATAAAATCTTTAAAAATAAATAGATAAATAAAAACTTTCTCATCTCTCTTATGATATCTTCTTCACCGAGGTGTTTTTTAGTAGTATGACATTTAATTTTCAAGTATTTGAGGAATATTCTAGATATCTTATTTTCATTGATTTCTAATACAATTACATTATAGTCAGAGAACATTTTATGTAAGATTCCAATCCATTAAAATTTATTTAGACTTAACTTATGACCCAAGATATGTTTTATTTTGATGGCCTATATTTCCTTGAAATAAATGTTTATTATGTTCTTATTTGGCATAGCATTCTATAGTTATCAATTCCAGTTGCTTCAGATTTTCTGTATAATTACTAGAGGTTTTTTTGTGTACTTATTTGTCAGTTCCTGAGGGAGGGGTGTTAAAATACCCAACTATGATTGTGAGCTTGTGTACTTCTTTATTTGTTTCTCTTATTTTTGCTTCATGAATTTTGAAGCTCTGTTATTAAGTTTATACATGCATACATTGTTATGTCTTCCTGGTGCATTATCTCTTTTATTATCCTGATATGTTCCTCTTTATCTCCTTTAATGTCCCGAAGTCTTATGCATGCTGCTGGCATGGTACATCTTTTGCCATCTATCACATCCAATCTTTGTATCTAAAGTACCTCTATGTAGATAGCATCTAATTGGGTCTTTTTCTTTAAAAGATTTTATTTATATATTTGAGAGAGAGTGAGCAAGAGAGGAGAGAGCACACAAGCTGGGAGAGAAGCAGAGGGAAAAGGAGAATCAGACTCCACGCTGAGCAGGGAGCCTGATGTGACACTTGATCCCAGGAGCCTGGGATCATGACCTGAGCTGAAGGCAGATATTTAATAGACTAAGCCACTCAGGCACCCCTAATTGGGTCTTTGTTAAAGAACTAGCCTGACAAACTCTGAATTTTAGAGTGTTTAGTCCTTCAACATTTAATGTAACTATATCCTATAATATTATTATTTTCCTTAAAAAGTTATCTTTTAAGAAAACTTAGAGAAGATAAAAATTCCATACATTTTAATATTTATCCACTCATTTATCATTTTTGCTGCTCTTCCTTCCTTCCTATAGATACAAGTGTCTATCTACTATTTTCTGTGAGCATGAAAAATATCCTTTAGCAATTCTTTTTTTAATATTTTATTTGTTTATTTGAGAGAGTGAGAGAGAGCACAGAGAGGGAGAGGGAGAAGCAAACTCCCTGCTGAGCAGAAAGCCCAATATGAGGCTCAATCCCAGACCCCTGATATCATGACCTGACCCAAAGGCAGACACTTAACCAACTGAGCCACCCAGGTACCACCACCCCCCAGTTAGCAATTCTTATAATGAAGATATTCAACTCTAAAAAAAAAAAAAAAAAAAAAAAAAAAAAAAAAAAAAGATATTCAACTCTGAATTCAGTCAGCCTTAATTTTTCTGAAAATATCTTTATTTTCTCCTCACCTTTGAAGGTTATTTTCAATGAATACAAAATTCTATGTTGACAATATTTTCTTTTAAAACTTCAAAGATTTTATTTTATTGTTTCTTGTGTCTATTGCTTCTGATTAAACAATTAACAGTATTTCATATCATTCTCCCTCTGTATGTAATGTGTCTTTTATTCTCTGCCTATTTTTAAGATTTTCTCTGTATCTTTGGTTTTTGGAATTTGACTAGTAAGTGCATAGGTGCAGTTTTCTTTCTATTCATTGTCAACTTTTTTTTTTTCATTCTCCAATTTCATGTATGTTGGACTATTTGACATTTTTCCAAGTGTTCCTGAGGTTGTGTTTATTTTTCTGCTGTATTTTTCCCTTCAATTTGGATCATTTTAATTGAGCTGTCATCACGCTATTCTGACTTTTTCTTTTCCATTGCCAATGGTCATATTTTTACTCTTTGTATGCTAACACTTGAGTAACCTCTGGGTCAGTTTCTTTCTTTCTTTTTAAAAGATTTTATTTATTTATTCATGAGAGACACACAGAGAGAGAGGCAGAGACACAGGCAGAGGGAGAAGCAGGCTCCATGCAGGGGGCCAGATGTGGGACTTGATTTGAGGTCTCCAGGATCACACCCTGGGCCAAAGGCAGTGCTAAACTGCTGAGCCACCTGGGCTGCCCTCTGGGTTAGTTTCTATTGCTTATTTTTTTCTTGATGATGGTCACATTTTTCTTTTTTAGAGAGGGAGAGAGAGAATTTTCTTTAAAGTCTTTATTTATTTATTCATGAAAGACACAGAAAGAGAGAGGCAGAGACATAGACAGACAGAAAAGCAGACTCCAAGCCTGACGTGGGACTCCATCCCAGGTCTCCAGGATCCTGCCCTGAGCCACAGGCAGTTGCTTAACCGCTGAGCCACCCATGCATCCCAGAGAGAGAGAATCTTGAGCACACTCTATGCTCAGCGCAGAGCCCAACATAGGCTTGATCACACAACCTTGAGATCATGACTTGAACTGAAATCAAAAGTTGGATGTTCAACTGGCGAGCCATCCAGGCACCCTAATGGTCAGATTTTTTCTGGGTTTTGTTCTTTGAGGGGCACACTAGTAATTTTGAGGTATTATTGATGACACATTTTAGAGACTATGGAATCTGTTTTTTTCCTTAGTAGAGTATTGACTTTTGTTCTAGTAATCGGTTTGATCACTGGTTGATCCCTCTGAACTTGACTCGATGTTTATGCTTTTTTTTACAGCAAGTTTGTTATTCCCAACCCTCTAACTTCATGGAACTCAACCTCCAAACTTTGTCTCTTAGACATTTTCCAGAGCTTGGTTTTAGTTGTTTGGGGTTTTTTGTTTGTTTGTTTAGGATGAATCTAAGATAAGCCTTACTCTAGGGTGTAGTTCTTACTCCTAAAGCACAACTTTTCTGATGTCTCAGCCTCATGTCCTAATAACATCTCTCCACTCTGCTGCATGGATCTCCAATATCCCCAGGACTTCTTGATCTCATATCTCTGTGCCATTCTCAAGCCCATATTAGCTTCACAAGTATTCCTTTGTAGTCTTTACTTGTATGTGTACAGCCCTCATCCAAAGTGCTATAGGTAACTCAAATACAACTTTTGGGCCTTTTGTATGCATGCTTCTTTCTTATTCATTGTCCTGCTCTGCAATTTCCAGTTGTTTCAGCTACTTCAAACTCTGACTCCTCAGCTCAGGAGATTAGACTTTAACCCTCTTCCCTCTATTACAAAACTGTTCCCAGAGTGATCATGAGTTCATCTTGTGGGTTTTCTTTCTCTGGAGGACTAGAGTCTTGTATTACCTACTATCCACTGTCTGAAAACAGTTTTGTCACATATTTTGTCCAGTTTTATTGTTGTTTTGTTGGGAGGCTGGTATGGTACCAGTTACTCTGTTATATCCAGAAGTTGAAATCATCTGGTGGATTTCAGATAAGGAAGTCTCAACATCACTTCAGTCTGTATCATATGGTAAGGTATTGGGGGAGACTATTTAGAAAACCCTTGATCAAGGGATGCCTGGGTGGTTCAGTGATTGTGCATCTGTCTTTGGCTCAGGGTGTGATCCCAAGGTCCTGGGATCGAATCCTGCATCAGGCTCCCCACAGGAAGCCTGCTTCCCCCTCTGCCTGTGTCTCTGCCTCTCTCCCTGTGCCTCTCATAAATACATTTTTAAAATCTTAAAAAAAAAGAAAACCTTTGATCTACTCTGATAAGGATGGATTACTTTACTGAACTCTACCACATTTTCCACTCCATTTACATGTATTCGTTTTTCTCTATTCCCTTTTCCTGCCCTCTGATGATTTGATCTTGCTGAGACTGAGGTGACACAAAGATATATTTCTTTGGCTCACCTTCCAGCAGGCAATAAATAGGCACATATCTCTCTATGGCTAGCTTCCATTTCTCTTCCTGTTTCCTGTTATTCTGAATGAGTCAAGCTTACAAATTAGATCATAAATAACTTGTACTTACCAAACTCTCATGGAGGTGAGCTTCTTATTGATCAGAGCTTTGTTTATTTCTCATTCCCACACATTCTCTCACCTTCTCCTCCTCAGCTGTTCTTTTCTCCAACTATCTGTCATTTATTTCTTCTCCTTTTTTTAAAAAAATATTTTACTTATCCATGAGAGACACAGGCAGAGGGAGAAGCAGGCTCCATGCAGGGAACCTGATGTGGGACTCGATCCTGGGTCTCCAGGATCACACCCGGGGCTGAAGGCGGCACTAAACCACTGAGCCACCCTCCTTTCTTCTCCTAAACATGCTTTTCCTCTACTTGCTTTCTTATTAAAAAAAATATATTGTCCTGTGTAAATCAACTAATATATGTAAATCAATGTACATTATATTATTTGCATAATTAATATTATAATTATTTATAGCATTTATATTATATTATAAATTATTTACACGTATTAATTTATTTACATATGTATACCTGATGAGGGGTGTTCCTGCATATATTAGTGAGAGTTTGTGTGGCATAGTTTCTATGACATGAAGCTGGAAAAGATCCAGGGGGAGAGAATTATGTTCACTAAACATTGGTTCTGAGCCAAGGCACTAAAATATACCTTTTATATACAAAATTCATGTAGCTTACTACTCTGTGAAGTAGGGATTCTTACACTTATTTTTTAGAAAGAAATAAGGCATTCAATGAAGCAAAAGTAAGTTGCCCAAGACACAGCTGGCAAATGACAGAGCAAAGATTCAAACAACATCTCTCTGGCTCAAATCTGGACTCTTTTCATCATGTGATACTTTCTAGTCAGCAAGATATCTGTTAAGAAAGTTGGTCAAAATGCATGTAGTTTCCTGATTCATGAGTTGGAATGATCCAGCATTGCCTTGATGGAAATTGTCAGATCTTAAGGTTCTTCTGTTATAATCTACATCTGAAATGTGTATGATCCGGGAAGCTTTATAATCAGGCACAGGAGAATGAGAATGATGGGAGAATTTAGCTGAGGAGATCAGAGATTAAAGTAATTGAAAACTGCAGAGTGGGACTCATACAAGGGAATGGGTCCAAGGTCTAGGAGGAGAAGTGACTGAAGATGAGGTCAGCAGGAAGAATAGAACCCTCAAGGGACAAAAGAACCATTCAGCCCTGAAATTTACAGGAATCTACAGTGGCAGGATTAATGTAGCAGACAGAGAGCCTTCCCAGAAGCCACTCATATGTGGAGTGACAGGGACCAGGTGAATGTAATGCTGAAATTTACAGGAATCTACAGGAGGCAGGATTAATGCAGCACAGAGAGAGCTTTCCCAGAAGCCACTGGCAAGAGGATTGACAGGAACCAGGTGAGTGCAATCAGCCTCACCTAGTCTCAGCAGGGGGTGCCAACACCATTTATAATCAGAGTGAATGAGTAGTCAGGTTAGAAATGTTAGCATGCCATGAAAGTATATTGAAATGAATCATGATGTCATGGCAAGTGCAAGAAGGGAAGGGGTCGAGAGTTTGAAAAAGAGAAAAAAGTAAAAGGAAGTAAAAATCTCTCAGAGATTCTGCTGCTCCAGCCAAGGGAGAGAAACTGAGCTGGGGGATTCAAATATGTGGTCCCTAGAAAGCTGTACTCTCACAAGAGCACTGATGATTTGCTGAACTTTCCCCAGTTTGGATTAAATGTAAATATTCCTTGGTTTGGAAAGGTAGCCTAGATTCTTTACTTTACTTTTTTATATTTTAAAATAAAAAGCAATCGCATAGGGGATCCTTGGGTGGCTCAGGGGTTGAGCGTCTGCTTTCAGCCCAGGGTGTGATCCTGGAGTCCAGGGATCAAGTCCCACATCAGGCTCCCTGCATTGGAGCCTGCTTCTCCCTCTGCCTCTCTCTCTCTCTCTCTCTGTGTATGTCTCATGAATAAATAAATAAAATCGTAAAAAAAAAAAAACAATTGCATAATACATTCACAAAATCCAAAAGGTTCAAAAGAACATAAAGGGAAAGGCTAGTCTTCCTCCTACCTCACAATTTCCTGACCTCCCCTTTCCAGAGGCTTCTATTATCAGGCTTTTATGGATCCTTCCAAACATATTCTCAGAATTTGAAAATAGCTATGTATATACTTTTTTAAAAAAGATTTTTTTTTTTTTATTCATGAGAAACACAGAGAGGAGAGAGAGAGGCAGAGACATAGGCAGAGGGAGAAGCAGCCTCCATGCAGGGACCCTGACGTGGGACTCGATCCCGGGTCTCCAGGATCACACTCTGGGCTGAAGCTGGCACCAAACCGCTGAGCCACCTGGGCTGCCCAGCTATGTATATACTTATATTTTTCACACAAATGATCACTTAATGTACATGTTCTTTTGCACATCAATTTTTATAAATTTTAACTTTTTAGATATATTTTGGAGATTATTCTTTATCAGTTCATAGAGGACTGCCTTATTACTTTTTAGTAGCCAGATAATTTTATGTTACAGATGTCTCACAATTTAACTAGTCTCAATGGGAACTCAGGTTAATTTCTAGTTGTTTGCTATTACATACTGGACAATAAACATCCTTGAACACATGTGGAATCAAGCTCAGTAAGGTGCTGGCGATTCCAAAGTAACTGGGCAACTTCTGATGAGCTAGCTGTCAGGTGCCCTAATGCTGGGAAATGTTGCATCTCTCTGGCTAAAGGATAAAGATATCAGTCTCTAGAAGTATGTGTCCTTCATAATAAATAACCTAAATCAGCTTTTTGGTCCAAATTGGTCTTAGGGGTTTCCTGGGATCCCTAGGGGTCCACCCAGGGTCTGCCTCAGTTTGAGGTCACCTGAGGAAGCACACCTGGGCCTGCTCTTGTCCTACCAGGTTCTGCAATGCACTGGGACCTTGAGAGGACTGGACAAGGTAACCCCCTAACACAGGGTTCCCCAGATTCTAGAGCAATTTAGTGCCTTCTCAGTGCCTGAACACCCATATCCAAACACAATAGGACTTTTGTTTCCAAAGACAGGGCCTGCTCAACCCACCTGAATCCCTCCTCTGTGATGTGGGAAGATCATGAGATATAAACGAGACACAGCTCAGTGCATTTTCAACCTCAAATTGGTCACCAGTTAGCTTGGAACTGCCACAGAATAATCACACTTGTTACCAGAACACCTATTTCACTTCCTCATTCCTCAGGAGCTTCCATCCTCAGCTTGGCTTGAAGCCCTTTCTCTCTTGGCTTTCTAGATTCTGAGAAAACCAAGGCTCCAACGGTTCCCCCAAGGCAACCCCTTGGTTAGACCCCACACCTAGACAGTGGCTCCCCTGGACATTTCCAGAACCGGTTTATCAAATTTCTCTCCCAGGATCCTTTCAGGCACTACCCCTGATTTCCAGGCCTTTTCTGATTGACTGGTTTGGTCACTGACCGGTTGACTGGAGTGCATGGAATCATGTGGTAGGCAGGTCATGAAGTTCATGATAAAGGGCCAATGGCAAAATGAAGGATGTTGACTCAATTAGCATGTTATTAAGTAAGAGGCAAAAAAGATCTCAGACACCATATGCCTTATACCATTTGTTTTTTCTTATGTCAATGAAATTTATAAGACCTCCAGCTCAATTTTGAGTATAAGTGGTGATAGCAGCAGACACCCTTGTTCTTGATCTTAAAGAGATGCATTCTTTTTCTTTCTCTCTCTGTCTCGTGTGTGTGCATGCGCACACACACACACACACAGATACACACAAGGGCATTTTACTAATGAATATACTGGAAGATTGAGGGGAGAAGGTATGGCTATGTTCAGGGACTTTAATTGTCACCAGGCTCTGTGTTGCTGCTTTCTTAGAGTGGCTTCTTTCTTAGGCAGGATAGATATTCTCTAATTTTTAGGGAAACAGCCACAGACACTTCAAGCTTTCAGTCTTCTGACCTAGTTGCCCCATAAAGAAAAGCACCTCTTTTCTAATATTCCCCATGAAAAGTGTGGAGACTGACATTCTCTGGCTAATTGGTCCTGCCTGGGTAACACGTCCATTCCTGCACTGAATGTGAACAAAGCAGTGGTATTCCCACTGGTCAGACCTGAGTCATTGGTCTCCTTCTGGGAGGATGTGGGGGGGGGGGGGTTGACCCCTATTTGAACCACTTGAAGTGATTACTTGAAGAGTGACTCAGACACCTCAACAGCTATCTGCTATAGGTGGCATGTGAGCTGAGTTTGCAGGATAGGCAGGACTTAAGGCTGGAAAGAAGCAAAAAGGGAATTCTAGGAGGAAGAAATGATATAAGCAAAAACTATGGAGGTGACCTGGAGACAGTTTAACGAGCAGCCTGGTCTCCCTGGGAGGCTGCATGATTGCGAAAGAGGAGGAGGGCCTCTTGCCTTCTTTGTTTTATTTTTATTTTTTAGAAAAGATGTATTTATTTATTCATGAGAGACACAGAGAGAAGGCAGAGACATAGGCAGAGGGAGAAGCAGGTTCCTCACAGGGAGCCCAAAGTGGGACTCGATTCCAGAACTCCAGGATCATGCCCTGAGCCAAAGGCAGATGCTCAGCTGCTGAGCCACCCAGGCATCCCCTTTGTTTTCTTTTTAAAATGACATTTGTTGTTGTTATCATCATCATTATTATTTGTCATTTAAATTATTATTATAGTGGGTTTCCAACAAAGCAAAGAGACTAAATAATGTGTACCCATATACCACCCATCACCCAATTTTATAATTATCAGTGCTTTACCAATTGTTTTGTCTATCTCATGTGATTTGTCTATCTTTGTGTTTAAAGCAAATCACAGACATTAAATCATTTCAGCTCTAAATATTTCAAGATATGTATCTTTAACATATACAAGTTTTTTTAAAAAAGAAATCAATACATTATCACACTTAGTAATTTTGTAATATGATCTAATGACAAATCTGTGTTCAAATTTCTATGATTTTTCTCAAAAATGTCTTTATAAATTGATTTGTTTGAAATAAAATCCAAAGTTCAAAACTGCACTTGGTTGATACATTTAAGTCTCTCTCTTTAATACACTTTTACTTGAAGATTAATTTTAAGTCTCTTTTAATCTATAACATTCCCTCTACTCTACTTTTCCCATGCCATTTATTTGTTGAAAAATGAGTCATTCTGGGATCCCTGGGTGGCGCAGCGGTTTGGCGCCTGCCTTTGGCCCAGGGCGCGATCCTGGAGACCCGGGATCGAATCCCACGTCAGGCTCCCGGTGCATGGAGCCTGCTTCTCCCTCTGCCTGTGTCTCTGCCTCTCTCGCTCACTCTCTCTCTGACTATCATAAGTAAAAAAAAAAAAAAAAAAAAAAAAAAAAATGAGTCATTCTAGGTTGACAACTCAAGATCATGAAGATGGCATTAACATGTTTCTCTCTTTGGAGCTGTTGTAAATTGACTGGAAGATAGATCTAGAGGCTTGATTACAACTAGGGGCAATTTTCTTTTCTTTTCCTTCTTTATTTTGGCAACTTGACTTAATAGGTGGTGCTGTGTACTGTCTATTACATCATATCCGAAGGTATGCGATGTCTGATTCTCTTAAAGGCAACAGCTTCCATTTTTCACCTTTATGAAAGGTATTTGCTGTGAATTTTTTTGGGGAGATATTACATTTTAGGTTTAAAAATTCCAAGTCTGAGGCATCTGGGTGGCTCAGTCAGTTAGCATTTGCCTTTGGCTCAGGTCGTGATCTCAGGGTCCTGGGATGGAGCCCTTGTCAAGCCCTATGTCAGGCTCCCTGATCAGTGGGGAATCTGCTTCTCTCTTTCCTTCTCCCTCTCCCCCTACTTGTGCTGTCTCTCTCAAAAAATAAATAAATAAAATCTTTTTTTAAAAAGTGCACTAGTTTGATAAGATTTCTTAAAAGTCATGAATGGATGCCTTATTTATGAAACACTTTTTCTGCATCTATTCATCTGTTTCTTTTCTGATTCTGGTAAGAAGCTTTTCTATCCTCACGGAATAGAGTTGGGGAAGTCTCCCTATTTTATCTCTTCTCTGGAAGAGTCTGTGTTGGATTAGAATTGTCTTCTTTGAATGTTTTGGTAGAATTTGCCTATAAGTATTTCTGCATGGGCCTGGTGTTTTCTTTGTGAGGATATTTTAAACCATAGATTCAATGTCTCTATGGCTTCAGAATATTCAGGTTTTCTATTTCTTGAGTCATTTTTGATGACTTACATTTTCCTATGAATTTGTTGGTCCACCTGAGTTTTCAAAGGTACTGGCACTAAGTGTTCATAACATTTCTGTTTAATGTCATCTTTTTTATTCCTAGTATCTTTTATTGGTACTTTCTCTCATCTGTCTTGATCAATAATGTCTATAGTTTATAAGTTGTATCAGTCTTTTAAAAGAATCCTCTCTCTCTCTCTCTCTCTCTCTCTCTCTCTATATATATATATATATATATATATATATATATATATATTAAAAAGAACCAACTTTTGGCTTTGTCAGTCCTCACCATTCAAAACTTCTTTTTCCCTTTTCATTAACTTCATTAATTCTGGGCCTTTATTATTTCTTTTTTTCCTCTTGATGTGTATTCTGGTGTACCTCAAACTTTTCAAGTGGGCCATGTAGCTCATTTGTTTTAGCCTTTCTTCTTTTTCTAATATAAGTATACCAGACCATTAATATTCTCCTCAAGTATTGCCTTGGCTACACTCCTCAACTTCTGAGATTTAGATATTTCATTATAAAATAGCTTTAAAATATTTTCTTTGTCTATTTCAACCTAATTTTTATTATAATTTCTTTTTTTCTTTTTTCGTTTTTTTAAGTAGGCTCCACACCCAACTTGGGGCTCAGAACTCACAACCCTAAGATCAAGAGTTGCATGTTCTACTGACTGAGCCAGTCAAGTGCCCCTATAATTTCTCTTTTGACTCATGAGCTTTTGGAAGTGAATTTCTATTTTTTAAATAATTTTTTAAAATTGTGTGTTATTTTTACAATCCTTCAGTGGAATGTACAGATTATATATATTGTTTGTTGAGTTTCCCCAAATGTGTACATCTGTGTAAGTCACACAGCTGTAATGACAGACCATTTCCATGGGAGAAACTTGTCTTCCGGCTCTCAATCAATCCCTGCTCTTCCCTTGCACACCCTGAGGCTGCCAATATTCTGATCTCTAGCACCATAGAGTACCTTTGCATCTCCTACAATTTAATAGAAATGGAATCATACTATATGTACTCTTTTGTGTGTAGCTTTTTTTCAATAGAGTGGTTTTTTTTTAATGTTATTGCTTGTATTTTGGATTGTTGTTTTCTTTCTTCTTCTTCAACCTCATCCTACTCTCCTTCTTCTCTTTCTTCTTTTGAGTAGTTCATATTCCATTGCATGAAAATACAATTTATCTATTCCTCTGTTGCTGGATATTTGGGCTATTTCCAGTTTAGGGAAATTATGATGAAAGCTGCTATGAATGTTTTTGTGCAAGTCTTTTTGTGGAATATGTTTTTATCTCTCTTGGGTAAATACCTAGGGGTGGAAGCGTTGAGTCATAGGGTAAGTGCATGTTTACCTTTACAAGAATCTGCTAAACTAGTTTTCCAAAGATGTTCTACCATTTTCACTCCCAACAGGAACATTCTATTGCTGGATATTTAAGTCTTTTCAACTTTAATTTTTCTAGTGAGTAAAATATGGTATCCTAGTTTTCTGAAATCAATTTTATTGGTGTATAATTTGCATGCAATAAAATGCACACATTTTAAATGTGTAAAGTGTGTAATTTCTTGAATTTTGACAAACGTACACACCTGTAATCACCCTCCCTAATCAAGATGCAGAATAATTCCATCAACTCAGAAAACTTTCTTGCTCCTTTCTAGTCAATTATACCCCACTTCTGCCCCAGTAACCACTAATTTTATTTCTATCATTTTTCTTTGTTTTCCCTGGTCTGGAATTTCATATAAATGGAATCATATGCTATGTACCCTATTTTTGTGTATATACACTTAGCATAGTGATTTTAAGATTCATTCATAATTTTGTGTCCAACATTAACATTTCCCTTTTCAGTGCCAGTGGTATTCCATTGTATGGATGTACCACAACTTACTTATCCACTCTTCTGATGATGGATATTTGGGTTGTTTTTACTTTGGGACTATTATGAATAAATGCATTCTTTGATATATGTTTTTATTTATTTTGAATATATTCCCAAGGGTAGAATGGCTGACCCTCAAGATAAATGTATGTTTAACTTTTTAAGAAACTACCAAACTATTTTCCAAAATGGTTGTATTATTTTATATTCCTACCAGCAGTATATGAGAGTTGCATCCTCACTACATCATCACCAACACTTGGGATGGTCAGTCTTCTTAATTTTAGCTATTCTAATAGGTTTGTGGTGGTATCTCATTGTGGTTTTAATTTCTATTTCCCTTAACACTAATGATGTTGACATCTTGTCATGCACAAATGTCTTTTTTAAAGTCTGCTAAAACATTTCACCTTTTATGGGTTATTTATCTTCCTATTACTGAGTTGCAATAGATATTTATATATTTTATTTATAAATTATTTGTCAAATGTTTTCTCCCAACGTGTGACATGTCCAATCATTTACTTAACCAGATCTCTTAATGGGCAGATTTTAATTTTGTGAAGTTTAATTTATCAATTTTTTTTATGTTTAAGGCCTTTCTTGTTCTAACTGAGAAATCTTTGCCACCCAGATATCATGAAGGTATTTTTATGTGTTTTATTCAAAAAGTGCTATAATTTTAACATTTATATTTAGGTCTTCATCTATCTTGAATAAATTTTTATGTGTAGTTGAGTTAGGGGGTTAAGATACATTTTCCTCCTATGAATATCCAATAGTCTCAGCACCGTTTTTGAAGAACCTTTCTTTTGGCTTCTTTGTAAAAAAAAAAAAAAAAAAAAAGTCAATTGACTAATGTTGAGCTCATTTCTGATTTTGTTCTGTTCCATTTGCCTGTTCATCTTTGTGCCAATATCATACTGTCTTGAATACTAAATCTTCATAGTAATCACTGAAATCAAGCTATGTAAGTCCTCCAAATTGGTTCTTTTTTCAAGAATTTTTTTCTTTATTGCTATTCTATGTCCCTTATATTACTATATACATTTTATTTTACTTTTTTGAAGATTTTATTTATTTATTTATTTGGGAGGGGGTGTGCATATGACTGGGGGAACAGGCAGAGAGGGAAGTAGATGGAAAGGGAGAGAATCCCAAGCAGACTATGCACTGACAGTGGAGCCTGATGCTGGGCTTGATCTCATCACTCTGATAGCATGACCTGAGATGAAAACAAGAATCTAATACATAACCAACTGAGCCATCCAGGTGCCCACCATATACATTTTAGCATCTGCTTTTCAATTTTTACAAAAAGACATGCAAGAACTTTGTTTGGGATTGCACTGATTATAGATTAATTGGGGAGAATGTCCAATATTAAGTCTTCCAATCTGTGAACATGTATACTTTCCATTTATTCTGGACATTTAAATTTTCTCTCAGCAGCATTTTATAGTATTATATGCAGAGATTTCACACAAATTTTGTGAAAATTATTCCCAATTATTTTGTATTCTTTGATGTATTGTGGTATTTTTAAAATTTCATTCTTCAATTTTTTGTAGCTAGTATATAGAGAAATGACTGATTTTTATGTATTGTTCTTGTATTCTTTGATAAGTTGTATGTTGGTAAAAGTACAGGTTTTTTTTTTTAAGTACATTCCTTAAGAATTTCCACATTTTTTTTGTCTGTAAATAGAGATAATTTTACTAGTTTCCTATTCTTTATATTTTCTCTGCTTGCCTTATTTCACTGGCTAAGATCTCCAGTACAATGTTGAATGCAAATGGTAAGTCAACATCCTTGCTTTGTCCCTTCTTTCATGTCTGATATTGTTAATTTATTTCTTTTTCCTTTGTTTCTCTTGATCAATTTAGGTAAGAGTGTATCAATTTTATTCATATTTTCAAAGAACTAACTTTTGGTCATGTTAATTTTCCTTATTGTTTGTCTGTTTTTATTGATTGTTAATCAATATTTAATATTTTTAATATTTATTGTTGTCTTTCTTTATCTTATTTTATGCTTACACTTGTTTTCGTTTTCTAGCTTCTCAAGGTAGAAACATAAATTAATAAAATAAAAATTGTTTTTCTTTTCTTACATAATAATTTAAAGCTCTAAGCACTGCTTTATCTGCATCCAAAAATTTTTGGTATGATGTATTTATATATCAGTTAAAAGTATTTTCTAATTTTCTTCGTGATTTTTTTCTCTGGCCTATAATTATTTAGAAGTGTGGCATTAGAAGCCATCTCTTTCAAACAGTGTATCATTAGCTCTTACTTTAAAAAAAATCTAGTCTGACATTCTCTGCCTTTTATTTTTAAAGATTTTTATTTATTTATTCATGACAGACACACACAGAGAGAGAGGCAGAGACACAGGCAGAGGGAGAAGCAGGCTCCATGCAGGAAGACTGATGTGGGACTTGATCCTGGGTCCCCAGGATCACACTCTGGACTGAAGCTGGCACTAAACTGCAGGGCCACTGGAGCTGCCACATTCTCTGCCTTTTAATTTGAGTGTTTAATTCACATATCTAACATAATTATTATATAATTTATTTAAGTGCATATCTTTCTTTTCATTTTTTAAATTTACCATTTTTTTATTCATTAACTCCTCTTTCCTATCTATTTTTAGATTAAGTATTTTTTAATATTTCATTTTACCTCTTCTATTTGCTTTTCTGCTGTAGCTCTTGTTTTTATTTTTTAGTGGTTGCCATAAAAGTTACAATGTACATCCTTACTTATCATAGACTACCTGAATTAATTTATTTCACTCACATATCATGTAAGAACTTTTCACTTATCTGCCTCCCCTCATTGTGCCACTAAATGACTCATTTTGCTTTTTATTTGAAATAACTTCACAATGCATTGTGATGATTTTCCCTTTAACAATAAATTTTATTTTAAATAAATCAAGAAATAAAAAGTCTTTTATATACATAGCACTTATGGTATCCTTCCTCAGGTAAGGGAGTGTTGTGTATGGAACTTAAGTTTCTAACTGGTGTAATCTCCTTTCAGCCCAAAGATCTTCCCTTAATATTTTTTTGGGGCAGGTCTACTGGCTATGAAATTACTCAGCTTCATTTATATGAAAATCTCTCTTACACTCCATGTTTATGTATTTTTACATGTTGACATGCTTTTAATATATTTAAGAAATTTTTTGCCTATTACTAGGATTTTTCTATGGTTCTTTTTTGATGTTTTATATTTTTAGCTTTTACATTTAGATCTATAATACATTTTGAGTTAATTTTTATAAATGTTCTAAGATAAAGGTCAAGATTCATATTTTGTATATCACTATAGCATTGCTTCAGTACCATTTGTTGTAAAGACTATCCTTTCTCCATTGAATTGCTTTGGCACTTTTACTGAACGTCAATACACAATATATAAGTTGATCTATTTCTCAACCTTCTATTCTGTCCCATTGATCTATGAGTCTATCTCTATACAAATACTACATTATCTTAATTACTATAGCTTTGTAAGTCTTGAAATTAGGTAGTATAAGTCTCTCAACTTTGTTCTTTTTAAAAATAGTTTTGGCTCTTCTTGGTCCTTTGCATTTCCAAACAAATCTTAGAATAAGTTTATCAATTTCTTTAAAAATTCCTCATGGGATTTTTGTTAGAATTACATTGACTCTATATAGCCATATGGAGTAAAAGACAATATTGAGTCTTCTGATCCATGAATATATATATCTATATTTATTTAGGTCTTCCTGAAGTTCTCACAGCAATGCTATGTGATTTTCCATTTTCTAAATTTCAGGTTTTACATGTATTTTGCCAGATTTATTACTGAGTATTTCACATTTTTGATACTAGTGTTATTATTTTTTATTTCAATTTCTAATTCTGCCTTGTTAATATATAAAAATACAATTGATATTTGTATATTGACCTTGTATTCTGCAATTTTGTTTACTCATAATTTTTATGAATCACTTTTTTTTTTTTTTGGTAAATCCTTGGTGTTCTTTACATAGACAATCAAACTGTCCTTAAATAAAGACAGTGTTACTTTTTCCTTTCAACCTGGATATTTCAACCTGCAATTGGATGCATCGGATGCAATAAAGGAAGTAAAAGAGCTGTAGTAGTTTAACACATGGTTAATTCAAAGTGGTTAAAGCATACATCTTTTATTCTTTTCAGATCTTAGGGGAAAGCATTAAGTCTTTCATTATTAAATATGATGTTAACTCTAGGTTGTTTGATTCTTTGTTTTAGGAAATTTTTTTTATCAGTTTTCAATTAGTGATAATCGTGCCTCAGATAAGCCTCATTGGCTATGATACTGCCACTGCGCAAAGCTGGATATTTTATTTTTTATCAGATTGAGAAAGATCCATTCTATTCCTAGTGTAGTGTGAGGTTTTTTTTAATAAATGAATTTTGGATTTTTTCAAGTGCTTTTTCTGCATCTATGGAGATGATCATATGGCTTATTTTCTATTAATATGGTGAATTATCTTGATTTTAAGTGTTGAAACAACTTTGTATTCCTGAGATAAAACTTATTCATGATATATTATCCTTCTTATATATTGTTGGGTTCAATTTGCTAAAATTTTGTTAAGAAATTATGCTTCTATATCCTAAGTATCTGCCATTTCCTTTTCTTAAAAGGATTTTCTTTTCCCGTGATATGTATTAGGTTATGTTATCAAGATTATGCTGGACTGATAGAATGAGTTAGCAAGTGTTTCCTCCTCTTCTATTTCCTGAAAGAGTTTGTGAATAATTTGTATTATTTTTTCTTTAAATTTTTGGCAGAATTCATCATTGAGCTCAGCTGAGTCTGGAGTTTTCTTTGTGAAGGCTTTTTAACTAAAGTTGTATTTATTTAATAGTAACAGAGTTATTCACATTTATTATTATCAATTTCTTCTTGAGTGAGCTGAGGTAGTTCATGTTTTTCAAGAGATTTATTTCATCTAAGTTTTTATTTTATTGGCTCACATTGGCTTAAAATTGTTTATAATGTGTCATTATTATTGTAATGTCTTTAGGATCTGTAGTGATGGCCTCACTATCATTGTTGATATTAATAATTTGTGTCTTCTCTTATTTCTGATCAGTGTGATTAGAGGCTTATCCATTTATTGATCTTCCCAAATAACCAGTTTTTTTTGTTTTATAAACTTTTCTCAGTTTTCTCTTTTATTTTTTTATCCTTATTATCTCTTTTCTTCTGTTTACTTTGGACTTAATTTACTTTTCTTTTTCTAGTTTCTTAAGGTCAAAGTTTAGATCATTGATTAGAAAGTTAGAGAGCTTTCCTCTTTTCTTTTCTTTTTTTTTTTTAAAGTAGTTTCCATGCTAACTGTGGAACCCAATGCAGGGTTTAAACTCATGACCTTGAGATCAAGACCTGAGCTGACACCAAGAGGTGGACACCTACCCGACTGAGTCACCCAGGCACCCCAAGACCTTTCTTCTTTTCTAATGTAAGTATCTAATGTTATAAGTTTCCCTCCAAGCACTGCTTTAGTTATATCACACAAATTCTTTTATGTTATGTTTTCATTTTCATGAAGTTCAAAATATTTTCTAATTTCTCTTGTGATATTTTTCTTTGATTCCTGGGCAGTTAAAAGTGTGTTGTGTAGTTTCTATTTATTTGGAGATTTAGATATCTTTCTATGTTCATTTCTAATTTAATCCCATGTGGTCAGAGAATATACTCTGAGTGGTTTTAATTCTTTTGAATTTGTTGTTATTTGTTTTATGGCTTACAGTATGCTTCATCTTGGTAAATATTTTGTCTGCCCTTGCAAAGAATGAATATTCACCTGTTGTTGGGTGCAGTGGTCTTCTCTTATCATTAGGTCAAATTAGTTGATAGTATTGTTCAAATTTTTTATATGCTTACTATTTTTCTGTTTACTTATTCTACCAATTATTAAGAAAGACTTTCTTACTGTGTGTCTAAAATCAGTTTACAGTCATCTCATGAACCCTGTGATTCTTTCCCTACACATTTAGCCAATCATTCAAAAGTGCACTCAGTGCACAGCTTCCTCCTTCCCAGTACCCTGTCTGGCCCCCAATTCCAATTGCCTTGGGCAGCCCCAAAGTCCAGCCTCTACTCCTTCCACCTGGTGAGACCACTACGATCTGGGCCCTTCTCTCTTTTTTTTAAATAATTTTTTAAAAGATTTTGTTTAACTTTTCATGAGAGACACACAGAGAGAGGCAGAGACAGGCAGAGGGAGAAGCAGGCTCCCAGCAGGAAGCCCGATGCAGAACTCAATCCCAGGACCCCGGGATCATGACCTGAGCCAAAGGCAGATAGATGCTTAATCACTGAGCCACCCAGATGCCCCAGGCCCTGCTTCTCTGTGAGGTGGTTTGGAAAGTGTTCCTGGGCAGGAAGCTAAAATGAATCTGGAGCTCACCATTTTTTTTTTAAACCAAGTACAGTATGTGGCAGCTAGTTGCAGCTCAAGAACTATTTGTCAAGTGAGTGAACAACTTCAGTGGGACCTCCACACTACCTATTAAGTTTTTAAATGTTTCCATGTCTGAATGAAGGGAGCTCTATGAAGCTGAAATAAGGACAATGATGGATAATGGGGAACAGGATAATGTAAATAGCAATCAGGCTTCTCTAGGGCATTTAGAAGTTCTTGAAGTTCAGAAGAAGGAAACATTAGACTACAAATCTAAAATCATCACATGGGGATTCTTTCCAAGTCGGGAGCTCTGCTTTATCACAAGAGAGGATGTTAGAAGCAACAGAGCTGACTTAGGACAGAAATATTTTTTTCATACCCCTTTAGTAAAAAAAAAATGGGAAATTTTTAGATTCCCTAATATATGTAAATAAATTTTATACATTGTTTTTATGTTTCTAATATTGGCTAATGTCTCAAGGCATAATTGCAGTTAGGGCATTGCTTATTATTAAAGATTGTGAATATAAATTAACTTTCAAATCATATTCTCGGTCACTTCAAAACTCTGGTTGATTACATGGAAACAAAGTATGACTTAGTATAGATAAAACACAATTCGTAGACATTTTAATATTTAATAGTTTGTTCTTCACACTGGAGAATTTAATTGGGTGCTCATTTTGGAGATCTTGGGTTTAGGGAAAAGACCACAGGGAGGTCGGTGGCCTGGCTGAGGGTAGGCACCTGGCTTCCTTTGCAAAGTCTCCAGCTTTCACAGCAGAAAGCATGCTCCTGCCTCTAACTCCTGCACTGCTCTTCTCAATGCCCCGACATGTTAGTGACAAAGCAGCTGGGACAGAAAGGCTGGGCAGCCCTGAGATTCAGGGCCTTTTGACTGCTTTGTCAATAGCTCGCTCTGGGTTCTTGAACAAGTCTGCTTCTGCAGAACTCCGCTTTCTCAGCTGCAAAGCACAGGCCCAACCAAATTCCCAATCCTACCATTCTGTAAGAAGTATCTCACTGTAGCTGACTTCTATAAATTCTGGGTCCAAATCCTTCAAATCCACATAACATCAGCGTGGCCTTGGGTGAATTACTTGACTTTTCTCAGCCTTGTTTTCTGACCTATAAAGTGAAAATACTTTTAGTTTGTGAGAATTGAATGAGATACCATTCACAAATTAAAAATACAAACCAAAACATGGTTCATTTTCTATATCTCTTACACCTGTGATTCTCAAATTTTATTGGGGGTGGGGTGGTATCAGAATTCCCTGGGATTTCCCCCCTCACTCCTCCTAGGCCACCCCATCTGTGATTCTGAAGCAGTGGTGTGGAGGCTGGCATTTGTCTGCATTTGTATGGCCTCCTGGGTGGTTGTGCCTGCTAAGAGCACTGCCCTAATCTTTGTGCATCTCCTACCACATCAAACACAGAGCCTTGCACTTTGAAGTGTCCAAAAGAAAACAAAGGGACCGGACAGGTGATGGCAAGGGAAACAATCTATGCTTCTGCAGGTCAAACCAGTCCCTGCGAGGCTGCTCAGTGTGTAGCTTGTGTGTCCAGCCACTTCCCTCCCCAGCCCAGCCCGGCCCTGCTGGAAAGCACGGTGCGGTCAGACCATGTTTGTCAGCTCTCTGCTTGCCTCTCCTACGGCTCTGTTTTGACAGGTGTGTCCAAGGCTGGCACAGCACACGTTGCCAGCTCAGCCCTGGAGGAAGGTCTGGACGCACTGCTCTGGGCCATGTCCTGCCCTAGCTGGAGGGGCAGTGAGGTGGCCAGGGGAGGAATGGTGGGCAGGCCTGGGGTTTTTAGACATATCCCAGTCCTGTGGCCTCCAGGAAGCCCCTTTGCTCTCCTTAGGAGGAAGCCCAGAAGTTTCTTCACGGCTTTGCAAATCTGGTGGAGATTAAAATAACCTGCCGGCAAAGGCCATGATTCTAATCCAGTGACTGAAATCTCTCAGGCTATCACCCCTTAGTCTGAGTTCAGACTTGAATGCCTTAGCCCGGGGATTCCTGGGTAGCTCAGCAGTTTAGCATCTGCCTTTGGCCCAGGGTGTGATCCTGGAGTCCCGAGATCGAGTCCCACATCGGGCTCCTGGCATGGAGCCTGCTTCTCCCTCTACCTGTGTCTCTGCCTCTTTCTCTGTGTCTCTCATGAATAAATAAATAAAATCTTAAAAAAAAGACTATTAAAAAAAAAGAATGCCTTAGCCCTGGCAAGTTCTAGGAAAGCAATCAAGCAGGGCAGGAGGAAGAACACTTGGCTAGGATGGCAAGATAAATATGGCACATTCCAGGTGACTCCCTGATGGTGTTAAGACTGGGCCACTCTCTTGTTTCCTAGCAGAGAACCCAAAAGTCAGAGAGGGGCAGTGTTGGTCTGCAGTCCCACAGGAATAGGAGGCCCAGCAGGGCAGAAGCGTGACCTGCTCCAGTTCCACGTCCATGAAGGAACTCCGTCATGGAGCCCATCCAATCATCCCACTATGATGTGGGTGGATCCATCTCACACAGATTTTGCACAGAACAGTGTACTGATTCATAGTGTTGTTACACACTATGGTTCCAGCTGCCCTCCCCACCAATACCCACGGTCAGGTTTCCAGCAACACCTAAAATGTTCTGGACACTCTGAAGAGTCACATTAATAGGAGGGGCCATTTGATAAGAGAGAGGGACCGGGGTACTTTCTGGAGAATGTACATCAGGCGCTGCCCAATGGTTGTGACCAACAGCAAAGTGGCCTGAGTAGAGTTGTAGCACAACCAGACACGTGAGAGGTTGTGGGGACCAGGACCTGAGAAACCTGAGTTCTGATCCCAGATGGGTGACAAACTCCTGACCTGTCTCAGCCTTTGCTTTTTGCCATGTGAAGTAGAGAGGTTGAGCCTGGTGACTCACCATCTCACTCTTGAATCTAACAATGCAGAGAATGTGGGAGTGGGAGTTGCAGGGGCTGGAGTTCTGGCCAGTTGTCCGCAGAGGACAGGGTTGAGTGCCACTGCCATTCAAGAAGCTCTGGATTTGCATAATGACCCTCATGGTAATGGCTGCTAATGGCATAATCACCACTGCCAAGTACTACAGTCTGAACTGTGACTACACAAAATCCACAGGCTGAAGCCTTAACCCCCAGTGTGACTTATCTGGAGATTGGATACTAGGAGGTAACTGAGGCTAAAAGAGATTATGAGGATGGGGCTCTAATCTGTTAGGACTGTGGCCTTATAAGAAAAGGAGAAGGATGCTTTCTCTCACTCCCTTCCTCCTCCTCTGATGCTTCTCTCCCCTCCCCCCATCCCAGAACCAGGTGGGGACACAGCAAGAAGGCAGCCATCTGCAAGTGAGGAAGAGCTGGCATCTTCCTCTTGGACTTCCTAGTCTCTAGAACCCCGAGAAAATTAATTTCTATTGGTTGAGCCACCTGGCCTGTGGTACTTTGTTATGGCAGCCTGAGCTGACTAATGTAGGCAGCAATTGGCCAAGTGCATTGTTAAAAAGAAAACTCCAGGTCCCAAATGGTGGTGGTAGTCGGGCCAGGTCAGGCCATCAAACCTGGCTGAATATCTAACCTAATTGTAGTTTCAATCGCCCCTAGAAATGTAAATCTTAACCTGTCCATCAGGCATTTTCTGATGAGCCCCAGTGAGGTCATTTGTGGGGCCTTCTCCCTCCCTCAAAGGAAGATGGGGTCATCTGCATAATCACCCCCACCCCCTGCCCTTCCCAGCATGGGAAGGGGATTTTGCCTGAAATAATCCTTCCTTTTCTTTTGCTTAGAATTTTTTTGCCTCACCCTCCTTCCTACAAAAACTTTCCATTTTGTACGACTCCTCCGAGTGCTTCCCTATTTACTAGAGGGGATGCTGCTGGTTTCATGAATCATTTAATTAAGCCAATTAGATCTTCAAATTCAGTCAGCTGTATTTTTGTTTTTTGTTTTTTTACAGTATCCTTTTCCTTAATCCACTCAATGACCTCAGGAGGTCAGGAGGTAGGTGCAATTGTAACTCCCTTTTTACAGGGAAGGGAACAGAAGCACAGAGAGGGTAACTTGCCCAAGGCTGAATTTCTTTTTCTTTCTTTTTTTTTAAAAGATTTTATTTATTCATGAGAGACACAGAGACACAGGCAGAGGGAGAAGCAGGCTCCCTCTGGGGAGCCTGATGTGGGACTCAATCCCAGGATCCCAGGATCACACCCTGAGCCAAAGGCAGACGCTCAACCACTGAGCCACCCAGGTGTCCCAATGCTGAGTTTCAATATAAGTACATCTAAAAACTCATCATCTATATGACTTTGGGAAGTTAATCTCTCTAAACCTCAGTTTTCCCACCTGTAAAGAGGGAATGATGATAGTACACACGGACAGAAGAGCTACATTATAAACTGTAGCGAGGTTTAGATGTGTTATTATCTGCAAAGCCCTTCGAGTGGGATTCTGTTGCACAATAAGTCCCCCACCGTGTCTACTTTTATTATTGTCGTTGTAATTCTCTTATTCCTTTACTGTCAACTGCAGTGTTCACGGCCAGCTTCACTCAGTCAGTCTTGCTCTTATCCCTCTAATTTTACCACATGACCCCCTCCCTGTGTGGTCCTAGCCCATGGGATTGGGGTAGACCTTGGACTAACCGCCAAGGTTAGCAATTTGATGACTCTCCTAGGGCTGGGGATTAGAAACTGAAGACTAGTCTTTGGGTGGAAAGCAGTAGCCCTGTTAAGCTGTGCCTTACACAAATAGAAGATGCTGGTCAGGAGAAAGGAGACAGAGGGGAGCTGAGAAGAGAAATCAGTGGCCACTGAGAGACCATCATCCTCTGCAGTGAAGACAGGAGCCTGGGATGCTGGCAGCTTCCCATGGGTAGCTGGTCTTAAGCGTCTGTAGTGCTGATATTGCCTGCTGTGCCCACATCTTAAATCCCCCCTCTTTTACTTCCTTGAGAGGACTTCTGGGACCAGGGAAAGTGGAGGTGTCAACCTGGCTGTGTGTGTGTGGAGGGCTGTGTGACCGCACAGGTGGGCTCCAGGTGACTACCTCACCCTTGCCTGTGGATCAAGCTGACCCCCCTCCAAACCACACAGCCAGGGATGCTGGTGCCAACTGTCCAGGACACATGAGCTTTTCTTACGTGTTTGCTTTTATGCTCTCAAATCGCTCAGTTTTTGATCCCTGCAGCCTTGTCTCTCATTCTGGACCCCAACTCATCCCTTGGAATTGATCGCAGATCTAACTTTTCTGGATTTTAACTCCAGGACTCTGGCTTGCCCTCCAGCTTGGGCTCCTCCAGCTCCTGCTTGCCAAGCCCAGCTCTCTGGGTTCTTGGCTCATGTTGGTGTGTGTCAACACGGCCCTGCCAGCCATGCCGTCAACCCCACCCTGGACAGTGATTAGCTTGAATTTCCAGAGGTGTTCTTGGGGACCCAGGCTGTAAAATGACACCACTGGATCATCCTCACTGCCTCCCTCAAGGCCCACCATCTCCGTGCCACCGCCTGGGTGACACCTTCCATGGCCTACTCAGCCTCACCTGCCACACTTGCTCCCGGGGACTCCTTCTTCTCCCACCCTTGGCCCACCTCACACACTGCAGGAGAGGGAGAGCTATCACCGTTCCCTATGTGCCATCCTCCCCTCCTAGAGGTGAGACCCACAGCACAAGGCCTCTGTGCTAACCACTACTACTTCTACGGGTATCCTGTGAGGATGTTTCCAGAAGAGATTAGCATTTGAATTGGTAGATTGAATTAAGAAGAGCACCTTCCCTAAAGCAAGTAGGTATCATCCCATCTGTTGAGGGCAAGAGAGTAGAACAAAAAGGTGAAGAGAATTCTCTCTCTACCTGACCGTGTGAGCTAGAACATTGGTCTTCTCCTGCCTTGCACTGGAACCTACACTACGGTCTCTCCTGGTTCCCAGGTCTTTGGACTCAGACTAGAACTACACCATTGATTCTCCTGCATCTACAGTTTGCAGACAGCAGATCATGGGACTTCTCATTCCGGATTTGTCTCTGCCCACCCACTCCCCCACGCCCTAATATATATACACACACGCACACACACACAGGTGTACAGTTGTCTGCCCTTATATGCACTTTGCTTCCCAAGTTATAATTACCGCTGTCAACACAGTCCAGAAGCTGATGATCCTCCTTCTGACCTAGAGGCGGAAGGTCAATAGTAGCTCAACACCTATGTCACAGCGCCTACGTCATTCACCTCACTTCCTCCCATCACATAGGCATTTTATCATCTCACATCCTTGCGAGAAGAAGGGTGAGTACAGGGCAATAAGATACTTTAAGAGAAAGAAAAAGAGACCACGTTCATACAACTTTTATTATAGTATATTGTTATAATTGTTCTATTTATCATTGTTGTTGTTAACCTCTTAACTGTGCCTAAGTTATAAATTAAACTTTACCATAGGTATGTATATTTGGGGGGAAAAAAGCATAATCTATATAAGGTTTAGTACTTTCTGTGGTTTCAGGCATCCACTGAGGGTCTTGGAACATATCCTTCACAGATAATGGGGGACTACTGTATAGTCTATTGGTTTTGTTCCTAGGGAGAAAGTACAAAATACAAAAATACAAAATACAAATCAGAAGCAAAACAGGGCATAGGACTTGAACCAGGCCATGTTTTGCTAGCAAATGAACATACTATGCTACCATAGACTGAATATTTATGTCTCCCCCAAATTTATATGTTGAAATTCTTAACCCCCAGTGCGATGATAATTAGGAGGTGGCAGCCTTTGGAAGGTGTTTAGATCTTCAGGATGGAGCCCTCATGGATGGGATTTGTGCCTTTATAAAAGTGACCCCAGAGAGCTACCCACCCCCCTCCTGCCATGTGAGGGCAGTGAGAGTATGGCCATCTATGAACCAGGAGGTGGTCTCTCGCCACACCCTAAATCTGCTGGCACCTTGATCATGGACTTCCAGCCTCCGGAACCATGAGAGATAAATTTCTGTTGTTCATGAGTCATCGATCTGTGGTATTCTGTTATAACAGCCTGAGTGGACTAACACATCGGCTGTAGAAGCCAGCCCCCGAGGACAGAGCCCCCTCACACACTCCAGCTTCCTGGGGCGGGCTTGGCTGATTCACGGAGGGGGGGTCCCCAGCTGTCCTCTGCTGGATCCTGGAGAGCCAGGCCTTGTGGGGGAGGATCTAGCCTGGTCTCTTCCTCCTTTTCCCTTTTATCTGCTCGTCTTAGAGGCAGAAGCGGGCAGCCTCGGGAAGGGACCCCTCAGGTGTCCGGGACCCGTTTTAGCCTGCTGCAACAGTAAGAAAGCTCACCTTGTTTCTCCCCGGGCTCCTGCTCCTGAAGGGGAATTCCCTCTCATGCTCTTGGTCCCTGGCCCCGACAAGACCACTGTGAGTTCCTGGCAGGGCTCAGTGTTTCCAGATCGAGGGCCAGAGGGTTAGCCCCAAACTCCACAGTGAGTATCCAGGGGACTCCTTGTCCACTGGTTCCCCGTCAAAGGCCAGGCAAGCAGAACCCCAAAAGGCTAAGCTATGCCCCTGGCTGGGCCAAAAGGACCAGAAGACACCTCCCTTCTGGAAACAGCTCTTTACTGAGTCATTACTACTATGTCGCATGATATCATGTCAACAGAATTACATGGCAGTGGTGGTGGGGGTGGGGGGACAGGCGGGAGTGCAAACCAGTTGCACACCTGTTAGAAGGAGGAGGTGGCATTAAGGCTTTGGGAAGGAGGAAGGGGCCAGGGAGGAGGCGGCTCCAGGCCCCCAGCCCTGGGTGGTCGGAATCTTTGGAACCAGTTGAGCCTGTGGGCGGCCTTCACCTCGCTGGGGGAACTTCCCGGTGGCCCTTCTGGCCCAGTGACCGCGGCCTCTTCACACTTGCCTCTGCCTCCCTTCCACCAGTGTCCCAGCTGCTGGGCACCGCTCTGGGAGAATGTTCTGGGGCCTAGATAGCCTTCCTGTGCAGACGAGACTCCTTGCATGGATGCTCCAGGATGCTCCTGAGAGAAGGTGGCCAGGATGAAGAAGTGAGGAATTTTTTGAAGACGTGAAAAAAACTGCTGAGCTCCTGGGAGCACCGGGCCCAGAGCCTGAGAATGGTGGCACACATGGAGTCACTCTGTCCCACGTGAGGCAGGGGCAGCTCCTGGGACTCTTCCCACGGTCGTGACGAGAGTGTTTGGGTGGTCACATCCACCTTGTCCCTAGAGTTTGAACCACATCCCCTGCGGGTTTTCCTGGGTCTTTTTGACCAAAGGCAACTTCTGGCTAGGTTGGTTCTGAAGATGCTGCAAAGCAGAGTTGGTCAGCAATTCAGAAACTGACTCAAGACCTTCCTCCCAAGGTAGCCACCTCCCTGGCAGGCTCAGTCACAGGAGACGAGGGTCTCTTCCTGCCCAGCCAGAGAAACCCGGCTGGCCCCCCTGACCAGCAGGGAAATGCGTGTACGTGTGCGTGTGTGTGTGAGGGGCTGCTTTCTATGGTACAGTCAGTACTGGGGGGCCCGGAGGTGCATGGGCAGGCTGGGAGGCAGCCCCTTGGGATCAAAGGGCCACAAGTGTCTGTAGGTGTGGCTCTCTGGGTGGCCGGCTCTGCCCCAAGGCCCTTCCCAGCATTCTGTGTAGCAGTGTTTGGGACTGAGGCCCTTAGTAGCGACTCCGGCTTCCCGGTGGGCCTGGGGGCCCTGGGAGTCCAGGGGGCCCCTGAATCCCTGGTTCACCCTTCAGCCCCACAGGCCCCCGCTGGCCCGGTGACCCTGTCTTCCCAGCAATCCCTGGTTTTCCCTGAGGCCCTGGGGGCCCTGGAGACCCTGGGGGCCCCTCTGGCCCTGGGGGCCCCACGTCTCCTTTAGGGCCTGGCTGTCCTCTTGCGCCTCCACTTCCAAAGCTGCCCTTTGATCCCTTGAGACCTGGGAAACCTCGAAGGCCAACCGGCCCCCTTTCTCCCACAGGTCCTGGGTCTCCAGGCTGCCCCTGAGGGCCCTGGGGGCCTGGGGGGCCCAAGCTGCCTGGGTCTCCTTTTGGTCCTCTGCTGCCAACGGGCCCTTTCACGCCCAAGTCTCCTTTGAGTCCTCTTGGTCCTGGAGGGCCAGGAGCACCTAGGGCCAAAGAAGAGAGGGAAGAAGTCAGTCCACAAGGGGTCGGGTCTCATGAGGCTTGCCCATGGAGTAGGTGTGGCAACACAGGCCACTGGGACAGGCCCAAGGATCAGCCAGACACCAAGGCCAGATCTGCCAAATGCAGTCTCTGGAAGCTTGGGCTGATTAAGTGACTTCTCTAAGTCAGCTGTACCCCCTGTGACACGGGGATGAGAAGACTCACCGGCAGGCTAGCGGGGATTCTGAGACAAGGCATAGAAGTGTCTGGCATGAGGCCTGGTGTGCAGTGGGAATTCATCGTTCTGACCTCAGGGCTCAGTTTGGGAACTAAGAGAACTAGACAGCTCTGGGAAAAGGCCAAGAGTGTCCCGGGACTGTCTGTCCAGGTCTGGAGGCCGCCTGGCCTTCTACACCTCCTCGTGATTTTTTAAAGATTTTATTTATTTATTCATGAGAGACACAGAGAGAGGCAGAGACATAGGCAGAGGGAGAAGTAGGCTCCCTGCGGGGAGCCCGATACAGGACTCGATCCCAGGACCCTGGGATCATGACCTGAGCCAAAGGCAAATGCTCAACCACTGAGCCACCCAGGCACCCCTCATGGTCTTTGATACAACCCCCCTCCCCACTGACGTCTCAACCCCCGGCTCTACCCCTGACAGTCAGGCATCTGGGACAGGAGATGGAGTCAGGTGACATAGGTCAGAACACCAAAAAAGTGAGGCATGAGAAGCAGACCCCTCCAGGATTAGTGCATGGGGCACAACAGCCCAGAGAAAGGACAGCTCCTCCAGGAGGCCCACCCTAACTACCCCCACCTATTCTCTAAGCTTCTGCGGCTACTACTTGCTGAATCTTTCAGGTGACATGTAGAAAAAGAAGCCATGGTACAGTGAAAGCAAACCTGTGGTGCCTATCTGGTGAACCCTGCTAGACTGTGGAACCCCAGGAAGAGGGTAAGGACCACAGCTCACATCCCCTGCCCTGGGCAGGGAGCCTGGCACATGGCAGGGAAAGCTCACCAACAGCTGTGGACCCCCCTGCTCCCACCGGGCTCTGGCCTAGTGCCTGGGGCAGATGCTGAGATGAAGATGTGGTCTGTCCTTAAAGAGCCCAGGTCAGCTCCCAAGCCAGATGACCGTAACACCCTTCTCACTATGTAAGTCTCAGGGTCACCACCTCCCGAACTGTGCCAACTCTGAGGATACAAAGCAGAGTGTGGCCATCACTCTGCCCAAGGCATCCCTGAATGCCCAGAGCATGGAGCAAAGAGGACCCCCCGGCCTCGTGAGGATCATGCAGCAAAGGCCCAGCGAATACCTGGCTTTCTTTAGTGGTCTCTGCAAAGGACGCTGGGTAGGGGTGGTGGGAGCAGCAGGCCGAGGGCTGGCCTGAGGGATGAATTCTAATGCCCGTACTCAGCTCTCCCTGAGAATTCTGTGGCTACATCATTCCTCTTGTGAAAGACTTGCAGCATTTTCGAGCGAGGTGGGGGCCAGTCCAACTCCTACATTTCACGGAGGAGGCGATGAAAGCCCAGGGAGGTGAAGCAGTATCCTCAGGGGCCCCTGAGCGGAAACCAGAACCCAGGTAGGCCTCTTGGGGAGGAGGGAGCCTGCAGCTGGGAGCTGGGAGCCCTGCCAGTGGCCGTGACCCAGGTCTGCGGCGTCAGGGCCTCCTCCCCAGCTAACGAAGATGCCACTGCTGCTAATCCTGGCTGGTGCTCCCTGCTGCCCACCCTCCCCACCCCCTCAGTGCTCCCCACCCCTGCTGCTCCCTGTGTCTGCTTCCCAGTGTTTCTATGGAACAGTGTCGGTGAATACCAGCCTCTTAAGATCGAAACTGGGATCTAAACTGGGAACTGGAGCCCAGACAGAGTCAGCCCCCCTGAGGGCCAATAAAAACCTTCCAGCCATTCCCTGCCCCCGCCTGCCCCTGCCCACTTCCCCCACACGGGGGGCTGCGGCCCTGTGTGGGCTGGGCTCACGTGGCCTGCCAGCTGCACAGGCTGGATTCCGTCACCGGGCTGGCTGGCTGCGGAGGGGACCTGGCCTGGGAGCAGCCGGGAGGCAGGATCCGCTCTTCGGTCCTCAGAGGGCCTCCCCCAGCCCCTCACCCCACCCCGCAGCGAGGCAGCCAGAACCACCTGGTACAGGGCCTGGCAGGACTTGCTGGGAGCTGGCAAAGCCACGGCACCGGTCTTCACCCCAGCTCTGGCCTTGGCACCCGAGCCAGCTGAGGTTGGAAAAGCAGAGCCATTCAGAGGTGGAGAGGCCCCTGGAGGCTTGCTGGGTGCCTGGGCATCAGAGGGCCCTGGAGCAATGCTGGCTGAGCTCCTGCCCACGCTGGAGCTCATGTCTCATTCATGAAATGGAGAGTTGCACTCGACAGTTCCGAAGGGCCCCTGTAGCTTCGCTACCCTCTCTCCTCCTGCCTCCTCGGCCTGCTTCCTTGGGCTTACCCTCTGCCCAGTTCTCCAGCTCTCTCCTTACACCTACTTCCTGCAGCTTCCACCCTTGTTCCCTGCAAGGATGTGTCCACCATCCCCATCTCCAACCTTGACTCAAGAAAAGCATGAGAAGTCTCATCTCATCTCGACAAGATGACCCTGCTTTGAGCAGCCCCCAGGTCCAGCAGGGCCCCCTCACTCTCCCGTGCCACTGTCTTCATCAGGTGCCCACCCCTCTCTTGCCCAACGGGTGCAGCAGCTGACTGCGAGGACCGCTAAGGGCCTCTATGCCGGTAGCAAGGGAGAGAAGGCAGGGGGTAAAGGCCCTCTCTTCTGTGCCCCCCTCCAGTCCTTGCAGGTGCCTCTTCTTGGGGAAGCTCTTGGTGGCTTCCCTGGATGGGGAAGGCTGGGCGCCCACATGCCCGGAGAAAGGTGCATTCAGAACCCTGGGTCACACTGCCCACCTCATTGCCCCAGGAAGCAGCAGCCTCCAGCATGAGTGGAAGGAGGACTTCAGAGGAAAAGAGAGACCTCCCTCTCCGTACCCCCAGTTCTGGCTGCCACCACCCACCACATCTCTGAGAACACAGAGGGAGGTCCTAGACAGTCACCTTGAGGACACTGGGGGCGGGGAGTGGCCTCATCTGGGGCTACTAACAAGGCCTCCCTCACTGCCCATGTCAGGGGTCGGTGGTTGGAGCCTGCCCCGTGGTGGCATGCCTGTGCCATCCAGCCCCGGGCTCCCTCTCTGACTGCTCTGTGACCTGCTTCCTCTTGGAGAAGGATAGGGCAACGAAAGCAGGGAACAGGTGTCTACTGAGTCTCTCCCATGTCAACGCCGCACAGGGAGATTGTTGGCCCATTCTACAGAGGAGGAACGGTGGTGCAGAGGGTGGCAGCTTGCCCAAGATCATCAACTAACTGTAAGGGGGAGAGACCAGATTCAAAGCCAGGCCTGAAGCTCAGAAACCCAGGCTCCTTCCCCCTACCCTGTCCTTCTGGTCCTCATCACACTGTGGCCAGGGCTCTGGGCTCCTTTCCCCCCACCTCCAGCCCCTCCTGGCCTCTGATGGCCAGGGCCTCCTGCCTAGTGCTGCCCAGAGGAGAGGGAGGGTCCACACGGAGTGGGGAAGGGGAACCCGAAGGTGAGATGAGCCTCTGCAGGTCCCTCCGGGGCTGGCCATGAATCATGCTGTCGGAGGGGAGGGCCGGCGGGACCTGGGTCTAGCCTGGGAGGAAGTAAACAACCGTAGTTTAGTGGTTAGCTTTGGAGCCAGGAATGTGCTCAGAGGCTGACCCAGGCACTCTGTGGGACAGGGTGCCCCTGACACAGCCCATAATCAGATCTTGGTATCCGTAGGGCTAAGGGCGAAGGAGGGGAGGGCTGAATCGTGCTCTGGGCTGTGGGGGGACACTGAGCAGCGATGGCTGAGTTGGGGGAGAGGCACGGAGTACCCTGCAGTTCTGGGGAGGCCCATAATTACTCAGGAAGCCAGAGACTATAATTAGGCCATCCTGGCCCATTAGGGTAGAGCCACAACTGACTGCATGTCTGGGACAAGTAGGTGGTCTCCCCCTGGTGTGCATAGGGAATGGGAGGAGGTGGTGGAGGGGTGTGTGTGAGCAGAAGCACCAAGTCTGTCAGCACCCAACACTGCCCACCCAGGGGTGGGGTGGTGCGTGGGCAGGAGGGGCCCATGGTCTGCTCACAAACCAAAGCAGCAGGCCAGCTGGCAAGGATGGAAAGAAATAGAAACAGAAGGGGCGCCTCTCAGAAGACTGGTGCCATGGAAGGTACGCTAGCCTGGCCAAAGGGGTGGGGGGACCCGGGTTTGGGTCTCAGCTCTGGTATTCACAAACCGGATGGCTGGGGAAGTCTTTGTCCTTCCTGGCACCTCAGGGTTACTCTATTCAGTGAATATGTTGGCCTGGGTCAGGGACTGTCGATACCGATACCGGCTGTTGTTGCCTGAGGAATCTGGGGAAAAATGACAATGGACTTCTACTTCCGTGACGCGCTGGACCCCAGCGACCAAACTTCCCACTGAGAACAATCGGAATCATCAGATAAAGTAGCAAGACATCCTTCTGATGGCTTTGAAGAGAGATCAAAGGCCGGAATCAACCAAAATCACAGGGAGAAGGGAGACTCCTTAAAGCCTGGCATTCTTTGCCACTTTTCTTCTCAAGGGATCTGTCGATTAGTGATTAGTTTGGGCAGAGAAGCTGGGAAGCCAGAGAGAAGGCTGCAGCTGTCAGGCTGAGAAGTGGGGCAGGCTTTCAGCAGCTTTGCTGGGGCTGGAGTTCAGGGCTGCCAAGATTCAGGAGGAAGGAGACTGTGCGTGTGTTTGCTGTAAGGACACAGGGCAGAGAAGTTAAACAGAGCACTCAGCTTCATTCAGCGGTGCTGGAGAGACAATAATTGGAGTTCAAGAATGACAAGGTGGCAGCGCCCTAGTAAACAGTCCTTCAGGACCATGTACTGTAAGTACAAGGGCGTCGAAAATAGGCCAAGTGTTAGGGCACCCAGGTGGCTCAGTTGGTTAGGCATCCAGCTCATGATCTTAGAGTGGTGAGATCGAGCCCCCGTGGGGCTCTGTACTGGGCTTGGAGCCTGCTTAAGATTCTCTCTCTCCCTCTGTCCTTCCCTCCTCAAGCACGTGGCCTGTCTCTTTCAAAAAGAAAAAAGAAATAGGCCAAGTGTCACCTTTCTTGCCCACCCTCAGTCTCTAGCTTTGTTTATGCTTTCATTATGCATTCACTGAGCAAATGTTTCCTGAGTGCCTTCCAAGGGCAGGCACTCTGCTGGGTACTTGGTGAGTGAGACAAGGAGCCCATCATCAAGCAAATTAGATTTGGAATCACCCCTGAAATTAGGACACCCTTTTACATTTTGCAAAAACTTCTCCCTGGCTTCTCAGCTTCTTTGTCCATTGTTCATACCCATTATTGACAATGATATGGGATACAAGCAAGGTAGGTATTAATATTCCTATTTGTGGATGAGGAAAATGAATTGAAAGTAGCCAAGAGCCTTGTCCAAGGTCACGTGGCTAGTAAGCAATGATGGTTTCCTGTCTCCAATTCTCAAGTAACATTCTTAGCATAGACACTGTCTATCATACACACAGAAATCATCCTACAGAGTAGGAAGAGAACTATCCTATGAAAGGCACAAACACTATGGAAGTATCCCAGACTTTCCGTTGAGCAAATGGAGCTGGAGGAGGTCTCAAAGAACAGCTGGTCTTCTCCTTCCACTTTCAGATAAAGAACAAAAATAAAAAATGGAGGCTTAAGTAGATTAAAAGATTCTGCCTAAAGAATCAGAGCAAATTAGAAGTCAGACTTCTTTCCCGTGTAGTTTAAGAGTCCAGCCCTCAGTCAGCATCTTCCACACTGACAAATATAAATTCCCATGACTACTGTAGGCTTTTAGAATGAGGTTCCCCTCCAACACTTTGAATATCATCTCTCCCTTCTCTATTCTGCCCCATACCCTACACCTAGGCAGGACCTGAGTGGAGGTCCTTTCTGGTATCTGCAAACTCATGCTCTGGATGTGTGCATCTTAGAGGCACAACAAGGGGTCAGAATTTAAAATCATAGTGTGACCTTGAGTTCATGGCTTAACTTTCCCCAGTCTCAGGTCACCCTTCTGTAAAATAAAGACACCAACTGCCTTGTCTACTATGCTAAGGTAGTTGTGCAGCTGAAATGAAATAAAGTGCATGAATGGGCTTTGTCATTGGGAAAGCTTTATATTTCATTTGTTCTTAGGCTCAATGCCACAAAAATACAAAATTACCAGAGAATGAACCGTGAGAACTACCTAGTAATGTCTTTGCTGGAAAAATGCATCCTAGAGCATGTATCCTAGAGATACATATTTTAGGTGAAATACTGTGGGGAGGCTTCAGTTACCCAAGAAACACTTGGTACCTGGGTTTGTTGCAAAAATAGGACAACAGGTAAACAAGACCTACCCCCACCCAACACCATCAATTTAGATTAAATAAAAAAAAAATTAACCCTAGTGGCAGTAGAAATGCTCAATGATATAAAATAAAGGCAATATAGGTTTGAGATTAAATGGTTAAAGCAAAATAGAGAATCAGAGAGGTTGGTTCCAAGTCTGCTCTGCAGAGAGAACAGAGCTGTCTGGGGTTGTGGGGTCCTCCTTCCTTCCACCTTAGAGCTCCCTAGGTTAGTAGGCCCAGATGTTTGGTCCCTCAAATGTGAAGCATAAATTCTGGAACTGCCAGATCTCAGAGGCTAACTAATTATATTATCTAGAGCCAAGACTGGTTATATTTTCAGGTTGAATATTCTTCCCACAAAGACCTACGTTTCCTTGGGAAGGGCTCAGGGAGCCTGAGTGTAGCTGTCCAGATTCCTAGTATAAAGGAATCCTGATTAGGAGTCTTTTGGACTATTTTCCAAGAGAAAAACTGTTGGGAATACTGCTGTGAAGGAGTAGGATGAAAAAGTAATAGTATTTGTTAGGGATTGAATTGTGTCCCCTCAAAATTCATATTCTGAAGTCCTAACCCCTAATACCTTGGAATATGACCTTCCTTGGAGACAGGATCTTCATAGAATCAATTTCAAATGTGGCCACTAGGTAACCCCGAATCTGATATGGCTGGTGTCCTTATGAAAAGGGGAAACTAGATACAGAGACAGACATGCACGAAGAGGAGATGAAGAGACAAGGAGAAGCCAGAACCATCTATAAACCAAGGCTTGGAACAGAGCCTCAGAGCCCTCAGAAGGAATCAACCCTGCTGACACTTCAATCTCAGACTTCTGGCCTCCAGAGCTGTGAGACAGTATATTTCTGTTCTTTAAGCCTCCTGGTCTTTGGTACTTTGTAACAGCAACCTGAGCAGCTAAGACAGTGCTTATTTTGTAATGAAGTTCTCATAAGCAGAAGCCCTAGAGCATTTCAAGTAAATTGAAGGAGTGGGCAAGGGAACCCACCTTTGATATGGAATCTAGGGGTAAGCTGGGGATGGAGGTACCCCAAAGGGAAGAGGAGGCCAGCATCTTGCTGGGGAAATTGATGGGGAGTAGACAAGACTAGACCACAGCAACTACACCGAGCAGCCTGCACTGTCACCAAGGAGCACGTTGCATTTGCTCAGGCGCTTTTAGAGGGACAGGGTTTTATGTCCTTGGAGAAGGCCATTCAAAGCAGCTTGCAACTTTGGATCTGAACTTCCTCGAATCTGAATCCTGTGTCCATTCTTGATACCTGTGTGAGCTTGGCTAGACCCCCATGTAATATCCAGTACTTCAACTGTAGGCTTTTTGGGTTCACAATTTCAGGGCTCCTGGGAATGAAAGGAGATAATGTGATCTTGGTATGTATTGCTCCCTCCACCTAGAACTCTTCTGCTCATCCCTGCTGACCCTGCTATGTCTGACTTATTCCTCTTTCTTTCTCAAGTCTGATGATTAATTTCATGTGTCAACTTGACTGGGCCATGGGATGCCCAGATATTTGGTCAAACATTATTCAGGATATGCCTATGAGGGTTTTTTTTTGGATGAACTTAATATTTGAATCAGTAGACTGAATAAATCCCCAATGCGGTTGGGCCTCATTCGATCGAAGGCCTTAATAGAATAAAAAGGCTAAGAGGGAAGTCCTCCTGCCTGACTGCTTCAAACTGGTACGTCAGCTCTTACCTACCTTAGGGTTTGAACTGAAATATTGGTTCTTCCTGGATCTTGAGCCTGCCAGCCTTCAGACTGCAACCACAGCATCAGCTTCCTCAGGTCTCAGACTTTTGGACTCAGACTGAAATAAACATTGGCTCTCCTGCTTGCTGACTCACCCTGCAGATCTTGGGCTTTACTGGCTTCTATAATGTGTGAGCCAACTCCTTCAATTCGTTATAGTAAATCAATCAATCTCTCTTTTCAGAGATCCTAATGGATACAAGATATATATATATATGTACTGTTTGCTGGTTCTGTTCTCTGGGGAACCCTGAATTAATAGAAATTTTGGTACCAAGAGTGATTCTAAAGGAACAGAATTTTAAAGATGAATTTTCTAAGTTGATCTAGGGTTTCTGCAATTGACTCTCTGATCTAAGATGTAAAGATGCTAATGACTTTACTTCTAGTAGTAAAAAGAGCCTAAGAGTTCAAGGCATGATCTGACTGACAACAGAGATATGGAAAGTACTGGGGACTTCTCATCAACCACTCATGAGAGGCAAGGATCTGGGTGACCGTGTGTATGATACTTTTGAACATTTTTTTTTGTCACAATAACAAGTATAATGAGATTGGTTGCTCCTAATGTTACTGGACAAAGTGGGGAAAGAAAAAGTTGAGCTTGGTGATTCAAATTCCCAGCTCAAGTGTCACATAAATGAACTGCAAGCTTCTAATTTTGCTCATATCTCCTACAGCCGTAGGGATAAGACTACTGAATATCTAACTTACAACCTCAACCTGTGACTGGCTGAATTGCAATGCAGACTGAATTTCCAGCTTTCCAGGGTATCTACTATTAAAGTAAAAGTGTTGACTGGGAAGGAATGGGATCCTGAAAGTTGGAATGGGGATATGCAGGAAGATCTTGATGGACCCCTAAATTCTGATGAGTTATCTTTGACAGTGGAAGCTGTTTCTCCACCCCCAGCAAAATTGCCTCCTTGGGGCACCTGGGTGGCTCAGTCGGTTAGGCATCTGACTCTTGATTTCAGCTCAAGTCTTGATCTCAGGGTGGTGAGATCAAGCTCTGTATCAGGCTCCACATTCAGGGAGGAGTCTGAGATTCTCTCTCTCCTCTCCCTCTGCCCCTCCCTACCCCACACTTGCTCTCTCACTCTCTCTCTAAAACAATAAATAAATAAATCTTATAAAAAGGGGGCCTCTCAACTCCTGTCTGAAGCTTGCATTGCCTGAGAAGAGGGCAGTGGCCTCCCCTAAGGCACTGCCAAGCAAGACAATGCTGATTCCCCTGAGGATCCAGCCCCACCATCCTCTTTGCTTCTAGACCTATAACTAGACTCAGTTCTCAGCAGGACCCTAAAGGTGAGGTACAAAGTATGACCCATGAGGAGGTGCCCTATACTCCAAAAGAACTACCTGAGTTTTCTAATTCATACAGACAGCAATCTGGGAAGTATTTGTGATAATGGTTACAAAAGATGTGGGATAATGGTGGAAGAAACATTAAAATTGCATTAGACAGAATTTATTTCTATGGGCTAACTAAGCAGATTTTTCTATTTAATGTTACATCTTGGGGAGTTAGAAAGAGTCTAACAGTTTGTTAGTAGTTTGTTTGGTGGGTTGGCTAAAACATAGGCCCAAGTTTGACCTACAGTGAATGAGTATGAAATTCTGGCTGTCCTTGATTTCATGTAAAGAAAGGAATTCAAAAACAGGGAAGGTGGGATGTTGGAGTGTGTTTGTCATCTGAGACCCACTCACCCACCTTGGGAAGGTCCAGAAGACATGCCTCTTACCATGACTGTGAGAAATAAATCTGTGAACAAAGTCTTTGAATCCTTGAAGAGCTCTGTGATCATTCTTTGTAGGCGAGACCTTACAGGGGGAACCACAGTCACTGAACTGGGAAACCCAACCACAGTGAGAGTAATTGGATCCTGGGGTGGTGGATACCCAAAGGTGGCATTCAACTGTCTAAGGCAAGGACAGCATGGATACCATAATGGACAGCAGGGTCAATGCAGTGATCGGAATAGGCTGACATGCACAGACCTGTGGTGGTAACTATGTGGTCATGATATGCCTGGAAGTGAAATAGGTAGGAAGCCTAACAAATCATTCCTTGCTCTGTATAAGCAGAGAAGTTCTAGGTCAAGTGAACAAACATCTAGAGTTATAAAAGCAGTCATGGCTCCTCAATCATTTCTCAGACTTGAGCCAATTTACAAACCCAGACTCCCATAAATGAAGGGGAAGCTGGGTACCCTTGAGGAAGGACCCCAGGATACCCAAATATTTATACTGCTAATTTCTCCAGCCTTCCCTAAAGGGACCTATAGGGGAAAAAGGAAATAATCAGCCCTTTGAGGGACTACTAGACACTGGCTCTGAATGGGCACTGATTCTGGAGACCCAAACAACACTGTGGTCCTCTAATCAGAGTAGGGCCTTATGGAGGTCAGGTGATCAATAGGGTTTTAACTCAAGTCCATCTCACAGGAGGCCCAGTGAATCCCTGAATCCACCCTGGGTTGTTTCCCCAGTTCTGGAATGTGTAATTGGAATAGACATACTGAAAATCTGGAGGAACCTCATGTTGGTTCCCTGATCTATGGAGTAAGGGAAATTATGGTGGAGAAGGCCCAGAGGCACTGCTTCTACCTATGAAAATAGTAAACCAAAAGCAATCTCGCATTCCTGGAGGGACTGAAGAGATTAGTGCCCCCATTAAGAACTTGAAATTGCCTATCTGGCCTGTGCAGAGGACAGGTGGACCTTGGAGAATGACAATGGATTTCTGTAAGATTAACCAGGTTGTGACTCCAACAGTGGCTGCTCTATCAGATGCACTTTCATTGCTTGGGAAAATTAACACATCCCCTGGTATGCAGCTATTGATCTGGCAAATAAATGATTTTTGTCCCCATCTGTTCATAAGGCCTACCAGAAGGTTGTTTCAATCTGGCAAGACCAGCAATACACCTTCACTGACCTGCCTCAGGGCATCTCATTGCTCCAGCTCTACATCATACTTCAGTTCACAGAGAACTTGATCTCCTTTCTCTCCCACCAGATATCACTCTGGCCCACACACTGATGATATTATATGGATTGAATTTAGTGAAGAGGTAAGTAGCAGCTCTCTGTTTGTAGACATTTATGTGTCGGCGGTGTCGGGAGTGATAAATATGACAAATATTCAAGGCCCTTCTACCTTAATGAAATTTCTAGTAATCCAGTGATGTGGGCATGTTAAGATACCCGTTCTAAGGTGAAGAATAAGCTGTTTTATTTGGCCCCTACAATTAAAAAAGAGGCACACTTTGTGGGCCTCTTTGGATTTTGGAGACAACATATATATATTCCTCACTTGGCTGTGTTACTCTGACCCATTTACTGAGTGACCTGCAAAGTTGCTGGGTTTGAGTGCCCAGAACAAGAAAAGCCTCTTCAACAGGTCCAGGCTGCTGTGTAAGTGGCTTTGCCACTTGGGCCATATGATCTAGCAGATCCAAGGAAGCTTAAAATGGCAATGGCAGATAGGGATGCTGTTTGGGGACTTTGGCAGGCCCCTATAAGCTAACTGCACTATAGACCCTTGGGATTTTGAAGCAAAGCCAGGCCATCCTGTGTTTAACTACTCTCCTCTTGAGAAACAGCTCTTGGATTTTTATAGGGCTTACGTAGAGACTAGATGCTAGCCATTGGCCACCAAATTACCATGGGACCTGAGCCGCCCATCTTGAACTGGGTACTTTCTGACCCGCCAACCTCTAAAGCTGGCCACACAGAGCCACATTCCATCCTCAAATGGAAGTGGTATATGTAATCAGGCCTGAGCTGGCCCTGAAGGCATAAGTAAGTTATAGGATAAAGTGGCCCAAATACCCATGGTCCTCACTCCTACTATACTACCTTCTCTCTCCCAGCCTGCACCTATGGTATTATGGGGAGTTCCCTGAGACCAGCTGACAGAAGAAGAGAAGATTCTGGCCTAGGATATGCAAGAATCACTTTGAAAGTGGACAGCTGCAACATCAGTCTCTCTTCAGGACAACCCTGAAGAACAGAGGTGACTCACAATCTTCCCAGTGGGCAGAACTTCCGGCAGTGTACCTGGCTGTTGTGCTTGCTTGGAAGAAGAATGGTCACACATGTGATTATAACTTGATTCATGGAGTCTGGCCAATGGTTTGAGACTCGTAAGAAACACAATTGGAAAACTGGTTACAAGAAAATTTGGGGGGATCCCTGGGTGGCGCAGTGGTTTAGCGCCTGCCTTTGGCCCAGGGCACGATCCTGGAGACCCAGGATCGAGTCCCACGTCAGGCTCCCAGTGCATGGAGCCTGCTTCTCCCTCTGCCTATGTCTCTGCCTCTCTCTCTCATTCTGTGTGACTATCATAAATAAATAAAAAAAAAATTAAAAAAAAAATAAAAATAAATAAAAATGTGTTTTAAAAAAAAAAAAAAAAAAAGAAAATTTGGGGAAGAGGTGTGTGAATAGTCCTCTCTGAAGGGGCAAAAAAATGTGAAGATGTTTGTGTCCTACGAATGTTCTCCAAAGGGGGAGCTCAGCAGAGGAGGATTCTAATAGTCAAGTGGATAGCATGACCTATTCTGTAGAATACCAGTCAGTCTTCTTCTCCAGCCACCCCTGTCATCACCCAATGGGCTCATGAACAAAGTGGCCATACTGGCAGAGATGGAATTTGTGCATGGGGTCAGCAACATGGACTTCCAGTCGCCAAGGCCAAAGCTATGGCTACTGCCCAGTGCCTAATCTTCCAACAACAGAGACCACCAGCAAATCCCCAATATGATACCATTCCACAGGGTCATAAGCCAGCTACCTCGTAGCAGGTTAATTACACTGGACCATTTCTGTCATGGAAGGAGCAGTGTTTTGTTCTTGTTGGAATAGAAACTTACTCTGGATACACATTTGCCCGCTTTGCAAGAAATGCTTGAGCCAGAAAATACCATGGAGAATGTATTATCCATCATCATGGTATTCCATGGTTTTCCAACATAGCATTGCTCATGATCAAGGAAATCACTTCACAGCAAACGAAGTGCAACAATGGGCCCATGATCACGGAATTCACTGGTGTTATCATGGTCCCCCCCATCTTGAAACAGCCTGCTTTACAGAGGTTGAAATGGCCTTTGAAGACTCCGTTCCAGTGCTAGCTACGTGGCAATATCTTGCATGGTTGTATGTGGTCTGAATCAGTGTCCAGTGTGTATAGTGCTGTTTGGCTGATAGCCAGGATTCACTGGTCCTGGGATCAAGGGTCGGAGATGGGAAAGACATCAGCCACTATCACCCCTAGCGGCCCGCTAGCAAAATGTTTGCTCCTTATTCCCACAACCTTATGCTGTGCTGGCTTAGAGATTTTAGCTCCAAAGGAAGGAATGTTTCTGCCAGGGGATACAACAATGACTCCATTGAACTGCAAATTAAGACCATTGCCTGGTCACTTTGGGCTTCTCATGCCTCTGAATTAATAGGCAAAGGAGTTATTGTGCTGATTGAGGTGACTGATCCTGACTACCAAGGAGAAACACTACTCTACACTAGAGGTTAGGGAGAGCATGTCTGAAATACAGAAGTTCCTACAGGGTGTCTCTCGGTGCTACTATGCCCTGAAATAAATTCGGTGGAAAACTACAACATCCCAATCCAATGTAGGAAGGACTAGTAATGGCCCTCCAGGAATGAAGGTTTGGATCACCCTACCAGGTAAAGAATAACAACTAGCTAAGGTGCTTGCCAAGGGCAAAGAAAATGCAGATGGGCAGTGGAAGAAGGTAGTTATACATACCAGCTATGACCATGTGACCCATTACATTACAAAAATAAGGACTGTACTTGTCAAGAGTATTTCCTCCTAGATGTGTTATAAATATATGAATATATACACAGTAAATATCTTCACTTTCTTCCCTCTCTTACCCTCTTATCATGTAACAAAACATAAAATATATTGACTTCATATCACAGTGTTTTAATATTGTTAACTTTATATCATAGTATTTAAATTATGAGATATTAAAGGGAAGAGTAAACAGCTCTCAAGGACTTTACCTTCTCTTCTGGGGAAGGGGTTAGTGTGGCTTTGGTTGTACACAGGATACTTGCATCATGAGCATTAGGGAGAATTGTAACCTTGTTATGATCTGCATTTGGGGATTAAATATGAGTTAAGGAGATGTGTATGGATGCCCAGTTGACTTATGATGGTTAATTTTATGTGTCAACTTGACTGGACCACAGAATGGCCAGACATTTGGCCAAACATTATTCTGGATGTGTCTGTAGGGGCGTTTATAGATGGAATTAACATTTAAATTGGTACTGAGTAAACCACATTGCTCTTCCCAGTGTGGTGGGCCTCATCTAATCAGTGAAGAACAGAATAGAATAAAAGGCTGACCCTCCCCTATGTAAGAGAGAATTCTCCTGCCTGTTTACTTTCGAACTGACCCATCATCTCTTACTGTTCTACAGCAGCTTCCGGTCTTCCAACTCAAACTAGAACATCAGCTGAGCAGATTTTGGACTTGCCAGCCTCCCTAATTACATGAGCCAATTTTTAAAATAATTTCTCTCTCTTATTGGTTCTGTTTTTCTGGTGAACGCTATCTAAGGCAGGGGTGAGGTGAGAGGAGAAGAGAGCCTCAGAGTGATGGGCATCTGAGGGGCAAATGGCTGAGTGCACCAGTGATGGAGTGGGAAGGGAGAAAATGAGATAAAAGAGTTTCCAAGACGAGGTCTCCCTATTTCTCTGTGTGGACCCAATCACACAAATTGACATATGAAAATCCAGATTTGCATGGCAGGCAAAGTTAGGAGCCATAGCATCTTTACAAAAGAGGTCTGTAAGTACAGTAGTTCTCCCTTATTCCTGGTGGATACATTCTAAGACCCCCATATATTGCCTGTTTTTTCCTATAGATACTTCCCTGTGATAAAGTTTATTTATAAATTAGGCATTATATGAATGTTGTCTCTCTCTCTCTAAATATCTATCACACTGCATCTGCCCTTCTTGTGATGACATGAGGTGATAAAATGCCTAAGAGGTGAGATGAAGTGAGGTGAAGGACAAAGGCGTTGTGACATACATTAGGCTACCATTGACCTTCTGACTATACTTCATTAGGAGAAAATTGAAACCACAGATAAGGGGGGGGGCTACTGTATTTTTTAAAGCTTCCAGTTGCCCTAGGCATTTGCGACAGGATTGTATGAGCCTACCAGGACTTTTGCCTGAAACCAGGTGTTTCTGTGTCGGGCAAGATCACCACGGTCCTCTGGGAGCTCTGTAGCAGGTGTGGCCGAGGTCTGGCCCTTACCTCTAAGGATGGTGACATTGCGAAGGATTTCTCCATGCTGCGTGTCCACAGCCTTCATCTCCTCCACGATCATGGAGAGGTTGCGGACGTTGAAGTCCAGCCGTGCACTGAGCAGACTGAAGCGCTCCCGGAGCAGGTCCGTGGTGCCCAGCATGAGGGAGACGGACTTGTTCAGGTAGTAGAGCTCCTCGGCGTGTGTGTGGAAGCCTAGCGTGCAAGAGAGCCTCACATCATCCAGGTACTTGAGCATGCTGTGCACATGGTTGTCGGTGGCATTGATGTTGGTGAAGATGGTGCCGATCTCGATCTCATGTGAAGCCATGCGTCCTTCTAGCGTCTCGAACCTCTCCACCGTGCGGTTCTGGGCATAGCGAGTGTGGTACTGCAGATCGTGCATATTCTCCTCGTGGTCATCCAGGAAGGACGAGATGTTATCCAGCTGCAGCTGTAGGCCCATGACCTGCAGCACCAGGTCATGCATGCTCTCGGCATTCTGACTGATGCGTTGCGAGGAGACCCCCAGGATGGCCTGGATGTTCTTGACTGCTTCTCCGGTCTTGGCTGAGGTGGTGCGCAGGTTGCTGAAGAGCCGGGTGTAGTTTTGCCAGTCGGTGACAATCTTCTGGAGGGTCAGGGTCTCCTCATCAGTCTTCCGCCGGATCCCATGGATCCACTCTGAAGTCTGCCCCACAGTGAAGTTGATCTGGTGGACTGTAGCCTTGACATCATAGCAGTCCTGGGTGAGGTCCTTCAGAGAGAGGTCCAGGCCAGCTGTGGTGGCCTGCCAGCCTCTCACCTGGGCGAGAAACAGCCCCAGGGACTGGTTGACCTGGTGGATGGAGAAGGAACAATTGCCCATCTCCTGGGAGATTTGACTGCTGGTGGTGGAGAGCAGCTCATGGGTCTGAGAGGTCTGGTCCAGCTGGACCTCCTGGGCCAGAAGCATCTTCTGAATTCCCTCCAGCTCTTCCTGCAGTTTTCTGATCTCCTTCTCCAGCTGCCCAGCCTCATGGCAGAAAGAACAGTTGTTTGGGGCTTTCAGATCTTCAGGAGAAAGGGACAACAGTTTGAGTTGCTGAAGGCTCATGGGACAAAAGTTGCTTCTTTACATATTTCAGAACACAATGAATTGTCAAGTGGCTTCCCAATCCCTCTTCCTATCCTAAATCTGCTGGGAAATCCTTTTTGGAAAAGCCTTACCATCTCTCTGAAATATTATTTTTACCAAATATCTTTACTATGACCTGAAATGTAAAATTTGGGATATTTTTTCCATCTTGCCACCAAATTCTCAAGAATATATCTTCATAACTCTTTGAAGGTGCCAAGGACCACCCATTTATACTTTAAGATTTCTCCAATTATCTTTATATTTGTTATCAATACACTTATGGGGAAAAGATAGTGTGGGGATTATTTCTCCCTGTGACAGATGAGAAATAAGGCACAAAGAAGAGGCTTGCCAAATATCACTCAGATAGTATTTTCCCTTTCCATCAGGGCAGACAACCTCTACCCCTTCTATTATCGCATCTTCTGTCTCAGTCTCAGAAAGAGAAGGTCCCTGGTGAAAGCAGGAGATAGAGAGCATTATGAGTTGTGTACACTTTAAGGCAATAGTGAGGAAAGGGTAAACTCGTCAAGAGGCTTTGGAAGATCTTAAAAATAATTTCTAGGGATTCCTGGGTGGCTCAGCGGTTTAGCGCCTGCCTTTAGCCCAGGGCATGATCCTGGAGTCCTGGGATCGAGTCCCTCATGGGGCTCCCTACATGGAGCCTGCTTCTCCCTCTCCTGTGTCTCTGCCTCTCTCTCTCTCTCTCTCTCTCTCTCTCTCCCTCTCTCTCTCTCTCTGTGTGTCTCTCATGAATAAATAAATAAAATCTTAAAAAAAAATAACTTCTGGGTGGCTAAGTCAATTAAGCATCTGACTCCTGATTTTGGCTCAGGTTATGATCTCAGGGTCCTGGGATAGAGGATAGAGTGCCACGTTGGATCCCTGCTCAGCAGGGAGTCTGCTTGTCTCTCTCTGTCTCTCTGCCCCTCCCCTGCTTGCCCTTGTGCTCTTTTTCACTCTCAGATAAATAGATATTTAAAAAATAATAATAATCTCAGATACATGAGAATGACTGCAGAATGGACTGTCTTTGGGTTCCTCCTCTACCCGTAGGCTCAGGCTAGATCTGTACCACACACAGAACCCCTGGCCCCAGTGTTGGGTGAATCCCAGGGCAGCAGCCCCCTTTGGGTGGACAGGAAGGCAGGGAGCCATACATAGCTGTCCTTCCCTTGTGCCTAGAAGGTTGGTTGCCTTACTCCAGGGCACCATAGCCCAGGGGAGAACACTCACCCATCCCTCATTAATACGGTCTTCTATCACTGTCATGAGCACATCTGGACACTGAACACTTACCCAGACCTTGGAGATTTTCCTGCATAGACATAAGCTTCTTGTCGTAAATGGCCTGGGCCAGGGAGATGTCTTCTGAGAGAGAGTCCACTTTCCTGAAAACTGTATGGAAATATAGATGAGGAACTGAGGCAGGGCCTTAGCTCAGAGAAACAGCAGTTGTTTGTTGAGAAGGTAATTTTATCAGCCTCCCTGCAAACAAAACCATTAATCCTTCCATGGGGCTTTTCAGTGGTGGTAAAGGAAGGTGCTTCTTATGGCCAGAGTTTGTCATATATCCCTTAAAAATCTGTATCTATACCTCTTTAAATATCTCCCTTAAGTGTTTATATGTATGTATACATATGCTTGTGTGTATGTATATATATATATATATATGTACTTAGAGTTTATGGTATTTATTATTCCATTTGAGCCTCCCTCAAATTAAAATTCCTTGTATAGATAGAGGAACAGGGGTGTAGAGAGACTGAATGACTTTGATTCCTACTCTAAGGCTTTATAAAATCTATCTCCAAGCCAATAGGCTCATTCATATAATTCACCCTGCTCATTTCCTCACTGTGCATTTCATGATCTGCAATTATGTGTTAATATGTCTGTTTACTCTTTTCCTTACTTTTCAGATCTTATTTTTTCACATCTTTTCAAAATTGTGTCTCATGATGTATACTAGAAAGAGTATACATGTGTAATTTATAAACAGATACATATATTTTGCAGGTGTGAGATTATCATTTTTTCTTTCCCAATATTTAAGTATAAAAATTTTCAGAATAATCAAAGGACTTGTACAGTAAATATCCTACCTGTACAGTAGGTACTAATGTATCTACTACTTAAATTCTATAATTAACACTTTATGATATTTATTATACTTCGGTCCATTTTTACTTTTTAGCCATTCATCAACCCATCTAGTTTTTTGATGCATTTTAAATCAAATTTTTCACTGATGGGGTGCACAGTCAAAAAAAAGTTAATAGATTACTGCTCTGGACCAAGGGTCAGCAAAGCAGGATCTGCACGCTTAATCTAAACCAATGTCACTTTGTTGCAACAAAGCCATCTCCATTCATTTATGTCTCTGGCTGCTTTTGCTCTATAATGGCAGAGTGATTTTGACAAAGACCATGTGTGGCCCATAAATCCTAAAATATTTACTACCTAGCCCTTTACAGAAAGTTTACCAAACCTTGCTCTAGATGATAAGCTCCATAAAGACAAAGCCCAAGTTTTATTAGGCAGTATATGCCCAGTACAGTTCTTGGCTTATAGGATGGAATGCAACAGATACTCAATTAAACAAGTTCCTATGAGGAAGATTGATTTTGCTCGATACTCCTGACTTTATCCATGGTCCTGACCATAACACCATGACTAGGACTTTCCACATATACACTTACAAATCTCTAGTCATTCATTTGATGAATATTATTGAGCACCTACCAACCAGGCCGGATTGGTGCCAGCTCTGCTCTAGGGACTTGGGAAAGCCAGGCTAGAGGCAAAAGCAAAAAGGAAACCTAAACTTCCCCCTAGATTCCCTGAATTCACTCCTCACCCCCAATTATTATGATCTTCTGCTCATTGTCTCTGGATCTTAGGGCAAATCATTTCACCTTCTCAGATATGGAGAATGAGGCCTGCCTCCCATTTTGGGGCTTGTTGAGATGATTCATGGATATCATGTACACAACAGTGTCCGGCACCTGGTGAGCACCTGGTAACTCTCTATACCCTCTGAAGCGGATCAGTGCCTCTGTTCCTCGCTGGGCTCAAGTGTTCCTCTCTGGAGCTTTATTAATAGTCCTGCAGGTGCTGCAAGCTGAGGCCCTATAAGGCCTGACCCAGAACCTCTGGAAGTTCTCTGACGTCCAGTTTGCTACCTCAGAATTATGGACAGCCACTGTCCTTCCTCGCTTGGATTTTGGCCGCTTTCTGAGAAGCCAAGCCCCATGAAGTGATTTAGTGGAGAGGTGGGGCTGAACAGGGTGAGTGGCTTTGAAAGTTCTTGAAATCAATGGTCCTCAAATCTGGCTCACACCGGAATCACCGAGGAGTTTCTCTAGATTAGTAAGGCTGGGTCCTACCCAGAGATTATTATTTCATTCATCTGGAGCCAGGAGCTCTGGCACTGTCATTTATTTTATTTTATTTTTTAAGATTTTATTTATTTATTTATTCATTCATGAGACACACACACACACACACACACATACACACACACACACAGAGGCAGAGACACAGGCAGAGAGAGAAGCAGGCTCCATGCAGGGAGCCCAACGTGGGACTCAATCCCAAGACTCCAGGATCACTCCCTGGGCCAAAGGCAGGCACTCAACTGCTGAGCCACCCAGGCGTCCCTGGCACTGACATTTAAAAGCTCTCTGAGGGATTCCAACGTGCAGACAAAATCAAGAACCGCTCCCTCTGATGGTGAAATGTAAGGGACTCATCTTGGAGTTCCTATCACCCGGCACAAATCTAGGTACTTGGCTTGTGTTGGATTAAGTAGCACCTTCAGGACTCCTGGAACATGACTGGAGTGTCTATTCAAGTCATTAGCATGCTGGCCTCTCGCCCTCAAGCCAAGAAGGCCAGTTGCTGAATATCTCCAGCCAGGCCTAGGACCGGGTGCCTCCTTTCAGGGAGGTGCTCATCATCAGGGTCATACAAGTTCAGAGTGGCACCTAGACTGAGGCTTAGCTCCCCCCGCCTTCCTCACTTGTCTCACCAAGTCCTGGCCTTGTCCCTGGCATCTGGTCCATTGGAACAAATAAACCTACTGGCCTCCTTTAGTAAAGACATCTGGATTTTTAAAATCTGAAGCCGAGTGGAAGGGGACTGCAGCCAGAAGGCATCAAATTTGTTTCCCTCTGTTTACCATCATCTATTAGCATCCAGAAGGCAGAGGCTGCCCAAACCTGACTACATGCCATCATCTGGCTTGGCTACCATAGTCATACAGCTGTGGTGTGTGTGAGAGCCACCACACTCCAGGTCCCTGGGCTTCACCTGCAGGACTCTGCTTTAACAAGCAAGGACCAAGTGAGACTCAGGAATCTGCATTTTAGCAAATACTGGGGATGATCCTGAAGCAGGCAGGCATCCAACCTCACTTTGCAAAACACTCACAAAGACCATAGAAGGGGCTTAGAAATTGCCCCATCCAGTGATCTCAGCCGTGGATATACATTATCTGGGGTGTGGCCCAGGCATCCGTATTTTTTTAAAGCTCCCAGATGATCCTAACACGTTGCCGAAACTGGGAACCACTGAGCTGGTCCTGTCCTCTCATTTTACCAGCAAGAAAACAGAGCTCCAGAGAGGGGAAGTGCCTTGCTCAAAGTCACACAGCTACTTACTGGCCGGAAATCAGAGGCCAGTCTTGGAAGTCTGAAACAAGTATGAAGATTCCCTCACCAGGAAGACGCTGGACTATCCAGATGCTGCTGGGAGCCTGCACTCACCCAGAGAGGCTAGCACAGCCACGGCCACCAGGAGCAGGGCCAGGAAGAGGTAAAGAATCCGCACCGATGTGTGCAAAGACAGGTTCTTCTGACAGCGGCTGCAGCGGGGCCCTGGCCGGCCTGTTGGGAGACAAAGGAGACCGCTGGCTGAGGCTGCAGGTAAAGGGTCAGTTCCATATCCCTGCTCTGAACTGTCTCATCACATATCAAACCAGCCTCAGAAAGGGAGCTGTTCTCCATCCACATGTCTACCATCTCACTGTTTCCTCTAGGTCCTCAAGTTTTTAACAATAGAAGAGAGCAGAGTCGGGGTCTTCAAAGAACACCCCCATCACTGCCATCATTCTCTCTTAGCGCAACATCAATCAGCCGGTGGTGTAGGGAAACACCTCTTCCTGATACACTGGCCTTAAGATGGTCCATGATATGGGGCAGCCAGCCTTGTTTCACCACTGGGTGACCAACTTGTTTCAGTTGGCCTAGGACTTTCTGGGCTGTAGTACTGAGTCTCCCATCGTGGGAATGCTTCAGCATGGTACAAGCCAGTCACACACCCTGGGAAACCCCTCAGTCCCTAAACTTCTCAGGTGACAAGCAATTCTCCTGGAAATGGAACAAAAGGTTCCAGCCCACCAGTTGGGTCCCTGGTATGGAAGAAGAAGGAAGCCTGGTATTCCTGGCTCCTCTTGCAAGTGACCAATGTCCAGTGGCAATGCAATGATGTTGCCAGTTGTGAAATTTCTAAGGCAGATTCGACCTCAGCTGCACATTATGAGTACTAGGAATGTTTAAAAATCCTTATGCCCCTTTCACACTCCAGACCAAAAGGAATCAGAATTTCTGAGGGCTGTTTACAAGCTTCCTGGGGGGATTACAATACACAGCACAGGTTGAGAACAGCTGTGCTAATTGAAACCCACCAAGAAGTCTTTCTCTAAGTAACACTTCAGGTGGCATTGGTTTCTGAGATTATCCAAGTGCCAAGGGGGGGCCCGGTAGGCCAAGTGGATGAGCCACTTGGACGGCATGGGATACGGTGAAGGGGACAGTTCTGGGTCAGTTAGAGGACAAGCCCTGGGGGAGATGGCAGTGGTCCCTGACAGGTTTCAAGAGGAACCCTGGTGACAGATGTCAGTTGTGTCAAACCTTGACATTATCCATACTGCATAACCTTGGCCCATGCAACTCTTGCCTTTTCACCCTCCAGGAAGCAGTGGGGAAAAGGACAGCCAGGATTTTGTAGCCATGTAGGGAGATAAGTCACCAGCGTGGGAATAGGGGCAAGGAGATCAGAAGGCAGACCACAGAGCCCTTACCCTCTTGTGTGCATGGGAAGGTCGGCATGTCCTCGTCGTCACCAGCCAGATCCTCTTCTGTAACACACAACGCATCTCCGTCGCCAGTGGCCGACCTCACTGTGACGGAGCCAGTGCTGTCAGACCCGGGGTTGGAACCTGGAGCCACACCCACCCCTCTCCAGCTGCCACAATCCCCACAGCCCATGCTCACCCCCACCCTTGACTCCAAGTCAGGTCATTCAAGCTCCAGATGACCCGATAGTAAGCAGAGGAAAAGAGAAAGAAGTTAAGAATCAAGTGACTGAGGAACCATGATGTCCCAACAACCCTAGGTAAGGAGATTTTATGATCTCCCACAAGATTTTATGATCATGTCTATTCTCTCTATACCTTGCTCAAACCCTTGGGGTGAAATAAGAAGGAATAAGAGCTGGTTGTTTGATCCAGCTCAGCATCCTTCCAAGCCCTGGCACATGATAACACAAGCAGAATTCCTTTCTTCCAGGTAAAGTAAACCTGCAAGACTCTGCATTCAGCCTAGCTGGGGGGCCACAGAGAGGAGGAAGTGGGAGCGAAGAGGATACGAGACAGTCACAGACCTCTGCCTCACACACTGTGTCATTCAGGACCTGCCAGGGCATGGAAGGGACCATAGGAGGAGCAGTTCTCATATGGGAGGGCTAATCTGGTACATGTTCCCTGGGATCGTGTGTTCCCCAAATAAGACCTAGGATTAGGTGATGGATTCCCTCATTCAGAAGATAACAAGACCTGGTCCTTGGTAAATGATGAGGAGAAAGATGCCCAAAATAGGCAGAGTGAACCAAATTTCCAAGTGGGTGTTTAAGAACTGACCTAACCAGTACTTTTGTCCTGGGGAGTGGGTGTGGGGTGGAGGGATGTGCAAGCTGATCATGACAACCAAATTCCTGGGAGATATCTGTAGAGGGGATTTTTCTACAACCAGCCTCAGGGCACCTGGATGGCTCAGTCAGTTAGGCATCTGCCTTCAGCTCAGGTCATGATCTCAAGTCCCACATTGGACTCCCTGCTCAGCTTCTCCCTCCCCATCTCCCTCCACTCCTTGTACTCTCTGCTTGTACTCTCTCTCAAATAAATAAATAAATAAATAAATAAAATCTTTTTTTTAAATAAATAAATAAAATCTTTAAACAAAAAAACCTATGCCTCAAAATCCAGAGGCAATAAAAGAAAAAACTGATACATTTGACTACATGACAATAAAATGAAAATGATTTTGCATGATCAAAAAAAATTAATGACAAGTTGGAAGAAAATATTCACAGTATATATTACAGATAAAGAGCTAACACACCAAGTTTATAAAGAACTTTAAAAAACTCAGGAAATGGAATAAATTCATTAGTCACAGTATACAAAATCAATGCATAGAAATCTACTGCATTTATTTTTCATGTAGGCTCCATACCCAGTATTGAGCCCAAAGCAGGGCTTGAACTCACAACCCTGAGATTGAGACCTGAGTTGAGATCAAGAGTCAGATGCTTAACCAAATGAGCCACCCAAGTGCCCCTGTTGCATTTCTATACACTAATAATTAGGCAGCAGAAAAGGAAATTAAGAAATCAATCTCATTAACAATTGTGTCCAAACCAATAAGATGCCTGGGAATGAACCTAACCAAAGAAGTGAGAGACATACACTCTGAAAACCATAAAACACTGATAAAAGAAATTGAAAATCACACAAAGAAATGGAAAGACATCTCATGTTCATGGATTAGAAGAACAAATATTGTTAAAATATCTATACTACCTAAAGCAATCTACATATTTAATGCAATCCCTATCAAAATACTAGCAGCATTTTTCAAAGAACTGGAATTAACAATCCTAAAATTTGTATGGAACCACAAAAGATCCTAAGTAGCCAAAGCAATCTTTTTTAAAAACTGGGAGTATCACAATTTCAGATTTCAAGCTATGCTACAAAGTCATAGTAATCAAAACATATGGTATTAGCACAAAAATATGTGGAATGGAACAGAAAACTCAGAAATAAGCTCACGATTATATGGTCTATTAATTTTCAACAAAGAAGGAAAGTCTATGCAATGGGAAAAAGAGAGTCTCTTCAACAAACTACTTTTGAGAAAACTGGACAGTTACATGTAAAGGAATGAAACTGGATCACTTTCTTACACCATATACAAGGATAAATTAAAAATGGCGTAAAGACCTAACTGTGAAACCTGAAACAATTAAAATCCTAGAAGAGAGCACAGGCAGTAATTTCTCTGACATCAGCTGTAACGACATCTGTCTGTATTTGTTTCTTGACACAAGTGAAGCAAAAGCAAAAATAAACTATTGGAACTACGTCGAAATACAAAGCTCCTGCAGGGTGAAGGAAAACAATCAACAAAACTAAAAGGCAACCCACAGAATGGGAGAAGATATTTGCAAATGACGTATCAAATAAAGGGTTGGTATCGAAAATGTATAAAGAATGTATAAAATTCAACACCCAAAATATGAATAATCCAATTAAAAATGGGCAGAAGACATGAATAGACATTTTCCCAAAGCAGACATCCAGTGGCTAACAGACACATGAAAAGATGCTCAACATCACTTATCATCAGGGAAATACAAATCAAAACTACAATGAGATATCACCTCATACCTGTCAGAATGGCTAAAATAAAAAACACAGAAAACATCAGTGATGGCGAGGATGTGGAGAGAATTGCACTGTTCATGGGAATGCAAACCAGTACTGTGGAAAAAGAGTATGGAGGTTCTTCAAAAAGTTATAAACAGAACTACTCTATGAGCCAGTAATCACATTACTGGGTATTTACCCCCCAAATACAAAAACATTAATTCAAAGAGATATATATGCACCCTTAAAGCAGCATTACTTACAATAGCCAAATTATGGGAGCAGGTCAAGCATCCATTGATACATGAATGGGTCAAGAAGATGCGCTACATATACGTCACATGGAATGGAATATTATTCAGCCATAAAAAGAATGAAATCTTGCCATTTACAATAACATGAATGGAGCTAGAGAGTGTAATGCTAAGAGAAATAAGTCAGTCAGAGAAAGACAAATGTCATATGATTTTATACTTGTACGTGGAATTTAAGAAACAAATCAAATGGGGGCGCCTGGCTGGCTCAGTCAGTTAAGCATCTGCCTTTGGCTCAGATCATGATGTCAGGGTCCTGAGATTAAGCTCCACATCAGGCTCCCCGCTCAGCAGGGAGTCTGCTCCCCCCTCTTCCTCTGCCCCTCCCCCTAGTTGTGCTCTCTCATTTTCTATCAAATAAATAAATAAAATAATAAAAAACAAAACAAACAAATGAGCAAAGGGGAAAAAAGAGACAAACCAAGAAACAGACTTAACTATAGAGAACAAACTGATATTTACAAAAAGGGAAGTGGGTGGGGAAATGGGTAAAATAGGAATAAAATAAAATATCAGGAAATAAAGAACCAAAAGTCACACAGAAAAATGAACAAAACACCTAAACAAGCAGCTAGGAAAAAGAGATACAAAAATGTCCCCTAAGTACTTCTAGTTATGGAATGCATAAATCATGGGGGAAAAGATACAGCATAAGGAATTTAGTCAATGGTATTGTAATAGTGTTGTACGGTAACAGATGCTAGCTGCACTGTGGTGAGCACACCATAACATATGCACTTGTCAAATCACTATGCTGTACACCTGAAAGTAATGTAACATTATGTGTCAACTGTAATTAAGAAAAATATCCCAATGGAATATGACTCAGCCATTAGAAACGACAAATACCCACCATTTGCTTCAACGTGGATGGAACTGGAGGGTATTATGCTGAGTGAAATAAGTCAATCGAAGGACAAACATTATATGGTCTCACTCATTTGGGGAATATAAAAAATAGCGAAAGGGAATAAAGGGGAAAGGAGAAAAAATGAGTGGGAAATATCAGAAAGGGAGACAGAACATGAGAGACTCCAAACTCTGGGAAACGAACTAAGGGTGGTTGAAAGGGAGATGGGTGGGGGGTGGGGGTGACTGGGTGACGGGCACTGAGGGGGGCACTTGATGGGATGAGCACCGGGTGTTATTCTATAAGTTGGCAAATTGAACACCAATAAAAAATAAATTTATAAAAAAAAGAATTAAAATAACATAAAAAAGAAAAAGATCCCATAAACAGATAAAAAAATGTTCAACTTTATTTATAAGATAAATGCAATTTTTATTTTTTTTGGTTTTTTTATTGGAGTTCGATTTGCCAACATATAGTATAACACCCAGTGCTTATCCTGTCAAGTGGCAATTTTTAATTTTTAAAAAAGCTTTCATTATTTATTTTTTTAGAGATGGGAGAGAGATAAAAGAAGAAGGAGAGAGAGAATCTTAACCAGGCTCCATGCTGGGGCTCAATCTCACAACCCTGAGATCATGACCTGAGCTGAAATCAAGAGTCAGACACTTAAATGACAGCCCCCCAGGTGCTCCAAGGTAAATACAATTTAAAACTACAGCGTGAAAACATTTCTCACCCATCAGACTGGCAAAAATGCAGAGGATGATAATATTACTCAATTGGCCAGGCTATGGGGAGTTGGGGTAGGAATGCAAATGGCCTAGACCTGATGGAGGGAAATTTAACATATACATTTGCCCTTTGACAACCATACTTCTTTTTTTAGAAAATATTTATCTGATAAATCATATTTATTTTTAAAATATTTTATTTATTCATGAGAGATAGAGAGAGAGGCAGAGACAGGCAGAGGGAGAAGCAGGCTCCATGCAGGGAGCCCAATGTGGGACTCGATCCCGGGACTCCAGGATCATGCCCTGGGTCAAAGGCAGGTGCCAAACCACTGAGTCACCCAGGGATCCCTGACAATCATACTTCTATGAATTTATCCATAATATACACCTCCAACTATCTGAAAACATATATGACAAGGTTATTCACTGCAGGATTATTTGCTTAAATTGCAAAAACTGAGAACTATTTAAATATTCAACTATGGGAGATTGGTTAATATGCCATGTCTATATATACACAATGGGACTCTATGCAACTATATAGATGAATAAGGAAAATATAGTCACTGATACGGAGTCATTTACAGGCTATATTTAATAAAAACAGCCAAGTGCAAAGGAACATATATAGTATAACACCTTTTTTTGTAAATAAGAAGGTAAAATAAGAAAACATGCATATATCGGGCAGCCTGAGTGGCTCAGCGGTTTAGCGCCGCCTTCAGTCCAGGGCGTGATCCTGGAGACTCGGGATTGAGTCCTGCATCAGGGTCCCTCCATGGAGCCTGCTTCTCCCTCTGCCTGTGTCTCTGCCTCTCTCTCTCTCTCTCTGTGTCTCTCATAAATAAAATCTTAAAAAAAGAAAAGAAAACATGCATATATCTGCTTATAATTAAAAGAAACACAGGAAGTAAAAAAACAAAAAGCAATTGTTTTCTATGAAGAAGGATAGGGTGGGGGAAATGGGGTGGAAGGGACACAGAAGGAGTGGCATTTCTCTGAGTGAAACTCTTTGTATAGTTTTGACTTTTGAAAACATGTTAATATTTTACATATTCAAAAAATTAAATTTTATTGATCAAAATAAATACCCCATGTGGAACCAAATGAACCTTACTTAACATTTTGAAGGAATACAATAAGCATACTGAAGTGGGGGATGGGAAGGAAAGAAAAACTAATTTAATACATTGCCTAAGATTATTTAATCTAAGTAAACTAAATTAGTTCTGAATATGTAATCCCTGTCTGGGATATGGTAGGATATAATTGGGGAAGAAATGCAAACAAATTTTAAACTTCTAAAATAATTTTATTTATTATTATAGTATGGGTAAAGCAATTCCGAAATTATTTTAGGTTAATTCAAGACTGAGCAAATGAGTAAATGTGTGGATGTGGTTTGGACTCAGGGTTTTTCACTGTGGAAAAGGGGACCCAGAAATATGGAACGGAGGAGATAAGGAAGAAACTTTGGAGATGGATTGAAATTGAAGGTATCAACATAAACTCATAATTTCTAATATGCATAGGCACGTAGATATTCATGCTTATGTGCATATATAACATGTATATGTATCTGTAAGTGTAGATATGTATATACATATAACTTTGTTTGCTGAAAGGTCCAGGAAGTAGAGACACTGACATAGCAATGATCACCCATAGCAACCCAAATCTTGGTGGCTAATACCATTTCCAACTTGAAAAAAAGCCAGGGATTCTTGGAGGAATAGCTAATTCTAGGGCTGGGCTAGAAGGTAGGTAAAAGATGAATCTGGTATTTCAGAATTTAAAGGAATGCTAAAAACAAAACAAAACAAAACAAAAGAAAAACATGATAGCGGCATGCCATAAGGAAATAGAAACCATCCTGAAGATGTCCTTACTGGCCAAATCTGGAACAATTTGAGCCCTAAAATAATTAAGTTATAATAATGCTATTACAAGTCATTGAAAAAATAGGAATTCATGAATCCATATCGCTGACAGACAGAAGGAAAGTCTCTTCATTTTTTTTAAGTTCTTAGCTTATTAATCATCTATTTAAAATACCTGCACAATCTCCACAGATAAAGTCACTGAAGAATCTTTACTCCTTCTATTTTCTCATCTCTAGCTCACTTTTGGCCAGCACCAACACTGGCTTTTGCAGTCCCCCTTTTTTCATTCTGTTCTTGTGTTCCTTTCCCTATTTTCTTGAGGTCTTTTGCTTTTCATACAGGCCATGTCTTGCAAGTCTACATTTGGGTTCATTTTTCTTTACATAATCCAAGGAATCATAAATCATGCCAAAGCCAGTTATCTTGCCACGACCAAAACAGGTCCTGAATCCAAATACAAAAATGACATCTGGTGTGGCCTTATACACTTTGGCTAGGTTTTCCCTAATTTCTGTCTTAGGTACTGTGGCCTTTCCTGGGCGAAGAATACCACTGACCATTTGTTTCTGCTAAAGTACCTGGTTGGCCATGAACTTCCTAGTCTGGATAATTACTGTGTTGTTCATGATGGTGGCTGAGTTTAAAGCAGCCAGGGGAGGAAAGGGAAGAGCTCTTTCTTAACAGTAGTGCTGGAGTTGGGAAATCAGCCCTTTGCAATCAGTATACTAAAGATCAAATCAGGCAAGAACCATCACCAGATACTACCTTTAGGGAAAATTGTGATGAAGAGCAGTATACATGCATGGTCTTAAAGTGTCTTCTTATAGAAGACTTATTAGTTATGAGGGAGGGGGAACCTCAGTAATTATTATTGGGGAAATGAGACAACACCTTGACCAGGTGATCAAAATTAACATCACCTAAGAGGGACAGATTTACACTGTGAGCCTCCAGATGTGACAGCCAGAGCAGCATACAACTTATTGGCCAAGAACGCATAACCCCAATCCACTCACCAGGAAACAGGAGAAAAACACAAACTGAGGATCATCACATTAAAAAAAGTTATGTGGGAGGGGGTTGTATTTTTCAAAAGTATCAGTCATAACAGACAATAAACGTGAAAGAGACAGGACAACTAAACGCAATCCTTGACATTAGACTGGATCCTGTGCTGGAGGAAAAGGAAATGTGCAGAGGATAGTGTCAGTCAACTGAGAACACTGAAATCCATATACTGTAGGTTAGATAAAGTATCAAGGCAAATTCACGAAATTTACAACTGTACTCTGACATATTCCTATTTTTAGGAAATCCGCACTGAATATTTAGCAGGGCCATGAGGTATGTGCTTCAGAAAAAATTATGCTCGCCTATGTATGTGCATATGTGTTACATGTGTGTATGGATAATTCATTGAAAATTTTTGTGCATACAATGTGATGCACATGTAGGATTTTCTCAAGATAATCTCCTAAGGTGAACTGACTGGATCAGATTGTAAGGATATTTTATTTTGCTTTTAAAGATTTTATTTATTTATTCATGAGAGACACACAGAGAGAGGCAGAGACATAGGCAGAGGGAGAAGCAGGGAACCCGATGCAGGACTTGATCCCAGGATCCTGGGATCATGACCTGAACCAAAGGCGGACGCTCAATCACTGAGCCACCCAGGTGCCCCTGTAAGGACATTTTAATGCCCTGGAAACAAATGAACGAACTGCCATCTGGAAAGGGCACGCAAATTACACTCCTACCCGTATAGCGTATGATAGACACTGACATACTAGTTCCTCCCCAGTGAGTCTTACCATAGAAATAAATGTTTTTACCAGTTTAACTCAAAGCCTCTCCATGTTTTGTTTTGCACAATTAAAAGTTATTAGGAGGCTGACCATTATCAAGTGCTTTCTAGCCATTCTTTTCCATGCATTGTCTATATTTAGCCTTTGCCCATTTTTCTGTTGAGCTGTGGATTTTGTGTGTGTGAGAGGCTTACTTAAGAACATGACTTTTTATCACCTGTCTTGCCGATATTTCAATATATTTCTTTCTAAAACTGTTAAAGCTTGTGTGTGCACAGCTCTCAGGCCATCACAGTGCCTTCCAGGGGGAAGGCAAAGACCGGGGAGCTGTTGAAGGGCATTCACATTGTACCCCCTGATTAAACAGGAGAATCCTGAGGAGTCTGTCTGTATTCGGGACTCTTCTTCCAGAGGGGATTTCTGTGACTTTTGCCAGGTGCCAGGGGAGCTACCAATCTGGGACCACTGCAGTTTGAGTTATTAAACTGGATTGTCCACATATGCACACTGAATATATAAACTGGACTTCTGGCCCACATGAGGGCAAGCCTCTACTTACCTGGCACAGTCTTTTCCACCCTCTGGACTCTCTGGAGACATCCAGTTTCCTAGTCAGCTCTCTGGCAGGGGGATTCCCACCACCACTCCCCATCCTGTCCCTGCCCTTTTTCCAAGGAGTAGACTAGTGGGGGTGCACTTCAAAACCTTTAACCAGAGGTATGGATATTGACCAATCAGTAGGAAGACTGACCAATCAGAAAAGACTGGGACCAAACAAACAAACAGGTAGAAAGGCTGTCCCAGGGTTTCACAGGGTGACACAGGGTGACAGGCTACGGTGAAGGTCTTCCGGCCAACCGCCCCCCCACCCCCACCCCCGTCCTACGCCACTCACAGCCTTGTTCCTCCTATACCCAAGACTTCAGGTTCCTGACATCCGGCTTCTGTATTTGTTCACTCTTGGGTTTCAGCTCCTAATCTGAATTTTTTTTTTCTTGGTCTTCAGAAACTTCCTCAGTTTTCTTTCAACTTTAGCTATGCATTTAGCAGTTCACTTGTTGTTTACTATATAAACTTCATAATCCAAGAATATTTTAAGCTGGGAACACTAGAAGTAGAAGCTTGAAGTTTTTGTTTTTCTTTCTTCCCTTTTTTGATGTGATAAAAATTTGGGTCTTGCCTTATGGCCATCTTCACCACAACCCTATACAGTTCACAGTCTAAAATATCACTTGAGGAATGCCTGAGTGACTCAGCTGTTGAGCATCTGCCTTGGCCTCAGGGCATAATCCCAGGGTCCTGGGATCAAGTTCTGCATCGGCTCCCTGCGGGGAGCCTGCTTCTCCCTCTGCCTCTCCGTGTCTCTCATGAATAAATAAAATCTTTAAAAAATATATAATTTCCATGGACAAAAAGACTGAGGTTCAGAAAAGTTAAGAATGTTGCTTCACAGCACACAGAATATGTGGTGAAGCGGAGATCTGAACTCAGGAATCTTTTTTCTGTCATACCTACCGCCTCCTTGGAGTAACGAGCAAAGGTCCCACAAGTGCCAAGAAATCCGGCCTCTGCATCAAGGCAAATGGGTAGAAGTGAAGGGGGCTGGTGCCGACAGAGCATGTGATGGGGGCTTGGAGGCTCTGGCAGTGACCTGGAAGCAGCTGGAGTGGTTCCAAGACCTCATTTCCCAAACCCTGTGCAGTTGTGACCACTGGTCAAGATGGGAGCCAGAAGGCAGAGTGGGCAAGGACACTGGGTAAGTGGAGGCACCCGGAATGGGCTCAGGAAGGGAGGGATTGAGGGGGACCCCAAATTAAAGATGCCACCAATCATTGCCATGAATGCCTTCTGCTGTCGTCCAGGTCACGGCTTATATGCCACTTCTTCAGTGGCCTTCCTTGAGCTCCCAAACTGGACCATCCCCTTGTTATATATACTTCAGCATGGGCTGTGTCCTCCCATTGTAGAAGGCACTATACCTTTCATTATTCAGCAGCTCTCTCCCCCAGTGTTTAAGATCTCAGGGCAGGGAATGTGTCTGTCTTGTTCTCTTCTTTATCCAAACACCCTAGAGCGGTGGGTGGCCCTGAGTAATGCTCAACAAACACAATTTTAAAGGAATCTATGGGGACACGTGGGTGGCTCAGCGGTTGAGCGTCTGCCTTCGGCTCAGGTCGTGATCCCGGGGTTCTGGGATCGAGTCCCACATCGGGCTCCCCGGAGGGAGCCTGCTTCTCCCTCTATTCCTCTGCCTCTGTGTGTCTCTCATGAATAAATAATAAATCAATATTTAAAGGAGTCTATGAATGATTTTACATTACATTTCTAAGTCCATAGTTGCACGTGGAATCGCCGGGGAGATTAGTCAAGACACCAAAGTTAGTGTCCCACTCTCAAAGTTAATTTGGGGGAGGGTGGAAAGCTGGAATCATATCCATTAGTGCATTTGGTCCTTATGACTAGCCTGAGAGATAAACAGGGTGGGAAGCCACTCTTCCCATTTTATGGGTGAGGAAGCAGAATTGGGGGTGGCCAACAAGTCACAAAGCCAGCCAGTGGCAAAACCTCCTGAATCCTGGCTGATTTCCTCTCTGTAATAAAGGACTCGAGGTAGCCTCTCTCTGATAGAGCAAGTGTGTTCTCAGGTGTGTGTGCACGAGTGTGTGTGTGTGCTCGCCCTGCAGGGGGTGGTGGGTATGGTGGCAGAAGGAGGGCTGACATGGCAGGTACCACTGATTCCCTCATAAAAAACCTAAGAAATCAATCTTTCCAGCCCTGCTTTGTGTCTCAGGCTGCCATCCTGTCATCAATCTGCCAACAGTTTACGAGGGGGGTCACCAGGATTGCCATCCTGCTGCCATAAATGTAGGTCTCAGATGAGGCAGGCTCGGATCCCGTCTGGCCAAAACCTCACCCTAACCAGCCAACCTGTCTCAGCCCCAGATGATCTCAGCCAGAACCACGCTGTGCGCTGTCGGGTTTACCGCCGCCGTGGTCCCCAGGGGAGGTATTCCTTCCATTCTTTGGAGCAGAAATGGCTTCTAGGTCTTCCTGCCCCTGTTTCTCATTTCTCTCCACCCCTTGATGATGCTTCCCTACCCTCCCTTGTGACGAGGCCTCCTCCCTGTTCTGGCTCCAGGGCCAATTTCATCACTTCGCTGTTGACAGCCTCTGCAAGGGATCTGGGAGGACTTCAATCAAGGCTGACACTGACCTTCCGCAAACACCCCCCCCCCCCGAAAAAAAAGCACACAGCTTTGTCATAGCTTGCCTCTCCCATTGAGGGCCCCTCAAAATTGGCCATCATCAGCACGTGGGAATGAAGAAAGACCCCCATTCCGGTACTTTGCAACCCATGGGCAGGGAAATGATAGTTGTCAGGACAGAACTTGGCTCTCTGTAGACAAGGGGTTCACAAGTATTTGGCGCTGTTCCCTCTGTTGACATCGCAGCTCCATAATTCATGCCCTCTCTGATCCCCAAAGGGGTCTCCTCCTTTTTCTAAGCCTTTGGACTTCCTGTTCTCCAGCACTGGGCCTGCAGGCCTGGGGGACCGCTAATTTACCTACATCCGGAATGCTCTAGTGACTCTCCACTTCAGCCTTGTTCATCTTAATGAGAACATAATCCAAAGCATTTGGGAGGCTTTTATAAGCCAAGCCCTTTGCAAGCACCGCTCATTATATTCACATTACACCAAGATTGTTCCGGTCGGGGACAGAGGAAGAAACAGAGGGGAAGCATCGAGAAAAGTTTGGCTTGGGGATACAGAGGCTATGATTGATCAGAGGATGATTGATTAGACAGGAGTCTGTACTCCCTCCTTGCACAGAGGCCAAGTGGGGTGGAGAGAGACAGGAGATGAATTTTCTTCCCCCTCTTGGTCTCCCCTGCCTTCTGCTGTGATCCGACTTAGTGCTGCGTACACCGGCTTTCTAAAGTGTTTTCAGAGTCAGGGAGGGTGGGAGGAACTTACAGGTCACAGAGCCCATCTGTCATGGTACAAAGGCTTGGGGAGGTGAAATGACCTGCCAGCTTGTTAGTGCTTCCCGCATGTCCAGGGAGCTGAAGGAAGATCCAAACACACATACAGAATGCTTGCAGGCTGGCCTATGCCTAGCTCAGACAAGCCACAGAGCTGGGATAAGCCTTCTATATCCAGACCTGATGTCTGTTTACATCTCCTTGAGGTCTGAAATCTTCCTCCAGCCTCAGCCAGCACATGGCTGATAGCATAGTGGGTGTTCAAAAAAAGATGGGTTTGCTGACCGTTTTTGAGAAGGCCTGCATCCCTAGTTAATTCTTAACTTCTGCTGTTTCAATTAAGAGCTCATTTTTATCAAAAAAAAAATAAAGATTAATGACTTTGAATATGGTTTAAATTTGGTTTATTCTTAGTTCTCCATGTCTAGGGGGCGTTGGGGAATGCTAATGCATTGAGGATGCAAAGGCTTAAAGCAGCAGGCTTAAAGCAGCAGAGGCTTAGCATTAACATCCGGGGCCTAACATTTGAATTGAGAAGGAATGAAGAGGGAGGGTGCAGCAGAATGTAGGGTCTGTTTCCCCTCCCTTTCTCAGAACTAGAACAAGGGATATGATATTCCTCTTCTAAAGCTAAAAGGCCTCTTTTTAGGGAGGTTGGGGGGAGTATTCTTTTTTCCAGTGGAGTCCCAATTAATTACTTTAGAATACCATCAGCATTTTACCACCCTCTAAAATAAGGCCCTGGCTCTTCCCTGTGTCATACATAAGTTACCCATGAAACTGAGGACTTCTGGAATGCTGAAGACTGAAGGAACCTGAGTGTCAAACGTCATGGACTGCCAGGTGTCTGCAATGGCTCAAGAAGAGGACATGTTGCAGGCCATGGGTGTCTGAAGGGAGGCTGTTTCCAGAAAGGGAAATAGGCTCTGAGGCCTTCTATCTCTTTTTCTTTCCTTTTCCCATCTTCCTGACTCCAAGATCAACTGTGACAAGAGGGGGTGGGCTTCGGAAAGGACACTGAAGAAGACATGGTAATGCCAGGACTATAAATAAGTCTTTGGGAAGGCCACTCTCTCAGGACAAACTTGGGACAGTGTCAACAAGCTGTCCCAGTTAGCAAACATCTAAGCCAATTTCTGCTTCCCCTGTTCCAGAGTCCTCAAGGGATTACAGCTGTCACGAGGGAATATCCGGGTTGCAGTAATAAAGAAGCCAGACCCAAGAATAACTCACCAAAGGCACAGCCAGGCTCTCTACTCTTCATCTAGTGATCTCTACAGAAATTGCAGGCAGTGTGCTTAAAACAAATTAACCAACTAACAAAAAATCCAGCAGCCTTTGAAGGCCAGTGCTGCAAGCTCAAACTCACAAAATAGGGGCACCCACCGAAGATTTGAAAGAGCTTCTGTTCCTCTCATACCTGAGGTCGTAACAGCTGACTCAAATATCAGGACAGCCCCAAGAGAAACCACATTTTTTTAAGCCTCTGCTCCCACAGAGCCACGTAGAAAGTGTGATGGAAGGTGCACGTCTTGGCACATTGCTAGGCGTGACTGCTGACTCTGCTGGGGTTGAGCTCGGTTCACTCCTCCCTGGAGGTGAAAAACAGCTGGGACCTGTGAACCAACTGCTAACTCGCCTGTGGTTGCCGACTCCGGCTTTCTTTTGGTTGACCAAAAATATGAAGTTAATTTACTCCCTCAGCCTTTCTGGGACAGCAATCTTCCGTCAGAGTCAGCAAGGGGGAGAGATTCGAGGAACTGAATAAAAGGTCTTTCTTTGGGAACTTCAAGGAACATATTTTGATGATTATCTTCTACGGAGTTCACAGAGTGGGTTTTCAAAACAGCCAATTGGGTCGGTAAAAATAAAGATTTCAGAGTCTTCTCAGGAGCCAATGCTATATTTAAAGTTGCAGCATAGCTATAGTTTAAGGTTGGAGAATGCTATAATTAAGATTGCAAGATTGTTTTCATTAGAGCCCTTCCACCATTAACCCCCTCCCCACACGCTTCCTGTGTGGATGCATCTCTATTCCGGTGGGAATCTGTCTGCCCCACTCTGCTCTAATGAATCTGGTCCTTCCCTTGCAGATTCTCCTGCTCATCAAGTTGTCATGATCCGATTCCCTGCAATAATTACCTCTTTTCTGCTATTTCCTTCCTAAAATCCCATCCGATGCTCTGGGACAAGTTTTTTCTCTCCTCCTATCACCTCTGTCTGAAACCTTGGAGCTGGCCCACAGCCTGTCTTTGCATTGTGGTCCTGGTCACCACACAGTGTGAGGGAAAACTCACACCCTTTATCCTAAGCCCTCTTTGTCCTCAGTGACTTTCCTCCCTTTTTCTGCCCTCTGTGTTTCCAACTGGAGCACTCAGCATCAGGGTGCTGCAGTTCTTCATCAGAAAGGATTTACCCACACTGTGCAGACTCCTGGCATTCTAAATGCCACCAGCAATCCCTGGTGACTGTGATAACTCCAAATGCCCATCCATTTCTAGATACCCCTTCAAGGGGTGGTGTAGCCTCCAGTTGAGAAGACAACACTGTCTATTCACTCCGTGCCAACAGACCCAACCCTCCCCATCACATACACACAGGTCCTCCTCTGTGGAGGCAGAAACTCCTCTGCTCCCCTTGAACCCTACAGTCCCATGGGAATGGGGGAGGAGTGGGAATCATCAGTTGCTCCATCTTCTCTGTTGTCATTTCTGGATCTTCAAACCCTTCATTCTCCCTGTGTTTCACCACCTGAGGTCCTCTCTCTCTCTCTCTCTCTCTCTCTCTCTCTCGTGGGGACTCTCTTCCCTTCTCTCAGCTTTGGGTGCAAAAGAGAGAGCATACCATCTACTCACAGAAACCAACGAAGTGATAATGACAAGTAGCTGGCACATGGTAAATACTTGATAAATGGTAGTAGTTGTCATCTTCCTTGGGTTTCTTTTCTGATGCTACTTGAATTGCTACTATCATTTATTATCCTTTCCTGGTGCCCTCATGCTCAGGACCAATTTCCAACTTTCATGAAATCTATTTTTCAGGATGCCTGAGTGGCTCAGTTGGTTAGGCATCTGACTTGATTTTGGCTCAGGTCATGATCTCAGGGTTGTGAGACTGAGCTCTGTGTAGGGCTCTGTGCTGGGGATGGAGCCTGCTTGGGATTCTCTCTCTTCCTCTCCCTATGCCTCCCTCCCAATCTCTCTCTAAAAGAGAGAGAGAGAGAGAGAGATTAAATCCATTTCTCAAACTATGCCCTTTGAAACACTAATTCCAAAATATTCTTTGTGAAAAAAAGTTCTTCGGTCAAGTAAGTCTAGAAAATGCTGCATACTCTATACCATCTTAAAACTCATATTAACATAGTGAAGATTTTGACAAGTTCTGAAAAAAAAAAACCCACTCCATTCTGTGTTTAATTTTATGTTCCTCAAACATTTGATCATAGAACTTCCTGCCATTCTTGAAAAAAAAAAAAGATATATTGAATCCCATGGAACTAGTATACAGAGGTGCACCTAGTTTGAGGATCACTGTTCCAGATAAGTACATTGCCTGGACTGGGTTATTTTTTTATCCTGTACTCCTGCCATCATCTTTAATGGAGGGAACATCTGTTAACGGTCCACTGGTTCTCTAGACCTCAGGCTGGCTCCTAGACCTGGGATCTATCTCTTCTTCACTGCAGCCACAGCTGAGCCTGTGAGCCTTCTGGAACAGAAGGCTTCCTGTGGTTTCATCTGCAGGATCTCAAGGACCTCTCCCACTGCTCATCCCACTCCCTGCTGCACTAAGTCTTTGCATGCCTTACTCTATCCTGCCTTTAGTCTGGTCCCCTGTGATAAGCTTCAGCTTGCTGGAGCTATTAGCTTGACCTTCTGGAAACTTGTGCCCTTCACCCACTCAGCCTGTTTTCTCTGCACTGCACTGGGGAAACCCAGCCTGAGGTGGGGGCACCTCAGAGAGCAGTGTGCATTTGTCTTCAGTTCAGTTCTGCCACCTGGATCCTTGCTTGCTACTCCTCCTCTTCTCAGCCTACTAATTTCCAAAGATGAGCTCACTTCCTCCTTTTCTGAAGAGATCAAAATTCTTCACCTTCCTCAAACTCTCTCCAGGTGTTACACCCCAAACCCAGTGGGAACGAAGGACGTGCTTGTGCATTTGGAGCAGTGTGGCATCCCATTTCCAAACTTCAAATGGGCATGCCCTTTGATTCCCCAAACCCCCTTCTAGTTTTTTTCCTCAGGGGATACTTAAACAATGAGGCAAAGATGGATGTGTAAAATGACCGATGCATGCTATGACAAACACAAGGAAAAACGTAAAGAACTCAGATGCCCAATCCCTCAATGAGGAATGGGTTAAATAAATTACTGTAAAGTTGTATATGGAACATTTTGCGACCATTTAAAAAATAATGCAGGTCTATATTTTCCCCAGGGAAGACATCTATGTTTTATTATTGAATTTTAAAAGTACATATGCAGAATAACATGAAAAGTATAATCTTATCCATATGAAAAAAAAAATCTGTGTGCAAATATACCCAGAAAGATTTCTGGAAGAATGCTCATCCTAATCTTGTCAATGATCTCTGAGGAGTAGGAGTTCATGTAAGTACTTTTTTTAAAAAGGTTTTATTTATTTATTCGAGAGAGAGAGAGAAACAGAGAGAGACAGGCAGGGAGCCCGATGCGGGACTTGATCCCTGGTCTCTAGGATCACGCCCTGGGCTGAAGGCGGCACTAAACTGCTGAGCCACCCAGGGATCCCCGTAAGTACTTTTTCCCCCCTCCCTCTTCTAAACTTTTCAAAAAATTTTCATAATGTGGATGTGTTATAAAAAGATTAAATGCAACAAGTCTATGCCTGTATATGTCAGTTCTTCCCTTTCTTTGGGTCCAAGATCCTTTATTCTTTCGCAGGCAAAGCTTTCCCAAGCTCCCTCCTTCCTCACCACATGCCTGTTTCCTCCTCTCTCCTCTCCCTCTCCCTTCCAATGAGCACCACCTCGAAAACCCCTTCCGGCCTGCCCAGCTTCTTACTGTCACTACTCAGTGGTCCCTTTTGCTGAAACTTTCCTAATGCGAGGCCTCCCTGCACCTTTGCTTCAGATCTGCCCGTTGCCCTCAGCCTGTGTGACCTGGCTTTCTCCAATCGATGAACTCTGCTGATGAACAGTCAACACTGTTGACCACTTCTTCCTTCTTGCAACTTTCTCCTCTCAGTTTCTGTGACATGAAAACCAGCACATTCCCTGCCTGGGTCCCTTACGACTCCTGGCTCTCCCACAAGTCATTTTCTTCCTCCCATTTTCTAAAAGGAGAAATTTTAATTTTCCAATGTGCACTCATGTCATTAGGGCACATCTCTGGGGAGAGGCAGCAACAGGCCATCTACTGACAAACCCTTCCAGGGCCTCTCCAAAGTCAACAGGACACAACTGGAAGTCCTTGGCACCGCTCTCGAGGTCTCTGGGTCCAGTGGCTCCCCAAGTCTCTGAACCAACTCTCCACTGCAGGCCGATCTCACTACCCATAACTAACTGGTTACCTGTGACAGAAATCCGACTTTCCCCAACACTACTTCCTGCCCCTCCTGACAATCTCCTGAGTGACCTGATCCAAGTTTTGCTCAGCCTTCAACTCCTCCTGAAAGCCTCTCCAAACTGCCCCAACCTGTAATGCTCTTTATCCCAAGGAGTCATACCAAATCTACTGTATAGACCATTCATTTGTTCTGTTCCTTCATCTCCCTTTCTTATGTGATTTTCTTCTTAAGTGTGTACGTCTTGTCTGCCTGAGGGCAGAAACCATCAAAGTGTGTGGCAACATCCCAGGATAACCAATACCTTAGCTTAGGTTCAGGTGGATGTGACGGTGTCTTCATCTGAGCCTTGAAGGAGGCATCCACAGGTCTCTATTGACAGGTGTTCGGGACACTGTCAGAAATATGTGTCTGGAGCCCAGAGGAGTAAACCTGGTATCATCAGCCTCTCCCCACATGTCAAATCCACAAGACTGGGTAAGACTGTTCAAGGATGGGTGCTTCCTAAGAACCAGAGGCTCCACAGATAACAGATTCATCCAGAAGAGGAGTAACTAAAGGAGAGACGGGAAAAGAACCAACACAACCCCGAATGGCCTCCTTGGGGTCTCTCTCACGACACACTTTAAGTCTTTTTTGAATGATTTGGGCACACATCTGAAGCGTACTAGCAAAGGGCAATCACCTTGAGGGAAAGGATGTTGAGCTCTTCTTTGCATCTTTCTTGGCCCTTAGGCACCAACCAACAACTGAGCCCTGACATTTGGCAGTTGGTCAGTAAATGTTAAATAGAAGCATAAGTCTTTATTGAATACCTACATTAGGTTCTGGGGATACCATGGTGTTACTCTTGCCTTTAAGGATTTCAGCCCAGTGGAGGACTCAGATTTACTCACTTGCAAATGTAGGGAATACCTCCAAGGTGCCAGGCACCGTGAGAGAGTGAGGCAAAGAAAAGGGAGATAGAGTCACCATATTTATGGACCTCACATTCTAACACTACCCTGTGGGCTTATTCTGAGAGAAAAATAGATATAGACCAATAGATCGATGGATGGATAGATAAAAATATAAATATAAATATATATAAACCCTCCATATAGAGTGGAATATTACACAGCCATAAAAAGGAGGAGCTCGTGCCACCAGCAACCTAGGGGGTATCATGCTAAGTGAAATAAGTCAGCCTAAGAAAGACAAATACCATATGATTTCACTTATAAGTGGAATCTGAAAAGAAAAAAAAAAACAACCTAATAAACAGAGAGCAGAATCAGAGCTATAAATATAGAGAACAAACAGATGGTTGCCAGAAGGGAGGTGGGTGGGGGGGATTGGCAAAATAGGTGAAGGGGAGTATGAGATACAGGTTTTCAGTAATGGAATGAATAAATCATCATATAAGGCAGAGAAGAAGGAATACAGTCAATGATACTCTAACAGGGTTGTATGGTGATAGATGGGAGCTACACTTGGGGTGAGCACAGCGTAATATAAAAATTTGTGCAATGTTGTACACCTGAAACCAATGCAACATTGTGTGTCAACTCTACTCAAATAGAAAAAAAATAAATAAATGTGCCCTCTCAGAAGGAAAGACAACAGAGTAGAATGTTAGAGCTGGGAAGAACATCAAAGCTGGCCCAGTCTACTTGCAGATGAGGAGGCCCAGAGACTACCAATGACTTCATCAGAGCCACTAGGTTATAAAGCTGGTGGGTGATAGGGCCAGCTCTCACCTTGGACTTCAGTGCTCACAACACACACACACACACACACACACACACACACACACACACACCTGCTAAATTAAACATAATCAAACATGGGCAGTGTATATATACGAGTGATGAGTGGCACAGTTCGTCCTGCTGCAGTACCTGCCAGTCCTCACACCCTTGCCTGTCCTTCAAGAAAACTGCTAAGCTATTCCAGCAAACAATTCTAATGCAGAAGCAGAATTCTTTTTTCTCTCAAATTTAGCTTTGGAATTTAGCTTGGTTATTAAAATTACCCCAGATGGAAGGCACGGTGAGTGCGGTGTGTGTGTGTGTGTGTGTGTGTGTGTGTGTGTGTGTGTGTCTGAGGGTTTGGAGCTAATCTCTATCATCTGAGCCCTCGGGTCCACCAAACTGATCTGTTTAGTGGCTCTCTGCACCCTGCCACCTTAGCTCCTTTTCTTTTAGACTTAAGCTCCTTCTTGCACCTAAGGTCTGGTGATGGGGGAGTGGGCTTTCCAAGGGGACCCAGTCTGTCCACTCACTGAGTGGATGATCTCCTCGGCCAAGCTGTGGGTGGTAGATTTTCCTGGAATCACATTGCTGTATCCTGCAGCCCTTTTTCTCCCTGTCCGCCCTTTGTCCATGGGATGTGGGCACTGGTCTCTGATTCTGCAGGGAGGGGCTGTTCCTCCCACGCTTGGGGAACAGGGGGGTGTGGCTCTGCCCTGTATGTGGCAACTGAGGACAAGTCTCTCAGGGGCAAAGAGTCGCTCGTGCTGTGGGCCTGCTTCCAACCATCTCTCCACCGAGTCCCTTCCGCTCCCCAAGTGGTACTCAGGCTCCAAGTTCTTGGGCTGAGTCACACTGCATCAGAGCAGGATGGGCCTCAGGGACCACCCAGGAGAAGAACAAGGCTCAGAGAGGGAAACGCTTTGGCCAGAGCCTCACGTGGGGCCAGGAATAGAGCCCATGTCATTGACTCTCAAATCACAGTGAACCAGGCTGCTTCTAAATGTGCTGGGGTGGGGGGCGCTCATACACCTGGGAGGGCTCCCACCGCAGGACCCTCACACCACAGGTGTGTAAACTATCCCACAGGTGACTATTAATGGCTCAGCCAAGCCAGTGGGCAGCTCCAAGATGGGCCATCACCAAGGGGCTGGTGGCAGCTGTGTGTACCCCTCAGGTATGAGAAGGGCCACACCTGGGGCTAGGTACCAGCCTGCATCAAAAGATGTGGCTGCCTGGGAGGCCCGGCCAGAGGCAGGCAGGCAGGAGGGGCTCCGGGGTGGAAACAGCTTGGCTGGCAGAGCAGGCCCTGGCGTCCGGCCACCGGTGGCGGTGCTCCTCAGCAAATGCGTTTTCTTGCCTAAGTACCGTCCCCACGAACACCCCTCTCCCCCACCAAGCATAACATCACCATGTTTTGCTTTGAGGGGGGATAGTGAATCTTTGCCAACAGATGTAATTCTCAGATTAAATGTGGGGCCTTTGGAGGAGGGTTTGAAGCCAGTTCCCCTTGGGGACGGGCCAGTCTGGAAGGGCTGCCCTGCTTTGCTGGGCACTTTACTTTTTCCATGTGGGTGAAAAAAAAATCCTGATTCTTCATAGTCCACAGATCCAAAGGCCAAATATTTGCTGTCTGCCCTGCTTTTTCCATCTCAGGTAGAGATGGTAGCTCTTCCTGGCTCCTGGGGGACTGGGGTGGGAGGGGGAGGGGGAGGATGAGGGAAGACCCTATAGGGAGGCATCCTTGTCCCCCACCCCCACGCCCCGCTGCAGCTTTGCAGCCCATGCCCCTGGGATGTTATGGGGGATCACAGAAGGTTTCCTGGAGACTGGAGGAAAAATACATGAGAGCTGCCCCCAAGGCCCCAGTGAACAGGAATTTGGCCCCACATGGTGGTGAGGCTGTTGGTTGAGAACTGGGAAAAGGAGGTGAGAGGGGCAGAGCTTGGGAACCCAAGGAGGGAGCCCACAGACTTCCAGCCAGCCGGGAGGACCCAGAGACCTGCTGCCACGGTATGGCCCGTCCTCCTCCAAATGTTCATCCACACCAGCTTGTTCCTCTTCCACTCAGAGGAATGGAATTGCCTCAATGAGTTTCATTCAAAAAGGCAGGTCATGTGCTCCTAACTCCCTCCTCTATGGGAGCAGGATGTTTCCTCCATTTGGGAGGACTCCTGTCCTGCTTCTCTTCACGGCACTAGATTTTCTCTTACAGGGTTTGTCAGGAATGTTGGTGGAGCCAAACCACTCTGAGTATGTGGAGCATCTTACCATCATCATTAAGGCCCCTGTGGTGAGATGTGGTCTAAGACCCTTCTGGAGGCTTCTGGGTAATGACCTGCCCCCCAGCGGGCTAACGGGGGTGGGTACAGCACCATAGATGTGGTAGCTGAAAGCAGGAGCTTGGTGGGTGAGGTTCCTCTCTGCAGCCAAGGGAACTCCCTGGGGTTGATTATAACTTGCTTGCCTCATCCCGGTCAGCCCAAGACATGGCGAGGCCATTGGGAGACACAAACAGAGGGGCCAGAGGGAAGGAAGCACTAGAGAGGCAGGGGTATGTTAGCCAGGGCTCTGGTCTGGAGGTCAGGCCCCTGGGCTCTGGTCCCCCTGACTAACTGTGACTTTTGAGCAAGTCCCTTCTCCTATCCACAGGACCAGCAACATCATCTGTAGAGCCCAGCGCAAAATGAAGGCATGAGGGGACCTTGTTTAAAAGTTATTAAGAATGTCAAGACCTTAAACCTCGTATGAGGCCTTCCGAGTGTGGGGACCTATGGGGACGCACAGGTTTGCAGACCTGTGAAGCTGCTCCTCTACCTGTTTGGGCCTCAGTTTCTTCAACTATACAACATGGAGGCTGTGTTCAGTCAGAGGTTTGTCCGTGAGCCCCTTCTGTGTAAAACACAAACGGAGCTGCTTCTTCAGTATAGTTTAGAGCCCTATAGATGATCTCAACGGTCTTATTCAGTCCTCACATTCAGTGAGTCAGAAAGAAGCGAGGGAGGTTCTCACTGCCGGGAGCACGAGCACCTGCCAGAGGTGTTAGGGAAATATATAAAGCAAATATTTAAAGCACGGGACAGAGCATTAAAATCCTAAAAGGTTCCCTATCCCGTAGGATGATCCCAATGTCTGAAGCTCCTCTAGTCACAAAATGAGTGGGAAGACAAAGTATGCTTTTTCCCCGGGGCCTTGAGAAAGCCAGGCCCAGATCGGAACACTTGAGACCAAGTCCTGCTCCTGTGTCCATCCATCCCCGGGACCTGGCTGCAAGGGCCACCGTGGGGATGACCCTCTGCCCTGCGGAGAGCTCAGACCCGGACCACTGGCCTTCCCCAGCTGCTGAGCCCCTGGGAGGTCAGAGGGCAGGTCAGCCAGCGTCCAGAGGTCCCAAAGGGCAGGGCCTGGGCTGAGGGGCTTGGACACAACGAGTCTCTCCTGAGGACGGGGCTGCAGCTCTTGGAGGAGAATCCTAGGCCTGGAGCCCGGTGGGAGGCTGGGTAGAGGCCGCAGGAGCCTCGGAGGTGGGTCCCCTGGATGGAGATTTAACACTGCCCGACGGTGGGGCTGGTGACATCTTTCCGGGATCAGAAACTTGTCCGGAATTTATAACTGTTTCTTAAAAAGGGATAGAGTGAGAAGGGGACTGTGAAGGGGGCTGCGTGTGAACTCTCCCGCCTCCTCCCCCCTCCCTCTGCTGGAGACCTGGGGCTCCCTCCCAACGCCTACTTGGGCAGGAGGATCAGAGCCCCCCCCCCCCCCCCCAGCCCGGAGCTCGTCCCCTCCGCAGCCCGCCAGCCGGAGAGGCGCCCGCCGCGCCCCGGGCGGAGGCGGGGGGCGCGGGGGGCCGGCGGGGTCGGCGGGGGCGCGGGGGGGGGCGCCTCGGCCTCCGGCGCGCGCGGGGCTTACCTTTCATGGTCCCTCCTGCGGGGCCCCGGGAGCGCCCCGGGGCGGCGGCTCGAGCTGCAGAGTGGCGGGGTGAAGCCCGCAGCTCCTCGGCCCGCGCCGCTCGCCGCCCTACGCGCCGCCCGCTGGAGCGCCCGGCTGCGGAGGCGGCGCGCCGAGGGGAGGGTCCGCGGGGTCGCAGCCGGGGGGCGCGGGGCCGCCCATCCCGCCGCCCGTCCCGCCGCCCGCGCGCTTCCCGCTGGAGGCCGGCGAGGTCTGCGGCCGCCCCGCGCCCCGCGCCCCGCGCGCCCCGCCCCGGCCCGCCCCGCCTCCCCCCCTGCCCGGCGCGCGCTCCCTCCCTCCCTGCGCGCCACTCCCTGGGCCCCGGCCCAGACCCACTTCCTCGGGAGTTTCAAAACTGCCGCGGCCGGGCCTCTTTGTGCCGCCGCGGGTCCCCGATCCCCCCGCCCCGCGGCCGCGGCGCCCCGGGGAGCGCGCGGGGACCCTCCTCCCGAGCCGCCCTCGGCCCCCGGGGGCCGCTCGCCTCGTGGCCGGGCTGGGCCGGGCCGGGCCGGGCCGGGCTGCGCCGGGCTGCGGGGAGCGGGGCTCACCCCGGGCGGTCCCCGCGCCCGTCTCCGGGGCAGAGGGACGCTCAGGTCCCCGCGCCTGCCCGCCGCCCCGGTCCGGGAAGGCCGCAAGGTTGGGCGCCCCAGCTCCGCCGCGCCGCGTGGGGGACTCCCCTCCCAGCCTCGGTGTTTTCTCCACGAGGGCGTTGGGCCCCGGGCGCGCGCGCGCACACACACACACACACACACCCGCAATTTGGTGATTTTGCTCGTGGGGGGACCTCTGGTGCAAACAGTAACACGGGAGGGAGAGTGACCTCAGTCAAGCAAGGAGCTGTGGCGGGCGTCAGAGGCCCTCCTCCAGGCTCCTCGCATGTCAGTCTTCGTTAATGGAACATTTCCTGCCAACCTTCCATGTGCCAGCTTCTGCCCCAAACTCTGGGGGTGGGAGGAACACTTCACACCAGCCCTTGCTCCAGGAGGTGGCACCTGGCGAGGAAAGCCAACACTCAAACAAGTGATGGTGCTAGGTGTGATACATGCTACAACGGGATAGTGCAAGGAGAGAGGGGACCCCAGGGTGGGGGCAACCCGGCCTGGCCCTTTCCCACATCTCCACACTCCCATGCCCACCTCTGTTTGGCCTTTATTGTAAAGTAGGTAGGGCCAAAGCCGAGGAACCATCTTCTCAACCAGGAGCTGAGAAGGGGCCAAGACCCGCCACCCTGCACAAATCCCCAGCCAGTTCTGCTGAGTGATGTGATGTGCGGCTCTCTCTGATCCGCTCCACCTGGCCTTGGCAAGTTTCCTTTGTAAAGCACATTCTCTCCATTCTCTCAAGACAGACTCACCATAACTTCTAGAGAGGGAGCCAGGGCCCATGGTGCCCATTTTACAGATGCGGAGCCTGAGGCTTGGAGAAGCCGTTGCCTGCCTGGCGGTAGTTCACAGTGTACTTCTTGAGTCTGGATTCCAAGGACACCTCAGCCTCCTGGGTTGGTGGCGTGGACCTGGAGAGCTGCTTGGTAAATACTGGGAGGATATTCACATCAAAGGCATCTTAGCTAGGTGACCTGGGTGTTGATTTATTTAATCTTATGAGCAGCCTTATGAGACAAGCACATTTATTGTCCTCATTTTTTAGTGGAGGAAAGGAGAGATAAATAATGTGCTTCCTGTCACGGAGTGAGTAAATGGAGATCTTAGAACTTGAACTCAGGCAGGCTTAAGTCCACATCTGTGTGCATAGCTACAGCACACCACGCTGCCGCTCATCGAAGACACTCAAATACTGACAGAAAGAAGAAGCAAATGGCCTTTGGTTTTCTCGACGCTTGCTTTAGTTGGCTTGATCCAAGAAAGGGCCTATCCCTGATGTGAGGGAGGGCCCCCATGCCTGCCCCTTCGGATTTGGTGGATGTATATACCCTGTGGTATTGCCATGATATGCAAATGCACCAACAAAGAAATGAAATAGGCCCGTGTCTGGCTGCAGATGAGCCCTGGGTGAGCAGATCCCAGCCCTGAAGAGGTTCAGAGGATGAACTCCAGTTCGGATCCAGTTCTAAAAGGACTCTCAGGAGAGGGAACCCAGCACGTAGGAGTGGAAGGAAAGAGCTGGAGATGAGTTGGCAGACAGGCAGGAGGGGTCAAAGCACCGTTCAGAGGGAAGGCAGAAAGAGGAGGATAAACGATGATCACAGATCACAGATCAGGAAGGGAGGAGAGACAGGGGTTTCCTAGAGATTTCACCAGCCCTTGGGTGAAAGCCTTTAGCTTCAATTTCAGGCATTTTCTACCAATAGCCAGTGGGATAAACCCAGGGTCAACTGAACCAATCTCCTCCCTCTCTCCGATCCTGTTCCCTCCCCTGCCCATCCCACCCTAAGAGCCCAGATGATGGGGGCTATCAGGATGGGGCTAAGGCTGGGACTTGGTCACAGAATCACAGACAGCACAGACAGGGTGGGGTGGGGTTGGGAGAAATGCTTCATACTGTTTATAACTTGAGCTGGGCGGGTGGGGGGGGTGCACATTTTACTGACACATGAGCCATACTTCTGTTAAAAGCCAAAGGAAATTGCTATAGAGCAGAGATCACGTAGAGAGAAAAAACCAGAACCACTGGTGGTGGAGCCCTTTGTGTATTAATGAAGGCAGAAAGTCCCACCTCAGTTCTGCTCAGAGCAGAACCTTCCAGGGAGCTCCCCGGACTTCCTTATCTTTTCTACTTCAGGCACAGAATATCTCTCTTTCCTAAAGCCCAATTTCTCCCTCTGTGCCTTAGATCCTTTCCTCTCCTATCCTGTTCTTCTCTGGCCACTTTTCCTTCTTAGGATGTAGCTTCAACTTGTATCCTCTTCAACCATTTTATAGACTTAACACTGTATTACCCTGGGTTCTTCAAAGAAGCAGAACTCATAGCCAGGAGGCTAGAGACCCAGGGAAGAGTTAACGTTGCAGTTCAAGTCCAAAGGTCATCCACTGACAGATGACCTTTCTCTGGGGAGGTTAGTGTTTTATTCTATTAAGGTCTTCAACTGATTAGATACGACCCACCACAAGAGGGAGGCAATCTGCTTGACTTAAAGTCTACTGATTTAAATGTTAACCTCAACTGAAAAACATCTTCACAGAAGCATCTAAAATAATGTTTGACCAAATGTCTGAGTACCGCGGCCTGGCCAAGTTGACATGCAACATTAACATTCACAAATACCATTAGCAGTTCCTTCTTGAATCTCTCTTCTCTCATGGTTTATCTGATCCTACATACTTCTGGTTCTTCTAAGCTTCTTGACTTCTCTTTCTCTAATAGCTACTCCTATTCAGTATATTTTCTAAATATAGGCATTCTCTATCCTGACATTAGTTAGTGTAAGTAACACTCGCTGCTGTGACAACGACCCCTGTATCCCACTATCTTAATACAGCAGAAGTTTATTTCTCACTCACATCACAATCCCGTGTAGGTTGGGCAGTTCTCTTCCAGATGGTGACCCAGGGACCCAGGGACCCAGGGTTTTACCACTACCTTCAACATGTGGCTTTAAGGTTGCTGCAAAATAGAAGATAGGATGGAAGACCATGCATAGGAGGATTTTATGGGCTGGGCTGGTATAAAGCACTTCTACCCATATTTCATCAGCCAGAGCTTACCTAACAGCGAGAGGGCTTAAAAACAGAATGAGCTGTGTGCCCTGGATGGAGAAGAGAAGCAGAGATCAGCAAGCACTGGCACTCTGCACAGTCCACCCTCCTGGTCATCAAGTATCTGTTCGCTTCCTTGTCTTCACACATTAAACACATTCACTCCTCCCAGGGGGGCAACTCCAACTCTCACCTTGTCATTGCATCAAGGTCACAGTCCAGGCTCTCCCTGTGATTCTTTTCTGTCAAATCTGAAGTAGCTCCAGTCTCAAGGAGGAGCATGGATCAGATAACCACAATAAAAACAGCCCATTTGGAAAAGGGAGGAAAGAGAGACATAGTAGCTACAGGTCTGTGGATATTTTGAGACCCCCTCAGATGCTGTAAAGGCCCCTAAATCTAGGATGAGGAACGGTCTTTGCTTAATCATCATTCAATTATCTGGAGGAGCTCTCTTGTTTATTATACCCTAGGCTATGCTCTCTCGAAGGTTCTTGCTTGGCCCTCTACTTTCTGTGTATATCTCTGAAGTGTGGGCTGGGGGCTGAGCCTTCCTTGGGGTTTCTCACTTCTCCTAGCCCACTTCTTTCTGGAGCAGGGTCGTTTTACAGCTCCAATAGTTGAGATAAAAGGTGAAAGTCTGGGCATGTGGAGTTTTTGTTTTTTTGTTTGGTTTTGGGTTTTTTGGGGTGTGTGTGTGTGTGTGTGTGTGTGTGTGTGTGTATGATGAAAATCCCTCAAAGTTTTAACAGAGGCTTATCTATTTGCTTCTAGTCAATTCCATGGGCCAGTGACCACACCTAGAGTTTTTCCTCGACATAGTTTCCAAACCTGCTTTTATTTCTTTGTTACTGTCCCCTGTGCCTCTTTCTAGCTCTCAAGGGGCAAATAGTGACCTTGATATTATAAGACTTGACTGGGAAGGTCATATACTTCATCTGATCTTTTCACCAAAGCTGGGTCTTACTGGGCCTTTATTGCTGTTTAGCAGCTAGAAGCAGTTGGTATTTTTCTCCTTAGCAGGTTTAAATTTTCTGAACTCTCTCTATTCCCTTTTATTTCTCTTTGGAAACTATCCACTTTTCCTGAGTTCATTTTTTCTTTTCTTTCGTTTTTTTTTTAAGATTTATTTATTTATTTATTCATGAGAGACACACAGAGAGAGGCAGAGACATAGACAGAGGGAGAAGCAGGCTCCCTGCAGGGACCCCGATGTGGGACTAGATCCCATGACCCTGGGATCACGCATGTAGTGAGCTGAAGGCAGACACTCAACCACTGAGTCACCCAGGTACTCCTCATCTTTTTCTTCTATTGCTCTGCCAAATACAACCAAAAGCAGAGAACATTCACTATCACCTTGATCCTTTCCAATAGATGACCCTGGGCATTAGTAGGGATGTGGTCTGCTATCCTAGATAAGTACAGTCTACCAAATGTGTCCTTCATGATAAAGATTTTCATATTTTCAACCTCTAATAACAGGTTCTTCACATCCTGCTTCTCAATTGCTAAGCTATGCCACATATTTATGTTCTTATTACAGTGGCATCCCATTTCAAGATAGTTTCTCTAGCAGTTAGAGTAGGTAGTGCTAGCTCTAATGAATGACTGTAAGATTTAATGACAGCACAGCAACAGTTTATTTCTCATTTATATCACAATCCATTGCAGGTCAAGTGACTCTTACAAATGTTGGCTGGAGGATCCAGGCGTCTTCCATCCTGCAATGCTGCCATCTTTGGTAAGTAGCCTCCAAGGCTGATGACGAAGAATGGAAAGAGAGATTGGAAGATTGTGGATTGGAGAGTATCATGGCCTAGAAGAGACACACTCACTATCAGCCATGTTCTACCGGCCAGAAGTCAGTCACATGACCTCAATCAAAGACAAGGGAGTAGGGTAACCCCTTAGCTGGGTTACCGAGAGGAAAGGGGGAAACATAGATGCTGCTGAGACCTCCAGTGCATTAGCAAATCCTTCTCAGACCCAGACCTTGGCAGAGTTTCGCCCTGATTCTCTCAATAAGCTTTCTAATGCCATGGATTAAAACTTAGTGCAGTGTTACTGCCTTGTTAATGCTGCCTTGTTAATCACCCAAATAGTCATTCCTTGGAAGCAAAAGAATAAAATATTTTTGGGAGGCAGGTATGCTCACCACCATTCCACTAATGCTGCGCAGGAGTACATTTTTGAAAGGACCGAGAGGGCCAGTCCATGGCATTTTGTAGCAGTGTTCCAGCAATGTTGGCCATAACAGGAAAATATAAATCCCATTTTCCTGTGGATTCCATTTAAAATAAGAAATGGAATTTCCTGGGGGGAAAAAATCCAAGGATATTCTCAGCTGAAGATGTTTGCCCAGAGAAGGTTAAACTAGCCTCTGGCCCATTCTCCAAACCATGTGATATTTTCACAATTCTTAGTTTCCTATCTTTTATTGCTTTCCCTCCGAAATTCACCTAAGATTTCTTCCATGTCTATGGATTCTCCCCTCATTTCACATTTATCAGTACCTGAATTTTTGAGAATGTCTGTATATGGTGGTCAAGAGGTGCCCTGCAATACCACTCTTTACCAGTGGGCGATGCTATATAATATGAATTATTTAAGCCTGAGAAATTCTTAAAGGGGGCTTTGTGTTGTCAAATGAATCCTTTATCTTATGAACTCTGTAAGGGTGAAGTTCTAAGAAAAGCAGTTTATTTTTAGTTTTTAAAAGATTTTATTTTTAAGTAATCTCTACACCCAATGCAGGCCTTGAACTTATGACCCTGAGAACAAGAGTCACATGTTCTATCCACTGAGCCAGCCAGGAACCTCTAAAGCAGTTTAATGACAAAGACACATCAGAGCTTGGACAAATCTTTCAGATTAATATAATTATATTATATATATATATGGCTGACTTCATTTGGGAATGGACATAGATGAAAAAAGAGGCCTTGACGATGTGTAGGAAAGAGAAGTGTCCTTTAGCCAAACCAACCACTAAACAATGGCAAGGGATCCTTGTAGGAAATCTATAATTTGGATTATCGCAAAGAGGACTGGAAAAACGCCTGTATCCAGATAGAGAAGAATCATACATATTAAAATGGGAAGACCAGAGCTGGAAGGACATGAATGCTTTGGAGGAAGATCTTTTCCAAAGGATTTGGTACACAGCGATTTCTTTATAGCAGGCATTCAGGAGACCGGGCTTTTAATGTGATAAGAAGGATCCTAATGGGCAATCCTATCTATACTCCGGATGGAGGAGACCCAGTAGGCATGCTTATTTTTTTGTTTCTCATTCAAAGCTGGAAGAGCAAAATTCAGAACAACCTTGAGAGGTGTCTACAGTACACTTATAAGATGAAATTCAAGAGAAAAAAGATAAAATTCAAGAGAAATAAATCAAACCATACATTTAGATTCACCAACAGTTTCACTAATGAAGGACAAAGTCTTAGTAATTCAGAGAAAAAGATGTAGCTGATATTTGGCTATGCAGGGCTTTCATTCCTTCATCACACAAACACGTAGCCAGGAGCTGTGCTAGTGCTGGGGATATGTTCCCTAACCTTGTGGATATTACAGTTTTGATATGAATAAAAAATAGGGTAAGACTACTAAAAACAAAAAACACCTGGGGCCTTTGATCTCAATAGTTGAAGTTTTGATTCAGGTAATTTAATAAGTATTTGTTAAGTACCTACTGTATGCTGGGCCATGTCTTAGAGAATGGGAGCTCAGAGCTGAGTGGAGGTGGGGAAACATTTGAACTCTAATCTGATAAATTTCAGTCTAATATGCTTAGTTAAAGGTTTCTCCAACTTTTCCACTGCCACAATGACAGGGGTAGCAAAAATATCTTTGAAATCTTTCCTCTTATTCTGGAAAATGATGTTAAAGTTGCAGGCCATATCACCACAAAACAGTATTTGTTTTAATATAGAAGTAATTTTTTCTGGATTGGGGGTAGGTGTGGTGGCAGCCTGGAGGGGAAGGAAGGTGAGGAATGTGGCAGAGGACTGTTACATTAGTACTTTTTGTACCATTTGGTATTTTCAGATTATACACATATCTCCCTTTGATAAAAAGAAAATTTTATTTAGAAACAAAAAGAATAGTTTAAATTACTTAAACTAGACATGTTATGCTGCCAAGTAGGAAGAAAGAATATAAAAATGTGAGTTCTTCTCAAACCAATATGCACATTTAGTGCAATTATAATTACGATACCATTTTCTTTTCAAGCTAGACAAAATTAGAGTTCCTACTGAAGAATTAATGTCCAAGGAGAGCCAAGAAAATTTGTAAAGGAAGAGTGAGGGAGATTACTTTTTTAAAAATTTTATTTATTTATTCATAGAGACAGACACAGAGAGAGAGAGAGAGAGAGAGAGAGAGGCAGAGACACAGGCAGAGGGAGAAGCAGGCTCCATGCAGGGTGCCTGACGTGGGACTCGATCCTGGATCTCCAGGATCATGCCCTGGACTGAAGGCGGCGCTAAACCCCGGAGCCACCCAGGCTGTCCGGGAGATTACTTTTTTAGATATTAATTATTGTTTTAAAGCTATGTAATGAAAGCCATATGTTTCACAGGAATAAAAAAATAAATCAGAGGAATAAACTAGAAAGTCCTAAAACAGATCCAAATTTACTTGGGATACTTCATAGGTGACAAACTGGTATTTCAACTCAGCATGAATACAGTAGTTTATTTGATAAATCATGTTGACATAATTGGCTGCACGTCTGGAAAAAAATGAAGTTCCATCCTTGCCTCACCTCCCTCCTACACACACACACACACACACACACACACACACACACACACACACAAGCTTTGCAAAATTGGCAGTATCGTAGCCAATGAGGTTTATCCAAGGTGCAATTATTGCAAGTTCACACACACACACACACACACACACACACACACACCTACAAACACACACACACATTCCATTTGGATTCAATATCTAAATATAAAAGTTAACAGGAAGCCAAAAGAGGGATGCCTGGGTGGCTCAGGGATTGAGCGCCTGCCTTCGGCTCAGGGCATGATCCTAGAGTCCCAGAATCGAGTCCCAGGATCGAGTCCCTCGCAGGGCTCCCTGCATGGAGCCTGCTTCTCCCTCTGCCTGTGTCTCTCCCTCTCTCTCTCTCTCTTTCTGTGCCTCTCATGAATAAACAAATAAAATCTTTTTTTAAAAAAGGAAGCTAACAGAAAATTAGAAGAATATCTACATTTTAGTGAGACATCCTTAAGCAAGACAGGAGACTTAGAAACGATAAAGGGAAAAACCAAATTTCACTACATAAAAATTTTAAGAACCTCCATAATTAAAGATAACAGACACTTAATAATGTGGTAGAAACATTCGCAACGCACATAAAACCACTTTATTTATTTAAAGTGCTCCTATAAATTGATAGGAAGAAAGGATCAGAGTCCAATAAAATAAGCAAACCATGTGAATTGTCAAGTCACAGAGGAGGAAACTTCATTTAAAAATGATGAGTTGAGGGATCCTTGGGTGGCGCAGCGGTTTGGCGCCTGCCTTTGGCCCAGGGTGCGATCCTGGAGACCCGGGATCGAATCCCACGTCGGGCTCCCGGTGCATGGAGCCTGCTTCTCCCTCTGCCTGTCTCTGCCTCTCTCTCTGTGTGTGACTATCATAAATTAAAAAAAAAAAAAAAAAAAAAGATGAGTTGAGAGGATCCCTGGGTGCCTTCAGTCCAGGGCGTGATCCTGGAGTCTCGGGATCAAGTCCCACATTGGGGTCCTTGCATGTGGAGCCTCCCTCTGCTTCTCTCTCTGTGTGTGTCTCTTGTGAATGAATAAATAAAATCTTTTTTAAATAAAATCTTTTAAAATAATGATGAGTTGAGACGGCGCCTGGCTGGCTCAGTCGGTGGCATGTGTCACTCCTGGTCACGGGATTGTGGCTTCAAGCCCCATGTTGGGTATAGAGATCACTTAAAAATAAAATCTTTAAAAAAAAGTGATTAGTTGAAAACAATAAACAGGCAAAGGGATGAAGGTGGCAAAGTGTCATTTTCACAAACTGGGTTGGCAAAAATTCAAAAGGCCAGCAGCATTCAGTCTGATGATGACATGGGAATGGACAATCTCAGAGACTGGGAGCTACCACTACCTTTTTGGGGAACCATCAGGCAGTCTATGTTAATGTGAAGGCTACAATTCTCCTTTATCCTACACCTTCTCTTTTATCCAGTAATTCTCAATTTGTGAGTCTACCTTAGGCCAGGAAAGGCACCAACATATGAAGATACATGTGGGAAAAAAAAGATACATGTGGAAGACTGTTTATGGTGGCATGGTTTGTAATTACAGAAAAAAAATTGGAATAGGGGAATGAATGGCTGAATAAAATATGTATCTATGGAAAAGTATTGTTTATATCTCTCTATGTATGACCTGATGGGATAGCCATCATATCCATAATATTGTGGAAAAGAGTGAGCCATATGTATAATATGATCTTCTATTTATTTTTAAAAAGAAAAAAAAGATGAAATCCCTTGTTAGTTTGTATACATAATATATATACAAACTAATATATATATTATATATATAATATATACAGATGTACATTCTAAATATAAATTTGTGGATAAATGGAAGCCCATTACTTTCCAAGCATGATATTTAGGAAGAAATCGGATAAAGATAGAAAGAGAGGAAGAAATAAAGGAAGGAAGGGAAGGAAGGAAAGGAAGGAAAATTGGTTACTCACTAAATATCAGCTTCTCTCCCTAAGTTAGAGTGAAACTGCGGTCTGCTGCTCCTGTATCTTTGTGTGCTCTCAGCACCCCACAGCCTGACCCTGGGGTCAGTGTCAACTGATTTGAGAAGCACAGTGTGTTATAACATGTTATAAAAGTAAGCAGAGAGTGCCTTGTGGGCATGGGGAGCTTTGTATTAAAGCTGTCCAAAGCTGGGTCTTGTGTATGTTCCTAAAGCCACACCAGAGGAGCCCTGACAGAATGGAGCACCCTTGAGGTAGGGAGGATCAGAGTGAGCTATCTGGCAACCTCAGTCTAGAGGAAGGGAGTAAAGGACCTGTATAAGGAAACAGGTCTGGGACGCCTGCGGGGGCTCAGTCCATTAAGCATCTGACTCTTGATTTTGGTTCAAGTCATGATCTCAGGGTTGTGAGATCAAGCCCCTAGTTGGGCTCCATACTCAGCAGGGAATCTGCTTGAGATTCTCTCTCTTTACCTCTGCCTCTCCCCCAACTTGTGCTCTCTCTAAATAAATAAATGAATGAATAAATGAATAAAATCTTTAAAAAAAAAAGAAAGAGGGATATCTAAGTTGAGATAGAATCATTGTTTTCAAATGGTTGAAGGGCTGTCCTGCAGAAGAGGGATAACTTAACACATGGCACCTGAGAAATAAGACAGAGGATGGAGAAGTGATAAAGGGGCAGATTTCAGTTCCATGTAAGCAAAATCTGCTACGTTTCTGTGACCCCTAGTTTTGTCCTTTAGAAGACAGTGTAACCACACACACATACTCTTCACAGTGACATAGGGATGCAGTGAGGTAGGATGGGCAGAGTCACCAGTCACTCATAGACTGGAAAACAGCCGTCCTCAGCTTTGGCCGTGCCTTGAAACTACCTGGGAAATCTGGGAAGTCCTGATGTTATCTCTGGCTGCACCCCAGCCTGCTCCAATCAGAACCTCAGGTGGTGGGACTCAGGCACCGGGCAGTTTTACAGCTTTCCAGGTGATTCCATTGTATGGTTCCACTGAAAACCGCTGATCTAAAGGAATAATCGAGTTGGAAAAAGTAGGTCTGACCGGAGACAGATCTAGGGGCCAATTAAAAGAAAATGCTCATTGGGGGCACCTGGGTGGCTCAGTCCCCTTTGAGGGGCTGGCTCTTGATTTCGGCTCAGGGCATGATCTCAGAGTCCTGGGATCAGCCCCATGTCAGGCTCCGGGCTCAGCAGGGAATCTGCTCCAGCATTTTCTTTCTCTTTCTGTCTCTCTCCCTCTTCCTCTGCTCCTCCCTCTCTCTCCCTCTCTCTCTCTCTTTCTGAAATAAATAATTTTTTTAAAATGCCCATTAATCGAAAGGAGAAAAAATGAGTGGGAAATATCAGAAAGGGAAACAGAACATGAAAGACTCCTAACTCTGGGAAAGGGAAACGAACTAGGGGTGGTGGAAGGGGAGGTGGGCGGGGGGTGGGGGTGACTGGGTGACGGGCACTGAGGTGGGCACTTGACGGGCTGAGCGTTGGGTGTTGTTCTATATGTTGGCAAATTGAACACCAATAAAAAATAAATTTATAAAAAAATAAATAAAATGCCCATTAATCAATGAATTGGAGCTAAATGTTAGAGTTGACCAACTCTGGAGTAAAATCTAGACGATGTAGTCACTCAATAGAAAGTACAGCAGTGAAGATAAATTTAAGTAATATTAGTCTACTTAGAGGTCCATGCTGAGCAACTCGGAGGAGGCTAGCTTTGTATCTTTTCCCAAAAGGGTATTCCCCAGATGGGAGGATAGGGAAACGCAACTGACTGGGTGAAACTTTCTGTATGTTAGAGAGGCCCTGGAAAAGCATTCAGGACACCCCAATGTTCATAGCAGCTATGTCCACAAGAGCGAAACTCTGGAAGGAGCCACGATGTCTGACAGATGAGTGGATAAAGAAGATATGGTTTAGGGATGCCTGGGTGGCTCAGTGGTTGAGTGTTTGCCTTTGGCTCAAGCTGTGATCCCGGAAGTCCTGGGATCGAGTCCCACATTGGGCTCCCTGCATGGAGCCTGCTTCTCCCTCTGCCTGCTCTGCCTCTTTCTCTTTCTCTCTCTCTCTCTCTCTCTCTCTCTCTCTCTATGTCTCTTGTGAATAAATAAATAAAATATTTTAAAAAAAGAAGATATGGTATATATATACAATGGAATATTACTCAGCCACCAGAAAGGATGAATACCTATCATTTACTTCAATGTGGATGGAACTGGAAGGTATTATGCTAAGTAAAATAAGTCAGTCGGAGAAAGACAATCATCATATGGTTTCACTCATATGTGGAATATAAGAAATAGTGAAAGGGACCATAAGGGAAAGGAGGGAAACTGAGTGGGGAAAAATTAGAAAGGGAGACAAACCATGAGAGACTCCTAACTCTGGGAAACAAAGGGTTGCAGAAGGGGAGCTGGGGGGGGGGGTGGGATAAATGGGTGATGAGCACTAAGGAGGGCATGTGATGAGATGAGCCCTGGGTGTTATACTACCTGTTGGCAAATTTAATTTAAATTAAAAAAGTATATTTTAAAAAAAGCAAGCTGGGCGCTGAGTTTACTGTATATAAGTTTATTATGCATGATTTTTTTCATAGGTCTGTAATTGATGGAATATACCCATTTGACAATTAGGGACTGGAGAGGCATTATTAATAACAGGTCACAAGGTACCTACTGCTCTTGTCTATTTCTGGCTTGTTCCAGCTATGTCAGCCGTGGTTAAGCTGGACAGTGTGGCAGTGATGAGAATGCATAGCAAAGATACTGCCTAGCAGGGGTGAGAGATGGTGGGGCAAAGCATAGAGTGATAAATCAGATAAATCGATAAACATAAAGCTCTTTAGTTTTCCCTTCCCCCCTCCCTGATTGTCCCATGCTCCAGGAAAAAAAAAAGCAAGCCACAAATCCTACTCTGATTGCACAAGTCCAAGATGGGAGCAAAAAAATGATTAAATGGCAGCATCTGCCAAAAAGATGATGACTTCTATATGAATCAGCCAAGTGACTCAGCAGCTGAACGAAAGCTCGTCTAGAGTGTTGGAGCTAGGGAAAAAGTGGTCAGCCTTCCCTGATACTGGCAGGTCCGCAGCTGGGCTCAGAGCGTCAAGAAGGGCAAGGTCCAGAAGGCCAAAGGACTGGGGAGGAATCTGCAAACATGGACAGGACAGGCAGCCACGAGCCAGGAGATCACTGGGAGAAGCAACTAGCTGCCTTCAACTATCTGAAGGACTACAAGTGGGGAGATGGGTTGGTTTTCCTGTACGGTTCCAAAGGACAGAACTGAGCTTGGGGCTGGCCCCTGTGGGGCCAGACTCTGCCTTAACAGAAGAACCTAATGCTATGGACAGCTTTTCTCAACAACTGTTGGCATTCAGGTAGTAAGCTCCCAGTCATTGGTGGCATTCAAACAGAGAGGCAGCATGATAGCCTGGGGGAACGTTGCTGGTGGTGGTGGAGAGTCAACACTGAAGTATGTCGTGAGAGCTTTCAAAATTTGCACTCTTTCCCTTAAAGTTTAATCTTCTGGGCCTTGTTTGCTTAGTAACTGGAGCGATCAAAGTTATCATCCCCCGGGGGGCCACAGTCCTGGCTGTGAATCTTGTTATTTTCTTCCAAATCGCTTCTTCCTCTCCTCCCTTCCCCTACTTCAGCTGGCTAAGGCAGATCTCCTTGCCTGTCCTCCAAAGTCTCATTTTTACAAATATAATTATCGCAGATTTATGCCTCCTGTGCCGGATGCTGGGGGAGCCACAGAACAGAAAAGTTACAAGGAGTGTGCTCCAAAACAGCTTCTGTGACCTCAGTCATTGATATGCTAAGGAGGAGGCAGTTTCCATAGAAAATGTAGCTGTTACTGATAATTTGACTTTTTTTTTTTTAAAGAAAAATAAAATGAGGCCTCAGGAGAGAAATATTGTTCCACATTTTCACTGGATTTTTTTTTTCTTCTGGGCTGATTTTCTCAACACTTGGCATCATCTCAGGTTAGATTGAATGGGATCTTAGAGCTGACACTTACCTTCCAAATTCTTCATTGTCTGGATGGAAGAAACTGAGGCCCCAAGGGCAAAGTGATTGTCCAAGGTCACCTAGCACCTTAGGGCAGAGCTAAGACTGTAGTCAGAAATCCAAGCACCCCCACTTCTTCTCAGGCCTAGAAAGCTCCATCCATGCTCCCTCCGGAAAAGGGGCAACCAGGGACTGAAGTTCAAGCTGTATCTCTGAAGTTGGGGGCAGAAAAACTCAGCCCCTGACCATAGGGCTCTCCTCTAAAGCCTTCCATCTCATGTGGTTTTCAGTCGGCCCCCCAAACCGGGATGCCTATACCCACCTTGCCTCCCCACCTCCACCCATCAGCGTGAGAGTCACCTTCAGGCAGCTTGACTTTTCACCTGCTGTGCAAATGTCCTGGGGGTCCCGAGTGGGTGGCTCTGTCTCTTTCCCAAGAAGTAGCGATACCTCAGGGGTGTTGGGGTTGGTGTCCTCCCTGCCAGGGAGTGGCACAAAGACTCCCAAGACTCCCATCTCTGCATCACACCAAAGCCCTCTACTAAAGGGAGCCTAGAAGTAAGCTCCTCCTGTCAGTGGAGGGAACTGAGGCAGACCCAGCTGAGTGAGCCCCCTTGCAAACAGGACCCGCACATAATTTGCAAGGCAGGGTACAAGACGAAAATTCAGGACCCCTTGTTCAGTAAATATGAGGAACTGCAGTGAGAGCCCTCAAGCCAAGTGTGGGAGTGCGGGTTCCCACACTATGAAGCCCACCCCTCTTGTCTGGACCCCAAGTGGATGGAGGCAATAGCTGCTTACAGGTCGGGAATCAAGGAGCCAGGGGGGACGTTCTGGTTCCCCAAATGTATACTCTGTTCACCCCCCAAAACACATTCCTGTCTCCTCCTGGCCGGCAGATGTACCAAAAGACCATGGGTTCCCGTGTGGTTGGAGAAGTCGGTATTTCTTTCTTCCTGTGTGTTCCTCTCCAGCACAACCCCCTCTCCATTCCGCCCTGATTTCTAATGCTCTCCCACTTCAGTGGAACAACAGGGGCTCACTTCAATGTTTGAGAACTCTTGAGATTTTGTTCTGGGCACCGGCCGGGAGCGCAGGGGGACCCCTGGAACCCTGAGCAGGGGTCGCCGAGCTGCGCACGTTCACTGGAGCTCTCCCCTCCTGGGGGCCGCGCCCCTCCAGCTCTGAGCCCCCGGGGGTGGGGAGCGGTGCCCCGCAGGACCCCGCAGGACCCCGCAGGACCCCGGGATCTGTCTCCCCGGCCTTTCTCGCTGCAGATGCCCCGCTTCCCCTACACCCCGCCCTCCGCGCGCGCCCCCTCCGGGCGCTGCCCTGGAGCGCCATCCCCTCCGCCCGCCCCCCTGCAGCCTCCGCATCCCCTCCGGCGCCTGCTTCCAGAAAGCTCCCGGTGAATTCCACGGCATTCTTTGGGCGTGAGTCATGCAGGTTTGCAGCCAGCCCCAAAGGGGGTGTAGACCAGGCCGAGCGCTATAAATAAGCGCGGCTCGCGGTGCTCACCACGCGGCGTCGCCAGGAGCTGCGCACGGTCGCCGGCGCTGCTGACCGGTGAGCTGTCCCCACCTCTCCTACCGGGCGCCGAGCCGCCGCGGGACCCCTGGGAGGGCGGGGATGGCACCCTGGAGAGGACAGGAAGGTCGCTGGTGCTCCCCGGGCAGCCGGAGCTGGAGCTGCGCCGCGGATGGAGCGGGGAGCCGGGAAGGGAGGTGGCCCGAGCCCCATCCCCAGGCCGCCCAGCTGGAGGCACAACCGCTGCGGGTGGCGCTCAGGCTGCGACTCCCGGAGCTCCTGTGCCCACCAGCTCCAGCCACAGTTCTTTGGGCCGAATAGAGCAGGTGTAATGACCCTCCATTTGCAAGGACGGGGAGCCGCTCCTTGCAGAACTAACGCTGTCGCCGAGGCTCGGACCAGCCGCTGGGGGAGCCGCTCTGCGCTCGGGCCTTCCTGGGGGGCATCCTCCCTGGTCACGTACTGATCCCCGCCCGGGGCTGTCAGCTTGCCTGCTCGAGTCATCGTGGCTGCTCCTGGATTCTGTAGTTCTCTCCATAGTGTCTTTATAAGTACGTTTTGATTTAAGTACATGTTGCAACCACCTAAATCGCCCTCTTTCTGCTTCCTAAATGCACCAAGATACATCAGAGAAAAGTCACAACCGCCATCAGATCTCAGACGTCTGGTCCTACCGTCTCATTTTATAGATGATAATCTGAGGCCTGGAGAGGTTTAGGATCCTCTCCTAAGATAAACAGCATGTAGGTGTCGGAATCCGGGCTGGAACTGAAGGCTTGGTGTTCCAGAATTTCTGGATCTAATAATAAAAAAAGAAGAAGCAGAAGAAGCAGAAGAAGCAGTTGCTTATTACTGTTTTTAAAGAAAGGTTAGGAATTTAGGAATAAGTACTGATACAAAGAAAGGATGCCTGCTGGAGTGTTCATTATAGTAGTGGGAGATGATGTGCACAGTTTAAATGCCCAACCTTGTGGGATGGCAAAATAGAGTTCACCAGAAAATGCACTATTCTACAGCCACAAAAGTGTGGTTTTAAAAACGATTTGAAGATAGTGAGTGTAAGGGATCTGATCGCATACCAATGCATACAAAACAGAAGGACATCTACCATGGTGCTAGTATTTGCCTCTGGCTGGTATGAATTACAGGTGCCCCGTTTTTCTTTTCAGTTTAGTTTCTAAACTGAAAGGTAGAAAGGACAGGTAGGAGGGAGGTAGCAGGACAGGAGCTTGGGCCTTGGGCTTTAAAAACCATGCAGCACACTGGCTGTGTGACTACTTCTCCTTCGCCTAGGTCTCTGTGTCCTTCCCCTGGCTCTCTCTGCTGTGGGTTAAACCTCCCTGGGGGAAAGAGGCTGCCTGGTGGTGGTGGGGACCGGAGGGCCTTGGCAGGGCTTGTCCACTCGTAAGATTTGGCAGCCGGGTGCCCAGGCCCGAGCTGAGAGGGGAGGAGGGTCAGCACACTCGGAGGGCAGTTCTGGTGCTGTCCTTGGACGAGCGGTATCAGTATCACATTCTGAATTAGACTCAGCATTAAAACAAGACACTGTCCCTCCCCAAGGGGAGTCCTGGAAAGGAGCTGATCATTGCACTAGGCAAAGCCACACTGAGGGACCAGAGTTACCTGTTTCAGTTCCTCTGTCCCTCTCCAAACATGCCACCTCCTCCAACTTCCCTGATAGATTGTGCCAATGCCCATAATTGGTCCTAGGTCAGATTTCGAAAGAGTCGGGATTTACTATGATTATGTAAGACCCCCGTGTTTACAGAACATGTTCACATCTCTGAGGACCGTGTTAGGGACATTTTACAGATGAAGACCGTGAGGCTCAGGTTTAAGTGACATGGTGTCAGGGAAAGAGCACCGGACTGGAGGTTGGGAGGGCTGGGTTACCAGCAGACTGCAGACCTTGGGGAGCCCCATCCTGTCTCTGGGTTTGGCTTCCCCTCTGAGGTGGAGGGATTGGGGCAGGTGACTGATCTTTTTCTCGGCTGGGACCCAGTGGCTCCCCATGGAGCCCAGGCTCCTGGTGGGAGACTATACTGGCTGCTGGGTTTCTGGACTGCTCAGGCCGTGCTCTTGCCTTCAGCTCCCAGGGCCCTGTCTTCCTGTCCAAACCTATTTCAGAGGCCCTTGTATGAATTTCTGAGACGTATCCAGGGGCCTGGCCTCTTCCCGAGAGGTGTTCTTGCTGGCTTTCTCTCTCTGGCGTGACAAAAGCTCTGCTTCTCTTTGAGACATTTCAGGCCCCAGTGAGCCTCCAGGGCAGAGCCCATGACCCGAGCCTTCTGGCTAGCCTGAAACAGCCCCTCAGCTCAGCCACCCACCCTGTCTTTGGGGAAGGCAATGACCCACTCTCTTCTCCCACGCTGCTCCTTTGCTCTGTTGGCTGGTTTGGGAACCACCACTTGGCTGCTCTACTAATTACTTTCCGGGAGAGGCTTCCTTTATTCGTGTCCTACCAGCCGTCCATACGGGCCTGCCTGCCTGCCGAGCTGAGGGCAGGTTTTAGATGCTCACAATTTCAGGAAGGGAGGCCCCCACCTCCCTGTTCTCTTAGGGGAAACCAGTGTGTTCAGATAAGCAGTGGGGCGGGGAGGCCAGAAGATGGGCTGCTGGAGAGAGGAGTTCTGTTTTATGCAACAACTTCAGCTTCTGGGAAAGTCCATTGTGTAAGATTGTCCTGGGCGCCCAGCAGTCAGCTGAGGGGTGGCAGGGGCACCTTGGCAGGGCACCCTACTGTGGGCTTAAAGGGAACAGCCATGCGAAAGGGACCTGGCAGCAGAGGCACACCTCCATCCAGAGGGAACTTCTCCTAGGGAGGCAGGGGACCCACTTTGTCACCCCCTCTCTACGCTCTAAAGACAATTGTCCCCTGCTCTGCTGCATTTATATACTCAAAGTCTATGCAGGAGATCTCGGGTCTCGTGCCAGGGATGCCACATGGCATTTATTTCCTTTGCCGACCCAAAGGATTGGCTGTCACTGCCTCAGAAAGGCAGTTTTGGGTGGTGTTGAGGCTTCGTGGAGAAAAAGGGGTGACCGATTGGTGATGCCTGCTGTGGGCAGGATCCATGAGGCACACAGCCCAGGCGGTCTGCCTGAGTCCTGGAGCTGTCCCCACATTCGGGCTGGGGAAGGGGAGGGCCGGAGGAGTCATCTGAGAGGGGTTTTGAGGGTTTATTTGATATGAGCAGGTATCAGATAAATGTCCTTTCTAGATGCAGAAAGCACATGCTCAGACTTAGCGGTTCTGGGGGAGGAGGAGAGGGAGGAGGAGGAGGAGGACTAACGAAGAGGACAAGGAGGAAGATGAGGAGGAGGAGGAGGAGAAGGAGAAGTTGGGGGCTGGACCTGAGCCCAGGGCTCTGACCAGAGTTCTCATTTCTTCTGTATTAGGCTGCTTCTCCTGTGGTTCCTCTCTGTACCTCCCTGCCACCACTTTCTTTTGAAGGTGTCCAATGGCAAGTCTGGTCTTTTCTCCCAGTTTCCCTGGGGACAAAAACACGATAATGCCAGCTGAGGGGCCGGCTGAGGGCAGGGCCTCCTCAGGGCTCCGGGGAAGCTGCTGTAGGCTGCAGGCCCGGCCGGAAACCAGCAGGCCATCTAGCTGTTACCATGACAGTCTCCTGTTCTCTACAAACAGAGGCCTGCTGGGATTCCAGAATTGGAGAAGGAGGCATGATGAAGACTCTCCTGCTGCTGGTGGGGCTGCTGCTGACCTGGGACAATGGACGGGTTCTGGGAGACCAGGCTGTCTCAGACACCGAGCTCCAGGGTAAGTAGACCAGGTGTCCCCTCCTAGCACCCTTCCTCTTTGTCAGGGCTCAAAGTGGTAGAGGCCTTTTAATCCCATGCACCACAGCTGCTTTGCTCAGGCTGTCCTCTCTCAGAGCCTCCTCCCCCCACCTACCTGGTCTAGATTCTTTGTGGTCAGGTGGGCTCCTCGGCATTTTTTTAGGTGTATCCTCAGCACTTTCTGGGGGCTGTATCCCTTTTGACTGTTCCCTGACCAGTCCGCTGTCCTGGGGCCCACACCTCCTCCATGAAGCCTGGCTCCTTTGAGCTTTTGTGAGCTCCCATTTTTGAGTCTCCATAGCACCTACTATATGTTTCTTCTACCTTTCCACCTGGAAAACCAATGCTCCATATCCAGGAAAGAGGAGACATCCTCCTGCAGAGCCCAGCTTGGCCTTTCCTGAAACCGATCCTCCCTCCGCCCTTCTCCCTCCTCCCCACTCTTGCCCTACAAGCTGACCGGTTCTCTGGGGTCATAGTTAAAAACCCAAACTTTGAGATCAAACTTGGGTATGTGTCTGGCTCTGTGACTCCTGTATTAACCTGGGGCAAGTATCCGACCTCACCGCATCGGTGCAGTGAGGATGATGTCAGTGCAGAGAGGATTACACAAACGGCATGTGACGGTCAGCTCAGTGCTTGCCTCAGGATAACCACCAGAAAAGCCTTAGCTGTTACTTCTTCAGTACTTTGGTCACATTGTCTCATTGCATTTGCCGCACAATGTTGTGTCTTGATCACAGTCTCCCTGTGGAATGGTGCCATTAATTCATCTTTGTGTCCCCTATCTCTCGGAACCGTGGAATAAGGAAGTTCAGATGCTTGGTTAAACTGCTTTCCAAAAACGCTTCTATCCAAAATAATATTTTACATTTTGATACTTAAACAGTTATGTTTCCAGGGTTTTACAAAAACATTTTACTAAATTCAAGTAACATATAGTGTATGATTAGTTTCAGGGGTAGAATTTAGTGATTCATCAGTTGCACATAACACCCAGCGCTCATCACAACACATGCCCTCCTTAATGCCCATCCCCCAGTTACCCCCTTCCCTCCCCCACTTACCCACCAGCGACCCTCAGTTTCCTAGAATTAAGAGTCTCTTATGAATTGTCTCCCTCTCTGTTTTCGTCTTATTTTATTTTTCCTTACCTTCCCCTATGTTCATCTGTTTTGTTTCTCAGGATTTTTTTTTTTTTCCATGAAAACTTTCTTCTGCAGCTGGGCAGGCTTGTTCTCTAGAGGCACAGGAGCATAGTGGCCTAGTGCTGCTTGCCATCCCGCCTCGCCTCCAGGGCATGCCTGCTCCAGTGGTTTGTGTTCCTGAACAGCTGGTGTAGTCGGTACTTGCACCCTGTGATGAGAACCTATGTCAGGGAAAAGCTGGGGCCAGGAGGCTACCTGCCAGGGAAGGTGCTCCCTGCCTTGACAGTCCCTAGACTGAACTGACCTTCCCGACCATTCCAGCTGGTTCTAGGGTTAACTATCCATCTCTTTCTCTCTCCTCACTCTACCTCCCTGGCCTTCTGTTGCAGAAATGTCCACCGAAGGTAGTAAGTACATTAATAAGGAAATAAAAAATGCTCTCAAGGGGGTGAAACAGATAAAGACCCTAATAGAACAGACAAATGAAGAGCGCAAATCACTGCTCAGCAACCTGGAGGAAGCCAAGAAGAAGAAAGAGGTAAGGAAGAGCCAGCTGACCGCACCTCCCCCTTTCCCTCCCATCCCCCCTGGCCACTGGAGTTCCCCTGCTGGAGGGGAGTGGTCACAGCTCCTCTGGTGCCCTGCTGGGTTGCCACGGTGACCCTCAGCCTTTTCAGGCCAGTGTCAGCTGATGCTGGGGCTGTAGTTAAGAAAGAAGGAAGGTTTCTTTGCTTTTGAAAGCTTCAAGGGGTCAGATCTTGGATCTGGTTTCTTACCAGCCTGGCCCAGAGCCTGATGATGACCAGATTCATTTCAATAGATTTTTCTAAACCCTGACTATGCAAGCTCCAACGCAGGCTTTGGATAGGGTCTGTCCCAGGTCAGGAGGAGGATGGCTCCCTCCCTTTGGGAACCTTATCTAGTAGGGGCAATATCTTTGGGGTTAAAGCAGGTATACACTGTAGTGCCCCATGGCTTTCTAGAGTTCTGACTACTTCATAAAGAGACACTTAACTCTGATGGTAAAAATAGTGGATCTAGCCTGGGCTTAATAAGTCAACAAAACTAAAACATCATAATGGAATAAACAACTTATTTTAAAAATCAGTAGTCTCCTGAAGGGTATTCTAAAAACCTATTCCTGTTGCCTCCATAACCCCTGATGAAGGAGATGCTAAGACAGGGTGACCTGCCACCTTCATGACCCATAATGCATAGTAAAGCATTTTAAAGGCTCTGAGAAGTTCTGCAGTAAAGACGTTCACGGAACTTCATTTAACCCTGTGTTTTCCAAACCGAGTTGATCTGGGAATCCTTTTTTCTCCCCATGATAGCTTTAACACAATTCCCTGGAAGCCACTTAATGAAATGCTGGCCTGGATGCGGCTCTTTCTTTTGACACTTAATGCCTTTCCTTGGCATCAATGTGTTTCCTCACTATTCTATGAGAACCCTCCAGATGCTCATAGAGAAGCGTCCGGCAAGTCCTGTTCTTGATTTTTTTGCTTGTCATCAGAGTTTGGTACTCTACAACCAGGTCCTGTGATACAGGGCATTAAGTTTAGGAAAAGACTCCGTGACTAGAAGGAATAGGTGAACAGGAAAGAAGAGAAAGGAAGGAAGTGGGCGGTACAGTTGATGCTTGTGAATTGGTATGGTAGGAGGTGTGGTGGCCTTCCCAGCAGGAGCAGGGAACCAGGAGAGCCTGCGCACCTGGATCTGCAGAGGGATCTCAGATAACTCAAACTCTTCCTGGTCAGCTCTTCTCAACATAGCTTTTGTTTGGGGTGTGGATGCCCTACTTAATCCTTGTTGAAGGGTTAATATGCTCATCTGTCGAGATTTTAATACAGAAAAGTGGAAGAGAAGTTTTCCATAACCCTTTTACATATGGACAATTTACTGTTAACATTTGATTTGTTTATTACTCCTTTTTCCTCTCCATATTCTTCTGATAGCCACTGTATTCAAAATTGCAAATTGGTAACATGAAAAATGCTTGTTATATTATTTAAAACTTAACTATGAACACCCTAGCAAAGCTATACTTCTGGCCTCTGTGTGGACCACAATTTGCTCGACCTGCTTTCTAGTTTTAAGCATACAGGTTGATTCCAGTATTTTTTTTCCATCATAAATGAATCTGTAACAAATATTTTCATGAATATGGATTTCCTCTTTATGGCAGGAATTCTTTGGGATGGACTCTTACAGAGTTATTAGGCCAAATGCCAGAGCATTTTGGTAGTTGTGACTTTGATTTTGAGAGCTTGCTAATTTCTATTGCATGCCAGGGACTGGGGCTGCAATAGATAAGTTAGATTCAGAGCACCTCCGGAAGCTTTGGAAGACAACATTTATTTTTATTTTTATTTAAAAAAAATTTTTAAGATTTTATTTATTTATGCATGAGAGATACAGAGAGAGAGAGAGAGAGAGGCAGAGACACAGGCACAGGGAGAAACAGGCTCCATGGAGGAAGCCTGATGTGGGACTCTATCCTTGGACTCCAGGATCACACCCTGGGCTGAAGGCAGACACTAAACCGCTGAGCCAACCAGGGATCCCTGGAAGACAACATTTAAACACCAGAAATTGAGAATAGAAATACAGTGTAAGTGAGAGGTAAATCCTGGAGTCAAGACTCAGGGCAGCATCAGAGAAAGGGAATTCTAGTGGCTGGGGAAGACGGAAAGAAGAGCCAGTTCTTGGAAGTTGAGAAGATGTGAGGTTTTTTTTTTTTTAAGATTTTATTTATTTATTTATTTATTTATTTATTTATTTATTTATTTATGAGAGACACAGAGAGAGAGAGAGAGAGAGAGAGGCAGAGACATAGACAGAGGGAGACGCAGGCTCCATGCAGGGATCCTGATGCAGAACTCTATCCCAGAACTCTGGGATCATGACCTGAGCCAAAGGCAAATGCGCAACCACTGAGCCACCCAGGCATCCCAAGCCACCCAGGCGTCCCAAGAAGATGTTTAAAGCTGGGTAGGGAGGGAATTCCAGGTGAGAGAGGGAATGCAGGAGTCAGAGGAGGAAGCAAGCACGCCATGTGGCTGGACATAGGAAGGTCCGCCCTGGAGACTGGAGGGCCCGGCACCATGGTGCCTGCTTGGAGAGGGTGAAGCCTTTGGTTTCTGTATGGCTAACCTGGAAGACTATACTTTCAGGGATCATTTCTATAGTTTGTATGGCTAACCTGGCCTCATGTCCTCCTGTAGGATGCACTATATGATACCAAGGATTCTGAAATGAAGCTGAAGGCGTCCCAGGGGGTGTGCAATGACACCATGATGGCCCTCTGGGAGGAGTGCAAGCCCTGCCTGAAACAGACCTGCATGAAGTTCTACGCACGTGTCTGCAGAAGTGGCTCAGGGCTGGTTGGCCACCAGGTGAAGGGACACGCTGCTGGGTACAGCTAGGATCTGAGTGGGGGAGGAGAGAACTGAGTGAAATACGCTTCTGCACCCAATTCCAACGTGTGGGGGTGTTCCTCACACCAGGCAATTCTCCCCCCAGCTGGGTGCCTACAAATCAGCTCAAATCTGACACTGTCTACCTGGAGACAGCATCAGATCTCAAGGGCTAAGGGCTCAGACCCACAAGACTGTTCTCCCCACCCTCCAACTTCAGGTGCCGGTCACAGGTCTGGGTTGTTACCTGTGCTTCTGTCCAACTGGCTATAGATCGGAGGTTCCCACGGCTCCCTCCTTGGGTTCAATTAATTTGCTAGAGCAGCTCACAACTCAGAGACACATTTGACTTATTAGGCTATTGGTTTATTATTAAAGGATATAACTCAGAAAAGCCAGATGGAGGCAATGCATAGCTCAAGGTATGGGGAAGGGGTGGGGACCTTCCATGCCCTCTGAGAGGGCGCCACGCTCCTGGATCTTCACATGATCAGCAAACCACAGCTTGTCAAGCCCATCCTTTTGGGTTTTTATGGAGTCTTCCCCACATAGGCATGATTGATAAAATCACTGCTGATGGATTCGAATTCCAGCTCCTCTCCCATCCCCAGAAGTCAGGAGATGGAATTAAAAACTCCATCATTCTAATCTTGTTTGGTTCCTCCAGCTACCAGTCCCCATCCTGGGTGCTTTGCAAAAGCCACTTCATTAACATAACAAAAGACCGTTATTGCTCTCATCTCAGGAAATTCTAAGGGTTTTGGGAACCAGACCAGGGCTAAATATACACTTTCATTTTATTTTTTTAAGATTTTACTTTTTATTCATGAGACACACACAGAGAGAGAGGCAGAGACCTAGGTAGAGGGAGAAGCAGGCTCCCTATAGGGAGCCCGACGCAGGACTTGATCTCAGGACCTGGGATCAAGCCCTGAGCCGAAGGTACATGCTCAATAGCTGAGCCACCTGGGGGTCCCAAATATATACTTCTTATTTTATTTATTTATTTATTTATTTATTTATTTATTTATTTATACTTATTATTTTATTTTATTTTTTTATTTTTTATTTTTTTTATACTTCTTATTTTAAATCACAGTATCATGGCTTCAGGCCATGCCAGATGCAGTTGGTCAGCTCTGGCTGCATTTGGGCCTGGAGTGCCACGATGTCAGTTGGCAATGTTGGCTACAAGTGTGCAAATGTAAAGTCATTAAAAGCATCTGTGCCATCTGCTGTATGATTCTTATCCAGGTCTTATTAGCTGGATAACATAACAAATGACTTCATAGTATGCCAAATCCCTGGGTCCCCACTTAGGCAGAAAGAATTAAGAATTTTAGCACGTTAATATTGATCCCATCCTCTCTTGCCAGCCTCGCCTGGTCTGAACTCATGAAGGCCTATCAGTTGGCCCCTGGCTGACTCAAGGTGGGGGATCCTTCGTGGCCAAAGAGGAGACTAGTCTCAGGTGACAGGAGTTTCTGCATCTCTTGGCCTCAGACATCCTCCCAGGCTCATCCCTGTTACGTGGATAGAATGGAAGCCCATTGGGGGGCCAGGGAGCCGGTCCTAGCAGAGCCTTTGGTCATGTGCTATGTGACCGAGGAGACCGAGGGGCCGCAAAGGGCCAGGACTGGCCCTTTTCCACGAGCAGGAAGTGCAGGAGGCAGCTGGGACCTAGGCGAGCTTCTCCTAACTTCCCCATTCTGCCTGTGACAGCTCGAGGAGTTCCTGAACCAGAGTTCTCCCTTCTACTTCTGGATGAATGGCGATCGTATCGACTCCCTGCTGGAGAACGACCGGCAGCAGACCCACGCCCTGGACGTCATGCAGGACAGCTTCAACCGGGCATCCAGCATCATGGATGAGCTTTTCCAGGACAGATTCTTCACCCGGGAGCCCCAGGATACTTACCACTACTCACCCTTCAGCCTATTCCAGAGGAGGCCTTTCTTCAATCCCAAATCTCGCATCGCCCGGAACATAATACCTTTCCCTAGATTCCAGCCCTTAAACTTCCATGACATGTTTCAGCCCTTCTTTGACATGATACACCAGGCTCAACAGGCCATGGATGTCAACCTGCATAGAATTCCTTACCACTTCCCAATTGAATTCCCAGAAGGTGAGAAAGCTGTCTCGTTTTTCCTAAGATGGGATGGGAACTAGCAGGTTATTGAGAAGCCTGTTAGATTCTAAGAACTATGCTAAGGGCTTGGCATGTTTCATCTCAGTTTACGCCAGCAGTCCCATGAAGGTGGTATTGTCTCCCTTTAAGGAGGAGAAAAATATGACAGAGAGATGATGAAACATGTCTGACCTGGTAAAGGTGGACCCAGTCAGAATTAGCCCTGCCGGACTGGGAAATCTGTGTTCTTTCAAGTTTACCATGCCCCTTCCAGCAACTGGTAGGCAGGGCATTGATTACTCCTTTCTAGAGAACCAGACCCTTTGTCTTGGCAACTCAGGTGACGTTATGGGCATGCCATGCATATAGTGGTGACAAATTATATAATCAATCCATGTTACAGTTTAGACAGCTGTTCTTGGCTATGACCTTGGGGCCTGGCAGAGAATGGGCATGCATGAATATTTTTTGAATGAATCAGGTCTAATACGGACATGAAAAGTTAATACTTTTAGAGGTAATTTCCTTCGTTGAATTAATAGACATTGTTTGCTGACACTGTCTCCTAAATACTACAATTTGACTGGCACCAAGTTTGGCTTGAAATTGTTTGGAGATACAGGAGGACATTGAATGGAACAGCATCTACTGTGTATCTGTAATTGAGGGGGAGCCTTGTGTTACAAGGAGGCTCTAAGGAGGATCCCATTCCTGCCTTCAAGGGGCTTGCTGATTGGCTAGGGGGAGAGAGATGAGCCAGATAGAATGCAGAGCACACAGGGTTTTAATGCCAAAGAGAAGTGCATATAGCTATGGCAGTGTGGAGGTAGGAAGGTCTCATCGGATGGACATGGTGGGAGGTGAGGCCATACCCAGCTGAGGGATCCCCTGGAACCACCTCCTGGTCCCTCTGCAGGGAGCCCTGATCAGCGAGGCCTGAGTCTGCAGGTAGACAGCTCATTTCCAGCCTGCTCTGCCCACAGAAGCATTTCAAAGGGGCAGACGGTAGTGTGGAAGGGATCAGAGGGGTCTGTGTGTGGTCTGTGTTGCTCTGTGTGGTGCCTCAGCATAACTGACTCCCTCTTCCCTGGTGTGTCTCCAGAAGACAACCAGAACCGCACCGTGTGCAAGGAGATCCGTCACAACTCCACAGGGTGCCTGAAAATGAAGGACCAGTGTGAAAAGTGCCAGGAGATCTTGTCAGTGGGTGAGTTGGGGAGCTTTGGGTCCCTGGTATATCACTGGGGCTCTCCTTAGAGGATCAGACACATGAGACTTGAAATTCCAGCTCCGCTGCCTTCTAGCTGTGGTACTGGGGGAAGTCCTTGGCTCTGCTCCATGTGGGCCCCCATCTGTAGACAAGGGTTAAGATGTATGGTTGTCCCAGAAATTGGGGAGATACCTTTTTTTGATTTTCCTAGCTATTCTCTTCCCAAGAGCTGAACCTGGTAGGCCTCCTCATTTCTTCCTGTAGATGATGGAATCTTAGATAATACGCAATCTGTTAACAAACACCATGACACCGTGAGCACTGTTCGCACCGTTGTTAAACGCTTTGCAAACATTTACTCATTTCCTCAGAATGACCCTGAGTTGGGTACGGTTCCAGTGCCTGTCTTACAGAGGTGAAAAAGCTCATAGTCAGTCACAGGAAGGTTGGGTAACTTCCCTAGATTATAGGACGCCTTGGAGAGCTAGGTGTTGGGGATGTGTTCTGGGGTCACTGGTAGTGGTACCTTGGCGTCCCAGCAAAATACCCTTTGGTTGGTCGGTCCCCAAAGCAAAGAAAATAGGGTTGACCATTGAACAACGAGGCGGTAACATAAGCCATCCATAAACATGTATTTCATATGTAACATGTATTATATACTGTTCTTAAAATAAACTAGAGAAAAAAAATCATCAAGAAAATCATAAAGAAGAGAAAACTATGTTTACAGTAGTGCCCTGTGAAGAACCCACGTCTAAGTGGACACAGTTCAGACTGTGTTGTTCGAGGGTCGCCTGTACTTGCCTTCAGCTGTTCCTGCCTCAGCTTTATCAGATCTGTTCCTTGGCTCATTTCTTCCTACTTTGAGTAGCAGCTGTCAAAGCCTCTGCAGTGGCTCCTGGCACACAATAGTCCCTGTTCCGAAAGAGTTAATTATTTTCCCTTGGACATAGCAGATCAATCTCGTGGCTTGGCTCTTACTTAATACGCTTGGGTTTGCCAGGGCAAGCCTTCAGAGTCTAGTTAAATCTTCCTAGCCTCACACCTATAATTTTCAAAGCCACTGCAAATAAATACAAGTGCTGTGAGGGACCGATGGGTGAGGTGTAGATGAGTCCTCAACCAAACCTCTTGGGTTTTCCTCCATCAAATATCGTAGAGTAGCACAGATCACACAGCTTCTCACCACAAGAAAATCATGTGTAGGGCCAGAAGATGAGAGGCACAGATGCCCAGGCTCAAATTGGCGCTCCTAGCGCTGATCTTAACGGTCCTGGATCACGGCTTACCTACACTGCCTTCTCTTCTACACTGACGAAGAGTTACTGTCTCTTATTTAAGATGCGAGCAGCCAAATGAGCACGCACTGCATGAACGTTCTAGACCAGGGTTTCTCAGCCTCGGCACTATTAACATTTTGGACCAGATTGCCTTCTTCTTCTTCTTCTTCTTTTTTTTTTTAGATTTTATTTATTTATTTGAGAGAGAGAGAGTATGAGCGAGGGGAGGGTAAGAGAGAGAGACAGACTGCCCGCTGAGCAGGGAGCCCGATGTGGGGCTCGATCCCAGGACCCCGGGATCATGACCTGAGCTGAAGGCCGACTAAGCCACTCAGGGACCCCCAGACTGGATCACTTTTTGTCATGAGGGGCTGTCCTGTATGCTGTGGAATGTTTAGCAGCACCCTTGGGTTCTACCCTCTACGCACCAGTTGCCTCCCCTCCCCACCAGTTGTGACAACCAAAACTATTTTCAGACCTTGCTAAATATCCCCCTGTTGCGGGGAGGGGGCAGCAGAGCCCCCGGTTGCGATCCACTGCTCTAGACTGCGTCTCGGTTCTCAATGACTTTTCTCATTTTTAAATTTTTCCCTGGTGGAAGAGTTAAGGTTATTCACTATGTTATCTTTTTTAACCTGGCTTTTATCTTTTGCCCCAGCTAACATTTAAAAAATTCTAATACAAATGATTAAATTTACTAGGACGACTTATGGTAATCCTTTATAGGAAATGTAACATGCAAAGATCTTTTTTCCCCTGGCTTGCTAGGGTCTCATGTACCATCCTCGGGACATTTTTGAAAAAATTAGGGAATGAAAATCAGTAGCTTTTAAAGAGAAAGTGAGTAGTTACCAGCTCTGATCAATCTGACAACCTTCAGTGGGCATCCCAGGACCAAAAGCAGTCACCTGTGTCTTCTCTATGCTCCTGGTGAGCTTGTTGATCTGCCATGGTGGGCAGATGGGCAAGCAGTCCCCTAAGCCATCAGGCTGCTGTGCTTTGTGCCCCAGGGATCCTGGCTGGCTCTTGAACTCACGGACTGTTGGCACTAGATTTCTAGCTCTTGCAGATATGCTCAAAACAGGCGTGGAGAATTTTCCAGAGCCACAGATGGAGAGAGGAAGAGCCTACTCTGTAGGAGTTAAGGTCCTGGGTTCAAGTCTCAATTTCATCCCTGGTAATATTTAAGGTCAAAGAGATGTGATTTTTGAAGATAGTGGATTTCTAAAGCACTCGCATAGGTGCCCCACAAATGGCAGCTGTGAGTGACGTTCCCTCTCTCTGGAGATGATCTATCCAGGGACTAGGGCAGCAAGAGTAGCTCCAGGTCTGAGCACATAGACTGCGATCAATGCTTCTCCAAAGTGTGATCAAGCCCTTTGTCACCAGTCCCCAAGGAGAGAAGGCTCTTGCACCCAAAGGTAAATCACTGGTGTCACCAAGGACACTGTTTAGTTCAGGTGACACCGTTTTCCAGATCAAGACTTTGTTGATGAAAGAAGCTGCGTGTTGATTTACATTCTGGGGCAAGCTCCGTATTTTGTTACAGTCTGACAGCACGTGGCCCGTGGTTGGGTCTTTAGAGTAGCTCTGCTGTAGGTCCTGGCCCCAGGAACTGATTTCCATTCATGTTCTTTTTTTTAAAAGATGTTATTTATTTATTCATGAGAGACACAGAGAGAAACAGGGACACAGGCCGAGGGAGAAGCAGGCTCCCTGCAGGGAGTTGGATGCGGGACTCGATCCCAGGACCCCAGGATCACACCCTGAGCCAAAGGCAGACGCTTGATCACTGAGCCACCCAGGCGCCCCTCCTTTCATGTTTTGATCCCTTGCTAGCCTGCCCTTCACACGTCTGCCTTTTTTTTTTTTCTTTTCCCCATCTCTGGGCAGATTGTTCTTCCAACAACCCTGCGCAGGTCCAGCTGCGACAGGAACTTAATAATTCCCTCCAGATTGCGGAGAAGTTCACCAAGCTCTACGACGAGCTGCTGCAGTCCTACCAGGAGAAGATGTTCAACACGTCCTCCCTGCTGAAGCAGCTGAACGAGCAGTTTAGCTGGGTGTCCCAGCTGGCTAACCTCACTCAAAGTGAAGACCCATTCTATCTCCAGGTCACGACGGTGAGTCACATGCTGACCACACTCTGAAGCTCAGGGCCCCTGGCTGTGGTCTGGAGGGGATGTGACCCTCCCCTGGGAGCAGAATGGGATGAAGCTGTTAAAGGGGGCACTTATACTTTGGATTGAGCATTTGTCATATGGGGGGAAACCTAAAAACTTTTAAGTACATTGTTGCAGGGAAAAGCCTCATCTCCCAGTGAGATGAATGTCATGCCCCTATTATTAGTAGTATTATTTAGAAAGGGTGGAGGAGCAAAGGGAGAGGAAGAAAGAGAATCTTAAGCAGGCTCTGTACCTAGTACGGAACCTGACGTGGGGCTTGATCTCATGACCTGAGCCGAAGTCAAGAGTCAGATGTTTACCGACTGAGCCACCTGGTGCTCCCATCAAAACCCCATTTTATGGTTGAAGAAAGTGAGAGATTCAACAGCTTACCCAAGACTTGATAACAGATAGGTGATGCGCCTGGGTGTTGGAACCTGTCCGCCTAGTTGAAAAGCCTGTGCTCTTTCCACGAAGCTGCCTCGCTGCTCTACACCAGGTAGCATGGCTCATGAATTGGTGCCTTATTATTTATCAGTGATAGGAAGCTTCTCTCTAGTGCTGGGAACCTTTTCTTGTTTTTCTTTTCCTGATTCCTTTTCTGCCACTACCACAGCCAGTGGCTTCCCAAAGAACATGTAGGGGCTTAGAAACCACTTTTCCTCTGTGGGACTCCCCATGGGCTGGTCATCTGCATATAGTGTTTACACCTACAACCAAATGTCTCTGAATTAGGGCATTTCTGTTCATTGAATCGGAAAGATCTCAAACTTAGTAAAAAGCTTGTCCAGACTGAAGCCTGGCATTTTTTGTTTTTATTTTTTTTTTTGCAAAATGAGTCCATGTTGACCAATATTTCAGTCCTTCTCTTATCTTTTTTCCTCCTAGGTGGGTTCTCAGACTTCTGACTCCAATGTTCCCGTGGGCTTCACTAAGGTGGTTGTGAAGCTCTTTGATTCTGACCCCATCACGGTGATGATCCCAGAAGCAGTCTCCAGGAACAATCCTAAATTTATGGAGACTGTGGCAGAGAAGGCTCTTCAGGAGTATCGCCAAAAGCACCGGTGAGTATGCAGGCCTTACCTGTGGTCAGCAGGTAAGGTGTCCAGGAGCCAGAAGAAATGCAGCATATCCAGCCTGGGAATGATTGTTCCCATAGCCAGAGCCCAGGCAGGAAGCCAGAAAAATCACTGGAAATTTTATTTCTCCTTTGGAGAATGTTCTTTTTCTCTTTCTTTTTCTTTCTTTCTTTCTTTCTTTCTTTTTCTTTCTTTCTTTCTTTCCTTTCTTTCTTCTTTCTTTCTTTCTTTCTTTCTTCTTCTTCTTTCTTTCTTTCTCTTTCTTTCGATTTTATTTATTTATTCATGAGAGATACAGAGAGAGAGGCAGAGACATAGGCAGAAGGAGAAGCAGGCTCCCTGTGGGGAGTCCGATGTGGGATTCAATCCCAGGACCCCGGGATCATTACCTGAGCCTAAGGCAGATGCTCAACCACTGAGCCACCCAGGCACCCTTGTTCTTTCTTTCTTTATAAGCATTTGAGTATTGGTTGCTGCCCCTCTGTGCATGTCCAGCCCTCACCTTCTCTTCTCCTCTGTTTTTGTTTTCAGAGAGGAATGAGATGTGAACATTGCTTCTCCAAATACGGGAGGGCTGAGTTCCTTTGGCCCCAAGATGAGTGCTAGGCCCCTAGAGAGAGCTCTGCATGTCACCAAGTGACCAGGCCTTGCCTCGAGGCGCTCCTGTCTCCTCACCCAGCTTTCCTTCCTCTGGACTCCGCACTGTAACGCCTACGTTTGCTGATCATGGGAAGAACTCCTGTGTGCCACTAACTCAATAAAACCGCCAAGGAATCTGAATGTGCTGGGGTGTTGTCCTTTTATGCTGGGCTTTTCTATCTCCCACACACCTTCATCTTGACATGGGAAAAAAAAAAAAAGTAGAAAAGAAAAGCACTAGCTAAGATGGTATAAGGAATATCATATAATTGAGAATAAAAGGAGTGACAAAGTTAAACCAAGGATTTCTTGCTTTTAGGAGCAGAGATGTGTTCCAACGGCCAAGTAAAATAAATTTCTGGAAAGTGAATCTTGTTCATTCCATTATAAAACGGTTGATGTATTCTGATTGGGGTGGGTGAGATCTCCTGAAGGAATATATTGAAAATAAGATTGAAGAAGGGATGATAATTAGGCATGCTGGGTATTAAAATACCCAGCTGATCTTTTCTTTTTTCAAGATTTTACTTATTTATTCATGACAGACACACAGAGAGAGAGGCAGTGACATAGGCAGAGGGAGAAGCACGCTCCATGCAGGGAGCCTGACCTGGGACTCGATCCCAGGGATCGAATGATCCCCGGGATCACACCCTGAGCCAAAGGCAGATGCTCAACCAGTGAGCCACCCAGGTGCCCCCCAGTTGATCTTTTCTTAATGGAATCTAAATGGAATCTGTTGTCCCCAAAAGACAAAATGAAGCAATTTCTTTTTTCCTTGTCAGGGTTTGAAATTCCTATGGCACTTTCTCGACTGTTGGCATCATTTGCTCCCATCCACACAACCTTCCTATCTTTCCTGGGACCACAATTTCTCATCTACCTGGATTTTTCCCTGGGGGCGTATTTACCACTTAGTCGGATATAGGCGGGCTGCAGTGCCCCGTGCTGCCAGCAGAGGGCCCTGCCCGGCCGTGGTTCTTCCCTCAACATCACCTTATGAAACCTTAACCATTTTTGAGTATTTTCTAACTATAGAATTCCTTTCATCAATATACTTCACATGAAGAAAACACATCTGGTGGCATTCCAGGTTTGTGGCAAAGTCCACATAGACATGAAAAGCTTACAATGTGCTTAGGTTACCATTCCTTGTCTCTCTCTTGCAGTTCTAAGTATCTGCTGCGTAAGTAACAGACTCCAAGGCTTAGCTCATCGAACAAGCTAAGTATTTTCGTATTACTCAAGGAAATTCAGAATAAAGTCCGTATGATTCACTGGTGACATATATTAATATTAGGTTTATGGGTTCAGGAGGCGTTTCCTAGAATGACCATCCTTGTAAATTGTATATCACATTAATATCACATGCCTTATTTCAAGATTTACTTTTTGCTTTCTATTATGTCACTAGATTCTGGAAGCCACTATATCCAACTGTTGCTCCTTTTTATGCAATCTACTTTACACTGGCCTAGGCTCGCCTCTTTAAAGATAGCCTAAAAAAAATAAAAAATAAAATAAAAAAATAGAGATAGCCTAAAGCTGACTCCGAGGTTTGCTAGAAACCCGCGTGTCCATCTTCTGCCCCCCTTTGCACAGTGGCTTTGTTGGGGGTCCTTGGATGTCTCTCCATCTCTGACAGGGGTCCTAGCCTGAGGCACTACAAAAACCGAGGCAGGACATGAGATCACCAAGGCGCAGGGATGAAATGGGGAATTCCAGCAGGGAGACTATGGCTAATGAGGCCTTGGTTTCTGGTCTCTAGGAATCTTGTGGCAAAGTGGGAGCAGGGCTTGTTCTGAGAAGAGAGGGCTTGGCATCTGCCTGGCAAGGGGGATGCCACCAGCCTTGCGGTTAGGCCCTATGACACTTGATGGCCTTCTGCCAGAACACTGTAATAGAAAATAATCTCTGCTCATTACATGGTGAAATGACACCAGAATTACACAGTGTACAGCTTGTGCAACTGTACCAGTGGTCCTGGGCCAGCCAAAGTACTCTACCACTTGGGCCAGTTGTTTCATGTAATCTCATAATCTCAGGTCCACCAGTTACTCTCTAGGCAGAGGTCATTTCCCCCATGTTACAAAGGCTTCCAGGAGTAGCCTTCGTTAGAAAAGCATGTGACTCAGAAGGCTTAGATGGAAGAACATCTGACCCTTATCCTTGTGGCCCACAGAGGCTATCGAAGGGGATCTCAGGTTGCTCATCCTTCACTGTGAAGTGGAGGGGAAGGGAGGAGGGAGGTTGGAGCCAGGAAGCTGCCCACGTGTGCAGAGCAGAGCTCACCACTAACTGGTGGGGTTGGGGGTGAATGAAAGGCCATTTGGCTCAGGCTTCACTTACCCAGAGGGCCTCCCATTGGGCTTCTGACATCATCTCCAGTGGGGTTACACTTTGGTCACAGAGTTACAGTGACAGGATCGAAGGAACATGCTCACCATATAACAGTACCCAGAGCGGGCTGGAGGCTTGGGCTGCTGGCAGGGGCCGCCCTAGAGGTCTAAGGGTACCCAAGTGAAGTTCAAAGCCAGCCCAAGGAAACCATCATTCTGTCTACAAGGAGAGGACACCACCTGGCAGGAGCAGTCTAGGTGACCAGACTAAGCAAGACCCCGCCCCACCTCAGATAACCCCAGGCAGCTTGAGCTGGGGGGTGGTGGGGTGATGGATAGGGTCCAGAGCCAGATGATGCCCCTCCCGACTGCTCTGGACTCTCGGAACCCGGGGTTGGGGTGTGTGTGAGGGTAGAGTGCCCCTCACCTCCACCCCTCCTCTGATGGGGGACGGGAGGGGTTCAGATCCAGATATTGGATTGACATTCTAAAGTACACAAAACCGGTTGTTTTATAAACTGCGGCGTGTCCAGGAAGGAAAACGATCTGCAGGAGACGTGATTTAGTGATGGGAACGGCCCTTAGAATGAAAAAGAATATTTCATGTTTGTGTCCCCACCTGAGCTGAACCCCATGAGAGGCGGATTCCGGGAGCTCTTAGCCTCGATGGAGATGCAGCGCGCTGGGCGGAGGGCACCGGGGCTCAGGTTGCAGGGATAACAGGGACGGGTTGCCCGCCGTCGTGCCACCTGGGAGTGGCAGAGCTGGGATCGAACCCAGGCCTGACGCCGGGGCTCATGGAACCTCACCACCACCTTTTAGCCGCTTGGGCCTCCCACCTCTACCTCCCATCCAGCCAGCATGGCCTGGCATCTTCTGGCCGTGAGAGAGCAGCTTGGCAAACCCGGGACGGATCAGATAGCTCTAAAGACAACGTGGAAAGGACTCGGCTCTGCAGAGCTTCTTGATATATCGAACCAGTGATCACCAAATCGTCAGTAAATGGCATGTCCCATATGGGACAAATTGACAAGGTGGATGATGAACTGTCCAGATGCGTGTGGGATATTCTCAACCACTGGGTCAGAATCCTGCAGGTTGGGACACCTGGGTGGCTCAGTGGTTTAGTGCCTGCCTTTGGCCCAGGGAGTGGTCCTGGAGACCCGGGATCGAGTCCCATGTTGGGCTCCCTGCATGGAGCCTGATTCTCCCTCTGCCTGTGTCTCTGCCTCTCTCTCTCTCTCTCTCTCTCTCTGTGTGTGTGTCTATCATGAATGAATGAATAAATAAAATCTATTAAAAAAAAAAAAGAATCCTGCAAGTTTATGATATGGCTGAGAGCAGGATGGGGACCAGTAGTTGGTCCCACAGTTGCCTTCAGCCCACTCAGGCCCCTCCAGGGCTGCGGGGGCGCTTACTCAGGCTGGGAAAGGGGATGGAGAGAGGATAGCACCACTGCTTGTCTGCCCTGGTTTGTTGCCTCCAGTGCTCCCGGGAAGGGGGTGGGGGGCAAAGACACTGACCTTGAACTAGTACCAGACATTTGCCCACAAGCTCCTCTGGATCTCAGTCCCCCTCCGGTGCCGAGTTCAAGAGAAACCAACTGCTCACCCAATTTTACCTCAAAGAATGCACATTGCAGGGGTGGGATGACAGGTGGGCCTTGTGTTCATAAGGGGACTTTGGACGACTGTGTATGACTTCATGTACGTGAAATCACAGAGAGGTGTCAAAGGAACGGATCCATTCTCCAACCTCAAACCCACATCCAAGCATTGGTCCACCTGCATGGAGTGCACAGGTGCTGTTGGCCTTTCACATAAGAGCCGGCAATGATCTTGAACAAGGCACAGCGTGGATGTCAAAAGTGGAAAAAAACAACAACCAAATTTTGATAATTTCCCGGAGATGTCTAGGTGTCATCTGGTCTCTGAAAGTCCCTGCCATGTGGGAAAGAAAACCAGGGGGAAAACCAAGATAAGGCAGGCTCGGGGGATTTAGTTCAGCTTTGCTCAGACCCTGCTTTATTGTATGGGTCCTCTTTTATTTATTTATTTATTTTTAAAGATTTAATTTATTCATGAGAGACACAAAGAGAGAGAGAGGCAGAGACACAGGCAGAGGGAGAAGCAGGCTCCATGCAGGGAGCCCGATGTGGGACTCAATCCTGGGACTCCAGGATCATGCCTCAGGCCGAAGGCAGGCGCTAAACCACTGGCCACCCAGGGATCCCTTTATGGGTCCCCTTTTAGTCCATGGGTTCCTGCAGGGCTCCTAAGATTAGGAGGCTCATAGCTATTTTTCCAGCTTCCATGCTCCCATTGTGGTTAGCTCCTGCCTTTGGCCTCATTTTAGTAACTAGAGACCTACAGGTAGGATCTTCCTTGTAGGGTACCCAGACATCTCTAAATTTGAAACCTAGGCTTGCATAGAGAACTCTTCCCTCTCAGCAACCCCCCTCCATGGCTCCCCTCCCTCAGGGTCTGCTCCCTTCTCTGTGGCATTCCTGGCTGCTTTACAGTTGGGCACTAGCCCGCCACACAGTGCAGGTCAAGGGTGGGCTGCTTGGTTTCTGCCCGGGTACCTGGGCTGTGTCGGCAGAGCTGCCACGAGGGGGCGCCATGAGTCCCTGTTCTGGGGCTGACCGTGGCTGCTGACCTTGAGAGGACCAAAGTTCTGTTGCAGCTCAACGGGTGGGCTCTGCTGCCCCCTCCCTCGAGGCGGCCCTATCTATTCACCCTCTTAGCTATCCTCTTGGCCCTGTCCATGCAGGTGGCCAAGTTGGCTCAGCCAGTTTGGGGTTATCCTTGCACAGAGACACCTGCAAGTAAAGTGAGGGGGCATCTGTCTTGAGCCTTTAAATGTCTCACATCTTTGAATTTTGGGAAATTTTCTGGGCAGAAGTGCATCCTTCTGAGACCCTCACAGCTCACCCGGACCCCTCCCATTCTCAGCTCTGCCCCGGCGGGGTGAGGGGCCAGGTGGCTGCCCTGAGGGGAGAAGCCACCCACAGTTCACTCACTCCACTTGGTGAGATTTGCAGTTTTTCTTTTGGCTGGTGACCTCTCGCCCCAGATTTAACCTTGAGAGCCCGCATGGCCTAACAGCCCTGATGCTGCACTACAATTTAGTTTCCCATTGGCCCAAGGAAAATGCCATTCCTCATCCTTCCATCTGTTTCTTTAGAGGGTGCTGGCAGGCACTGTCCACTGTTAGAAACCCAGTCTCAGAGCATAGGTCTCAGCACCCATGATTTCCTAAATCTCCTCCCATGAGAATGTTTGCCACAGAGCGCAGAGCTGGCTCGCGCTACCTGAGGCTTACATAATAAGGCTATACTGGGAGAGAAAAGAAGCCAGCCAGTGGGAATCTGGGACAGAGGAACAAGCAGGAATCAAGGAAGGAGAGAAAAAGTGGATCCATATCAGCAATGCCCTCAGGAGCCCAATTTATGGCCTCAGGGCACACCATTCAATATCAAGAGTATTCTGCAACAATAATTTTTTGGGGAAGGATGAACTCCAGGCATCAAAAGATCCCAAATCAAAGGAAGAGTAAATTATATTCATCAAAAGCCTGAGCCAGAAAAGACATCTGGACTCTCTGATAATTAGAAAGTCTATTTCCAGAGTATTCTTTGCCCTAGCATTCCAGGACTTGAAGTTTTTCTGAATCTCAAGGTTTCAGACTTCAGACATTGGGCTTCAATATCTGTGTCCTTCAATATCTGTGCGTCTCCCTCTGGGGAGTGCCAACAGGGCACTCCTTTCTAGAGCGGAAATGTTACTTAAAGATTTGGAAAGTAAAATGTTACTCAAAAGTTTAAAACACAATTACATAATGAAATAGAATGCAACATGCATAGATTTTAGAAATTAAGTTCAAACTCTCAAAAATGTAGGGCTATGAGACAGACTTTGGTCGAAAGTTTTGAGATACTGCCTTTCGTAACTTGCTGTGTGATATCGGACAAGTTTCTCCACCTCTCTGAGCCTTGGTTTCCTCATCTGTAGAACATGAGAGTGAATGGATTTCGAAAGCCTCAGGGTTTTGCCTGCTATGCCTTTCCTTTAATTAACTTTACTCATCTCTTATATGTATCCGTCTGAGTCTTCTGGAGAAACAGAATCAACGCATATTTCATACTCATCCAAGACGTTGGCTCATGGGATGTTCCCAAGTCTAAAATCCGTGGGGGCAGCCCCACAGTCTGGAAACTCTGTCAGGAACTCAGGAGGCAGAGTTCATTCTGCTTCCAGAAACCTCAGTTTTTGCTTTTAAGTCTTTCAACTGATTGCACAAAGGCCACCCACATTTTTGAGACTAATTTCCTTTATGTAGAGCCCCTGGCTGTAGATATTAACCACATCTACAAAACATCTTCAGATCAATGCCTAGATTCAATAATTCAGTACTCGAGTCTGGTAAGTTGACACACAAAACTAGCTGTTGTGGCTGTGATATACACGTCTGGGCATGACCTTTGTGGTGCTCAGAAGAACCCTAAGCTTAAATTAATGCTCAGCTATCACCTGCCTGACATTTTTGTTTTGCACTGGACCCTGTGACTGATATAATCAGCCCCGCCGAAGGGCTGGTTCTGGCTCTCATAGCCACGGTCCTGGATCTTTTGGCTGAGGTAGTTTTTGTCCAGGTGGGCTGGCCAGGTCTTCATGGCTATACCATTTCCCTGACCCTTCATCTTGTCTCCCTGGTATTACTATTTCACGTCCTATGCACATTAATTTTGTTTCCTTGAACTAGAATATACATTTCTTCATGCTCATTGGTGTAAGAAATATATAACATAAAATTTCCCATTTTAACCACTGTTAAATAAATAATAATGTCAGTGGCAGTATTAAGAACATCCACATTGTCATGCAAACATCACTGCCATCCATCTCCAGGACTTTTTCATTGTCCCAAACTGAAACTCAGTCCCCATTCACCACCCAGTCCCTACTCCCCCTCCCCGACCCCCTGGCCACCACCATTCTCCTTTCTGTCTCTAGAAGGTTGACTACACCAAATACCTCATCTATGTGGAATCATACAGTGTTTCTCTTTTTGTGCCTGGCTTATTACATTTAACGTGATGCCTACCAGGTTCATCCATATTGTAGCATAAGCTAAAATTTCTTTCCTTTTCAAGGCTGAATAATATTTCACTGTCTGTATATTATACATTTTGCTTATCCATTCATCTATGGACAGTTGGGTTGCTTCCACCTTTGAGGATTGCGAGTAGTGCTGCTCTGAACATGCTGTCCAAATCTCTCTTCAAGTCCCTACTTTCAGTTTTTCTGGGTATATACTAGAAGTGGAATTGCTAGATCGTGTGGTAATTGTATGTTGAATTTTTTGAGGAGTCGCCATATTGTTTTCCAGAGTGATTGTGCCAGGTTACATTCCCCCCAGTGACGCACAACAGTTCTACTTTCTTCATGTCCTTGACGATACTTCTTATTTTCTGTTTTTTAAATTTTTTATTTTTTAAATAATCCTGATCCTAATGGGTGTGAAGTGATATCTCATTGTGGTTTTATTTGCACTTCCTTAATGATTAATGATGTGGAGCATCTTTTCTTGGTCTTATTGGACATTTGGATGTCTTCTTTGGAGACATCTACTCAAGTCCTTTGCCCACTTACAAATTTTTGTTGTTGTTGAATTGTAAGAGTTCTTCATATATCACAGATATTAACCTCTTATGAGATATGAGATTAGAATATACATTTCTTGAGGCCAGGAACCTGTCTTAATGTTCTATCAATCCCCCCAAAGCACTTGACACCTAGTAGGTCTTCAGTGAATATTCACAAAAGAATGGCCACAAAGTGTGAAACTAAGGCAAGTTGAAACTAAATTTGCAAAAGGAATATGCAGAGCATTTTCCGGGCAGGCCCAAGACCCATTACCTCTGGAGGGAAGCCAGGAAATTAGTGAGCCTCCTGTTCCCAAACGATTACCTGGAGATGAAGAGATGGGGGCAGAGAGTGAATAATTCTTGGTCTTTATTTAACAGAAGGCAAGGAGAGGCCCACTCCTCAAACACCCCGTGAAATAGACATGCTTAGAGGTCAGGCTATGGGAGGTCAGGTGGACAGACAGAGATGGAGGAGGGCAGTCCCAGGGCTGGTGGACACTCACTTGAGCATTTGAAACCCCCTCAAGGGTGTAAGGATACCTGCATGACAATTGTGCCCAAATACACGTTAATAGGGGCTCTGGAGTTACAGACACCCAGCTGGCAGGTGGAACCTGTGAATGACTGGATCCCTGACCTCTTAAACAAACATAACATTTTGGGGTTCCTCTATTTCCTGGGAAAACAGAAGGTGGTGGTGGTAGGTTTAGGAAAAGGGACTGCCCCATGGAGATGCAAATGGAGATTTGGGTGCTCTTCTTTGCATGGGGTAGTTGTGAAGATACAGGAAGTAGAATGGGGAGCCCTGCCCAGATCCAAGCTCATGGTTGTGGGTTGGAGCAGCTGTGGGTCCTGCAGAGAGAGGTCTGCTCCCCATCAGGCCAGTGGGACATTGAGCCTTCAACCTCTCCAGAGGTGGGCCTGAGGGAAATGAGGTGGGCTCAATTAATTTCTGTTTCTGCTTCAGTAGAACACCTTCTCCAGATACGCGTTCAGGAACATTCCGGTGGGGTCCAGCTTTTCTCGGATGGCACAGAACTTGGAAAAGGCTGGGTACATTTTCTCAAAGTCCTTCCGGGTACAGTTGTGGGCCTGTGGAAGCAACCAGACAAAATGGGCCTTGTTCCGTGGAGCTGATATTTCAGTGCGACTGCAAACAGGCAACCCTGTGTCTGTGTGCCCGAACATGCGACACTCCTATCCCGGGGCGCACACAGGCATCCACTCACTCACACATGCATGCATGCATGCACACAAAATGCATGTACCCATACCTACATGTGCGTGTGTGTGTGTGCACACATATCCAGGCATACGCATGCACGATGTATGGACACACATAATGTAAAGACCCAAATACGAGAGAGGAAGTTCTTAGGAAGGTAAAGAAGAAAAGTGTTACCGTGCTAACATTAAATTCTCCATTCCCCCTGCCACCTCACAGTGTGACCCAGGAGAGGGCTCTGGCCCCAATTCTACTGCTGATTAGGAAGTCAGTCCCATCACCTCGGAGAGACTCTCCGTTCCCTATCTGTTAAAGGGGCTCATTGACTCCTGCCTTATCCTGCCCGGTGGGTTTCTATGAGAAATCAAATAAAATGAAAGATGAGCAATTTCTCTGAAAACTCTGAGGCAGTTTTCACTGAGCACAATCATGGAGCTGTCAGAACAAGGATGCCAGGGAAGCTGGGTCTGGGTACAGCAGTGAAACCCTCCCTTCCTGTGACATGTGCTCAGCTCCTGGATGGCAATTCCTGAGCCTTGGGCAGGCAGAGGAAGAGAGGCACCTGCTGGTGAATCTGCACTTCTCAGCAGTGGCCAGGCTGATGGCCCTGTCAGCCTCTCACTGGCAAATCCTACCTTGGCCCAGTGGGGCCTGCCCCCGACCTTCTTCATGATGGTCTCGTAGGTCAGCCAGTAGTCCAGCCGTGGCACATCCTTGCCGTAGGGCCTGGTGGGGAGCAGAAGATGGTGAGGCCCCATCCCTGCCCTAGCATCCCACCGTAGTTAGGTGGCCTTCTCCGTGCCGTACTCAGCACTTGGCATGCGGCGAGGAGTTTAAGCCGTGGCTCTGCCCGCAGGACACGGATGGCAGTGATCAAGCAACTTGAGGGGTTTTGCTCATTGCTCATCACTAGAAGGATTTCATAAATGGTTGCTTCCTCTCACATATTTTATAGTTGGCATCCAAAACTTATCATGAGTTTAAATATATTATACATGCACACACACATCTTTATGGTATAACATAGAAATATGTCATCTTTTTTTTAAAATACCATGACAGTTTTTCTTTCTTTCTTTTTTTTTTTTTAAGATTTCTTTATTTATTTGAGAGTAAGAAAGAGAATGGGAGAAGGGCAGAGGGAGAGTGAGAAGATGGAGAGAGAATCTCAAGCAGACTAGCTGAGCACGAGGCCCAACGAGGGGCTCGATCTCAGGTCTCTGAGGTCATTATCTAGGCCAAAATCAAGAGTCAGACGCTTAATGGACTTAACCACCCAGGTGCTGCTCAATATGTCCTCTTTTTTATTTTATTTATTCATTTGAGAGAGAGAGAGAGAGAGAGAGAGAGAGAGAGAGAGAGAGAGAGAAAGCATGGGTGGAGGGGAGAGGCAGAGGCCGAGGGAGTAAATATGTCATCTTTTTGCCAAGCCTAGGAATCTCCAAATCCCCTCACTTGACATTTAGAAAGCATGACCATAGAACCTTACTGCCAACAGCCAAGTCAGACTTACTGACAAAAAAATCTAAATCAAAACTTTCAAAAATTCAAATAAACGCGATGTATACCCATGGCAACTTTCTCACTTCTGATCTGCATTCTTAGGTAGGGAGAAGACAGATAGAGGGACAGACAGATAAGGTCTGAGCCTTGCCAACAATCTGTCCCTGTGTGAAATAAGCTGCCTCCCATTCAATGCATCTTTCCAAAGCTCTCTTTTCTGGCTTTTTGGGACATGTTTCTGGAACGGCGCATTCTATAATTGTCCCTTGGGCATCCTCTACGTTTGAGGTTTTTACATGCTGGAGAAATACCCCATAGTAAGATTCAAGCTGGGGGAGAGGTATGTTTTTCTCTTGTAAAGTCAGAGGAGGGCTGTTATCAATGAGGGCTGGAAGAAGAGGCAAAAGGAAGACCCATTTTACGGGGGAAATCTTTTTAAGAGATGGGCTTCTTAAACGTGCATGTCCTACGCCCTGTCCTGGAGACAGCTATGTACAACTAACCAGGTAAAGGTACCTGCATAGGGCCTGGTGGAGCTGGTCGGGATGGGCAAATGCATCCAGGCAGGCAGCTCGGATGGAGCGGGATCCTCTTTTCTGCTTAACTTAAACCTGGCCTCAGAATCCGCCTCAACACGCCGTTCCAGGCTCTCAGAACCATCGGCCAGAGTAGGCACGCGAGATAGCATGCGTTTGCCACTGCATGATACCCATCTCCCAAGTGGTAGCTACTCGGAGTCACATCGCTTATTAATATTGATTATTGTATTAACATAACAGGGGGTGGAAATGGTAGTCGTAGGAACCCAAAGGAGAGAGAGACTATCTTCTGCCACCAGGATCAAAGAAGTCTCACCGGACAAGGTAGCATTTGAACTGGCCTTGAAAGATGGGTAGGGAGGGAGGGGGTCCTTTCAAAGCTGAGGAGCTGCCTCCCCAACCCCTCCCCCCCCCCCCCCCCGCCAGAGAGCCAGTCACCTGTACATGATGATGTTCATGTAGCAGCTGTCCCTCTGGAAGCAGGGGCTCAGCAGGATGTCATCCCCGCGGGTGAAGCGGACCTCCACGGGGAAGTGGGCCACCATCTTGGGGTGGGCCTCCAGCATGGCTTTCAGTTCCAGTAGGGCCTCCTTGGTCTTCTCTCTGCACTCGGCCAGGGGGACAGAAGCCAGCCCTTGGGAAGGGGCCTCCAGGAGCCTTCACACCGGGCTCCCCATGGCCCCCCCAGCCCACGCCCCAGGACGGGGGCTCCCAGCTCCTCAGGAGGCCCATTCTGGTGGCTGCTCTCAAAGTCCTTCCTATGGAAGTAGAGCCTCTGAATGTCCCTCCTGGAGGGCTACTAGGGCTCTTGGTTCAGCCCTGCCTACCCCCTGCCTAATCAGGGGGTTCCCTCAGGTGTCTGGCCACAGCTGGCCCACCCCACTGGCCTCTTCCTTCTCTGTCAGGGTAAAGTCAGTCTGATTCTAATACTTCCACTTGTCCTTATAGTCCCTCTGGGACAGTAGTGCCCCAGCCCTTGAACGCAGTGACGGGACATCCCCTAAGCCCTGGACACCATCACCCACTTTCCTGCAGAGAGACAGACAGAGGGGACCATTCAGAGAGAAAGTTGTAATGAGCCATGGGCCACAGGCCACAGACCCAGCCTAGGTCCTCACCAGGTGTCCCTCTCAAGGGAGAGTACCAGCCTCTGGCAAATGAAGGGGGGCTCTGTCCCCCCCCCGACGGACTGAATGCAGGGGACAGTCTTCCAGAAAAACAAGAAGCTGGGCAAGAAGCCCCATGCTTCACGCCCATGGGCTGCAACCCACCTCCAAGCTGGAGAGGGACCAACCAGGAGGACAGAGGGGTCTCCGTGGCTGGTGTCCCCTCACAGGTAGGACAGCTGGGTAACAAGGGTGCCAGAAGGGGGCTCGGCCTCCAGTTTGGCCCCTGCTAATAACGGGCGAGACTGGGAACCTGGCTGACAGTGTACATGCCCGGGCTGCGGTGAAGACCCAAGGGTGTCTCTCTGACACGGGCCACCCGCAGCCTGGCCCGCGCGGCCCCTACCTGGGGATGGCCCAGTCCTGGACATGCTGCTTGAAGCGGCACTCGTAGGTGAAGATCTTGTGGCTGAGGTCACTGCTCTCCTTCTTCCTGGTGAACAGGAGCCAGAAGAAGAAGCGATTGATCCAGCCCACGAGGCCTGGCAGGAAGGAACTGGGGGGTAGCACAGAGGGTGATTCGGGATCACAGCACCCAGCACTTAGCGGGTCCCCGTGTGCTTGCAGACTGTGCGGTGAGTTCCTTGCAAACCTCATTCTCTACAGACTCTGCTACTTCTGGATAGCCCACATGTTTGCCACTTGCTCTCCTATTGATGAGCAGCTTGTTTCCAGTGTTTGGGTGGGTTTTTTTTTTTTCATTCTTAATTTTGGTAAAAAAAAAAATACATGACATTAAATTTACCATCTTAGCCATTTGTAAGTGTGAAGTTAGCAGTGTTAAGGATATTCACATTGCTGGGGTACGGGATCTCCAGAATCCTGCCAGGCTGAAAGTCTGTCCCCAATAAACAACTCCCCGTTCCCCTTCCCCTCCCCAACCCTGGCAGCCCCCATTCTACTTTCTGTGTCTATGACTCTGCTCTAGGGCCCCTCACAGAAGAGCAATGTACAGGATTTGGCTTTTGTTTGTTAGTTTTTATAGATTTAATTTATTTATTCATGAGCATACACAGAGAGAGGCAGAGACATAGGCAGAGGGAGGAACAGGCTCCCTGTAAGGACCCCAATGCAGGACTCGATCCCAGGACCCCGGGATCACAATCTGAGCTGAAGGCAGATGCTCAACCACTGGGCCACCCAGGTGCTCCAGGATTTGCTTTTTTTGTGACTGGCTTATTTCCCTCAACATCTTGTCCTTAAAATTCATCCATGCTGTAGCCTGTGTCAGAACGTCCTTCCTTTTTAAGACCGAATACTATGCCATTATAAGGAAAGACCACATTTTGTTTATCAATTCATCCATCAGACACTTGGGTTGCCTCCACCTTTTGGCTGTTATGAATAATGCTGCTGTGAACATGGGTGTGCAAATCTCTTTAAGTCCCTGCTTTCAATTCTTTTAGATATATACCCAAAGGGGACACAGGCTCTGAGGCCGGTTGCAGGGGCCTCCCTGGTCATCCCACTCATAAGCCCGATTCCTGCCAGCCTAGGCTCCTGTGAGCTGAACTGGCTCTGATCCCGTCAGTTGTAGCTTGTGCCTCTCCTGGAGTCACTCAAGACTCCTGGTAACAAGGCTTAGTCTGGTTTCTTCCTGCCTGTGGGGAGCCTCTGGTTAGAGGGACCCTCCCCAGACGCCTGTCCCTTGTCTCATCCCTTCTGTCTCATCGTCAAAAACCCATCCCAGCTGCTCAAAGCTCATGGGGGTACAGATAAGAACAGCAGGTCCGGGGACCCCTGCCCCCTTAGGTGGGGCACTAAAGGCCATTGTGAGAAGGGAGGGAACACCTTTCATGCAGACTTGATCCTGAATCCTCCAAACAACCCATCTGTTGCTAGTGGCTCTACTTTACATATGGGTAAACCACAGCCGAGAGAGGCTGAAGGATTTACCCAGAGTCACACAGCAGGAAAATGAAGGGGTGAGGACCAGAGTCCGTGTTCTTCTGAATCCACAGCTCATGCTCCTCCTGTGGTCCCAAGCTGCTGAGTTTCCTGGGACTCAGAAAGGGTACCTGGGTTCATGCTGCAGGGGCAGGGCAGGAGAAGGATGTTGCCTGTTTCAAGGTAGATGTTCTCTGGTGTCTCAGAGGCCAGCTGGCTGCGGTGGAGCTTCCACTGGCCCCTGGGAGAGGGTTATTCTAACCACAGGAGCTGAGCTCGGCCCTGGCCTTGGCTCACCCTCCAGGGACTTGTTCCCAACAGACAGCCTGCCTTTCTGTGCTGGTCAGCTGCAGCCACCACCCTCACTCCTACAGTGGACCACTACCGAACTCCTCAAAGACAGGTGTCAGGCTTTTCATTTGGTGTTTCTTACACAGTTATCCAGGAGCCACCTCTAGGTGCCAGCCACTATTTGGGGCACTAAGGACCGAGTATGATGAAACAGACAGGGTCCTTGCCCTTGCAGGGCCACCATGAGTCTTACAGTGAAGCAGCCATTTAAACCACCAAGCACAATCTGTTATTCACTTTTCATTCCCTCACTTTTGGGCACACAGCTTAGTGGGCGCTGCAGAACTGCCAGGGTGGGGGGAGCCGGGTGGATGCAGTTTCCAGAAGCAGCTAAGCCATGGGGGCTGAACTCAGAAGCTGTGGAGCTCCCACAGAGTGTCCACCTGGGGCTGGGAACTGGCAGCTGTGGTTTAGAGCCCAATTTATTTGGGTGCTCACTGGGCTCAAGCCCCGGAGACATACATGTAAAACTGCTGAGAGGCTGTGATGGAAGCTGGAGAGAAAGCCCCTGACGGGGCATTTTGTACCCTCACTCCCATCCACAATCTGCTGGAGCGGTGGCTCCCAGTGGGGCTTACTCATGGCTTCTTGTCCCATCCCTGCTTGGATGCAGTAAGTCCCGGCTTGTGTTCACTCTCCTAACACCTTCCAGGCAGTGAGTCACCCCAACGTGGGTCCTAAGTGGTGCCACCTGTTGCCCCCCTTCCCTGGCGAAGGCCAACTTTTTCCCAGATGCCGGGATTCAGACTCGTGTCCAGGACCACCAAGAACTTCAGCTAGTTCTGCAGGTCCTGCTGCGGTGCCACCCTTGATGGGATTTTATGCCTGATTTCTTAATAAGACACAGAAGTACCAAAGTAAAAGAAAAGATGGCTAATTTTCACATTAACATTATATACATCTACACGTTAAAAACTATAAAAATGCAAGACAACACAAACAGGGAGATGTTGCAACAAATTGCTCAAAATCTATAAATAAAACTCTACAGGACAGTAAGCAAAAAATACCCACAAATTTCACTTAAGACAAAATAAAAGCACCAGGAGCAATGGTTGAGAATGCTCACAACAGTATCATTTATAACAGAAAAAAAAAATTTCGGAAACAGCCCAAATATCTGAGTATGGACAAATACATCATGCATATAGTGACTAATGAGTAATTACAGCTATGCATATCAACATGGGTAATTATCATGATCGAAGCTGGATTACCACATTTATTATTTCAGGATTTGTAAAACTAAGCTATAAATAAGAACAAGGGAATGATAAGCATAAAGTTCAGGGTGGCGATTCTTCTTGGTGACGCCTTGGAGGCTGTGATTTGGGACTTTACAAAGACCACTCCAACTGTACTCGTGTTGTTTCATTTCTTTTTTTTTTTATTTGAATTCATTTATTGCTATTTTGGTTGTTTCATTTCTTAAGCTGGTGGTAATCACATGGGTGCTTATGACGTTATTCTGTATACTTTAAATACGTTTTTAATATTATTTTGCATGTATAAAATATCTCAAAAAATTTTATAGAATGCCATCCCATGTCTTGGCTGGTGACAAAGTTACCACTCAAGGCCCCATGAAACCTTCCCCATCTCTCAGAGTTACATGTCTACTGGGCCAACATGGGGCCTGAGCATGAGCACAGATTTTAGGCTGGGAAGGCAGCAAACAGAACAATATGGGAAGATTTACATCACTAGGGGGCCAGAGAGTGGAGCCTGGCACTGGTATTTTTTAAAAAAGCTCCTTAGGTGATTTGAATGTGCAGGTAGGGTCAAAAATCTCTGCTCTAGACCCAGGAGACAGACCCATTTTCCATGCCTAAAGGCCAGGGTATTATTTTTCTGATGGACTGCATCTTCAACAGCATTTAGCAGATGCTGGAAGAAAGTACTCTTGCATTCCTACCTGATCCAGAGCAGGAACTCCAGTAGATAGAATCCGATGGCATAGTCCCAAAACCAGTTGGCGGAAGAGGAGGGGGGCTGGGAAAAAGAATCTGTGATCAGTGCAGGGCCAGAGCTCAGCTGCTTTCATCAATATATATATATATATATATACACACACACACACATATTTAAATTTTAGTTAGTTAACATACAGTACAATATTGGTTTCTGGAGTAGAATTCAGTGGCTGCTTTCTGATCTATGCATCACCGTGTCCCCTTAGAGGGAGATGTAGTCCCAGGAGTGGCTGCACTTGTGTTTGGGGGGGTGACCCCAAAAATAGGACAATTGAAAGCCTCACTTCTTGGTGACACAGCCAATTCTCATGACTCTTTCATCTCATGTGTATTTACATATGTATTTATTTTGCACAAGACAACAATGTGCATCTGTCTCTCCTCCTCTGAGTCTACAAGGCAGGTGTCCAGCGATCACCATTTATGGACCTCATGGCAGTCCCTAACACACGATGAGCGGCATTGCTTTTGCCTGACTTGTCCCATGAACATTCATCCTGAGTGATGGCTTTGTGTTCTGCTGAGAAGCAGCCCATTTGCTAAGGACGTGGGACAAGACCATTGGTTTCTTCACCTGTCCACTTGGGGGTGGGAAAGTTGGGGGTGGTGGAGGTGTATTAGATGGTTTGAGGTATAACCCAGGTGCCTGGTAGTTTATCTTATGCTACCCTGTCCTGCCAACACTTCTGCTCCCCTGTCCCACATCTGGGCTGTGCCTTGACCTCCCTCCTACACATCCTTACCTGTGGCCACATTGGACCTTTACTGGGCCAATTTTCCTTCCTCCTTCCACCTTCCTGCCTTTTCTGCTTCTATCCTCATGCTCAATGATGCTCACTCTTCCTTTCCCTGTCACACCTCACTGATCATTGGGACAATGACAAATGTCAGCCATCCTGGGGACTGCAGGCTATGTGTGAGGATGGGAATAAGGTAGCTGTTGCTACCTGTTGCTACCTTATTGGTGTGGTCCTGGTAGATGACGCTGACGTTCTCACTGTGCGGGAACCAGAGGAAGCGGAAGTATTCGGATTTCTTCAGGTGGCTGTCCAAGTTGTTAAGAACCTGACGTCAGCAGAGAGAGAAAAGGAAAACTGGGTTGGTTGCAGGATAATGGTGAGGAAGTACTAGAATTCAAAGCTTGGGGGTGCCTCAGTTTTTCCCCATCAAGAGAAAATACTTAAAATTGTTCCAACATTGTCAAATGACATGGAACGTGGTTTGTAATATGTTGAACATTGAAATGGTTCTTTTGCATGTTGCCTTCCCCGAGCAGTTCAGAGGATAGAAATGATTTCTTATTTGTCCTGACTTGAACAATTCCTAGCTATATGAGTTTAGGCAAAGCACTTAACATCCCTGTGCCTTAGGTCTATAAAATGGGACTAATAACAATACCCATGTCAGGATTGGTAAGAAGATGAAATGCACTAATGCCTAGAGAGTGCTTACAATGGTGTCATGAACACTGTACGGGTCAAGCAGCTGCTGTTGCTACCCCCACATTGTCATCATCATCATCCTTTAACCCCATAATGTCTAACACATTGTAAGTCCTTAATAAAATGAACAGAGGAATCTTGCTCTAATATGGCTCATCGGGATCCCTGGGTGGCGCAGCGGTTTGGCGCCTGCCTTTGGCCCAGGGCGCGATCCTGGAGACCCGGGATCGAATCCCACATCAGGTTCCCGGTGCATGGAGCCTGCTTCTCCCTCTGCCTGTGTCTCTGCCTCTCTCTCTCTCTCTCATTGTGACTATCATAAATTAAAAAAAATAAAAAAAAATTTAATATGGCTCATCATTGCACTCTTGGAGATGACATCACAGAGCAAATCATATCTTCCAAATCAAGCAGATACAGGACAAGGGTAGACAGATTGGGGTTTGACAGAGAGCTGAGAGGTTGAGGTAAAGCACCACCAGTCCTAAAGTAAATTCTGGATTTGTGTCCTGGTCTGCAGCTTACCAGCTGCATGGCCTTGGAAGAGCCATGTACCCGAGCTTTGGTTTTCTCACCAATAACATGTGGGCACTTGTGCAATGAAATGACATAATCTACATCAAAGCTTCTGAGTACAGTGACTGCCACATAGCACATACCCAAGGAACACTTTTGGTTCTGGGTTTGATCAATACTAACACACACACATCTAGGGTACTGGTCCTATTCCCTCCAAAGTCCCTAGCTGTGACTTCCAGAAAGTCCTTTGAGGCCTCTGGGTAGCATCTCTCCATTTGTAGAATGAAGACAGTAATACCTTTCTTTCCTTCCTTCCTTCCTTCCTTCCTTCCTTCCTTCCTTCCTTCCAGGGCTGTTGTGAGAAGCAGCGGAAATCGGATTTGAAAGCATTTTATTTTTATTTTATTTTTTTTAAATTTATTTATTTATGATAGTCACACAGAGAGAGAGAGAGGCAGAAGCAGGCTCCATGCACTGGGAGCCCGATGTGGGGACTCGATCCCGGGTCTCCAGGATCGCGCCCTGGGCCAAAGGCAGGCGCCAAACCGCTGCGCCACCCAGGGATCCCTGAAAGCATTTTATAAGCTGTAAGGTCAACATGTGCATACAGGAGGACAGAGTGTCAGGAAAAACAGGAAAAAAAAAAAAAAGCTTACTGACCAAATGCACTATGGGGAATTTAGTACCCAGCATAGACAAATGGCTGGATCCAGTCATGGGGCAATACAGTATCCAAAGAGATTTGTCCAAAGAGGTTTGCTAACCAGTGCATGGTGCAGCCAGGGATATAAGGATGGGTGGGTGATTGCTGCATTCAAGTGATGTGGCTGTCATCCTAACTCTCCTCCACCCCACCCCAGCTCCAATCTGTTGGTCACCCTGTTGTATTTCTGCAAATGTCTTCCCAGTCTTCCTTCTCCTGTGACCTACTGCTGACATCCCCCTTAGTTGTCATCTATACTCTTGCATTGACCTCATAATATGCCTCCTTTCTCATCATTCCAGACAACATCAATAGAGAACATCCAAAGCAAGATCAGAAATCCCCATGAGCTCTCTTTTTCCTACAAAACAGAGCCCACAAAACTTAGTTCAGCAGCTGGGACCTCTGTCCACAAACACTGTCCAATACAACAGCCGCCAGCCACAAGTGGCCATTGAGCACCCTAAAAGTGACTTTTCTGAATTGAGATGTATATAATTCAAATGCTCCTCATAAAGCCATCTCCTCCCATTCAAAGTGGCTTCTACTTATATTGCATCCATCCCAGAATTATACTGTCATTATGGAAGCATCCATCTCTGAAACTGGGCAACATTCTCTTATAGGTTAGGGACCTATCTCATTCAGCTTTGGTTCCTCCTGCTAAGCAGAGATCAGCAAAATTTTTCTGTAAAGAACCAGATAGGAAATATTTTAGGCCTGGGGGGCCATATGGTCTCTGTTACAACTATTTAACTCTGCCATGGTATTATGGAAGCAGCCATAGATAATACATTAACAATGAGCATGGTTGTGTGCCAATAACAATTTTTACAAAAACGGGCAGTGAGACATATTTTGCCTACAACCCCTTGCCTTAGAGCTGCTGGAACAATGCGTTGCACAGAAAATGCTGGAGTACCCTATCATTCCTTATTTGAAGAGGAAGGCCTTTACTGCTGTGCTAAAGGCCCAGGAAAAGCTCAGGATGAAATCCCAGGGCTCCTGTCACTATTGCTTCCATCCTGACAGGGTGATGGGCTATAGGACTCTTATTTGGGAAGCCTCTGGGAAGAAGTGATTTTCCCCTGGAAAAGCCAGGAACACAGCCTAGTGGATTTGCCTGGAGGATGGGGCTGGGACACTGTAAAGGAGAAACCCCCCATCTCTTCATGTTTGGCATCCGGGACCATCCCACTGCATTGCCCAGAACCCAGTAGTAGAAGTAATGGTGCCCTTCTCAGCTTTAGTGAGAATCTAGCTTCCTACCTAGAATGGAGTGATGAGAGTCAACCCTCCATTACATTTTGTGCCTCTCTGCTGACACCAATCATTTGTTTTCCTCCCTACATTAGAGAAACAAGGTATACCGCCCCCCCCACATAAAATTATAAGCTTCTAGAGGCATGAACCATGCATGATCAAGCTCTAGACTCTCTGTGGCCCCTAACTTAGCACCAAGTGGTTGCTGAATGGTGGAACAATGACCCCCCCACCCCACTGTAAATTAAACTGTCTCCTTTAGGACCTACAAACCATCCTAACTGGAGGAGATGATCCTTAGGATTATGGACTTCCTTAATCCGACTTGTGTCTTCTGGGCGCTCTACCACAACCCTTTGGGTTCCAGAGGATTCTCTTCCTTGGCACACTATTGGCATGAAGGATGGAGGGTTCTGTCCCTCCAGATTTAGACTTTGTGACACTGCTGAGTTGGCTTTCGGGAACTGGCTACCAGGGTTGTGAGTAGTAGGCTCCCAGTACCATGGCTGGGAGGTTACTCAGCATCAGTGGACAGCCACCCCAGGGAGTGGCTGGCATCTGGCTGCTGATGACAAGGTCAGTGACACACTAAGATCAGTACTGCTTCCTGCAGGAGGGCTGATGCAGCAAGCAGCTGTACTCATCACATCTCATTATGGTTTGGGTGGCATAAAGGGCAAAAGGTTGAAAACAATTTCTAAAATCTTCACGCTTTCTAACTGGCTGTGATTCCATACCAACCAAACTGCAAGAGTCTGAAATCCTGAGACTTTGTGAGGAAAGCCATGAAGGCTGCCCCTTTCTTAGCACCATGAAACTGGACATCTTTCCCTGCCCTACCTCCCTGCATCTAGAAACACTGATTGAAATTTCCCTGGGGCCAAGGAATGACTGTTACCCCTCATATAGCTTTGAGCAGCATTCAGAAATCATGTTGTAATGTATTTAAGAGAATCAGTAATGGGAAGCCCAGACTTGTATCTGAGATGGACCACCATAAAGCATGGGTGGGAGGAGAAGGGGAAAATCCCAGAAAGGATAGATTTTTAATAAGTTGCTGATCAACTGACCTTGAATTATCTTGTATTGAGCACTGTCATATATTTTGTGGACGCTGGGGAGCAAGAAGCCTTAGATAAAATCCCTTGCCCTCCAGAAACTAATCACTAAGCAGCAAAAAGGACAGGGAACATTTCAAGAATTGGTGACAATGTTCATGAGCAAAACAGAGTGACCAGCACCCTTAGCCTGTTAAGTACAGCATTGACTTAGATGCTAGGATCTATCCACAGAGCAGGTGTCAATAGGTAATATTCTCTATGAGTAAAGTCAGAGGGAGGAGGCATTAGGGGTTCCTCTCTGAGGCTATAAAGAAGAGCAGGGGCTGACAGTTCACTAACAACATCCCATGGGGACAGTGGAGCTCTTATCCCTACCACACAGGTGAGGAATCCAAGCTCAGGGAAGTGAAGAGGCTTCTCCAGACTCATATAGGGTCAGTGGAGAAACCTAGCTTCAAACCTGGGGATCTGACTTGGAGAAATATTCCCTCTACATCGCATCCCTCATGATAGGTCTACTTGGGCTCTTTCAAAGTTCAAGGCTGGAAAATCCAAGGGTAGACATTTCATAAACACTTGCTAAATGGAAGGCAGGAAAGAGAAGAAAACTAAAGGAAGGGCAAATAAGGGAAAAATGGTGGAGTAGCTGGCTCTTCAAACACACCTTTATGTGCAAGAAGCAACTGTCATTCTCCCTTGTCCTGTCTTCCTGTAGCTCAGGACCAGCCAACCTGGAGGGTTTGGCCATCAGGGACAAGCCCGTGTCCAAAGGGGACAGGATGCTGGGGAACTGCATCCATCCTGGAGCAGCCCAGACATAGAGGCAAACACTTAGGGTAGCACAGTTTGCCACCCTAGTGGAGGTAGGACAGATTCCTAGGAACTTAAATGGCAAGAAACCAGGTGTCAGCACCAATGCATGAACAGGAGGGTGCACCGTCTTCCAGTTGGTTCTCAAAAACTTTATGCCCCCTGAAGGTTACATCCAATTATTGTTCCTTTTAGATTAGAGGAAAAATATCCCAGGTCAAGCAAGGATGAGAAATTGCTCTAATAATGATTTTCTGATCCTTCCTCCTCTTCCATGGGTTTGTTTCCTTTGAGGTGAGGAAGGCCTGTGTCGTATGGCTTTTATATCCACTTATCTCTTCCTCCTAAGGATTCAAAGCCTCTTGAAGGTGCCCTTTAAAGGCTGCTTTGAGTGGAAAGAGCAAAAGCAAATTGAATGTGGGGCCATTTATTGCACACACCCCTTGGAATAAATCACAGGGCTGCAAATGCAACCAACCCTCTGTGGCAGTCCTTGTTTATGGCCTGCGACTGTGGGGAAGGCTGTCGGCAGGGTTTGATGGAAGGTGATGATGGGCCTCTTAGAGAGCCAGGCTGGCTCTTTCGCACTGGGCGACTAGCAGCTGCCAGTTCACAGAAAGGGAGAGACCCACAGAGGTCTTGCTGACTCATGTTCCATGAGGCCTCTTCAGGTGAGCTGGGATCTATGGGAGCAGTGGGAGTATTCCATGGGGCTCATGCCTCTCCTGGGGGTAGGGCCCAAGCACTTTACCAGATGCTCCAAAGGAGAGAAACAATAATGCCAGAGGTGACCCTTGCCTCCAGGGTGTGGCAAGGAGGTGAGAGGAGAGCTTCACATGCAAGCGCTGCACTGACTTGTGGAATGTTGGGGCTGAGAAAGGCCTTAAGGGCCATCTACTTTGACCCTACTTTTAAAAAGGTAAAGAAACTAGGGACCCCAAATGTGAGGGCTTTGCTCAATAGGGTAGCAGGGTAGGCTATTCAAACAGGGTAGCTGCACAGCCAGACCTCAGGGGGTCCTGCCTCCCTTCCTGGAGACCTTTCATTACATCCTTTTGAGTATTTATTGTTGTGTAATTGTGTGTGTGTGTGTGTGTGCATGTGTGTACACGTGGGTGTCTACTTTGTCTTTTAGGGGAGGAGATAGCAACTGCTATTTCTCATGTGTCATCACAGCCTTTCAAAATCAAGGAAGTTGGAAGCTTTGTGAAGAACGTAGCAGATTGCCTAGAGTCGCTTAGAATGTTCAAGAATGTCATTTCTAAGTTAGAAGTCTCCCTGTTGAGGTAAATTGGAGGCAAAAAAATCCTTGAGTTCTGGACAGACACAGAGGCCAGCCTCTGTGTGTGTGTGTGTGTGTGTGTGAGTGTGTGTGTGTGTGTGTGTGTGTGTGTGTGTACATGCATGCATCAGTATGTTAGGGTAGCCATAGGATGGCCTGAGATCAGGCTCCACTAGAACCAGGACTTGGCTGTAATCAATCTTAGTCAATCTCAGCTGGGTCAGAGGAGGAGTAGAAAGAGGACCAGATATCAGGAGACCATCCATCTACTCAGCTACAATATCCTACTAGGAATCTGGGAGCCAATCCTATTGGCAAAAGAAGCAATCTTTTTATCTCTGGGTCAAAACCTTCAGCTTCACAATTAATAAGTGCTGACTTATGTGAGGGGCAGGAAAACAGATTCAACAATAAAGCACATTACAGCCCCTTTCTGCTTCAAAGTGTTCTGTGCTGCCCATCTCCCTTCCCCGTTGGTGATGTTCATCCATCCCTTAACCTACCCCATGCTCCGCTGAAACCATCCTCACCAAGGCTACAGCCTCCCAATGACCAGACCAGTCAATATGCCGAATCCCCATGGCATTGGACTCTGTTGACCACTCTGTCCTGGACACCTGGTATCCCTTGCCTCTCCTCATAGGCTTCATTCCTCTCTGACCCATCCTCCTTGTTCTCCTTCGTGACATCCTTTCCATCTTCTTATACACTCCCTTCTCACTCAAACCCACTCTCTCTAGGTGGTCTTGCCTACCTCATGATCACCTAGGGGGCTGATGACCCCTCTTTTGGGCTGAATTGTAACCATCCCACATTTGTATATCAAAGTGCTAATCCCCTATACCTCGGAATGAGATTATATTTGGAGACAAAGACTTTAAAGAGGTAATTAAGGTTAAATGAGGTCATTGGGTGAGCCCTAATCCAATATGACTAGTGTGCTTATAAGAAAAGATTAGGACACAGATATGCATAGACAGGAGACCATGTGAGGACATGCAAGAAGATGGCCATCTATAAGTCAAGATGAGAGTCCTCACAAGGAACCAATCCTGATCCAGTCCGTGCTATTTGTTACTGCAGCCCGAGCAGACTAATACAACCCCTCAATCTGTATTTCCAGCCTCTGCCTCCTGCCTAAGTTCCAAATCTGCAAAGCCAGCTGCCCTCCAATACCTCCACTTGAGGCGCCTCAAATCTGAGTTCCCAAACTAAACTTATTATCTCACTCCTCACACCTGCTGTGCCCCCTGGATTCTCCACCTCTGCGGTAGCACCATTTCTGCCTCCCACCTCCTACTCCCTCACCCCACACCCAGCTGCCAGGTCCTATTGATTCTTCATCTTAAATATCTCTTACATTTGTGCCGTAAAAAAAGTGGACTTGGCTATGTATTTCAGCCCCTTGGATACCTCTCCAGACTATGCCCACTCAGTCTCATTCCCTTCCAAATCTCCCTCCCAGAACTGACTTTGGTCAAAGCTCTTTGCCAAGGCTCCCTTTGGACTTGACAGTTGTTATGAACTATTTCTTTAGCTCCTGACCAGGTCATCTGCATTGGCTGCCATCTTCAGTGTCAAGCCCTGGAGCAGGCTGGCTAGTCTGTTGGTCCTGGAGCCCCAGCTTCAAGACTACATGCCTTTGTTGGCCACATCAGCATATATGATTAATCTCAGAGTGGAACCGAGATGATCTATCCTTATAACCTCCTCCTGCACACATTTCTGTAATAATTCTCTATCTGTTAAAAATCCTTTGGCTGAAGAAGACTGAAATGCTTGGCTCAGAAGCATCAGAGATGAGGGAAGTTGGAGGATCTGTTATCTTCTCTGCAGCCAGTCCAGGGCAAGACAGCCTGGAGGGTACAGAGGATGGATGGTGGTAGCTGCCAAGGAGGAGAGAAGTAGTCTGTCCCTGGATCTGTTGAGAAGAAAGGCTTCCCACTGAAGCCTGAGAAGAATGCATGGGTGGTATCTCAGTGGGGGTCCCTGCCACACCTTGCTGAATGACCAGGATGGAGTAATCACCCCTCTAAGAAGTACAGAAGGATAAGTCTGAGAATACTAGAGGCATGACGGCTACAGAAAAAAAAAATCAATCTTTGCAGTGGATGCTCAGAATGTTATTCGATGGCCTTAGGAGTTAGCCCTAGAGTTGTATAAGTCTCAAATGCTGACCCCAAAGCAGGCCTCAAAATCAACATGCCTGATGATGGACAGAATGTAGGATGCTTTCTGAACCCTACTAGGAGTGAACAAAGCATCTAGATCCTCCCTCTAGCACTGGTCTGGAAGGTTGTAGCTGGTTGAGGCAGGCCTAGGTGGTCCCAAAGATCTCAGAGTCTGGGCTGGTTCTAAGCAGAGTCATGTGGGACTCTGGCCAGAGCCTTATGGGACTCCTTAGCCACACCTTTTCCCTGCCAAACAATTCCACGAAATGTCATTGTCCCAAACTCATCCTACTTTCCTGGGCCAAGGCATCAGGCAGTTCACTTCCCAATTATCGACCCATCAAGCTCAGTTTTTGTGCTCCAGGAATCCATGCTATATCCCCCAGAGCTGTGTGGAATCACTTTCTTGCCACCAACTGGGAGTTCTGGGGATAAATTTCTACCCAACACCATGCTCTGAGTAGGGGGCCCTCTGGATTCAAGGCCTTTGCCTTGTGACTTCATTGCATTAGAAACTCTAAGGAATTTAGACCTGGTTCTAAATAACAATACTTTCCTTTTATCACTGACTAGGTGCCACTGGGGGCAAATTTTAATACTGAACTAGACAATTGATATGTTTAATTTATCTGATTTAATCCTCAGATTCAATCCTTAAGGTAGATATTATTAACTCTCTTTTTGGATGAGAAAACTAGGGTTTAATTAACAGGGTCAAACGATGGGCTCAAGGTCACAGCTTAGAAGTGGTAGAGAAGGCCAGGCCAATCTGATCACCAACCCCACCTTAACCATGTTGGGTCAGTAGTGTTTATATCACTGACTATTCTAACTGTGCAGAGGGTCTACTCATGTTGAAGGATAAGGTGACCACGGAGGAACTCAAAGACCAAGGAACTTGGAACCGTAGATTTTAGTCCCATAGCTTAGTGATTACCAGGCATAAATCCTGCCTACCAGGCATTTCAGGACGGCTGCATGTTACCCATCCATCCATGCATCCATCTGTGCATCTGATTATCCATCCGCCCATGCATCTATCTGTGCATCCATCCATCTACCCACTCATCCATTCAACCAGCCAGCCAACCAACATGCTTTTCATTCATTCCCAAAACATTGCTACCAATCAGAAGTCATCCTTTCTGCCCTCCATCATCTAGGTCCACATCTCTTGCATGAGACCTTGGGCAGCCAGCCAGACTGAGTTAGCCTACCCACTTGGCTGTGAAGAAGTCATTATAAAGGGAATTCTGGGCACATTCTATGGCTCAGTGCAGTTGAGAGTTAATGCCTTCCCAGGAGCAGTCAGCTCGTGCCAGCACCATATCTCCCCAGACAAGTCTCTACCTACTACCCTCCCTCTTTGCCCATACCTCTGCCAACCCCTTGCAGTTCCTCTGAGCTTCACTGCCCTGCTCAGAAAGGGACCTGACCACAGTATCCTTGGGCCAAGGAAGGAAGTGCTAGAGAGGTCAGCCCATTCCCCTATTCGGGGAGCCTGAAGAGCCACCGGGGGCCATCAGTAGAGCATGGTCTACTTGTCACTATCCTGCATTTATCTTCTGAAGTTGAGTGGTGGTGAGCAAGAAACCAGTACCTCTTCCAGGGTCGAGGGGAAGGAGATCTCCTGCAGGTGGAACTGGGGCACACACTGCAGGGTGACGGTGAGGACCACTCCAAGGCAGCCCAGGTGCACCCGCGCGGCCTGGAACACATCTGCGTTGCTAGACTCAGAGCACTCAAGAATGGTCCCATCAGCTGTCAGCAGGGTCAGCGCCACCACCTAGTAGTGGGAGAAGAGTCACACTTCAGAACCCTGGTGGGCATGTCCTGTAGACTCCAGGTGAGGCCCTCCCTGCCCTGTTTGTCTTTGGAAGTGAGGCAAGGTAGCACCTATGCCCTGGCCACAGGGCAACAGGGAAAGGAAGGTTCCATCTGGGCAGCATCAGCCCTCAGCAGTGAGGGGGCCATCCCTTACAAGCAGTCCATGGGATCCCAGAGGCTAGTCCTCCCACCACTACCTTGCTCATTTGTGGACTTCACTGTCAGGATGCAGCGAGGCTCCCCTCTGCCCAGAGGACACTGAAGATGAGACAGGGCTCCAAAGAGCTGTGGGTGTTGCTTAAAGTTATCTTTCGAAGGTGAAGGGAAGATGTGCGTCCATCTGAGCTAGGGCTGTCCCCACCGTCCCAGCACAGCCCAGGGGCCAGGGTCCCCTGCAGCCTCTCCCTGCTGGCTGCTCCTCTTGGGAGCAAGCTAAGTCCATGCTTTCTTTCAGAGACCCACTTGTCTCAGGAACTAGATTCTCCTGCTTGGCCACACCTAATTAGAAACCTGGATTTCTGTAAGAAGTGGGACACTCAGCTGGAAACAGACGATTAACTCTAGTCTCTTACCCTTGGCCCCCATTTCCAGAGGAATCCTCTTTTATCGCCTGTTTAAGTACTTCTCCGCACTCCACTACCTGCTAATTCGGATAGAAATTGCTTTGACATGTGTAGTTGGAGGCTGGGTGCTCGGGGTGAGAGAACAGAGAAAGCTGAACTAATTCTGATTAACAGTGACCAAGACCAGACGGGAGAAATTGGCAGAAATGGGGCACGACGGCCATCTGTAGGAGTGAGGACATCGGAATGATTTTTATTAAAAACCAGATTTTGTCTAAGATCCAGGGCTGTGAGTGAGAATTGGCCGGTGAAATCCCTCAGCAGGATCCAGCAACAAATAAAGGTAGGCACTGCTTTACTAGCTGTGTGACCTTGGGCATGCTATCCAACCTCTCTGTTTCCCCATCTGTCAAACGAGGACAATAACTATCTCAGAGACAGTGTGTGAAGTATCCAGCTAAGTGTCTGGTGTACAGTGGACACCGAAGATGTCAACTGCCCCCTCCTCGCTCCCTGCCATTGGCATAATATCTAAAATAAAACAGTGGGGCTTTCCCACTCCTTTCCAGGGGCTCAGCTGAACTTCCTAAGAAAAGAGGTCAGTAAATCTCATGCACAGTTTGATTTGTGGCCACTCAGAATTATTCCGCACTCTGCTGAACATTTTTTAGAAACACCCGTCAGCCCTGGAAAGTCTCTCAGGACTGTGGCCTAATCTTGGGGGGAGGCTGTTGTGCTACCCGTCACTCCCAGTTATCACTGGGCTCTCTTGGGCAGTGAACCCAGCTTTGAGGGGGTCATGGAGCGTCCACAAAGGGCTCTGAGTAGTTGGGAACCGGGTCCCACAAAACCCAGCATGCTGTGCAACCAGTTCTTACCTGTGGAAGCGGTTGAGCATGATTAGCGTGGATGCCCTAGGATGGTATCCCCTTTCTTTTCTTTTCTTTTCTTTTTTTTTTTTTTGGTATCCCCTTTCCTGGATCACTCCCTGCCCTCGGGTTGCCCCTCGCCTGCCTGAGACTTCTGTGGGGTTTTGCGATAGAAAGAGGGAGGGGAGAAGAACAAGAGAAACCAGAGGCCGTGCACCATGCTGATGAGAAATCAAAGTGAAGTTTTAAGGACAAGGGGAATTAGGTTTCCCTCTTGGTGGTCGAGAAAACAAATACAAAAAAAAAAAGTCCCTTAGAAATTGCTTTTGGGCCATTTTCTTTTGATCTCAGAGCTGCTCTGAGACTGGAGCACAGGGGACCCAGTGCCCAGAAGTCACATTCAGACAATGCTTGCTGGGGTGTCTGTCCACCTCAGGAGACAGCCATACATCTGGGTAGACTGGGGGACACTCAAGTGATCTGTGTGATCCCATCCCCAGCAATCCTGAAATTTCTTTTACAGCACAGGCTGCAAGCTCCTGTCTTACATGCAAAACCCATCACGAATGTTTATTGAGCACTAACTGTGTCCGCTCTTCTAACACCCCAGATGCATTGCTATTCTGACCATCCCCATTTTCCAGGTGAGCAAACTGAGGTAGCCAGAGGTAGAGACTTGGCCCAGGTCACACAGACAATACTGCTAGAGCCGGGATGCAAAACGCAAGCCCCAGTGCTTAGCTCCAGTGGCCAGAGGCCACACGGCCCAGAGTACAGATGAGCCCCTGCAGGTGAGGACACGAGGTGAGCTGTGCAGTGCCCCCCACGCACAGGGATCTCTTCCGTCCCTGACGCCGAGCGGCCAGCCTCCCCATGTGCAGGCCAGCACCCCGCTTCATGCAGCACAGCCAGGCCTGTTAGGAAGCCCCTCCAGATACTGAAAGGTAAAAAGAGGTGTGCCCTCTGAAGGACGGCTCCTGACACAGAGATCACGAACTGTCCTTGGCTCGGCCACGTATTTAACATTTATGATCTCATTTACTCCTCCTGGGTTGAGGATTATTCTCTCCAAGTTACAGATGAAAACAGGGAGGTCCTGAGGATCTAAATAGCCTGCCTACTGGTGCATGCCTCGTACATGCCAGGTCTTGAACCCAGATCTGAGTCCAGAATCTGTGTTCATAACCAGTTCCCCAAAACGGACTCTCATAAAGTTTAAGAAATGCTTTTCAGTGTTATGGTCAGGTGCAGATGGACGCCCTCCCAGGCCCCAGCTCCTGTGCTGGCTCCTCCCCTACTTGCTAACCCAGAAAGACCTCCTGCACTGTCCGGCTCCTGGCTCAGAACTTTTAATGGGGATGGAACCTCTTGGCCTGCTTGCCCTTTTCCACAGGGTGGCCAGGAGGCTCCTGGGAGGCAGGGATGCCTCAACATGCACGATGGCTCCTTCTCACTTGTGTCTGTTGGAGATGAATGAGGTTTAGTGGAGATAGCGTGTCGGGAGGGCACCTGCCAAGTGTCTGTCGGAGAGGGCCCTGGAGTGGCTTTGAGGCCTGTGTGGAGCTGAGCTGACACTGCCCACGGAGCCCCTGATTTCCCAGGAGCTTCCGCGAAGAGGTGTCCATCCCAACCCCCCCACCCCGGCCAGTCAGTGGAGCGGCGAAGGGGGTGCCGAAACTCACCTGGGTGGCCAGGATGCCGTGTTTGATCCCTGTGTTATGGGTTCCGGACCCGATGACGCCCCCCGCAGTCACATCTGACACAGCTCCCAGGCTGGGCTCAACAGGAGGGAGGGAGAGGAACACAGGGACCCGTTAGGCTTCCCTGGACCGTACCCCGCACCCCTGCAGTTGCAGTACGGAGCCCCTCGGAGCAGAATAGTAGATTCATCTCTTGCCCAGGTTCTGGCCCTGAATGCACCACGACTTAGCTTGTCTGACTTGGTGGCCCTTCCCTTCTCTGAGCCTCAGCCTCCCCATCTCAGTGGCCTGTCGGTAAGCAGGTAGGGGGCATGGTTCGAGTCTGAGGGGGGCTGCCTGCTGACTTTGGGGTTTCTGCAGCATAGAACATGCCTTTCCTTTGCCTCCACCCACCAACAATGCCTTCTCCACCAACCAAACGCCCAAATGCTCCTGCTAACACCTCTCTCAACGCAGCCTGTCAAGGCCCACAAAGTCCCTGAGGGAGTGACCTGGTTCAAATGGCTCACACAGCTGTCCCAGGAAGGTACGAGAAGGCTGGAGTTTCCCTGAGCCGTCAGCAAAGGGGGAGGCGGCTGTGTCATCCCCATGCTCAGAAACGGTCAGGGGCTCCTCAGGGCCCCCAGGATAAGCCCACATCTCTCAGCCCAGAGTCCTGGGCCCTGGGAGGAATGCTAACAGCACTGCGTGTGCACAGGAGGACCAGGGTCCTGAAGGGGAGCCTTGGAGACTTGTGCTCTGGGGCAGGAGTTAGAGACGTGTGCCCGGATCACAGGGTCAAGGGAGAGGGTGTTCAGAAGTCTTACTTCTTAGGATCATCCTCTGAGACATCTCAGCCCTGGCTTAAAGGAAAAGGAAATGGATGTTTACTCAAGGCCTCCCCAATGCCAAGGGGTGGGAGCATTATGTGCTGCCCAATATCTTCACAATAGTTCAGTCCACGTGAGAGGTGGGCTCAGCAGGTGAGGCGGTGTGCCCACCACCTCGCACCCCCTGGCTCCCAGCACAGAGCAAGGACCCCTGCGGCAGGCAGGGCCTGGCTCCCAAAGTCGCTGCAGGAACCCTGTGGTTAAGACAGTGATGAGAAAGTCTAGCTTCGGGGCCCTGGGTGGCTCGGTGGCTGAGCATCTGCCCTTGGCTCAGGTCGTGATCCCAGGGTTTGGGGATAGAGTCTTGCGTCGGGCTCCCCACATGGAGCCTGCTTCTCCCTCTGCCTATGTCTCTGCTTCTCTCTGTGTCTCTCATGAATAAATAAAGTCTTAAAAAAAAAAAAAAACAAAGAAAGAAACAAAGTCTAGCCTCAGACCTTCCTAGGGAGGTGGTGAGACCCGGAGGCTGTCCTGGCAAAATAGGAAGAGGATGAAAAAACCCAAGCCCCTCCAGCCTCCCCTTACTCGCCCCCACTACCACTTTTGTGTCTAGTCTTGTCTCTTTGTCCACATTCACTGGGTTACTTGGGAAAATACCAGGATTTTTTTTTTTTGAAAAATAAAGACTTTATTTATTTATTTGAGAGAAAGGGAGAGAGAGAGAGAGCACGAGTTAGGGGAGCGGTGGAGGGAGAAGCAGACTCCCCACTGAGCTTGGAGCCCAACAACGCGGGGCTCAATCCCAGGACCCTGGCATCATGCCCTGAGCTGAAGGCAGACACCTAACCGACTGAGCCACCCAGGTGCCCCGAAAATACCAGAATGTTAAGAGGATCATGGAATCCTGCCCTAGGGAAATCCTCCAGCATGTGGAAAGGGGTACAGCATGGAGATGTTCATCACGGCATGACGTAGAAATAGTGGAAGCCTGAGAAGGAGCTCAGTGCCCGCAGAGGGGGTGGTTAATGGGATTGCAGGGTGTCTCCTCGTCTCCACGAACTTTAGCAGGCTACTACAGGAAGCAGGCTTGCCACCACCTCGTGAAAAGGAATAAACTGGATTAAAGCGAGGCCCTGGGGGAGAAGGGTCAAGGAAGGGAGGATTAGACTGGGCCCTGGGAGGCTGGAGACAGCCCGCCCAGGGGAAAGGTCACCTCTGGAACCTGTGAGGCGAGGCGCCGGCGGAGCCAGAAGGTAAGCACGAGCGGACGCTGACTGAGCAGTCATGTGGGGCAGCTTTAGCTCGTCCAGTCCTCCGAGCCCCCTGCTCTCAGACCCGTTTTCTAGGCTTGAGGCCCAGACGGGCCAAGGAACTGGACGAACAGTGGGAATGAGGTAGAAGCAGCAAGATTTGCTCCTCGGCCATCTGCCTCTGGAGCTGGGGTCTACACCATGCTGCTGTCTGGCCTCCGCTGGTTCACCATGTGGTGGAGTGTTCCAGAAGTTTCCAGCTGTGTGGCCTTGGTAAGCCACTTTGCCTCAGACCCTGGTTTCCTCATCTGTAAACAGGCTTATATCCCTCATCTGTCAAGCACCCAGCATGCGGCCTGCCTCAGCTCTGGTCTTGCCCCTTCAGCCCCCCAGCCGCAGGTACCCCTGGAGTGCCCACAGCATCCTCAGAGCTGTCCACCCAGGCTCCCCCCACCGATACAAAGGATAGGACACCCTAACTCCCTTTGAGTGGCAGAAGGGCCCCATGCAGACAGTCACTTGAGGACTGGGTCCCCAGGGTGGGGACAGAGACGCACCATGAACAGGGCACAGAGATGCTTCAGAGTCCAGAAGCTGATGCCCGTAGTCAATAGGACATGTCTCTTCCTGTCATCATTGGCCACAGGTTCTGTCCCACTATCTGCTCACAGGCCCCTGTATGCCCGGCACGCTCTCCCCCTCCTGGCCTTTCGCTCATGCTGTTCCCTCTGCCTGAATCCCTTCTCTCCTCTTTTTCTCTGGTTTATGCCTGGTCATATTTAGGACTCAATCCAGGGGCCCCTCCTGCAGGCTCCCTGATTCTCATCCCTTGCACTCATCCCCCTGTCTGCCAGGGCTGAACCTGGGGCCCCCTGAGAGCCCTAAAGGGTCCTGAACCCTTCTCTGACATTGAACCTAGGGTCCTTTATTATGCTTATCATTTTGTGTGTTAGTCTGCTCCTTGCAACGTGCTCCTTGGGGTTTTATTCATCCCTGCCTCTCGAGGGCCTACACATGGTAGTCTCCTCACAAATGTGGGAGTTGCCATGATCTTTGGAGAAGCAGGAACAGGATAGGATAGGTTTCCAGAGTGAAAATGTGTAGCACTGCCCCAGGGCCTGTGATAAGAGAGGTAAGGCAAATGGACCCCCCACACTTGAAAACAAACCACAGGCTTCCATGGGTGCAGCTTCCAGCTGCAAAGAGATATCCAAGTCCAATATCCAAAACACCTGTCACATCTTTTTCCAATGGTTGATATTCTACAGTTAGACATTCAATCCTTTGGCTGTATTTGACACCTGTTTCAATGGAAATCCTCTGATATTAAACTGAGCAGTCCCTGACACCACGTTTGGATAGAGAGATGAATACAGACAGAGATAGGAATACCAGCAAGTCCTGCAGCTCAATCAGCATGCTCTTCCGTTCCACCGTGCTTATTCTGCAGACCCTTCTGTCTGGGTCTGTGCAGTTGTTCATTGCAAGTTTTAAGAAAAATTTAACCATTGTTTTCCTGCCCCTTTACAAGACTGGTACTAATACTTGACCCATCTCTGGCCTATTTCTTTCTATTATCACACAATAGTCCCTGAACTCATGGGGGACAGGGAGACAAGTACTCCATGGGGAAAGAACAGGGGTCCAGAGAAAGGGAGGGGGTGCACCCTGGGAAGCATTTCTCTGTCTCCCATCAGATCCTTGAGTGTCCAGCCGCGGCCAGGGGAGGGTAGTGAGCAGTGTTAGCCCCCCAGGAAAGGGGGAGGTGGTTCTTACTTGGACAAGGCCAGGCTGTGCTTGCCCAGCTGTGGGTGCAGGTCAGCCAGGAGGATGCCGGCCTCCACAGTCACCTGCTTCTTCTCTGTGTCCACCTGCAAGAGACCAACACAGGTGGTGGTGGTGGGGAGGCTATAACCCAGTCCCCACCCAACAGTCATACTGCCACGAATATGAACCTGTCTGTCCCAGCCTGTGATCGGCTCAAGCCACCACTTGCTGCAGGTAGCTGAAGAGAGTGTGGGCAGGCCCTGGATTTGCTGGAGTTCTGGGAATACAGCCGTCCCCCCTTATCTACAGGGGATACATTCCAAGACCACCCCAGTGAATGCCTGAAACCACAGATAACACTGAAATTTATATATACTATGGTTTTTTTCTGTATACACATACCTATGATAAAGTTTAGATATTGTGCACAGAAAGTAACAACCCTAATTAAAAATAAACTAGAACAATTATAACAATATACTGTCACAGGGGATCCCTGGGTGGCTCAGCGGTTTAGCACCTGCCTTCGGCTCAGGGCACAATCCTGGAGTCCCGAGATTGAGTCCTGCATCGGGCTCCCTGCATGGGGACTGCTTCTCCCTCTGCCTGTGTCTCTGCCTCTCTCTCTGTGTCTTTCATGAATAAATACATAAAATCTTTAGGAAAAAAAAAACAAAAAAAACCCCAATAGACTGTCACAAAAGTTACATGAACTCTCTCTTAAGATTTCTTACTGTACTGTGCTCAGCCTCTTTTGTCTCATAAGGATGTGAGATGATAAAATGCCTACGTGATGAGATGAGGTGAGGTGAAGGACTTAGGAGTTGTGACATAGGATTAGGCTGTTGACCTTCTGATAATGTCAGAAGGAGGATCATTTGCTTTCTGATGGTGGTTGACCCCCAGAGCAAAACCACAGATAAGGGGAGGGGCTAGGGTATTCTCTGTAACCCCTTCTTCTCACAAGAGAGGGAGATGAGGAGCAGGGAAGAGAAGGGGTTCACCCAGAGCGCCCCAACTGCACTCTCCCCAAACCCCACCCTGCCTAGACCAGGAAGGTGGGATTCCAAGAGGCGCACAAAGTCACCAACTGACAAGGATCTAATCCTATAGGGGCTTGATTTTGCTAGATGGGAGTCCAGATTCCCCACCTACTCTCCCCCGGGGAGGTCTGAGGCAAAGACTGAGGACCAGAAGAGGACAGGAGGTTCCTGCCCTGTGTGAGAAGAGGCACTAGAAGATCCCCCGCAGCGCAGGGAGGTAGGAGCAGATTGTCTCCTTTCACAGGAAGGAGACTGTTGGAGCCCAATCCTCACTAATTAGCAATCAGAGCTCATTACTGCTGTGACTTGATATCTTGACCAGAGCATTTTCAACACAATGGAGACTGTCAGCCTGAGCAAAGAAGGAAATAATAGAGAGAAGAACCCCAGAACCTCTGCTAGCAGGGCTGGGTGGACAGGAGGTTATTTGGCAAAACTAGAGCTCAAAGGCCCTGTCGGGTGAGGAGTCTTCCTAACGTGCGGGCACCTGTCTGGCCTCTGCTCCCTGGCAGGTGCCTGCGGGGGGCACTCACGGAGCATGGGCTGAATTGCATGGACAGGGCTGGGGTCAGATTCCTGCGATGGTGCCCAGCTCTGCTACTGATCGGCCGTGTAACCCTAGGCAAGGCACTCATCCTCTCTGATCCTGTCCCCCCGTATGTAAAACCAGTGAAGTGTAAGTCCTCCTGGATTTGTGATTGTGAGTCCATCTTTGGGGGGCTGACCTGCCATTCTTGTTCGGGAGTAGAGAGGAGGAGGCCCATCCTCTCAGTGGCCACAAGGAGGTGCACACACCTGCCAAGAAGCGTGGGCAGGCCCAGGGCTCTGTGAAGGGGTGATCATGAGTGGGTCAGAAACAGGGTGGGGGTGGGGTTGGGGGCTGTCACTTTGGACTCAGGGACAGGGAGGGGATCAGGCCTGAGGGTCAAGACTAAGGCCCCTGGGGTCTGGGATGGAGGCTGAGGCTGCTGGGCTCAAGAACAGCAGAGGTGGGGGGAGCCAAGGCTCTGAGTACCTGGAGAACCCGGTTCATCTTGCCCATGTGGATCATGAAGCCATCCGTGCAGGCGATGTCCGAGGGTGAGTGGCCACCGCCCACCACCTTCACCCGCTTGTTCTGTTGCCTGGCCAGGGCCAGCACCTGCCAAGGTAAAGCCAGCGTCAGGCCCAGCTCGGGGGTGTCTTGGTGAGGTGGCTGGAGACCTTGCAGGGCCTGCAGGGGGGTGGGCCGCCTAGGCTTTGCCCCCCGCCCCCCACCGCCCACCAGGCCTCCAAGGCCCCCAGCTGGCTGGAGGCTGCTGTGCAGTCCACTCTGGGAAAGAGAGCTGGAGTGCAGGGCCGGGAGGTGAACGGGATGGAGAACCAAGGATCATCCTGGATGGATAGGGGGTTCCTGTGCGCTCTCCCCACCTCAGCTGAAGGCTCTTCTATGGGCATATCTGAAAATTCTCTTCCCCAACATGAAACCTTTCAAGGGCACCCCAGTGCCTTCAGAATAAGGTCCCAATTCCTCCTCTTGGCCTACCCGGGCTCAGCTGCCTCCCAAGCTGGAATGAGGCTCCTGGGGGTGACAGTGGCTTAATTTGACTTGGTACCTGTGTCTACCCCAGCCCCAGCCCCATGAGTCTCTAGTGATCACTGAATGAATACATAAACACATGGTCTCACTTAAATGAACGGATTCCCTTTCACCTGCATGTCCCTGCTCAAAAACCTCACATCTGGTCCACGGAACACTCGTCGTACAATAGGTACCACAAGGGGCTCGATGAGGAAGTGAGATGGGGAAGGGCTCGTCTTCACTAGCTCCTTTATCCACCCACCGTGCCTGTGGCACGTTCCACACTATAGGCTCTACAACAACGAAGTCTGTTTAACACCATCTTGTATGAGCCCCCTTGACCACACAACCTAGATTTAGGACCCTGCTAGCCCTCCAGGGAAATGTCAGCCTGCGGTGGCCTCAGCCTGCTAGGAATTCAGTTGTGTAGGTCAACACAGCTTAGGAACGGCCTTGACATACGGCCCTATGGCATACCTACAGCTTTTCCCTCAGCTCAGAAGGAAGCCAGTTACCTCGGCATTCAAGGCCCTCTGATCCCACCCTCCCAACCTTCCTCTTCTGCCCTCGGCCCACTCATCCCCTCCAGGCATGTCTGTACCCACCCCTGACCCCTCTGCTGACTCCCCAGGCATGCTCCTCACTTCCCCCTTGTTGTCAGTGCCGTTCCCCATAAGTGGAGCTCTTATTCTCCTGGGCCCAGCTTTGAATCAGACAATCCCTGTGTGAATCCTGGCTCTGATCCTTATTAATGTGGGAGATTACAAAGCCTCTATTAGCCTCAGTTTACTCAACTGTGAAACAGAATAATTGCAAGTGATTATAAATTTGCAATAAGGAAACAAACAAGGAGCGGAGACAGAGAACACTGGGCCATACTGCAGATGAGGTGGTCTGGGAATCCACTGAGGAGCTCATCTTTACCCTGAGACTCGAAGGATGACAAGGAGTTAGCCCTGTGAAAAGTGAAGGCACAGGCATTCCTGGTGGTGGGAATAGCAAGTCCAAAGGCCCTGAGGTAGGAAAAGGTTTGATTTGCCTAATGCACCAAGGGTGAACCAAGGCCAGGTGATACATGGCGTTGGGAGTCAAGCCAGGGTTTTATTCCACAAACAATAGGGAGCCTCTGAAGGGCTTTAAGCAGGAGAGTAGCCCAACCCAACTTATATTTTAAGATGACTACTTTTACTGCTGAGGAAATTTTATTCCAAGGAAGTAAAAATTGAAGCAGGGAGACCCAGGACAAGGCCACCGCAGGTCATGGTGGGCGAGGAAGGGATGGACTGGGCATGGAAAGTGGCAACCGTGCTGAAGAGAAAGAGATGGATTCTGGAAACTTCTGGGGCCAGGCTTGCTGATGTTAGATAAGAGTAAAGAAAAGAGGGACACCTGGGTGGCTCAGAGGTTGAACGTCTGCCTTTGGCTTAGGGTGTGATCCCAGGGTCCTGGGATTGAGTCCCGCATCGGGCTCCCCGCATGGAGCCTGCTTCTCCCTCTGCCTCTGTCTCTGCCTCTCTCTCTCCCTCTGTGTCTCATGAATAAATAAATAAAATCTTTTTTTTTAAAAGGGGGTAGAGAAAAGACAGCGACCACTTCCTGGCTTCCAGTTTGAGTGACCAGGTACCCGATGCAGAGACAGGGATAGAAAGACGTTGAAGTCAGAAACCAAAGAGCCCCGGAACACTGGGAATGGAGTTCGGGGCGTGTCAGTCTGTGATGCCCCGAGACCCCCAAGGAGGCAGTCGCCGGCAGCTCTGCGCCCCTAGCAGAGGCCTGAGCTGCAGGTGAAAGGCTGGCGGTCATTGGTGGCACAGTGGGCCGTAACCCGGAGCTGCAGCAGGGGAGGTGGGGGCCAGGAGCCCGGAACACAGCCCCCTTCGTGGGGCTCTCCCCTGGCCAGCGATCCTGGGAAGGGGGTGCGTTTTGGGGGGTGGGGGGGTTCCTAGCCCAGCAAGTCCCCGCTCCCTGCCCTGGAGGGACACTCACCTCTCTGACCTCCTCCACGGACGTGGGCTGGAAGTACATTTCTGGGCAGCAGCCATAGGTCCTGGCCCAGTTCTGGAACTTGACTCCTTTGTACCCGTGGACCTGCGAGGGGCGAAGAGCTGGGTGGCCAGGGCTGAGGCCGCCGTGGGATGGGAGGCTGCGGCCAGGGCGCTGAGCCAGGCTGCTCCGCCCCGGTCACGGTCACCGCTCAGGGCCCGGGGGGAGGTGGAACACGTCGGCAGCTCTGAAGCTGAGCAGCTACGTGCAGGGCTTGTCTCCCTGGACCCCTCGCGGCCACGGGGGCGGATGGCACGGGAAACCGTGTGTCTGTTCTTAGTAGGAGGGATGGGGTCAGGGGCGGAGGCCGAGAGGGCAGGCCTCAGGGCGCCTGGCCCCTGCTCTGTCTGGGGCACCTCTTGGGGGGTGACTGGGGAAGGGGTGGCATGAGCTGGCCTGGTGGCCCGAGAAGGCCTTGGAGCTGGCTCTCACCTCTCCCACCAGGCTTCTCCTGCCAGGGAGGGCCAGGTCTGGGAGACTCCACGGCAGCCTTCCCGGCCTCGAAGCCGAAGCAGGGAGCCCCAGGGATAAGCCTGTGTATCGAGCACTGTACTGAGATCCTCTATATATCACACCTTATTTAGACCTTATAATAATGCCGCGAAAGAGTTAATATTATTGCCATTTTCAGGAGCAGAAACCAAAGCTCAGAGAGGTGAAGTAACTTCCCCAAGCACACACAGCAATCAAGTGAAGACACCGGAGTCCAACCCGGGCTTTCACCTCCCAAGCTTTCCCCAACACCCCAGTGCCACTCCTAAAGCCTAAAGTCCAATTCAGGAGGGTCCCCGTGGCCTCCCCCCGCAGCCCCAGACCTGACTTGATTTTGTCCTCCCCTGCCTGGTTCATGGGCGCAACCTGGACGCAGCCTGCCGGGCTGGCGGGCTGTGCGGCGTTAGCCTACCATGGCTCCAGGGGTGGGTCGGTGGCCTTGGCTGACTGTGGCTTCCTCGGGGACAGAGCACTGGGCAGCGGGCTGCAGGGACGAGGTGGAGCGAGGGCCCGGAGCACACAGCACGGGAGCACAGTGACCTCCCTCTGCTCAGGGCTGACTCTGATGTACCGCATACCCCGAGGGGCTTTGGGCCCTGGCAAAGGTGGGTAAACAGTGTTGCGACAGGCTCCACCCATACAAACAGCAGCTCAGGCCTGCCCCCTGCCTCGGGGGCCCTTCTCAGGCAGAAGGTGGAAGAGCAGAGTTTAAGAGGTAGCGGCTCTGTTCTGGAAGTGTCTTGCACTCTGACCCCAACCCCAACACCCCGCTGCTTCAGAACTGGGTCCTTGATTCCATAGGTCAGGGGAGGCTATGATGTGGGGGGCTTGTGGGGGTCTTAGTGTAGGGCCTCCCTTGGTGCCTGCTTGCAGGAGGGTACACGTGGCACGCCACATGGAATGGAATCTGCACCTGTGCTAGTTAGCCCACTTGTCAGACTTGGGGGATGAGTACAGGAAGCCAGCCATCACTCTAGGAGACAGGACGGGGGTGGGGGGTGGGGGGTTAGGGGGGAGGGGAGAAAAGGGACACTCAGTCCAGGCAGAGTCTTCTAGCAGAGGCCTTCCCTTCCCTAGGCTTTAGGGCAGACAGAGCTGGTTCCTTATCTATACTTTTTGCTTGATAACACTTGAGGGCCTCGTTTTCCTCCTCGATAGTGTTGGGGCACGTTTGCCTAATTCTCTGGGTCCATCAAAAGTTTAGAGCTGCTGGATGAGGAGCATGGGGACACAACAGGAACTTGGAAATGGCCCCAAGCTCTTGCATCTGCCCCAGCTGTGAGCTGGCTGGCCGCAGGATTCTGGGGATCCTACTGTCTTACTGCCAACCCTTAGCTAGTGTCTGGCACAGAGCCAGTGTCCAAAGCACATTTGTGCAATGAACAAACAAATCAGTCATTGAGCATCTCGGCTTCTCAGATCTCTCCAAGCAGGAAGCATGAGCAACAGCCCTGGGGTTTGAGAGGAGGAAAGGCTGGGCTGCTGGAGCGGAACTGGGGGTCTGAGAAGCAGAAAAAAAGTCCTGGAAGGGGGGTGGGGTGTCAGAGTCCCACCTGTATCCCCCAAACCAGGATTCCTGCCAAGCAGTCGAGGGCACGTGTGTGAATGGTACCCCCGCCCCAGATGCAAATGTCCCTGTGTGAGATGGGGGTGGCAGCTGTGTGCTCCTCCCAGGGAGGGCCAGTCGGAGGCACTGCGTTTTATGGCAACTCAGCAGCTGGGTCATAGAGAGAGGAGTCCTGGGGCCACGGAAAGGAGCTAACTTTGTGGGAAGGGCCCTATTATAGGCTGAACCGTGTTCCTCCCAAATTCCTGTGGTGAAGCCTTAACCCCCAGCACCTTTGAATGTGACTGTACTTGGAGATAAGGCCTCTAAAGAGATAATTAAGGGATGCCTGGGTGGCTCAGCGGTTAAGGGTCTGCCTTTGACTCAGGGAGTGATCCCGGGGTCCTGGGAATCGAGTCCCACATCAGGCTCTCTGCAGGGAGCCTGCTTCTCCCTCTGCCTATGTCTCTGCTTCTCTCTCTCTCTCGCTCTGTGTCTCTCATGAGTAAATAAATAAAATCTTAAAAAAGAGAGAGATAGATAATTAAGTTAAAATGAGGTCATTAGGACGGGCCCTGATCTAATGCGACTAGTGTCCTGAGAAGGACAGTAGGACACAGGCACATAGCAGGAAGGCCATGTCGGCGCTCCTGGAAAAGGCAGCCGTCTGCAGGCCTAGGAGAGAGGCCTCAGGAGAACCCAGCTGCGCTGACCGCTTGATCTCGGACTTCCAGCCTCCGGAACCGTGAGGACATAAATCTCTGCTGCTGAAGCCACTCAGTCTGTGGTACTTTGTTAAGGCAGCCCCAGCAAATTAATGCACAGAGTCTATAAACTCCTGAGGCTGGGGTTCCCCCCCTCCCCAGGCCTTCACGAGAGAGAAGAGCAGGGCCTGGCTCTCACCTCTGAGCCTGTTTCACTTGGGCTGTCCCTGATAGAAGAGGCAGTGCCTGTGCACTCCACTGCTGCTGGCTCCGCTGTCAGAGAGGAGGCGGGGGTGGGGGGGTGGGGGGGGTGGAACCTCCCCGAAGAACCTCAGCTTCCCTGCCTGGGAAAGCAGGGCTTGGTGAGGGACACAGGGGGTGGAGGCCTTGGGATTCAAGGGTGGAGAAAGCACCTGGTTGGCTATTGTTCCAAAGGCCTGGAAGGAGGTCCAGGAACTGTAGCCAACTGATGGGGGTGAGTATCAAGCCGGAGGGGGGACAGGTGGGTTGAGGGATGAGGGGAGCCCCGAGGGTTAGCCTGGTGTTACCCCTGATAAATAACTTATTTCCCACTCACCCTTAAGGTTTGTCCCTAAAATTTCAGGCCAAGTATGTCCTGCTCCCACCCACACTGAATGCCCCATTCAACACAGTCAAGACTCAAGGTTTCTCCTTTTGGTGAATGCATTCTGTGCTGACACATTCTGGAAGCCAGGTGCTGTGGGGTGCAGGTAGGCTGGGCTGTACCTCAGAACTGCCCCAGGGGCTCCTATCTCTCCCCTGCTGAGATTTCCCAGAGCCTGGGGAATCATGCAGTTTTCTTTCTTCACCTCTTGCGACTGCCCTTGGATGGAAGGCTTTTTCCCCTACCCCCACAAGCCAGTCACATCAATCTTATAAACTGCCTTTATTGAGAAACATAAAATGACATGAATATAAAAATCAGCAAAAACACTGTGTATCAGTTAATTCAATCTGTTGTTGCCACCATCTCATGGTTGAGGTTGATAATTTATTGCTTATTTCCTCTTGCCTGAAGGGCTCAGCTAGTTCAATAATTGCTGAGTCTTATTTTTTTTTCAAACATTTGTTGGCAAGGGAAATTAATGTAACTGTTTCAATGGTCACTGAAGCTTGTTTTTTGACCTTTTCTCCACTCATACTTGTTAATCAATCAGAATGAGCTCCTTAATATAAAATCTGTATGTGGTAACTTAACACTTCTCTGAAGTAATGTGAACCCTTGGAAGTGAGTTTAATGATTTCTCATCTGTAGATATTACTTCTTTGTCCCATTCATTCTCTTTAAAATGTAATGTAGGGCATAAAGTTCGCTCAATACATAAGACAAAGAGGGATGGCACTAATGTCCTCTGTGTCTCAGGATTCTTTTTCCACCTGAATCCAGGATAATTAATGGAGAGAAGGACCAGATATCCATCTCCTCAATCTATTCAACTGGCAAAAAAGACTATTGTTTGGGGCATGGAGGTGGTTTCCTCTGGACTTTTCTAACTCTGATTTACAAAAACCAAGAATTGTTTCTGTCTTTGAGATTCTGACATAAGTCAGATAGTCACCCCTACTGTCCAGTGCTGATACATTCTGCCCCATTCTGGGGGGGCGGAGCTTGGCATGAACATCATGAAAAAGAGTCATGAACTGCATAAGAAACCCACATTAGGTCTTATCCAAGGCCTTTTAGACTTGCAAGTTATTTTTTAATTGATTTAAAATGAGTTTACAACCCATGGAATGGGAGAAAATATTTGTAAATCATTTATCTTATAAGGGATTGATATCCACAATATATAAAGAACTCCTACAACTCAACATGAAAACAAACATGGATTAAAATGGGGCAAGGACTTGAACAGCCATTTCTCTAAAGGAGATATACAAATGGCCAACAAGCACATGAAAAGACGCTCAACAACACTAAGTATTAGGGAAATGAAAATCAAAACTACAGAGAGATACCACTTCACATCCATGAGGATGGCTATTCTCAAAAACTCAGAAAATAGCAAGTGTTGGCAAAAAAAAAAAAAACAAACAAAAAAAAAAACAAAACCCTTTGCATCATTATGGGAATGTAAAGTGGTGCAGCTACCCTGGAAAAACAGTCTAGTGAGTTCTCAAAAAATTAAACACAGAATTATCACATGATCTAGCAATTCCACCTCTGGGTATTCACTCAGAAGAACTGAAAGCAGAGACTCAAAGATATTTGTACACCATATTCATAGCAGCATTATTCACAATAGCCAAAAGGTAGAAGTAACTCAAGTGTCAACCAATGGATGAAGAGATAAACAAAATGTGGCAAATCCATACAATGGAATATTATTCATCCTTCAAAAGGAAGGAATACCTAACACAGGCTACAACAACATAAATGAGTCTCAAGGATTTTATAGTAAGTGAAATAAGCCAATCACCAAAAGACAAATATTGTATGATTCCACTTATAGGAATTAGTTAGAATAGTCAAATTCATAGACTGAAAGTAGAATGGGGGTTGCTGTGTATTGGGGAGAGGGAGAATGGGGAGTTGGTATTAATGGGAGTCTTAATGAGAGTCTTTTTTAAACAATTTATTTATTTATTTTAATATTTTACTTATTTATTTGAAAAAGAGAGAGCACAAGTAGGGGGAGCAGCAGAGGGAGAAGCAGGCTTCCCACTTAGCAGAGCACCTGATGTGGGCCGCAATCCCAGGACCCCGGGAACATGACCTGAGCTTAAGGCAGTTGCTTAACCAACTGAGCTACCCAGGTGCCCCTATTTATCTATTTTATAGTAGGTTCCATGCCCAATATGGGGCTTGAACTCACGACCCTGAGATCAAGAGTTGGACATTCTCCCGACTGAGCCAGCCAGGTGCCCAAGAGTCTTATTCCATCAAGGTTTGGTATGGTGGACACAGTCATGCAATTGGCTATCCACCTCACCCATTAGAACATCAAAATCAAGAATCTGAAATGAACTCAATTATCCATCCATCTATGCTTCCATTCTCTGATTCATTCAGCAAAAATCTAATGAGCATCTATAAAATGTCAGGCATCTGCTGCTGGATTAGGATCGAGAACAAATCAGCTAGACAGTCAATCTCATGGGCCTTTCAGGCTCGTGGGGCAGACAGTTAACAATTGGGTGGAGTAGAAACGTCTACAACCATGAAGAAAATATGTTATCATTTGTGGCTAGATGGATTCCTTTGAACAGTGTAATTAAAACTAAATGAGAAATTCACAGCCTCATGCCCACTGTCCACATTCAGGTGCTCAGGCCATATGCATGTGTGGGAGCATATTGGCCTGGACGGCAGGAAGAGGGCACATGGCTTACAAGTGGCTGCTGGCTTCTCCATCTGATGGCACAGAACAGACCACTTCTCTCATCTCAGAAAGTTCCACTGGACAGTGCTGGTCTAGATCATGCTGTGCCCCGTAGACCCAAGAGCAGAGGGAAACATGTTCACTCAAAGGTGACAGACAATCCTTCCTCCCAGAACACAAACACCAGTACCACAGTTGTTTAAGCTTTATTAAAGAAACGAGTTCCAATCTCAGCTGACATGCTCCCAAATCAACTGCTGATTTTGCTACCAACTATGAACGGGTTAGTCAAAGAGAAATCACCTCTCACCATCCCATTCTGTCCCCTCTAAACATTAGCCACTCTTAAAGTAGCACCTTAGAGCAAATGAATGAATGAATCATAGGTGATTTTTCCTGTATCTACAATTATGTCAGATTTGAATCTCGTCATTGAAAGAAAACCACTCTTTGCAGTAAACCCCCTTGGACTGACACTGCTGATTATAAGAGATGCTGCGAAGGCCTCCTCTGGGTTCCAAGAGCAGTGCCAACAGAGGAAGGGCTGCTGGGGGCTGGCACGTGCCACAGCCTACAGCTTCGAGACCACTGGTGGGTCCCTGGCATCAGTCTCCAGCCACTCAATGAGGATCTGATTCAACTCAGTGGGCCTGGAAAGGAAATAAAGGGTGGATTCACACATGTTGGATCTACTCACCCCACGCAAAAGCAGAGGTGAAGAAGTGAATGGCTAAGCCAAGAAAGCCCTATTGGAGGTGAACAGGAAGTCCCACCTCCACTGAGGGATCCAGACCGCCCGCCCCACCAATCGCCACATCTCCTTACTTCTCCATCTGTGTCCAGTGTCCACAATCCTTAATGTGTCCCCTTTTCAGGTAGGGAATCTGGAAGAAAACCCCACCCAGAAAAGTAAACAGCAGAATACAAGTGGGTCTGGTTTTAGGTTAGTGCTCTACACAAGCCACCCCCTGAAAACCCCTGCACTCTTAAGGAAAGCAGTGGACATTTCTTGAGCTCCTATTATGTGCCAGGTACCCTAAGTGCACTGTCTAACCTTGAGCATAACCCCTAAGATGAAGGCTCAGAGAAGTTAGGTAACCTGTCCAAGACCAAACAGAGTGGCTGAGCTAGATTCAAATTCAGGGCTGACTTGTACTCATCACAACAAGCTGCTTCTCTTTAGAATCACTAACACTCAGCTTGTTCACTGTCTGGAAAATGCCTGGTTGTTGTTTGGCTCCTGCCACAAAGGCATGACTGAGTCCCCCTCTCGGGCTACCTCCCTTCTCCTTGGTGGTCTGCATGCAGGGCTGTCCACCCTCCCTTTTGAACCCAAAATCTCCACAGTGCATCACAGCAACAAGCAGCGACCAAGGACAGAGAGCGAGTGGCAGCACTGCACTTGCACAAGCAGGCTCCCTCCTGACACAAGCCTTCAACAGCGCAACATGATGTAGAAAACGCTGGGGAAAAATGTGGCTTCCCTCCCAGGGGCAAGAGCAGCCCCTTCCAAGCATAAACCTCAATCAGGTAAGCAGTCAGTTGCCAGGGCTGGAAAGGGCCAGCTGCAGAACTGGAAATCCTACAGAAACCTCAAAGGATAGGGCCAGAGAGAACGAGCTCGCACAATGGGCTCATGGCTTTCCGCAGCCTTCTGTCAGCTGGTTCTAGAGCCCGCAGGAAGGTTGCCCTTGGCCGCATCCCACTTAACACAGGGTCTACTGTGTCTGGTGATGCCCACAACGCCAAGTATGGATGGACCACTCCCAGCAGCTAGGCAGGATAAATGAGCCAGCCCACGGTCACCCCCCACCTGCAGGCCTCTGGAATCCCTACCAACTTCCATGTATGTAGTAGAGTGAGCCTCCAACTCACAGGGTGGCCCCTGTCAATCCCCTTCAATGGCTCAGGCCCCCGGGCATACAGAGCTCAGCCTGGCCCAGTAGGTTCAGTAGACTCTTCCAGCCTTCTGCACTCCTGCTATCCTCTCAGCATGCCCTGAATGCTCCTTGCCTCTCACCCTGTCTCCTGTTCTTTCTGCCAGGCAAGGCTGAGCTGTTCCCCAAGGCCAGAGGCAATGGTCAGCACCTCTGCAAAGACCTCATTCCCAACTGTGCCTTCCTCTTCAGAATCTCCTGGGTTCAGGATTAACTGCTGGACAGTGAGCTCCCCAAGGGCGGGGTCTGTATCTTAGTCTTCCTTACCGTCCCACAATCTAACACAGCCAACACACTTACGTGCCAGTAAAAGCCCACGAAATGAATGAATGAACGCATGCATGCATGCGTGTGTGTGTGACAGGGTACGTGGGTGCCCGGCAGAGGAAGCATCATGACTATGACTGATGCTCCCAAGAGCTGATGGTGAAGCTATTGATGGAGAACCTTGAGCAACTGGTTCAAGCAGGTCTCCTGCTCTGTGTCTTCAGCTGCCATCATTCCTCTGCGACACCTGTGCCCTCTGCTGGGAAGTACCAATGACCCTAGTACAGGACCATTCTCTTACCCAGTCTTCCATATGCTTGGACATCTCAGGAACAAGCACCTTGTCCTTCTCCGCGGTTACCATTAGGGCCGGAATCAGGATCTGGGGAAGGGTCACAGGAAGCAGGAGCATCCAAGGGAGGAAACATCCCCCCTCCACGACTCCCAGGGCACACACACAGGACTTCATGTTCCTGCTTTGTGTCTTCCTCCACTATTAACAGTGCCTCCCCCACCTCCCCTGCCAAAGACCACTCATGGTGCTGCTGTGTGGTCCTGGCTTTGTTTCCCCAGGCTGTAAGGAGGCATTGCTGTTACTGGAGACTTAAAATGATGGTGTGAGATGATAGAAAATATTTGTGTCTGCCCCAGGTTCTTGGCACAGAGCTTCTGAAACCCTTACAATTTTCTATGTGCTAAGGACACTATAAGCATCTGTTGTTTAGTATTCATTGTATTAGTATCTTTCGATCCCATCCTAGCCATGGGGGGGGGGGGAGCTCTTAAAACCCTTGTAAATTCCAAAGTGATAGGAGCCTCTTTTGTTCTATTGAGGCCTCTCTGGGTGGGCTCCTGGATGGGGGCTGGTCACCAGAAGGACCAAGCCAAGATTAGAAGCTTGGAATTGAGAGCTCTGCCTCCCTCCCCATTCTCTAGAGAGGGCAGAGGGGCTGGAAATGGAGTTAATAATTGATTGTGCCCATCTAAGCCTTCATAAAAATCCAAAAAATCCCAATAGGGTGGGGTTTGGGGAGCTTCCACATTGGTGAACACATCCACACTGGGAGGGCGATGCACCCCAACTTCACAAGCACAGAAGCGCCTGTGCTTGGGACCCTCCCAGACCTCACCCTATGTATCCCTTCATCTGTATCCTTTGTCATCTCCTTTAATAAACTGGCAAATGTGTCTCCCTGAGTTCTGTGAGTCGCCCTAGCAAATTAATCAAACTGAGGAGGGAGTCGTGAAAACCTCAGATGTACAGCCGATCGGTCAGAAGCACAGGTGACAACCAGGACTTGTGATTGGCATCTGGAGTGGGGGCATCTTGAGGGACTGGGACCTTATATGTGGGATCTGACACTGTCTCCTTAGAGACAGTGTCAGAATTGATTTGAATTATAGGACATCCGACTGCTGTTGCAGAGAATTGGCTGGTGGGGGAAAAACCCCATACATTTGGTGACCAGGAATGTCAGACTTCTGGGGAAGTATTTTATGTGAAAGTAAAACAGACACACAGAAGGACAAGACTGGGTTTTTCTAATATAGATGGAGTTAGCAGGGGAGTGACCAACACAGGTTTTGTGTGCACGTGTGTGTGTATAAGTAAGAACCCATGTGCTGGCCCACTCGTGTGACTGATATTCACGGAACTGTTAAAAAGAAAACTGTAGGCCCCAAATAGTGTCACTTGGGTCAGGCCAAGTCACTAAACCAGAGCTTAATACCTAACTTAATTGCAGTTCCAACCTCCCCCAGAAATGTCTTAACTGGTTAGGCAGGAATTTTTTGACTAGTGCCAATGAGGTCATCTGTCACCTGGGCCCTTTCCGACCCTTCCTAGAAACATGAGGGAATGTGCTTAAGACCTCTGCCCCCTGCCCCCTCAAGGGAAGGAGACCTTGCCTGAAACAATCCTCTCTTTTCTTTCGCTTAGAACTTTTTTGCCCCACTCTCCTTCCTATAAAATACTTCCACTTGGTACAACTCCTCAGAGCGCCTCTCCCCGTGCTAGACCGGACGCTGCCCGATTCAGGAATCATTTAGTAAAGCCAGTTAGGTCTTCAAATGGACTCAGTCGAATTTTGTTTTTTAACAGAACGGAAGAGATGACACCAGAAAGGAGGAAAGATGCCCTTGAACGGAGATCAATATTTCTTTTCTTTGAATTAAATGAATGCTTAAAAAGGTCAGCCAGGATTCCAGAGTGAATGGGCCAGCCACAACTGTTATCAATGTGTCATGAGCTGCGGTAGAAATGACTCCGCTTTCATCTGCCCACAGATAGGACACTGGGGGTGGAGAAAGCCGCCTTCAGCCTCTTTGTTCTCCCTCCACCATTATAATTTTCAAACAGCTTCGATTTGTCCTTGCTCCAGGACTTGCATTATTTCCTCCCTACATGCAGAACGATGTGCTTCTTGCTGCAGCCCCTCCACCAAATGATGAAGAACGAGGAAACGCTCAAAAGTGATTTGGTTGCTGAAACTTGTCCTGAGGCTGCTGTAAACTCTAGAATATTCCCAATTGAAATGTAACTGGTCGTGGGGGCATGAGAGGAGGTGGGGGAGGAAGAAGACCCGGGAGGTAGCTGTAGAAGACAGAAGCCTTCCCAAAGGCTCTGTCATTATGTCCCTCCATGCTGTGAAGGATTTTGCCTATCAAATTATGCCTTTGCCATTTTTTTGTCAGTCACAGATCACAGACAAAGATAATGAGCCTTAACTGAGCTACTACTATGTGCTTATCACTGTTTTAAGCATTTTGTGGGCATTAATCCATTTTATGCTTACACACACCTAGGGCGTAAGCACTATTCTTGTCATTCCCGTATTACAGAAGCGGCAATGGAGAACAGAGTGGTAACAGACCTCTTACCCAAGGTCACACAGGGATTAGACCGGAGGCCAAATTGCTGCCCAACCTGCTCTTAACTACTGTATTCCATGTTCTACTGCCTCACCACGTCACCCATGAGGTCAGGATCTCATCTGTTTTATTTGCCATGGTATTGCTAAGGTCTAGCAAAGTGCCTGGCACATAGGGGGTGTTCATATTCCAGTGGACCGATGAGATAACCAGGGGCTACTGAGTGATCTGAGGAACACGAAAATGAAATTTCCCTTAGGTTTTTGACATTTTGAATGTAAGCTGGGGATCTGTTACAGGTTTCCCCTGCTATCAAATGTACAGCGTTCCTGTGAAAACTGCCATAAGCCAAAATGATGTAGAGTGAAGTAGCAATCACCAGTAATCTATATGAAAAAATTTTTTGAACATTCCCAGACACCCCCCCCCCCGCAATAACCTCTTTTTGGCTTTTCTGATACCTTAGGAAACTTCTTGCTAACAGAGGCACAAAATAGACCAAAGTCAAGCCCAGATGCTCACAGACACAGTTCAACACTATGGTGGCCTGATGCTGAGGGGAGTTCCTGGGGAAGAGGCTTGGCGAGGCCCCTCTGGCTTGTGTGCTGACTCTATAATGACTCACTGCAAAAGAAATGCTGAATGATATTTTTGCTTTTTGCCTTTTTTTCCTAAAAGGGAAAATCCTCTTTGGATTTCTTTCAGCTAGAGAAAACCGCTACTAATGTAGGCCTTTTGTAAAAGCGAACTTTCAGAATGCGGGGGGGTATACCTGTATTCCCTTTGCAGACTTGGAGATTGGAAATGTATCTTCTGCTTGGCAAACGAGGACACTGAGATGCAGGTTGACTTGGACAAGGTGACACAGCCAGAAGCTAAAGCCTGTCTGAGAGCACCTAATGCTCCTTCTGAGAAATGGGGGCTCCATGATCCTCCTCACCTTGGGAGTCATCCTGGACTATCTGCTGCCCTGACCTGGGGCACAGCCAGGAGACCTGAGCCTTCCATACCTGAGCCTTCCACACCGGTGCCGCAGACACCTGGCCAGACCCCTGCTCTGCCCCAGTGCCACCCTGACCATTCCAAGGGAAGCATCAGCAAAAGTCCTAAGAGTTTTCCCCCCATTGTGCGGAGGGAAAGGACATAAAGGACAAGGATGGCAAGTCACTCTGTCCTGCTCATCCCCCCACCCCCTCTGACCCAGGGGCAGCTGAATTGGGCCGGTGAAGGGGGCTTACTGGGGAGGGCAACCACGCTGGATCAGCACTCACCTTCCGTCCCACACCTTTGCAGCCCCACCGCCAGTTCGTTTCCACGTTGCGATACCAGTTGAGGGGACCTCTGGGGGTAGGGAAGATCGGGGAACAAAGATAGGAAAGCTTTTAGTGGATGACGATGTTACAGACTTCACGGGCAGCCAGCCCTGCACAGAGCCAGTCTGCCCAGTGGGAGCCAAGGTTCCTGCAGCGAGGAAGAGAACAGAGCCTGGGGTTCACATCTGGTTGCTGGCCCTACAGGACTCTCCATATTCTCTGAGGGCTGTTGTGTTAGATAATGGGGAGCTTTGTTTAGTTCTGCTGCCAGCCAGAAGCCACTCTCCTGCCCCGGGAACCTACTGAACCTACTGCAAAGGAACTTCAGGAGCTGGACGTGGTGCGGAGGTGCTCTCCTTCTAATGGGACATAGGGAGGTGGCTCAAAGATGCCCCTCTGAGCAGGTGAGGATGGCCAGGGGCTGCACCTGAACACTCTCCCAATCCTCAATACAAACCAACCAGCCAAGCAACAAAAATCAAGAACGTGAGAGGCCTATAACTCTCTCCTGTAGAGGTCTATAACTTTGGAGTCTATGCAGGCTTTTTGTGTTTTTCTGAAGAAAGATCCCAGGGCTTCTGTCTGATTCTTTTAGGGGCTTATGACTGAAAACATGTTTTGGCCATCTGTTCTGAGGGGGGCCCACAAGCACAAGCGGGAAGCAAGCTGAGTTATCCCAAACTAGTACAGGCCGAGTATCTCCAGGAGGGAGCCTCCTGACACAGGAGGTGTTGAGGCAGAGGCTGGCTGAGCATTCACAGGAAGGACAGCAGGCCTTACCCTGCACCCCAAGAGCAGAAGAGCCCCTCCTTGCTGATCATCTCTCTTCTGTGTTAGGGGCACTGTTCTCTTTACCTGAAACCAGACTTCTGGAACTGCTGCACATAGAACTGAATGTCCTCCTCAGTGACGATGCTGCTGAGACTGGGCTCTTCTGGGGTTTTCACAAGGAGTCCTCCTGCAAACAGCCACTGCTTTGCTCTCCCAGACCCGGGCCAACTCAGGTTGGGCATCGAATTGCCTCTCAGGTCACATCTGAACTCACAGTGAAGGGTCTTGTGCTCCTTCGTTCATTCCATCTTTCTTCTCCACCATGAGCCCATCTCCTCTCAAGCTGCAAATCTGTGCCCTAACTGTCATTCTGGAACCCAGCGACGTCATGCTCATGGACCTTCCCTTCCAGGATGAACTTTGGGACAAACCATATCTCTTGCCTTTAAGAACTCCCCAAGTGGTTCCAGGATGACACTATTTACTGTTTACCAGGCCCTGCCAACCCTCCCTTACCCTCTCTCCCCAACTAAACCTTTTCTAAATAGCTTAACTAATAATATTCCTCTTTAGATACCTCCACTGATTCTTGGAATTTTTGGAAGCATGCACTCTGATTTTTCTCTTAGTCTGGAGGAAAATCCAGGAAAGAGAGCATGCATTCTGTTGCCTTCTGCATGCTCTGTATTCTTTGCACAGTGTGGAATCCTATCTGGTCTTCAGTGGGGTATACTGTGTCCTGGCAGCCCCCAGTTCCCTTGGTGGCGACCTTTCAAGGACAACAGGCAGCCCAGGGACAACTGCTATTTCACAGGGGACAGTCACAGGGCTGTTAACGCCAGCACTTGAACATGGCTGACTCACCATTTTCAGGCACGGGAACTTTTGTGAGATGCATCAAAGCGGTGATCAGAGTGCCTCCCCCCAGCCTGGCGCTCCAGGCTTGTTCAGCACCTCTGGAAGAAGAACCCCCACCTGCTCTCCTCTTGTTACTACTGCTGTCTGCCACTCTAGGAGGCCATGGGCTCCCTGAGGGCAGCGGTTGTGCTTTGTGCATTTGGGTATCTGCCCCTGCCTCACATTAAGTGCAGGCTCTAAATGCTCAGGGAATGAAGGGATCAATAAGAGACTGCATGAAAGAGGAAAGACGAGGAGGGAGAGAGGGAGAGAGGGAGAAAGCGTTCTTGACCCGTGAGAGGAGTATGGCCTTAGGGTAGGAAGAGTTTAAGTCCAGCCTAACCTCTTTGAACAAGGTCTTTAACTCTTTTGGAATCTATTTTCCCCATTTGTGGAACAGTGATTAACAGTGGGATTTTTAAAGGATGTCATGACTATAAATAAGATATCCGAAGGGGCCTGGGCCAGTGTTTGATGCACACAGTAGGTGCTCCAACAAGTGGTAGCAATCATTATTATTAATACAAGTGCACACTGGCAAGGCCACAGTGTTGGGGCCAAGCAAGGTTCTGTGGGAGCAGTGATGGATGTGGGAGCTGCAGGGTTGAGCTCCAAACTGCTCTCAGCTTTGACTCTTCACTTGTATTCAACCCAGGAGGGAGAACAAGGACGGTCTTCATATGGAGAAACTTTCTGGAAATGGTGGGAACACAGTATAGGGATGGAGGAAAGGCTGACTTTGGCTCTGTGTGCCCCAGGTGATCCTGTAGAAGTCAATTAGTATCTTAGGTCTTGGCCGTTATCAGCGAAGGGTGGGATTGCCCTGATGAGCTCTAGATTCCTCTGAGCTCTTAGGGCTTAAGATCCTGGACCCAAAGTTCCCTGGAGGAAAGGAACCAAGGTCACGAGGTCAGCCCAGGGCAAGGGTGTGTGCTATTCACCAGCAGGGGTTGGAGGGGAGGAAGGGGGGGGGGGGCTTTTGTTAAGCAAGTCAGAGTGGAGAGCTAGCCAGTGGCTGCTTCTGCACAGAGCAGTCCGAGGGATACTCCTTTAACGTTTAGCTGATTCCTGCCATGACCCTCTTGTCCCCCTTCCCTCCTGAGAACCTCTTACCCCTTTCACGGACTCTGCCCACGTTGAGAAAAGGCTGTAGGGAAGAAGGTTAGAAATGTCGTCATGGGTGAAGTAAAGGAAAAATGTTGAAACAGATCATCTGTAAACCTGTCACAACCAAAGACCTATGAACACCATCAAGTGATGCAAACATGCTAAACTCCCAAGAGAGGTAGAGAATCTTCAGGGGTCAAAGGAGAGGCAGCTAACAACCAAAGCTCTGCACTCACGCTGCTCCTAGGAGCTTGCAGGTCTTGGTCATGTAAGGACTTCGGTTGACACAACCCATCGGAACAAGAGATGAGACCCCAGACCTATGGTGGGTGGTAAGTTAAAGATGAGATACTCCCTATACTGCCACTGCAAATCCAGCAAATCTGTAGTCCTCGGTGAAAGGGTGGACTAGAAAAATATCCACCCATCATGCAGAGCAATGTCAAAGGAGTTGTTTCACTTCCATTTGGTACTAAGATAAAACCACAGAAAACTCCCCTAGGAATTCTTAGCTATAAGCCTGCCTTCACAGGTATCTCAGTTTAAACCTACTCTATCTGTGGGATCTGGAAACCTCCAAGATGCAAAGTAAACAACAACAAGGAAAGTGAGCCTAGGCTGGTAATGCCCCCAGGACGCCTGGTAGAACCAGCAACTGCTAAGGCATCCTCTCAAGCCCAACTGAAGCAGATTGGGCAGATTCAGTGTTGCTGAAGATGAGCTCACAAACCCAAACTACAAAACTCTCCCCCACATCTCAGCCCCTTCACACACACACAGGCCCCATTGCAAGAGGTAGCAAACAGTAAAGCCAGGGTCTCCAAAAATATCAAATAATAAGAACTCCGAGAGAGAGAGAGAGAGAGAGAGGGGAGAGAGAGAGAGAGAGAGAGAGAGAGAGAGAGAATGAAAACCTAGTACGCTTAACATGATTAAAGACATAAAGGAAACAGAACATAAGAATAAAACAAGACTCTATCACAAGACATTAGAATGATTTGCAAACGAGCCAAATTAAAAAAAAAAACACAACACCTTGTTCATGGAAATTAAAAAGAAAACTTCAGAGATGTATTAAGCTGCAGATCTGACACCACCAAATACAAGGAAGAGGGTAGACCTCAGGCTGGTTTTTCAAAAACAATGACAGAAGCTTTTACCTAGAATTCTAGACTTGGATGAACTAGTCTACAAGACTGAAGATCAAAATTAAAATATTCTCAGGTTAAAAAATTATACTTTTGTTATTAATAGACTCTTATGGAGAGAACTACCAAAGAAGGTACTTCAGGAAGAAAGAAATTATACAAAAGAGAAAGGAGCAAGACACAGAGGTGACCAGCAAAGGTGCTGGCAAACATGGGGACGTCTCGGCAGCGCTGACTATATGACCGACGGCAGTGGCAGGACGGTTGGCACATATGTTTCAAAGCCCTACTGGGATGTGATAGGCAGGATGTAACCTTTCCCCACGAGGAGAGGAGTGTGAGGACCTCAATCACCCTGACTACAGAAGTCAAAGAAAAGAATGCCAAGTTGCTCATTTTCAGACCCTGCCATGCTCCAGGACCCTTCCCTCCCAGGGAAGCCTTCCAGAGGCCTTCATACCGCTGCAGCATCCCATTCCACCCTTCCATCCTCCTGCCCTCCTGACCTCTGCAACACTCACCTTGCCACCACTTGCTCTGAAGAAGCTTTTGAAAGTCCGACTCAGGTTCTGTTCCAGTTCGGCCTCAGCTACTCCCTAAAGCAAATTAAGAAAGCAAAAGGAAGGACTCCATAGAAATTGTGAGAAGCAGAGCCTGCCTTGATCTGACCCATTGGAGCCCCATCTAGCCCATGTTTCATTAGAAGTACGTTAGTTTGGATTTTCTGATTGAAACACATTAAAAAGAAAGGGGGGGGAGCAGCCCCGGTGGCGCAGCGGTTTAGTGCCGCCTGCAGCCGGGGGCCTGATCCTGGAGACCTTGGATCGAGTCCCACGTCGGGCTCTCTGCATGGAGCCTGCTTCTCCCTCTGCCTGTGTCTCTGCCTCTCTCTCTCTCTGCATCTCTATGAATTAAATAAATAAAATCTTAAAAAAAAAAAAAAGCTTCAGGGGACCTGGTTGGTGCGGTCAGTTGAGCAGCTGACTCCTGATTTCAGCTCAATTCATGATCTCAGGGTCTTGATATCAAGCCTTGCATCAGGCTCAATACTAAGTGAGGAGTCTGCTTAAGATTCTCTCTTTCTCCCTCTGCCCCCTCCCTGCATGTGCGTACTCTCTTTCTCTCGCAATAGGAAATTAATATTTTAAAAAAAAACTTCAAATAAAACCCAAGATGCTAACAGTGGTCCCCCCCCCGGGAGATGGATTTATGGCTTTCTTCTCTGTTTTTCAAAATTCCTACAGTGAGAATGTCTTACTTGTAATAAGCCCTTCAAAGGAATGGGAGAGGGCTGGACAGAGAGTACATTGCTGGTGAAAAGCAAATGGTTCCAAGGGTTCCAAGCAGCCAAGTGGAAAAGCCAAAAGTTGTTCCATTCATGCATCTCATTTTGCTATGGTAACTTCAAACCCAACCTCTTTGAGCTGGGTCTAAATTATTACAGACTGATTATTATTCCATGCCCATGGATTGTCTCTCAAAGGACAGGGCAGCAAGGTTGCTTGGGTTAAGACCCATATCCTTTGTGGTGACAAACTGCCAGGTCTCTGCACTCATGGGAGCCTTGTTACATATAATGCCCAATCCACACACGATTCTTCGGTCATTTCCAAGTCTCTGGCTTGTGCACGACTGGATAGTTCTCTGACTTGAACTTGCCTCATCAGTTCCACAGATACTGGGCCCCTTCTCTTGCAAATGGGTCTAAGAAGAGATGCTAATGTACAAAAAAGAGGTCCCCAGGGTGGGGGTGAGGGTTGGATGTGGACTGAGGACAATGCTAGATATACCCTGAGACCAGGGGAAGACACCCTTGCTGGAAACTCAGGGTCTGGATTTCTCAGCTCCTCAGCTCCCCTTCTTTCTTATCCAAATACCCCATCCAGGAGCATGTTGTGACACTAAGATAGGGTGGCAAGGGGCTTCGAGATCCATCAGTGGATGCAACTCTACTGGCTAGTCTCTCAGGATGTGATTTTTTTGTGGCATAAAAGGTACATTTTAATCCAGGCTTTCTTTCTTGGAAATTGAAAGCATTGTAATTGCTCTATCTGTACCTTCTCCTTGTCTGGACCCGAACAAGAGTCCAAACTAACATACTTCTACCCGAAATTGGCCCCGAAAGCTGTTATAAAACCTGTGTAAAGAAAGACAGCTGTCCCCGAGGCAGGGACCCACCAGAGGCGACTGCTCAGAAAGAATCAAGATCTTTCTCCAACAGTCCTGAGGAGACCAGAGCTAAGGCTAGACGCTGAGAAAGAGTACTAAGTATGTCTTAGTCCATTCAGGCTGCTCTAACACAATGCCATATGTCAGTGAGCTTATAGACAGACATTTATTTCTCAGTCTGGAGGCTAGGAAGTCTGAGATCAGGCGCCTGCAGACTGTCTTCTGGCTGTGTGAGCATGGCAGAAGGGGCGAGGGGGTACCCTCTGGAGAGGATGCTCACCCCGTTCACGAAGGCGCCACCCTCATAACCTAATCGTTTCCCAAAGGCCCTACCTCCTAACACCCTCACACTGAGGATCAGGATTTCAATATGTGAATGTGGGGGGACACATTCAGTCTATAGCATGGTGCCAACCTACTTTTTTCTCCTGTCTAGTGGCTTTCCTGAACGTACACAGACACCAGCTGAAATGGACTGCAGAATGTTTTCTGATTGGGCACTCTTACTTTCTCACCTCCCTGGTTTGAATACTGGAACTTGCATCAGAACACCTCGCTCCTTGGGGCACCTGGGTGGCACAGTCAGTTAAGCATCTGACTCTTGGGTTCAGCTCAGGTCATGATCTCAGGGTCATGAGACTGAGCTCCAGGTCCGTCTCCGCACTCATCAGGGTAGGGGTGGGGGAGACATTCTCTCTCCCTCTCCCTCTCTATGCTCTCTCTCTCTAAAACAAAGAAATAGGGCAGCCTGGGTGGCTCAGTGGTTTAGTACCACCTTCGGCCCAGGGCGTGATCCTGTAGACCCGGGATCGAGACCCACATCAGGCTCCCTGCGTGGAGCCTGCTTCTCCCTCGCCTGTGTCTCTGCTTCTCTCTCTCTCTCTTTCTCTATGTGTCTCTCATGAAAAAATAAATAAAATCTTTTAAATAAATAAATAAAGCAAAGAAATAAATCTTTTTAAAAAACAGACCCCTAGCTTCCTGAGTGTGGCCTTCAAAGAACCTCCACCACCTGTTCCCCAAAACTGCCTCCACGAAGTCCCGCCTTCCACCATCCCAATAAAACAACTCTATTCTTGTTGGATCCCAGAGAGCTTTAACGTGCCACCTCCCCATCCCCCCACCCGGGCTACCCTCAAGGCAGGGAAGCATCCACTTGGAAGCCTCTGTGACTGATCCTAGGACAGCAGGGGCTGAACATAAATGGTCATGATCTCAGAGAGGAAGGGGCCGCAGGGCAGGTCTCTAAGGCGCTCTCGTGCCCGGCGGCCCTCAGGCCTGTGTGTGCACTTTAAGAGGCCCCGCTGCACACTGACTCCGCACACCGACATCCTGAGAGCCCCGGATCTACGAGGCAGCGGCACGAAAAGCAGCATTTATCATCCGCGGTGCTGGGTCTGCAGTTTGGGAATTTCCGATGCGAGCCACGCCGATGTGATCATTACAACCCGTCACGTTTGTCAGGTCCAGTTTTGATGGAGGTTCGGTCGTGACCTTCTGCGTCATGATGAACAGCACAGCAAGAAAGAGCCGCGGGAGGAAGTGCATTTTAAGTGATCGATAAAAGCCCTGGTCAGCCCGCATGTCACATAGGTCACCGTTTTTATTCATTGGGAACTGTCCTCATCCCAAAACTGTAGCCCTTCACGAGCCCGGGGGCTGGAGGAGCCTCCCCAAGCGCAGAGGTCTGGACGGGGCTTTGACCCGCCAATGGTCCTTAGAAGAGCAAATGGATGCCAAATGGGTCAATAAAAAATCAAAGGGATCATAAAGGTAAATAAGTCTGTCCGCACACATGAAAGTACATCAGATCAACAGGGGGAACGGGGACAAAGGTGAGGGCCGGGAAGCGGAGAAGATGATAACATTTGTCCTCTGGTTATGTGCCCTGCTGATATCACCTGACTCTCTGTAAGTTTTAAAAGGTGATAACGTATTTTTAAGTCCCGCAGACCAATGACAAAATTCCCACCTGCCCCCTGGGAGGCGGCTCCTCCCTCTGGGCTCCAGAGCCCAGCAGTTAGGGGATGGACTTTGGAATCGGGCAAACAAGGCTGCGAGCCCCTCTCCTGATACTTAACTAACTGGGCAGCTTAATATTCCCAAGCCTCAATTTCCACATCTATAAAACGGGAGTTTTGTAAGGATTTCTACAAGATAACGATAATGCGTATTACAATATCTGACACTCAGGAGAAATGCCAAGAAATGGTAATAATTGTTATTATTACTATCCCCATCCTTAAAGTTACTGGATTGCACCAGAAATGTCTATTTTGGGATCTGGTCCCCTCACCAGCCTGTGAGTGTCTCCTGGACACGCACTGTATCGTATTCATATTTTTCTTCCCATGGCCATAGCAGGGTAATAGTAGGTACCCGGCAAAGGCTGGGTGGGTAGGAAGGAGAAAGGGAAGAGAGGTGCAAAGGGGGCAGGAATAGGAGAGAAAGACTTTGGTGGGAGTGTCTTCGGAATGATCGTGGCTTTTGTTTTTCCTCCCTCCACTGTGAGCTCATATTGCCAAACAAGGCAAGTCAGCCCCAGCTTGAGGTGAGGCTGAGCAGTAATCTACAGAACGGAGACAAATGAGAGGATCTGCTCTCCTGTGACCCAAGGCTGTCCCCGGGGCAGGCAAACTGAAGACAGCCCTGGGTTTGGAAAAAAGCTCCAAACGAACTAGGGGTGGTAGAAGGGGAGGAGGGCGGGGGTGGGGGTGACTGGGTGGCAGGCACTGAGGGGGGCACTTGACGGGATGAGCACCGGGTGTTATTCTGTATGTTGGCAAACTGAACACCAATAAAAAAATAAATTTATTATTAAAAAAAAAAGAAAAAAAAAAAGAAAAGAAGCTCCTAGAACAAAGCCTTTGGAATTCCATGGATCCTGGAGCTTGGTCTCAAGAGTACTCCCAGGCTGTTTAAGGAGGTCTTCTCATGGTGTGAATGACTAGAAACATAAGGAAACCCACTTTGGAGAATTCATTAGAATTTCTTGGCCTTTCTAACTAACTACCACTGCCTCCTCCCGCTCTTTATTTTAAACTTGAAATCACAGAAACTCATAGCTACTCTGGGGGGTTTCTTTTCTCCAATCTGCCCTTTTGCTCCTTCCAAGATGTAGGACAGGTCAGCCTCAGAAGATGCTCTTAATTGGTTCTACTGCTTCATTGCCAAGACAGTGGAGACAGCCACTGAAATCAAAGGGCAGGTCCATCAGGGCACAAGCCCGGACGGCCTCTGTCCCCCTACAGCTACTACAGCTACCACTAGAAGATGCATCTCGGGGAGAAGAAGGCCCCATCTCATCAGGGGGTTGGCGCCAGCATCTCTGCTTCATGTTCTGTCTACCTTGATAATCCTCACTCAGATTCCTCTGAAATTCTGGGGCAGGGTTTTCTCAAACTAGGTCAGAAAAATTCATGGCTGGGCTGGTTGCCCCTGAGATGGAAAATGCTATCTGAAATCTGGGCAAAAAGAGAAAATGGTTTATTTTTCTTCAGTGTTCGGCCAGACAGATGCACACATACACACTCAGAAGAGAGGTGAGTCAGGCCCCACGGTAAGTCCATGAGAAGACCTGAGGCTCTCTGAAGCCACTTCCACTGGGTGGGCTCCTTCGCTCTTTCCCACGGCACTGAGTTTCAAAGGCCACCTTACAGATGGAGACTCTTGGGTGGAGTGTGACCTCCTTCAAAGTCAGGCACATAATAAATGGCCAAGCTGGAGACAAGAACTCCAGACTTCAAAGCCCCCTGTATCCAGTTCTCTTTACTATAATGTAACACTACTCATTTATGAAAACATAAATAAAATGAGAAGAGTTTCTTCCATGGCAGATGCAAACAGCGGCACTTTCTTCTAAAATGTATTATTCAGCTGTGACAAACAACCAAAATATTGTCCTCAGTAGAGGACTGGTTAAATAAGTGATGGTCCAGGGACGCTTGGGTGGCTCAGTGGTTGAGCGTCTGCCTTCGGCTCAGGTCGTGATCCTGGGGTCCTGGGATAGAGTCCCACATCCGGCTCCCCTCTGCTCCCTCTGCTTATGTCTCTGCCTCTCTCTCTGTGTCTCTCATGAATAAATAAATAAAATCGTTATAAAAAATAATAAAATAAAATAAAATAAAATAAAATAAAATAAAATAAAATAAAATAAAATAAATGATGGTACACCTGTATTCTGCAGCACCAAGAAGCCATTGCAACGAATGAGGTAAACCTATACGTCCTGGCAGGAAAATCTGTCCAAGATCTAGTAAATGAAAAAGCAGCATGATTCCATTTATATAAAAATTACACATACACTCATATGCACATATGCATGCCCCCTCCCCCGCCACACTTAAAAGCATATTTTTAAAAAATGTCTGGGAAATACTTGCTAAACTATTCATAGTAGCTACTTCTAGATGAGCGAAAGGGGATTTAACTTTTTATTTTATACGACTCAGTACTTTTTTTTTTTTTTTAAAGCACCAAGCATAAATCATCTGCAACATACAAGCAGTAGCAAGTCACCAGCTGTCCCTGTAGCTTGGTGGCCTGGTGGGGGGGCTACTATGTGTGTTCTGGGGATTAAGGGGGACTCTGAACACCATGAGGGAGAAGGAAGAAAACCATTTGTGGATGTTGGGGTGCCTTTCCACCTGGCGAAACCATCTCTTCTTGACTGCTATCTATAATTTCCTTTCCCCACATTTTCTCTCTATTACCTAGTTTCTCAGCTGGTTAAATACTTAAAAGTGGGCTTTGGCTTGCTCCAGCCTACAGAGCCTATAGCTTGCTGTATGGTTCCAGACACCCACACCACCCACACACACACACACACACACACACACACACACACCCTTCTCCAAAGAAATAAAAATACATATATACTATTAAGGAGGAGTAAAAAGGCACCGGTGTTGGCAGACAGAAGGGGACACGCACTAACCATGTTCTGATTTCGGGGACAGAGGGACTATGAAATATCCCCAGGCTAAGCAAGGACGTGAAGAATCTTAAGAATTAAGACATGCGGGCAGCCCAGATGGCTCAGTGGTTTAGCACCTGCCTTTGGCCCAGGGTGTGATCCTGGAGTCCCAGGATCAAGTCCCACGTCGGGCTCCCTGCATGGAGCCTGTTTCTCCCTCTGCCTGCATCTCTGCCTCTCTCTCTCTCTCTCTCTCTCTCTCTCTCTCTCTCTCTCTGTCTCTCAAGAATAAATAAATAAAATCTTAAAAAAAAAAAAAAAAGAATTAAGACATGGAACTTGTCACATTCAAATTACCCAGCCGATTCGATTTGTCTCTGCTGCCCAGAGCTCCTCCTCCTCTTTCCTACTATACAAATGCAAAGCTTGTCATCTCTTCGCTGAGAAAAAAAAGAAAAACATGCCTTTTCATCTTGGTTTCCACCAGACTTGGCAAATACGCAGGACGAGAGACAGTAAACACAATGGCTCAGGGTTCAAAGAGCTAGAGGAACTGAATCTAAACTTGGGAGTTTACCTAGGCCACACCCTGTCCTGCTCAGCAAGCGTGAACCAGGGGTGGGAGGGACACCAGTCTGGAGGCTTCCTTAGGCTGAATGCATCCACGGTGAGGGCTTCCGGTCACTCCTCCTGGCTGGGGAGTGGCGGGGACAGGTTTGGGAGCAGAGAGGCAGGAAGGAGGGGGTTCCAGCACCCACCCCTGAATGAGACAGGTGCCCCACACGTTATGCTTTGTTAGGCTTGAAGTCAGCTTCGGTTTGAAGCTGTCACCTGTTTGAAAACCAGGCAATGAGACCATCCTTTTTCAGATGAGGACACTGAATGCCGGACGTAGGAAGGGACTTGCCCTGTTGCCAAACAGGCAGCAGACATGCTGGCAGGACCCCCGTGCAGGGCTTCTCCTAGAGACCCAGCTCTGTGCCCAACCAGACCAGCCTCAGCAGCTGAATTCACCCCAAACGCACTCCCACACCCCAGCCTTCACTTATTTGAATATTAAACATTTTCCTAATCAAGAGGAAACTCTTGATTCTCCCAACTCTTCCTGCAGATTTTAAACCCAGCAGCGACAACATAACAATAGGAGTATGATTTTTCCACAATGACTATAATAACCTTTGCCCTACTAAGGGGGCAGTTAGTAAGCATCTTTCCCCTGAGGTTACTTGTATTAATCAGCCCTTTGAGCTTATCTTGGTTTGCTCCTTCCTGCTGTGTTTGGATGAGCCAGGCACACACAACAAAGTCCAAGCTCCCTCACAGTGTGGCTTAGGAGGATGCACGTAGACTTTCAAGTCAAAGTTAGGTCAAACCCAGTCAGTACCTAGTCTTGGGCCAGTTAGTGAACCCCATAGCCCCTGTCTGCTTATCTGAAAGACAGGAGAATGCCAGAGTGTGCTTGTGAATAGGACCACTTGGCATACCGTGCTCAAAACAAGTAGTAACTATAACCTGAGTGTCCATAAAAGGAGGAATGGATAAGCCAAATGTGGTCTACACATACCGTGGAATGTTATTCAGCCCTAAAAAGGATGGAAATTCAGATACATGCTACAACGTGGAACAGCCCTGAGGATGCTGTATAAAGTGAAATAACCCAGACCCCCAAAACACAAATCCTGTATGACTCCACTTCAACGAGGTCCCTAGAGTAGTCGAATTCAGAGACAGAAAGTGGAATGCTGGGTGCCAGGGGCTGGAGGGAGGAGGGAATGGAGAGTTTGTGTTTACTGGGTATAATTTTGGATTTGCATGATGAAAAAGTAATACCCACCATTTGCTTTGACGTGGATGGAACTGGAGGGTATTATGCTGAGTGAAGTAAGTCAATCGGAGAAGGACAAACATTATATGGTTTCACTCATATGGGAAATATAAAAAATAGTGAAAAGGATTATAGGGGAAACTAGGGAGAATGAGTGGGAAAAATTAGAGAGGATGACAAAACATGAGAGACTCCTAATTCTGGGAAACGAACACGGGGTAGTGGTAGGGGAGGTGGGCAGGGGGTGGGGGTGACTGGGTGACAGGCACTGAGCGGGGCACTTGACGGGATGAGCACTGGATGTTATACTATATGTTGGCAAATCTAACTTCAATAACATATAATATATATATGTAATATATATTATACATATTTAAAAGAAAACAAAAAAAGTTCTGGGGACAAATGGTGCTGATGGCTGTACAGCAAAGCAAAAGTTTTTTTTTTTTTTTTTGCAAAGCGAAGGTTCTTAATGGAACTGAACCATACTCTTAAAAATGGTTCAGATGGTAAATTTTATGTTATATGCGTGGTTAAATAACAAAAATCTAACCAAGTATGTTTTGAAGATCTATTTGGCTTTATTAATGGGTTCATGAATGGGACAGCATCCCGTGTAGCCAGTAGAGGGCGCTCAAAGGCCTACAGGAGAGGAAAGGCTTTTAAGGGTAGAGAGGGAGTAAAAAGAAGGAAAAGAGAAGCAGAGAATCCACTGTTTTAGGCAAGGTCGCCCTTCTGAGGGGAGTGGAGGGGGCCTCTCGGTGATTTCCTTGTGTTGACCAGGAAATTTGGGTGTTGACTGCATAGAGGTTACATTTGTGGGGGGCTGAAGCTCCGTCAGGCTGGGTACTGAGTGTTGGTTTACTGACTTGGGGCCTTGAGTTTCTTTTCATTTTATTTTACTTTATTTTATATTTATTTATGTATTTATTTACTTAGAGAGAGAGAGAGAGAGAGAGAGAGAGAGAGAGAGAGAGAGAGAATGCCTGGGGGACGGGCAGAGAGAAGGGGAGAGAGACTCTTAAGAACTCCATGCCCAGTGGAGAGCCCAATACAGGGCTTGATCTCACGACCCTGAGATCATGATATGAACCGAAACCAAGAGCCAGACGCTTAACTGACTGAGCCACCCAGGCACCCCCTCACTATATTTTTTAAGGAAAACATTATTAAAAAATAAAAACATGTTATTTACATCGACATGGGCACATTATTATTTTTTAAGTGAAATAATAAGTATTTTAAAATTTCAATTTCAATATCTGGTATGGTAAATACCAGTAGACATAGCTAGCACACATTAACTAAAGCTCTTTGAGGTCTGTAATAGCTTTTATGAGTGTAAGGGGGCCTGGGACCAGAAAGTCTGAGATCCACTGCATTGCAGGGAACCTATTATTGGAGAGAGGGTCAATGGCCTCCTTGATCCGCTCCAGCAATCCTTGACTGGGATAGCTGCCCAGAAGTTTCCAATTCACTGAGAAGGATGGTTATCTGCCTACCACCACCTGGAAAATGACTAGATTAGCCCCTTTCCTGAGGCTACACTCCAGGACCAGCAGCACCAGCCTCACTTCAAAGCTTGTTAGAAATGTGAATCCTTTGGTGCCACCAAAACCCACTGACGCAGAACTCTGGGGGTGTAGCCTGGTGATCTGTGTTTTAACTAGCTTTCCAGGTGATTCTGATGCATGCTGACATCTGAGAATCATCAGGCTGGAGAATCATAGAAATTGAGTCACAGAACAGGAGCTGTCCAAGCTGGGATAGCCTCCTCGGGCACTGTGTGTACGAGAGTCACCCAGGGGGACCTTGTTAAAAAGCAGTCTTGTTGGGTAGATCGCAAAAGGGCCCGTGAGTCTGCATTTCTAGCAAACTCCCAGGTGATATCAATGCCCCTGATTCCTGCACCTTGCCTGACACCCCAAACCCTTCGGCTCCTAGCTTGTATTGAATTCTTACGGTTCTAAGGGAAGTGAGGAAGGAACTCCTTCCCTGGGAAAATGCATGCATACAGTAAATTGTGCGGGTCATTTCAAGATGTTCCAGACCTTCTGAAATGCACCTTAAGGATCACTGACTATTTTTTTAGGACCTCCCTATGTCCCATGATATTTATGGGAGATAAATAACTTGCCTGCATTAAGCAAGTTTCATATGCATTTTCTGCCATTTGTCCCCTCAGACTGGAATGCCCTTCCTTCTTCTATCACTCACACAGATCCTATTCATCTTCCCAGGGCCAGTTCAAATGTCTCTCGTTCGGTAAAAATTTAACTGTGTTTTCTTCTGAGATCCCAGAATAAGCTGTGCCTTCATGATGGTCCTAGTAGCTGACTTCTTCTACAGTTATGTGTTACCTGACTCTTTGTCCAAGAACAGTTTCAACCCTCAGACACTGTACCTCATCTCTGAAACTGGCACATAAGAGATGATGCAGATGCATCTGCTATATGAATTAATGGATATTAAGTCCTCAGAAGGAACACCAGTCAAAACATTTCTGACATTTAAGTGTATTTGTCATGCTCAGCCCCTCACCCGCGTCGTGGGGCACCTCTGTTCCATAGCAGATACAAGTCTTTTGAATGGTGAATCCAAACGGATGAGAAAGGGCTTTCATGCCCATGCCATCCCTACCCCTGTGCATCCCCCATATGGTGCAGCCTGGCAGCTAGGGCCTGAGTGTTGAGGGCCTGTAGCCCAGGCATGGGGCATGGGGGCTGGGTTAGGGAAGAGGGAAGAGGGTGAGAAGTAACTATGAAGCATGAGGTGCTGGTGATGGAAGGACCTGTGGGTGGGCATGTCCTCTGGAAAGGGGATACTCTGGGCACACAGAGGGTGGTGGGAAGGGATAGGGCTCTTGGGGGTATGGACCAAGCAGAGGCAGAGATTGAGAAAGGGTCAGATAAGAGGTGAGAGGAATCCAGACACCAGCTTCCCAGTTTTGGGTGGGGTCCTGTTCCGTCCCCATTTCCCAAAGGCCAAGGCAGCTGCCACTGAGGCACGGCACCTACAACCAACACTTTGTTTTTCTCCCCACCACCAGAGCCTTCTTCAGTGTGAGATGCACAGGGGTGAAGCAAACACCTGGGAAAGGGTGGCAGGCAGTACATTACACCTGAGATTGGGATTCGGATTTCCAGTCCTGTTGGAAGAATTTTCATGGGACCATCTATGACCGGACGATGAACCTACAAGGATTCTCTACTACTTTTGACATCAACTACAGGCTCAGGGTTTAGTGTCCAGGCCACAAGGACACTCACCTCCTTCCTGTCCCACTTGACCAAACCTTCCAAAGAGGGCACTAGGGCACTTCTCACAGTCTACCCCCTTCCCCTTCCCCCTCACCATCCCCATCTTGTCCCCTTCCTCCCATTTCTTTCACCAAGGGCACTGTTCCTTTTCCCCTTACCCATCTGTTATAGGCTGAAGCTGAACCATATCTCCTCCTAATTCCTAGGAAGCCCTAGCCCCTAATACCTCAGAATGTAAAGATATTTGGAGATTAAGTCTTTAAAGAGGTAATTAATATGAGGCCTTTACCTTAGACCCTCATCTACTAGGACCGGTGTCATTATAAGAGGAAGTTTGAACACAGAAACACACATGCACAGAGGATATCCCATGTAGGGACACACCAAGTAGGGGGCCATCCACAAACCAAGGAGGGAGGCTTTAGAAGAAACCAACCAGATAGACACCTTGATCTCAGATTTCTGGCCCCCAGAACTATGAGATAATAAATTATATTATTTATGCCCCCCCCAGTCTATGGTACTTTGTTATGGCAGCCCCAGCTAACTAATACACCATCTAATCCATCCTTCAAGCTCAAGACTACTTCAAACGTGTTGAAAGTACTTCAAACATGTTTAAGTACACTACTTAAAGATGTGTTGATTCAATTCAAGCCAAAGGGAGCCCACCACTTCCTGCACTCTGGGTACAGTAAGGCTTTAATGGAGAATGTGATATATTCAGCATCTCTTCATGATGTTGCTGGAGGCTTCTGGTGTCTTTCTGAATGAGTGTTGCCTGAATCAAAAAGTTCCTCTTCTAGGGGGCCTGAATAGCTCAGTCAGTTAAGTGTCCAATTCTTGGTTTCAGCTCAAGTCATGATCTCAGGGTTGTGAGATCGAGCCCTGCGTTGGGCTCCTAAAATCTTAAAACAAAAAAGTTCCTCCTCCAAGGTATCAACTTATCAATCAAAATTGTTGTTTGTGTGTATGCATATGTTATTGTTTTTTAAAGATTATTTGAAAGAATAGAGAGAGAGCAGGGGGAGGAATAGAGGGAGAGGGAGAGAGAAAATCCCAAGCAGACTCTCCACTGAGCGTAGGACTGACTTGGTGCTCAATGACCCTAAGGCTCATGCCTGAGCCCAAATCAAGAGTCAGACAACCGATGGAGCCATCCAGGCATCCCTAAAATCATTCTTAGAGAAGAGTTACTTGGCAAATTGAAACTGGGATGGTTGTGACTCTTGCTGGGCATGGTACCTCCTACGAGCAGCAAGGGCAAAGTCTGGGTGAGAGAAGTGGGGGTATGTTCCTGTGTTCTTTATTAATTCAATCCATCCTTCTCTCTTCAGAGTGCTAAGCAAACTTCTCTTATCCTCTCTGGAATTACCCAGATGTAGCTGGACATTGGGGTCCAGAACCTAAGAGTTGATGAGTGGCAGTGCCCCCTCAGATGAGGCCAGATGATTCTGACTCACAATGCTGCCCTCAGTGAATCTTCCTGAAAGGGAACAGTGACACCCCATCACAGGTGTCACCCAAGGTCCAGGGGGCATCTTTGAAAGGCACCTGGGCTTTGTGGCACATGAAGTGATACCTAGAATACATATCTCAAAGCACACTTGGGGCCTAGTGCCTGCTTTTAGGCTCTGCTGCTCCCTGTATCACAAACCAGTCCTCAGCAAGTGAGGTACCAGGTCCCCGGCAAGGGCTCAGGAACTGTCACCAACAATCAGTGGCCTTTGTTAGCTTCTCAGCCATGGAACTGAGAAAGAGCAGCTCCAAACCAGCACTCAGCTCCCCACTCCACAATTTTGGAGAAACAGGAGAACTCACTGCACCATCACCCCTATGCCCTTCCCCTTGCCACCCCAAATACACACACACACATAGAAAATGTGTCATCACCCAGGAAGGGCCAGCTGAGCTGAGGAGCCAGTTTCACTTGAGCCCATGTGTAAAATCATTTCTGACTAATGCCATGGAAAATGAAAGGGCACTGAGAAAATCAAGCTAATGTGAGAACGAGAGATAGAGGAGAAAGAAGAACAAAAACCTTGGTGGGATCATAGCTCTTGAGTCCCAAACTTACTGGTTCTTGGAAGTAGAGCTGGTAATCAAAAATGGGATTGGCTTTGATCTTCTCCATTGTGGACACATTGGGATTTGCTGGCACGAAGGGAGTATTCAAACTGGCCACTGCCCTGTGGAAAGAAGACACGAAGACACAGACCCTGTAAGAAGTCTGTATGAACCAGAAAGGACCTTACACATCAGGACGGAAGTTCAGAGCAAGAAAGGGATATACATAAGATCTCTGACTAGCAGTGTGTGGGAGGATGGGTCAGCACTCTTGAGTTTTTGACTCCCAGGCTATGGCTTTTGTTTTGTTTTTTTTTCCCCCACTAAACTGCAGTATTTCTCACCCTCTTGCCTTAGACAAAGACACGCACACACACACACAAACACACATTATGTGCAGTATATCAACCTTCATTAGATTATAGTTTCTAAAAATGCATTCATTCTTTTCCTTCTTTGCTTCCTTCACTCACTTCACTGTGTTAATTCCATGCTATATGCTACGGGAGAGAAGATATAAAATCAATACTCAGCTCATTATAATTTAAAAAGGCTAGACAAATATACCCATGACTATATTACAAAACAAACTGTGATACGAGCCATAAGAATAGCACAAGCACATGGGAGTTCAAGGAGACAAAGAGTTTCTAGATTTGGGCATCATGGAAAATCTCATGAAAAAGAGAGCATTTGAACTTGCCTTTTAAGGGTGGAAGAGCGTAGGGAAGGGGAAACAATACTGTAAGGGAAATACCATGGGGTAGCATTAGCAAATTCTAGAAGGGGGCAAAGTTTGGGGTTGAGTTTGACAGAGCAAAAAAAAAAAAAACTATGTGGTGAGAGGCCAAGTTTTTTTTTTTTTTTTAAGATTTTATTTATTCATGAGAGACAGAGAGACAGAGAGACACAGGCAGAGGGAGAAGCAGGCTCCATGCAGGGAGCCTGACATGGGACTTGATTCTGGGACTCCAGAATCAGGCCCTGGGCTGAAGGCGGTGCTAAAACCACTGAGCTACCTGGGCTGCCCAGGCCAAGTGTTTAATGAGGCATCTTGTGAAATAAAGCCAGCAAGGCAAGTGAGAGCCTAGACATGCAGGGCTGCGAGTCTGGATCAGATGCTGTAGAAAATCAAAACTATGAGGGCTTCTGAGAAGAGGGGAGGAGCAGACTGAAGTTGCAGTCAGGAAGTGATGTATCAAGCAGTGATACATGACGCAGATGCAGAGAGGGACACCAGAAGCAAGGAGAGGCCCAGCACACTACTACTTTAGTCACCCAAGAGGAACAGGATGGCAGTGATGGGAAAAGAACAGAGGGGTAGATCTGAGTGACCACATGAAGTCAGGGCTGATAGAAGTCAGCCAGGAGCACAGTTAGTCTGGCTCATCAGTAAGGGATCCCGTACCTACTCTGATCCTAGGGAAACTCCTTCCCAAAAGGGAAATAAGAAGGAGAAAATATCCTGGGGAGATATAAACCAGGAGGAGCAAGATAACTAGGACAAATGAAATAATCAGGAAAAGCAGTGCTGAGGTTTAGCCAGTGCCAACCAAGAAGCATAATGCGAGCCACACATAATTTAACATTTTCTACTAGCCAATTAAAACAGGTAGAAAGAAGCATGTGAGATTAATCTAAAATATTACTTAATATTAACTGAATGATACTAATATTGTTAATACAAATTTAAAATCTACTGTTGATTTAAATAATTTAATATTCAACATGATATATCTAAAATAATAATAATTTCAACACATAATCAATACAGAAATATTAATAAGATTTTTTTTTGGTATTAAGTCTTTGAAATCTGGAAGGTATTTCTCCTTTAGAGTCATCTCAATTCAAACAGCCACATTTCAAATGTTCAGTAGCCACCATTAGACAGTGCAGCTGAGGCTATAAAATAAATTATACCAATGCCTAAAGGTTTCTAGTGTTACCACAGTGAATCTATTTTAAGCATTACTTAAATCACAAGTCAAGAAACTCTAGCTTTATCTAAATATTCTGAGCAGATGAAGGTTTTCTTTTCAATTGCCTTGACATACAGCTTATTCCATATATAAAAAAATTATCATCATCACATGAGATGTTAGCATATAAAAGCTGGTGCCAACCGCATAAAGATTGGAGAAAGCTAAACCACAGTCTCCTTTGGGAGCAGAATTTCTAGATGATTGTCAAAGAAAGGAGATAAAAAAAGTATTCTTGGCCAAACATGTAAGAAGACCCTTACATTAAATATGTCCCTATAGTTTATCTCAGTTGAATGTCAAAACCAAGGATTTAAAGAAATATTCCAGGGGGCACCTGGGTGGTTCAGTTGGCTAAGCTTCCAACTCTTGATTTCTGCTTAGGTCATGATCTTAGGGTTGTGAGGTTGAGCCCCACATTGGGCTCCATGCTGTGCGTGGAGGTTACCTAGGATTCTCTCTCTCTCTCTCCCCCCTGCTCTCTAAAAAAATAAAAATAAAAGATTCTTTAAAAAAAAATCCACATCCGGGTGGCTCAGGGGTTTAGCGTCACCTTTAGCCTAGGGCCTGAATGTGGACACCCGGGATTGGGTCCCATGTCAGGCTCCCTGCATGGAGCCTGCTTCTCCCTCTGCCTGTGTCTCTGCCTCTCTCTCTCTCTCTGTCTCTCATGAATAAATAAATAAAATCTTTAAAAAAATATCCACATTAAAGGTGGGCTCTTCCCTGAACTTTCTTTCATTCTCTGGCCAGAAAGACGTTCAATGGCAATAATATTCTTAAAAGCCAGCTTTGTCCAGGGCCAGAGATGCTGTGTCCCACTATGTACAGCCCTGGAAGGGGGTCTTGGTTTGCTCCCACCCCCCAGGAGTGTAGTAACAGGGCTGCTTTGATGAGCGCAGATGGAGAAGGAGCCACTACTACCAAACTAATGACACATGGGATGGAAAGAGAACAATGAGAGGAGGAACAGGAATCCAGAGCATGCTTGTGTATGTCAGACCTAATGTTATTCTGGATATAACTTCACTGGGCTCATGTTAAATATTCTCAAATTCTCACGGGAGAGAGAGACTGAGTTGTTAATAGAACAACAGGAAGGTGTTTCTCTTCCCTCAAGGTAGAGATCATAAGCCTGTTGTTCTATTTCCTTTTGTCCTCTTTAAGAAGCATCTAATACAGTCTGTACAGTAACTTTCTAGTGACCCGATTCCTAAGAACTGAGCTCTTATTTCAACTCTGAATGAAAGAGAGGACAGAGAGGCTAAAGAGATCAGAAACACAAGAGTGCAAAAACTTTAAAAATATTTCAGGAAGTGTCTGATTCCTTTTGGTCTTTGATATCATCCTACCATTTGAACTGATGTTGGGCTGAACATAATTTTCCACTGTTTCTGTTCTTATATGTCCCACCAAAGAGAAAGTGAATGGATCATTTAGGGAAATACAGATGGCTGTGAAGGATAATGTTTATTTAATATGCTAAGAACCCAGGCTGAATGGGAGTTCACACAGGCTTTAACTACAGTTGCCCGCTCAACTGGGTGTGGCCACAAAGGCCACCTGGCTCTCTGGGTTCAAAACCTGTCCTCTGAAAGCTCCCACTGGTGCCCTGATGTCATTCTAAGAATGATTATGAATGATGTGGTGGTGGTCACAACATGCCATTCTAACCTGACACCTGCATAGCATTTTCCATGTTGGAGAGTTGAAAGGAGTTACCACTCTGTGGTTGAGGAAACCAAGGCCTGATGGGTGAAGTGATTTGTCACATAGCTGGGTCAGGGCAAAGTTGAAAGCCATGCTTCCTAACTCCCAGTCCAGGACTGAAGTTTCTTCTGGCACTCAATTCTATGACCCCACCACCCTTGAAGCCTCACCCACTCTCTCCAAAATCTACCACCATTCTTCTGCCTTCCCACTGGCTACCCAGGCCCTGAGTTATCAGTCCCATTACCGGTAACTGGGACAGGCCTTGCTTCCTAAGACATAAGCTCATTAAGTCCTCCTTATTAATGGGTCAATGGGTACTAGGAAGCTAGATGTTGCACTCCCAGATAACCTATTTGTTTTCAAGAATTTACTGGAGGTTAAGACCCAAGGAAGGATTCTAAGGGGAATTCAAATCCAAACTCTTGATGCCTAAAGCCTAATTACCTCACTCTCTCAGGGTAGAAGAGAGCCATGTTCCACACCAGCATGCCTCCCCAGTCGTGGCCAATAAACACCGCTTGAGGGATGCCCTAGTGAAGGATAAAGAAGGGAGCTGAATGTGGGCAAGTTTCCTGGATAAGGAGGTGAGAGCCCTGGGGCCCTGTGCTCCCTGTTGGCCCAAAGCCTCAGCCAGCAATCCCTTTGTTCACTTCCTAGGACTCCTCCTCCACTGCCCCCACAGTAGCAACTTCAACATCCACCCTCTTCAAGCCTCCCTTCCCACACAGACCAGCCTCAAGAGCCTCCAAAGGTGACTGATCTTTTATATTTTCTCAGAACCCTAAAGCCACTGACCCCAAATTCCCTCTCCCTCTCTACCTTCTCTCAGATCAAAATTTGTCTTACCTCTTTTTCTACTTTTTGTCTTAAAGTTAGTATGACTTACCTCCCTGTGTTCCATATTCATCTTTCATTGGGTGATTATGATTCTACTCCCCACTCTTTTTGGATCTTTCCTCCCTTAACTAACCACTGAAACCTCAAAGGCATCTCTATTGCCCCCCTCTCTACCAGCATCTTCTTTTCTTCTGCTGCTGCTAACAAGGAATGACAACAGTTCCTGTTTACTGAGGACCTACTATGTCACAGGCACTGTGCTAAGTGTGTATACCTACCATCTGGAATTCCTCCAATAACCTTCTAATACACATTTTACAAATAGGGAGACAGGCTCACAGTGGTTAGATGACTTGCCTAGGCCACATGGATGGTAATTCAGACCCAGGCCTCCCCAGTTAAAAACCGGGCTCTTCCCCACCACCCCACCCTGCTGGCTGCATTTAGCCACATCAGAGCCTCCCCGAGCCTGCCCAGCCTCACCATCATCTTGAAAAGCAGCTCCCAACTCAGCTCCCTGCCACTCCTGTTCTGTGTCCAGCTTCTCACAATGATCTATCCCAGTGGCCTCTCTGGTAACTGTCATACATCTCTGAAGCCTGGCCTTTTCCCTGCAATCCCTGAGTCCACTGAAACTTCCCTCTCAAAGGCTATTCATGATTCATAATAGTTTTTTTTTTTTTTTCCTCTTGGCTCTCATTCTTCTGACTGTTCTGTGGCATCAGACATTTCCTTTGCAATGTTCTTCCCTGGGCTTCTGTGACACTATGCTTTCCAGACTCTTTTTCTCACTTCACTGAGTCTACTCCTTCCTCTCCCCATCACATGGGAGTACTTCATGGTGCAACCTGAAGGCCTGTCCTCAGGGAACTCATTGACCCCGATGGCTTCAGTGGCTGTCTCCAGGTGGCGGATGACCACCTCTCCTGCAATGGGCCCGGCTTCCTTTCCCTGGGTCCCAGGAATGACTGGGCCAGGAAGGGACACATACTCCACCCGGCCAACAACCACAGGGCTCTCTTTCAACAATCAGAGTAAGAGACTTTCTCAGCCAGCTGGAAGTCTTCTAGATAGGAGGTCATTCTAGAGTCAGAACTGGGGTGGCCGCACTAGGCCATGTCCTCTTAGATGTCCCCACCATTCTCAAAGATCCGAAGCCAATTCTGTGGGACTGAGCATCTGCAGAGGGCAGAGACCACGACGTCTTTGCCTCATTTCCTACAGTGTTTGCCACCATGCCTTGCTGCTGAACTGGAACCCACCAGTCATCTCAAATTCTCCTCCTGACTCTCAGATCCAACAAATAGGGACTAAATCCATAGTTTTGAGGTCCTCTATCGGCTATCCCTCCACTGCCACAGTCCTGGCTTAGCTGCAGTGTCCTCACCCTGCCACCGTTAACTAACTCAGGATGGGAGAAGTGTCCTACCTAATTACAATCTCAATCTTCTGTGAGTGAAAAGCAAAAGTATAGTCTCCAATCACCATCACTGGTCTGTGTTGTGTTTGTCATTGACGTTCCAAACAATGTTAAGTGAAGGCATTTGATGTTAGGTATTTCTAAAGGGGCATCAATTTTTAAAAATTGTGAAATATTAGCCTATAGGCTATTTTCCAAAATTCTTGATGCCAGCAAAGCTCTCTACCCCTAACTCAAACCCGAGATAATCCTGTTCCCTGGAAAATACTTTCCATGAAACAAACAGTCAAAACCAAAAAAGCCCAAACTTGGCACTATATCGTTCTCCGAACATTTTGCCATCCCTGTGCTTGTAATTCCTCCTGACCAGCTACCCTGCCTCCCGCTGCCCCAAAGGGTGCCATTCCTGCCCTTGCCACTCACCTGGGGGGCTCTAACAGTTGACACTTTCAAAGGCTATATCTTTAATTGCCCACCCAAACAGAACTCTCCAGAGATCAGTTCAAGACAATTACTTACCAACTTATCCAGGAAGGTGACCATCTCCTAAGAAAGAAAACACACAAGAAAATCAGAAACACACAGAATTCCTGTGTCTTCCTTTGTTAGGGGCTGCACTGTGTCTCCCCCAAATTCACATGCTGAGGCCCTAACCTCTCCCCTCCAGTACCTTAGAATGTGGCTGTTACTCGGAGATAGGGTGATTGGGATGATTAAGTTAAAATGAAGTCATTAGAGCAGGCCATGATCCCAAGCTGACCAGTGTCCTTATGAGAACCAAAGATTTGGACACAGACAGCAAGCCTCAGACTCTGCTGACACCTTGACCTTTCACTTCCAAGCCTCTAGAATGGTGAGAGAATCCATTTGTGTTGTTGAAGCCACCCGGTCTGTGGTACTTTGTTATGGCAGCCCTAGTGCACTCATATGACGTACAGTCACTTCCCAGCTTGTGAGTTCTCTCCCTTCCCTTTCTAGCATCATCTCAGTAACGAGGCAGATCCCAGACACTCACAGTAAGTTATTCAGGGTCTGTTACTGCACAGCACTCAACGGGGCCATATCCATTATAAATCACAGCTTCTTCTGGGGACAAAGAGAGAACCCCAGGACAGCAAGCTCCTGCCCCCATCCCGCAGCACTGATGAGGAAACCTGGCCACACCTGCTAGCCAGCAGGGAGTCTGGGGAAGGTGTCTATGATGTGTGGAGGTGTTGGTTATGAGGGGCATCCAGAATCAGGGCCGGGGCTGTCATACTGGGCTAGGTACAGAATGGGCAAGTGGAGGAATTCTGTTGGGGACTGGGGTGGAGGGGAGGACAGAGCAGAGGTGTGGAGAGAATGAATCAGTGACCAACAGGCAGGCCTGTCAACCTCTGCAGAAAGCCACACTGGCTCCCTGTTCTGAAGCCCCATTCCTCCTAAGTGGTCCCATCTAATTTGTCAACACTACCCCCATTCACCTGCGCCCATATGAGGAACTTCTGCTTGCTATAATAAAAAAGTCAGGGCACCTGGGTGGCTCAGTGGGCGATGTGTCTGCCTTTGGCTCAGGTCATGGTCTCAGGGTCCTGGGATTGAGCCCCACACTGGACACCCTGCTCCACAGGGAGCCTGTTTCTCCCTTTCCCTCTGCCTGGTGCTCCCCCTGCTTGTGCCCTGTCAAATAAATACAATCTTAAAAAAAAAAAATCTATGAAACTGCATCTGTGCATCTCTAGTGTGGCCAGAGGTGCTGTGCCACACCCCTCACCTTCATCACTTCCTTTCCCCTCACTCAGAGCTGCAGGGAGGAAGTGGCAGCTCCATTCTACAGATAAGTAAACTGAGGCTCACACAGATTGAATAATGCGGCCAAGGCCATGCAACTAGTAGTGGTAGAAATGGGATTGATTCAAGGTCTATGTGATTTCAAAAATTCAACATCAGAACGTACAAAGCCATCCTGTTTACTTTATTTTTATTTACTTATTCATGAGAGGCAGAGAGAGGGGCAGAAACATAGGCAGGAGAAGCAGGCTCCTCGCAGGGAGCCCGATGCAGGACTCGATCCCAGGACCCCAGGATCATGACCTGAGCTAAAGGCAGACGTTCAACCAGTGAGTCATCCAGGTGCCCCAAAGCTATCCTATTTTACCATGTAGACAGCCTTATTTTGGATAGCTTCCAGGCCCTTGACTCCACCTCTCTTTCTACCAATTGAGAAGTAATCCTAGTTTGCTTTTTGGTTCCCTAGATGGAGGCTCTCACTGGGGGCTGCGGAGATTGCACCATAAGAGGCTGACAACTTAAAAAAAATATATGTGACTGTATTTTCATCATCTACTCTTTAAGGTGCTTCCAAAATGAAAGGCAATTTTCTTTCCCTTCTCTGGGCTAGGGCTCTGTTTTTGTTCTTCCACATTAAGCAAAGAGGTGGAAATTGCAGGACAGTAGGAGGCAGGGCCCACAGCCCTTGTATTCTCTATCCTAAGAGCATTAAAAAGTAAGTATACAGATATTCTCCACTCTGGTCTCAATTCTGTGGGGGAAATGCACCAAATATGGGCACCTTTTCTGGGGGAGACAGGCTGGGGGTGGGGACATGCAATTCTGCCTACCACCAGTGCCAGCTTCAAAGACAAAGAATTGTAATGGTGTTCTGATTCCTTTGGCTACCTCTGGGACCATGCCTGCCCCACAAACCCAGGGCCACACTGATGGCCTCGTTGGTTCAGGAAGCAATGGGCAAGCCCCTCACTGCTCCCACTAGAATATCCGAAGGCAAGAGCAGGTGACAGGTTCCACTGGTTAAAGTATGCACCATTTATTTTTTTTTCTTCAAGATAGACACACAGTATTGATGTAATTACTTAGTTTATATTATTTTAGCAGTTTTTATTTTCACCCTTCCCCCCCAAAGACAGATTACTGGATGGTGTCAGGAAGTCTTGTTCTGGACTGAAAGTCTGTGTCCCTCAAAATTCACATGTTAAAGCTCTAACCGCCAGTGTGGCTGCATTTGAAGACCACAGGGTCTTTCCAGAAGTCATTAAGGTTCACTGAGGTTATGAGGGTGGGGCCCTGATCAGATAGGATTCTTGTCCATCAAAGAGACATCAGAGAGCTGCTTTTCACTCTCCAATTAATCAAGAGACTAAAGATTAGCTCTGTGTGACTTCCACCTCCTACTGTTAAAAAGAAGCCACAGGCCTAAAATGGCATCACTTAGGTGAAGGCCCCAAGTCACTTAATACCCCAGCCTGACTGCATCTTCAGCCTCCTACAAATGTAGCCTCTACACAGTCAACACAGAAATTTCCCGGTCAGCGCGAGGAAATTACCGAGAGGCCTCCTCCGCTCCCCTCACAAGGGTGACCTTGCCTAAAACAATGGATTCTCTGCTAATCATTCCCTACTTTCTACTCCCTTTTAAGGGTAGAACCCTTAAAAACCTTTTCTTTTCTGTAGCCCTTTGGAGCTCCCCTCTACTTGCTAGATGGGGTGCTGCCCGATTTCTGAATTGATTCATAAAACCAATTGGACCTTTACAATTTATTTGCTTGAAGTTTTGCTATTGAATGCTACAAACTAAGAATCACATTCAAGTCTGGAGGGGTCTTGGAGGGCATGAAGTCCATCCACTCATTGTATTTTATACTTGATGGCATGACCTGGAAAGATTAAATGACTTATCCAAGGTCACACACAGTGAAAGAGACAACTGGGTGTAGCTAAGTTTCTCTTCGTTAATGAACTTGAGAAGATACCACTATTGCTATGTTGCATCCCAACACCTCTACTTTAGAATCCTGACTATAGTCATACAGAGAATAGGTTCGTGGTACCTTAAAGGTACCTATTCTAAAACAAATAATAGTTGTATGATGAGCTGACATAAAAGTTAAGGAATTGCGGTTGAGAAAAGAGATTTCAATATACTTGGAGGGATGTACTTGAGAAAAGGTTTTTTGTGGGCATTTGAGGGTAAGCAGTATTATGGATCTTCATTCAGTTTCCTATAACCCTATATTTAAATATTATACAGGTTATTTATTAAAAAAAATTATACCGGGTATTTTAAATGAAATTTTACATTAAAAATATTGTGCTAATTTTTTAAATGACAGCTTTATTGAGATACAACTCACTGCCATAAAATTCACCCTTTTAAAATGCACAATTCAGCAGATATTAATGTAGTTAGAACTGTGAGGTCATCACTGCTGTGTAGTTAGAGAACATTTTATCACGCCAAAAAGAAACCCTGTACCCATTAAGAGTCACTCCTGTTCCCCATTTCCCCTAGCCCTTGACAAACCACTAACTTCATTTCTGTCCATATGGATTGATCACTTCTGGAAATTTCATATCAATGCAATTATACAATACGTGGCCTTACGTGACTGGCTTGTCTTAGCATAACATTTGCGAGGTTCATTCATGCTGAAGCATGCATCATTATTTCATGCCTGTTTATGGCTGAATAATATTCCATTGTATGGATATACCACACATTTTTTTATCCATTCATCAGTTGATGAACATTAGGTAGTTTCCACTTTTTGGCTTTTGTGAATAATGCTGCTGTGAACGTTCATGTCCAAGTTTTTGGTGGACATATTTTTTAAATTCTTTTGGGTGAATACCTAGTAGCAGACATACTAGTGACTTTTTATAAGGGTGGAGCTGGAGGACCAGAGCATCCCATTTTATCTTGCTTGTTTCAGTAAAAGGACTTTCTTTTGTAGGCCAGTTAGATCAAGTGACCTGATTTACCCATCTTGAGAACCAGTTTTGACAGAAACAAGGCAGAGGTCCAGTTAATGGACATTAGGGGGATGGGGAGAGGTCATTAGTGAGATTTTGGCAGGATTGTGTCAGACATATGAGTATGATAAGAAGGTGCAGAATGGAAGAGGTAAAGACTTGGAAACTGAGGAAGGATGAAACAACCACAACTGGAAAGTCAGATTTTGTCAAGGCTCCTCTTACGAGGGGCCAAAGCCTACTTCCAGGCCTGGTTGTGGGTGGTCCGAACAGAGCTATGACTTCTATATGGAGCCTTTTTTTTTTTTTTTTGCATTTTCACACCACAACACTTTATTTTATTATTATTATTTTTTAATAAATTAATTTTTATTGGTGTTCAGTTTACCAACATACAGAGTAACACCCAGTGCTCATCCCGTCAAGTGTCCCCCTCAGTGCCCGTCACCCATTCACCCCCACCCCCCGCCCTCCTCCCCCTCCACCACTCCTAGTTCATTTCCCAGAGTTAGAAGTCTTTATGTTCTGTCTCCCTTTCTGATATTTCCCACACATTTCTTCTCCCTTCCCTTATATTCCCTTTCACTATTATTCATATTCCCCAAATGAATGAGAACATACACTGTTTGTCCTTCTCCGATTGACTTATTTCACTCAGCATAATACCCTCCAGTTCCATCCACGTTGAAGCAAATGGTGGGTATTTGTCGTTTCTAATGGCTGAGTAATATTCCATTGTATACATAAACCACATCTTCTTTATCCATTCATCTTTCGATGGGCACCGAGGCTTATATGGAGCCTTTTTGTAATTTTTAGCATGATTAGCAGCATCACCAGTTTTACAGTCAACTAAGAGGCTGTTTCTTCCCCGAGCCCCTCCAGCCTTTGCTTGGGGCTGATGGAGGCTTGGGGCACAGTCTCCTTACCCCAGCCTTGGCAAGCTCTGAGATGAAGGTCCCCTCCCCAATGGCACTTATGCTTCACTTAGAATAGAAGTGCCACTATAGCTACCAATCCACAAACTGACTCCCTAGGTCTGGCCAACAACATCTTTACCGAAATAAAATGATCTTTTAAATTCTTAGGATGGAAAGGCCAGATGGTAGAGTGGCTAAGAGGAGGGACATGGGAGCTACTGCCGGGCTCAGACCTGGCTCTACTAGCTGTTGACCACAGGCAATTTCTTTACCTCCTCATGACTCAGTTTCTTCCTCCATCAAATGGCTTAGAGCAGTAATTGATAGACAGTAAATGTTGGCTATCATTTTGAAATACCATCTTAACTTTTAGTAAGATTTTTATACCCAAATGCTGTGAAATGTTTTCCTAGGATTTTAAATGAATATCCACACTTCTGTCTTATATAAGTAAAAACACTAGGATGGAAAAAATGTTACAAATGTCACCCAAATACCTTTCTTACCTGACATAACACTTCCATGGAATACTCTTCTATTTCTGCAATTAAAAATAAAAGAAATACAGTTAATTCACATGATTGAAAATTACCAACAAACTAAAAGGGCCCCTTTTGCCCTAGGCACCCTTGTCAAAGATCAGCTGACTGTATGTGTGTGGACTTATTTATGAGCTTTCTATTTTGTTCCATTGGCTCTATGTCTGTCTTTATACCAATACCACATTGTTTTGATTACTGTAGCTTTGCAATGTATTTTGAAATTAGGAATTATGAGTCCTCCAGCTTTGTTCTTTCTGAAGATTGATGTGACTATTTGGGGTCTTTTATGGATCCACACAATTTCTAAAATTGTTTTTTTCTATTTCTATAAAAAATGCCATTGGGGATTTAATAGGGATGGCACTTAACCTGTAGATTACTTTGGGTAGTATGAATATTTTATAAATAACAGCAATTCTAGGAAGCAAAAAAGAAAAAAAAACCAGAGAAAACAGAAGAAAAAAATTATCAAAGAAATAATTCAAGAAAACTTCCAAGAACTGAAAGCTAAATGGGCCCAGAGAGGTGGATGAAAAGAGATCCACATAATTGCACAATATCATAACATTTTAGAACACAGAAGCTAAAGAAGAAGATCCTAAAGATATTAAGGGTAAGGGGAAAAAAAACCAATTACATAGATAGTCTCGTGGATCCGAATGACATGGGACTTGGCAATAGCAACAAAGGAAGACAGAGAATAGTGGGACAAGAGCTTCACAGTTTTAAGGAAAAACAATTTGTTACTTAAAATCTATTGCCAAATGATATGAAATTTATACACAAATGATCTGCAATGTGTATGTATGCATTCCAAATCATCATGCTTGGCTTTATTTTTTAATTAATCATTTATTTATTTTAAATAGGAAGTTTAAAGATTTTATTTATTTATTCTTAGAGACACAGTGAAAGAGAGAGAGAGAGAGAGAGAGAGAGAGAGGCAGAGACACAGGCAGAGGGAGAAGCGGGCTCCATGCAGGGAGCCCGAAGCAGGACTCGACCCTAGGTCTCCAGGACCGCGCCCTGGGCTGCAGGCAGTGCTAAACCACTGTGCCACTTGGCTTTAAAACTAATGTAATATATAATCTTCAGCAATAGTTAACATGTAAATTATGGTTTTCCTTTTTCAAAGATATTTATTTATTTATTTATTTATTTATTTATTTATTTATTTATTTTAGAGAGGGGGAGAGAGATGGAATGAGAGCATGGGTGGGGAGAGGGGCCGAGGGAGAGGGAGACAGAGAATCTGAAGCAGACTTGTGCTGAGCATGGAACCCAATACCAGGCTCTATCTCACGACCCTAAGATCATGACCTGACCAGGCTCTATCTCACGACCCTAAGATCATGACCTGAACTGAAACCAGGTCATTTGGTCAACCACTGGAGCCACCCAGGTGCCCCATAAATTATTGTTTTCTTAAAAAATAATTATAATTACAGTACGTATAACCCTAGGTCTCACTTCATCCAGAACTGTTCAGTTTATGTGTATTATTATTGTTTCTTGTACTTTTAATGGTGTTCTAGTTTGAATGATAAATTAATTACTAAGTTATCCCTAGGGGATTCAGGTAAGATCATAGTCTAGATGAATGAAAATAGACATTCTAATAATAAAATTTTGGGGAAAAAACCTGTTAATGTCTTTCCTGGATGGCTGGACTAGACACTTTCTTTTTGTCTAAAATGCCTCTGGACCATTTAAGAGGTAGTAAGCAGCCACTGAGTAGGTACCATGACAATTAGGGAACAATCATGGAGTGACAGCCTGGCCGTGACTGGCTGAATGGCCTGGCTGGTGGTCACCTGAGTGCCAGTTCATGTCAGCTGGCTTCAAACTCCTCAGACTTGATGTAGATATGGGGAAAGCAGCTCAGAGTAAGGGTGGTAAGCCCCTGGTTTGGCTCACTGAGCCACCACTGCCAGCAGTATGGCTGACACTTGGAGGGACAGGGACTCTGCTGCATGTCTGACTGTATCACGTTCCTATCTCCACCTGGAGTGCTTAACAGTTTGGAACTGAAAACCCCCTTTTTTTAAAAAGATTTTTAATTTATTTATTCATGAGAGACAGAGAGAGATAGAGAGGCAGAGACACAGGCAGAGGGAGAAGCAGGCTCCATGCAGGGAGCCCAATATGGGACTCAATCCTGGGTCTCCAGGATCACGCCCTGGGCTGAAGGCGGCGCTAAACTGCTGACCCACCTGGGCTGCCCTGAGAACCCCTTTGAAACTGATAAAAGCAGTAGACTTCCTCGCCCCGGGAAAGTCCTCATAAACCCATACATGGACTCAGGTTCATAGGCCTCTAATGCCCATCCTTGGATAGACACCATCTGGATCCAAAGACACTGGGTTAAGAACCTGGCCTACCGATTACCATATGATCAAGCAACTCCACTTCCGGGTATACACCTCAAAGAACTGAAAGGAGGAACTCGACCAGATATTTGCACGTCCATGTTCATAGCAACATTATTCACATTGGCCAGAAGGTGGAGGAAACCCAAATGTCCATCAATGGGTGGATGCATAAACAAAACATGGTCTATACATACAATGAAATATTATTTGGCCTTAGAAAGAAGGAAATTGTGATATATGCTACAACATGGATGAATCCTGAAGACATGATGCTAAGTGAAATCAGCCAGTCACAAAAGGATAAATATTGTATGATCCACTTTGAGATGCCTAGAGTAGTCAAATTCATAGATAGAGAGCAGAAGGGTAGTTTCCAGGGGCTAGGGAAGGGGGAACAGAGAATTAATGCTTTAATGGGACAGAGTTCTGCAAGATGAAGAAAGTTCTGTAGCTGGATGGCACATCCTATACCCTACATCCAGCACGAGACTTCCTCAGGGCACAGGTCATTGGGTTTCTTGTATTCATCCAGAGTGCAGGGAGCAGAGACATCCAATGTATAGAGACAAGGGTCACTGAGAGAGAGGGGAGGGGCAAAGTCAGACCCCCCTGAAGGGTTGCCTGCTCTGACCTGGGACCAGGGGCAGCCAGTGCAGTTGGGAAGCTCAGATAGTCAGAAGGCATAACCAACAGAGGAAGCTGTGAGACAGCTAACTTACCAGGAGGAGAAGATGACTCTCCATAGCCTTTCATGTCCAGAGCTAGTACCCGGAAACCCGCCTGAGCCAGAGCAGGGATCTGGAAAACAAACAGTTCAGGTACAGTCAAGTGTGGTCTCATGAGTCTTTTGCAGACCTTCCTTCTTTGCTTCCTTCTATCCATGTTCTTGTAAATGGCTCAACTTAAAGTGCCAGGTGGCACTATCTGGGATCCTTGGCATGAGTTCATCTGGATAGGGATGCCATGGACAGTGGTAGGGTCTGTGTACTACATGTCATGCTACAACTAAGAGAGCATCTTTCCTAGCAAAGACCTTGCAGAATTCTATATGCATGACGAAGATGTCCCAGCAGGTGGCACAGAGCATCTTGAAGTATCTGCCTTTTTCTAATCTGCAGAGGTGGTATATGGGCTAGCACAGTTCTGAGGTCTGGATCCATCTCTGAGGTATCATGGTCATCACTGGAGATGATACTTCACTCTACGGTTTCAGCTTCTCAATGGCATTCTATGCAGGGCCACACCATCTAGACTTTCCTCTCCCTTCATCTTGCCTGGGGCAGACCTTCCCCCAGTTTCCTTTACCTGGTACCTCCAAGAGAACCAGCTCTCAGGAAATCCATGGCAGAGACACACAGCAGGTCCAGAGCCCAGTTCCACAAAATGCAGACGAACCCCAGGCTGTTGAAAAGAGAGATGAGTAGTTAATGATCACAGTGCCAGGCTGGACAGAACCAGGTCCGTCTTCTGCAGACCTCCCCAGGCCATCTCCATGTACTGCCAGACCTCACAATTTCTCAGCTCAAGACCCCAATGTTAGGAAATGTTCAAGAATACACAACTGGTCAAACTACAATAAACCTGGCAGCTCTTACAGGAACATAAGAAGCCTGAAAAGGAGGTTATGTTTGGTAAAAAATAAAAACAAAACAACTTTGCCTACCTCCCTAAAAGGCCCTCATACTGTCGGAGTTTCTGGTACTGTTTGACAGGTCTTCCATATTTTAAACTGGGCCTGATTTTACGCACAGCATAATATTCATGTTAACATGCCAAGTACCAGGATTATTTTGTTAAAAATTCTTTCTCTCTTGAATGTAAAATCTTTTCCAAGCTTTGCTACACTTCTAGTGCTTTCTGGGCTGTGTGTCAGAGACTGCTAGAGCTCAGTGTCTGTGTTCTGTTCTTCCTGGCACACAACGGCATTTTCCAGACCTCTCCTCACTTCCTTGCAATGGGTGTGGCCATGTGACTGAGTTCTGGCCAATGACCTATGAGAATGAAGAAATGTGGGCTACGTTCTGGGCCCATAGAGATCTCCCACGCGTGGCCCTCATACTTTTCCTATCCAGGCCCTGAAGGGTTTGGGCCTTGGGAAAGGTACAGCCAGCAGAAAGAAGGGGACGAGCTGCTTGGTGACTGCATGGAGAGAGCCCCCTCCTACCCCACCTTGGACTGTCTGGGAAGCATGAAATTAACTTGATGTTGAGCCACTGGAAGCTTGGGATGGTTTGTTTTAGTACTTAACCTACTCCAATTATTACCACATGGTCTAAGCACATGAGGTATCCAGTCAGAGTGCTCTATTTTCCCCAATAATGTATCTCCAACTTTTTAATGTAAATAAATGCGAAAAATAAGCTGTGTGTATGGAAATTCGCTTGGAACAACTTTATGTAGCTGCATCTCAGATTACTTCATGCCCGAGTTCCAAGTCGGAAGTCTCATTCATGATTCCCAACGAGTTATCCTGCTCAAGAAAACATTAGGCTGACATTTCACAAACTCTTTTATGGTCTACAATCTTCTTTTCAGAACATGTTCCATAGTCTTCTTGTGAGTACTTAGCAAAGGAAGGGGTTTAACTTTCAATTCTGTTGCTTATATTGAAAAGTGCTGTAGTATTAATGTCCAGTAAAATCCAAATCTGCCCCTGTTCTAAAAGGATCCTAACCAAAAGGCTCCATTTTGCTGCTTCAGAGCTGACTCAGCATTGAGTAGCTCAGCAAATGCATGTCCTTTCATCCTTTAAATGGTATGTTAATAAAATTGCCATAAAGCCAGAAAACAAGAAAGATCTAACCCACCTTGAGTTGTATTAGTATTCCACGGAGATCAATGGACTAGCACTCCCCAGAGTGGGGCTCAGCTGGGACTCCCCAGAGGTTGTGCCCTAGGTCTTTAATTTGGGGTGAAGGCAGAGGGGGTGATAAAGCAATTCTGATCACCCTCCTTGGTCAAGTGAGAAATGTATTGAAAATAATTGGACCTGCAAGCCTCAAGTGAATTATGAGAATAACCCTGTCCATGGGGTTAAGACACAAGGTTATACCTCAGACCCCAGGCCCCAGGCTTCTCATTGACACTGGAGATGAAGGCTGAAGGAACCTTGTGAAATGTTCACCCTTTTAGGACCACCCAGGGTTACAGAAGGAGCTGGGCTGACGCTGATAGCTCTTTCTTACCATACAGCTCCCACTCATCCTTTCGTGCCTACTTTGCCATGGCTGCTGAACATTGACCAGTGCAGCCTCTGCTCTCACAGAGACCATCCCCAGTGTTCCAGGGCTCCACTATTAGACAAGGACCCCATCCTGGTTTGTAACTACAGGGGCTGGGAATGTTTATCTCATTAGACTGTAAAATTCCTAAGATAGAAGACACTCCATCCATCTCGGTATTTCTCTCTGTTCCCTGCAAACAACAAATACTCAATAAATCCTTGAGGGGCTGTCCTCCACAGCAGCTGGGCTTCCCCTCATTCTGCAGACCTACACCGCTCAGGCCACCAGCTCTCCTCTCCATCAGCTACCGTTTATGGAGCGTGAAGATGCCAGGTACTATGCCTGGTGTTCTGCATGCAGTATTTCAATGACAGTTGACCCTTGAGCAATGTGGGGATAAGGGGCACTGACCCCTACCTGTGTAGTCGAAAATCTGCATATAACTTTTGACTCCCCCAAAACTTAACTAGTACTAGCTTACTGTACTGTTGACAGGGAGCCTTACCGATAGCAGTCAATTAACACATATTTTGCGTTATGTGTATCACATACTGTAATCTTATAAAGTGAGCTAGAGAAAAAATGATCTTAAGAAGATCATAAGGAAGAGAAAATATATCTACAGCACTGTGCTGTTCAAAATCCTCAAGTAAGTGGATCCACATTGTTCAAACCCATGTTGCTCAAGGGTCAACTAATCCACACCAGAACACTAAAGGGAGGTATTAGCATCACCTCGTCACAGAGCTATGTACACTGACATTCAGAGTGATAAAAAATGTACCTAAAAAAATTTGCAAACTTAGTGTCAAAGCCCGGATTCTCACTGGTTCTCTCTGGCCTAAAGAAACTGTCCCATCTTGGTTTGCTTCTGAGCTGACCTGGCACTCTAGGTCCCTTCCCATTTAAATGGGACCAATGACAAATGAAGAAAGATTCCAAAGTGAATCCATAAAGACACTGTAACACCCTTCTCTGTATCCTGGCTGGGTCGGGAGTTGGGGCCCCTCTGCACACTGCCTTGGCTTTGTTGTAGCCCTGGTCACTGGATGTTTTATTGACCACTTCTGCCTTTTTTTTTTTTAAGATAATTGATTTATTCATGAGAGACAGAGAAAGAGGCAGAGACATAGGTAGAGGGAGAAATAGAGGGAGAAACAGGCTCCCTGTGGGGAGCCTGATGTGGGACTCAATCCCAGGACCCCAGGATCACGACCTGAGTCAAAGGCAGACACTCAACCACTGAGCCACCCAGGTGTCCCCAATTCCATCTCTTTATTCTTGCCATGGGTTCCTTGAGGATGGGTCTGTCTTGTTCCTCACTTCATCGCTCGTATCTGACCCATGCCTGACACAAGGCAGTGCTCAATAACTATCTGCTGGATAAAAATAAGTTCTCCCCAGAACACAGGCCAGATAACACATGGACTCTAGCACCTCTGGGCTACTCAAGGCACTGTGTAACCTGTTTTTCCATGGGAATCTGACCACCTCCATACACTGCTGTGCATGTCTTAAGGCAGGATCCATGTCTTCTGATTTTTGAAGAACGATTATATGAAGAAATATTATTTCCCTATAAACAGTGGATGTTCAGCTATCCTTGATGTTTAACAAATGTCTCTGCAGGGCATTCTTGTAGGTGGCCTGGTCAGGGAGTACTCGGCTGCCTGTGAGAGAGTGCTCACGTACCTTTATTGGCACATACACGTGGCTCATGTTGCTCGGATTGCACGGGACTGGCAGAGGGGCTGCAGTTTGGAGAAGCTGAAAGAAAAAGAAGACAGCCTCCTTCTGTGAGAAGTTCTCAGAGGTTTGCAAAAGTGAGACTGCTGGCACCAGAAGAGAGCTAGAGGCACCTGTGCTGTGGCCTCCTGAATCCTCCCGGTGACTACCCAGCCCACATCCTTCTCCTGAAGGCACATAGGTCTATTCATCACCCCCACCGCTCACTTTCAGTTCAGTGCAGCCGGGAAGAATATGGCCCATCAGCCTGACCCATTAAAATCCCCGCGCGATTCTCTACATTCTCTACTGCACACCTCTCTAACCACCGGCTGAGAGTCTGGTGTGACCTGGGAAACCAGAGTGGAAGACAAGGGGGTCCTCTGTCAACTCAGGGCCTTTGAATGGCTGCATGAAGCAAAGCTCTTGGCCACCACCAACTGAACTTCACACAAGCAAGAAATAAACACCACTTGCTCTAAAACTCTGAGAGTTTGTACTTCTATTACTGTAATTCTCCTCTATGGCAGTTCCTCAAGTGGTCACCCAGGCTCATGTTGGACACCACCAGGAACACAAAGTTCACAAAGCAGCCATCCCATCACTGTATGGCTCCACTGAAGGATTTCTCCTTCAGGCCACCAAAAGCAAACTCTCTGTGCCTTTGTATCAGTCTGCTTGAGCTGCCATAGCAATATGCCATGGACTGGGTGACTGCAACAGCAGACATTTAGGGCTCTCAGTTCTGGAAGCTGGGAATCCAACACCAAGGTGTTGGCAGGGTCAGTTCCTCCTGAGTCCTCTCTCTTTGGCTTGCAGATGGCCACCTTCACCCTGGGTCCTCACATAGTCTTTCTTCTATATGTCTGTATCTCAATCTCTTCTCATAAGGACATGGTTATATGGATAAGGGCCCACTGCAATGACCTCAGTTTCTCTTAATCACCCCCTTTAAAGGCCCTATCTCCTCCAAACATGGTCACATTCTGAGTTCCTGAGGCTTTAACATGAATGAATTTGGGGTAGGCGGGGGCAGAGCTGAGCCAGCAAGAGCCTTCTGCCTACAGTCCCCAGTTATGTCCTCTGGAGTTCCAGGAGGTCAGCTTCTCCCACTTTCTCTGTCCATCCCCCTGCTTATGCTCTCTCTCTCTCTCTCTCAAATGAATAAATAAAATCTACAAAAAAAAAAAAAGAAAAGAAAAAAGAAAGATGAGAAATCAATTGTTCCTATTATGGGGGGCTAAATTGTGTTCCCTTCCAATTCATCTGTTGAAGTCTTAACCTCCAGGGCCTCAGAATGTGACAGTGTTTGGAGATAAGGTCTTTAAAGAGGTCATTACAGTTAAAGGAGGTCACTGGAGTGAGCCTATTGGAGACAGAATCCAATTTAGCTGGTGTCCTCATAAAGATGACAACATTTGAACATACACAGGGGAAGACCATGTGAAGACACAGGAGGAATGTGGCCACAGAGAGAGGCCTTGGAAGAAACCACCCTTGCCAACACTGTAATCTTGGCTATCCAGGCTGTGTACTTTATGGAAGCTCAGGGAAACAGACACAGTTCCCTTTGAGAAAAGGTTGGGATGGTTGTGCCTTCCAGCTGGCTCCACCAGGTGTATGCCCCTCCCCCCACCACACTGGCACAACCAAAGCATGGCATTCCTGGAAAAGCCTTGTGCAGCCATCACTCCTGGGCTCAGTGGGATCCATGATCTTAGGTAATCTCAAGACAACAAAAAGTGCCTCAGCTCTGGTACAGCAAACTAATCCCCAGGCAGCCCCCTGGGGCATCATTAAGAGTGTCCCCTCCTTCTCTGTGAGGGATGGTTTTAAGGTCAGGGTGCAAACTAAACCACTCCACCCGAGTGCCAGCAGTATAACCAGGCAGACAAGGGGAGGATTGTGCTCCTTACCCCTACTCGGGCAGACCTAGCAGCTAAATTCTCAGAATTTACTCTAAAAAAAAAAAAAAAAAAAGAATTTAAAAATTTTAAAAACAATTTTGAGAGAAAGAAAGAAGAAAGAAAAGAAAGAAAGAAAGAAGAGAAAGAAAGAAAGAAAGAAAGAAAGAAAGAAAGAAAGAAAGAAAGATAGGTCTGATGGCTTTGATAGCTCCACCCTTGTCTTGGATCTTGGTTCATCTGACTCTGATGAGTACAGATTCTTGCTCTCAGAGCATCGGTTCTCTGCTCATGACTGCGGAGAAAGAAACAAGAAGTTCTTCAAGGACAGAATGCTGATGGCACAACGAGGGGGACGGCCTTCCCCCCAGGAGGTGCACAGCAATGGACCCGTGGAACCGGCTCCCCTCTCACTTGCTGGGTCGCCTATACACCCAACCACAGAAGAGTGGCAGGAGACCCACCCTGGCGCAACCCACAAAGTTACCTGCACCCCGGTTACTTTCTGCAGTTCTGTCAGGGCTGGGTCTGTGTCACGGACGAGGATGGTGACCATCCCCAAGTCACGGGCCGGCTTCAGATTAGCTCCAATGTCATCCAAGAACACAACCTGAATCCAGATAACACAGACACCAGCATCACTTCAGCCACAGCAAAACTCATGCGTGATGGGCAACACCGGAAAGGCACACAGGAAAATGTGATTAGTGCTTATTTTTTTGATATCAAAGTGAAGAATTATTTTTTTTCTCCATGTATTTGTTTACTCTTTAAACTAAAAATAGTGAATTACATAAGCCTACACAAAAACACACAGATAGATGTACATATTCCCCCATATACGTGTGGGCTTCACCCTGAATTCTGAAACTGTAAGAAAATTAAGGAAAAAAAATAAATTAATGTAAAAAAATTAAGGAAGGTAAACTTATCAGGGTGACATTACAATTCATCTAGGAAATCCAATGTATGAATAGATCCCCCATAAAGTCTGGAAAAGAACTGTAATAAGGGCAGATACTAAAATGAGGCTACGAAAGGTAAAATTTTTTAAAAAATGGGGTGCTAGAAGAGAAATTGACACATATTGATGAAATAGAAGAGAGCCAAGGAATGAACCCAAATATAAATGATAACTTGTGTTGTCTACCTGGCAAGGAAAAAATAGTATTTAAAATATTATATAATTATGTTAACTGTTTTGGGGGAAACATTGAATGCTTCCTTCTCATCTTCTGATAAATTAATAAATTCTGAATGGATCAAATATTTAAATTTTTAAATTAAAAAAATCCTTAAAATTGTAGAAGAGAGCATGAGTGCATTATCATCTTGGATTAAGGCAGGCCCAGACTTCTAAGCGGCTCATCCAACTCAAAAGCCAGAAATGAGAAGATGTTTATTTATGTGCATGCTAAAATTCAGAGCACTGTCACAAGGCTTAATCCAGGGGCTGAGAAGAGCAGGAGAGCAGGAGCAAAGAGGAGAGAGGAAGCGTTCTGGGATTGTTGGCCTATATAAAAGTCCCAGAGAGGGGCCAGATGCCCATCTCTTGTAGAATGTTCTAGGCTGAAGGGTTAGGGAGAGTCCTTCAGAAGTCCTGGCCTGGGAGAACGGGACCCTATCACTGGACCTAGAATCAAACTACCATGACCCAGATGTCCCCACATGCTCACTCCTCAATTTTTCTTAGTTGCAATATCTCCAGAACATTCTTTTTCACTAAAAGGAAGTGCTCACATACCTCACTCGGGCTGGCCTTCAGGGTGTCCAGCACAAACTTGTAGATCTGAGGATCAGGCTTGGCCATGTTGATCCGGCACGACTCTACCACGAAGTTAAAATGTGGACTCAGCTGACACACCAGTTGGGCCAGGCTGCCCCTCTGAGAGCTGTCGTCCAGCCAGTTGTTGGTGAGGATGCAGGTTGTGTATCCTGAATGAGAAATCATCAGTGACTGGACCAGATATAGAACTTTGCTCCAAGAAGCTCAGGGTACCCCACAGGGAACCCCAAAGAAGGGCCCATTCAGGGTTCTTATTTGCATCAGACTCCCGATGCCCAGCTTCTAAACTCACAGATGGGAAAAGAATCATCTTTACCCATTAGCACCTCCTGCCACAGAGACACCAGAGTAAGCTAACTAGAGTAAGTGTTTCTAGCAGATAGAAACACTACATCCTTTAATTCCTTGCAGCTGCAGAGCAAGAGGTTGCAATCTTCATCAGCTCCTATGATCCTCACCATCTTTGAGGCAGGCAGGGCAGATCTTACCATCCACTTTTACAGATGAGCAAACAGAAGCTCTGACAAATTATGAGCTTCACAGAGTCACACAGTGAAGGCAGAACTGGCCCAGGCCCAGACTCCTGTCTTTGCACTGCCACTCCAGTCTATGTTACTGAAAACTCTGCTCGGCTATCTTTCAAAACACCTGCCTTAGCTGTCAGAGGCTGCATTCCCATCTCAAAACCAGAGGAATGTAAACAGAGACAGCATTATCCCCTGGCTTTCTCTCTCTAACCAAGAAGGCAAGAACCAAGAGATGCTGGAAACGAGGCACTGATGAGACCAGTGGTGAGACTCTTTCCATGTAACATGAGTGAGAAACATGGACATGGGATGGCTTAGGCACAACCAGGTAAGTGTACTTATAAGTGGGTAGAATGATTTTGAATATACCTGTAAAGAAGAGCTGGGCTCTGACAGTAAATAAATGTCTATTGGATGAACATGATCCCATGTCCCAGACCATTTGACACCATCTGAATTCATGTCAGCCAGCTCATAGCTCAGTCACTTTGACATTCAGAGGTTGAGACTATCACTTAAAAGGCCTTCATTTTCAATCACTGTGACAAGAGGTTGGGTCATTCTGGTCATTACTAGTGTCACTGGAGGGAAAGAATTCTGCTCACAAGGCAGTCTCTGGCACAAATTGCTTTATTAAATAAAATTCTTTCATTTTTTTCTAGCTATTCTGATAGCGCTACTTTTGGCCATTTGATGAAACCTATTTCGGGGCTATGCTTTAAGAATGGCTTCCCATCAAGGTCCAGAAATACACATTTCAATGTATTCTGACATTCGAACCTAACCCTCCCAAGGATTCTGGTGTGGTTGATTCAGAGAATGGCCAGTATTGGATCCTTACCCTTCTTTCTGAGAGCAAGAGCTGCCTGAAGCATGGGGTGGTTGATCTTTCTTGCTGCAGCTGCTCTGCCAAAGATTTGACTTATAGAGAAATTCTCAGGGAGGCAGATTCCAGAGACCTCAGCACATTTCCTGCAGCCTTCTTCCATGAGTGGCACCCACTGTAAAAGTGAATTGATTAGGGACTATCAATTGGTACAATCCTTTGGAAAAGCTTTTGGCAGCATGTACTAAATATGACCGTATGCATTCTCTGTGATCCATCAATTCCACTCCTAGACACACATCCCATGGAAATGTCTACAGATGTTCCCCAAAAGACATATACATATATACACTATAATAGTGCACAGCAGCAGCACTATTTCTAAGAGCCCCAAACTACAAACTACACAAATGCCCCTGTTTATGGGCTAAATGGTGTTCCCCCCAAATTCAAGTTGAAATCTTAACCCCTTACATCTCAGAATGTGATTATCCTTGGAGGTAGGGTCTTGAAAGAGGTAATTAAGGTAAAATGAGGTCATGAGTGGGTCCTAATTGAATCTGACTGGTGTCTTTGTAAGATTAGGACACACACACACACACACACACACACACACACACACACACCTGGTGTGTACCCCACAGAGGAAAGACTGCAAAGACATAGAAGATGACCACTACAAGAAGAGAGACCTCAGAAAAAAACCAATCCTGCCAACACACCTTGATCTTGGGCTTCTAGTCTCCAGAGCTGATTAGAAAATAAATTTCTATTATTTAAGCCACTCAGTCTATGGTATTTTATTATGGCAGCCCTAGCTAACTATTATACTTGTTAACAGCAAAATGGATTCTGATATATTTACACACTATGATAGCAGCACTAAGTGTAATAGTTCAAACTGAAAACTACCCAAACCCCAATAGCAGAACGATAGAGAGCTCATATATAAATCCATGCATACATATAAGCTGATTAATTTACAATAAAGGGGCCAAGAATGTACAATGGGGAAAGGCCAATTTCTTCAATAAATGGTGTTGGGAAAACTGGACAGCAACATGCCAAACAGTGAAATTTCACCACTGTTCTCATCACACACAAAAATCGACTGAAAATGGATGAAAGACGTGAACATAAGACCTGACACCATGAAACCCCTAGAAGAAAACATAGGTGATAAGTTCTTTGACATAGGTATTGGTGATGATTTTTTGAATCTGACAACAAAAGCAAAGCAACCAAAGCAAAAATAAACAAGTGGGACCATATCAAACTAAAAAGCTTCTGCACAGCAAAGGAAGACATCAACAAAATGAAAAGGCAACCTAGTGAATGGGAAAAATATGTGCAAATCATACATCTAATAAGGGGCTAATACCTAAAATATATAAAGAACTCATACAACCCAACAGGAAAAAAAAAAAGCAAACAACCTGATTATAAAGTGTATGGGAGATCTGAAAAGACATTTTTTCCAAAGAAGACATAGAGATGGCCAACAGGTACATGACAAGATGCTCAACAAGACTAATCATCAGAGAAATGCAAATCAAAACCACAGTGAGCTATCACCTCACACCAATTAGAATGGTTATTATCAAAAAGACAAGAAATAACAAATGTTGGTGAGGATGTGGAGAAAAGGGAACACTCCTGGAATGCAAACTGGTGTAATGTAAACTGGTGCCGTCGCTGTGGAAAACAGTATGGAGGTTCCTCAAAAAATTAAAAATAGAACTACCCTATGATCCAGCAATTCCACTCCAGTATTTATCCAAAGAAAACAAAAACACTAACTCAAAAAGATATCTCCACTTCCATGTTCACTATAGCATTTTTTATAATAGCCAAGATACGGAAACAACCTAGATGCCCAACAATGGATGAATGAATGGATAAAGAAAATGTGGTATATAAATTTAACGGAATGTTATTCAGCCACAAAAAAGAACAAAATCCTGCCATTTGTGACAATCTGGCTGAACACTGAGGGCATTATGCTAAGTGAAATAAATCTGACAGAGAAAGTCTGTCAAATACTGTATGATCTCATTTGTATATGGAAACTAAACTAAAAACAGAAACAAAAACAAAATACAAAAAAAAGCCAAACTCAGAGATACAGAGAACATGGTTGCCAGAGGCAGATGGTGGGGGACAGGGTGGGAGAAATGTGATGAGGGGGGCCAAAAGATAAAAAGGAAAAATGAGATACAAATGCCAAAACTGATGCAAGATAAAATATATAACATGAATAGACTAAAACCATTAATGAAATTGGTAAAATAATGAAAGTATTCACCTTTTCATAAAAATAATAAAAATCTTCCAGCAAGTTCCCACCATCACAAATAGCTACCTACTAGCATCTGTGGCCAACAGCTCCATCTTCCCTTCTGTTGCCAGAGATAATGGTACATTATTTTAATCCAAGCTCAACTCTTCTAATTAGATTCCATCTCTTTCTCTTTTTTTTTTTTTAGAGTTGGATGCTTAACTGACTGAGGCACCCAGGTGCCCTATATACACAAATGAAAAATTAAAAGATGACATTGATTTCTAAGATACGATTTTTGAAAAGACAAATTGAACGTAAGTAGCCTTTGTCATAGAATATAGTTGACCCTTGAATAATGTGGCACCAGTGGGTTTCCCTTCCTTATTTCTTTATCAGCCATCTCCCTCCCTACTGGATCACTGCCATCAGCATGCAAGCATGCGGTTACCATAATGAAAACCTCTTTCTTGACTTTATCTCCTCCTTTTACTGCCCCATTTTTCTGCCTCACTTTGCATCAAAACTTCACATAGTCTTCAAGCCTATGTTCCAATTCTTTCTTGAACATACTCTGATCAGGCTTTTACCTCCACATTCCACAGAAACTTCTCCTTTCAAGGTTATCAATGGCCTCCATGTTGTGCTGCTGTGCCTAATGGGTACTCATCAGCCTTTGTTTTGCCTGACCCATCAGTTGCATTGACACAGATGACCACTTCATCTTCATCTGAAATTTGATAACTTCTTGGCTTTCAGGACTCCACACCCTCCTGATTTTTCTCTTATGGGTGGAGATTCATTCTCCATCCCTCAGTCCTGAGTCGTCCTCATCAACCTGACCTTTAATATTAGGGTACCCAGGACTCTGGATTCTCCCATTTATACTCCCTTTTTCAGTGATCACACTGAATCCAATGGCATTAAAAATGCCATTCATATGCTGTGTGTGTATATGTGTGTGTGTATTCAGTCTGGACATCTTTCAGCTCTGGGTTTGTATATCCAGCTACCTATTCTATACTATATTGGGGATCAATAAGCATTCCAAATTTTAAAAATCCCAAGTTTGGCATCTGATTTTCCAGCCCCAAAGCAGTGAACAGCGACTGATACTGTCCACTGATTCTGGCCAGAAATGTTTGTTATCCTTCATTCCTCTCTCATACTCACACTCAATCTAAAGAAACCATGTTGAATCTACTGTCAAAATATTTCAGACTTGGACCACTTTTTAACCACTCCCACCAATATTACTTTAGTCAAAGCTACCACCATCTGTCACCTGGATCTTCCAATAGCTTCCTTAATTAATCTATAATGATCCTTGCCCTTTTGGACTATTTATGCAGTAGAAGAATGAGGTTTTAAAAATATCAGTCAGGAGGTGGATTTGAGGCTTGCTTGCCTTCCCATCTCCGTGTTTGGCTGCCACTCAAATAAACCTTTTCCTTCCTGCGAATACATATACATAAATGTCACTTCACTGCTCAAAATCTCCCAATTCCCTTCCATCTCAGGGTGAAAAAAAATGGATAAATAGATCGGAGTATCCTCATACAATGGAATATCATGCAGCAATGAGAATAAAACCATCTATGACTGCACACAACAACATCTATGACTTTTACAAATACAATGTTGAGGAAAAGATGCCAGATTCAAAAGATTCATCTGTTAGGTTCCATTTACATAAAGTACAAAATAGGTAAAAGTGATCTCTAAGGTTGGAAGTAAGGATGGTTAGTTACCTTCCAAAGAGTAGTGTTAGAAGGGGTTTGAAGTGGGGTGCCTACAGTGCTGATTTTTTTTTTCTCTTGATCTGGGTGCCGGTGACATGGGTGCACTCAATTTGTGTGAAAATTCATTAAGCTGTATACTTTGTGTATTTTTCTGTTTGTATTGTATACACAAGTGAAAAAAAATTTTTAGAGTCAGATGCTTAACTGACTGAGCCACCCAGGTGCCCTATATAAACAAATGAAAAATTAAAAGATGACACTGATTTCTAAGATATGATTTTTAAAAAGACAAATTGAACCTAAGTAGCCATAGCCTTTGTCATAGTATAACGTTGACCCTTGAATAATGTGGGGGTTGAGGATGTGAACCCTCTGCATAGTTGAAAACTCACATATAAATTTTGACTCCCTAAAAGCTTAATTACTAAGAACCTACTGTTGACCAGAAGCCTTACCAATAACATAGTTGATTAACACATATTTTGTATGTTAAATGTATAATATACTGTATCCTCACAATAAAGTAAGCTAGAGAAAAGAAAATGTTATTAAGAAAATCATAAGGGAGAGAAAATGCACTTGTGTTATTTATTTTTTTAAAAATCCATGTATAGGTATCATGCAGTTCAAATGCATTTTGTTCAAGGGTCAACTGCAATTTGCTTTTTCAAGCCTCATCTGCTAACCATTCAAGTTTTCTAGAAGCTACACAAAGACAAAAGAAGTCAGAATAGGTGCAGTTTTTTCACACTAGAAATTCAATCTATAATTCCTATGTTAGTTGAAACCACATTGCACTTCCCTCTTTCCTTCTCTTCCAATAATATTAACTGCAGATTTCTTATTGATTTAACATTTCTTTTCAACAGTATCATTAGTTTTCATTCACCAGGGGCCACTCCAGTGTGTGTGTGTGTGTGTGTGTGTGTGTGTGAGAGAGAGAGAGAGAGAGAGAGAGAGAGAGAGAGGTGCCTTCACAGAAAAGATGGTTTTTACTTCCTACTGCAGTAGGCCCTAAGTAGGCCTTTTCTTTTCTTTTTAAAGATTTTATTTATTTATTCATGAGAGACAGAGAGAGGCAGAGACATAGGCAGAGGGAGAAGCAGACTCCTTGTGGGGAACCTGATGTGGGACTCGATCCCTGGACCCTGGGATCATGACCTGAGCCAAAGGCAGATGCTCAACCACTGAGCCACCCAGGAGTCCCAGCCCTAAGTTTTCTGACAGACTGATAGGTGGCTGTAATTCATAAAAAGTGTTAAAATATAGACCATGTTCTCTGTCTGCTTATAGAATAGATTCTCAATAGCCTTTCTTCCTCCACACACTGACTGAGAATCCAAGTGGTTTCAGATCCTGATTACTTTGTTAAAAACCAACTGAGATTGTAGTCACAATGGTAACTGCTATTTATTGAGCAACTTACTCTGTGCCAGGCACTGTGTGAGGCACTTTCCCAGCTTCCTAACAACCCACAAAGTAGACAATAGATCACTCTCATTTTACAGATGGTAAGACTGAGTCTTTGGGGGTTTGAGTAACTTGATGGAGCAACACAGTCTGTAAATGGGAGCTGTGATTCAAATCCTGCTCTCTGACCTTGGAATGATTAATAATAAATGACTTAGTTATTAATAAAAAACTCCTCTCCACAATTGCCCTTGTCTGAAAACAGCTACTCTAAGGATGACAATTATCAATAACAATAACAAAACAAACAACAAATAAGCAAAAACAACCCCAAACAAAGACTAATGAGCATTGGCAAGGATGTGGACAAACTAGAAATCTTGTGCACTGCTCAGGGGAATGCAAAACAAAATGCAAAATGCAAAACAGTATGGAGTTTCCTTAAAAATTTAAAAACAGGGCAGCCCCGGTGGCCCAGCAGTTTAGTGCTGCCTTCAGCCCGGGGTATGATCCTGGAGACTCGGGACTGAGTCCCACGTCAGGCTTCTGCATGGAGCCTGCTTCTCCCTCTGCCTGTGTCTCTGCCTCTCTCTTTCTCTGTGTGTCTGTCGTGAATAAATAAGTAAAATCTTTTTTAAAAATTTAAAGACGGAACTACCCTATAATCCAGTAATCCCACTTCTGGGTCTATACCCAGGGGAATTGAAAGCAATGTGTCAAGCAGGTATTGGTACACCCATGTTCACAGCAGTATTATTCACAATAATTGAAAGGTAGAAGCAAGCTGAGTATCCATCAACAGATGAATGGATATGGGGATCCCTGGGTGGCTCAGCAATTTAGTGCTTGCTTTCGGCTCAGGGCATGATCCTGGAAACCCGGGATCAAGTCCCACATCAGGCTCCCTGCATGAAGCCTGCTTCTCCCTCTGCCTCTCTCTCTCTCTCTGTCTCTCATGAATAAATAAATAAAATATTTAAAAAAAAAACAGATGAACAGATAAAATGTGGTCTATCCATATACTGGAAAACTATTCATCCTTAAAAAGGAAAGAAATCCTTTCACATGCCACAGCATGGATGAACTTCGAAGACATTATGCTAAGTGAAATAAGCCTGGCACAAAAGGACAAATATTGCATGATTCTACTTATGTGATGTGGCTATAGTAGCCACATACATAGATAGGAAATTCAGTAGTGTAGTGGTCACCAGTGGTTAGAGGAAAAGGATGGGGACTTTTTGTTTAAAGGGTATAGAATTTCAGTTTTGCCAGATGAAAAGAGTTCTGGAGATGGATGGTGGTGATGGTTTCACAATGCGAATATGCTTTACATTACAAAATTACATACTTCATAATGATCAAGAAGGTAGATTTTGTATTGTGTATTTTACCACAATTTAAGAAAAAAAAAAAAGCTATTCTGGCTGCTGTAATTCCCTGGCATAGGTCTTCAAGGGGCTGGAAATTTTTCCAGTCATGGGGTGTGTCCTGCTGGTTGGCCCATAGAGACAATAAACCAGTCTTAAATATCTCTCTGAGTGTCTCTGAGCCTCCAACCCAGTCTTATGAAGTAAATACTATATGGGGTAAGTGGGTGAAACAAACATGGGTCTGCCCTCAGAGAGCTTCTAGTCAGTGTGGGAGATGGTCATGTGGGCTCAGAGCGTTCTTGAGGGGGTCTGTGAAATGTCGCCTTACCTGAGAAAATGTGATCTCTCCCCTCATAAGGCGGGCACTGAGCCATCTGGGCCCCCTGTCTGGGAAGCTTCATTCAGAAAGCCTCTGGAAGACACAAAGAAACAACAGCATGTATATTCAGATGACTTCATCACAGCAGCATGTAGGGGACAGACACTATTTCTATCCACAAACTCGGATTAGAAAGGCATATTCTGCTATGGATGGGGAAAGGCAAAGTTCAAGTTGGGATCTTAGCCTGAAAGAGCCATCTAACAAAGACATGAGACCATAATTTAAATGATGAGTATGCTGGCAGGTGAAGCAGCTCATGGGGCACCACCTAGCAGACACTTTCCAACTGGCAGGACTTCTGGCTTTGCCACTTAAGGTACAAAATCAAGACTATGATATAGATCCTTTTCCATCTTCAGCTTGTTTGCACAAGGCAGTGCTCCAAAGGACTTCTTTATTTTTTTATTTTTTTTCCAAAGGACTTCTTTATCAGTACATATTCAAAGGGAATGAAAGATTTTTTTCTGATTTTGATTCTGAGCATATAGTTTCTATTTCATTTTGACCTTGTTTAATTTTTAAACAGTTTTCTCATGTTACGAGGCAAATTGTGCCTCTCCTCACCTCCAATTCATGTGTCGAAGTCTTAATCCCCAGTACTTCAGAATGTGACTGTATTTGCCTTTAAAGATGTGATTAAATCAAAATGAGGTCATTAACGTGGGCCCTATCTGATGAGTGGTGTCCCAGGGAAGAAATCAAGACATAGGCCTGAACAGAGAGAAGACCATGTAAGGACACAGGGAGAAGATGGCCGTCTACAATCCAAGAAGAGAGGCCTCAGGAAGAAATCAACCCTGCCACCACCCTGATCTTGGACTTCTGACCTCTGGAACTACTACTGAAGCCAGCCAGTGTATGGACTTGGTTATGGCAGCCCTAGCCATCTAATACCTCTCAGCTCATATTTATCCCTTATCACAGACCCAAGGAGTAGCAGACACACAGAGAGACCAGCTAATTACCCTCTCACATTACAAAATAAAAGTTTCCATTCCACTTTCTTGGTAATTTCCCACCCCCAGGAGCGGATCAGCTACCCTCACATGGCCAGCTGGGTGAAATCAGACGGATAAAATATGGTACATAAGTGGCATGCACATACACCTCTGCTCTCCCACACCCCCAGCTGATGTTGATAATCCATCACCACACCCGATTCCACTACACAGCTGTGCAATCCTTCTCAATACAGTGCCTCAGGCAAATATTTACAATGGACTGAAATGAACAAACCAGTTGAAGTATTTACCATTCCCAAGTTAGACAACAAATATCTCTAATCTGGGAGTTTTATTTCTGAAAATAGTCAACTATCTTCCATTCGACTAACCCTCTCACAGGTAACAATTACTAATTTTGCACAAAATATAAAAAGATATATTCTTACTACTGTAGCCTTCCTCAACATCCCAGTAATAGCAATGGCCTTGCCACACCTTTGCCATCAGTTGGATGGATGGATGGATCTATCTATTTCCTTATTTATTTGAAAGATCTTGTTTTTAAGTAACCTCTCCACCCAACAATCCCTTATCTGAAGCCTCAGAACCAGATGAGTTTCAAAAGTCAGTAACATTTCTAGGAGGGTCTGGGGTAGCTCTCTTAATCATAGTGATTGGTATTTCTATGGAAATTTCTAGGGAAAGGTGTGACTACTCATAGTAGTGGGACAGATAAAGATGATAAGCAACTCCTCCCACTTCTCTCTCATGATTCCCCTCCTCTCTGGCCCCACTGGACTATGCAATACTCCAGTGTGCATTCCATGCTTTCTGCCCCCAGCCTTTGCTCATGCTGCTTCCTTCACCTGGAATGTTCTCTCTTCATATCTCTTCCCATCAACCCCTTATCAATCTTCTCAGGCTCTGCCTCCATTAAGGCGTTTCTGGTTCTCTGCTCAGACCTAATCTCTCCCTTCTTTGAACTACCTAAGAACTTTGTTCATTTTAAGACACTGCCTTCATCTTATACTCTGGCTATCAGTGGATGCCTGAATTCACATACCAGATGCCAAGCATGCTGAAAATGCCCCATGCACGGCAGGCCCTTCAGGCTCACCTTCTGAACCAACACCTCCATGGTTGGTTCACATACTCCATAGGCTAACAAGGTCAAGACCATGGACTCTGACCTCCTGGTATCAGCTAGCTTTGCTATGACCCATTTTATGGCTGCTGGGAACAATTCAAATCATGGTCATGGAGGGAGGGTGTGAGTCTGTGCAACACTAGATAAACAGAGTATGCCCAATGCATCACCTTGGATGTGCGCAAGACTTTTATAAAGAAACAAATGTGTTGGAATACAGCTGCCCATCCTAATGCGTTACCTAATTTAACCCTCACAAAAATGTCTAAGGGAAGGCATTTTCCTATCTTAAAACTAATATTCAGGTTTCAGAGGAGTTGGCTCAGACTAAAACAGATTAACTGAGGTTACCCAAGAGTAAGTGTTAGAGCTAAGATTTTTAATCAGGGTCTGACTGAGAGACCATTGCTCATTTAAATACCCCACACTTGCAAACCTGTATATTTATGACTTTTTCTCACAAGTCACCTTCACTTCTACATTGATGAGGTCACATGCACAAATACACCTCACAGCTTACAAGAGTAAGCTCTTTTTATGTATTTTAAAAAAATCAAATTTATGAGTCAAAAGGAAGTAAAACAACACTATGGTTAAAGGGCTTCTAAAAAAGCTCACTAATCTTTCTTCAGCTTTTCCTCCTGCAAATGATCTGAGTTGGACAAGTCTCGATTGAGAGTGGTCCTCCATTTTCAATACTGCTTTCAAATACTAATTACCTAGGATGTGATTATTCTGACTGTGGGCCTTGTAGGCACTTTGTGTTTATTGACAATAAATAATTATTGATACACTTACTATTGCTGTTGATATATTGGTATCAATTTACTATTGATATACTTATTGATGTACTTAGTTACTCCCTACAGATTGATATCTTTCCCAGAAAGATAACTGAGGGAGGTGGGAAGTCAGGATGAACCAGAGAGGAAAGAGTCCTAGACTAGGAGTCAGAAAAACTAGGTTCCCTAGCTGCCTGTGACTAATGACTAATTATTATGCAATCAAGTTAATTTCCTGCTCGGCTTCAGTTTCTGTATCTGTAAAAGTAAGGGTGGCTCTAGATTCTGAGAATCCTTTGGGCTTGTCATCTTTGCAGACCCAAGCCTTTTATAATATATAATGTATATAGTATAACAGGTTAGAAAGCCCTGCTGGTCTTTGGTATCACCAGAATTCCAGAATGGGGCATGTTTTGTATTGCTCTGATATGATTTCAGATCCACTTGTTGGTTCATGACAAAGACTAAAAACCATGAAGTTGTTGTGAGAAGTAAAGCTGTTTTGCTGGGAGAGTGAGGTAAGCTGGAAGAGCGTGCCAACATCTGGTCATCTGTTCCATTGCTCTTGATAAGAACTCAGTGGCTCAATTGCTGATGGCCTCCCTGGGTGTCTATCAATTAAAACATAAAGCAGCAATACCAAGAGTTTGTGAGGACTATCCAAGAGTGTTTGGTCTGGGCAGGGGACTGGGCTCATCTAAACAGCCCTCCAAAGCCCTTGGGGGAATTAGCTTTTGCCTGGGCAAAGGTTAACTCTTTACTCTTTAGAGCAGCCACCAGCTGGGGAATAAAGTCCTCTTGCTCACCAATGCTGGTGCCATCGTTCCCTAGCAACATGCTCTGGCAACAGGGGACTTTTACTTTTGCAACAGCCAAGCTGGAGGGCAGCTCTCAATCGGCTAAGCCATCTCTCTCAAGTACAAACAAAGTTTGGACTTCCTTTCAGAGCCCCTTGACCAGAACAATAACGGGATTAATCTATCATTGTTTGGGAGTATATTGTTTCTTTATTGGTGTAATGAAAGGACATTATCCTGTAGGCTACTGGCTTGTGAAATACCTGCAGTGAACATGGATTAAAGAAATAGCTGCCAAGAGAAACAGTCTTCTGAGCATGAATTTGCCATGAAACCTAGAGGCAGTACTCTCAAAGCTTCCACCCTGCTCCGTATTCTTGCCAGTAGTTTAGAATTTAGTCTTCCTTGGGTATTGCCAGTGTGACCTATCTTTCTTAATTTTTTAAAATATTATTTACTTATTTATTTGAGGGAGAGAGAGTGTGTGTTCACAGGTGTGCACAAATGGGAGGAGAGGCAGAGAGGGAGAAGCAGACTCCCCTCTTAACAGGGACCCCGATGGGGTGTTGGATCCCAGGACCCTGAGATCATGACCTGAGCCAAAGGCAGATGCTTAAATGACTGAGCCACCCAGGCGCCCCCCTTTTAACTTTTTAAACAAATATGCTTGTCTTCCTTCTGAGTATAGGAGAAATATATATTCATAAGTAGATAAACCCTGAAAACGCAAAAAGTAGAAAAATGAAGAAAATCATTCATCATCTCACCTGGGATTAATAATCCCAAACACATTCTGGGGTATTTCTTCCACACAGTTTTCTGCATGTAGCTCCCACGACCCCCGCGCCCCTGCCCCTATAATTGAAACTATGTTTCAATTACATTGTTGTACGTTCTGGTGGGGATTTTTTTTTTTTTCAATGATCATAACAGGTCTTTTCTTATGTTACTGAACTCTCCTTCTGAACATCCTGTTTACTGGTTTACCGGTGATGCTTCCTAGTTTATTTCCCAGTGGTGAGGCTCTAGGGCTGTTTCTCTAGTTGGCTATTAGAGAACTTTTTTTTCCCCCTCTCAACTTCAGCGCGTCTTTAAGGCCCATTCCCGCGAAGCCCGGGTGGCCCAGCGGCTGAGCGCCACCTGCAGCCCCAGGTGTGATCCTGGAGACCCGGGATCGAGTCCCACGTCGGGCTCCGTGCATGGGGCCTGCTTCTCCCTCTGCCTGGGTCTCTGCCCCTCTCTCTGTCTCTCATAAATAAAATCTTAAAAGAGAGAGAGGGAGAGAGAAGACCCACTCCCCTTACACAGAACGCGGGGACAGCAGTGGAATCCAGGATAGAGAGCAATTTTGGAGTCTTTCGAGAGATCTAATTCCTTGACATTCACAAAGACGATGGGTCCACTCGCGTACCCGGGGAACTGCTTCCGCCTTTGCAGGACCCGCCCCACGGCCCCGGGAGTCCCGGGAGGCAGCTTCGCCCTTACCTGGGCAGCGCCAGCTTCTCCTCCGTGCGGCGCAGGGCGCCGACCACCGAGGGCAGCGCCAGGACCCCGTCCAGGTCGAACACGGCCGCCCGCAGCGCCATGACCGCCCCGGGAGCCGCAGCCCGAGCCGGGCCGCCGAGCCTGCACCGCACTGGTCCGCCCGGGCCCCTCCCGGCCCCGCCCCCTGCCCTAGTCCCCGGCCCGGGTCGCGCCCCCGCCCCCCCGGCCTAGTCCCCGCCCCCTATCCTGGTCCGGCGCCCGGAAGCCTGGATTCTATCTCCACCCCTTCCAGGCCCCGAAACCTGGACCGCTGACCGCCTCCAGCGAACTTGCCAGACTTTCACCAGCCTGCGCGGGCCTCAGAAAAAGAAAGTCTGAGAAAGAGCCAAAGGCCACAGACCCTTTGAAGCATGCGCGCGCGTGCACGTGTGTGTGTGTGTGTGTGTGTGTGTGTGTGTGTGTGTTGCCAAGAGCTTCATTCTGTATCTGGATCCTGTGATATTTGTTTCGGTTGGCATTCTGGATTCTGTTGATTGGGTTGGCATAGCCACTAAACTAATCGTTTTGCTGCCCCTCCTTTTGATGCATGTATTTACAGATCCCTCCCTATGCTGAGCTCGCTCCCCTCCTCACACACGTTATCTGTCAAGGCAGAATGTGTTTCAAGAATAAAATATGCTCCAGATACCGTCCGCCAACTCAGAATACATTTATTCTGATCTCTTGTTGGAATGAGGCTTAGAAGTAAAAATTGGGAGTACTTATTGCCCCTTTGTACATTCTACTTGTACTAATGCTGCCTAAAAATGTTCCAGCTTTGTTTGGAATCAAATTCCATATTATTGGCTCCTTTGTTTCTGGACTTTGCTTAGGAGTGTGTGAGGTGTACTTGCCTAAGGGTTGTTGCACTCTTCACGCCTTTGTACTATAGCTCTGTGAATCTTTTTAAAATTTTGTTTATTTATTCATGAGAGACACGGAGACAGAGGCAGAGACATAGGCAGAGGGAGAAGCAGGCTTCCCCCAATGTGGGACTCCATGCCAGGACCCCCAGATCATGTTGTGAGCCAAAGGCAGACAGACGCTCAACCCCTGAGCCACTCAGGTGTCCCTAGCTCAGTGAATTAAAACATCCTTTAGACCTTGTGTCATAGCTTGCCAGGAGCATGCTTCAAGACAGACACTAAAGACCTCTCTGTTGAGTGTGTCGTCTGTGAATTTATCCAAGCTATTTTCCTCCATTTAGCTAGAAGAATGTTGTGAAAGATCATCAGATACCTTACTAAAATCAAGAGGCATTGATTTACAACAATCTTTGCACCTACAAATCATCAATCTGGTGAAGAAGAAAAACGAGTCTACTTTGGGTGTTTTGCTCTGGTGAAATATGACCATGTTTACTCCTCTTGCCTCATAACCTCTTTTGGGACCTGCCTGAGGCTGTTATTGGTGCTGAGATCCACTCCTACGAAGCAAAATAGAAAGCAGGAATTGCAGAGTCAACAATGGCAAATTTAGCAGAGAGAAGGGGAAAAAAAGCCATTTGATTTTGGACTTGGGTGACACGGGACAACCTCTTTCAGAACACTTTTAGTGGTTGTGGAGATAAAAGCTAGATTGCCCCAGGTTTGAAGACCTAGAGAGAAAGGTAAAGTGACTACAGCAGTCTCTCAAGAAACTGGTGATCTCAAAAGCAAAACTGAGCTTTTTTAAAAAAAATAATGAAATAAAAGTGCAACATGACTTGTAGAGTATGAACTCTCTTAAATTAATTCTCCAACTTAGATTTTCCTTTGGTCTCCAAACTTGCATATCTAACCTCTTACTCAATATTTCATCTTGAATATTCAACAGGTATCTCAAATTTATCATGACCAAAACAGAACTCTTGCTGCATCCCACCTCTCAAGCCTGTTTCCCCCAGCACGTTCCTGGTCTTACTCAATGGCACCCCCATTCATTCAGTTACTTAGCCCAAAGAACTTGGAGCTGCTTCTGGATCCCTGGGTCCCGGCTAAGCTGTGTGTTCTTGAACTCAGTCCCAGTGCTGTCAGGTTGATTAGGGCAGAGGTAATAGCTTCTAGTTCAGTGGTGAGTTTTGGGAGTCTTTCTTAAAGGCTCACCCCAGAGTTCACTCCTCCACTGCTTTCAAAGGTTTTGTCAGTTCCTAATATCCTGTATTAAATATCTTTCTATTTAAATTACCTAGAGTGATTTCTGCTGTTTGACTGGTGTGGTACCATTTAGGAATACATATATGCATATGTTTGTAAACATAGGAAAGCAAAGAAGGACACGTGGACAGAATTGGATTTTGTAAATACCCCCTTTGAGAAGGAAAGTAAGAAACACAGAACATGAGACTCCATTTTAAGATGGGAATCATTGCCAGTTAAGAGGAAACTGTGAAACTATGACAGACCTTTGTTTATTCAGAGGTGGTACGCTAGTATATTGATCTAGTCTGGAATATTTTATAATACATTAGGAGTTACAGAACTTCCTTACTGAACTGCCTAGGCAAGGTTTAGAGGTCTCAATTGCGTTTTGCTGTGCTTTTCTGTTTCTCATGGGTCACACTTCCCCTAGGTTTTCTGCAAAACCAAGGTAGAGGAAGGTTAAGAGCTCACTCAACTGGGCTATGGAAAGGGGGATCTTTTTGAAATATAAATCCCACCCCGTATGTCTGCTAATTTTAATATTCATAAAATATGTTTGAGGTAATAGCATGGAATCATAAAAATATAGCTAATGTAGTAGCACAGATTCAGAAATTATACCTCATGTCAATCACTAAGTTTACAGTGAACTCACAGTAAATTCATCAAGTTTTGTTTTGGATTTCCTGCCACCGCCACCCTTTCCCAGAACCTGCTAGACCTTGGTTTTCCAATGCTATTTTAAAACTCTATGTAACCCTATTGCCTCTCCTGCTGTAGAGATTTAAACAAATCAAGCAAAGTTAAAGTTGTCTCTGGCAGTTTTCTAAACCCACATTCTACCTGAAGCCTTGTCTTTCGTAAGTGCAGCAAATGAATTTCCTTAATTCATAGATGTTGTATTCAGCACTTTCTGGGCACTTGGGATTTGTTGGTAAATAAAACAGACAAAAATCAGGACTAAGAAGCTCCCATTGTAGTGGAATGATGAGTTCAAGGAATTTCTAGTTGCTTCTGGGGCCATGAGAATGACATTAGAAATATTTGTGATGGCTACTTGTCATTTTTTTTTTTGACTACCAAACATCTACAACTTTGTCCTACATTTGAAAAATTCTAAGTGGACATCTGTCATTCAGAGATGCACGATGTCCTTCAAAGATCTCTTCTCTGCTTTCATAGTTCTCACATTTTGAGTTCTGCTTTCTCAAGCTAGACTCCACAAATACCATGCTTCCTGGACTTCCTTAATGCTGATCATATGACGTGGGCTCTGCGAGTTAACCTTCTGGGCTGAGATTTGGGTATGGAATGAACAACTTAAAGCAACAGATATGCCAGCTGGAACTTTCTTCCAGCAAGGGCAGTAGTAAAAGGATCTGGTTTTTCTGGGAAGGATAATATGGAGCTTCTGCAGTATAGTCCTGTATACTCAGTATGGATGGAGAGGGGCACAATGGTGGCTTTGTAAAAATTGTACCATGACATGGTTTTCTCTTCACTGGTGCTCTTCACTGAGAAAGCTTAGTATTGCACATGCTTTAAAAAAAAAACAAACAACATATATTGAAGGTACATTCAGAGATGACAGGCAATAAATGGATAACTGACAAGATGGCTACCATCCAAGTTCAAAAGAATTTGATTTCAAAATCCTGTGATTTGCCTAATTACCACATCAGTTCAGTTCATAGCACTGATGGGAAAGAAATGAGACTCTAAGGACTGAGAAGCGTCCCACAGCAAATACCAGGAAGCAGGGGAAGATGTTTCTCTTTCTCTAGCTGATGAACTTGTTTCTGCCTTAGCTAAAATCCTACAACAGCCTCACCTGAAGGATTTATCATGAGCCAGGTAAGCCAACTTTCTTCATGCCCCACCCTAACCCTCTCATTACCTCTAGACTTGAACCAGGGTTAGGTCTCCACATGTCCCAGCAGACAGATTCCAGAGACAATCCTGGGAGAAGACACAGACACACCCCAAATCTACAAGATTCTGCTCATTGATGTCTGCAAGTTGGTGGTCATGCACAGAAATGGATTGTCAAGGGTGCTTGCGTGGCTGAGTAGGTCAAGCGTCTGCCTTTGGCTTCAGGTCATCCTCCCAGTGTTCTGAGATTGAGCTCCATATAGGGCTTCCTGCTCAGTGAGGGGTCTGCTTCTCCCTTTATCCCTCACCCTGTTAATGCTCTTTCTCTCAAGTAAATAAATAAAAGCTTTTAAAAAAAAATGTAGATTGTCAAGGTACTAGACCAAGAAGAGGAGTTGAAATAAGATTTGGCAGACTGATGGGGGTATACTTCTTAGAAATTTTGGTGTAGTCTACATGTTTAAATAGCCGGGAATGTGTATGTCAGAGCTCTCCAGGGAAATACAACAAGAGTTCAGAATCTGAAGGCCTGAGAATGGGAGATAAGAGCCAGTGGTGTAAGTCCTGGTCTGAGTCTGAAAATTGGTGTCTAAAGGCAGGAGAAAAATGGAGGTCCCAGCTCAAGCAGATAAAACAAATTACCTTTCTTCCACCTTTTTGTTTGATTCAGGCCCTCAACAGATTGGATGGTGCTCAACTACATCGGGGGAGGGCGATCCTCTTGACTTCATCTACTGATTCAAATGCTAATCTCTTCCAGAGACACCCTCAGAGACATGCCCAGAAAGAATGTTTTAGCAGCTATGTGGGCATCCCTTAATCTAGCCAAGTTGACACATAAAATTAATCATCACAGGGGTGCCTAGGTGGCTCAGTTGGTTAAGTGTCTGCCTTTGGCTTAGGTCATAATCTCAGGGTCCTCATATCAAGCGCTGAGTTGGGCTCCCTGCTCAGCAGGGAATCTGCTTCTCCCTCTGCCTCTGCACACCTCAACTCATGCTGTCTCAGATAAATGTTTATCTTAGATATTGTCTCTCAGATAAATAAATTAAAAAAAAAGATTAACCATCACAGAGTGGTATTCACAGTTTGTTCAATGGTAGCCCATGCAAAGTTACTAGAAGACACCAGAAATTAGTATAGAGAAAGGGAACACTTGGGAAATAGAAATGTTGGAATGGAATTTTCTATGTACGATACTCCACCTTCTTCCTAATGTAAGAGAACTCTTGAGACACTCCTCCAAGGCCTTGAGAAATACATTGGTGTGGGAGGACTATCATCTTGATTACAGGGGCCATGGGAAGTGGTTTGGACCTTGGGTGATGATACTTGAGTTAAGGAAACCTCTCAGAACATAACATATCATGGTTAGTCTTGAGAGGAAGAATCAAGAAGAAGCCTCCTAAACAAAGAAGCCTCCTAAATAAAATCCATTGCATATCGCTGGGAGAATCACAAGGGTTAGAACCACCACCAAAGACCATAATCATGCAGGGACCTTTGATTACCACCAAACTTTACCTAAGATGGATGGGTCTTAAAGAATGTCAATTCTTCATTGTAACTTGATTAGGTGATTCTAGCTATAGATGCCATTCCTGATGTGATCCCTACTGCTGCCATTGCCAAATGCCCAGCTCCCCAACAGCAGTGCCAAATCCTGAGCTCTAGATAGGGTGCTCACATCCAGAGGCTTAAATTAGTCACTTGGTGGCAAGCCAGTTACATTGAAATCCTCCCATAATGGAGAGGGCAGCAGTTTTTCTTTTATGGACTAGGTGCTTCTTCTGGAGAATGGGTGAAGGGGATAGCTATAAACACCAGCTCTAACCTAATGATCTTTTATAACAGTGAGGGTGGTGCCAGCCAACATTTTCTTCCTTACTTGGTTAATTTATTTTATTTTCTGCCCACCCCATTACTTTATACACAGTATACTTTTGATGAACTTTATGATTTACTCTATAGGAAACAGAATTTCCAGATGGCATTGTGTCAGGATGAGAGCAAGGATGGGCATTGCACAGAGAGGCTAGATACCGAGCTGGATGGAGTAACTGATGAGCCTAGAGATATGGGATTAGAACGAGCACTTTTTGTCTGTGAGGAATGGCTGCCTGATGTTAGTGCACTATATGTGTTTTCTTAGATTCTGTGTTTGTCTAGTTGGCAACTATTACTCACAGGGCCAAACTAATGGCCACAGTGTTTGCATCATCCCTGGGATCCAGTTTTCATGGAGGTACAAAAATCATATTACAGGGACGCCTGGGTGGCTCCGTGGTTGAGAGTCTGCCTTCGGCTCAGGGCATGATCCTGGGTCCGGGATCAAGTCCGGCATCGGGTTCCCTGCAAAGAGCCTGTTTCTTCCTCTATTTGTGTCTCTGCTTCTCTCTCTGTGTCTCTCATGAATAAATAAATAAAATCTTAAAAAAAATTGTACAAACTCTCTAACCAACCCTGAGTCAACATCCCCAATCACTTCCTTTGTCTCTCACACACCAAGCCAACACTCCCCTGTACAAAAGAACCCCACAGCCAGATACTGGACAACTAGAGACTGTCCACTATCCAACTGTACCCACAGCCTCCCACTATCCAACTGTAAGCTGCTCACTCTGGCCTGCCTTGCCTCTCTTGAAGAAACTCTAATAAATACTCTGGGCGATGCTCTCTCTTTAGGCTTCTCTGCCCCCTGGCTGGCCCTGGTGTCTCCCTGTGTGGCTTGCATGGCACACTGTGGTTTTTATTTCTAAAGACCTGTAAGTATTAACTTCTTCCTTTATGACAATCATTCTGAGTCTACACATCTTGCCAAACTGAATCAAAACAAATTCCAGGGACAACTTTTAGAACAGTTACATGTAAGCATTTTTTTCCAAGGTGTAATTATGGCAAGTTGGGTGTGCATGATGTTAGGAGCCCAAAAGCTGGATTTGGGGGCACTTTTTAGCATTTAAACTCATTTCAGATATTTTGGAAATGTTCCCATCTTGAAGGTCACAGAGCCCACTTTCCCCAAGGAGCTCAAAACATTGGATTCCTACTTCCTCAACCTTCCTTGCACCTCATTCATGGGCACATGCTTAATCAGATGCATCTGTCCCGAACTTTGTATTGGGGGCTAGTGACACAAGGAAGCAGGGATAGAGGAGAATTAATTTTGGCGGCAGCAGGAATGGCTGGTTTCCAGGGACAGCAGTGACAGCAGTACCAGTAACAGATGTTGCAAGGTTTTCCATCCAGTTCTACATCAACAGGGCCTATCGTGCAGGTTAATGGCTTGTGATTTTGGCTGGTCTGGCAGATGTCCCACTAGTTCTTAGTTCCTCACCTGTGCCCTAAGCGGGTTCTCCAGCTTTCTAAGTGTTTCTTTGAACTACCCATTGTCCTTTAATAAAATCTGATTCTGCTTAAATTCATTAACAGGTTTTTATTACTTACAGCCAAGAACCCTAGTTGATGTAAACTATGGTTATTTCCTTCCTTACACACACACACATACATACACCCCTCAATATGAAAGTACATATGGTGAAATATTAACATTTGTTAATTTGAGATAGTGAGAATATAGGTGTTTAGTGAATTCTTTTGTATTTAATGTCTTTTAATTTTCTCAGAAGATAATACTAGCAATCACATGCATATGTGTAAATGCACATGTATATTTATACACACATACTTACACATATATATAATGTATTATTTCACTGTTCTAGTCCTTTATACTAACTCATTCACTCCCCACAACAAGCCTGTGTAGTAGGAACCAGTAGTCACATCTTCCTTTTACAAGAAAACTGAGGCACAGAAAGCTCTAGAAACCTACCCAAAACTACACAGCTTTCTTTGAAGTATAATTGACACATAATATTATATTGGTTTTAGGTGTACCACGTAATAATTTGACAATTATATACATTACAAAATACCACAATAAGTGTAGTTACCATCTGTTACCATATAAAGTTATTACAAAATAATTGAGTATATGCCCTATGGTACTTTACATCCCTGTGACTTATTTTATAACTGGAAGTTTATCCCTTTTAATGCCCTTCACCTATTTGACCCATCCCCCACCCCACCCCTCTGTCAACCACCAGTTTCTTTTCTGTATTTATAAGTCTGTTTCTGTTTGGTTTTCTATTTGCTTGTTCATCTGTTTTGTTTTTTAGATTCCACGTATAAGTGAGATCATACGGTGTTCATCTTTGTCTGACTTATTTCATTTAGCATTATACCCTCTAGCTCCATCTATGTTGTGAATGTCGAGATTTCATTCTTTTTTTTAATTTATTTATTTGTTTATTTATTTATGATAGTCACACACACACACACACACACAGAGAGAGAGAGAGAGAGAGAGAGGCAGAGACACAGGCAGAGGGAAAAGCAGGCTCCATGCACCGGGAGCCCGATGTGGGATTCGATCCCGGGACTCCAGGATCGCGCCCTGAGCCAAAGGCAGGCGCTAAACTGCTGCGCCACCCAGGGATCCCGAGATTTCATTCTTTTTTATGGCTGAGTAATATTCCATCATATGTGTATATCTCATCTTTTTTTTATCAATTCATCCTCTAATGGACACTGAGAGTGCTTCCATTTCTTAGCTACTATAAATAATGCTGCATAGGGGTGCATAGATCTTCTCCAATTAGTGTTTTCATTTTTTCCCAGAAATATCCAGAAGTAGAATTACTAGATTGTAGGGTATTTCTATTTTTAATATTTTGGGGAAACACCATACTCTTTTCCACAGTGGCTGCATTTTACATTCTTACCAACAGTGCATAGAGTTCCTTTTTCTCCATATCCTTGCCAACACTTGTTATTTCTTGTCTTTTTTATTCTAGCCATACTGACAGGTGTGAGGTTTTGGTTTGCATTTCCCTGATGATGAGTGATGTTGAACGTCTTTTTTTTTTAAGATTATTTATTTATTTATTCATGAGAGACACAGAGAGAAAGAGAGAGAGAGAGGCAGAGACACAGGCAGAGGGAGAAGCAGGCTCCATGCAGGGAGCCCAATGTGGGACTCGATCCTAGGTCTCCAGGATCACACCCTGGGCTGAAGGCGGCGCTAAACTGCTGAACCACCCAGGGATCCCGATGTTGAGCATCTTTTGACGTGTCTATTGGCCATTCAGATGTCTTCTCTGAAAATATTTCTATTTGATTCTTCTGCCCATTTTTAATCAGATTATTTATGAGGGCTGTTTTTTTTTCTGAGTTCTTTATATATCTTGGATCTCCTTAACAGATATATCATTTGTAAATATCTTCTCTCATTTAGTGGGTTGCCTTTTCGTTTGGTTGATGATTTCCTTCACTGTGCAAAAGACCACCCAGCTTTTAAGGAGCAAAGCCAGACTTCAAACCTTGGCAGTTATACTTGGGGCACTTTGCTTTTAACAAAATAAGGGAGATGAGAAAACAAGTAGCTTGGTATAGGGGGCAGACCTCGAAGAGTGTTTTCAAGATGGAAAATGAGCTTATTTATGGGCTGAGGAAAAGGATCAAGCAGGAGGAGTGGTGAAGATAAGAGAAAGCCTGGGGATATTTAGTAGATAGGGTTTCTATCAAGATCACAGAGGCCAAGCTTCACCGTACAGGGAAGAGGAACAAGATTCCTGGTGAGACAGGAGGCAAGAGGTCGGTTTACGGTTTGGAGGATGGCCTTGCTTCTCTGGGAAACCAAAGGCAAACTCACTGGCAAGAAAGCTGAGGAGGTGACAGGCAAGCTGCAGCCAAACCAGGTGGCAGCATGAGTGTCCCGTTGGTCCTATGGACAGCTGGCTGGGGGAGAGAGGTTTTCCTCCAGAGGAGAAAAGGAAGGAGAGATCCATAGGCTGGCTGACTCAGGGCTTTGTCTTCAGTCGTATTCTACTTGAAATTATACTGCTCTCTTGATACACAGACCCAGGACCCAGGAGATCCCCCACTTTGAGGTCAGGGGGTCCAGGCAGTGATCCCAGAGCACACAATCTTTCAGAGCAAAGAAAAAAGCACCTTAATAACTGGACAGAGGGAAAGCAAATCTGTTGTCTGTCCCCACTGGACACAGACTGAATAGTCACAGGCTCCTCCTCCCCTCCAGAGAGGGTGTGTGTGTGTGTGTGTGTGTGTGTGTGTGTGTGTGTGTGTGTTAAAGAGAGAGAGAGACGGAAAGAGAGACGGGGAGGGAGAGAGAGAGAGAGAGAATGAGAGCATGAGTCTGTGTGCTTGCCAAGCCAGCAGTCCCTCTTGTGGACTGGCTTGGCTTTCACTTGCAGAAGCCTTTGTGCCAGGCTCTCCATGACACCCTCCTCTGTAGTACCTGCATGAAGCCTCTCTGAATGACAGAGCTGGGAGCCCCAGGCAGAGTGACCTGTCTGCAGAACTTGTGCAGCCCTCTCCAGGAAGCCTACTCGACTCTCAGAGTCAGGTCACCCTCATCTGCCAAGGAGTGTCCTGCTCCAGCATCTGTTGGACCATAAAATGAAGTCACCGAGCTCTGCCTTGCACCTGCCTTTCTATTTGGGGGGTACTTTTGTTGACTGACTAGGATTTCCAAACCAGGCTGGCTCTGTGTTCTTTCAAAGACCTCTCTTCTTCTGTGGCCACAGAAGGTAAGAAAGGTGCTCTCAAAGCTTGTGTCAGGGGATGTGGGGGTGGGAACATTGTGTGTGTGGGGAGAGATCAAGGGGATACTAGCAGATTGGTGGCTTCTGGGTACTTTAGGAGGGGAGTATGTCAGAGTGCTGGAAGTCACCTGCTCATAGAAAAAAATTCATCTTCTGATTATCCCTGCCAGGGCTGTTCAGAGCCTAGTGATGCTCAACTCCTTCCACTGATGGTAGCTCAGTCTCAGGAGCTAGTGGCTTTTCTTATTAAGTCTGCTTCTATGTCTTTATCACTACTATTCTTTCATTTATCTATTCATGAAATAAACATTCTATATCCTTTAGTAAAGACTAACAGACATCAATAGTATATACTGACTTGGGAGGTAGCAAGTTCTTCATTGCTGGGGTTTTCTGAGGCTGAAATTTGTTGGAGAGGATTCCTACATCGGCTGATGTGCTAATCCAGATGACCTTTAAGATTCCATATGACCTTGAGGTGTTAAGCTTCTGTGATTGATCAATTTATTGAGCAGAGCAGATATACAAGCTAGAAATATGCTCTCTCTCCCCTAAGCACCTGGAATGAAATTATTTGGAAGAAGAAACAGTATCATTTCCTCTTATCAAGGGACTTCTTTGGGATATTGACAGTTGGGACAGAGTTGGGACTCTCATATGGGGGAGTGGGGGACAGGGTGCTGGATGGCAGAGACGGGCTGGCAGGATCTAAGCAGGCTTTCTGGAGAAGGTGATGCTTGTAAAAATAATAGAACATGGCCTGGTGGGTGGAAAGATGAAAATCAGCTGCAGTAGGAAGATGGACAAAGAGGCCAAATTACCTTGACTTACGGAACCAGGAATCAGGAGGTTGGGGTGGGGATGGAGGGTGATCTGGTCACCCAAGTGTGTCAGCAGCAATAGTGGGGATGTTGGTGTCTGAGCCCTTAAATACAGTGTCTTTGGGGTAGGTTTCCATGTGCATCCCATTCACCCGCTTTACAAACAGGGACATCACCTCACAGCCATCCTCTCCCCCAAACCTGCAATCCAGCAGCTTAAAGGATCAAAGGGTCCCAGGTTCTTTCTCTTTTAATATCTTTCTTAGGTGGAAGGTAACTCTAATTACTGTCAATTACCCGGGATAATTTCTCCTGTGGTTTCCAGTGACAAAGTAATGAAATTACCGTTGTGGGCTAATTACAAAGGAGGCAAATTTGAGGCATCTTGTAGGAATACATCCTCTAGAATCAATGGACTTTTATTCTTTTAAAAGATTTTATTTATTTATTCATGAGAGACACACAGAGAGAGGCAGAGACATAGGCAGAGGGAAAAGCAGGCTCCCTGCGGAGAGACTGATGCAGGACTTGGTCCCAGGACCCCAGGATCACACCCTGAGCCAGAGGCAGACTCTTAACCACTGAGCCACCCAGGTGCCCCTCGATTGACTTCCATTTGCACGTTCTTACAGAGGGCCCAGCACCTCTCTGGTTGGTTCTTTTATGATGCAATTTCAGCATGCTTGGGGAAAAAAAATCTTTTATTTAGTGCACTTGACTGAGAGGTGAAACAAGTCATAGCCTTGGGATTTGTGGCCATGATATGGGTTAGAAGGAGGAGGGAGTCCTCATCTGCATGGAGAGGAAATTCCTAGAACCCTGGATCCAGGCAAACACGGCTTTGGGGTGGCACAGCTTTCTCTTCTCACCACTCATCTGCCACCAACCTCAGTACTGATAGTGGCTTAGCAGTGCAGTCAATAGTGCCAGGATCTATAGAACACATGGAAGTATGGACCAAGTTGCCCATACAAATTGCCCTTCTAGTTGGTGGCGCTGGGTAAAAGTTCAGCATATTATATAGTTTGGAAGCTGAAGACTTGAGTTTGAATCCCAACTGTGTCGATTTTGAACCATACATTCCTGATCAAATCTTTTCTTGCATTAGTATTTTTTTTTACATATGTGAAAGAGATAAAAAAAAATCTCTTCCACTTACCCTTCTGGGGTGATATGAGGCTCAAATGAGATCAAAAGTGTGAAAATACCTTGTAAACCTTAAAACTACAAAGTGCAAGTTTTCTTAAAAAGATTTGGGCGCTATCATCAAAGGGGACCCCGGCATCCTCTTTCCCTGCACTTGCCCTTCTTATTCTGTCACAGCTAACTCAAAGCAGTGAATCTTCAGGATATGTCCTGGTGGAGAGGAACAATTGAATTTTATAGCTCTTCTTCATTTTAACAAGCAAATGAAACTTCTAGATGATGGAGATGGTGTCAGGTAATAATTTGTCACTGACATCTCAGGTCAATTAGGGAGGCATGGGACACGTGAGATTCCTGTGTCATCCAGGGTAGAGAATGAAAGAGAGAAGAGGAACCAGAAAAGGAGTCCTTTGATTGTCAGGTTTTGAATGAATGTAGAAAGGTTAAAAAAAAAAAAACCCACAAAAAAACCCTATAAAAACCCACCTGTTCTGCAGCTTCCCCTGGGTGTTAATGAAATTTGTCTCTGTTGTCAACACCAGGATCTATCTCCAAAATCAACTCAACTCAACTCAACTCAAGCCTCTCTCGGGTGCTTATACAACATCAGATTCAACGAAGAGCTTCCCAGTGTGAGGAGTTGTAAAAAGCACGGGACACCTCTGGAACTTGGGATGTCTCTGCATGGCTTTGAAACAAATGGGACTAAATGAATAAAGTCATGCCTCGTAGCAGGGGTGGATGAGCAGATTAGAATTTTTCTTCCATCCTTTCTTCTCTACTGTGTCTCCCTCAAGGCCACATGTTCTCAATTCTTTGAGCTTAATGCCTGGCATATTATTGGCTCTATAATGGAAGAGGAAGTGGAAAGATGAATGAAAGCATAAATAATCAGATTATGGGAACAAGTATTCAATGTCATCTTGCTCCCTAAACTAAGCCATAAGCCTGGGTATCCTTCATAGATTCTTCTAGAACCCTCTTTCACTCCTGCGTAACATTCATGGGTGACCCTACATACCTAGAACCCATAAAGCAAACCCCTGTTATTATGGTCTGTGCTTGGGGCTGAGATAACAGGTGGATGAGACACAGTCCCCATCCACAAAGAGCTCACAGTAGTGACTTCTGCTTCTCTTCCCAAACCCCTGTCAACTTTTGTCTCCACTTTGGAGCCCATGTGAGGAATTCAGTGCTAGGATCTATTTTCTGTTCTCCTTTTTGTCTCAGCCCTAAGGTGATTCCCAGGAACACAGCTGACTTTTTTGGGGGGGCAGGGGGGGTGAGTTTTGAGTATTTATTACCTAATTTTTTCTCAAGTCATTTTTTTATTGTAGCGGAATATACGTAATTTACTCTTTTAACCATTTTTAATTGTACTGTTTAGTGACATGAAGAATCTTCACTTAATTGTGCAACCATCACTTCCATCCATCTCCAGAGCTTTGCACTTTCCCCAACCAAAATTCTGACCCCATTAAACACTATCTCCCCACTCCCTACCTCTTCCCAGCCTTTGGCAGCCACTATTCTGTTTTATCCATTTGACTACTCTTAGGTAGTCAAATAAGTGAAGCATAATATTTGCACTTTGGTTTATTATTATTTATTATTTGGCTTATTTCACTTAGCATACTGTCTTTAAGGTTCAGCTATGTCCATAGACATATTAGATTTTTTTCCTTTTTAAGGTTAAATAATACTTCACTGTATGTATACAACACATTCATTTATCCACTTGCCCACTGATGGGTATTTGGGTTGCTTCCACCTTTTTCACAGTGACTTTGATGACTTGCACTCCATGCAGATGGAGAAAAGGAGTCCTTTTAAAAAACGCTTTTTAATTGAAATTTTAGGTAGTTAACATACAGTGCAGTATTCATTTCTGGAGTAGAATTCAGTGATTCATCACTTACATACAACACTCAGTGCTAGAAGAATGGAATCTTCAATCTACACATATTTGGGGGATGAGAGCCACTTCCCCCATTCCCACCGTGAGATGGAGGGAGGCACATAAGACACCAGCAGATGTCACCACTCAATTAAAAATACTTTATAATAATATTTAGTAGCTAGTACATGCTTATGGTACAAAGTTTGGAAAATATAGCAAAGTGTCAAAAAGAAGTAAGAATTGCCTCTAATGTCCACACCCGGAGATAACACAGGTGATCTGTATATACACAGAAAAAAGGATTGGAAAAGAGCAGTTAGGTTGTCTTTGTCCACTGGGGCTGCTATAACAAAAAATAGCACAGATTGGGTGGCTTATAAACAGACATTCATTTCTTACCACTCTGGAGGCTGGAGAGTCTAGGACCAAGGTGCTGGCAGATTGGGTGTTTGATAGGAGCCTACTTCCTGGTTCAGAGATGATGCTTTCTCCCTATGTCCTCACATGGTAGAAGCAGGGAGGAAGCCCTCTGGGGTCTCTTTGATAAGAACACTGATCCCATTCATGAGGGCTCCACCCTCAAGACCCAATTACCTCCCAAAGCCCCCCACCTCCTAATACCATCACATCAGGGAGTAAGGTTTCAAGATATGAATTTACTGGCAGAGGGGACTACGAACATTCAGTCTATAGTACTGGTAATAATAGCTTTCTCTGGAAATAAATTAGCTGTGCTTGTTTCTCCTTGAGTCTGCTTTAGGAAGCCCCCAGGAGGCAGTCTCTGTACCTGCAAGGGTATGAGCCCCCAGACCCAGTCACCACAACCCATGTGTGCCCGGGAGCTAGAGAAGCAAAGGCAGCACACAGACCTCATGCATGTGCGTGATGCGCAGGGAGATGTTAGTTCACGTACATATAAAGCCTCACTCCCATTAGAGAGCTCCTAATAATTAGGCTCCAGAATTTGTGGTTTGGACAGAAGCAGCTCTAGAGGGAGTTTGTATTGAGACAGCAAATCTATGGAGGAAGCTTCTCATTGCCAGGATCCCCTGCTCCACCCCCACCCCACCCCCCGCCATGGGCCCCTGGAGGGCCCCCTGGGAGAGCTGTGGGCTGTTCTTTCTAGTCCCCAGAGAAGCCACTGGGGACTACCAGCCTTTTCCACCTGCCCTTTGGGGTTTTGGGGGGGCTGGGAAGAAATGCAGAACCCCTGAGTGAGGTAGGAGCCCCCAACCAAGGAAATGTGGGCCAAGCGTGAGGTGTGATGTGGCACTGAGGGTGAGGGTGGCTGGTGGTCAGGGGCCAGATTCTCCCGAAAGGCACCAGAGATCAATGTAATTGTCAATTTCTCATGAGTCTTTGAGTTGAAACCTGAGAAAATCAACACAGGATGGCCTTTCTTCCCAAACACACCCTGGAAAAGCCTATTAAAATAAGTACATTCCAACATCCTGAAATTCACATGGAACCCTTCCCACACCCCCTCTTCCTCTAGTTGGGCTCAAACCACCAATGCTCGAGGCCATGGGGTCTTTGGGCCCCAATAACTGTAGCAGTCACCACTTCCCCTACCCAGGTCCCTGCACTTCTCAGGAGCTGTAGTGGGCACGATCCCATTTGCTCCCTCCCTGCACCCATCCTCAGGGGTTGGCAGGGCAGAGAGTGTGCTATCCTTAACCATAGATAAGACAAAACTCCAGAGGGTTTGAGTGCCCTGTCCAAACCCTGAGTCACTGAGTGTATTTTGGCAGGACTCAGAGCCACATTCACAAACTCCGGGAGGGCAGCTGGGGTGGTGTGACAGGTTTGAGGAGAGATGGAACACCAGTGATGGAATCACTGCTCTAAGACTAGGGACAGAGTGTGCTGGCGGATGTGAAGGAAGCAGATAGAAGAGGTTTCGTGACTCCTCCACTAATAATAATTCAGATTCCCCTCACACAGTTGGAGATTACATTTTAACATCCCTCTCACTCATATTCTTTTTTCTTTTTAAATTGTGGTAAAATATGCATGACCTAAAAATTTACCGTTAGTGACATTCAAAATGTGCAAACAGCGCGGCTATCTAGTTCCAGAATATTCTCATCATCCAAAAAGAAAGCCCATGCCCATCATCTGTATTGAGAGTCAGCGCCCGGTCCTGAGGACATGGCTGGTGCCGGACACAGAGTCTGCATTTGATACATGCAACGTGTACCTGAACCTGAGACATCCCCACTCTGCCAATAAGAAGTGTTGTTAAAAAGAAAAAAGTGCTAATTTGAATATGTAAACTTTTTAGGGTAATATTTAATGTTTTTTTCTATTAACAGATCTTATAAATCACCTACTATATGTATTAATACATTAACTTAAAAATGTGGCTTTTCTCCAACTCCCCTTGTTACAAAACATTGAACACTCACTCCAGCCTTTGACATTAGTGTTATTCTTGCCACAAGAACCATATTCACATTCTGGCCTTTGTCATTGTCCCTACTGTCTAAAGAAAGTTGGCTAATTTTTTTTATTAATCCATAAGGTATTTATTTTTTTAATAATAACTCTTTTGAGGTACAGTTCACGTTACTATAAAATTCATTCTTTGAAAATGGACATTTTGGTGAATTTTAGTATATTCACAGATTTGTACAATGGACACCACTTTATCACTGCAGAAGATTTTGATCACCCCAAAAAGAAACCCTGTATCAGTGATCACTCCCTTTTCTCCCTCCCCCCCCACCCAGCCCCTGCAACTGCTAATCTGCTCTCTGCCTCCGGAGTTTTATCTATTTCAAATATTTCATATACATTGAATCATATAATGTATGGTTTTTATGTTTCTGGCATCTTCCACTTTGCATGTTTTCAAGGTTCATCCATGCTATAGCAGGTGTCAACACTTTATTCCTTTTTATGACCCAGGCTTCCATTGTATGAACATACCATCTGTTGTGTGTTTGCTCATCGGCTGACTGGCATTTGGGTGCTTCCAATTTGGGCTATTGTGAATAACACCTGAAGTCTTCTACTGACCATCCTTTGCAGTATGGTCATCTCTGTTTTAGAAATGCAGCTCCGAGTCCAGAACAATGGGGACTTCATTCTCAGCTTGTACCCACTCTGTCCAGCGGGTCAGGGCTTATCTGAGGGCACAGTACCTGGTTGATGCCAGAGGAAGAGGAAGATGTTAGTTGCTCAGTTAAGCCAGGGAGAGCCCAAAGCCCTCAACTCCTGGGAGGCCTGTTGGCTCCCCTTTCATAGCTCTGTAACATGTGAGAAACAAACAACCTGAGTCCTTCTCCATGGCATGACCCTAAGACTCTTTCTATGGCTTGTTCAGGTTCCACAGTGAGAGGAGCTGTGCGGAATCCAGTGGGAGCTCTGCTGTGTCAGCACCTGGAAGCCTTACTAGGGAAGCAGGTCCAAGCCCCAACCCACAGCAAAGCCCCAGCCTGCCCTCCTTCTGATGTCCAGGGGAAGCCAGACCCCGGTCCACTGAAGCCATGGGCTCCTCCCACTCTGCAGTCCTATCCATGACACAGCTTGGTCTGTGGTGGCTCCTTCTGACCCCAGCAGGTGAGTGGGTATCATCACTAGGACATCACGTCACACCTGTGGGCTCCCATGCAGCATGGAGGAGACTCCTGCAGGTGGGCTCCCAGCAACTGCCAGGGAACTTCCAGTAGCTCATTCTGCAGTGAGAAGGTGACTGGGTGCTCACAGCTCTGGGCGCGTCACCTTGAACGTCCGCCAGCTTCACGGTTGTTTATCTGCAGAGTGTGAACCTGCCCGGCTGTTGTGAGGAGCACATGAAATGAAAGTCTGTGACTAGCACCTGGGATGCAGTAGGCGCTCGATACATGGCAACTATTGTTAATGTGTTTTTCTGGGTTTTAGCACAGTAACCTTGGCTTGCTCAGGCAGCAGAAGCACGCAGGGTGAAACTGTTTGCAAAACATGGTGAAAAATGGTCTTGAGCGATTCATCAATTTTGGGACACTTGGCCCGGTTGATAAGAAGGAGCAAAAGCCAGTGGTTTGAGCAAAAATGGGGGGGATGCCTGAAGTGGCAGAGGATTTTGTGGTTGGCATTAGCCAGTGGTTCATTGACAAGTGGATGGGAATGAAAGGCTCACTGAGATTCATGAAGCCCTTCTCTCTGCTGCTCACCCCATACCGACCAAGTATCTCCCCCATACTGCTGTCCCTTGGGGCTCCTCAGTTCAAGGCTGCATCTTTTCTCCAGGTCTGGCGTCCTCTCCACTCCACTGCCTCTTCCTTCCTCTCTAGCTCTTACTTCCTTGCCTTTGTATCTAATAGTCACAGAGTAATGGCCATTTCTTGAGCTCTAAGCGTGCACTGCTTGCTTCATTAAGCTCCATTATACACTCTTATATTCAATCCTCAACAGTGTTTTGAGATAGGTTCTGGATAGCGCCCCCAATTTTACAGATGAGGACACTGAGATTGAGTGGTTCTGATTTGGTGGGAGAGGGACCAGAGCACCCACCACCATGGACTCCCAGAGACCCCACTCTTCCTTCCTGTTCACAGGGTCAGCACAGCGAGCCTCCCATACCCAAGCTGAGGACCGCCTCTTCAAACACCTCTTTAAGGGTTACAACCGCTGGGCGCGGCCAGTGCCCAACACCTCGGATGTGGTGATCGTGCGCTTTGGGCTGTCTATTGCCCAACTCATCGATGTGGTGCGCCTGTCCCCCCATGCTTCTCCCCCTTGGGATCATCCCCCAGACCACAGGTCCCTTTGCTGAGTCCCTCTTCCCTCCCTTCCCAGCTTCAGTTCTCCTCCTTCCCACTCTCCCAGCCCTGCAGCCCCTCCTGATAGGGCCTTGATTGGCAGCAGTGGGCTGTCTAGGAGCTCTGTGTGTTCTATTTGACATGAACCCCAAGGATCCAAGGGGCCCCTGTGATCCTGAAGAATTCGAGTAAGTGTGGCAGTGTCAGAAGAGGGTGGCAGGCTGGGCTGGGCTTGGGGTGTCATGTAAGAGGTTCTTCTGGTGAGTAGGGGCCCTGCATCAGCCCAACCCACTCTATATTGTTAGGGGTGGGGGCTGGCTCCATCACAATATTGTTCTTAATCTCTCTACTGATCAGGATGAGAAGAACCAGATGATGACCACCAACGTCTGGCTAAAGCAGGTGAGAGCATCTTCCCTGGTTGAGGCAAGAGTAGGGGTGGGAGGCCACTGACCCCAGACACTCCCAGGAACTGTCTCACAAACAGTGGGATTCTGGATTCATGTTTCAAGTAAGCGTTGCCACTTGGGACATTCCCAAAGCCGGCCGATTGCAGACTGCTTCTCATAGGGGCAGTACCGCGAGACTGTGAGTCCAGCACCTGAGAATGTCACCTACAACCTAGTCATCCCCTTTTGGGGAGAGGCATTTCCTGCATGCTGGCTATTGTGTTTGCAGATCTGCTCATTCTGAGTAGTCACTGAAAACCCATGGGAGGTTTCATTCTGCCCATCTTACAGCTGAGGAAAGCCTGAAGCCGGGTACGGTTCAGCTAGAAAAGGGGGGGCCCTCGGTGTGCTCAACTTGGAACCCCAGGCTCCTTCTGCACGAGAATGCCGGGTGTTCCGTGTCTATGCTGCCTAACAAACTACCCTGGAACGTAATGGCCTAAGCAACATTGTCAACTCTCATAGTTTTGTGGCCAGGAGTTTGGATGCCTTCTCCACATTGCATGGCAACTAGTGGTGTTATTTGGTGCTATTTAACCTTTGGCTGGTGTGCTCTGGAGGATCTAAGATAGCTTCACTCATGTCCATTCCTTAGCAGGGATGTCTGGAAGCTGGGCCCACTTGGCCCCTTCACCCTCTTGAGGCATACTGACTCTCTTCATGAGTTCTCTCCAGCACACAGTTGGATGCCTCCCCTGGAGGGTCAGGGACCCCAGAGCAAGGGTCCCAAGAGACAGGAAATGAAACTGCTGGTTTCTTAATGTCTGGAAGCCGCCTCCCGGCCTAGCATCACTTCTGGCAAAGAATGTATCCCTTTTTGATGTACTATTGTTGGGGGCATAGGCTATATTACAGCCTGAGTATATTCCTTCCCACTTTACCCCCTCATGCTCTGCCCAGCCGCTCCCCAGGCGGAAGTAGAGGTGGTGGGGGAACATGAGAAAGAGGAACTAGCCCTCTGCCTACTTTCCCCCCACTACTCCCTCTTCCTGCCCCACTGGTAACCTGATCATCTCCTATCTCAGAGGTTGGCACTCAGAAAACCACAATGGTCAAAATTTTTATTGACATCTCTATTTTGAGTCTTTTGAATGAACACCTTACTTTCCCTGGCCCCAGGGCTCTCTACTGGCCATTTAGCTTACAATGGAATGCTTAGGTGATACATGTGGACGGGACCCCTCTGACACTGTTCCCCTTGCAGCTGCGAGGGGGTACATGGCCCATCTTTACAGATGTACAAATTGAGGCCCTAGCAGTAAGGGACTTGGGAAGCCACACAGTCCTTCAGTGCAGGGGCCAGACCTAGAACCTGGCTTGCCATAACTGTCCCCACAAGCAGGTCACCTTGGCCTTCAGGGTTGGGGTGGGGAGCAGAGGAAGGAGCCCCGGAGAAGGAGTCATGCCAACCAGCACTGCCTCTGCCTACCCTGTGATGCAAGTCACGTAACCTATCACGGTCTCATTTCCTCATCTTTTAAATGGGAACAGTATAATCTGTTGCCTGCATTGGCAACCCATTGTCAATGACAGTAACCCATGGGTGTAGATACCCTCCAAATAGTGATTGAGTCTGAAAGCTTGACAGATGATGGACTAGGGGGAAGAGGATGCATTTATGAAGACCAATCTCAAAATTGTTCATCCACATCCTGAGAAGTCCTGACAATTTTACAAACTTTTTAAACCTTCCTTATTTTGCAACCCTGGCTCCTCTATGCACCTAAGACTTCCCCTACAGGTGAGCGGACAATACTGCTCCAAGACCGGTGTCTTCCCAAGTATGGTTTGGGCACCGATGGCAGTGTTTCGTGAGATGGTATTACTTGCTTTGCTAATCTTTTTGTAATAGTCTTCTATTTATGTTTTAGTGGATATTTTCAAATGCTCCTGATTTTCTAGTTTAGGTCAGTGATGTCAAATTTCAAAATTTATGTAATTTTAAAAATAGCCAACTTAAAGGAAAATACCAAGTACATGATGATACAGGTAGAGCACATGTATTGGTAAAAAGTATCAAACTGGGACTTGGGTGCTTGAAGCTTGGGAACCACTGAGCTAGACCAGTGCTTTTGTTCTCATGTACCTGCTTCCTGAAAATGCTCTTATTTCCCTTCACTCCTTCCTGGATTCCTACCAGGTTGATACCTTGTGTAAATGTTACACCACTATCCTTAGACGGAAAAAGGCATCATGCAGGGGATTTACCTTTACTAGAGTGTATAATTGGACTATTTTAGTGAAGATGTACACAAGCAAAATGGCCCCTGGAATGAGGTCAGGCTTGGAGTCAGGGAGGCCAGGATTCAAATACCAGTGCTGCCACTTACTAGCAGCGTACCCTCCATACATCACTTTCCTCACCCTAACCCGTGGGATTGTTGTGCGGATTAGAAAGAATCATCTATAAGAGCCTGTAACAAAACTGGGTTCATAAACATAGTAGCTATTATTTTAATTGTGAAAAGCCCCTGGGAGCAAAGGACAGCCTTTTGTGTTGACCCCAATCATTATCTTCTGGTTGTTTCTTTCAGGTCCAGAAAGGATGTGGGAAGCCCTCCCAGAAATAGAAACAGACTCCGTTAGAGGGAGGAGGCATTGTTTTCATTGCTCAGCTACACACTGACTGAGCATTTACCCGGGGCGTGGTGCTAGGGTGCCAGAATTGAACCAGCTGTTGTCCCTGGCTTCGTGGAGCTTACAGTGGCATTAAATAAATACATAGGCAAATCCACATTGGTCACCACTTGTGATAATGCCAAAGAGGAACATTATAGTAATACAAACCTGGTTTTGAGAAGGATTCACTTGGACCAGCAGCTGGCAGCAAGCCTGGGACCCAGAGCATCCCCTCCCTGCTGGGCCTCCCAGGGGGTGCTCTGGAGCACAGTTTGGAAGTCACTGTGGACTCCCCAGTCTCAGCTGCATAACCCGGGAGGGGATGCTTTCACTTCTCTGTCCTCAGTTTCTTTACCCATTAAAATGGGGAAATACTCCCCTGTTCAGCATCCCTCCGCAGCTCTCCCATGGAGGCTCTTCCTAGACAGAGGGTGTAAGAAATCCTTTGTAAACTGTAAGGCACTAAAAAACCTTGTTCCTACAAGTGGATGAGGTTGTTCTCTGGGGTCATCCTGCTAGGGCAGCAGAACGAGGACCAGAGGTGGGGCTAGGATGACCTGTGGTCCAGGTGTGTCCAGGATTCTGAGTATTAGAGTTGGGGAAAAGCAGGGGGTTGGTTCTCACAGGCTGGACTCCCAATCTCCAGCTCAGAGCCCAGTCTCGGCCTCACAGCCCTTTCTCTTCCATGTGGTTAAGGGAGACACTTGGGGTGCTCCCAAAGCCAGCTGCCAGGGGGTCCCCAGGCGGCCTTAGGTGTACCCCAAGGACCGGTTCTGACACGACTCCCCTCCCCACGCACAGGAGTGGACCGACTACAAATTGCACTGGAACCCGGCCGATTTCGGCAACATCACATCCCTCCGGGTCCCTTCGGAGATGATCTGGATCCCTGACATTGTCCTCTATAACAAGTAGGAAGCCCGGGGTCCAGGAGGCCCCTGGGAGGGGTGGGTAGAGCAAAGCTGCGCTGGGTTGGACCTGGGAGGTGCCCCCTTGTGTCTCGCTTCCTTGCCTCCCTCTCAACTCCTTCATTGCTCATCCTCACCCCTCCACCTCTCCTCTTGATTCATTTCTTTCTTTTGTTTTGTGCTTTCACTCATACACCAAAATTTACTGAGTACCCACTCTGAATTAGTGCACGGTACTGTACTCCTGGCACACGGATTTGCCAACACTGAGTAGTATCTGAAAAATGTGGCTGGTGCAGGCCCTGGAAACACTGCCTAAGAGTTGGCAGTTTGCAGGATGGCAGTCCTGTTGGAGCAGGTAAACGGCCACCCCAGGGGAAGGGAGGACAGCCTCAAGGGAGCAAACTCACTTGGTATGGGTATGTTTTTTAAACTTGTATTATTTATAGCTTCCTTGCATTAAGACCAAAAGAGCCATCTTTGAACATAATGATGAGAAGCTAATAAAAGGCAGGGGAGTGGAAAGAGAGTCCCGGTGAACACCAACAGCACAATATTTGTAAAAAGAAGATATAGAGATCCAGTCTTTCATTTGTGTGTTTGGTGTCAGGTAATTGTTCATTTAAAAATCAGAACTTAAAAGATGTTTGGCATTATGCTTGTCTAACAGTGTTTTCTGACCTGGGGTTCTAAGGAGCACCAGTTCTCCAAGATATGAATAGGTGTGAAAAGCAGTCGTGTGATCAAATAACTTTGGATAATAACATTGTATGTTGTGAAGTCCCCTACCCCGGCCCCAGTCCTTTGAAAATGTTAGCACAAGACAGCATTTTCAATGTTGCTGGAAGCTCTCCTGCCAAGAGACCTATGTAGTCTGGGCCTTCTCAATTCATTTGACCCGAATTTGGAAGAGCTATATTTAAACAATAAGATAAAGGGGGATAGATCCACTTTGGAGTTCCGGAATCTTCAGATAGGTCAAAGGGGAATACAAGGACCCCTTCACACCGCCCAATCCTGGTGAGACCCAAAGCCCTTTGCCCTGAGCCATGTCCACAAGCACACATTCAGCACAGATTACCAGAAGGTCTAAGCCTGGTGTTGGCTCCTGTCACTGGACTAACAGACCCCTGGACAAGCACCCAGGATCCTTCTAGTTCCTGTTCCCTTTGTGTCTGGGAGAAATCAGGAGCAAAGTCCCAGCATCAGATATGACCTGAAGTTTGAGATTGTCCAGAAAGCTTCGATCAAGTGTTCCCTGATTAAAACAGGACATTCTTTTGATAGGATGAAAGTCCAAAACCAATTCTTGCTGACGTTTAAAGAAGGGTCTCCTCTATCCAGACTGTCCACTCTAGGCTAAACAGGGAGGGTCGAGGAATTTGCACCTTTCCTCAAAATGGGGTACCTGTTGCCATCTAGTGGTAATTCTGTGTGGTGGCAAAAAAAATTCAACTTCTACACTGACCCGTTTCTTACTGTCCACCGAGTTTCCTGTTTCCAACCTTCTCTTTTAAAGTTTCCCATTTCCCAATCTCTAGCCTGGGATTTCTCCATGGGAAAGAGCCAATCTTCCCCTGTATTCTTCTGGTTCCCTTGCCTTTAAGGAATTGTGCCCTTAAACACTAGGGCGTGGAGCCACAGCACCACCTCCCCAGGGAATCGGACTCAGGCTCTCAGCAAGCCCCATGGAATGGTCACTGTCCTTCCAGTGTTCCCAGAGCCCTGGTGGACTCTTGGATGCCTAGTCCCATGATGCCACAGTGTCATCTCCCACCACCCCTTCTTATGCCCTGCACCTGCCCCAGCCCAAGGACCCACTGTGAGTCCTGTCTTTCTGCTCTGTTCCGCCCGCTGCTCTGCACTAGTAGGCTCTCCACTCCGTCTCACCACCAATCCTACTGGCAACTCTCAGGGTGACCCTGCTTACTCCAGCCAAAAGGGAGGTCCACCCCCACCGCCCCGCCCCACCCTCAATGGGTTTTGGGGAGTACTGTTGCCAGCTTGCCTGCCTCCCTTGTGTTACAGGCATTTGGGACTACATCGCATTTCTTCACGATTCTTTGAGGGCAGGCCTGTGTCTCCCATTCCATCCCCCACAGCTCCTGCCCAGGCCCTAGGGGATGAGGCTGGTGCAGAAATGCCCAGTAAGTGGATGGAGCCAAGGAGGTATCTCCCTTCACCAGCAAAGGTGTTAGGTCTCTTCTGAGCAACTAAGGGTCCCAGGTGGGAAAGATGCGACCCCCTCTGCAGATGAGGGCCTGGCTCACTATCTGCTGGGGGGAGAAAATATAATCACCCTAAAATATTAAAGGAATACAAACAGGCCATAAGACTACATGTTCCATGCATTTATAAATATGTAAAAAATTATATACATGATCAGTGTGTTGATCAAATACATATGATATATATAACATCAGAATGTTAATAGCGATGTTTTTTTGAATTCTTGGTATTTTCCTATATTCTTCAAAATCCCCGCTTTAAAAGATAGCATTTGAAAGACAACTCGGGCAGCTCTAGATATGTGTGTGCCGGGAGAGCCTCATACCTTCGTGTAAATCAACCTGGCCGGGCCCGGCTTCCTTACTGGGGGTCCCCCACAGCTGGCCATCTGGAGCAGCCTGGCGTGGGTGGGCAGGTGGGCTGTGCTGGCTCCCCCAGCTCCTCTCCTCTCCCCAGTGCAGATGGGGAGTTTGCCGTGACCCACATGACCAAGGCCCACCTCTTCTCCACGGGCACCGTGCACTGGGTGCCCCCCGCCATCTACAAGAGCTCCTGCAGCATCGACGTCACCTTCTTCCCCTTCGACCAGCAGAACTGCAAGATGAAGTTCGGCTCCTGGACCTATGACAAGGCCAAGATCGACCTGGAGCAGATGGAGCAGATGGTGGACCTGAAGGACTACTGGGAGAGCGGCGAGTGGGCCATCGTCAACGCCACCGGCACTTACAACACCAAGAAGTATGACTGCTGTGCCGAGATCTACCCCGATGTCACCTACTACTTTGTCATCCGGCGCCTGCCTCTCTTCTACACCATCAACCTCATCATCCCCTGCCTGCTCATCTCCTGCCTCACCGTGCTCGTCTTCTACCTGCCCTCGGACTGCGGCGAGAAGATCACGCTCTGCATCTCCGTGCTGCTCTCGCTCACCGTCTTCCTCCTGCTCATCACTGACATCATCCCCTCCACCTCCCTGGTCATCCCGCTCATCGGCGAGTACCTGCTCTTCACCATGATCTTCGTCACGCTCTCTATCGTCATCACGGTCTTTGTCCTCAACGTCCACCACCGCTCCCCCAGCACCCACACTATGCCCCGCTGGGTGCGGGTGGCTTTTCTGGGCTGTGTGCCCCGGTGGCTCTTGATGAACCGGCCCTTGCCCCCCTTGGAGCCCCACGACCCCCCGGATCTGAAGCCCAGCTCCTCTTATCACTGGCTGGAGACCAACGTGGATGCGGAGGAGAGGGAGGAGGAAGGGGAGGAGGAAGAGGAAGATAGATGGGTGTGGGCGGCTCATTCATCCCCGGCCGTGGGTGCCCTCTGCAGCCATGGCGGTCTGCACCAAAGGGCCTCAGGTCCCAGGGCGGAAGCCCAGCTGCAGGAGGGTGGGCTTCTGCTGTCACCTCGCATACAGAAGGCTCTGGAAGGTGTGCACTACATTGCTGATCACCTGCGATCTGAGGATGCTGACTCTTCAGTGAGTTGGGGACGGGAGAGGGGCTCTTCCTCTTGGTGACCACCTCTCATCCCGAGGTGATAGTGTAGACAGACCATCTAGTCTTCTCCATGAGGACCTGTTTCCCTCAGTTGTGGCCCTTGGGAGTCTGGACTAAACTGTGATAAAGTCTAGCTGGCAAGTGACAGACTAGCGGCCCAGAATGCCCAGCTAAGGCTAACTGGGGAACAGCAAGTCAGAGAGGGAGGGATTTCGGGTGCTGAAAGTCCCCGTGCCATCCTTATCACCATTGCCCTACAGGTGGTGGGGAAGGGGACAGAGGGAGGCGGAGGGACTATTGTCCAATGATAAATCAGATAAATCATGCCGCTGCTTCCGCATCCTTCCTCCTTTGTCCTGATGGTTTCCCCCCAATCCTATTTGTTTCTGGGCTCTGGGCATTTTGTGGAATTCACTATTCATCCACAAACCCTGGGGAACTTTGGTTGTACCAGGTGAACTCTCCCCGCCACCGCCCCGGTGCCTCCTGTGCCTGGTATTATTAGGTCAGCAGGCCACTGCTTAGGATCACAGATGTCTTCTTATCCACCTAGGGAAGGATGGAAGGCCAGATGGTTACTAGCGGTGGCCTTGTTGAGTGGATAAAAAAATCATTATATCTAATCTGGGGGCAGGTAGGAATCCAGACCTGCTTGCTTGGCTGTAAACCCAAATTCCACAAAGCACACTGCCCCCCCTTGACTGTCCCAACCTTCCTTGGGCCACACGTACCCTCACCTACCTCCTCCTCTCTGTCTCCTGCAATGGGTGTGGGATTGGGAAGGGAGGCAACATAGGGGCAAAGTCTTCACCATTTTGTAACTGCTGGGTGTTGTCTATTTTTTTAATTTTTATAAAGAGAGAGAGTATGTGAAAGAGAGCACTAGTAGGGTAGAGGGAGAGGGAGAAATAAGCTGACTCGCCGCTGAGCAGGGAGCCAGTCACAGGGCTTGATTCCAGGACCCTGAGATCATGACCTGAGCCCTAAAGGCAGACACTGAACTGACTAAGCCACCCGGGTGCCCCTGCTAGGAGTTGAGTTTAAATCACTGCAGGCCACCTGGGAAAGTCCATGCCCCTTGGTGGTTCTAGAACCACCTTAGCCCCCTTTAGCTGGAACTTGAAAGTCTTTGGAAAGGCTCTGGGTCACGTCATAAGGGTGAAATAGGGCAGAGTTCATTAGGAGAGGCTTGTTGGAGTCTTGAGACAACCTTAGCTTCCCAAGGTTTCAGTGCGGCCACTGCTGCCCCCAGAGGCTGTGCCCAGGTGGGATGCTTCCCCTTTCCCAATGGGCCTCTGTCACTGTGAGCCCATTTCTACTTGCAGGTGAAGGAAGACTGGAAGTATGTGGCCATGGTCATTGATAGGATATTCCTCTGGTTGTTTATCATCGTCTGCTTCCTGGGGACCATTGGACTCTTTCTTCCTCCATTCCTGGCTGGAATGATCTGATTTCCTGTTCCTTGCTTTGACACAAAGGTGGCACTACTGACATCTGTAACCACTGCCTCCTTCAGAGTACACCTATGGAGTCAACGACATCTGACTGCAGGTGCTTCTCTGTGGAGTCCCTACACTGGCCTAGTCATCGAAGACTCCTTGGGTCACTTAATTCACTTGACGTTATTGTACTGCATGCAGAGAATCTGCTGGGCACAGAGCCCTGTTTTAGGTGCTGAGGAATGAAGAAATAAGGAACTTGCTCTGCAGAAGTTTTCGATATGATGGTGACAATATGAAGCCCTGTAGGATTCTCCTGCAGGGGCCAATGAAGACACTGGGTAACAGGAGGAGCAAGCAGGATGATCCAGGGGGTAGAGGACCTCAAAAAATGGGTGTATGGGGGGGGAGAAGAGAGGGTGCCCCAGGGGGTAGAAGGTCTGTGACCAACATTTTGGATTCAGGAATGAGCCTGAGGTGTCTAGGAGAACAGGCAGGGTGAGCTAGGGCTCCTGTGTGGGAGCCGCGGGAGGAGTTTGGAAAGGCAGGTTAGGGTGTCTTCAAACCATACAGAATAAAGTTCAGAGTCTAATCCTGAGGGTCTAACAATGGTAAAGACTCCCCTGGAAAGAGAGAAGGGGTAAGCAGGGCCACATGGGGTAGAGGCACATGTCAGAACTGCACGGTGGAAGAATGTGTGGTTGGATGCAGGTAGTTGGGCCATCCCACCCTTCTGGAAACTTATTTGAAGCCCTGGCTTTCTCTCACCTTCCTTTCTGCAAACTGGCTCAGTGCCAGCTGGTCCCAAGAGGTTTGGCCATGCTGCAGTCCCTACCATCTGTCCTTGAATGCACATTGGCAAACCAGGAAGATACCCAGGGCCATCCTTGACTCAAGTTTGCAGCTTGCTCCTCCCTCCGGTCCATAGGGCAGGTGGTGGCCAGCACACAGGATGTTTGCACAGAGTGAATGAAAAGAAGCCACTGGATGGCTTTGCACCTTGACTGCTGTGTAAATGCAGAAGCTGTAGGACTGCTTCCCTTCCAGCCCGGCCTCCTGGTCCTTCCTGAAGTCCTGTGATGGCTTCTGAGCTGCTCTGTATAGCCCTGGATTCCTTGCACCTTGGAATCCAACAATGCACAGCCCTCAGCCACATGCTGGAGGCAGGAGGAGCTCCTGACCGGGGATCAGGCCTCACCCCTGCCTGTCCAGCCCTCTGAGCACAGAACCTCAGCAGCTAATAGATGCGGACATCAGCTCTCCAGATAGTATGGGGACCCTGGATAGGAAGCTGAGTAGGACGAACTTCCGGTTTCCCTTTAGCCTTTGGGGTACCCCACTCGACCCTCCCTGACAGACACAGATGAAACCTGCAACACCTGGCCCAGACCCCCAGTTCTCAGTTCTTCCCAAGACCCCCACATGGTGACTCATGTGGTTTCTGTCTCCCCCACAGCTCCTCCCAACTTCCCTTCCCCATCCTGGCTCTCCCAGACCTTATCTCCTGGTGCAGTGATGTTCCCTCATGCTATTCCATCTCCTATCCCTCTTGCATGTGAGTAAACAGATGAAATAAAGCTGAGGCCGATGCTCATTCAGCTGTGGGACCCTTCCTTAGCATCCCTAGCACCATTCAAGCCCTGCTGGAGCCCCAGATGTTTGCACGCCAGCTGAGAGGGTGCCATTGGCATTCCTCATGTGGACCTGGAGGGTCTGCCCTGGGTCCCCACTGGAAAGTCACCCTTCAGTCAGGTGCAGGGATGAAGGGGCTGGAGCACACACCTGACCTTACTGCCCCTGTGTCACCACACACCCCTCTGTGCTTGAGCCTGGCATCGGCTCTTGATCTGTGCCCAACAGAGTACAATCGATCTCTTCCAGGGCGGTGGCCCAAGGTCACTGTCCCCTCCCCTACAAAGAACAGGTCAAGCCAACAAAACAATCAAACCACAAAGCAAATAGTACAATTTTAATTCATCCACAAGTCAAATAGAAAGAAGGTAAAAGAGTGTTTTGCACAAACACAAGGGAGGGAGGAGTGAGGCAGGTGGGAAAGGAGGGCGGAGAAGAGGAGAAGTAAGAAAAGAGGGAGAGAAGGAAGGGGCAAGGTCAAGGAGAGAGAGAGAAAGGGCACGGGGAAGAGAGTAGATTGTGGTCCAAGTCCTGTTTTGGCCTCGTCTCTCCCCTTCTCCCCGACGCTTGGCGTGTTGACAACACAGCGTCCTGTGCCCGGACTCCCAATAGCTTGTTCTTGGACTGTGTCCCAGGTCCCCCCTCAGGGGGGCACACGGCTGTCAGCCCAGACCACACTCACATTAAATAAATTCCAATATACACTGTACAAGAAAGCCAGGCCCGTCCCTCATCTCGCCAGCCGCCCACCCCCAAAGGAAAGCCCGTCCCCAGCTCCTCTGTGCATCAGGGGACCTCCGTGGGCGGAAGAAGAAGGAATGGCTTGGCTCCAATAGGCGTGCCATGTCTACGCAGAAAGCCATCATGGCCACTAGGGGCACCAGTATGACACCCCTACCCCCACCCCAGGGGGGCAGGCAGGTGTGAGGAGGGAGTGGCAGCGGCAGCAGTGCTCCCTCTGAGCCCTCTTTGTCACCCCCTGGCATCTAGAGCCCTGAGTCCCCTCGGTCCAGCTGCAGCCTGAGCAGCACAGTCTGGGGGTTGGGGTGGGGAGAGGGGGTCGTGCAAAGTGGCAAGGGAAGAAGGACTCCCCTCTGCCTTCCCCCTGAGAAGACCCACATGACCAAAGGCAAGGCAGGGGCCGGGGCGCAGGGGAGGTAACACTACAGGCAGGGGTAGAAGACACAGGCAGGTGGCGCCCACCCTCCCTCACTCTGCAGGCGGGTGGGCCAGATTGGCCAGAACTTTGGCCTGGTCTACGGCATCGAGCAGGTTTTTGGCATCCACGGCCAGGGTGTGGGAGGCTGTGAGCATCTGCCGCTTGCACTCCTCACTCAGGGAGGTCACGGCATTTTGCTGGGCGAGGCGCATCTTATTGATGAGCTCTGCTAGATCCTTGTTGAGCAGTTTCTGGGTCCCCTCAATCTGTAAGAAAAGCACATGGGAGAGGCTGGGAGTCTGAGGGGCTGCAAAGTTTAAGCCTGGAGGATGGGGAAGCCATGGAGGTGTCCCCTCTGGTATTGGCTGTGGCAGTCAGAAGTTCTCTGGGTGACAGGTCTGATCCAGGCTTGGGCTGAGTCTAAGGCCCGAGTGGGCTGGTGCCAGGTCAGCAAGGACAGACATTGCAGAGCCCCGGATCCCAGCCCACCCCGTGCTAGCTCAGTTTGATGCAGCCTCACAGACCATCCCTTCACTGTTGCATCCCTCGTGCTGGCCCAAGGTTAGGGTGAGTGATCAGGGAACAAGTGCACACATTCATCTGTTGGCTGTTTACCTTCAAATCAAGAGACCAGGGACCAGGGCTTGAGCTGTAGGGTTTTGTTTACCACCATATCCCCAAGCCTAGCACACTGCTGAGCACATCCTTGGCCCTTGAGATATTTACTGAGTGAATGACAGAGCTATCATATGGAGGGTAATGACATCTCACATCAGAAGGGACAGCTCCAGCTGGGGCTCCTCTACAGGCTGCTGCTGCCACCCAGAGAGGGGCTGGGAAATGCTGAAGCCCTCCTGCATGACCTTGTCTTGAACAGTCACAGATTATGGGGACAACAGTGTGACGCAGCCATCACCTAGGCTATGCTGCTGACCAATGGGAGATGGTGGCTCACACAAGCTGGCAGGGGGCATCAGGTTCTTCTACTTCCACGACTGGTTTCCAGGCAGACAACCAACACAGGTTCAGAGGCGCTATTGTCAGCATTCAGCTGCATTCAGAGCTTCCTATGGCCACGGTAACAACCCATGACAAGTGGGGTGGCTCCAAACAACACAGATTAGTCTCTTATACTCCTGGAGACCAGAAGGCTGGAATGGGTCTTATGGGGCTAACGTCAAGGGGACAGCTGGGCTATGGTCCTTCTACAGGCTCTAGGGGAGAATCTTTTCCCTGCCTTTGCCAGCTTCCAAAGGCTACTGCCTTCCTTGGCTTGTGGATCCTTCCAGCAGGGGCATTATTCCAATCTCTGCTTCTGTCATCCCATCTCCTTATCTGACTCTTATAGGATGTCTGCTTCTGCTACTCTCTTACACTAGAACCCTTGTGCCTACATTGTACCCACTTGGATAATGCAGCATAATCTCCCCATCTCAAGATCCTTAATCACACCTGCAGAGTCCCTTTTGTCATGCATGGTAACATAGTCACTGAGCCTGGGGATCAGGCCGTGGGCATCTGCGAGGGGGCTGTTATTCTGTCCACCACAGGTGCCATCTCAGTGCAGAGCACCATGACTTTCATTTCAGTTTTCAGTAATTGTTTCTCACTTTAAAAAGGGAAATTATTTAAATGATCAACTAAGGAAACCTTAACTGCTATTTTGACGATCCATTCACTTTAGCCTTAGCCTGGCAGGTGATTATATAAGGGGTCACAGGACGGGAGAAGGGAAAGGGAAAGGGAAGGTCTGTTTTTCCTTGCACACTCTCATGCATTATGAAATCACTGCAACTCTCTAAGACCTAGACTGGGAAATTCCCCCTAGGAGGCTGGTCAGGTCCCCAGGCACCGACTCAGCCCCCTCTCAGTCCTGCTCAGATTTGTTGTGCAGGCCCATGTGTGGAAGGCTGGGCAGACAGAAATGAGGCTGCCCATGTGGGCTTCGGAGTCTCCTGTGTGAAGCACAGCTGGGGCAGGGGAAGGGGAAAAGTGACAGCTGATGACACTGTCTGGGATGAGGACACCCACCTCTGTCCGAGAGGATGACGGCAAGGAGGGCAGGAGATCATCCACACTCCCAATGAGCTTCCGCAGGGTCAGGCCCACGTTCTGTGTGAGAAAGGGGTAGGGTGACTATCATCTCTTGCTTTTTGAGAAAGCCATGTGTCCCTGGAGAAGAGCCCTCCTGGGATGGTACCTGCCCTCCAAGACTACCTGGCACTAAATTCCCTCAGACCACTTCACACTAAAGGGGGTCCTTCTGGGATAGGCACCAGCTGGGCAGACAAGGAAGCTCAGTGCCACCCCCCCTCCACCCAGGGCCAGAATGAGCAGCTTCCACCAGCTCCGTCGATGGCTCTCACCTTCACCACCACCACGTAGCCCTCAGGAGGCAGCTGACAGAGCTCATTCTTGAGATCCAGCACAGCCCGCACTAGCTCCATGACATTGAGGTACACCAGGTCATCGGTCCGGTCCAGGTTGGCTGTGGGCTGGATGGACTGGGGGCAAAATCAAGTGGCCATAGAGGTAGGTCATGAGTCTGGGGGATGCTGCTATTCTTTTTTGGGCAGGCACTGTTGGTGCCAACAGAGCCATCAGTCCAATCTGAAAAGACTCTTCTCCGACATAATAGTGCCCTGTCCTGGGGTGCATCCCTCCCTTCTGCTTTCAGAGCAGTGGTTCTCAGATTAGAGTCTACCAGGGAGTCTTAAAAAAAAAATACTGGTGGCTGGTGTCACATCAGACCGACTAAGCCATCACCTGGGTTTGGGAGCCAGGTGGTTTTCAAAGTTCCTTGGAAGATTCTAATGGGTAGCCAAGGCTCACAACCACTGTTCCAGAGTGAGGAAAACCAGTACCTGGTCCCAGGCTATAGTCAGAACAGTATGGGTGCAGAAAGCCAAGGGGACAACTCGAGAGAGGAAGGGGGTCCACACTTCCGGCTCCCTGGGCTGAGTCAATGAGCTGGCCTCAGGGGTCAGGGAGAGGGCACGAGAGACAAGGAGACTAGGCTTTCCCTTGCTTTTCCATGAATTCACTGTGTGGTCTTAGATAAGGTATATCTTCTCTCTGGGCCTCAGCTATATAATGAGGATGTAGGACTAGATTATTTCTGAGGGCCTCTGAAGTCTTCACAGCCTGTGGCCTTGTGTCTTGAGGAGCCCTGATTCAAATTCATTACCAAATTTGGCACAGCCAACACATACCTGCGCGCCCAGCCGTGGTGGCTTCTGTGGGGGGCCCGTGAACTCCGCTGCAAGGGGGAGGGAGAGTGAGTGTGGGGGGAGGTTTTGGCACCCTGGCCCTTCCCTTCATACCTGCTGATAACCAAGCTAACCCCCTCTCCTTGCTACCGGGAGACCCAGGGAAACCAAGGTGAAAGGTGTTTCCAGGAAGGTGGCTGGGAAAATAACCTCTGGTCTCCCTGGTGCTCCCATAGTCCAGCACTGGGATCCATTGGATAGAAAGAAGGAGCTAAAGTTGCAGTAGAGACGGAATGATTACAGCAGTTGTTCCAGGTTCTGCTGGGTGCACACTGGCCCCTGAGCATACACTCTGGCCTTGACATTCATGGGGAAGAAACTTCACTCTATGAATCGGTAGGTGGCCATGGAGCCCCTGCCCTGGTGATCAAAGCAGCTAATAGGGTAGGTTTGTGAGGAATCCCTAATGGTCTACTTTGAGCATTTGGCGGTTGAGGAAAAGAAACAGCAAAGGAACCACGCTATTCACCCCACACTTTGAAAAGCAAAGACACGTCTGAACCCTGTGTAGGTGCTGGGAGAGTGAGCTGGAATGGAAGCCAGAAAACTGGTTTTACTCTTCCTTTTGCCACCAGATAGCTGTGTGACCCGAGGCAGCTCATTTACACTCCTGGCCCTTACTTTTCTTCTGTTAAATCTGAGGGTTAGCTCAGACGGGATCCTGGAGCCAGACTGCCTGGGCTCAAATCAGAGCTCTACTATTACTAGCTGTGTGACTTTGGATAAGTTACTTCACCTTTCTGAACCTTGGTTTCATGTCCTTTGTAAAATGGACACAATGATTCATTGTACCTATCTGATGGAGTTGCTGTGAGGGTAGAGCTGATATTTGCAAGCAACGTGGGCCTGTGCTTGGCTATGTTAGGTTTCCTGTGACTACTGTCATTGTCATTGGTTGCTGTCATTGTCATCATTGACATCATCATCATCACCACCATCATCAGCCTCACCCTCCCTAGGATGATGTTGATGATGAGCCTGGCTCACTGCCTGCTCTTCTTGCTCCTCCTCCAGCAGAAGCTTCTGGAAAGACCCTGTGGCCTCAGCTGCCCCTCCCTCTCTCTTCCATCCCCTGGGGTTTAGGGAAGATAGGCATCAGTTGGGAAAGGCAGGCAGAGCTACTGTCCCCCACAGAGTGCCTCCAACCGAGTGAGGGGGAGAGAGGAAGGAAGAACTGTCAAGACCTCCAAATAAATGCAAGAGGAGATCCACTGAAGTGAGGGCTGAGGACCCCGGCAAGAGGGAGAGACAAGAGCGGGCTGAGGTAGGGAGAGGGTAGGGGTGGTAGATGGAGCAGAGGGTCAGTCTCAATTCCCAAAAGGGCCCTCTCTGCACGCTCTGAACTGAAACAGGCAGAGTGTCTTAAGATGACAGACAGACTGTGCAGCTCCCTGCAATGGGCATCGAGCACGGATGGTGGCTCCGCACAGGATGTCAGGCAGAAGCTCCCTCCAAAAGGAAGGGCGTGAACACTTACTGTAGCCAGCCTCCTTCTCTGGGGTCTGGAAGGGAGGAAAGAGAACATATCACCAATGCAGCTCTGGGGACAGCCCCCTCCCCTCCTTGACCTGTTCCCCACACCCTTGACTCAGAGGTCAGAGGTCAGGGGGACATCGGGGAGCTCCCATCTCAGGGCTGAAGGGCCCTGTGGCAGAGGGAGGATGCCCTGTGGGTGTAGATCAAGTGGGAGCTGAGGAACCAGGGATGGAGCTTGAGAGCTTCATGGAGATCCAAGGAAAGGGAGAAGTCAAGCTCCCAGAGTGAGAGGCCAAAGGCAAGGATGGGCAGGCAGGGGGCCTGGGGCTGGGGTCCCGCTGTCTCCAATGCCTTCTCAGGCCTTCACTTTAAGCCAGAGACATCTCCTGGTGACTTACCAGTGGGGACTTGTCGTTCATGTACAACATGGGGTCCTGCATAGGAGGAAATAAATGCAAATGACTTAGGATTCTAGAACTGAAAACCCTAAAGATGCATGGGGAGTATCCGCTCTCTTCAGTGGAGGAGGCAAGAGGACACAAATGCATGTAGTTGTGCAGACATCTCTCCCATTCAAGCATTTTTTATCAAAATGTGTTCAGCAGCGCTGCAGGGAGTAGAGTCCCCTCCCACCAGGCTCAGTGGCTGCTCACCAAGGATTTCTCCTCCTGCCTCAGCCACTGGTAATCTTCCACCATCTGCTTCTGCTGCTTGTCCAGGATCTGTCTCATCTTGAGCCTCTCGGCCTCCCATAGCTGCTGAGCTTCTTCTCGGCTGCTGGGTCGGATGAAGTCCTCCTCCTGAGAGGACAGCAGGGAGAGAGGAGAGGACACAATGAGTCCAATGCCCAGACCCAGAAAGGGCAGTCCTCTGAAGAGCCTGTGCGAGCCACGAGCCTTGGCCTCACCAGCTGCTTCTTTTCTTGTAAGATTGTTCTTAAATCCACAGTCGTATAAGCAGACAGTTGTTGGGTCTGTCAACCCTGAGCATCTGGCTGTGTTGCTGTGTACTGTCAAACCCGAGAGCTCAGCTTTGAATATGCACTGTAGTTAAGCAATTACATGATCTGCTCATACAACTTCATTTTCAAATTACTGCCCTAATATTATTTTCTAAGTTGTCATTTGTCATGGTTGCTGTCACTTAATAAATTTCAAAATGCAAAGCCAGCCCTCCTGGAAGCCTTGGGTCCTTATGGCCATCTGAACACCGTGGCAAGGGGTCTGGGAGCTTTGAAGGGCTGTGGTGCTACCACTAACCTCACCATTGTGCAGTCCCAAAAAGGTGTCCACAGAGGGATGCAGGCTGAGGGAAGGAGTGACAGTATGCACACCCTTTTTATGACAATATACTCTTCATTAAGCTAAGAACTTGGGTTATTTAACCAAAGGCTAAAAGAAATGCATGAGCTAAGAGAAAGTGATGAACGAGACTTAAATAATGGATCTATGGATGTGCAGTAACTCCCTAACTTTATTAATCTAACTTTATTAACCTCCTTAAACTCATTTATAGGGTATTGGAACTATAGTTTTACCTGTGAGTTCTTAAACAGAAGGTGTTACATGTTTTCTCACTACTTCTTTTCCTCTAGTCCTCCCCAGAGTTCATTTATATCTGCTCCATCCCTTCAAACTTTTCTGCTGCACACGATCGCCTTGGCCTCCTGGACTCACGAGTGCTACTATTGTTCTTTTGGTTGCATAAAGCCCAGGATGGCCTTTGTCAGGGGCAGGACCTTTCTATGACACCCAAACCAGCAGCCTCTTTAGATCTTTGCTTTTAAAGTGGCCATTTTACATACAAGTCACTTGCATAGTGCATAGAATGCTAAAAATTATTCTCTATCTACTTTAGCAAGTCATAATCTCTGCCAAGCCTCTAAAAAAGATTTCCTCACCAAACTGTTTAAAACACACTGGAATATAACAACACAGTTTCAAATTAGTTATATTGGTCTGTTTCTCCTAGTGCTCACTGAGCTTCAATCAGGGCTCTCAATTTCTAACAATACATCCCCCCGCAAGTTAGATTTCTTTCTATGCTGCAATATTCTTTGTTACTCTACTCAACACTTACTTATTAAAGAGCTACCATGTGGCAGGCATAGGGCTGGGTGCTGGGAGGGCAGTAATGGTAAAATATGCAATGTCCCTGTTCTCATAGGGTGAAGTAAGCAACAGTTAGACTGGGTTTCTCAACTTCGGCACCATTAACATGTGGGGCCAGATAATTCTTTATTGGAGAAGATTTCCTGTAAGTCGTAGTATGCTCAGCAGCAAGTGCACGCATTAGATGCCTTTAGCATCTCTCCAGCTGTAATAAAATGCCTCCAGACATCTCCAAATATCCCCTCGGAGGCAAGATCATCTCAGCTGAAGGCTACTGAGTTATTTTAAGAAAATGAGTTTCAGGATGTAAGAGTATTTTACAATCACAGAATTGATAAAATAAGTAGGATTTATTTCACAGAGCCTGATGCTCCAAAATGAGAGTATTTGAAGGTTATAAATATCTGTAGAGTTAAATTTCGATGCTTACAAACACAGTAGTATGGCTACCCCAGGCTATTGACAACTAGCGACACACGGGAACTAAGTGTAAAATATTCTGAATATTGAGCTAGGAATCTCCAGGTGAGACTAGATTAGACTAAGAAAGACTAAATACTGGTGGAGGAAGTCAGTAGACTTAGGAAAACACGGTATAGTTTTGACAGGTTTAGTTTTGTAAGTGTTAAAGCAAATTCCAACTATTCACCTGTCTAGGATGCCCTAGGTCTGATCACCATCTCACCAAATATTTCAACATGGATTGGAAAATGTTTTCCTATGTCTTACAATTTCATAATACAACTCAAGAGAAAATAACGTTTTTTAAAAATTGATTACTTTAGGGCTTGTCTACAAGGTACCTCAGACACTCTTACCAGGCAATGGATAATTACATTGCTGGTCACTTTTTAAAAGGAATCAGGCGCTTGTGGTGTCCTAAAATGATTAGTGGAAGGTGTGGCTTCTTGCATAATTTGACTACCCCTTCCCATCTTGCCAGCCTTATTTCTACCTCCAAATGCATCCTCCTGTGTTCTAGCCAAACAGCTCCTGCACTTGCCCTGTGGCTTCCCATCACTCAGTCTTGGTTCCTACTGATGTCTCTGCTTCTTTTATACCTCACACCCCAGTTTCTTCCTGTCCAAATCTTCCCCATCCTTCGAGGCCCAGCTGAACAAAAGAAGCTGGAAAGAGCTGTTCTTCATCTGAACTACCACTGTACCTTTGCATTACCTCTGTGTGCCACTCACAGCTTTATGTTTGCATTACAGATAGGTGTGCACCTGCCCTATTCCTTCTGGCTGCTGGAAGCTCACTGAGAGCAGAACCTCCCCCCACCCGCCCTGTTCTCCCTTCAGCACCTAGGACAGTGTCTAGCAAAAGCATTCCTGCCCAAGGTAGTCCTTGAATTTTAGTATTATTTTAAAACTCAATTGTGAGGTCTTCAAGAGGGAGATTGCTGCCATCCTGACTCTTGGGTGGAATGCAAGATTCCCAGATGCATCAGACAAGAGAGTCAGTCAGTAGAAAAATTGTTTTTGTGTGGAAACCATCTCTGATTTTTGCTAAATGCTTTCAGATGCTTTGCAGGAAGCCTATTATACCTTTCCAGCATTCTTTCTACCTAACAGAAGTTCTCTCAGTCTTTCTGATGGATATCATAAAATGGATTTTATGTTTTTACTTTTTTTGTTGTTGTTTACTTAAAGAAACATTCATTGTATTCTTTTAGGCAGACCTCCCTTACGGCAAGTACTTCTAAATCTATGACACAAAAGGTCTTTTTTTTTTCCTGCTGCACAGTATGTCTTTATGGAACTGAACAAAGTCTTATGGTGAAGCAGAGATTAGACAAAGGCAGTGGCACCCCGGAAACGTACAAAATAGCTTTTATCTAAAAGGGCACATTTTAAAGCAAAACTCACTAAAACTCAATTATGAATGGAGTCAACGACAGGAAGGTGGAGGAACTGAATGTTGCCTAAATTATAGTGCATACTTAAAAATGCAGTTTTATTATTGTTAAGTATATGTTAAGATATAAATTGGTTAAGTTTATTTAAAAGAGGAAAATTAGCTAGGTCAGGGGAATATTTAGTCCACAATAGATCTTGCTGCCTAGAATTCTAAGTTACCTTATGCATTTAAAATTTTTTCTAAATTAAAAATAATGGTACAGAATATATCAACATAACTTTCCTATATTTTTCAAATCTATTGTAATAAATATGCAGTTTTTCTAAAAACTTTGTCATGTATACTGAGCCTGAAATATCATGCATGTATATGAAGTTAGAACTAAAATAAATGCATTTGGTTTGTTTTGTCACATACCAAGACTCCATTCAGTAAAATAAATCAAATATTCATGTAGCTGACCCTAGCTCCATTGAAGGAGAAGATGGGTGCTGAGAAGTGACAAGTAGTATCTCTTTTATAAGTAAATCTGCCTTAAAAAAAAAAAAGACTCGACAATTAGAAACTAGTCCATGAATTACTCAGGGCCTCCCTGGCAGTTACACAAAGACGTGACTGGGAAGGGGGTGGCTTAGCTCCACACTAACCCCCAAGCTCCTTCCCATACAACATCAACGTTTACAAAAGCAGCAGAAGTGCAGCCACAAGGAAACCTATCTTTTGACTGAGGAGAGATTTAGCAATTGAAGCAATCAGGTAGGAAGGGCAGAACCGGACAGAGCCTCCAGGATCTTTTATTCTCTGGCACCATCAGGCTTGGTTGCCCTCTGCCCACAAGACACTGCACTACCCCCCAGGGCTGCGGAAAGGGCCCTGAGACACAGCATCAGAATATGGGGCAGGTCCAGGTTCATCTGGTCTCCTTGGGAGAAGAGCCTGGCTTGACCCCCAGCTTCCAATGTGTTTGCAAAGGAGGGAATTACAGAGCCCCTTGGTGGGCTGTTTGGTGCATTAAAACATGGAGGGTACCTCCTGAGCCAGAGGATGTGGGCTTCCTAGTGTCCCAGACACCTCCCTCTAGCAGTCTCTTGAGTTCGGGCTAGGAACCAGCATGCAGAGCCCTCTTACCCGCATGCTGTGGCGCTTGAAGACATTGTGCCGGTGGAGAGGTGGGGTATGCAGCGAGTTTACAGGAGATGGATACTCCATAGGGCTGGTGAGCGTAGGTGAGCTGGCACACAGACCCTCAGGGACCTATTCAGGAGAAGCAAAGAAGCACCAGCACAGGGACAAGGCAAGAAGGTGAACAATTAGCTGCTACAAACATGAGCACAAAGAAACAATAATGGGCACCACAGGAGACACAGGACTTGCTCTTCAGGAATTAACAAAGAATGTGGTGTGGGCATTTTGTTGGTCCTGTTTGGGAGACATGCAGGGCAGCACACACAGCTCTTGGCTAGGAGTTAGTGCAGCCACTGTGGCCTCTTATTCATCTGACAGCCAAATACCATAACAGTCTGCATACAATGGGGTCTACATATGTCACTGACCTACTGAGTCCATGCCTCATCCTTCAGGACTCTTCAAAAGGAGTTTTATTTCATAAGCATGTCACAAACTGACAGATATGATTAGCCCACAGAAATGTTTGTGTGTTTGTATTTAATCACTATGTTAAGCATCACAGAAAGATATGATTCTTTTTAGGAATATTGCTTCTATCTTCTGTATCAGTTTTTTTTCTTCACACAAGGATTTATCTATTAGTTTTTAGCATTGTTTTGGTACTGGAGCATTTTCTTGAGAAATATATGACTGTGGGACACCACCATTCTGTAAGGAGTACCAGATAAACAGACATCGTTTCTATTGGTTGAGATGCTCCATTGTTAGACAGTGATTGTGAGTTGAGAGATGTAAGAGAAGAAAAGAGATGGGCATTGGCTCCCTGTGACTGAGATGCTGGACAGAGACACAAGACAGAGACATTCTCAGACAGGGACCAAGAGCTTGGGAAGATCCCATGATTGGTGATGATGGAGGCATGAGGAAAGCACAGACGGAAACTTACTCTCAGCTTCTGGCCACTGGATTCTGCCCAGAGCCTCCGTGGGGAGCCCCAGGGAGCAATTCCATTTTCTGAGGAACATCAACTGTCCCCAACTGCTTGAAATTCCTTCTCAGAAAGCTCTGCTCAAGAAAGGGGCCAGGGTGGCCTTGGGCATAGAGCAGTAGCTATAGGCAGGGACATGGAGCAACAAATACTATGGACAGATGGACTGAGCTTAAGGCAGGCAAGTCTTAGCTGAGGACAGCCTACTAGAATTGTATTTTGATTCTTTTGATCTGGACACTCTCACTTCAAATTCTCTTGTGGGTACCAAGAAGAGTCAATGCAGTCAATCCATCTCCTTAACCCAAACAGGCAATTACTAGTCCCCAAAGGCACAAGAATGGCATTTTAGGAAGGTCCGAGACGAGGAATGGCCCCAAACTTTCCCAGCCCTCTGGTTACATGTTTACCTGGAACTGTAGCTTGGGAGCCAAGAGGTTGGTTTGTGGAGGGAGTCTGTACTTAGGCCGGCTGGGCTGGAAAGAAAACACAGAAATGAGTCAGTCAGTGCCTCTCTCCTTGAATGAGCAGAGCTTGCCAAGGGGAATATCAGGTTGGACACAGGTCAAGGTTTATTCAGAATGGAGGAGAGATGAGAGGCAAAGTTATTTTTAAAATCATTTGCATTCATGTACTAAGTACCCATTATGTGCTGAGTGACGGTTAGATATAAAGAAGCCAGTCTCTCTGCCCTCCCAGGGGCCATCACTAATTGAAGAGTTTACCGATCTCTGGTGTGTAACCTCTTTAGATATGGGAACACCCATCAAATCAGCTGTCAAAAGCCATAGACTTTCAGAGGTAACATATCACTGAGGGCTCAGGGACTTGCAGAGGCTCCATGGAGGAGATGCAAACTGAGCTGGGTCCTTACTGGGGAAGGATCACAGTATGCCAAGCAAAAGGGGACAGTGAAAAAAGACTTTGGACCACATAGGACTTTGTTATGGAATGAATATTTGTGTTCTCCCCACCGCCCTCAAGATTCATATGTTGAAGCCCCAACCCTTAGTGTGATGGTATATAGAGGGGGGACCTTTGGGTGATAATCAGGGTTAGATGAGGTCATGAGGGTGGGGCCCTCATGATGGGATTAGTGTCCTTATAAGAAGAGCAGCAGAGGGACGCCTGGGTAGTTCGGTGGTTGAACGTCTACCTTTGGCTCAGGGTGTGATCCCGAGGTCTTGGGATCCCTGCCGGGAGCCTGCTTCTCCCTCTGCCTATGTCTCTGCCTCTCTCTGTGTGTCTCTTGTGAATAAATAAATTTTTAAAAATATCTAAAAAAAAAAAAAAAGAAGAAGAGACAGCAGAGCTCTTGCTTTGTTTGCTGTGTGAAGACACAGTGAGAAGGTGGCCATGTACAAGCCAAGAAGAGTGTCCTTACCAGACAATCAATCTGCGAACACCTTGATTTTGGACTTTCCAGCCTCCATACTCAGTCTGCAGTATTTTGTTATAGCAGCCTGAGCTGACTAATACAGACATGATCCCTAAAAGTCCATCCACTTGGGGATCCCTGGATAGCTCAGTGGTTTGGCACCTGCCTTCAGCCCAGGGCATGATCCTGGAGTCCTGGGATCAAGTTCCCTGCATGGAACCTGCTTCTCCCTCTGCCTGTGTATCTGTCTCTGTCTCTGTCTCTGTCTCTCTCTCTCTCTGTGTCTCTCATGAATAAATAAAATATTTTAAAAAAATCCATCCACTTAATGGCATGGTAGCAGGGCACTGGATTGTGAGCCCAGAGATGTCAAGGAGGCTGTGGACATGGAAACTGAACATAAGGGACCTGGGGATATTCCCCATTCATGTGCTCTCAGGGACATCTAAAAACACCAGAAAGAAAAGTGCTCCAGCCCCTCAAGGGAAGAGTTTCCAGGGTGATTCTCTGCCCTAGCTGCCCTCCAAGGCGTCTTCTCTCATGGGGACTCAGATCACACCTGCCAGGACATCCATGTAATGGGTGCTGAATTTAGTGCTTATAGACAGTGGCATTGAGGGCCAAGAGGACCATAGGAGCACATCCTGCCTATGCTGGAGGAAGAGAGAGGAGGTATATAGTTAGGCCAGGAGTGGGCTAGATGGAGACCCAGCTCTGCTTAATTTACGGGATCCAAGAGTCCAGGCTTGGTTTACCTTAGGTGGGGGTTCCTGGTAGGCTGTGGGCTCCAAGATTTTGGGAGGTCGGTAGCGAGCATTCCTCTCCTGCTCTATAGCAATGTCCTTCTCCATCTGATAAATGTCACTGCCAAGGAGTCAGGTCAGATAAAGAAAGAGGAACAAAGTTAAAGATGCTCTTGGGGATTCTTTTCTGCACTTCTTGCTCTGAAGCCTCGATAGGCCCAAAGAAGGACTGCTGAATCCCATTTTGTCTCCTCAGCAGAGTGGCTTGGGGAGACTCCTCTGGGAAAGCTGGAAGATGGACCCTGAGCTGCTTCTCCCACAGTAAAGTTAGGAGAATCACAGGAATGGATATATGGTGGATAAAAGTCTTTGGGGAGCCAGTCCAACAAGGCAGTTAATGTGTTTCCTGCCCACTTCCCCACACATCTTGCCTTCCTGTGCCTGCTATTTGGCACCAACGTCCTATACAGATTTCTGATATCCCAGCCAACTTCATGACCAAGACCTGTGTTCTACATCTCCTATTTTTTGTTAAACCACCCACCAACACATTCCTGGTGTGTACTAATGAGAAATGGCTGTGAATTCAACTCCTGGTTAGCTTTGTGCATGCTTCTTGCCTTTCTTACTCAATCCAGTGTTTCCTAGCCTTGGAATCACAGACCCTAGAGGACTCTGGAATGATTATATGGGGTCCCGGAATTCACATGTCCATATATATACACCAAGCATCATCTGTAGACCAAGTATTATGTGCTACTGAGTATGTAATATTCGTATTGTATTTTCAAGTGTACCTGTATTATACTGCCCATCATATAAAAAATTCATTGTGTAGCTTAATGCATTTTGCCAATCAATAAATTCTGAAAATGTAACTATTGTTGCAGGGAGGAATTTTCAAAATTTGACATTAAAAGGGCCCCTCTTATGCCCACAGGATTGGGAAATACTCGTCAAATCCTTTCTCTAATGGAGGATTGCCAGGATATAGCATAAGGGAGGTATCCTGGGGTCTTTGGAGTCTTTGGATAGCCTTCCAATTACACCAGAAAGCCTGCTTCTAACTCCATCCATGGTGGGGGCTGGCCTGGCTCCTCTAAAGGGGCATGCTTCCCAGCCCACGGAGAAGCACCTGTCACAACTCCTCATAGTTCCCCAGAATGAATGAAGGTCCCCCTCTTACCCTCATCACCCCAGAGGTTTGGCCCTTTCAAATTACATCTTTCAAATACTTTTCCTGGAACCCTTTGGCTTCTCAAATTTCCCTTATGAAGAACCAAAAGATGAAACTAGAATTGATCAGGGGTGTCAACCAAGGCATAGACAAGTAGACAGGTCTTTTAAGCTGGAGGCCTTGCAGGTTGTGTTGGAAACCCTGGTCCCAACAAGCAAATTAGGTGTCATTCCCACTGCTCCAGCTTCTCCCTTGGGGTATCTCCCTGCAAAGCAGTTGCCAGGGGCTCTTTTCTTTCTCTAAAAAAAATGCCAACCCATTGACTGCAGTGTTCAAAGTCACTGGTTTTAACATTAATTAAGCACTAGATCCCCTAATGCAGAGGTCAGCAAACTTTTGCTTACAGGCCAAATCCAACCCTCCATCTATTTTTATATGGCCCCAAACTAAGAATATTTTTAATATTTTTTTAACAAATGAAAAAAAAAATAAAGAGAAGAAATCTCACAACATGTGAACATTACATAAAACTCAAATTTCTGTGCCCCCAAATAGTTTTACTGAAACCCAGATACACTCATTGATTTATGAATTGTCTATGACTGCTTTTGAGCTATCATGGCAGAGTTGAGTTGTTTTAACACAGACCATATGGCTTGCAAAGCCCAAAATATTTACTATCTGGGTCTTTACAGAAAAAGTTTGCTGATCCCTGCCCTAAAGGATGCGGGTGGGGGAGGTAGGGGGGTAGTCAGACCACCCAAGGAGGAGCTGTTGGGATGCAAATAGGGAGACCCTCTAAGATACTCTGACCCTTCACCAGGAACCTCCTAATACACAGAGAATAATGGCTCTTGGGTGAAAAACCAGACCTTCAGGCTGCCCATGCTCCATTCAGAGGGGAGAGGCGACCCCCAGGGTCACTGTCTTAATGGTCAAAAATCAATCACTCCCTTCCTTGCTATCTGGGAGAAACAATCAAAGGCAGAGAGGGACAAGGGTGCTGCAGGTCCTACGCCCTAGCTGGGCCTCCTGTAAGGCACCCCTCAAATCTCTGCAAAAAGCACAGGCATGTCAGTGAAAGTCTAGTTTAGACTTTGTGCTCAATCCTAAAAAAATATTTTTGGAGCACACACTAGGAGCAACATCTTGTGCTCAGGGCTGACAGATATCAAGATGGTGAGGCTTAGGGGATCCCTGGGTGGCTCAGCGGTTTAGCGCCTGCCTTTGGCCCAGGGCGCGATCCTGGAGTCCCGGGATCGAGTCCTGCGTCGGGCTCCCAGCATGGAGCCTGCTTCTCCCTCCTCCTGTGTCTCTGCCTCCCACTCTCTCTCTCTCTCTCTCTCTCTCTGTCTATCATAAATAAATGAGTAAATCTTTAATAAAAAAAAGAAAACAAAACAAAAAGATGGTGAGGCTTAGCCAGGCTACCTCTGTGAGTTCCAATCTGACAGTGAAGTCGGTTCCGATCCCCTGTCCTCTGGCAGAGCTGCTGAGCCTCTGTGACATGTACGGCACCCTGGTTCTGCTGGGAGGACCAGCCAGTTCCACTTGGACACATGGCTCTGTGCTGCTCAGAGGGGAGGTCCTGGTACAAGTCCCAGCCCCATCCATCACTGCCACAGCTCTGAACCTGATTCCTCTCATCTGTAAGGTGGCCATGAGGACACCAACTACCTCTTGTTTAGGGAAGTACATTTGTTGTAAGCTTCTAAGAGCAGCTGAAGAAGAGACTTGTTTTCTAGGGTCCCTGTGCCTACAGCCCCCACCCCTCCTCCATGGTCACCTGAGGTTGCACACGAGCTCAGTGAAGCGTGGCCTCTCACTGGGGTCGTAGTCCCAGCAGCGAGTCATAAGGGTGTAGAGAACAGGTGGGCAGAGGTCGGGCTTGGGCAGCCGGTCCCCTTTCTCGAGCACCCCAATGACATCCTTGTTCTCCAGCCAGAAGAAGGGTTGCTTGCCAAAGCTCAGGATCTCCCACATGCAAACAGCTGAAGGCAGGAAGAGAGAGCTCAGGACCCGCACTGGGCAGGACTCGTGCCTGGAGAGGCCAGTCCACCCTCCTCAGGAAAAACCATGGCAATTAGCACACAGTCCCTGCCAGGGACATCCAAGTTCCCTAGCATCCCCCTCTAGCATCCCTCTCTAGCATCCCTGGGGTCACAGTGGTGGTTCACTGAGGGACCAGTCACCTGCATCTGCAAGTGAACTAAGGCTCCCCTCCCTAGACCCCTTCTGCATGGAGCTATAAAGTTTCATGGAACAAGGAGGAGGGAGCGGTCAAAGGCATATGGTTGGGACCACCAGTGCCTTCTCTTAAAAGGGAGTGAAGACTCTATGGAAAAGCGGGGGTTTGCAGCCTAGCACCCATACTTGCTGCCAACACAAGCCCCTGGCTGGCCTGAGCCTCAGTTTCCTTATCTGGAAAATGGGAATAATAATCATGAGCTTTTATTGGGCTGACTGTGGAGAACGAAGAGGGAAAATGGATGTGGCTGTGTGTTCTGCTAGGGGTTGTCCATCTATCACCCGGTCTTGTTCTCATCTATCCCTAGACCTCCTTTTCAGAACAAACCTCAGAGTTTGGTCCTTAGAGTCTGATCCCCTCTGGGGGGTCCCCAAGTCAGCCCCAGGACTGGTTGGTGGAGCGTACACTCACCTCAGGAGACTTTTCCAGGAAAATTAACCAACACTGCCCAGGCAGGCTCTTGGTGTTTGTCGCCCCCAACCCACCACTAGCTCCCCCACTTCTGGGACTTCTCAGTGGCTATAGCAAAACAGAACCCTGGCAACCCAAGGGTGGGGGGCCAGACCCCTTCCCCCTGTGCCCCCTCTTAGCCTGGTCATGGAGGGGAGAATCAGAACTCTTTCCCATACTCTTCTGAAATTCCACTCACCAAACATCCAGACATCACTGGCTGTCGTAAAGCGGCGGAAGTTGATGGACTCGGGGGACATCCACTTGATGGGGAGACGAGTCACAGAGGCTTTGCAGGGGCAAAGAGATTTACAGAGGTTATTTAGTGAAGAAAGATCCAGAATTATTCAGAAATACAGCTTATTCTCCAGAGACCCTCGGCCTGGGCTTGTAGCCTTTCCTTCTTTCTTTTTTTTGGGGGGTAGGGTAGGGTGGGCCTACAGCGACCCCTCCAGGGACAAGGCAGGAGCCAAACATCCCTCACCTTTGTAGTACTCCTCATCCTCAATGTACCGGGAAAGGCCAAAGTCGCCCAGCTTCACACACTCAGTGGAGGCCACCAGGATGTTTCGGACGGCGATGTCCCTGGGAGAGAGACGTGAAGGTTCAGAATGTTTCATTCTGACGGACAGATGGACAGAGAGATAAAGGAGGAGAGTACTGGCCAGGGTCCCAGCTTCCAGAGCAGAATGGAGCTGCTTTTATTGCTCAGCGCTCTGCCGACCCATCAAGTCATCTTGCTGAAGCTGTGCTCAGGCGGGAGGCTGGGCTGACCGTCCAGGTCCCACCACACAGAGGCCCCATCACCACCTCCTTCTACGCCCTGGTGAACCTTATCTCCCATCACCCCTTCTCACGTGGCCCCAGTATGAAGCCTAGTTCAGGCTCCCAGGACCTGCTCCACACACCTGCCCTGTTGGCCGTTTCCTCCCCTCTGCCAGGGATGCTGTACCCTGCTGACTTTCAAGGGAGGGCCCCAACAACTTTCCTGCTTTTCCCCTGCTTCTGCAACTCTGTTGGACTGTAGGCTTTTGTCATGGCTAAGAACAATGGCTCACAGATACCCTCCATGGAGCAGGACCACCCAAATGCTACACACACCCTGCGTTGTGACAAAGAGACCCCTCAGGATCACCCCCTCCCACCCCGCACAGAAGAGGAGATGGGGATACAGAGAGCTGAAGGAACTTGCTCAGTAGGTTCCCGGGGTGGGGTGGGGAAGGGGTCATTCCAGGTAGCCTAACTCCAGAGCTAACTCACTGACTCAGTTTACCTCATGTTCCTGGCATCATTTCTAACCCCAGGTTCATCTGCTCACTTCTCACAGGCAGGCTCCATTTTCTATCATTTGTCTTTATTACTGAAAAGCTGACTTCAAAGCATGACAACTTCACCCAACCAAAGGAAACAGATCTGTGATCCCACCACCTTCACCTCAGGATCAGTTACATCTTGAATTTTACCCTCGTGCTAGATAAGGAAAGCTCCACAAGGAACGGGATTTTTGGTCTGTTTTGATTACAACTTTATCCCAGAGCTGAGGACAGTGCCTGAAAGCACAGGGTAGAAGTTCCATATGTGTTGAATGAGTGAATGGACTGAATGAATTTTTATATTCCCACACATTGCTTAGCATAGTATCACCCACAAGGCCACATATCCCATGTCCATGGTGTTGGATTGAAGAATTCACCTGCTCACCCCAAATGTCTGGGAGCACCCCTTTGTCTCCTCCAGGGGATCACATCCTTTGGGGCTGGAACATTCTTTCAGGGGATGGGAACAAAGCCAAGTGGAGAACGGGCCCACTCCATAGCCGGAGGGAGGATAGGACTTGGCAGCTCAGGGGTGCTGAGGACCAGTGGGGGGCCAGCTCCTCAGGCTGGGAAGGGCCCAGACCCCAGGATCCTCCCTGCACTGCCCCAGTCCAATCCCCCAACCTGAGCCATGTGCCATCAAATGGGTGAGCCTGAGGAGAGCAAGCAATTTCCTAGGCCCCATAGGGAAGCAGGCTAGATTGCACGGAGTTACAATCAGTTGCCCGGCACCTTAGATTTATTCTTAATAACAATGCTGAGGGACATATGGCAATTCCACTTTTCAGATGGGACAGTGGGTCCCTAGCCGGTGCTCCAGTTGTCACATTAGGTGGGACCAAAGCTGGGGTCTCAACGCTTGTCTGTGCCACTCCGAGGCCTGCAGCACCACAACCTCTCTATGGTCAGGTAGAGGAACCAAGCTTCCTCCCATCCCCACCTGTGGACACAGTTGATGTTCTCCAGGTAGGCCATGGCCTTGCAAATCTGCAATGAGTACAGGACGAGGGTGAGCACCTTCAGGGAGTTCTTGTTCCTCTCCAGGTAGTGGCCCAGCTGTAGGAAGGTGAAAGATGGCATCAAGACCCCGGCACGGCCTCAGCAGGCAGCCACCAAGCCCTTCCCTGGCAAACCCAAGTTGGCAAGATGTTCCAGAAATTTCTTCTACAAACCATCTCGGGGTTGTTTCAGCCAAATACAGAGGGCAGGAAGCTGGGAGTTAAGGGCCCATGCTCTAAATGCATCCCACCCGAAGTCCTGCTCAGCTGTGGCCTAGCTGTCATCACAGGGTTCCACTTCGGCCACCTCCAGCTCACCTCACCGTAGGGATACAATTCCATGATGATCCAGGTGGGCTCCTCTTCAATGATGCCGATCAGTTTCACAATATGCGGGTGGTCGAGATTCTTCATGATCACTGAAATTGGGGGAAGGAGGGATGGACCAGAATGGCTCTAAGGTCCATTGTGAGAAACACGCTGGCCTGTCCCAACTGGGAGAAATGGGGAGTGAAACCCCTCCTCCCCACAGAGGTCCTGTTCATACCTTGTTCATACCCTCTCTATCCCGGGTTTCAGGTCCCTCTCCCTTCTTGGAGATCCGTGTAGTCCCAGGAGTCTTTTCCCACTCATATGGGGGCTGCGTCACTTCCCAGGGGACACTCACCTGCCTCACTCAGGAACTTCTCCTTGTTGTCCAGAGTGCAGTCCTTCTTGCAGGTCTTTACGGCTACATTGATTTTCTCCCCTTTCTGTAATGAAAGTCTGTTCAGAGTCCCTTGGGCCAGCCCAGGGCTCAAATGAAAGTGTCCCCTCCCCAGCATTGCCAGGTCATCCCACAGGCTTGGGTGACAGCTGAGGGAAGACAGACAACATCTGGGTGTCTTGGTCTCTGCAAGGCACATTCCTCCCCTTCCTCCATCTGCCCTCCACTGTCTTTCCCCACTCCTCTCCGACTCCTGACTTCGTTGCTTCTTTCTTTTTTTTAAGATTGTATTTACTTATTTTAGAGAGAGAGTGCAAGAGTGCTGGGTGATAGAGAACACAAGGGGGCTGGGGCAGAGGGAGAAGCAGGCTCCTCCGCTGAGCAGAGAGCCTGATGTGGGGCTTGATCCCAGGACCCTGAGATCATGACCTGAGTTGAAGGCAGATGCTTAACTGTGAGCCACCCAGGTGCCCTGACTTCATTGCTTCCTGATCAGGGTATGTCAGGCCCAGAAGGGACCCTTGAGACTCAAGCCTTTGGCCGTCCAGATCAGGACACTGAGGCTAAGGCCCTGTGCTCTGCCCATCGTTAGTGGCATGTGTGGAGTGTGTGCAAAGCCATCAGATGCAGTGTCCTGGTCTCTTTCTCTCTTTTTATTGCTGGCTTTTACATTTTTGCTACTTCTTTTCTTTGACTCCTGCCCTATTGATGGCCTCAAAATTACCTCCTCCCCCAGAACTTGCTCTTCCTTTTCTCAGAGCTACATTTTCTCATATTTCCCCATGTCCTTGCCTTCCAAGATTCAGCCAACCTTTCCCCAGGTCCTGCCTCCATTTTGCTCCCTAGGCTTGCTATCCTTCTGGGAAATGACTCTTGCTTCTTTCACTCTCTGGTATTTCATAAATACTGCAAATGCCAAGTGGATGAAGAGCCATGTATCATGGTGGCTGCTCCAACCCCAGAATATACGAGCTCCTCTTTTGTTCTATGGAAAAGCAGGAGAGGAATGTCCTCAAAGAGTCTGGAACTCACGTGATTTGTGTAGACACCTTCATAGACCTCCCCAAAAAAGCCTTCACCAAGAATCCGATTCAGGACCACATCTTCCCGTGTGACACCATACTGCGGGCCTGGGCAGATGGAGAGAGAGACAGTTTCAGAGCACAGAAACCACTGGTGCCCCCAGGAATCTGAGTACTTGCAGGCCCCAGCACCAGGCTCTGCTCCCTATTTGTCCAGGTATCACCAGACCCCTCAACAAAATCTCAGCTAGATTCCAGGAGTTGGCCTGGAAAATGGGTTCTAGAAAGTTCCATTGTCTCCAACTTGGGGACAAACCATTACCCTGTTTCCTCTGAAGGTTGGGTCCCATATCCACACTCTTAGGATCCCAACATACATCACAGGCACACAAAAGCTCCATAATGTGGGGATAAAAGAATGATCTCAGCTTTCAGACAAAGGTGGTTCACTTAGGTTTGTTCCTGTCTGAGGCACACATGGGAGAGGATGAAGAAAGGAAAGAAAGTCCCCCCATGGTGTCATGGGCATCCCCACAATGTCACTTCATTGGGCTCTGGCTGTGGCCATTGTGGTGGAGCTAGAGATCTACCTCCAGGCCTTCGAAGGGTCTCATCGGGAATCTCTGCATAGATGTCTGATTCTGGAATGACAGAAAGAGAACATCCTATGGGTGAGATGCCCTCAGCAGGCACCTCCAGGAACCAGGCATGTGGCCCCCACATGCAGGCCAGCAAAACCAAGGTTGACATCCTGGGGAGGGGAAGGATGGGAACCAGGCAAGAACTGGCGTTTCTGTCCCAGGTTTTGGTGTGGACACAGAGCCTAGGGTACCTTGACTTGAAACCCTGCTCACTACTGCCTGGTTGCATCATTTAGGGCAAGTTAGTTAGTCTTCCCTAATCTCAGTTTTTATTTCTGTGAAATGAGTGTTTCCAGGAACTTTCATAAGGATCAAATAAAATAACACCTGATACAGTTAACACTGCTAGGGAATGAATGTTTGTATCTCCCCCCAAGTTCCTACGTTGAAATCCCAACCCCCAGCGTGAAGGTATTTGGAGATGGGGCCTTTTGGGGGCAATTAGGTTTAGATGAGGTTGGGAATATGGTGCCTCCAAGGTGAGATTAGTGCCCTGATAAGAAAAAGAGAAACCAGAGCTCTCCATCTATCCACCATGTGTGGACACAGAGAAGGTGGCCATCTGCATGCTGGGAAGACAGTTCTCACCAGGACCTAACCATGTTGCCACCTTGATCTTGGACTTCCGGTCTCTAGAGCTATGAGAAATACATGTCTGTTCTTAAAGCCCCTCAGGCTGTGGTCCTCTGTTACGGCAGCCCCAGCTGAGACACACATGGTGCCATGTATTAACTGTTGAATATGTCTTGGCTATTATGATTAGTGACATTTGGAGCTGTCACTGAGAAGTTATAGGCAAGTTTGTTTTTCTGTAGCTTTGGGGGAATCCTTGACAATGTCACAAAAGCAGGGAGAAGAGACACTCTGGACTCAGGCAGAGGACTGCAGATGGGCAGGCTTACCTATGCTGCAGCTCTCTGAGAGGTGGGGCCGCTGTGCCTCCAGGTTTCTGTAGGATGAGATGAGAGAGCAGGAGCCCGGTGAACTCAGGGCCTGGCAATGTGCCCCCACCCCGGGCAGCTTGGGTCTCCTGTCGCCCCCACCCCCGCCCCTCCTGGAGGCCAGCGGCACAGTGTCCCCTGCCTGCCTGGAGGAGCAGCCTGTCCTGGAGCATGGCCCAGGCTGTCAGTGGGCAGGGAAGAGGGGACAGCAGCAATTCTCCCTAAGATGCTGCAGACAGCATCGGGACACGGGAATACCCTTGCAGGAATTCATGGGGTGAAATCTACTGGTGAGAAATTGCCGCTCGTGAAATGCTGGGGTTCCAGTGTTCTCCCCTGGGGCATAGGCAACCGGAATCCACGGCTGAGCGCAGGCTTGTCCCCTGCCTTCCCGTTGTACTCACAGCATGGGGATCTGGGGCAGGCTGTTCCGCTTCTCACCATCTGGGGAGAGGGCAGAAAGAGGGGGAGCTGGAGCCAGGGACACAGGGTCCTGGGTGGATGGCTGACCTCACTGCTCCTATGAGCCAACACAGGGGGACCCCTTCCCGCCATTCTGTAGCCTCTGAAAGTCGGAGTGGAAGCTAGCCTGAATTCGAGTCCTCTTAGTAGAAGAAATTCTCAAGGTTCCTTTTGCCACCACCCACATGTTCCAACTCGGACCCCTGCCTCCTGATCCCATCCCAAAATAGACACATCTACACAGGAGGGACCAGTTGTGTTCTAGCATGAGCTTTGCTCTTCTCTGGGCTATAAACACCTCTGCTCCAGAAGCCAACCCCCACTCTGCCTTTGGCCAGGGCCCACAGCTACGGACCCAGGATGGGGCCACAGGGAGCATCGGGCAGGGCTTGGGGAGCCCCTCCTCACCCTTCCAGAGCCTCTTGGTTCACATATGGCTCAATGGTTTAGCTTTCCCCTGTTCTGCCTCTGGGGCCTTGTGCCACATCTGCCCATTGGGTCAGTTTGCCTTTAAGTGGAAACTCACCTTTCTTGGGATGAATGATGAGAGAGCCTTTGTGCTCCCCCTGCAGCCGGCAGTAACCGTCCACCAGGTCAGCCATGTTCTCGGCCTCTGCCAGAGAGGAGGTTTTGATGGACAAGGACTGCAGAGAAGAGACCAGCCAAGGATGAGACCCGAGAGCCGTGGCTAGAGTCTGTCCCACAGGACTGGAAGGAGCAGACGATGCCACCCATCGCCTGCCTGGGAACCCATCAGCACCTCTCCTGGGGCCGGGTGTGCATTCCCCACAGCCACCAGGGGGCGCACTTGTCACCCCTCCCTGCCGGTTGCCCTAAACCCTGGAAGGCCACTTTGAGCTAAGACTCATTTTGGTCTCTGAGTGCAGAGCACAATGCCTTGTACCTAGTAGGTGCTCAGTAGGTAAGAGCAGAAACTCGGAGTGGGCAGGACGGACTGATGAAAGGGGAGGTAGACAATCAGTCTCCAGTCTGAGTTCTCTCTGATTTTTCCACCCACAAAAAGCCCAGGTCCCCAGAGGTCCTGTTACTGAGGCATCATTCCCTTTTGCAGAGTTAGACCTCTGATTGGTACTTTGATTTCTGGTCACTTCATGCTCCCTAAAAACTCCCCCCACTTATTTCTCAACATTTTTATTTAGATAGCTTTGCTTCCTGATACATTTCCCTTATAATTTTATTGTCAACCTGGTATCTTGTCTGAGAAATAGGTGCAGTTTTCTTAGCAAGATCCCACAAGCCAGGAGAGGGCCTAAGGAAGAAATCCCGCCCTGCAGTTGCATGCCCTTGTTCCAGAGCTTCCAGGTGCCCAGAGATGCTCACCTGGGGGGCGCCTTCAATACCCAGCTGCAGTATTGCCTGGCCCTCCTCCAGAGGGAGGCACCTGATGGACTTGATCTGCTTGAATTCGGCCAGGCAGGTGGGCTGTAAGAAAGAAGGGGGCCTTTCAGCCTATCCTGCTCCAGAGGTCAGGCCGTGAAGATTGGTCAGTCTTGGGTGAGGGGTTGCAAGGAAGACCTGAGAGCCTTTCAGTGCAATGAAGAGAGAACCAAAGACAATTAAGACTGAAAGGATCATCTAGTCTAAGCTCCTCACTTTGCAGAAGAGGAGTTTAGAGAGCTAAGACTTGCCCAAGATCATACGCCATATTGGTGATAGAGCCCAGGTCTTATGACTTCCAGGGGGAATTATCGCCCCATCTTGCCATTGCACGAGTAACTCTCTTATCTGAGCCAGAAGAGCAATGATACTGTCCTTCTGT